>NC_090931.1:513001480-514251480 GCF_040938575.1 Ambystoma mexicanum
AAGCATAACAGGTACCCGGTGGAAAGGCCACCTAAGTTTGAAAATCCTGCGAGAGGAGAAAAAGTCCCTAATTTACCACAAATTGCAGGGCAAAGTGAGGTCAGGGCACCATGCGAATGAAGTGAACAGGTGTAGGTGCGGCGGGCCGAGGGAGCAGGTGGAGCTCACAAGGTGGACCAGCGCCAGGCGTCCCCTGCGGACACCTGCAGACACAGTGGGAGCCGCAGCTGTAGGAGCCACCCTTTGCCTGAGGGTCCCTTAGCCGTGGGGGCTGCCGGGCAGGGGGCTGCCCTGGGGGAATCAGTGTATGGGGGCGGGGGGAGGTGGGCAGGCAGGGAGGCGGGATGGGGAGGGCACCAGGAAGAGGCTGCAAGGGGAGGGGGGAGGAGGAAAACACACGCGCTCGGAGCGCAGCGAAAAATGGAACAGTTTTAAAAAAGAAGAAGAGACACAGAAAACACAAATTGTACTCACTCGAGGCCCTGGATGGGCTGGCAGGGAGTCACTCCTGCACCGGGCTGCCTGGCGAGCTGCTCGCAACCCCAGAGCTCAGCACAAAGAGGCGAGCGGGGAGAGCAGCCGTCGGGTAGTCCAGAGGGAGCCAATCAGAGGGGGGGTGGGCGGGCAGGGAGGCGGGATGGGGAGGGCACCAGGAAGAGGCTGCAAGGGGAGGGGGGAGGAGAAAAACACACGCGCTCGGAGTGCAGGGAAAAATGGAACAGTTTTAAAAAAGAAGAAAAGACACAGAAAACACAAATTCTACTCACTCAAGGCCCTGGATGGGCTGGCAGGGAGTCACTCCTGCACTGGGCTGCCCGGCGAGCTGCTCGCAAACCCCAGAGCTCAGCACAAAGAGGTTGGTGCGTTTGAAGAGGTTACAGGTTGTACCTGCCCAGTGTGTTTTGGTGAGGAATGCTATGTCTGGTGAATGTCTAGTAGCTGTTTTACCTGTCTCCTTTTCACACTGGTACCTAGTCCATTGATATTCCACGTTAGTATTTTTAGTGTCCTATTTATGTGTTCAGGTGTGGTCCTTTTTGAGTGCCGCGGGTATATGGGGGCGTAGTGTTACAGTTCTTGGATGCCCAGTGGTTTGGCCATTTCGTGTTGTATTGTGATTTCAATGAAGCGTCAGTGTATCGATTTTAGGATCTGTGTATAACAATGACCAGAACAATATTAAAGAAAACAAAACCCTCCTGCCTTCTGCCCATACTCCACCCAACTTGAAGCATCGGTCGCCCGAACCTTGCCTGACGATTGAGCAAGAGTACTGTCAGTCGTCAAGCATACTTAAACCATCTGTAACAATTTCTATCCCCAACAAGTACACGTTACCCTTTAACTTTGAGTCCGGTGTAGTGTTCACTCCTGGTGGGGTGAGGGGAGGCTGTTGCGCCAATATTGTCTATTCTTGGACATCCAAGTTGCATATCTTGACATTGTCTTGCATTCAGCCTCTTTTGTGTTTTACGGGACCCCCGTTGTGTGTTTCATTACTGGTTTTGGCTCTCACTCGTCTTCCCTGTGAGGCGGTGGTGCTTGGTCATGCGGCGTTGGTTGATCTGTAGTGGTTCTCGTTCTGGCTGGAACCAGGGGTTTTTATTCCTGTTGTTCCTTGCATTTCTCCAGTCCCCCTCGATATGCTGTTCTGCCCATTTCCATGCTTCCTTAGGATCCGTAAAATGAACAGTGGTGCCTTTTTGTTTTTTAGTTGGGCTGGGAATAACGGGCCATACTTCACGTTTAGTGTTTGCAGCTGCCTTTTAAGTTGACCAAATGATTGTCTAGCCTTCTGCACTTCCCTGGTGTAGTCTGGGAAGAAAGCAATTTTAGAACCATTGTAGGTCAGCGTGACCTTGTCGCGTGCTTGTTGGAGCAGTGCGTCCCGGTCCCTGTAATTTAGGAGCTTTACAATCACAGTACGCGGCAGGGCACCAGGCAGTGGCCGCCCAGATGGCATGCGGTGGGCTCTCTATCGAGAAGAACTTGGAGAACGAATTAGGTTCAAACATATCAGTGATCCATTGTTCCAAGAACAGTTCCATGTTTGGTCCCTCTGTTTTTTTCTGGCAAGCCTAGAATTCGGACATTGTTGGGCCTTGACCTTCCTTTGCCCTCGTCCACTCTTTCTTCCATAGTTTTCAGTCTTGATTGCACACCGGTTAGTTCTTGTCGTAGTTCACGCAGCCCATCCTCAGCCCCAGATATGCGCTGTTCTGCCTCGCCAGCGCGTGACGTTAGTTTTTGCAGGTCATGACGGAGGAGTGACTCATCCATGCTGATGCCGTCCATTTTTTGTTCCATAGAGGCCCTGGAGTCTGCGATGGCGGACATAACGTCTTTTAGCGATATTGAGCTCTCTGCTTCAGCCATAGTCTTCTTGTTCCTGTACTTCTTGGGTGTGTGTGACTGGCAACGTGTATTGATCAATTCTACTCTGGACGGATAGCCTCTTGGTCTTATCCTTGCCCATGTTAAGCGTTGCACCTGGTATGCGAGGTGATCGATTTTGTGCAGGGTATTGCTGAGCCACACTGTCTTGTTGATGCAGTGCTCCGGGCCAGTCGTCGGTGTTTGTGATGCCTTCTCCCTTTGGTTTAGTACAAAGATGTCACTTCCCTGGGTGATCTCCCACTAGGCAGTCTATGCGTGGTTGTGCGCTTTAAGGGTCAGGGTTGTTGTCGGCTGCTGTCTCTTTTCTCTGCTTGTTTTCCCAGGGTGACTGCTGGTCAGGCCTCTGCTGCCGAGTCATGAAGTTCCAGTGCCAGTTCAGTCACCTCGTGTCCCCACAGGAGGCTCTTGGTGTTTCTTTCTCTTCTTAATGTGATGTGTGCAGGAGGCACAATCAGTCCAATATGGTCAGCCGGTCACGGATCTCTGTGTGCAGGGTGGCAGTGCGTTTCTATCCGTTTAGGTATTCCCTGTCTGGCGCTACAGTGCGATCGGCTGATTAGCTGGCGTTTTCTGTTCGTGTTGTGGAGTCCATGGCTTTGCACTCCCCGGTTTCTTGGTGTCCGCGTCCTTTCGCCTCACGATGCTGCGTTTGGGTGCTGATGGGGGCAGGATATTTGAAGTGCAGTCACGTTTGGTAGTGCCAGTGGTAGATTCGTGCACTCCACCCCACAGTTTGTCGCTTGTTTGGAGTGTTACTAACAGTGGTTTTTGTTCTGGTGTTGACCACTATTATTGCTCCAGTAAGTGTCCCTTGTCTGTGCTATGGCTTATGGTGTTCCCGCCGTGCGGACAAAAGTGCAGCTTCTTGCGAGATATATGATTTTATAATGTTGGCTCCTTGGGACCTCTAACTGTATTGGCTTTGCCACATTATTGAGGATACACTTACCAGGGCCGTACCCCGCTTCCGATTTGAGCCGCTCCACACCCGCACTGCTGTGGACATCCAGCGTCGGGCGGCCTCAGGGTTCGGCAGGAGGCGATGCATCGAGCTCCAGGAGAAGACCACAGTTCGGGTCCGCTTGTGGAACCGTCCGTGCTACAGCGCACCGTGAGCCACACTCCCCATTCAGGCCTCTCCCGGATTCTCTTCGGCCAGGGCTGCTCCTTTCGTTGGTAGGTTGGGGCACTCTTATGGACACAGCAGGTCTGGGGTGGCCAGGCCTACGCGCGCCTCCACTGTCTCCGGCATCCACGGCCAGGCCTCACCCTTGTGTCTGTGGTCTTCAGACAAGCGCTTTGGGCGGTAGTGCCGCTGGTCCACGGTTTGGAGTCTGGGGTGCTGCTGCAGGGCGGCGTCACCCACACCGCGTGAAAGATCTTCTGTGCACTTACACCCGCACCAAACTGGTTGGGCGCTCCATACAGGCCCGCGGGCAGTGGTTTTAGATCTTGCCCCTTCACGTGGAGCGGAGTGCGATTCACCGAGCACCTCTGCACCCGTCGGCCGGTGGGTCTTGAGTGCCTCCCTGTATGCGCTCGATGGCCTGCTATGGTGCGCACTGGGTTTCCACGCGGCGCCTCCCTGATATGCTTGTTCTCGGGGATCGTGCTTCAGTCTGCGGCCATCTTGGCGTTCCTGACTCGATAACACGCAGATTTCTTCCGTGGGCTGTATCTTGCTGGCGGATCTTGGTTTTTTATTTTTTTTATTCAATTTTTCGCCCAAATGTTCTCTAGTTTGTCGCTCCACAGGGACGGTTTCCCCTTCAGGGTTTGTAAGAATAGCAGGCTGTTTTTTAGGATGTTCGTCAGCGGTTAAGAGAGCTCTGAGACTCAAGTCTACATCTCTCTGCTGCTAGCCACGCCCCCCTCTTCTTTCCATTCTTGACTCCTTCCTCCTCACTCCCCTCCCTGCTTCTCCTACTCACTCTTCTGGCTCCACTCTTGACCTTTATCTTTCTCAACTTTCTCCTCCTCCCCAGTTTCTACCCTCCCCAACTATCTTTCTGACCATGCATTACTCTTTCTCCCTCACTCCTCCTCTCCCTCTTCCCACTCCTTCCTCTTCCCCCATTTCTTTCTCTCGACGGGACCTTTGTAATTTTAGCCCTTCTTTCTTCCTCGACACCTGCTCTTCCTCCCTACCCCCCCCCCCTCTTTCTAACTTCTCTTCTCTCTCTGGCAACAAAGCTTTATCCTCTGTCCTCCTCTCTCTTCCAGTCTTGATGAACTTTACCCCCCTTCCTCCCCACCCGTAAACCATTTCAAACCTGGCTCTCCCCTCACCTTCTGTCTATGCGTCGCCTCCTCCGTCGCCTTGAGCGATGCTCGATCAAGCTCCGCTCTCCTGCTAATCAAGCCTCCTATTTCTCATACCACTATGACTCCTGCCTCAGCTTAGATAAACGTACCTACTGCTCTAACTTTCTCCAATCCCAAGCCTCCCATCCTCGTATCTTTCAGACCCTATCTCTTCTTCTCTCCCCGCCTACTCTGACTTCTCTACTACTTCTTCCCTCTCCCCTTCCAACTTTGCTGACTTTTTCTCTTCCAAAATACTCTCTCTACGCCAAAACTTTCTTTGCTCCCCTTCTTACTCCCCTCCCTACTCCACTCCTCCCCCTTCTCTCACCACTTCTTACTTGTCTGACTTCTCTCCTGTTACTTCTTCCGATGTTTGCCGCCTCCTGTCCAAAACTCACCCTACTGCTGCCCCCTCTGATCCCCCTCCCCACCCTCTTCACATTCCCTACCTCACCTCCTTCAATATCTCTCTCCTCTGTCACCTTCCCTTCCGCCTTCAAAAGCACTATCATCCCTATTTTGAAGAAACCCTCTGCTAACGTCCTCCTTCATCCAACTTTCATCCAATCTCGCTTCTACCATTCCTCTCTAAGCTTCTCTAACGTTTAGTCTACTCTCAACCTTTGTAACCAATCTCTCTTCTCCCCCCCCCCCCCAAATCTGGATTCCGCCCTAAACGCTGTACTGAAACTGCCCTCACCTATGTTCTTAACTCCCTCCTTACTGCTCGCTACTCCTGCTCGCAATCCTCTGTCCTCGTCCTCTTGACCGATCTGTGGCCTTTGATACCGTTGATCACCGCTTACTTCTCAACACTTTCTTCCTTTGGTTTCAATGGCTCTGTTCTCAATTGGCTCTCCTCTTACCTGTCCAACCATTCTTTTGCTGTTTCCTGGGGCGGTCGTACCTCTTCTACTCTCGCCCTGGATTTCGGCATTCCCCAAGGCTCTGTACTCGGTCCTTTTCTTTTCTCACTTTACACTTCACTGCTTGCCTCCATCTCTTCTTTCAGCATATCACACCATTTCTACACAGATGACACCCAGCTCTACCTCTCCTTCTCTTCTTTCACTCCTGAACTCCACCTTAATCTTTATTCCTGTCTTACTGCCATCAAAAACTGGATGTCATCCCACTTTCTCTCCCTCAACATTAAAAAGACTGAAGTCTTATTCTTCCCCTCCCCTTCTTTTATTTTCTTTCCCCCTACTAACCTCCCTATCTTCGCCTCTGCTCTCAATCTAGGCCTCTACCTCGACTCCACCCTCTCCTTTACCCACCACATTTCTTACCTCCCACGCCTGTTGCTACCACCTATTCAATTTTTGCAAAATCCGTTCCTCCCTCACCTTCCATGCTACTAAACTCTTGATCTCTTCCCTCATCTTCTCCTCTTTTCTATTGTTGTTCTTTCCTCTTTAGACTCTACGCCTCATCTTGTTCCCCTCAAGTGCCGCTACCACTCAGCCATTCGTACCCTTTGTCTTCTTGCTCCTCATGATTCCATCTCCTCTTTGCTTTCCTAGCTTGGCTGGCTTCCCTTTCACTCCCAACTTAAATTTAACTTCCTCTGTCTCGTTTTTAAATCTCTTCATGATCTCGCTCCCCCTTCCTTTCCTCTTTCTTTCTAAACTTTCTCGCTCCCGCTGATCTGCTGATCTCTTCTTACTCACTGTTCCTCCATCTCCTTGTGCCTCTTCTGGTTTCCGATCCTTTTAGCTCCTTGTCCCCCTACAGTGGAACTCTCTACCTCTCTATCATTCTTTCCCTCCTTACATCTCCCTATCTTCCCCATTCTCTCATACCTCCTTCCCCTCCCCCTTGAATTCTTCTTCCCCCGCCCTGACTTCCCTCACTACTTCCCTCTGTTCTTCCTCTGCTCATTTCTCTTTTATTGGCCTAGGTAAATTGTTCTACATACTGTTTTTTATGGTTTCTGATGTTTTGTAATTTTATGCTTCTATTTTATTCTAATGTATTTTAATGGAATGCGCTTTGGCGTAAAGCGATATAGCAACGTAATAAATACAAATACATACATGGAGCAGATCTTCCCATTCGTGGGCTGTGCGATCACTCACCTGACTGTGGATAAGAGGAGGCTTCCTGCATTAATTCCAGTAGGTCTGAAGGAGCCAAGCAGAACAAAGGACGATCCAGAGATGCCCTGTAGTAGGTCTGGCACCCAAATCCTGCTGCTCTCCCAGTGAAGCCCTGCTTTGTGCCTGAGCTCAGAAGACCTGCGAAGGTGCTTCAAACCCTTGGAGTGGTGGGACCCGTCACTCTTGAAGCCTCCTGGTAACCCTGCAAGTGAGCATATTCGGATGCATCCCTCAGCCATCCAGGGGGCTTTCCAGCTCAAACCTGGGTTACTGTGCAGGAGCGTCGCCTTTTTCAGTTTCGACCAGTGACTTTGGGGACTCCTAGCTTGTCCAACAAGGCATCCTACTTTTGGCCCCCGAGATAGGCTACATAATACCGCAAGAGCTGGGACCCTTGTGTCACTGTGCTGCTGCGATGGTCGCTGAAGGCGGTTTTCCATGTTCATTCAAGTGCCCTGGGACTTGCTGCATCAGTGCTTTCTTCTTTTCTGAATCGATTGTAGCCGCTCCTGTGCCATACTGCACATTTTGTTATAATTTTTGTAAAGCGCTACATGCCCGTAGGCCTCCAAGCACACAAATAAAACAGACATGACAGACGAGAGGAAGGAGGGCGATCAGGGTCAACATAGGACAGGCGGGAACCTGGAGCACTACACTAGGGATTAGCCTGGTTTGAGGTTGAACAGGTGCGTTTTTATTGCTTTCTTAAAGGAGTTGGCCACCAGACATATGGGGCTGGGAAGAGGATTCCATTGTAGGAGAGCCTGAACGTCAAAGGAAGTCCCTCAAAAGCGTACAAGTTTATATCTGGGCTGGATGAAAGTGGGAGCGGTCGAGGAACGAAGGTTCCTTTTGTTGGCACGGGGCTTTACCTGATTAATGAGATGAGCAGGTTTTAGAGTGGCATTTAAAAGCCATGGTCAAGATCTTGTGTGATTCTGTTTTACTGGGAGCCAGTGAAGGGTCCTCCTGGCTTCCGTGACATGTGCACGCTTGGATAATCCCTGGACGGCCCGAAAAGCATTGTTCTGGGCTGCCTGCAAAGCCTGTATGTTAAGATCTGTGGTGCCTGCCAGCAAGCTGTTACAATAATCCAATCTAAAATTGACAAGTGCTGTAGCAAGTAGTGCACAATTGTTAGCAGTAAGGAAAGGTCGAATAAAATATATTAGTTTCGTAATGAAGCCGTACGTAGATCGAATGTGGGAGACCTGCAGTCTCATGGATAGTTACTAATCGAGGACTACCCCAAGGTCTTGACTTTCTAAGATACAGCAATAGTGTTGCCAGCAATACCGAAATTGGCATACTCTGGAGATTGTTTACTCAAGCACACTCTAGAGGCTATCAGGAGCTCAGTTTTGTTGCAGTTCAGTGCCAGAGAATTGCCTTCCATCCATGCCTGGATGGCGTGGTAGATGTTATTGATGACAGATCTTGTTTGTAGTGTCCACTGAACTGAAGAATGACCGGAGTGTCATCTGCATAATTTGTATTCCGGACACCCAGGGCGTCTAGTAGGTCCAACAGAGGCCGAATGTAAATGTTAAACAAGGTGGGGGACAGGCAGGCGCCCTGAGGGACACTGCATGTTTGGAGGACGGGCTTAGAGCTGTCCTCACCCACAGACACCTGGACAGTCCGAAGGGCCCAGAAAGGAGGAGATCCACCTAGAGGCCTGGTTTGTCCGCACCCACAGTGCTTGTGCATCTGGAAGCTGAACGTAGGGCATGAAATTGTACCTTGGATGTCCACCTCTGGTCCTACCATGTCTGGACCAAATTCGAGGTAAGGGTGGTGAGTAGTGAAGTCACTTACCGGTTTCCCTTTGTTCATCCAACCATTCATCTATTGCTGGCTAGATTTTGTCCATCGTTTGGTTTGGGTTGTGCTTGCTGCCTAGAGCCCTCCAAAAGCAGATCATCGCCTGACACTTGGAATCTGTTTCACCCCTTCATAATTCTTCTTTTTCCTGCTGCTTAAAGGTAGTACTTGTGAACTTTATGCACCAACGCATGCATTTACACCCGCATTGAACATTGAGCACAAGGTTCCACTTATCTCAAGGCTGGACTCCTTAAATTAGGGATGTCCCATCTGAAGTCCGTCTGTGCTACAAAAGTGCCTCACCTTCTTCCTTTACAGGTATTGGCGTAGTTATTAATGTTCTCACACTGACTGTAGTGATTGTATATATATTTCTGGAGCTTGCAGATCTGTTTATATCACATGCTCTACATAGTCTGACATCTAGTGGAAGTCGCAGCGTATTACAAGATTTGTTTTTGAAACTCAAACGGACATTGACAGGGCGTGTTAATAATACTAACCCTAGTGTTGACGTGTACTGTACCCATGGTCCTTCAAGCGTCGAGGTACATTAGATTGTTTTTTTTGTGCCATCCAAGTCGGTCGCAAATGCAGAGTTCTCTTCCAGGCTGATTCCTTTAATTAGTTGAAAGTTTACTTGTAGACTCTCTTCCTTTCCTTATTATTTGCCTTGCTGCACGGCCAACAGACTGCTCGGCGGCTTTCAACGAACAACCTCCTCGTTGTCGATGACTGACTGATCGACCAGACCCAGCCTACTCGGGCTTCTTCGGGCTTTGGCTCATTACAGAGGGGAGGGGGGGATGTTCTTCATATTGACCTCTTTAGAGAATGCATATTCTGTCATCCCCTTTCCCTTTTTCTCACCAATCTGCTCTTGTATAAAATAACGCACAAAACTCCTTTTAAATTATTCCCTACCTGTCACCAAAAATTCCTGTAGAAGGACACGCACCAAGTGTGCAATTACTGTCTCCCGAGCAATCAAATCCTGTAAACTTTTTCGACCTAAAATTTTAAAGGATCAGCACACCGAACACAGGCCCACTCAGGCCATGCAGGCTGAGGCCTCCATCAACGTGACTGAAGACTCCAGTGAGGGCAGTAGCGGGGTCATGAGTGACGCTGAGGGCGAGGGGTTTGTCGGAACCCCATGTGCGGGCCCCCGACTCCAAGAAGCAGGCCGGCGGCTCTGTGATGGAGAAGACACCCGGCGGCCAGAGCACGCACACAAGCTCAAAGACACTAAACAAGTACCCCACGGCCGACTTTCGACAGTACCATCGAGTGTCGAAGCCCACGCAGTGTCCACAGAGCGAGCCTCTGGTTCCTCACTGTCCTCATGGCTATCGCGTATGCTTTTGTCTCATGACAAGCCACCGAACCCGAAGGTCGTTTCGGACACCACACACAAAAAGGCCCCCTTTTGTGTGCGCTGAAGTACAGGCAGCGAAAGGTGTTTCAGCGTACCCCAAGAAAATGCTGAAAATGCAGGAGTTAATCAGGAAACCCATCAGTGCTTCCCTGCTTAAAGCAAGGCAGTTGCAAAAGTTGCAAATTTCGACGCCTTTGCCCTCGAAAAGCACACTGGCTGCAATCCCCCCCTGTAGATTCCCTCTCATGGGGTATGCACCACAAAGATCAAACTCCCTCCCAGGCCACCCCTGTCATGTCAGGCTTCCCACCTTCATGCAACTATACACCTGAACAGTTTAATAAAATCTTAAGAAGGTGGTCTAGTTTTGTGAACTTTATGGACAGACACCCAGATCAACTGTCATCCCTTAAAGATGCCTCACAGCCAGGGGCCTCGGCACAGCAGCCTCCTGCCAAAAAGTCTTGTCTTGAGCCACAGCTTGGCACCTCTGCTCTCTCGGCACCTGGCCTCGACCTACCAAGACCCCTTTCAGGACTTGTGCTATGATGACCCCTCAGGGTCACAAGATCCAGGGTCTCAAGGGGAACTTTTATAGTAAAGACCAAGATCAATTTTATCCAGTCGCTAGACCACCAGGGCCAGCTGGTAGCAGATAACCAACTACAGCACAATGAACTGCTACTAAAGGCTGCACAACACTTTAATGTCGACACTCGGGAAGTACAGGTCGACAAAGACTTTGTGGAAGACTTTCTGTGGGACAAAAGGTCTGCCACCCAGTTTATTCCGCTCCTGCGGTCTGTACTAAGGCACATCCAGCCATGCCTACTGGCGTCTAGTCTCACAAGGGCGGTCAACCCCAGAATGGAAAAACTATTCAGACCGGCACCCACTGACCCCCTGTATATGAGGGATCGGCTTAAACCGGATTTGTTAGTGGCACCAACACCACCACAAAGAGGGCAGGCACTCCCCTGGCATCTGCAGAGCCCCCGCCAGACAAGGAAAGCAAAAGAATATATACTTTCAGGAGGAGGTTGCCTCCTTTGCGGCATACCAGACCGGAATCGCCAACACCACGCTTCTAGCTAGTTAAGAATGCCACAAATGGGATGACCTGGAACACCAAATCAAAGCCGTCTCGGAACCCCTAAAGGCTCAATTGTTAGACTATTACAGAAGGTAAGCAGATGTCAAACTGCATTCTGAAAAATAACCTTGATTGGGCAGATAATGCAGGACTCATCATAGCACATCAATCACGACGCCTGTCTCAGACAATCGGGGTTTAAGTTGGAAACTCGGGCAACCCTCCTAAACATGCCGGTGGAGCCTAATATATTATTCGGGAAGGCAGTCGAAGATGCCCTTAAAAGTGCTAAGGAGGAATGCAACATTCATATCCCTTGGCCAGTTAACAAACAAGCCCTATGTTCAACGGGGCTCCTCCAACTCCTGAAGGTTGCTCAACGTTCCTCCGGCTACACTCGGGGCGGACAGTCCTAGTCTGCAAGTGCAAGCTTCCTCTTCCAATTTTCAAAGAGGAAATGAGGTAGAGGAAGGGACAGAACCTCACCTGGGAGTGGCTCCACCCCTACCCAAACAATGAAGCACCGCTTCAGGTCCCCTCCCATGCCACTCCAGTAGGAGTCCGAATTTCACACTTCACCCACGCATGGGAGGGGATAATGTCAGACAAGTGGGTGTTGTCCACCGTGGCAGGCGAGTATTTTATCGAGTTGATAGAAAAACCACCCTACCGCCCACCAAGAAACAGGAAAATGTCAACAGAAGAAAAACATATACTGTTGGAATAGGTAAAGCCATTGCTCGAGAAGGATGCCATAGAGATCGTGCCAGCAAACCAGGTAAACCTTGGTGTTTATTCAACCTACTTCCTTGTGCAAATAAAAGACCTTTCCATGCGTCCCGTATTAGATCTGCGCTCTGCAAACAAATATGTCCAACCGCAAATGTTTTGCATAACCACGCTCCAAGAGGTAATCCCACTCCTAAAACGGGGGAGGAGGAAAACTACATGGCAACATTGGTTATGAAGGATGCATACTTTCATATTTCAATGCTCCCTGCGCACAGAAAATATCTGCGTTTTCAAGATGGCAGGAGCTCACCATCAGTTCAAAGTACTCCCCATCGGCATCGCCTCAGCACCAAGAGTATTCACAAAGGTACTCGCAGTAGTGGCAGCACACCTGCGCAGAAGGTCCATCCCAGTATACCCTTATCTGGACGACTGGCTAATCACGGGAATCTCCTCAAATTTGCAAACAAAATGCACAGAAAACAGTAGACCTTCTTTTCAATCTGGTCTTCCTCATCAACGAAAAGAAATAAAGTCTAGTCCACAGCCAGATGAAATAATTTCTAGTGGCAATTCTAAAGACTGAGGAGGAACTGGCTTTCCACTTGAATGAGAATACAAAACCTGCTGTTACTCACTACAAGGCCGTTCAACAGATAACTGTACTCTTAAGCAATGCGCTTGCTTGGGATGATGGCCTCATGCATTCACTTCGTTCCACACGCGTGCCTGCGAACAATGCAGGAATGGTTAGCAAAACAATGGTCTCAGGCAAGCGGTCAGTTGGACGATCTAGTGGTTGTTTCGCTAACCTTATTACAGGTTCTTCGCTGGTGGTCCAGGGACAACCTGCTAAAAGGAAAACCTTTTCACGTTCCACCAGCACAAGCAATCCTAACTACAGACTCATCACTTGTCGAATGGGGGGGAGGGCTCACTTCCTCCACCACACAGCCAGTGGACATGTGCCACCGGCCAAAGACATCAACTTCCTGGAACTATTGGCAGGCCTCAAGACTCTTCAAGCCTTTCAGCAACATCTTACAGACCAAACAGTTCAGGTACTCACAGACAGCACCACTGCCAAGTTCTACCTGAACAAGCAAGGAGGCACACACTCTAGTCTGTCCAAGCTACCCCAAATAATATAGATGTGGGCACTGAAGCGAAAACCTGTTCCTAACATCTCAACATGTTCCAGGGAAACTCAATTCTCTGGCAGACACTAAGCAGATAACTTCTACCAGATGAACATGAGTGGCAACTCGACAGATATCCTAGACAGAATATTCTCACAATGTGGTAACCCCAGTTAGACTTGTTCGCCACAATCCTAAACGCACAATGCCCAGACTTCGCGTCCAGGTTTCCCCAACCAGGGTCCAAGGGGAACGCCCAGTGGATTGACCGGTCAGGGAAATTTGCTTACACGCCCCCCACCCCACCCTGACGCCACTCCTCAGCAAATTAGTGCATAAGATGTACCAGGAACAAGTAACTCTAATCCTTGTTGCTCCTATGTGCATGGGACAACCTTGGTTTCACCATCTGGCCAAACTGGCTGTGCGACCCAATCAAGCTCCCGTGCCCGTACAACATGCTAACACAACACAAGGGAACATCTGTCCACCTGCACTCTCAATCTATGAACTTGACAGCTTGGCTCCTGAAGTCCTAGAATTTGGCGACTTGAATCTTCCACAAAGGTGTATGGATATCCTGAAGGAGGCACGGAAACCCAACACCAGACACTGCTATTTCATAAGTGGAAGAGATTTGTGATATGGTGCACGTCACTAGCACTCAACCCAACATAATGTTCCCCAGTTAATATACTACACGCGTTACCTACTAAACTCCGGCCTAGTATTTAACTCCATCAAAGTGCATCTGGTGGCCCTATCAGCTTAAACCACTTCACAGAACAAGGTGTCCTGGTGGAAAGGTCCTGTCATTAAGGCTTTCATGGAATGGTTAAAGAGGCTATAACCTCCCCAATTTCCAACCCTCCTCCGGGTTGGAATCTCAATGTTGTGCTCTCCAACTCATGGGTCCATCCTTTGAGCCTATGCACAAGGCCAGCCTAAAACCTCTGACTTACAAAACTGCATTCCTAGTAGCTATCAACTCCAACAAGTCAGTGGGTTACAGGCTTTGTCCGTACAAGACCCTTTTTTCATTATACACAAGGACAAGGTTGGCCTCCGAACGAATCCTATGTTCTCACCTAAGTTAATTTCAAAGTTCCATGTTAATCAATCCATAGAACTCCCTACTTTCTTTCAAAATCCATCAAACTCAGCAAAAAGAAGCCTTGATACACTTGATGTACGGAGGGTGGTCTTGTACTATGTGAACAGAACTAAACCTCTAAGGAAAACTGACCAACTCTTTGTTTCTATAGCACCTGGAAGAGAAGGCGATCACATATCAAAGAACGCCATCTCCAGATGGTTAGTCAAGTGCATACAGATCTGCTATTTACTATCCAGGAAAGTCTTACTTTCACCCCAGGGCTTACTCTACCAGAGGTACAGGAGCTACCTTAGCTTTCATTGCAAACGTCCTTCTAGACACCATTTGCAAAGCTGCTGCATGGAGTTCCATCCATACGTTCACACAGCATGATTGCATTGACACACACTCTAAATCAGATACACAGGTGGGACAAGCGCTCCTAAAACATCTCTTTACCGCTGTACTTTCTCACTTCCCACCTCCTTCTCCAGATACTGCTCGCTAATCTATGCAGAGCATGTGATCTAACCATATCCACAAGCTCCAGAAGGGATGCATTACTCACCGTAATCGTATTTCTGCAGTTTGTAACTGCTTAGATTCACATGCGCCCACCCTTCCTCCCCTTCTGGAGTACAAGGCGCATATATATTTTCTGGGTTATCACTGTTTTTGCTTTATCACATATATACTTGCGCTACACTTCATGCATCCTCATGTCAGAAACAATGTGAGGGGCCGTGACACGTGAATTTTCATGGGTACAGTACACGTCACACTAGGGATAGTATTACTAACACATCCTGTCGACATCTGTTTTTGAGTTTCGGAAACTTACCTTTGCTGGGCGTATACATGCGCGTTAACAGCCTGCCAGCCTGAGCTTTGGTAGGCCAGAACGAAGCGAGGTCCTCAACTCTGGCTGCAGGCATTTAAAGCCCATGTACCTCCCCCCGTTACCCCTCCGGGGCGTGGAAGCTATTTGCACAGGGGTCCACCACTGCTGTACATTCCATGGCTTGCATTGCTATATGCAGTGCAAGCACCACACTACACATCCCCCTTCCTTATAAACCTACAGGAAGGGATCAACGCACATACACCCACTCAGACAGGACCCCATGCACAAAAGCACACAACCAAACGCTCCCAAAAATTGCCACATTCGTAAACACAATGTATTCAACCAACAGCCTAACTAAGAACCGTCTCCATCAGGAAAAGATACTGCCGTATATGCCACTCTGGGTCTTAAAGCTGCCACCATTGAGCACAAACCACACTGTACAACAACTGCAACCATCTCTGTGTATCCACCGTTCATCCCACATGGAGTCTCGGACGTGCCACGCCCGAGCGCATTTGCATCTGTCAAAAGAAAACATGGCAGTACTCGTGGCCCTAGCCCATTCAAAACCACCTACCAACAATAAAACCAAAACCTAACCCACCACTACACTCATTGGATCTTGCCACAATATCGCCAACATAAAACAAATTTCACAATACAATTATCTTGTGCAGTGGTAGGAAAGTAGTGAAGATATATTGTTCAAGAGTTTGATTCTGATGTTACATCTGCCCATTTGACTGTTTGTTAGCTGGAAGAAATCCACACTTAATCCAGGGGACAACTGTTGCTGTGCAGATGCGAGGTAAGTGGCTGCCTGTGATTGGACAGTGCTTACATACTTGAATGGTGCTGATGCTTTTCAGTGGTGGGCTAGTACAAACTCACCCCCCTTTCAAATCACTAGCCGAAGGCCATGGCTAGTAGCCTGTTAGTATTTTAAAATATACAGGGGCCAGGGCCAAAGTGGGCCAAAAAGAGAGGTGGAACAGTGGGCAGGGCCAAAGAAACATATTGGGGGAACATATCGGCCGTGGCCACTGGCCATGGCTGAAGGCCATGGCTAGTGACCTGGTACTGCTGTAAAATATACAGTGGACATGTCCAAAGGTGCGGAAAAGGTGGTATAACCACACCTTTGCAATTCACTGACTAAACTTTAAAAGTTTAGCTGACCAGATTTTTTGCAACAAAGTCCCTGAAATAAGGCGCATTTGTAAAGTCATGACCGGCTTAACTTGGCACGTTCCTGTTGCAAAGCCCAAGAGCACATATGTTATTTGCTGATATACCCGGCATTGCCCAGGCTTTCATTCTCTCATAGATACAGGTAACTGCAAAATTTGATGCAGATTGTTGAAAGGGTTGTGGAATTGTATAAGGAAGAAAGCCTTGCCAAGCCACAAAGCTTCCACAAACTTTCCTTTAGCTGAAATCCGGGGGAAAAGGACAGGGTGTCCAGATGACATGTAGCCAGTAATGTCCAGAGGGTCGTAAGTGAGTGTGCACAATTTGGTGAAACGGTGTGGAATTGTATAGGAGCATACGCTTTGCCGCAAACCCAAAAATGTGTAAAATATATATTCACTGAAAAAAACATTGTTAAAGGGGTGTTACGGTTCCAAGTAAAACCGAATAATCCTTAAAATTCGCCAGTATGGTACAATAAGCAACCATAACTCGTGCCACCTCTGTGCACTGCTAAGACTAACCCCCAGGACATCAACGAACAGGACCCTAATCATACATACACATAGGCAATGACTGCAGCATGCACTATAGAAATACAATATTTTTAATTTGGACATTTTTTTTAAAACTTGTATTTATTAGTTTTACATAAATAGAACAAAAAAGATAACATTGAATCTTATAACATTCCCTTCACCCTCCCTCCCCTCGGATCGGATGAAGTCATATTGTCCCGGGTTCCTATTATGCATTGAAAATGTCTGAAATTTTGATGTTATGTGGGCACCATTGTTCCATAAAGTCTGACTGGAGGTATTGCAAGGTCCCTTCCCATTCTTTTACGAATTTGTCTCCAGTTCCTTGAAGTTTGTGGGTGAGTTTTTCCATTGTTATATGGGCCCATACTTTCTGTAACCAAGAATGGGTCAGTGGGGTATTCTTATTTTTCCAGTTTTGTGCTATGGTGGTCCATGCGGTTATGAGTAGTCCCATAAAACTTCTCCATTGTGATTTACTGTATAGCCTTGCTGTATCGTCTCTAATTCCGCAAAGCCACACCTCCTCCCCCATCAACCCCACATCCGGGAGTATTTTGCCCATCTCATTTTTCACTTCTTCCCAAAAGGGTCTAATGCCTTTACAGTCCCACCATATGTGTCTCCATGTTCCCACTTCGTCGCATCCTCTCCAGCAGTGGTTTGGCGTGTTTGGGTACATCGAAAGGAGCCTCTATGGGGTATAATGCCACTGTGTCATAACTTTGACCCACATCTCCCTAGTTTGTGCCGAGTGGGTCATTCTGGGGATCTGCTTCCCTAGGTCTTCCCATTGTTTATCCGTTGGTTCCTCCCCCAACGTTCTGCCCCATTTTATTCTGTTTGACCATTTAATGTTTTCCCCTTGTGAGTTTATGTATTTGTAAAGAGTTGATACCCACTTTTTTTCGCCCCGTGTTGTTTGATGTATGTCTCGAACCCTGTAAGATCCCTGGTTGCTGCCTCAGTGATTATCGGGGAGTTTAGCCAGTGTTTTAGCTGCTCGTATCTATATCTATCACTTTTGGGAATATTCCTGCCTACAAAGCAGGATTCTTGAGAAATGATTTCCTTGTCGGCAAACATCTCGCCTATTTTAGTAATGCCCACCTTCTCCCAGCTGTCGAATGCCCCTTGTTCCATCCCCGGTGGAAATTGTGGATTTTCTGCAGATGGGTGGACTTCATAATTTCGCTTATTCCTAAATTTTCGTGTCTGTGCTGCCTCTGTTTCCAGAGAAGTTCTACCAGTGGGGTCCTTGCTACTGCTCTGTCTTGTTTGGCCCATATCTGCTGCGGATTCTCCCCCACCCACTCCCTCAGGACTTTAAGCTGTGCTGCATGATAGAATTTTTTAAAATGGGGGAGCGCCATTCCCCCTTCTCTGGTTGGGGCTCTTAGAACCATCCTGGCTATTCTGGGCGTTTTTCCCTTCCATACAAAGGACGATACCAGTTTTGTTAAGGTTTTGAAGAACGTGTCTGGGACGCCCACCGGGAGAGCCTGAAAATAATAGGACCCTTGGGAGGATGGTCCTCTTGACTGATTGAATTCTACCCCACCAGGTAGTGGGTTCCATCTGCCTATTTCCCTTCGGATGTTTGTAATGAGCGGCGGATAGTTTTCCCCATAGAATTGCTCTATTTTTTTGAGGTACTGTTATTCCCAGATATTTTATACCTTTCTGTACGATCTTAAGGTCCAGTATTTTTGCTTCCCTTTCTATGTTTGCTCTATCCCTTGCCAGGATTAGGATCTCTGATTTTTTACTATTAATTTCTAGGCCTGAGATGGCCCCATAATTTTCTAGTTCTCTCACTGCAGCTGATAATGTGGATTCAGGGTCCTCTAGGGCTATTAACATATCATCCGCATACGCAATCACTTTGTGTTGCTGACCTGCCATTTCTATCCCTTTGATGTGTATTGATTCCCGTATTTTAATTAGGAGGGGTTCTAAGAACAGAGCGTACAGTAATGGTGAAAGGGGGCAACCCTGTTTCGTTCCTCTCGATATCATTACCTTGTCATTAACCTCGCCATTAATGACTATTCTACTGGATGGGGAATTGTAGTTCGCTCTTATGCTCGCAATATACTGTTCCCCAAACCCCATGCACTCCAGAACCCTGAACATAATTGACCACCCCACCCTATCAAAAGCCTTCTCGGCGTCTACCGACAGTAGTATCGCTGGGGTGTGGGTTATACCTATTTTTTTCCACTAGATGGGCTAGCCTCCTTGTGTTGTCGTGAGTTTGCCTGCCGGGAATAAAGCCTGATTGATCTTCGCTAATCAGTTTAGGGAGAAGCGGGGATAACCTTGATGCCAGAATCTTCGTATATATTTTTGCATCTAGATTAATTAGGGAGATTGGTCTATATGATGCAGGGTTTATTGGATCTTTACCTGGTTTGTGAAACACCAGCACCTTCGCTTCATTCATTGTGGGGGTCACGTTACCGCTATCCTTAAATGAGTTCAAGAGCCTTGTTAGGATCGGGGTCAATATGTCTGCATATTTTTTATAAAATGGGGCCGTAAACCCATCTGGGCCTGGAGCTTTGTTACTTGGGAGTCCTTTATGGCTTTACCGACTTCCTCTTCACGGATAGGAGTCTCTAGTGACTGTTTGTCTTCTTCTGAGATTTTCGGGATCTTTAGGGCCTCTAAATATGAAACTTGGGCGTTTATATTGAGGTATTCTGTGGAGTAGAGTTTGATAGTATTGCCTCAGTGCTTCCCCCATGTCGTGTGTGCGAGTTTGGATGTCACCCTTCGCATCGCATATGGCCTTAATTGTTTCTTTTTATTTTGCTTTTAATTGTCGCGCCAGGAGTCTGTCTGCTTTGTTCGCTCTTATGTAATATCTCTGTTTCAGATAGAGTAGATTCCTTTCTGCGCCCTTCGTGCGTAACATCTCTAGTTGGCCCTGTGTATGTTTCAGTGATTTTTTTTAAATATCTTAGTGGGGTGTGTTAGTAAAGTAATTTCGAAGGGATTGTGTCCTCCGACGTATTCCTCATCTTAGATATCTCCTTCCAGCTCTGCTGGCCTCGGAACATTTTTTCTCTAGAGGGTGCTGCGCGTCGACATCCTCCGAGTCGATGTCCCTCGACAGCCGCCGTATCGACGCCGACGTCATCCTGGCTATAAAGGCCACGCACAGCGCCCGTTGCTCGTTTTTCCGCGCTTACTCAGTGCCTCGGAATACCGTTGCTCAGTTTTTGTCAGGTTAAACCTATTTACCTCGAGTTACTCGATCCGTACTCGATGGCTTCTTCGTCGGAACCGACAACTCCTCGATCCGGCTTCAAAAAATGCCGAGATTGTGGGAAAAAGATGTCGCTGACTGACCCTCACAGAGTTTGTCTGTGGTGTTTGGGAGCTGAACACCATTGTTCGGAGTGCGAGGACTGTATGTCCATGACAGCTAAGGCCCTGAAGGAGCGTAGGGGGAAGCTGGAGAAAGTTAAGACTTTTAAAGCTTCTTCGTCGACGAAGTCGAGACATTCGTCTCCTCGTCACCATTCGCGCTCCAGATCTCGGAGTGGGTCTCATCACTCCTCGAGATCGAAGCACTCGAAGAGGAGACATCGAAGATCCCCTTCTCCGTCTTCCTCTTCCTCTGTTTCGCCAAAGAGAATCCCGTGCCCCACGAAACATAGTTCCCGGGCTGAATGGGAGGAATTCCGCAAAAATATGATGAGCGTCTTCGAGAAAGCGGCCTCGACCCACTCGAAGACTGCCGAGAGTGATGCTCTGGTCGAAAGACCCAAAAGTCAAAAACGCTGCGAGTCGCAGTACCCGGCGAAGGAAACCTCTCGAGTGCGTCACGAACCCTCGAGTAGGACTATGACCTCCAAACCTTCCTCGAAGGTTCCGTCGATGCCGAGGTCGGTGTCTTCGACGCCGTTGTCGAAGGGACCTTCGACACACGGGTCTGTCGACTCGACGTCAGCTTCGACACTGGCGTCGACGCCAAGAAAAGTCACGGTTACGACACACCCAGTGACTATACCCAGGTCCTCTGACGATGGCTTTGAGATTGTCGAGCAGAATCCCAATTCTGTCGAGGTCATCGAGGCCTCCGCCTTTGTTTTCGACACCACGCTCGAAGCCTTCGGCGTCGACGACATCGACGTTTTCGAGGCCGATTATGACAAGTTCGGCACTCTCTGCCTTGGAAATGGGCTTTACACCCTTTGAGTTCAGAACAATTGAGAACTATGTCCTCTATTATGGAAGAGGGTGAATTGTCTGAACAGGAAGACACATTTGAGTTGCAGGGACTTGTAACCCCAATTAGAGAGGAATTTTCCTCTGAAGAACGCAGGTTAAAGGATCTTCATGATTCCTTACATGAGGCAAGTGGGTTAGATACTTCCCCTGAGGTGGAGTTTGCTAGGCCAGACCCGGGGGAGCATGCTGAAACCCCCTATAGAGCCTTAATGGCCAGGATCACAGAGTTTATGGGGTGGTCTGCACCTTCACAATCTTTCCAACAAGATGACCTCACGGATATTCTTGACAAAGGCCCACAGGAGGATCCTGTGGTACCTTTTCATAAAGCTCTTCAGAGGAAGATTATGACGAACTGGGAAAACCCAGATGTCGTCCCGGCAGTAAATAAAAAACTGTCTACAAAATACAGGGTATCCTCTACAGACCCGGAGTTTTTGTCCAAACACCCATCCCCAGAAAGTCTGGTGGTACAGGCAGCATCTTCTACCGATGTCAAGATGGCTTATCCTACCGTCCCACAGGACAGGGACGATAAAAAATATGATGCTGTGGCAAAGAAAGTTTTTTCGGCATGTAGCATGGCGTTAAAATCTGTTAATGCTACTTGCACCCTTGCTAGATTCAGCCATACACTTTGGGAGTGCGCTTCTACAGCGGCTGACTGCATCCCGGAGGGAGAAGAAAGGGATGCGTTCCTGAATATTATACCGGAAGGTAAAGACGCTATGTGCGAATCCCTCCAGACGGGCATTGATTCGGCTGACAGTATCAGCAGAGCAATGGCGGCAAGTACAACAACCAGGAGATTCGCTTGGTTGAGAAAGTCTGGTTTTGCCCCAGATATGCAAGCCAGGCTCTTGAACATGCCATTCGATGGCTCTTTGTTCGGGAAAAAGGCGGACGACAGTTTAGAGAAACTGCAAACATCAAAGGCAGCAGCAAAATCCCTAGGCGCTGCAATCCGTCAGACACCTTTTCGTCCCACAGGAACCTCTGCGAGGGGCAAGTCCTTTTGCTTCTACTCCGCATTCGGAAGAGGTAGAGGACGACCGGCTCAAAGGGGACAAAGAAGAACTACCCGAGGCGGACGGGGTAGATATTCAAAAGCCGCAGCAACAGCAGGTGCCTCTTTACCATCGGCATCTGCATCAGCCGCCCCAAAACCACTCTGAGGACTTCCCTCACAGGACACCTGTAGGAGGCAGGTTGACTCAACATCTGGCGGTATGGCAGGCTATCACGTCAGATGCTTGGGCATTGGAAACAGTTGCCCAAGGTTACTGCCTGCCTTTCCTACGCATACCTCAGAGTCATCCACCGGGGATCAGCTCTCAGAAAGCTCCAGATCCGCTCCTCTTGCAGGAAAGTTTGGACCTGCTAGAGAAAGGTGCCATAGAACCGGTACCTGTAGCGGAGAGGAACAAGGGCTGGTACTCCCCTTACTTTCTCATTCCAAAGAAAGACGGAGGACTGAGACCCATCTTGGACTTGCGAGAATTGAACAAATTCCTCAGGAAAGACAAATTCAAGATGGTCACTCTTTCTCAGATCCTCCAGGCCCTTCAGTTCCAGGACTGGTTGGTATCTCTGGACCTTCTGGACGCTTATTTCCATGTGCCTATCCATCTCAAACACAGGAAATACCTGAGGTTCGCAATTGGCAACTCTCACTATCAATTTCGAGTGCTGCCATTTGGGCTGACCTCCGCCCCGAGGATCTTCACCAAGTTAATGTCCGTAGTGGCGGCAAGTCTAAGGAGGGAAGGGATTCACGTCTACCCCTACCTGGACGATTGGTTGATCAGGGCTGTTTCTTCGGAACAAGCTCAAATCCAGCCAAATCACGTGTGCCACTCCCTTCACAGACTGGGCTTCTCCCTCAATTTAAAGAAGTCACAAATGATACCATTGCAGAGACTCCAATTCATAGGAGCGATCCTGGACACTTCCCTGGGAAAAGCCTCGCCACCAGAGGTGAGGGCTCAAGATATTCTACAGATGGTTACCAACTTCCAAGATGCCCAATGTCTCCCAGCCTTCGACTTTTTGAGGTTGCTAGGCCTCATGGCATCCTACATTTTCCTAGTGCCAGAGGCTCGCCTGAGAATGAGATCCCTCCAGTGGGCACTGAGGACTCAGTGGTCACAATTCTCAGGGAGAAAGACAGATCTTCTTCAGGTTCCCGACAGGGTGGCTCGAGATCTTCAGTGGTGGGCCTGTCAGGATAACATTCTGAAAGGAGAACATTTTTGGCAACCCTGGCCGGAGATGACAGTAGTCACGGATGCCTCACTCACAGGGTGGGGAGTCCACGCCAACGACTTGACCATCAGCGGTCGTTGGTCTCCATCGGAGTCCAGACTACATATCAACCTGTTAGAGCGGAGAGCCATCAGACTTGCGCTGAAGGCGTTCCTGCCAGCTGTACAAGGGAAAAACATCCTGATAATGACAGACAACACGGTGGCCATGCATTACCTCAACAAAATAGGAGGCGTAGGATCACTACCCCTGTGCAGAGAGGCGATGCAGCTCTGGTTTTGGGCAATCCAAGAAGGAATCTCTCTATCAGCAGTTCACCTAGCCGGAGAGAAGAACTTGACAGCGGACGCTCTGAGCAGGCAGAGCAGTCTCCCACGAGTGGGAGCTAGCTCAGGAAGTCCTTCAAGAGATCTTCGCCCTTTGGGGAACCCCTCAGGTAGATCTGTTCGCCACCAGCCTCAACAGGAAATGCAATCTGTTCTGCTCAAGGGAATTTCCCCCGAGAGGAGCTCTGGGAGACGCGTTCATAGTGGACTGGGAGTTTCCGCTTCTGTACGTGTTCCCACCGGTCCCTGTCATTCCTCAAATGATCAGGAGGTTGAGAAGATTCCGGAGGACCATGATCCTAATTGCCCCGGATTGGGCCAGGAGAACGTGGTACCCGGACCTTCTAGACTTGTCCATCTGCCCTCCAATTCGACTTCCACTCAGAGAGACCCTACTCTCACAGAAGGGAGGTCAGGTTCTCCATCCAGACATCAAAACCCTCAACCTTCACGCTTGGCTTCTGAAAGGCTGAGGTACAAGGATTGGGACCTCCCTGATGATGTTATGGAGGTGTTGCTTTCGGCAAGGAGGCCAGCACCAAAGTCTTCATACCGCTGCCGTTGGAACAGATTTTGCAGCTGGTGTAGAGAACAGAATATCGACCCTTTTTCATGTGGTAAACCAATGGTTTTGTCCTTCCTACTATACTTGGCGAATTCAGGCCTTCAAGTTGGCACCATTAAGGGCTATCTCGCAGCGCTATCCATCTTTAATCGCACTGCGGAAGAACCATCCTATTTCAAGTTACCCTTGGTAATACAGTTTCTAAAGGGGTTAACCAATGTTTATCCCCCAAGACCATTCCAAGTTCCCCTATGGGATTTAAACTTAGTCCTAACTTTCCTGATGGGCACACCTTTCGAACCACTCCATTCTTGTTCGTTAAGATTCCTTACCCCTTAAAACTGTTTTATTAATAGCACTTACATCTGCTAGAAGGGTGAGCGAATTACAAGCTCTTTCTTGTAAACCCCCTCACACAATCTTTCACAAAGACAAAGTTGTCCTGCAAGTGAAGCCTAATTTCCTCCCAAAGGTGGTTTCTGAATTCCATATCACTCAGAAGATTACCCTACCATCTTTCTCTCCTCCTCCTCATCCGGGGGAAGAGGAAGAGAGCTTACACAGGCTAGACCCTAGGAGGGCTTTAAGTTTTTACATCAGTAGACTAGCCAGGATAAGACAGGCAGACCAGCTGTTTGTAGGTTACACAGGTCACAGGCTGGGGTTACCAATACCTAAGCAGACCATTTCCAGATGGATCATTCTAGCCATTCTGGAATGTTATAAACTGGCAGGGAAAGAGCCCCCTCAAAACCTTAGGGCTCATTCGACCAGAGGTATTGCAGCTTCATCGGCCCTCAGGTGTGCCGGTTAAAGACATCTGTGCGGCCGCTACATGGTCGTCTGTCCACACCTTTACACGATTTTACAACTTGGATTCCTCCTCCAGTCAAGAGACTAGGTTTGGAAGGGCTGTACTGCATTCTATTCATCAATAGAAGACAGCGTGAAGTCCGTACTCCCTCCTCCAATAATAGAACACTGCTATGGGAGCCTATCTAAGATGAGGAATACGTCGGAGGACACAATCCCTTCGAAGAACAAGTTACTTCTTACCTTGTAACGTTCTTTCTACGGGATGTTCCTCTGACGTATTCCTCATCGACCCTCCCATCCATCCCCGCAGTTCTACTTCCCTTGTTGTTGCAGCTTACGCTCCTTCAGGGTGATTAGTCTAGTCCAGAATGAATTATTGTGGGCTACAAAACGGAACTGAGCAACGGACGCTGCGCGCGGCCTTTATAGGCAGGATGACGTCGATACGGCGGCTGTCGAGGGACATCGACTCGGAGGACGTCGACGCGCAGCGCCCTCTAGAGAAAAAATTTTCCGAGGCCAGCAGAGCTGGAAGGAGATATCTAAGATGAGGAATACGTCGGAGGAACATCCCGTCGAAAGAACGTTACAAGGTAAGAAGTAACTTGTTCTTTCATGTGGCACAAGCACAATTTCCAAAATACTGGTATGATGACACACAGGAGACACCCATGCACTGATAGAGGAATTCACTACAAACCCCACTGTCAGGCTCCTGTTGTCTGGCGCAGAGGCAGCACAAACACCTGCCTCCCCATTGGGTCTTAGCACCTGGGATGTAAAAACCACAGGCCACCTTGACCCGCCGGGGAAAGAGGGTTAGGGTCCGTTGGTTTGGATGGGTAGAGGGAGTTCAGGATAACCGGAAAGAGGGTTAGGAGGCTGTTATGGATAGGTGGGGGTTTTAGGGAAACATACTCCTCGGCTCCTGTGCGCCGCTCCGATGGACGTACTCCGCCCATGCACTCATGCACCTCACCCACACTGTGTGCCCTTCGGAGGGGAGCCTTTGTACTGGAGCTCCTGAACCAGGACACTATGACATTAAAGTGCTAACCATTGTAGCTGCTCCGCTACTAAATGCAGTGTCGCAACATAAATTACACCGGCATTTACTCATGCAGCACGCTTTCCCAAATCATGTGCGTAATCACCAACCCCCTCGCATTATTCTCATACAGGGTACAAACAAATAACAGCACTTAGCTCTGATTGCTGGCTGGTGCCTCCGATCCTCCTGACTTGTTCGTGTGCTCAGCCAAAGTACGCTCAGCTTTCACTGCAAAATACCAAAACACATTGTCAGTGCGGGCGAAAACAACTCGTAGTTGACTTCACTCCGAGTTGCCTCAGTAATGTTTTCCCCGCATTCCCTGCGTGGGCAATTAGTCACGGCATTGCCCAAATCATGCGGGGTCTATGTATTGATTCCCGGTTTACAGGGTACTCGTGCGCGATGCTTCTCGTGCCTCTGCCCCAGTTTGCGGTTTGGTATCTAAACCGTAATCCCAGCCGAAAGTACAGCCAACAACAAGTACTTCTAAAAGAGGAACTTATCTTTTAGTTGTGCGCAGGGCCTGGGGTGTTCAGACGGGAGCTTGTGCCCCGCGTAGGCGTGCCTGCCGGAGCTCGGATAAACCACGTCTTCTCTCCTCTGCATCCGGAATTGCGAGCGTCGTCCCGATGGCGCGGCTCGCGCATGCGCATTAGCGCGGGCGTGGCATTTCCTGACAGCAGGCTCGTGCAAGGCACGGCCTGCTGGGAAATGTAGTTCCAAGGCGGTTCTCCATCCCAGGGACTTCTTTCTGCAAAAGGGATGGAGAACCCGCCTTGAGTACTGGGTAGGGCTTTTTGGGGGGGCTATCACCCCTTCTGCAGCCCCCACAGTGGCTGCAATCTGCCTTTTGGCCCCAACACGTGGCCCAGCCCTGACACCCACAAATATGCAATCAGTCATCTTTGATACGCAATACAGAGACACATGCGAGTACAACCCCGTCAGCTGCACGCTTAAGGCTTGGGAAGCCATATACAGAAGGTTGCAAATAGAAACGCCCTATAATCCTGAGGTACCTCTCTGGAACTATCCAGGTATACCCCCCACACAGTGCAATTCAGGAGGCCTGGGACCCCAACATGGAAATGAAAATTGGGGATATGTTCACAAATGGCAAATTTGTGTCCCTGGAGGACATAGAGCGCTTGGTGACAGACAACTTAGAACACTTCAATACTACCGCATGCGGTCAGCATTTCAAAAGAAATGGCCGCTGTTCCCAGACGAACCTGAGCCACACCCACGTTTACAGATGGTGACTGCTGCCAGGAGGCTTGGAAATTTCTAAATTATATACTGCAGTACAAACCCAAACCCCCACCACTAATCAAATAAAAGACAAATGGGGAAAGGGATCTACAGATGCCCATCGAAGACGAGAAATGGAACAGATATTGCTCACTGACTAAAAAGTTAGCCCTAAACGCGGGCCTGCGGCTGATTCAATTTAAGATTCTTAATAGACTACATTACACCCCTATTAAAATAGCGAAATTCACTCCAGGCGCGTCGGATGCATGCCCCAAATGTAATATGCCAGAGGCCGGAGACTACCATATGTACTGGGAATGCCGGGTGGTGCAGAACTTTTGGAGGGAGGTCGCCGAAATATTGGAAGAGATCACACAAATTCCCCCAGACCTGAAGCCCCAAAAATACCTTTTTGGAGACATAGGCAAATGTTCAGATAAAGTTAGAAGATAGTTCAATGTTGCATATGCTGTTACTAAAAAATGTATTCTATTGAAATGGAAAAGTGTGAGGCCACACGGCATTGATCGATTCCTTCGCGAACTAACATATGTGAATGAATCGGAGGAACAATATGTTGTGACCCGACCCACAGACATATGGGGCCCATTCAGAACATATCTATCTAACTTGGCCTCTGATGACGATGACTCTATGTGATGATATATAAATGTCATGATCATAATGTCAATAATGGATTTGTATGTGTGGTGAGGGCCGGGGAGTGCCATGTGTCTTTGTGTAACCACTAATAAGAGTTTTAAAAAAAAAAACTCACCTGAAACTTTAATTTTGTGAGCTATCCATCCTGTTCTACAAAGGGGGGCTAGTCCTGAAGATGGTGAATTGAATGAGGGGTAATGGGTATTTCGAGAATGGAATCTCCTATGCCTGAGGATTGAGATTTTGGAAGAAAATCTGGAAGGAAGAAAAATGGACTGGGCAAAGAGTGCTCTAGTATGTGTAACACCTTGGTAAGAACACACCTGAGTGAAAAGATGAAAATAACAATATCACATGTACACTACCTAACTAGTCCCAGAGAAATAAGGCTCTCAGTGAATACGCCAAGTAAGAGCACCAAAATAGAACCCTTCAACTCTTCTATTAACTATAAGGAGCGCTAATTTCCTAAGTGAGTGTAATGCGTGTTAATGCCTTGTTGAATTCCTGACTAACAACAAGTACCGCACTTCGCTTCAATGTAAATGTGATCACGGCAGCGAACAAGCCCATACACGTAATCTCCTTTATAAAGAGAAACTGAAGTGACTGTTTAAACTGCGTACTAACACTTTCAATGACACCCTGAGTTAACAAAACTGTGTGCTAGCATATTCAAATTACTTCCACAGCAAGCGGAATGATAGGTAACAATTTCCAAGGCATTAACCATAAAACGGTACTTGCGTGACGCAAACCAAATCTCTCTTCATAACTCTGTGAAGGGACTGACAGGAACGGAAACCAACTGAAGAGAAATTCTGGGAACGGGATGGTGAATAGAACGGAGACTTAAGTTAGGGAAGCGGAGAAGGGAAATAAATATACAGGGCTATTGACAGGAATTCTGAGGGACAATAACTGACAGGAATCGGATGTAGAGACGGAGGAACTGCGGTAAGCGTCAAACTGCGAGGCAGTTGATGACACGAAGTGCGAGCCTCCAGGAAGGCAGGGCTAATATAGGGCAACAAAGGTAACCACTAGACCAGCAAGGTTAATTACTCGTAGGAACAAATAGGCGGCCATTAAGGGAAACTAGAAAGCCCATTAACTCTGAGAAGTACCATAATTTGGTTTAACCTAGAGCAATGCACGCTACATTCCCAAGGTTAAACCCTGTAAATTCTCCTAATTAGAGCCCGAACTATGATCCTATTCTGTAGTCATGACACCAGCACCCTAGAATGGCTGGAAGAGAATTTCCCGCATGACGAAATGAGTGACGATAGTAACCCCATTGGTAGGCACTGCAGTGTGAAAAGCAAAACAATTGGTATATATTTCTTCATGTATACCTAACACCATTTTATTTTCTTTAACAGAACATACTGCAAATGAAAGGAATGCACCACAGGCGACACCTCTTCCACAACAGCATACGGCCACAGCAACTGAACAAAATGCTGTAAATAGCAAACTGAACAGCCTGGACGCCAAAATGGAGGAATTGCTGAACAATTTTGCCACCTTAAAAGATTTCGTACAAGGACCTATTATGGAGAAAAAAAAATACCACTGCCCCACCTGCACGTGTACCTCTTCCCCATTTCCAAGCCCACCATCCCCGCTAATTCCGTGTCATCTGAGACGTTTCAATGAGACCTCAATCCCTTCCTCCCCTCACAACCGACTTGTACAAATCCCTAATTCCCCTGTATATACATCTCCATTTCTGGTACCCCATCCCTTTCCTAATAGTATCTGTGATTGTGTTGAAATAAAGGTTGATATGTAAATTGTTGCTGAGTGTATATGTGGCTTTGCCTTTGTTTTCTTAATGCTGTTGTGACTCTGCGGGGCACAGTACTGGTGGGGATGACCGCAAATGAGCAAAATGTAGGTGTCCAATGGACACTGCACCTGCCTGGCCTATTCACAATCACAATGGAGGCATCCGTAAGACGCCACTGCAGGCCGCATGTCTGCATTTTGTGAACCACCTGTAATTATTTGTATGAGCACACGTTTGTTGCACAACTTCGCGCATGCATATCTTTTCCTGTGTCCTGGTAACACAGCCCCTGTCCAACATATGCGAAGAAACGTGTGATGTACATTTAGTAGGTCCAGGTGGCCACCCACATCCTGCGGGTAGCTGTGCACCTGAAAATACCACCAGCTCTACCCTGCAAACACCCAGCTTGTTAAAAAATGTTCGGGGCTCTTGTGTCATACTTTTAATTAGTCCGGGGATCCCAACGGTGTTCGTAGGACACTTATGCACATGTGCATTAAGTATTCTGCCCAATATGCGTCCTGCGGATAACCGTCCCAATCGAGAACATTGGCGACGTTACCATGGGACCGCACCCATGCTGCGTGTGGGCCCTTATTTGCCAGACACTATCCGGGTCCCTGGACATCGAAAAAGTACTATATGCTGCAATGTATGCACTGTTACTGTGAAAGTGCACCCTTACAGTGGTCATACAGTCTGCCCTTGTACATCTAACTATTTTTGGGAAAAATGTAGGGCTACTTTCTGGTTGCAAGTGCTCAAGTCCACACCCCAGAGCTGTTCTGCATTCTGTGTTTGGCTTTCCAGAACAGAGCAGCGGTGCACATTGCTTCGTGCTGAAATTGCCTTGTGACTTATTCTGTTCCGCTATATTACCTTTGCAACTAATGGCAACCATGGCTGCTGTTACTGCCTCTTAAGCAGCAACACCCTCACCACCACCTCCACCACCTCCTTCTTCTGAAGGGCCTGGACAACGGAACAGGCGTGGTAATGTAGATAGAGAATAAGAGGAGAACGAGGATAAAGTAGAGCGATTCCCCATTGCCTGCAGCCAGCGTGAGTAATGGGTGTGGAAACCATTTACCACCGAAGGAGACGAGCCCAAATCTCATGCTAACCAGGTGAGATGCATTATAGTACTTGGTCGCAGAAAACCTGGCTTGTACAGCTACGGCACCACCTCCATGCGGTGGCACCTCAAATCGAACCACAAGGCAGCAGTTCTGAGGGTTGTCCCCTTCGAACAAGGCATTAGGTTAATTTCCTCTACAGCATCCTCTGCACCCCACTCCAGTGGGGCAGCGGATCCCTAAACCAGCCTTGCAGGCCATGCGCGCAGCAGCAGACCCATACCTTTCAAAGGTCACTATTATGCATGTACTGCGACGCAGTACTCTGCAGGGGAGAGCAACTTCGAAGTGATTTCGAGGATTCGATCCGGGAGCATAACAAGGAGTGCCCCCTCCTCCCTTCCTTCTGTGTCGTGTTAGAAGAATAGGAAAAAAATGCAAAACAACCAGAAGGGGAGAGGCGGGAGGCCCTTTTCAGAACCACCTTTCACAGTTCAAAAAGTAGAATTCCAATGAAAGAATGCAGGCAGTCCTGTAACCTATAAGCTCTGCGACAGTGCAGTAAAAAATGCGAGGCGTGGATCCGTCACAAACATTGCACGCATTCCCAAAAGGAAGTGGTGGCTCTGAAAAGAGCCTTTTTGTGCTGTTTGTGTTTGAAAGGGTTGAAGTGGTGAACACCTGTTGGGGAAATGCTTGCTAGACTTGCAAGAAGCGCTGCACTGCATTCTGGTTATTACGCAGAAACAGCTCATTGCCATCATGAGTGATATGGACGCCATCTGGACGAAAAAATGTTGGTACTACGAAATGTTATGTTTTCATTGTGGAAGGAGAACATGCATGTATCCAGGAGTCGTCCAAAAGCCCTACACTCTGCCTACTGAATGCCAGCACAGCCATAAACGTAGCCATGTGCAAACACACCTTCTGACACAATCTGTCCTTACACATCCCACCCAGGAAACCTTATTGACCAATCCCCACGCCTGCACAGTCCCATTTCCATGGCAGCCCCCCTCAAAAGACCCGCAAGTGGCACGTGCACACCTTCAAATGCTGCAGTGTTGTCTTTGGTGCGCTGGCACGGAAACACATTTCAAGCAGGGCAGAGGGTCCCCTCTTTATTGATAGTTGTGAAGTGTTTTTTTTTTTTTTTTGTAAAGCTACTTGTAAACAAACACCTTTTTTTGTATTTGTTGGGGATTGTTCTCTTATCCTCCTTATATTACACAAGCTGCTCCAAAATGTCTTTTAGATTCTGGAACACAAGAACATTTTCAATGGGGGACAAAACAAAATCTGCTCCACTTAAGAACGTCACATTGAAAGCACTAAGGTTCTCATGGGCACAGAAGAACATCCCAGCATTGAACAGAAAAGCAGACATGCCGCCGTTTACAAGACACCTTTCCTTCTCTACCTCTGAAGAAAGTACATCGGGATTGTTCCACACTAGTCATGGTGGTATGCATGAAAAGAAATCACTGTTGCATTGGGAAAAATGTGCATAACTGCTTTCAGCACCTCCTTCAGTTCACTGAGCAAACTTGCAGCAGTGCGAAAAGCCACATGCAGGGCTCCACAATGCAGAACTAGTATGCCAACACTACTCCAAGTGACCACATCTCTGCACTCTGTAATGACAGCTTGCAAACTTGGTAGAGCCACACTGCACCACAAAGCGTGCACTCCTTCCACACCAAAATGTTCATCAACGCTGCTACCCTGGGCATGTGTGCAGGTCACCCACAAACTAATCACTGATGATGAGCACTCACTCTCTGCATCTCTGCCATCATCACTGTACACAGAAATTGAAAATGGTATGACCACCCCTTCCTATTAAGCACACCTGATTGGATAATCTGCAGTCCCATTTCCATGCCAAGCATAGTAAGGACAGCATGTAGCACGTGCGATTCCCCAACTACCGTGAGGGCTGCGCCCCAGTAAAGGCGGGGCAGTCCTTCTTCCCTTTCCATAACTCTTTTTCCAGCACTTCCTCATTGGCTACTGTTAAACAGTCACACACGCATCCACCAATCACATCCAAGACCTCTGCATCTAACGCCATCATCTCTGTTGAACGCTCCATACTAACCATTAAATACTCGGAGTACAAGTGTCCTGTGCATCAAAAGCACCACCACTGGAAAGTACTGTAAAACTATCTACGATTTCTGCATCCAGATTCATGCACATAGCCACCCATCACTACAACCTGCAGGTATCAATACGTTTTGTACAGTACATTTTCAACTGTTATAAGTGCCTCGCAACTGGGTACCTCCCACTGAACCTCCATAACGTTCACAAAAAGCATACTGTCATTTCTCCCATCACCTACCATCAAATGACACCTATAGTGGTAAGTGCTTGCAAAGGTGGCATTTACCCATAGCACCCATTGTAATACCCAAACGGTTACTCTCCTTTTTTTCAGTCAATTTTAAGATCCTTTCCCCCATTAACGCACCTCCTATAGAATTCGTAAAAATCGCATACAAGGATCAGTGAATGTATCCTACCAAACTAAGCCAAATGCATACATTGCATGCATAACAGGTTGCCTGCCACTTACCTTACACACTTCATAGAATGCAACATTACTTCAAATACTTTTTTTTTTTTTTTTAGTTTATTTATATTGTGCTCCCGGCCCAGGGGCATCTGGGCGCATATCATACAAGGTTACAGATAACCTCAAGTTACATTCTTAGAGGTACAACTACAGTTGAAATGGCATATAAGAGGCATATATTACAAGGCTCAAGCAAGAAATACACATGAGCGTACATAAATACATAATACAAGTGATGGAGGGACATAAGAGAAAAAAATAAGAACAGGCATGAAATACAGATACACATGGACATTACTGTAACGTGGCAGTTAGGAGACATTTATGTACTAGTATTGACTCGATATTGCTCCGTGAGCCAAAGTTTGGCTCTGTGCTTGAAAGTGGAGTAGCAGGGTTCAGATCTCAATGAATTGGGGAGTGTGTTCCAGAATTTAGAAGCAAGGACAAAAAAGCTGGACCCCCTGCGTTCTGTGATTTTAAATCTAGGTATGTCAAGAGAATGTGCTTGTGCATATCTAAGTGGTCGTGTGGCTGTGTGCAGTAAAGCGGCTGGAAAGATATTCTGGGGCTTGAAATGCTTGGCACTTATGTGTAAGTGCGAGGGCTTTGAGGGAAATTCTGAGTGACGCAGGGAGCCAGTGGAAGCTCCTTCCAATTTCTGAGATGTGCATTTTTCTAGGGATATTGAGGGCCACTCTGATAGCATTATTCTGGCTTACTTGGTGCTTATTAATATTATTTTGGCTAGTTCCTAGATAGAGGGCATTGCAGTAGTGCATTGTTGCCATAACCAAGGTTCTTGTCAAGATGATGCAGTTACGAGTAGAGATGAAGGCTCTACAGGCTGTCAGCAATTTGCAAGTGTAGGCTGAGACGGAGACCACTGAGTTGATTTGTTTAGTCAAGGAGAGGGTAAAGTCTAAATGGAACCAGAGGGTTTTGGTGGTGTTTGACACCTTGATGGTGTTCCCATCAATGTTAAAAGCTTTGAAAGCAGGATCCAGTTTAAGTCTTAAGTATGAGCCTAAGATGATTAACTCAGTCTTGTCGTTTAAACGTGTGCATTCACAACAGTACCATTCATAAATGTGCATAAATTAAGGAAAGAACTGAAACAATTGCTCCACTCATGTAGCAAGCATATATATGCAGAAAAGTAAATGTAATTGCACACACACAAAGATTCTCCATTGCAATCTGTACATCTTTCCAAACCTTTTTCTCACCCTTCTACAATGAGAAGTAATCAATTTTCCAAGTAAATAGTCCTATACCAATAACCACACTTGCCAAGGAGCACGTCATACAACACACTTCCAAATAACCCACTTACCAAACATGCTGATGTTCCCAAGTCCCCATTCATATTCTAAGCCATCCATTTATGCACACACACACACACGCTAACTCTTCCTGCCAAGACATCACCCAACACTTTTAAAGAATGTATTCTCCAAATGCAAAAACTATGCCATTAGCAAACACATTTTCTTACGATCTTCTTATACAGTCGCAGTACCCACCTCTTTCCTGAAAGCCACTGGCGTGTGAACTTGAAAATACAACCTAGAACAAACCTACTCTCACCAATCAAAGTCCAATACCATGTAGCGTTTAACGTGTTACTGAGAGAGTGCAGTGTTCTTGTAGTGTAAGATACAGAATTGCGTCAGCCCACCGCTATGTGCTTCATTCTTACTCATGACACCTGTACAGTTCCTCACTGTATATTATCATCTCACCACCATTATACTAACCCCCATATGGTAATATAGCGTTCCCAACCGTAAGTTAGAGCCCATTACATAGTGATACACTTCCATTGATATGCCTACCCTCATATTCAACCACTCATGCACATTGCACATATATATATTTCAAAATCTGCACACCCACACTTTCCTTTTTTCTCCAACAGCTACTACAGAATGCCTACCAAACAGCAACTCTGCAGAAAACGACGCAGAAATCGATCAGCACAACCTAAAAGCATAGAAAGTAGCCATCCACCCCTAGCAGAATATGTACAGAAAGTTCAAAGAGAAGAGCTAATGCAGACATTAACGAAAAGGCAAGCACCTACCAGTAAGGACACTGTAATTCCTCTGGAAAAAAATATATATATGGGCGAACCCTTTTTATTTTTTTTTTTGGGGGCCTGACTCTTGAGGGTGGATGATAGCAATTGTATAAGGTGAGTAGAGTCAAAGGCTTCCCTAGCCAGAAGCGTGATTTGTGGTCCGCAGGACCTTGCACAAGAGCTATAAATTGTTGGCTCTGAAAGAAGAGATTCACCGTTGAATACATAGAAAAACAGTGAAAATGTATTTTTAAACAAGAAGACAGTTTTTTGAGAAAGTACTTAGTGCCGTGGCACAACACAATTATAAAAGTGCATATAAAGTCTGCACAGTAGTGGGTTAGTAGATTGTGGTGACAGTCTTTTCAGTGTATTGTTCAAGATGATTCCATAGTTGACATTATCATGGTGATGACGGTCTATCATACATTTTGTTCATAGTCACAATACATTAAACATTGTCGACAGATGCGTGTTTCTGGTTCGGTAAATTGATAGAGCAGTGGCTGGTAAAAATGGAGCTGCGCTGCAGAGTGGATACCGAACTGTCTTCAGGACGTGAGAGTCAGACTGGAGGTAAGGAGAAGGGTGTCATCCTACAGTGAGAGAAGGAAGACTGTTTAAAAACGGTGAACTGGTAGTTTCGCCAGAAATGGTGAAAGAGTGCAAGGAGCAAGACCTACCATAAAGGCATTTGATTGACGCTCTGGATGTGGTCTTGATTTAGTTCAGCTGCTGGAAATGCAGCTTTTTGGGCAGTCTGCAGAGATCAGAGGCCCGGGTCTGAAGTAAAAGGAAGTCAATGAATGACCAAGGGGATGGACGAGCTCAGTGACGTGTAGTATTTATTGCAATAAGGGCGTAATGTAACCTGGACTGTGATTGTCCTAGTAGTGGTAAGTATCAGAAGATAAATCTATCAAAAGATAAATATAAAACACGCGGTGCGTGACAGGCTTCTTAGAAGGTGTCCTCGGTGTGCTGAGCACGTAGGAGATGTGCAATAAAATTGCTAAGGGGGGTGGCCAGATGACGCTCAGTGTGAGATTAGAGACAATAGTGTCTTGTGTGCACAATATGGCTAAATGCTGGTGATCGTTTTTGGGAGCGTTTCAAGATGCTCTCCGAGAGGTAAATGTCCCAAGAGAAAGTAAAAAGGGGGGCGTGTGCAGTGCGCATAACGGCTACTAGCTCGATAGTGTGCCGTTAATGGAGCAACGATGCGGCCGCAGTCTTACCTCAGTCCGAGTGTAGGGAGCTGTATCGATGCAGGATAGTGCGCATGTGTAGCAGCGGGCACTCAATATAAATGACAACGAGGCTGCTGATGCTGCGCATGCATCGAGGAGTAGTCTTAGATGTGTCTAGGGCAAGGCATTGTCACGTGGGGCCCTGTTAGGTGCAGAAGGTCGGCACATGCGTAGAAAGGTAGTGGCAGGGACCAAAATGTCTCAACTATGTCAATGTAAATGTGCTTCTTTGGTCACAAGAAAATTAGTAATAATGCACGAACCGGATAAACTGCAGTGCAATAAAAGAGGCTTATTGCATTTGTTTACAAGTGCATACAGCTATAGTTACACATGTGACAGTTTGGCATTTGTATGAGACCAAGTAAATGAATGAAATAAATAAATGAGATTATACATATATATGCATTTCAGTATACTTGGCGTTGGTGATATTTCTACAGATAAGAAACATAATTTGTGGAGTGCGGTGGAAAAACCTGGTTTGTCCCTACAGCGAGCAAAATCAATGGTAAAAAGCCACTTTATACCCACAATAATACACGCACCGGGTAGGCTGCAGTGCAATAAAGAGTCTTATTGCATTTGTATACAAGTGCATACAGCTATAGTTAAACATGTAACAGTTTGGCATTTGTATGAGACCAAGTAAATGAATGAAATAAATACATGAGAATATACATATATATGCATTTCAATATACTTAGCGTTGGTGATATTTCTACAGATAAGAAACATAATTTGTGGAGTGCGGTGGAAAAACCTCCTTTGTCCATAGGGCGAGCAAGCTTGATGGTGAAAACCCACTTATATTAGTTAAGTTGAGGAGGACCTAAGAAAAAGGGTGGAGCTGCTTCTTAAGGTATTGGGGCATAGATGTAGCAGAACCCGAGTCCCTTTGGGGTATGGTGTCTGTTGACAATCAGTCCAGGTTACATTACGTCCTTATTGCTTTAAATACTGCACGTCACTGAGCTCGTCCATCCCCTCGGTCATTCATTGACTTCTTTTTACTTCAGCCTCTGATCTCTGCAGACTGCCCAAAAAGCCGCATTTCCAGCAGCTGAACTAAATCAAGACCACATCCAGAGCATCAATCAAATGCCTTTATGGTAGGTCTTAGCTCCTTGCACTCTTTCACCATTTCTGGACAAAACTACCAGTTCACCGTTTTTAAACAGTCTTCCTTCTCACTGTAGGATGACGCCCTTCTCCTTACATCCAGTCTGACTCTCACGTCCTGAAGACAGTTCGGTATCCACTCTGCAGCGCAGCTCCATTTTTACCAGCCAGTGCTCTTTATCAATAATTTACCAAACAAGAAACGCGCATCTAAGTGTCTACAATGTTTAATGTATTGTGACTATGAACAATATATATAATAGACCATCATCACCATGATAATGTCAACTGTGGAATCACCTTGAACAATACACTGAAAAGACTGTCACCACAATCTACTAACCCACTACTGTGCAGACTTTATATGCACTTTTATAATTGTGTTGTGCCACGGCACTAAGTACTTTCTCAAAAAACATTGTTGTCTTGTTTAAAAATACATTTTCACTGTTTTTCCATGTATTCAACGGTGAATCTCTTCTTTCAGAGCTAACAATTATATAGCTCTTGTGCAATGTCCTGCGGACCACCAATCGCGCTTCTGGCTACGGAAGCCTTTGACTCTACTCCCCTTATACAATCACTGTAATTCCTCTGTCAAAATGTGGAAATGAAAAGCACAGCACTAAAGAGTGCAACTCACACTACTGCTAACAGAGCACGTACAAATGGTAATGTAACCACAAGGAAGCATTCCAAAAAATTTATTTTACAAAAAATGTTCCACCAGAGTCCTTCAAAACCTTATAAATAGAGGGGGGAAATCACGCTCAACCCTTCAAACTTCCTGCAGAAAAGTAATCCTGGAAGCTCTTGTAGACAGTCGAATGGTCCTGAAACGGAAATTGTTTATATTAATTTTAAACAATGAAACCACTAACAAAATTAATTGGTAAACTACAACCACTATTTCGAAACAAACGCAAATCAGCATAGAGACCTTTGGCAACATCTGTACAGGTGAGTGGAGTCACACCACCACTACAGAGCCATACTTCAATGAAGAATCATACAAACCTACCAAATTGCCATACATAGCAGTGGACGACGGTATGAAAAGGTACACAATACCATAATGGAAAAAGAAACACTGCTTCCACAAATATCCCCATCAAACTTGGATGCCTCTCTCCATTACACAGAACCAATACGCCTCACCTACAAATGGCCTTGCACATCAATGTGTAACGTTCACCAATACGCTATCAAAAGTTTTAAAAGGAAACTCATGCAGTCAGAAGTTCTAAATGATTTCCCAACACTACCACCAAAGAAATTAAAATCGGCTCATACTGTATCAACTACCATAAAAACAGACAAATGGATTGAAAAAGACAACACATACCCAACTCCACACACAAAGAAAACTACCTCTCAAAGAAACCACGTGCACTTCCATCAAAGTACTCAAGCACAGAACTACCTGGTCTATTCAAATTTTCCAATACAACTGGTGTAAATTGCTATGCAAATGTAGCAATGAATGTTCTATTCCAAATGCCAGCAAATGTTGAAAACATTTATTTAAATGGCTTGGACCAGTTCTGTTTACAAATGCTATTCCTTCACAGAAATGTAGCAAATAATCTTAACACTTAGTGTCTCAGGAATTGGACTACTGTGCTGGAATGGTGAAATTCACGTTAAACAGACAAGATCAACAGGAATTTCTAATGTACTTACTACAAATTCAGGAAAGCAAAAACATACCCATAAATGAAATCTTTCAGATTTCCTACATGTGGAAACATACATGCACTCTTTGCAACCATGTCATTCAGGAAGAAGTCTCTAATGAGCGCTTTGTCTATGTATCAATACCTAACTGTGCATACATTCCATTTCAGCAACTGGTGCAAAATGCATTCCATAGCATATTGTGTACTTCTTGCAATTCCGATAATCGTTTATTACATATACAATCACACAGTCAATATGTGATATTAATGCTTTTAAGATACAGTGCAGATGGAACCAAAAATAACTGCAAACGGACTACCTTTACACACGGACAGGTGTCACTTGGCAAGAAAACCTTCACAACAGGAGGCATAATCTACCACACAGGCGACGCAATCAGTGCAGCCCACTATACTGCATACATTAGAAAGCAATGCTCATGGTGGGAATGTAATGATACTGCCATTATTCCAAAGCAGATTACCTGCAAATGCCTACTTAATAGTCTTAAAACCAACATGTACTCATTGATGTACAACATTACAATACCCTACTCCCCAGCACCCACCAGTACCTACGTAATGGCCCAAAAAAAAATTACCTTCTACACTGTGGAACTGGAACAACTTACGATACAGTAAGTATCCAACAAATGCATCAAGGTGTCCAACAATTTTTTTTCTCCAATGAACCCAATGATTACACTCAGAGAAACAATAAGTGTACAAAAATTAATATTGCTTGCTACATGCTACGTAAAAGAAAAAGTGCTAAGTATGAGGGTTCAAAACTATCCTCAGTAACCTGAAACCACCAAGTACACAAATGAGCCACCACCTGTATAACAATGTGCATAGAAATTCAATGCATATGCAAATATCAGTACGCAAACCCATAATGGTGCCCTACCACTTCAGAATGTGGAAAGAAGTGAAACTACCAACAGGAATGCACCAGCTTCTAAATGTACCCTATAGAAATGGGACACTGTACACAGTTGGAATACGCCACCTGGTATCTAACTGCAACCAGAATACTGCAATGTTACTTGCAGCATTGAAACAGCCCAACTCAACCTTCAGCAACCACTTTGTTACAAACATATCCTCAAACACTTGCAAAGTATGAACAGTTACAGTATGCCAACAGGTAAACCACTGCCCTCACAATTCTGCAGCAGCACAGTGCAAACACGCAATACTTGCAAAACATGAGCAGCAACCCAAATGCATAAAGAAACGGTGCTAAAAAAAGGAAGCGGGTAAACGGTTTGAATACACCAACTGCTATATAACTGCAACCATACTGCCAACATGTACAGAAATTGTACACCATTTCAATTCTTCCTACTGCAAAAGTACACATTAAATATTGCTATAATCAGTGCAAACGTTTGTGTCATTCACTGTGCAACGTAACGGCAAATAAATGTGGATTTTTTTATTATTTTTTTAGTCCAGCATGGATTTTTTATTCCCCCCACAGAGCCAATGATTATGCAAAGAAACACAGGAACTGTGCGCATTGCACAGTACACTTGTCTAAAGCATAGTACGTATAAAGTACTAATTATGAGGGTCCACAAAGTATAAAAAATATCTGCAATGTAATGAACTGCAAAGTAACAAAATACCTGCTCTGACATGTTATGTTCTCTGTTTCAACAGATAATGAAGGAACGATTACTACAACATTTCACATCCCATACGCAAAAAACACAGGCCCTCCACAATAGAAACAGTAAGTATGAAATTATTGGTACATATTTCTTTATAATCTGCAAAGTTTAATGTGTCCACATATTTCTGCAATCCAGATACCAATGCCACAATGTTCAATGTACAGCTATATTGCACTGTGCTGCTTGTGCCCACAGCCTACATGCTTCACTACATTACGGGCTCCAGCCATGCACTCAATATTATAGTCCCTTGCCACAACTACCGCAGCACAGTACAGCCATGCATAGAAACATCTATCAACTTACCACAAACCCGACGCATAAGTCACCTACCCCTTAGCCACTTCAGTTCACATTGTATGACATTCCTTCCACACAATGGACAACCTCTTTGCTGAATACCTTCTTCACCTAAGCCTGTAATATGTGGACACATTCAATGCACTATAGTACAGTAACCTACCCAATAATCTGCACAATCACAACAACCCAAACAGAAAAATGCATCCAAATGTCTTGCGTAACTGTCCTATGTGCTGTAAGATTTTCCGTCTCGCATGCCATTGGCACCGTTTAGGGCATTAGGCCATCTTTGTTGCTATGTACACCATTTCTGTGGAAGGTACAGAACACAGAATGCAGTGGAGAACATGGTGCACAACTCGGCAGCCATATTGGAAAGTGTGCGGTACTCCTTACAATTTAAAACTTCTGCTTCTCTTTTTTTAATTTGTAATGGAGACACAATTTGAAAACAATACCCCCCCCTTACAATATTTCAAGGTGTTAAGTAATTCCTTTGGTTTGCTAAACGAGAGCCCCAAATATCCTTGTGCTGCAAGACACCCAACTGCGTAAAATGGCCCTGCCACCATTGTATGCAGAGCCCTCGCACACTGTCTGCCATCGTACACTGTTGCTTCATAAGACACTGCACATATAAATAGTCTATAGAGGCTGTAAATGTACATTTTATGTACGTTGTCGTCTGTGCATTCAGTGCAGCATGTGTAAGGTACCATCATCTCTCCATGTACGTCATACTAACTTCAACGTAACGACACTACTAACATTCGGAAATGCACAGTGAAATTGAAACACGTTGGCGCCTGAATTTTCTTTCTTTTTTTTTTTAGCTCCATGGTCGGAAAGAGAAACCTAACATACCTGTCTTTCAACAGGACCAATGCTCATTGTAAAACAGCCTTGAGTGGGACGCATGATTTGATCCAAGGGCAGACATTGTATGAAAAAAAAGAAAAAAGGCAAAGATAACTTGGTGTAGTTGCTGAACATGTTCCGCAAAGGTGGTCTGCAACTGTTCAATACGCCGTACACAGCAAATTCTCATCCACGCAGTATAATCATGGAATTTGCAGAAGTTATATAGGTACAACTTTACATTGCATGTGTATTGGGATTAAAATTTAGTAGGATACATTTCTGTATGCATAATTATGAAGTTACCGTACCATAGACTTTGTCTGTGTGCACTGTACAGGGGTTTGTAACGGGAGTGGTCACGCTGTGTTACAGTGCCATGTCTCCACCATTCAGCGTAAATGGCAGCTATTATAGTTGTTGGTTTTGTAGACATGCTTCTCCAGCCCATGCAAATCTATGTATGAAGCACAACACTGAAAGTGAACACAACTCGTTCACTAAAACAGCACACCATATGCTCAATCGTGTGCTGCTACCTTGCCTGTATTGTCCTTCCAATGACCTTTGAAACACTTAAGAGTTGTATGTGTTTTTTATTGTATTAAAATGATTAACGGCCAGAGGTCCATATAGCACTCGACCGGCACGTAAACGTCGACAGGTAATACTGTAGTGTTGCATATTTTGGCAAAACAGCTCCTGCATTGTGCATTGTCCTGCAATCGGAGGGGACCCCCATGAGAATTTTGAGAATTAACTCTCTCTCTCCGCCCCCCCTCCGTGGGTCTGACGACACTTGTTGCCACTGGCATCTTTTGTGAAAAGCAAACACATGATAGGAGGGTGTTTTGGCAACGTTTGAAAGACGATTTGCACCTTACTGCCCGTGTCACACCTTTCACATCCCAACAGACGGGTGGTGGAGCAATCATTGCAAAATTACCATCAGCGGTGTGTTTTCGCTCATTGTTCTCTGGGACGACCGCTTTGGGCCTGTATGTCCATTTGCGTTTTCCAGCAATAAGAAGCAACCTGCAAACTTTTATGATGTAAGGCATAGGGTTGTAACGGTATACCGGTATACCGGTATAAACAACGTGAACAATTTAATTATCTTTAAATAACCATTACCTTGTTTGTAACGGTATACCGAATCCCGATATAAATGATGTTTTTGTAGTGCACTTTATAATGAATGCAAGCAGGGGTGTGAGTCACTGGGCTGGGCTGGCTGGCTTCTGTTCAGCGAGTCTGGGGCTGGAGGCAGAGTTTGCCCAGGCCCAGGCTTCACAATGAATGCAAGTAGGGGTGTGAGTCACTGGGCTGGGCTGGCTGGCTTCTGTTCTGAGCCTGGGACTGGAGGCGGAGTTTGCCCGGGCCCAGACTTTACAATGAATGCAAGCAGGGCTATGAGTCACTGGGCTGGGCTGGGCTGGCAGGCTTCTGTTCAGTGAGCCTGGGACTGGAGGCGGAGTTTGCCCGGGCCCAGGCTGCTTGGAACATTCCTGATGCACCTGTAAGACAGACACGGGCGGCCCATGCTATCTGCAGCAGAGAGGAGGTTACAAAAGTAAGTTTCTGAAGTTTCTATCAACACAGCATGACTTCAGTCACCAAGAAGAACTCTGAAAAGCCAGGCAGGTATTCGACTGAGCAGGGAGCAGATTTACTTCAGACAGTGCCCTCCTGGATTCTGGAATGGAGGCCCACTGGACCTGCGCAGGGTTGTTCAATGCCAGAGTTGTGGCCTGCTCCTTGACGATCGTGGGTGCAATGGCAGCACCTGCAGGAGCCTATATACCTACGTATGTGAAGCAGCAGGTAAGGTACCCCTACCTACCCTTCCTTTCCCCCCTTCCCAGCCCTGTTCGCCAACCCCAGTTACAAACCAGCCACAGGTGTAACTGTAATTCCTATCCTCAGCTCAAACAGGGCTATGCGCGAGAAGGGTATTGGGAGGGAAAGGGGGCACGAGACGGGTATAGGCAGCCTCAGGCAAGAGAAGAGAAAGTCAGGATGCAGCTTTCCCCTTGTAGTCTGCCGCATTAGACAGAAAATTAATAATGGGGATCAATTTCTGCACTCCGCCTGCAAAGCCCCGTGTGTGTGTGTAGTCTCTTCTGTCTTAGGGGGCATGGTGGGGGGTAAAATATGGGGCACTGCACTTCTCTCTGATGCCAGTTAGCATGAGAGGAACGGACATGGTGGCAGCACATTATGCGAATGCGCAGGGTTCTCACTCATGTACTGACTCAGTTTTAAAAACTAGCAAGCACGTATCTCTCCAAGAAAATGCATTTCGTAATGATCCTGCACGGTTTTTATTATCTCCCTCGCCCCCCCCTTTCAAAACTATTTGAAACCCCTCGCAAAACTAAAAGACAAACATTTAGAGCGGCACAGCACACTTCACCCGAGCAAATCGAAAGTGGCCATTTACTCTGTGGCCTTAGAACTGTCTTTTAATTGTACAATTGCTCGGTTATTATGAATGCTATATGTGGCATAGTGCATTCTACCAGAAAACCAGTTAAGTCTTGGAATGTACTAGGGAATGGTGGTACAAAGCATGTTTTGGCCGTACCCTAGCAGTTTACTCTGTATGTTATGTTCTGCAGTGGCGCAAAACCATTGTTCTGATCGGACTCTACCCCAGACCCCTGCCCCCTCCCCCCGGCCACCAAAATGTTGGGCTACTGATTCGACCTGGCTGACCTAAAGAGCCGTGGCCGGACCAACAGACAAAGGGGCTGCATTACTAACTTAACTCATTTCACTGTTAGCACCTGTATTCGAATGCATGCATACATTTTTAGGCAATTGAAATCGTGATGTGGGGTTAGCACTGTGTGCCAGGGGAGTGATTGGAAGTGTAGATGCGTGCCAGGGGAGTGATTGGAAGTGTAGAGGGAGCATAGGAGACTGCTCATTCTCACAACAGTCCTTAAATCCTCTGACTTGCCCTGTACTTGCCTTTAGCCTCTCAGAGGTCCATCTCTTCTTGCTTTACCTGTATTTATGCCATGCACAGATCGCCACCTCTGGTGGCTTGGCCTGCAGAGCTGTCTGAAGTTTTTTCCCCCAGGCTAACACTCCTATGATAACACGTTTCTGTTGAGAAATTGTGAAACAAATAAAACAATGTGACTCATCGTGATTCGTGTCCCCTGCCAGCTGCGAACACGGCCATGTTATCCTGACAGAGGCAAGAGCCAATTTCAGCTCCTAGAATTTCACAACTGAGTGTTTAGCCCCGAATATAAGAGTGGGCCCGCCCAAGGGGGACGAGAATAAAAGCAAATAATATACCCAAGAGTTTCTGACAAGCCTCTCTCCATGTCTTCTGACTGTCTCGGAAAGGATACGCCAGCCCATGTCCCTAGAGCAGGCCCCTGCACCCGCCGGCACTGTATAAGGTATTGCTGTTGTGTGGCCATATGCAATGCATGACTGACCCTTGGAGACCCAATACCTTGCATTCTGGGACATGTAGTTTAATTGCTCCTACCATAATTACTGATGTTTAAGAAAAACAGGACTGGCTGAGGCTGTACGCAACTAACACAGGGCTAGGCAACTGGCAGTTCTAGAAATGGTATGCTGGGAAGAAAACTCTGTCGGGTGATGCACCTGCTGCTGTCAGGATCTGATAGTGTGGTATTGCAGCCTTTTGTTATGTTGTGTTGTAAAGCTTTCATGTTGTGCCTTCATGTGTCCACCGTAGTAGTCTCCGACCACCCAGGCAGGTCTGGAGGTTGGCATATTGTGCGCCCCTTGCCCGGGGTATCCAGACCGTACTCTGTGAAAGGAGAAGGAGTGGATAGGGGCCATTGGAATGGGGGGAGGGGGGAGTGGTGAGGGTGGGAGTAATGTTTTGTGGCAGCAAGGCTGCATGTCCATCCTGTGGATCTGAGAACTTGTTATTCAAAAGGGGGATAAGAGACGCACGATTCAAATTAGGTTTCGGGGGAGACGTGGCCTGCGGGGTGTTAACAGCTGTAGAAACCACTCCTGGGCACCAAACACTCTACTCCTTTTGCCCCAGGGCCAGAAGGCGCTCACTGCTTTGACATTCAATCTTTCGCCCGCTCCCTATCAGTAGGGGACACTCGAACTGTTGACAAAGCCCCATGGGCACTTGGAGGAGAGCGCCTCCTTCCTGAGAGCAGGATGTTGGCCTGGGCCTCTTCTGTCATCGGCACTGGTGGCGTGAAAGGGCTCTTTATTCCGTGCCCGGCGCTGCTGCTGGCAGGGGCGAGTGGCAGCTCTCCAACTGGAAGGGAAACCAGGGTCGTGGGGGATCCGGTACCAGGCCGCCGATCTGACCCGAAGCCATGATGCAGCAAGGGGGTGGCATAGGAAGCGGGGAACCCCAATACTTGGGCAGGGCTAATGGGATCACTGGAAAATAATGCCAGGTGGTGTGTCAGAGACGTGTGGTTGCTCTCCTGCAGGTGAGCGCTCCTTAGGGCGCTTTTACCCAGGGGGAGGGTGGTCGCCTCTTTAAACAGGGGATGGCCTACACTGGCCATGCACAGGACTTCAGGGGTCTCGGTCTTTTCCTGTGGCCGGAGATCCCTCAGATCAGGTTCCAGAACTCAACCTCTTCATCCCGAGGTTCAAAAGCACTAGAGCAGGGGGAGGCAGCTTTCCTGCTGCTGCACCAAAAATCTGGAACTGTCTCCCCATGCATATCAGAAACAAGCCATCCCACCAGCGGTGCAAGAGCCTAATCAAAACTTGGCTCTCCAACAAGTTTTAACAATCCATGACAATGAGATCCTCATTCTTTCACTTCACCCTTCAAGGATATTTCCCTCTGCCTGCATTGTTCTATAATTATGTTATGCCCCGAACTGCACTTCCACTATTGCACTATAACCATGCCATGCCATGCCTTGACTCTGAGAGCCTCATTCTCCCACTTCACCCGGCTATCTTCCTCCGTCTATATTGACCTATATCTGTTATAGCCCCGCACTGCCTGTATTGTATTATAACCATGCCATGCCTTGAACTGTGCCGCTGGTGGCTTAATCAACCACCCTAACCCTCACTGCACTGTACTTTCCCCTGTACCCAGTTAAGCCTGTTCATGTAACCTACGCCGTGATACCTCCGGGCTTGGGCGTATAACAAATGTAATAAATAAATAAGTGGGTGATTTCAGAGGTATAGGGCAGAGTTAACAGCTTTTAGCCTTCAAGCATGACCAGAATAGTCTCATTGGAATGTGTAAAGAAGTTAGATGCCCCCACACAAGTATGTTTGCCACTCCCCCACATTCTCTGAAGTTAGCGCCTCCACCAACATTTAGCCCCCCCCGTCCCCCACCCACCGAAATGTTACCCTAGGTGCACCACTGGAAGGAGCAGATATGCACACTTGCTGGTGGCAGAGAGGTGAGGAGGGAAGACTTTCCTGAAACCGGCAGCATTAAACTTTTACTCTGTTTGTGCACATGCAGAAAAATGTACTTGCACTAACACAGTAAAACTTGAAAGCTGCTATTTTCAAGACTTCCATGCCCGTCTGCCTCAGCAAAATCAAATGCTCACACAAGCCCCCTCCCCACGGATGCGAGCCAACATATAATGACATTGTGTACTTTTTCACACCCGAGGTTAGGGTCTGTGCAATTGCTTTTTCTTCGGCATATGTGTTATGTGAATGTCACTAGAATAGCATTTTGGTAGTCAGTCTAGTGATTTATTTCTGTGGCATGACCTTATAGGTACAAGTGATATTGTGTACAATCTACTTTGTATGGCATGACAGTATTTTACATCATTTGAGATTTGTTTTTCTTCATATTGATGGTCTAATTACCATTAGTGCGACTGAGACATAAGTGACTTCTACTACAACACTTGCATGACTCCACATTTCTTGACCTCCTACCTCTCTAAACTTCTATAAAGGTTGTATATTGTATGACCAAGTTAAGTTGGACCACCAGGATCCCCGTCTGCTGAGTTAAAGTAACATACATTTATACATTTATGTAAGAAGAACTAAGGCAACTTCTTGGTGGAGACTCTTGTTTGTGTTTTATGTCTTGGTGAAAATGTGTGACTTTCCCTGGCAAAATATTATCTAAGATAATGGTTAAACACGCGTGTGTGCTATACCGCGATAACCATGGTATACCGTCATTTCGCATGCAGGTTATCATACCGTCAAAAAATCAAATCCGTGACATCCCTAGTAAGGCATCAAAGAGACAACAGCTGGTACCTTGCCTAACTTACAAAGAAAGTGTGTTCTCCCGCACAAACCACCAAGTAATCCTTTTCCTACTTTGCCAGACGACAAAAGAAGTACAGAAAATTAGAGACGCCATTGTACGCTGAAATTTATGTGCAAAATGAAAAAAACGGTAGTTGCAAGCAGCTTACACTGTCTTGTGAAGATTGTATGAAAAAGGATCACTGCAACCCTCACAATTGCGACGGCCAAAAATACTGACTTTAAAAAATATATATTTAAACCCCTTTACACCACATATATATGCGGGGGGAGACCCCTGCAGCTCCCATATTAATATGATATCCTATACCCCCTCACATATATATGTGGTTTAAGGGGGGGGGGGGTCGAAAAAATAAATAGTCGGAATTTTCGGCCGTCTTAATTGTGAGGGCGACATTTTTGTTCATTACCTATGAAAAATAAAGCCACTTGTAACAGTACACAGTATTGTTTGTAAATTATTCTTATGTTCTCTGAGCAATTACTGTGTAAAACAATACGGCGACCATACGGTCTGTGTGCGAATATCTGCTTTAGCTTCTGTTTATGTTGCTGATTTCCAGACCTAGCTCCTCAAATGACAGGGTGGGCTATGCTGGTCCTGCACGTTATGAAAATATCTGGAGTGCACGCCTTGTGCAACTACTGCCAACTAATGTCAGCTACGGAGGCAAGTATTGTGATGTTCTGCCGCGCCCACACGTAAAGTTAGTGCAAGCGATGCACACAGAACAGTAGCACAGAATGGCAGCACCGACCGCGTTCTTTGCGCCTCTCAAAAAGTACATGAAAGAAAGCGAATAGTGAAATGGATACGGGTCCTGTATTTTGCGGGACTTGCCTGCATAGATGCTTTTATCTAGTGATTTGCTGGCATTCTCTGCGGACCTCTAAACATGCCGAATTTGCCTTCGCCCCCTGCCTGCGTAAAAGCTTTTGTGCCCTGAGCTCACACTTCAGTGTGAAAATTGAACGCTAAAGCAGAAAGGTGGTAGGGGACCTCTCCCAGGATGTGTAGCATTTGAAGATGTTCCTCTGTGTAAACAGAGCACTGCAATGGCAGCAGATAAACCTCAATAGAGGCCAGAGGGTGATATTAGCAAGGACTGTTGTTCCGTAAGAAAAGTGCACTCTGAGTGAATAGCAGTGGAGCATGTTGTCTGGCAACTAAGAGTGCAAGTTTCAGAGTGAAGTGTAACATTTATCTCCCACAGTAGTGTGTATAGTACTGCTGTACCTGCCATGCTGGATGGTGGAGAAAAGAATTACAGCATACTAATTTTGAAGAACATACTTCTATGACCAAATATATAGCGCACGGGTATGTCATTGTGAAGTGGTCTTTTTCTTGTAGTGGGATATGTTTTCTTTCCAAAGCATTTCTAGAAGACACCCATTTTGTACACATATATGTGAAGTAGACCTTCAAATATATGTGGGTAGTTGTGTACAGTATCCACATTTAAAATCTGTGATGCTAAGGAACTCGTGTCCTATCCCAATATCTTACTTCACTCCCAAAGCAAAGGGTGTGATCAAGGGCAAACCATACCAAACGCAAATGGTGGCATGTCACTCCGTAAAGGGCACAAGTCTAGTGAAGTACACCATATGCAAGTCCACACATTTCAGAGCACCTCTAGTTCTCTACCACGTGTAAAATGTCCTCCACAACCATTCTGTAATGGTGACCAACCATAGGAGAGATGCATACTTGAAAGGGTGTAAGATGGAGCAACTTATGGTTAGAACAACTTCCCCCAAATGAGCAAAGGAAAAGAAAATGCACTCCATGAACCCATTTGTAGAATCCATATACCAGTATCCGTGCTGGCATCCATGGCTGCATTACGATGGGGGTGGTTGTGGCCAAGGCCTAGCCTCTTGGGTGCATGCAGAGGCCTATGGCCTCCGGCCATGCACCCAAGTGGCTAAGCCTTGGCCACAACCACCCCATCATAATGCAGCCATGCATGCGAACATCTGGCCAGTTACCACAACCGTCACACAGCCACCCCAACCAAACCTCCACAACATAATAGATGCATGCATACAAACATCTAGCCAGTTACCAGAATCTGCAAACATAACACCCTCCAGCACACATACGCACTTTCGTTCACATACTATTGTACTTCTTTTAACTAAAGCACAAAATCTTCAGAGCATTGGCCCTGCACCCAAGAATGCATTAAGTACAGACAACCAATACTTCATAATGCAGTAAAGCTCTCAGTCATCTGGCCAATGGGCACAACCCAAACACATAAACCATCCACATGAACCCTATCCACTTCTATACAGACATTTTTGCAACACTTCAGCCAGTGGACACTCGGCAGGACTATTGACTCCAGCATCTCCAGCATGGACGGAAAATTGTAGGACGTGCTAACAAGTCAACATTGACAAACCTACTTGCAACCAGTGGGCAGACTCTTTGGTCCAAAGCCTCCAGCCATGCACACAAGGCACTAGAGCATCTGCAATCCACTTTCCATCACCAATGGAGTCTGCCTGCACTCACCAGAGAAGGAAGTCGCCCGTGGAGCTACCCAAGAATCAAGTATATGTGAGTAGCTGCGTACATTGTCTATATTGTAAATGTGTGAAGCTAAGGAAATCCTTTCATGTGGCAATATCTTACTACACTCGCTAAGGAAAGGGTGTGATCAGGGGCAAACCATTGCAAACGCAAATGGTGGCATGTCACTCAGTAATGTGCAACAAGGGCAATAAAGTACAGCATATGGAAGTGCATGCATTTCAGCTCACCTCTGGTGCTGTAGAAAGTCTAAAATGTCCAAAACCAATCTGTAAAGGTGACTTATGTAGGAGAGATGCATATTTAAAAAATGCCCTCGGTATACATATTTCCGCAATCCACATACCAGTATCACACTGTTCCCATGCATGGCTGCATTGCATTGTGTTGGTTGTGGCCAAGGCCTAGCCTCTTAGGTACATGCGGAGGCCTACGGCTCCTGCCGCAAATTTTGTGAAAATCCGTCCAGCGGTTTGGCCTGTAGGCGTGCGCAAAGTTTTTGTCCGTTTAGTCTATGGAAATAAATTATATTTGGGGCCCCCTCTAACTTTGCCCCCCCCCCCCCCCCTACGAACCCTCACACAACTTCCCAAAATAATTCAGAGCGGGCCATATACTTTTTTTGCAAAGTTTTATGCCAATTCGTCCGCGGGGAGTGAAGTTATGAGCCAGCCGGAAAGTGGTTTCCTATGAGATGAGCAACTTTGAAAAAAAAAAAATATATTTATCTTTTCACACAGGTTATGCACATACATTTGTAACGTTCAATATTTGCGAGCACACAAAATATACAGGTTAGCTTTCTACTATTTTCATGTTCTCTTGATCAGTTAAATCTGCCAGATATTGTTTATACCGTGACCATACATTCCTGGGTTTAGAGGGGGCATTACTGAGTCTATGTACAATTCTTCGGTATCGTTCGCCCACGTAATATCCTTGTCCCAATCTTCCTTTGTTAATGGTTGTACATTCTTCCATCTCATTAATATGACCCTTTTAGCTATTAATAGGCTTAGGTTCAAAAGTTTTCACCACGTTGGGTTCATTTTCCCCACTGCCCCCAACATGCAAATTTGTGGCGTCCATTCCACCGGTTGGTCTGCCATCTTATCCAGAGCTCTGCAGACCTCAGACCAGTAATGTCTTAGTTCCATACAGGCCCATAACATGTGAAATAAGTTAGCATTTTCAGAGTTGCATCTTGGACAGGTTCCAGATAAAGTAGGGTATACACGTTTGAGCTTTAATGGTGTGTAGTGTGTCCTATGAACTATTTTGTAGTGTATCAGTTTGAATCTTGAATTGCATGAGATCAGTCTGGTCAATGCACAAATCTGGGACCATTCCTGGTCTTCTATTGGTTGCCCCAGTTCGTGCTCCATCTGCCCTTAGCCTTGTGAGTTACCGCTGGGCGGGTCTGTATTATGGATTTATAGAAAGCAGAGGCTGTGATTTTTTGAGTCCCCCCTGTATATATGTATCCTAGTCCCATGTTTATTTCGGGTTCTTCCGGGAATATTGGGTATACATGCTGTGCAATGGCTGCTAGCCTTTGGTATTGTTTATGCACATTCGTCTTTCCCACTGTGTCTTTAATGTCCTCCCACTGGAGAAAGCGCTTCTCCAAGAATAGCTGTCCCCATTGTGTGATGCCTCTAGCACTCCAATGTAATGCCACTTCACTCTCCATGGAAAGGGGTGTATGGGGGTCACCCCATATTGGCATACTCGGGTGATATAACTTACTGGTGCCAAATATGTCGACGATTTTGGACCATGCCGTGATAGTGACCTTGGATGGGTTTATCGTGTTGTATTGTTTAGGTGTGGGCCTGGTTATCCTTTGTAGTGCTAACGTCGCTTCGCGCTCCCTTGAGGAGGTGGGGTGGGGGTCCAATATTGAGGAAGCATGTGGCCCAACCAGCCGCATGGTGTGCCTGCGCTGCCAGGTAGTATAATTCCAAGTCAGGTGCCATCAGACCACCCCTAGGATACGTGTCTGTCAATACCCTCCAGCTCAGTCTAGGGTGTCCTCCCCAAACAAATGCAATGCAGGCGCTATTAATTTTGGTAAACAAAGCGCGGCCGGGCCAGACTGGTACCGTACTAAAAAGATAGAACAGTTTCGGCAATATTACAATTTTGATCAGTGCTATCCTCACCATCAATGATATGGGCAGAGCATTCCAGCGCTTCATTTTGGTGCACAGGGCTTCTGCCAGTACACTGTAGTTCAATGTGTGGGATAATTGGGCGGTTCTAGCTATATGAGCGCCTAGATAAACAATGTGTACCGGACTCCATATTCGACCATGTAGGTTTTGGGGTGGCGTGGTGTTGTCTGTGAGCGGAAATATCTGACTTATTGGGGTTTAGGCGTAGACCTGAGTATTCACCAAACTTTTCTACTTCTGCCAGCACCCTGCCCAGTGTGTGGTCAGGGTTCTTTAGATATAATAGAATGTCATCTGCTTAAAGCGTTATGATTTGTAGTTTGCCGTCAAGCCATATCCCGAATGTGCTATATCGTGATCTAAGAATGTCTGCTAGGGGTTCTATAACTAGTGTGAAGAGTAGTGGGGACAATGGGCAGCCCTTTCTGGTGTCTCATAGCAATTCCAGTATGTCTGTGAGGGAGCCATTAATTCTAATCTTCGCATGAGGTCTCGTGTATAATATTTGAATCCATTTTATGAGTTTTGGGCCGAACCCGTAATTCCGCAGCACCCCGAACAAGGGCCAAGAGACAGTGCCAAATGCTTTTCGCATGTCGAGGGAGAGGGAGACCGCAACACCTTGGGTCTCGGGCGGGGGGGGGGGGGTGGTATCGTGGCTATCATCTGATGGCATCGTCTTATATTTGTTGCTGTGGATCTGCCCGTTAGGAACCCCGCCTGGTCCTCATGTACCATATATGGCATCAATGGCGTAAGTCTAATTGCCAGTATCTTTGCTAGGATCTTGGCATCAGTATTTATTCGAGATAATGGCCGGTACGACTCACATTCTCTGGGGGATTTCCCTGGTTTTAGCAACAGTGTAATTATTGCTTCTCTGGTGGTTTCGGGGAGCTCACCTATATCTAATGCTTCCATCCAGACGGCGTGTTGTATGGGTGCTAGTAAGTGGCTAATTTCCTTATAGAATTCAGCTCCCAGCCCGTCCGTGCCTGGCGCTTTCCCATTGGGGAGTGCCTTTATTGCTTCAATTATTTCAGCCTCTGTGATCGGTTCCTCTAGTGATTCCCTAGTTACATCTGCTATAAGAGTTGTTGTTATCTGGGAGAGATGGTGTTCTATTTCGGCATTTGTGGCGGTACATTGAAGAGACTACAGGTCTTTATAGAACGCGTAGAATGTTTCCTTCAGTTTGTTCTGATCTGTGGACATTGTACCGTCCGCCATTTGTATGCAGGGTATAGTTGTGGGACCTCTCTCTCCGCATACCGTTTTAGCTAATAACTTCCCCGGGCGTTTCCCTTCTCCATATCTGCGTGCTGTGGCTGGCCTATCAAAGTATCTGACCTCTTGATCCGCTGCCTCTGTGTGTTCATCTAATTTGGAATTTATTTCTGAGCTGAGTTGGGGTGACGGGGAAAGCACATACTGGGACTGAAGTGACGTTATTTGTGTTTCCAGTCTGGTTAGCCTGCCCCTAATGTCTTTGATAATTCCGCCCTCTGCGGATATTGACTGACCTCTTATACATACTTTAAATGCCTGCCATAGCCAGCACTGAAACTGACGCGGAGAAGCCTGGGTCTGCTTGCATTGGGGACCGGTGAGTAGCATAGCTAGGAACTGGTCGCCCTCCTGCAGGAGCCCATAGCTTTTCCTCGCTGTGTCAAAACAGCACGCCTTTCCGTACTCGCGCTCTGCTTCTGCCCACAGTGGAGGCTGCGCTTGAGTCCTGGAACACTGTTCTTCTTCATTTGTGCACTGAACTGCCTGATTCCCTCGAAGAGACTCCCCTTTTTGCCCGTTGGCACCAGCGTGTGCAGGTACTTTTGAGCACAAGGCTCCACTCTTCGTAGGGCTCGGACTTCCTTTTAGTTAGGTGCCTCTGAAGGCGGACTGGGTCTAAGCATTATTTCGCACTGCCTGTTTTCCTTCCCTTTTAGGTGGACTACACATTTCGTGCATCTAACGCTTTAGACTTGTTTGTATTTGTATATATATTGTATTGGTATGGTATGTGTTGGTTTACTAGAGTTGTATTGTGATTTCTCGCTACGGTCATTGTTTTAAAGGCCTTGGAATAAATGTGTATATATTTTTAATATAACACCTGTTTGGAGTAGTTTGTAAGTGTCCTTGCTTTGTGTGCTCATTGCGGGCTTTCAGTCACCCTCACCCCTCTTGAGACCTAGTCTTGACCGCCGCGATCGCTACCCTGATTGGTCTGGCTTGTCCAGAGGTTACCCTGTTCCAAGTAATTAGGTTGGCCTTCTGAACTTCTGCACCGCCAGGACAGAGTTCAGAAATCCGTCTTAACACTAATGTCTTTGATAATTCCGCCCTCCGTGGATATTGACTGACCTCTTATACATACTTTAAATGCCTGCCATAGTATATCCTGACTTGAGACCGAGTGTTCATCGATATCGAAGTATTCTTGTATGTATTGCACCATTGAGTTTTTATAAACCAGGTCTCTTAGGGCTGCAGGTTTAAATCTCCATGGTGGTCTGTCGCTAACCTTATCAGGGATTCGTAGTGTCAATTGTATCGGGGAATGATCTGAGTAAGTCCTACGGTGTATGAGAGTCAGTTACCCATGCCATGCTGTCTCCGTCTATTAGCCACAGGTCAATTCTGGAGTGCATGTCGTGGACAGTGGAGTAGTATGTGTATTCTCTTTTGGTGGGATTTAATCTTCTCCAAGCATCCTTTAGGTGTAGGTCTGACGTGTGTAAGTATTGTCTGCGCTGCTTTGGTTAGTGTTCTAGTTTGTGTTGTCGTGCGATCAAGTTGTACATCTAAAATTGTATTAAAATCCCCACCGCACAGCACCTGGGCCGTAGGGTAGTTGCTATTTTTTCAAAAACTGAGGAGTAGAAATCTGGGTGGTCAATATTCGGCCCATATGTATTAAGGAGGACTATTTCCTTATCATAGAGATTGCCACGAAGCAAAACATATCTCCCTTCAGGGTCGCGTTCAGCTTTGATACATTCAAACAGTAGCGTTTTGTGTATTAATATTGAAACCCCCCTCGCCCGGCTGGAATATGTTGTGAAGTATTGATGTGTCCCCCAGTTTGGCATCAATTGCTCACCCTGTCGAGGGCCTGTATGGGTCTCTTGCAGGAAGATTATCTTAGCGGCTTGTCTATTGAAGTAAGCCAGAATCTTTTTTCTTGATCCTAGATCCTAGGCCCTGCACATTCCAGCTTAGCACGTTAACAATGTCTTTGCCTGTTTTAGCCATTATCTATAGGGCGTTTGCTTTCGTATAACCACCAATGTATTACTGTTGTATGCTCAAATGCCTTCGTGCCAAAAACATGTGTGCTTTTTGCTTTTCCTACCTCTCGTCCATAACAAAATCCCAACACTCCCGCGTTCGTCCCACCCCCTTCCTCACAGTTCCCCTAACTTCAACTGTGCCTTTAAGTACCCCCCCTCCCCCACCCAACAACATCTTGAGCACCTGCTACAGGGGGGGTCTGCGGCGTCTCCAGTGCCCATGTCAACATTAGTTACGAGTGTTATATCCGGTTTTAGCTTGTTGCTCTCACTTAATATAACGTCTTTGGGTTAACGCTTTCAATGAACTCAGTAACATGAATTTTTCAGACATCCCAGATGTGGGCCTCCTGGAGGGAGGCCTTTGTCGTTGCAATTCCTTTCTGCTTCTTGAACGTGGTGGCAGTGATCTGGCCTCAGAGTTATTTAGATCACCCTCCTTTCAGGTTTGTCCATTATTAGGGGGAATATGTGTTTCTATAAAGTTTGCCGCCTCTTCATGGAATGTGAAAAAATATGACTTATTTTGATGTCGGATCTTGAGCCTGGCTGGGTAGAGCATTGCATACTGCACTGCGATCGCACAGCATTTTCTTGATTCCTGTAACGAGCTTCCTTTCCTGTTGCACAGCCAGAGTGAAGTCTGGAAAGATGCGGATTATGTTTGCTTCCCATTTTAGCTCCTGTTTCTCTAGTAGTTTTCAGGATCAGGTCTCTGTCCCTGTAGTTTATCAAGCGTGCAATGATAGGCCTGGGGTATGCCCCGGGTTTCGGGGCCATTGACATGTGTGCCCTCTCCACTATGAACATTAGTGACCAACCTGGGTCTCCTAATAGTGTACGTAAAAGATCCTCTACCGCTTTCTCCATTGATCCTTTTATAGCACCCTCCGGAACTCCAATTATGCGGATATTGTTTCTTGGAGACCTTGCCTCCAAATCCTCGCACTTGGACTTCACCGTCCCTTGTTCAATAGCCATTGTGGACACCGTATTCTTCAGGGCCTCTAAGGAGTCTTCTGTGTTTTGATATCCTTGTTTCTGCCTCGGTCATGCGGGAGGTTGTTTTGTCAAGTTGCGTTTTTATATTTGCCACACTTGCCGTGATTCCATCTAGCTTGTCTGTAAGCGCAGTGAAGCCTTGCTGCATGGCCTGAAATACAGCTTGGGGATCCATCATGAAAGCTGGGGGGGCTTTCTTTTCCTCTGTGGGCATTTCTTCATCCCTTTCGAGCTCAGTGTCTTTCTGCATTGTAGTTGTATATTTATCTATAGTGCCTCTGCTTTCTTTAGGGCCAAAGCTCTTGGGCATCGTTGCTGATCTGAAGTGTATATCGGAAAGGGTTATTTCAAAATTTCCCCTACCAATTGTCTTGCGTTAGCGATATAGCATGGGGACCTAGATGCAGGACGTGATGAAACGAGTATCTCAATGTCTGGTTTTCAGTGTGCCCTGTATTGTGGTATCAAGCTGGTATGGGCTTGAGTGGTGTCCTGGGAGGGTTATTGTTGGAGGCTGTCGCTACCGGCTACCCACTTACTCGATTGATGAAGGTTCACCACGTACTCCGATGTGGTTTGGGTTGTCTTGGAGACTTGTTTCGCAGTGATCTGACATGGGGGTGCCTGGGCTAGCGTCCTATGGGAGGGCCATGATTGTCCTGCCCTATTTGCACTTTGCTCCGTTGTGCACTCTTCCCAGGTGTGTTTGTGCAGTGGTCCTCCGCTTGTCAATGGGGGTTTATACTTTATTGCTCAATTATCTTGGTCACCCCGGGAATTGTGGCGTCAGTGCTGGTATCCTTGTCAGTGCTTCGATGGTCACCAGTAGCGTTCCCTATGGAGTCATTTACATGAGACAATGAGCTAACAGTTCCTCCCGCCGGTGTACATGGGCCTTCTATCTGTTCCTGGGTGCCGAGAGGTCCAGGGGGTTCGGGGGGGTTCGGGTGTGTGTTGCTCAAGTGGAGAGTGTCGGGCCCTCTCGTGTTCTTACGGAGTTGTGGTCCATATGCTCCTCTCTCGGCAGAGGAGTTGAGGAGGCGGGGGGTGTGGGGACGGTGGGGTGATGCCCCTCGCCCCACACCCGTTCATCTATGCTTCTCTTCGTACGGCGGATAAGTCTTTTGTTGGTTTAGGCGGACAATCCGCCCCTCTTGTTGTTCCAGGGAGCTGCGGAGCTGCCCGCAGGCTCAGCGGAGGGAGAGGCACCCTGCGTGGGGAGCGGGCTCTGCTTACCTTACCCACGGCAGGCCTGGCAGGGAGCGGGCTTTCACTTCTCACGAGTCGCCGCTGTGATGAGGGTGGAGGGGGTCTGCAGGCGCTCCACAATGTACGGAGCGCTCGCGACTCTCCCTCGCTGGACGGATGAGTCGAGCAGTTGCTGCTGCCACACACGATGTTCTAGGGCCAGGCTCCTCCCCTCAATACCCGGCGGTCGCGCTCAGCACTGTCTCAGGGATCTTCCAGCTTCACATCTCGAGAATCGCTTGGCCGTTCTTTCCCAGATTTCTTGTGGGTAATCTAGTGATGTTGCTACATGTTCTCTGCTAAAAATCACGCGAAACCGATGTCGGCAAATTGTCTATTTTGGCATCGCGGCCCTGGATACAGCCGGAGCTTACACAGGAGCCGCCATCTTCTCTCGTGCGCAACAGCGCCCCGAGAGAGATGAGCAACTTAACCATAACTACATGCCGCTACCGCGGGACGTGTAATAAATATATATTTTCTGGGGCTTGTCGAATCTGCTTAGATCACATGCTGTGCATAGGCTGACATCTAGTGGAAGCTGCTGAGTATTAGTTGTTTTCGTAACTCGAAAGGGGACGTCGAATAGGGCGTGCCAGTAATACTATCCCTAGTGTGATGTCCCCTGTACCCATGATCCCTCACGCATGTAGGCCCGTCAGATTGTTTTTTTTCTGCCATACGGACGCATGTGTGGAGTTACTTTTGGCGTACAGCCTTATCTATATTTGAATTATTGTTAGATCTGTTCCTATCCTTTATTCACTGAACAACGCCGGTGACGATGGGAGAGACTTCCGTCGAAGACTGCTGCGACGAACCCCAGGCCTTGGAAGGCCACCTCGGGCCTCAGCCTAGTCAGTAGGGAGAGGCCATAGATATCCACCTTTTTCCTACATATATACACCCTGCTGCCATACCTTGACCTTATGGAGAGTACTCGGTTTAAATTCTGCCCCAAATGTAACAAAGTTCCCCTGGGTGGATAAACATACTGTTTGCAATGTGTGTCTCCCTCGGGACCACTTTGAGGCATCTTGTAAGGCCTGTAGGCTTTTTAAGCCTAAAACCCTAAAGGACCGCTCCACAAAGCGCTGGGCCCACTACGCCAGGCAGCTTGAGGCCATGGACGTAGAGGGAACATTCAGCGATGGCAGCAATACCGCCGAAGCCGAGGGCGACAGGGTGGCTTCAGCTACCCACACGCAGACCCCCCCACCCCGTAGGACTGGCCGGTGGCCATGTTGTGGGGACCACACCCGGCGGCAAAAGCGCAACACGTACATCCACCACAAAGCACATTAGCCCCAGCCGAGACTCGACACGCATGTCGAGCGATCAGCAACAGTCTGCATCTAGAGAGCGGTCCACCGAATCCTTGTCCTCTGGTTGTTCCCGGTCGCCTCACGCCAAGGTCCACCTGTCCTCGGACGGAAAAGGTGTCCATCCAACCACCACCGAGACCCGGTCATCCGACGACACCATGTCTCGACCCACTACTGAAAGTAGATGCTCTGCATCTAACCCTACACCTGAAATTCAACGCTCTTCGTCAGATCACGCCTCCGAAAGTCGACGTGTTGCGTCGGACCAAGCGGAAGGCCCCAAAAAGTCTAGTAAGTCCACTTCTAGCCATGGAGGAGTGCGTAAACACCTCAACGTCTAAAGAGACCCACACTTCTAAAGAGAAACATAGGGAGGAAAAGGCTGCTAACAAAATCAAAAGAACCTGTCATCCCCCAAGACCAAAGTTATACCTCTCACAGATGAGGACATGTGCCTTACCCCTCCATCTGGTATTATACCAAGCTCCAAGGAATGGAGCTTTCAGGACATAGACAGAGTAATGAAAAGGATGACCTTTATGGCAAATTTTTATGAAAAGGATCCTAACTATTTTTAGAGTTATAGGTACACCCCTCCCACCTCAGCTCCTTCTGGTTCCAGGGCCACTCCTGTCTCTCCTCAACCCCCTCCTAAGAGGGCTCACTCTGATACTACCTTTCAGGACTTGGTAACAGACCCCTTTGTAGTGGAGCTTTATGACCCAAGTTCTTAACCTGAACCTCAGTTCGAGGAGGAACAGGCTGCAGACCCTTACTACGACGGGGATGATGAGGACCAGGAGGCTGAAGATGAGGCTGAAGCTTACTTTAGACTCCCCAATTCCTAAGGACCCTCCTGTTAATGATTCTCCAGTCGATAACCAGCCTCTCCTTAATGAGGTGTTGGCTAAGGCTGCTGAACACTTCTAGATACACAGGAAGCTCAGGAGGAAAGGTATTTTGCAAGGAGCAGATCCTGGGAGACAAAAGGGCAGTAACTCAATAATCCATTTACTAAAATCAGTCCAGCGCAGAATTCTGCCTTCCTTGCAGACACCTAACCTCACATGTGCAGTAAATCCACGTGTTAAGTTATTTCGTGCTGCTCCCTCTGACCCTTAATATATCAGGGGATAACTAAAGCCGGATTCCCTGGTCGTGACCACCACTAGAAAGAGAGCGGGAATCCCACTTGCTTCCTCAGAGGCTCCTCCAGATAAGGAAAGCAAAATAATCTATGGTCTAGGGAGGGAAGTCGCTTCATCTGCAGCTTATCAGGCTAGGATAGCCAAAGGTGCCACCCTCTTAGCAAGTTTTAATTGCCATAAGTGGGAGGAGGTATCTGAATTACTTTCCTCCGCACCTGAACCTTTAAAGTCGCAGTTAGCGCAAGTAGCAGTTGAGGGGAGGGGAGGGCAGTGTCGGGCTATCTCCTGAAAACTAACTTTGACGCGACTGATAATGCCGGTAGAGTAATCGCTGAAGATACTATCATTATGAGGCATGCATGATTAAGACAGTCCGGATTCAAGCCAGAAACTCAGGCTACACTGATAGACGTGGCGGTCGAGCCTAATGTATTATTCGGCAAAGCCGTCGAAAATGCACTCAAAACGACAAAAGAGGAGTAGGACACCTTAAAATCCCTTGATCAACTCGCCAACAAACCCTCTGGACAGAGGGGAAACACTAATTTTCGCCGTTTGAGGCCAACATTCCCAGAGAGGGTCTAACTATAGTCAAAACCAGGGCTCATCGGGGGGAATTACCAGTCACAATCTTTCCAGAGCTACCCAAGAGAGCAGCACAGAGATCGTGGGCGGGAAGAGGCAGCCCTGCTAGAGGTGGTACACTACCTGCCAAACAGTGATGATCCGCCTCAGGTCCCCTCCCATGCATCCCCAGTAGGGGGGCGCATTACCAACTTCACCCACGCATGGGAGGGGATCACCTCGGACAGATGGGTGCTGTCCAGTGTCCGGAGGCTACTGCATCGAGTTACTAGAACGCCCCCCGACCATCCTCCACAACAGAAAGTACACTTGCAGGAACATCAGAAAATTCTCCTAGAGGAGATCGCAACTCTATCACTTAAAATCGGTTAAACAGGGGTATTTTTTTCAACCTACTTCCTTGTGCCAAAGAAAGATCTCACAATGCGCCCAGTATTAGATTTGCGTCCTGCAAACAAGTATGTCAAGCCACAAAGGTTCTGCATGACTATGCTACAAGAGGTAATCCCCCCCCCCCCTACTAAAAAATGGGATTACATGGCAACACTGGATATGAAAGATGCCTATTTTCATATTTCAATGTTCCCAGTGCACAGAAGATTCTTGCGTTTTCAAGATAGCAAAGCAGCACTACCAATTCAAGGTGCTACCCTTCGGAATAGCCACGGCTCCAAAGGTATTCACCAAGGTACTGGCGGTGGTGGCAGTGCACCTGCGCAGGGAGGCAATCCCAGTGTACCCTTACCTGGCCGACTGGCTCATTACAGGGGAGTCCCTCCTAATTTGCAGACAAAACCGCCAAAGAACCATCAACCTCCTCTTTCAATTGGGCTTCTCCATCAACGAGAAAGTCAGGCCTCGTGCCAGACACCTCCAAACAGTTCCTAGAAGCTGTGCTAAATACTCAAGAGGGGTTGGCCTTTCCGTCGGAGAAAAGAATTCGAAATTTGTTGCCACAAATTCCACAATATCAAGCCGGTGGGTAAATAAGGGTCGCAAAGCAATGCTTTTGCTAGGCATGATGGTGTCTTGCATTTACCTGGATCCCCACGCGCGCATTCGACCCATGCAGGAGTGGTTGGCGAAACAGTGATCTCAGGCAAGTGGTCAGTGGGACGATCTAGTTGTCGTTTCGCAAACCCTAGTACAGAATCTTTGCTGGTGGACGAGAGAGAATCTAATGAGAGGAAAACCCTTCTACGACCCAGAGGTTCAGGCCATCGTCACAACAGACTCCTCCTTAACAGGGTGGGGAGCTCACTACTTTCACCACACAGCTCAGGATCTGTGGTCTCGCAAGTTTGCTCAGAACCACATCAATCTGCTGGAACTTCTAGCAGTATTCAGTGCTCTTCGGGCATTCAAACCCCTCTTATCGAACCAGTCAGTGCAGGTCCTTACAGACAGCACAACCAGCATGTTTTACATAAACACGGGGGGTACTCGTTCTCAATCTGTCCAAGCTTGCCCAACAAATTTGGAAATGGGAACTCAAATGGAAGATTTACCTGTCAGCCCAACCTGTTCCAGGGGAACTCAACTCGCTAGTAGACTCTCTGAGCAGAGATCCCCTTCCAGACAAACACGAATGGCGACTACACGAAAACGTCGTAGAACACCTTCTCTCAGTGGGGTTTCCCCACAGTAGACCTATTCGCCACAAGCGAAAACAGTCAATGCCCAGACTTTGTGTCCAGGTTCCCCCAGCTAGGCTCCAAGGGGAACGCCCTATGGATGAACTGGTCAGGGATATTTGCCTAGGATTTTCCACCAATCCCTCTAATGAGGAAGGTGGTCAACAAGATGCACAAGGAACCGATGACGCTTAACCTAGTTGCTCCTATGTGGGCAAGACAACCATGGTATCCACATCTGCGCAAACTGGCGATGTGCGATCCCATCAAATTCCTGTGCCAGTCCAACCTACTCACCCAGCACGAGGGCCTAACAGTGCACCCGCAGCTGCACTCGATGAACTTGGCAGCATGGCTCCTGAGGTCATAGAGTTCGGACATCTCAACCTGCCACAAAGATGCATGGATATGTTGAAAGTATCAAGAAAACCAAACACTAGGCACTGTTACTTTGACAAATGGAGAAGATTCGTAATTTGATGCCAGACTAAACAAATCAACCCTATAGAATGTACTCATCACACATTCTAACTTATATGTTCCATTTGCTAGATGCAGGGTTAGTATTTAACTCCCTAAATGTCCACCTGGCGGCTTTGTCAGCCTACATGACCACTCACAATAAGGTCTCATGGTGGAAAGTACCAGTCATCAAAGCATTTATGGAAGGGGTAAAGAGACTCCACTCTCCAATTTCTAACCCGCCGCCAGGGTGGGACCTCAATGTTTTACTCGCTAAGCTCATGGGACCCCCTTTCGAGCCTATGCACAAGTCTAGTCTCAAACACCTGACTTATGAAAGTGCCTTCTTAGTGGCTATCACTTCCATAAGAAGGGTCAGTGAAATTCAAGCTTTGTCGGTGCAGGATCCTTTCTTTGTTGTACACAAAGACAAGCTGGTTTTACGTACTCACAAATTTCATGTAAACCAGTGAATTGAGATACCAGCTTTCTTCCAAGAACCCAAAAGCTCAGCTGAGGTATAACTCCACACACTGGATGTGAGGAGAGCGGCCCTCTACTATGTAGACCAGCCCAGACCACTAAGAAAAAGTTAAATTGTTTGTCTCCATAGCGCCAAGCAGAGAAATCTAATGCAAACCAAGAGTGGTTCAGTAACATCACCATTCTACCTAATTCCACGTGAGCTACTCCATGGTACAATCTTACTAGATGGGGAAACAAATATATTTTGAGCCACTAATTGGCCCTGGTCATCTCTCCACAGCGAGTCTTTGTGTAACTGGCAAACTTTTTGCATCCAGTTGCCTTTCTCAATGGCTGGGGCATTATCTTGAATTAAAGCCAATTCTTCTAGGGTTCGATATGGGGAAAGTTGTGGACTGACTTTGACTGGCAGCACATTAAGAATCTTCAGTATCTAGCTGGCACCCAGTTTGGCTGTTCGGTCTTTGAAATTGTCTGCAAAATTGTTGCCACAGCTAATCTGGTCGTCTAGGGACTAATGAGCAGCACACTTACAATTGTTATCTTCTCGGTTCATATGATCGTATCCAATATATTTTTCACAAATTGACCATTCTTAATATGGGTTTCAGTAGACAGTAAGAAACCTTGCTGTTTCCAGAGTTGGTCAAAGTCATGGGCTACTCCAAAAGCATACCACAAATCGGTTTAAATATTAACTGACTCCTGGACACTTAACCTGCAGGCTTGCGCAAGTGTCTCTAATTAGGCCCCTTGAGCAGAGTTTACGTAGGGCAGTTTTCCACTCTGCACTATTTCACCTGGGTCACACACTGTGTAGCCCGCAACCACCTTCCCATTCTGATTTCAAAAACAAGAACCATCATAAGGTGTGTTTGAGGCATCATCAGTCAGTGATTGCGATGCAGTCATAAGGGGTGCTATCCTGGGGTTTGCCATCTAATGGCATGGGTAGAAGGGAGCAGAGTTCAAACTTAGGCACCAGCACAAAGTTATATTGGAGGAATTCAACAGAAGTATTTTGTATTTACTAGCTCTTGAAATTGACATGTTGAATTTTAAACAAGGGGGCATTCCCACTGCAACTAAACCCAATTCTTTACTATAGTAGGCGATTGGTCTGGAATGGATTCCCTGTTTCAGTAAGCAATGCCAAAAGCCAGCCTGTTCTTCTCATGGCAGAATAATGCAAAGCCCTTATTAGTGTGGCAAATCCAGGGTAGGTGCTTTGCCCAAACATCTTTGTAAAGTGCCCAAACATTACTTTATCAATTCAATAGCTTTATTTGGCATAAAAACCTTTAGCATAAATTCAGTTTAACAATTATATGCATACAAACACAATAGATTAGATATACATATGTTAAAACAAAGAAATGGAGAAAGAACGCTAGTTAAACAATGGAGTAAAAACAAAACAAATCCTGGAGCCCTGCTGGAGATATTGTTGCATCTTCATCCGATATCACTTTTATGAGGGAAGCATGCTCGGAAGCCTCTTTGTTAAAAACGGTTCACATAGATCTCTGCCTCAATAGCCAAGCTCGATGCACATACCGTGCAGATATAAAAACAACTTTCAAGGGGATTGGGTCCTCCGACGTATTCCATATCTATGACAGTAAACACCACAGCTGTGCTGCTTTCGGAAAATCTTTGGCGTCCTGCGTCGATACGCTGCCCTCGATGGCCGACGTCACTGGATGTTATAAGTAGGACGCACGACGCCCGTAGCCTCAGTTCCGTTTTTTCCGCGAACGTGTTTGCTTCGGAGATCTTGGCACGCCTCGACTCTTTGGAGTTCCTGTTCTTCCTCGGTTCTTCGAACCTGTTCGTATTGTGAATTCTTTCTTCGTGAAGAAGTCTACCTCGTCTTCCACACCGCGTCCGGGCTTTAAGAAGTGCGGGACTGTGGGTCCAAGATGTCGGTAACGGACTCGCACAACGCCTGCCTCTGGTGCCTCGGGGAGGCCCATGACACTGATGACTGTCGCCTGCCAGTCGCTCACGTCCAAAGCCTTGCGGGAGCGCAAGAAGTTATCGGTAGGTAAGGTGTCCAAGCCCTGGAAGTCGAGGTCTGCGGGGGTTTCGACTGATGATTCGAGGGGCAGCTCTCCGCATCGTCGTCGGAAGTCCAGTGGGTCTCGGTCCCGGAGTCAGTCCCGCCACTCCTCTGCCTCTTTGAGGCACTCTGGAAGCGCCGTCATCGGTCGCCTTCCCCGTCCTCATCCGAGGACTCTGCCCGTCGGCGGGTTGCTTACCCCACCAAGCATGCGACGGCGGAGGAATGGGCTTCCTTCAGGAAGAAAATGTTGGCGATTCTCAAATCGCAGGGCACTGGTCCGTCCGTGCCTCCGAGTGGGGTCGGTCGTGATCGGTCGAGAGACACCGCTCGCACGCCTTCGGGCTCGGGTGGTCGGCACGATTCGCAGGAGAGGTCCCGCTCGGAGAAGAGGAATTGTTCTCGTCATGCCCGTTCCAGGTCCCGGTCCTCGACGTGCTCGAGACCGTGTGCACCTGTGGTGTCTTCGAGGAAGACATCGACGCCGGTGGCGCCGAGTTTGTCGACGGACTCTTTCGAGGCCCCGCCTCCGAAGTCGACGCCATCGGCACCCAGGCTGTTGAGGGGCACACTCGGGGCTCCGGCCTGGAGGTCTGTGTCGACGCCATCGATGCTGTCAGCGCCACATTCGGCGTTGACGCCGATTCACTTGACATCTTTCGAGGCTGTTTCGACGGGGTTTCCCCGGGGTTCGGTGGAACCACCTAGAAAGGCTCTGGCAAAGGTCAAGCATGGCTTTGTTCCACATTCTGTGCTTCTTACTGCCAGCTGGAGTTTATTTCAGAGGTGGATGAGGGCTCTGATGATGGCATGGTTCCGGATACGGTGCCGGACGAGATTCTCTCGGGCCATAGCCAAATTGAGGACCTGCGGCAGTCCCTGCACGATGCCAGTGGGCTGGACACCTCTCCGGAGGTGGAGTTTTGTAGGCCTGAGCCTGGCACTCATGCCGACTCCTCGTACTGGCGCCTTATGTCCAGGGTCACAGAGTACTTGGGATGGTCTGCTCCCCCAGGGGATTTTCTTCAGGATGACCTTACGGATATCCTCGACCAAGGTCCACCAACTGACCCGGTACTGCTGTTCCATATGTCTCTGCAGAGGAGGGTGGCGGCGACTTGGACTGCTCCGGAGAGTCTCCCGGCAATGGGCAAGTCTTTGCTGTGAAAATACCGCCCAGCCATTAGCGACTCCTGCAACTTGACCAAGCACCCCACTCCGGAGAGTTTGGTGGTGCAGGCGGCTACGGCCCCGGCAACGCAGGCGTCATATCCTACCATCCCTCCTGATAGAGACGTCAAGCCTTTTGACGACTGGGCGAAGAAAGTGTTTTCTTCCGGGTGTATGGCGCTTCAGGCGGCCAACTCCGTATGTGTCTTGTCACGTTTCACGCACACTCTGTGGAACTGTGTTTCCTTAGCGGCTGAACATATTCCCGAAGGGGACGAACGGGATGGTTTCCTTGCCATGGTTCAGGATGGCAAGGATGCCATGTGTTAGGCCTTTCAGTCAGGTTTGGACATGGCAGATTGTGTCAGCCGGTCCATGGCGGCGAGCACTGTGATACGCAGGTTTGCGTGGTTACGGAAGTCAGGGTTTGCTCCTGATGTGCAGGCCCGGCTCCTCAACATGCCCTTTGGCGGTGAACATCTCTTTGGCAGCAAGGCTGACGAGAGCCTTGAGGTTGCAGACCTCCAAAGCTGCAGCGAAGTCGTTGGGCGCTGCTGTTCGCCAACCTCTGCCTTTTTTGTCCTAGGGGACAGCAATGGAGGGGAGGTTCCTTTCGTTATTTCTCATCATTTGGTAAAGCGAGAGGAGCTGCCAGTCAAAGGGGCCTCCGTAGGAGTGCCAGTGGTGGAAAACAAGGTACTCGAGGTGCCAAGGCCGCTCGGGCTGTTGCCTCTGCCCTCGGGCAACGCCGCAGCCGCTTCAGCTCAGTCATGAGGCCATGTCCCATGGTTCGCAGGTAGGGGGAAAGCTGGTGCAGCATCTTGCAGAGTGGCGCGCCATTACTTCAGATGTGTGGGTTCTGGAGATCATAACCCACGGCTACGGTCTTCCTTTCCGGCAGAGGCCTCAAGACAATCCACTGGGGAATCTCTCTTTGAAGAGTCCAGATCCGCTCCTTGCGCAGGAAATTCAATCCCTGCTGGAGAAAGGCACCATAGAACTATGCGAAAATTTCTTCTCCTTCAACAAATCATTTTACAAACAAATACATGGCACAGCCATGGGGTCTGCTGTAGCACCAACACTTGCTAACCTGTATGTTGAAACCATTGAAGTACACACCATCATGAATAACTCTAATCCATATATGAAATACATCAAACTATGGAGGAGGTTTATTGACGATATTCTGTTGATCTGGACGGGTGATCTGGCTAACTTTGAAGCATTTGTACTATGGCTGAACTCACAAAATCCCTTCTTACAATTTACTAAAACTGTGAGCGCTGAAAAGATTAACTTTCTAGATTTGACTATCTTTATAGATAGAGATTCATCGACACTACAAGTGAGACCTTTTCATAAAGAAACAGATAAGAATTCGATGTTACTATACTCTAGTTTTCATCCCAAACACACAAGACAAAATTTACCATTTGGACAATTTCTGCGGATGAAACGTAACAGCAGTAAAAGAGGGGATTTTGTGAGAGAAGCAGACAATCTAAAACAAGACTTGATTTTGAGGGGTTATCCGAAAAAGATTGTAAAAACAGCATATAAAAGAGCATCCAACAACCATAGAGGCTATCTTGGAATATAGGCAGAAAAAGGTTAAAGATGACAACATTGTGTTTGTTAGTACATTCAATCCACTATCCAATGCTATTACTAAGATTGTGAGAAAAAACTGGCATATACTTGAAAAAGGTGATTGCCCACTATCAGTACCCAAGTGTGCATTCCGTAGGAGCAAAAATCTTAAGGAACTGATAACAAGGAATGATGTTGCATTGAAAACAAGTGCTCAACAAACCTTGACTGAAAGTTGGGGGCTACCCAAAACCACAGGGCATAGCCCTTGTGGCCATTGCAATTGCTGTGCCCAAACTTCTCGTACTAAAGACATTGATTTAGGACTGGAAAGAAAGTGGGAACAAAGAGTATTGACCAATTGCAATTCTATGATGGTAGTTTATGCCATCTGGTGCCCATGTAAGAGACTCTATATTGGGAAGACAGAGAGAAAAATTAAAGTTAGGATAGGCGAACACAAAAGTTGCATCAGGAACAATACCATTAATGCACCTCTGGTAGGCCACTTTGTTAGCCAAGGACACAAACCAGAATAACTGAAATGGACAGTGTTGATGAAAATTGGACCTACACAAGACCTTTCTAATGACAAACACATTCTGAGTGTACAAGAACAAAAAATGATTTTTTTGACTAAAAGCTATCCAGAAGGGCTTAATGAAAATATAGATGGAGTGTATTCATTAAATAATCCAATTATGAGTTGTAACGGCTCCGTTAGAGCCTTAAAGTGTTTGTGTTCTAACCTGTACCTAGCCATTTCTCTATTTATATCCTTATCCCTAGCAACACTAGCTGCGTGCACGCGCAATGCATACACACTTCATTAACACCTTAGGGTGTTTTTCTTTTAATAACATGAATCCATTCTGTACATCTTATACCCTCGGGCAAAATTAGAACAACATGTTTTGTCCTTCCATTAACTCGGAGGATGTCTGTCTCGAGCGCTTCCAGAACCCTTTGTATTTCAGGCACTTAACAATGCCTGACTACTGCCGTCTCTATAAAAAAATATATTTACTTTCCGTCTGTGCGCTTTACATTATTATTAGATGACAATTCATGGAGGGTACGCACACTAATTCCATTTATATACATTAGTCGATTTATCCAATCCATTCTTATTTTTGGGCTCCAGAATCTGTTATTTTATATGCTTCATATACTCTATTTGAGTCCCAGGCAGCCACATTACTCCCAGGACTGCGATCGTTAGTCCACATCAGTCACTAAGCAGCTCCAGTAGAATAGCGACTAGCTTCTTAACCATTGCGCATGTCAGACATTCTGTTCTCCAACTAACGGTGCACTGGCTTTTTCTTTGTATTAAGCTAATAGACACTATCTATTAGCAGCTACTTAGCGATAGCCATAATTCCTCAAACATACGATTAAAAACGTACCTAGATTTATTCTCGAACAGCATCTTATATCTTCAAGTACACGGCAGTACAAACGCTAGTCACTTGACGCATGCGCTGCCGTAGACACATATCGGATTGAGTGCAGAAGAAAGTTACCTCTTCACACAGTAGTTTTCCTTTCCGATCGCCATTGTGCGATAGCTATAATTCCTCAAACATACGATTAAAAACGTACCGAGATTTATTCTCGAACAGCATTTTATATCTTGATATCTTCACGTACACGGCAGTACAGACGCTAGTCACTTGACGCATGCGCGGCCGCAGACACATTTCGGATTGAGTGCAGAAGAAAGTTACCTTTTCACACAGCAGCTTTCCTTTCCGATCGCCATTGTGCGATTCAGCCACACCACAATGAAACGCCTATGGACCATCCATTTCAGGTAATCCATTACCTAGTGAGGTACTACGCCACAAACTTGTTTGAGAGTAGCGTTAATATAGGTTGTAATTTCAGCGTTTTTCGTTCGATTTGGGAGCAACTGAACTCTTGATAATCGTTTTCCAACTTTGCTATTTGGCAACAAGCTATGAATTGGCGCCTAAGTCGTTCCACTGGAGTTCTGTTTTACCCATGGAAAGATAATGTTTCCTAGACATCCGGCTGCTATCGATTGCCAGATTGCTTTATGTTAGTAACCTACCTGGTAGCCATTTCGCATTAACTCTGGTTTACAACTAGCCAGACTTTGCTTTGAATCTGATAGTCCCATATTTTATATCCAGCTCCCCATTGCCTCCATTTTTTTTACAATGTATAGGTTTCCTTCATTGATGAATATATTTAACTACTATCCTCAACTATATATTAATATGGGTTCCACTTTCTAATTTACAGAATTTGGCACTAAACCCTGTATGCCTGTACCAACGAGATTATAAAAGGCACTCCAATTCTTCAACGACTTTTCTAAACACAAGAGTGTGACTTTAAGTAAGTTTTTCTAACAATATCTCTTTTGTATTTATAGCCCTAATCTTTTGGACCTGACAGGAAGGTATGTGTTTTTGTATCTGTATATCTATAGGGACCCCATTGGAGACTGCAATACTGTGACTCCAGACAGTACTCACGGGCAGCTTACTAACACCAACAGATGGTAAGCGCCTACTCTAAGTGCATACTCTAATTAGAATTGAATATTGATGTAACTTATCGAGCAACCACACTAATTAATATGTGGTTTTTCTTGTGTTTTGCTTGAATAGGTGTGGCCAGGATCGTTTTTCTTGTACTTCAAACAAGATAACATGGACACTATCTCTCAGAATTGTCTGTCAAGAATAATTGGAAAAGACCTCTCACTTTAACGACAGCCAGACAGTTATTACTTGAAGCTAGGTTGGGAGTGCTCCTTGCCCCAACCCCTACACACAAACAACTCCTTTTCCCCTGAAGAAGTTCCACCCAATAATCTATAGGACTATAGGAACGAAACATGTTGGGCTTTAGACAGATACTAATGCGAAGTATTTGCTTTATAGATGCACTTTTAGGTATTCTTTGACCAAGGCATCTGAATTAGAGACACCCAACAAAGAAGGTCTCTATCTCTATACTTTGTGTGGTTTCTTTGTTTGTTGTATTGTAATTGAAAGAGTGAACTAGACTTATTTCAAAAAAAGATAAAACAGCCTACAATTTTGTATATACACTTGGAGCCATGTATGATTGTACCTTGCCCTTTTGTAGCCAGATGGCTAATAGCACTTAGCACTTTGTGTTGTAAACACTAGTCATTTTTTCAGCACGTATACTAGATTTTACATGTTAGTTCTACTAAGTTGATTTTAATACTTGCATGTTTTTTATTAAAATTTCTATGTGAATCGTATTCCCTAATGAGGCCAGGTTGTATTTTCCTTAGGCTTCGTTTTTTGTACTGTCTTTTAATTATCCCCGAGTGTGTTCTCTTTATTGATTTAGTAAAACGCATGCTCACAGCCACATTAGGCGCGGGAGCCCCAATTTTGCTTTTTGTTATAATATGTCAGGTTTGCTCCCTCGAAACCTGCAGTGATACCGGATTTCCCTCTATATTTTTGGATATACCATAGAACTGGTGCCTGTAGCGGAGAGGAACAAGGGATGGTATTCCCCTTATTTTTTGATTTCCAAGAAAGACTGGGGATTGAGACCCATCATGGACTTGCACGGTTTGAACAAACTCCTCAGGAAGGACAAGTTCAAGATGGTTACTCTCTCTCAAGTCCTCCAGGCCCTTCAACTTCAGGACTGGTTGGTGTCTCTCGACCTCAAGGATGCTTATTTTCATGTGCCGATACATCCAAAGCACAAGAAGTACCTGAGGTTTGCGGTTGGGGACTCGCACTTTCAGTTTCGGGTCCTGCCGTTCGGATTGACCTCCGCCCGAGGGTCTTCACGAAGCTCATGGTAGTGGTGGCAGTGCACCTGAGGAAAGGGGGGATTCACGTCTACCCCTACCTGGACGATTGGTTGATCAGGGCGCGCTCTCCCGAGCAAGTTCTGGATCATCTGTCAGTCACCTGCCACTCCCTCCACAAGCTAGGCTTCTCCCTCAACTTAAAGAAGTCCCATTTGACACCAACTCGGAGCAGTGCTCGACACGTCCCTGGGGCAGTGTTTTCCTCCCCATGTGAGGGCGCATCACATTCAGCAGATGGTGCACAAGTTTCAGCTTGCCCAGAGTCTCCCAGCGTTCGAGTTCTTGAGATTGCTCGGCCTCATGGCATCCTGCATTCTTCTGGTGCCAGAGGCCAGGTTGCGGATCAGATCTTTGCAATGGGTACTCAAGCTCCAGTGGTCTCAGTCCTCCGGCAGGATGTCGGGCCCTGTTCAGGTGCCGCCCTCGGTCGCCCGGGACCTTCTGTGGTGGTCCGTCGAAGGCAACTTGATGAAGGGGGCTCCATTTTGGCTTCCCTGGCTGGAGGTGACGATCGTGACGGATGCATCCCTCACGGGATGGGGAGCTCATGCCAACAAGTTGACAGTCAGCGGTCGTTGGGCTCTGTCGGAGTCCAGACTCCATATCAATCTGTTGGAGCTGAGGGCCGTCAGGCTAGCCCTTAAGGCTTTTCTGCCGACTGTGCGAGGTAATAATGTCCTGATCCTGACGGACAACACGGTGGCCATGCACTACCTCAACAAAAAGGGGGGGGGGGCAGGGTCACTTCCTCTGTGCAGGGAGGCGATGCAGCTCTGGTCCTGGGCAATCAAGCAGGAAGTTTCTATCTCGGCAGTTCATCTGGCAGGAGACGAAAACGAGACAGCGGACGCTCTGAAAAGGCAGAGCGCGATCTCTCACGAGTGGGAGTTGGCTCAGGAGATTCTTCTGGAGATCTTCGCCATTTGGGGGACCCCTCAAATGGATCTCTTCGCCTCCAGTGTCAACCGGAAGTGCAAGAGGTTCTGCTCGCGGGAGTTTCCTCCAAAAGGAGCCTTAGGAGACGCGTTCGTGGTGGAGTGATCATTCCCACTGCTGTATGCGTTTCCTCCAGTCCCCGTCATCCCGCAAGTACTGCAGAGGTTACGGAGGTTCGGTTCCCGGATGATCATCATTGCTCCGGCGTGGGCCCGGAGGGAGTGGTACCCGGACCTTCTCGACTTGTCCATCTGCCCTCCACGTTGTCTTCCCTACCGAGACGATCTGCTCTCACGGGGGGGCGTCAGGTTCTCCATCCAGAGGTCAGATCCCTCAACCTTCACGCTTGGTTTCTGAAAGGTTGAGGTATATGGATTGGGACCTCCTTGAAGACGTGATGGAGGTGTTGCTCTTGGCCAGACGGCCAGCAACAAAGTCCCTGTATTGTTGCCGTTGGCGTAAGTTCTGCGACTGGTGCAGGGCTAAGAATGTGGATGCTTTTGCATGTGACATTCCCATGGTTCTGTCTTTTTTGCTTTCTTTGGCCCACAGGGGCTTGCAAGTGGGTACCATTAAAGGTTACATGGTGGGGCTGTCCATATTTAAGCGCTCGTCTGAAGAGTGTTCCTATTTTAAAATTCCTTTCATTTCTCAGTTTCTGAAAGGGCTCACTAATGTGTTCCCTCCGTCACCTTTCCAGGTGCCCGGTTGGGATTTGAACCTTGTTCTCAAGTTTCTGATGGGTGCTCCTTTTGAGCCTTTGCATTCATGCCCTTTGAGACTGTTAACTCTTAAAACTGTATTTTTGGTTGTGGTCACTTCCGCTCGCAGAGTGAGTTAGTTACAGGCACTTTCTGTTAAGCCACCCTTCACTGTTTCATAAGGACAGGGTTGTCCTTAGAGTTCGTCCTTCCTTTCTTCCGAAGGTGGTGTCGGAATTTCATTTAGGCGAGAAGGTTTTTCTTCCAGCATTTTATCCTCCTCTACATCCTGGTAAGGAAGAGGAGAGGCTCCATAGGCTTCATCCTAGGAGAGCGTTAAGCTTTTATATTTCATGCATGTCCCGGGTCAGAGTGGACGATCAACTCTTCATTGGTTACACTGGAAAACGTTTGGGACAAGCTGTGACGAAACAGAATTTGTCTTGCTGGATTATTTTGGCTATCTGAGTGTCGCCGCTTGGCGGGTAAGGACCCACCGGTCGGCTTACGGGCCCATTCTACCAGGGGTATGGCTGCCTCTACTGCCCTACAGAGGGGTGTTCCTATTCGTAACATCTGTGATGCAGCCACCCGGGCTTCGGTACGTACTTTTGTGCCTCACTACTCCCTCGATTCCATCTGGGGGCAGGATCCTTTACTCCGCAATTTGATTGGGCATTCTACATTTCTGTTTTCTTTTTTTTTTAAACTTCTCTTTATTGGCAAGAAGCAGTAGCAAGTGGATCACATATTACATCAACAAAAGCATATTGCATATACAAGGGTATGGACAGACAATCAATACATTAGCGACAGAGTGGGCACATTCAAAGAAAGGAGCTAGTCTCGTGGGGAGAGTCACAGTACAGCCTCCACCTCTCCCCGATCCTGCGTTGGAGGCGAGGATAAAAGTTCCAGATCAGGTTTAGCGTTCAAGTAACTACAAAACTCAGTCCATATGTTTTTAGGGCGAGCATTCACAGGCAATGTGTTGGTATAGTTCTCCTCACACACCTGCGTCCAAGTGGGAGCCTTAAGCCACATTTCTAGTGTAGGGGGGGGGGATCGCCACTTTCAGCGCTGCAGTATGCATCTCTTGCCCACTATGGCTCCCATGTTCAAGAATTTTACAACCCGTCTAGCCCCCTCACCCTCCTACCTCCCAAACAACACCGCCAAGGGGTCAGGATCTATCCGGAATCCCACCATCTCCGAGAGAGCCTCCAGCACAGCTTCCCAGAACGGGGCCAACGCCCTGCAGGCCCAAACATGTGTGCGTGATCCGCCTCGCTGGATTTGCATCTCTGACAAACATGGGGTTGATCCCGTGCAAACCTCCCAACCGCCTGAGGAGTGTAGTACAGACGATTAAGGAGTTTGAATTGTATGCATCTAAATCTAGAGTTGAGGGAAACTTTACGCGTGTGCGCACACATCTTCACCCACATCTCGTCAGTGATTACCAACCCCAGTTCCTGGCCCCAAGCGTCACGAACCTTGCAAGATGGTTCTGCAGAGCGCTCAGCCAACATTTTATAAAGTGTGGATATCATGCCCCTACTCCCTGCTGAATTAGCAATGTAGCAAATTTCGGTGGACTCTGGGGGTTCTGAGGGCCACATGTCCTGCACAGCCACTCTGAGCCTAAAGTATTGCAGCAACTCCATTGGTGAGCCGGAGTGTCCTGGCCTCCATGTCTGCGGGGTGATGAATTTCCCCTCGGGGAACAGGTCAGAGAGCGCCCAATACCCCAAGTCCTGCCAGTGTTGCATGAGGAGCCTATCCTGCGTCGGGGCAAGGCCTTTGAATGACCATATGGGAAGCCATTTATAGTGCAATCGGAGGTTAGAATGGGGTTGCAGCATATGTCTCCATGCCCTGATAGTGGTGGACACTGGATCTGCCGGGGCGTCAGACTGGTACGAGTGGAAGAGGATCAATGACATAACATGTATCTCCTCAGTTGCCAGGATCTCGAGTTTGACATGCGGAGGTGGGTCTTGGTGCTTGTACCAATGAGTCGCGTGTTGGGCCTGTGCGGCTATCCATAATTGTGCTATGTCCGGCGCATTAAGTCCCCCTTTCTCGTATGGTAAGGTGATATGCTGCCACTTCCTGCGAACAGCCCCAGTGTGCCACAGGAACCGGGCGAACCTGCGTGCAAGTTTGTGAAATAGTGCTTCCAGGGCCAGAGTGGGACGTTGGCGAATATGTGTAGGAGCTTTGGAACTATAATCATTTTGATTAGCGACAGTCTTCCCACTAAGGACAGGGGGAGATTACGCCACCTCTCCATTTTTGCCTCTGCGTATTGCGCTGCGGCACTGTAGTTGTCTGCCAAGAGGGAAGCCCTAGCCAGTGAGACCTGGACCCCGAGATATTTGATGCCTTCTGGGGCCCATCTGAGTGGGAATTCGCATTATGGTTGGGAGGGTTGCCGGTGTGAGAGGGAAGATGTCTAATTTGGTGTAGTTTATAGTGAAGCCCGAAAATGTGCCAATTTTGATGATCTTGCGGATGATTGGGTCTAAGTAGACCGAGGGGGTCCCTGACATACAGAAGCACGTCATCCGCATACAGAGATATAATTTCAGGTGTGTCACAAAGACGAATCCCCTTACGAATGTGTTTGTCTCTGACTCTGTCCGCAATTGGCTAGATAGCCATCGCTAATAGTAGGGGGGAGAATGGGCACCCCTGGCGCGTCCCTCTGTGGAGGGCAAAGGGAGCCGAGATATGGGAATTAACCAGGACTCTGGCCATTGGGTTTGTGTACAGTAGCTTGATATAGGAGAGCATGCGTGGGCCAATACCCATCTTTTCCAGCACGGCCCACAGGTATTGCCATGACACCATGTTGAACGCCTTTTGGGCATCCAGTGTCGCCACGACCGCATTAGCGTTAATGTCAATTCTAGACATGACGTTGAAGAGGCGTCGGATATTGAAGGAGGTAGAGCGGGCAGGGACAAAGCCGCTTTGGTCTGGGTGAATAAGGTATGAAATGATGGGAAGGAATCTGTTCGCAATTATCTTGGCGAAACTTTTTGTGTCTGTGTTTGTAAGGGAAAGAGGTCTGTAGGAGCCACATTCCTCCGGGGGCTTGCCTGGCTTTGGGAGTACAGTGATTATAGCCTTGCGCAGGGACTGGGGGAGAGAGCAAAGGCGAAGGGACTCGTCCCATACTTCATGCAAGCGCGGGGCCAGTAGAGCGACATGCTCTTGATAAAATTCAGCGGTCAGGCCGTCCGGTCCGGGGGCCTAGCCTTTTGGGAGGGCGGAGATAGCCTCAGTGATTTCATCTAGGGAGATGGGAGCGTCAAGCTGCTCTTTGGTGGCAGGAGATATATAGGACATGGGGATATTATCGAGGAGACAATCCAGATCCTGAGGACTGTGCTCACTCTGCGGGGCGTAAAGGGTTGCATAAAAGTCGGAAAAGGCCTCCAGAATGGGTTGGTCAGCCCAGTGACGTACGCCGTCCTCGCCCCTAATGCTATCAATACGGGTTCTGCCCCCCTCTATCCGGGCCAGCCTGGCCAGAGTTCGACCGGGTCTTTCCCCCTCGCCATATTTGCGAGCCGCAATGGGTTGTGCGTAATATCTTATTTCACTGAGGGCATGCGCCTCGAAGCTCTCCAATTCCGCCTGTATCTGTGCCAACTTGGGCGTGGAGGGAGCAGAGGTGTATTCACGCTCTAGGTCCTTGAGTTTTGATTCAGATCTTTGTAGAGAGTTCCTGATGTCTTTCAGGACCCCTGCTTCCCTAGAAATACACATCCCTCCGATGTACTGTAACGCTCACCTGATTCCCGTAGAGGCGCCGGTCTTGACTGGGCGTATACCGTATCTTCAAAGGTGATGTGTAACACACGGCTGGCTCTTTGGGCTGGACCTCTGTGCACTGTATGTCTGACTCGAAGGGTAAGATGTCTGCAGATAGAAAATATGGGATTAAGGAACTGGGTAATTGAATGTCTCTCTCTTCTTCCCTTTCTCTTCTCCTGTAGAACCCCAAAGGTTAACGCTCTCACCTTAGGTAAGTGAACGTTGTGCTCTCCATCTGCCTCGGGGCAGGGTGCTGTAACCAGTTTCTTCACTGGAAAAGGGGAGCAGGCCTCTTGACTTCAGAGGACTGCTGTCCGTCGTTTACTGCACGAACGGTAAGTTTCGAGTAATTCTAATGTCTTTAAAGTCTTTAGTAATGATGTCTCTTGTTTTGCAGGGTTCCGGCGATGGCGGATGACGGGCTGAAGTGAGTTGAAGATGGAGCCCGTGTGATGAATAGAAGCGCCTGGAAGCACGTAAGTAAGCGCTTGTTGCCTGCTTCACGATGCGCTCTAACTGTCTTTTTATTTTGCAGGTACAAGTTCGGAGCGGCTGCAGGGTGCCGGAATACCCACTGGGTTAGATTTGGAAAGGAGTAATGGCACGTGAGTATTAAAGTTCCCCAATGTCTTTAAACGCACCTTGTTTTGTCTTTCAGATGCGGGATGCAGCGCCGAAGGCCTCCGGAGCGTGCGAAGAGTAGGTAAGCCTTTGTCTTTCAGATGCCGGAATGCAGCGCGAGGCGTTGGTGACAGCCGATGGACCAGGTAAGTGAAGAGTTGTCACTGAAGACCGTAATGCTAACCTGTTCTTTCTTGTCTTTATAGGTGTTGCTGAAGACTGGATTCAGGATGGTAAGCCTTTTTCCTTAGGCCCAGGATCAGATGCAGAAGACACGATGAGCGTTCTGCTGCAGAGGATGCAGAATAACGCAAAGCAAGATTCATCCATCGGGTGTGGTTTAAATAGCCTCCTGTAGTGCTTAGATGTCTCCTTCCACAGCCACGCCTAGGTAAGAAAAGAGTTCCTGCTTTCCAGAAGAGTTCCAGTGTTCTGAATCTAGGGAGTGGCTCCTGCCCCACCCAACAGGAAAAGTAGTTCCAAACAGAAGAGGATCAGAGGCTCAACTGGCAGGCAAGTAAGCAGCATGGTCTGCTGCAGGTAAGTCCACCCAAGCATTATGAGCCCGGCGCTTCCAGCGCTGGGACTGGGCATATTTATGAGCCTGGTGCCACTGGCGCCAGGACTGGGTCCAAAAGGTCCCAATTGGGACTGGTTGGCACTCGGAACCTGGGTTATGGATCTGCTTCCAAGGGAGTTGGGAAAACCCTGACCTTTTGGAAGCAGAGATCATGACATGTACACCTTGAAAGCCTCCCACCTGACCCTGTCTGTTGTCATGACGTTTATTGGTGTCGAAAAAGGTGCTGATGTCCGCAAGGATGTCTGCCTTGAAAACGATGTCATGTAGTGCCTCAGATTTGAAGCGCCGGCCGGAGTGGCGCGGTATTGTGTGTTGTAGGGTAATATCGAGTGTCACTGGGGAGTGATCTGAGGGTGTGTGTGGTAAGATCTGCATGGTGAGGTTCCTCCCCATCAGCCCGGCTGACAGGAGAAAGAGATCGATTCTGGAATGGCTGTCGTGTGCAGAGGAATAAAACGTGTATTACCTAGCTATTGGGTTGAGTGCTCGCCAGACATCTATTAGGCCAGCTGGGCCCATGTGTGCCTGGAGCCGACGAGCGGCTCTAGACAGTGTCCTGTGTGCAGTGCCCGATCTGTCCAGCTCAGTGTTCAGTATGAGGTTCATGTCTATCCCCCTCCCGCCCCCCCCCCCGGATAACCGGGATCCCTATGTATCTCGAAAGTAGGGTATTGATATAATCGAAGAAGTCGGGGTTGTCTGTACTCGGGCATAAGTGTTGACCAGTAGGCATTGCGTGTTAGCCAACAGGCAGTGGAGGATCACATATCTACCCTCTCGATCTATGTGGCTAGTACGTAAGGAAAACTCCACTGATTTGTGAATTAAGGTTAGCACTCCCCTGGATTGAGAGGAGTACACTGTGTAGAATTTATTGGCTCCTCTTGCCGGCGCCAGGGAGGCGGAAAGGTGCGCAAGTGCATGGGTTTCCTGCAACACAAGAATATTGACCCCATGTCTCTGGGCGTATGCAGTTATCCTACGAGCCTTCGTGAAATTACTGAGCCCCCGCACATTCCATGACATTAGCTTAATAGCCATGTTACAAGCTTAAGGAACATCCCAACATGGCGTAGCATTGATTGTTGACCATGTAGTAATCCTCGATGCAGGGGCACCATCTTCCACCCTCCACGCCACACGCTCCTTGCCATTTTCACAATAACATCCCTCAACATTACCACCCCCCTCCCTCCCTGCCCTCCCCAACCAAGCAGCGTATAAGACCCCACCCCAATACCCAGCGGGGGCACGCCCTGCAGAACAAGGATGCACCCGGCTGCATGCCTAACTAGTGCGCGTACAATGGCTGTAACATGCCAAACTCGGCATTGCAGCTGCAACGGGGGTCGCTGTTGCCGTAAACCCAACTTGAATGTGAGATTGGTGCAGCGCACCGTGTATTATGCAGCGGTAACAGTTAGTACATTACAGGGAGCTTTAACAATAGGCTACACTTAGCAAAGGATATAGATGATGCGAGATTCATAAGTACCACAAAGGAAGCGTAGACGGCGCGCTTAAGTAGCACCCATGGTGGCCCACATGTATGGGTCAATGTTCACCTCTTCAGTCACCCGCTGCTGGCTCCTCGAGCGGGTCGAGGAGAGGAATGTGGGCTTCGATGAATTTCACTGCCTCCTCGAGTACCGTGAAGAAGTACAACTTGTTGCGATGAGTAAGCTTCAGGCGTGCCGGAAATAGCATGGCGTACTCAATTTTCCTCTGAGCAGTTTTTTCACGCGGTTGAACTGCCTACGCTCCATTTGCACACCCATGGAAAAGTCTGGGAAAACTCTAATGGTTTTGGATTCAAATTTCAGTTCCCCTTTCTCCCGGGCCAAATGTAGTATGCGATCTCTGTCCCGAAAGCTCAGAACCTTGGCGATGATCGGCCTGGGGATGTCTCCTGGTTTGGGACGTGAGGCAAGCGCCCGATGGGCGCGTTCAATCGTGAAGAACGGGGAGAGTTGGGGGTTGCCCAGGAGTTCTCTCAGTAGATTCTAAACTGCCTGCTCCATCTTACCCTTTAGTGCGGACTCCGGGACCCCCACGATACAGAGATTATTCCGGCGGGACCTGGATTCCAAGTCGTCGTACTTTGCCTTGACTTGCCTCATATCCCGCACCAGTTCAGAAACACTGTTTTGAAGAATGTGCACGCCATCCTCGGTGGCCCTAATACGTCTCGGTCTCCGCCAGTCTGGTGCAGTGCTGGTCCAATTTGGCTTGCATAGAAGCAACACTTGCATTTATGTCGTCCAATTTTTCGTGATATGAGGCGAAGTTTTTGGCCATAGTTTCCATCAGGGTGGTGAGGTCAAGCTGCGGGGATCCGGATGGTGGGTCAGAGTCGTCCCGGCTCGGAGGTGACCTCCCCCGCTCCTGTCTGGGGGGCGTATTTGTCCATTGCTCCCGCCTTGTCGGTTCCGCGTGATTTACTTGGCATGCTACAGGAGTGCGATGAAGCACCACGGGGCAGCTCCTGCCAATTATTAGGACCGTAATCTTTGGGCCCCTTGGGTGCAGTAGTATCGGGACAGGCCGGGGAGTTCCCACCCCTTCGCCAGCAGGAGTCTAAATTCGGTGTACGGGTAGTGCTGAACTGCTCACCGGGCGACACCGTTCCAGAGCAGGATCGCAGGTCCCGGTAGTTGCAGCGGCAGAGAAGGCTCAGACGGATGCTCAGACGTAGGCCGCAACTCCGGCACCCCGTGTGGGCGGCCCGATGTAATCAGGGTAGGCCCCAAGGGCGGTGGGTCCGCGGCGGTAGGGCTGGGTCCCCAGCAGTTCAGTTTAATGGAGAAAAAAAACGTGATGGGGAGGGGGCTTGGGGACCCTAGCCACCAGAGATTTTTTCAGAAATGGTGTCCTTGGAAAGGGGAGATTCTCCCCTTTTCAAGGACACCCTGTGTGACAGCATGGCTGCCCGCGGATCGGGCGCAAGGCGCGCGATACGCGGGCAGCAATGCACACTAGACCACAGGGATGTCTTTGAATGGGGGGAGGTGGGGGCTGCTTACAGTAAGCAGCCCTCACCCCCCCCTGAACCCCAAAGCATGGGGGCACATATGTGTACAACCCTGGGGGCAGATGGCTGATCATCTGCCCCCAGGGAAGGGGGCAAAAAGAAAATAAGAAATTTAAAAAAAAATGTGATGGGAAGGGGGGAGGGTGTTTGGGGGCCCTAGCCACCAGGGATTTTTTCGGAAATGGTGTCCTTGGAAAGGGGAGAATCTCCCCTTTCCAAGGACACCCTGTGTGACAGCATGGCTGCCCGCGGATCGGGCCACCCATCGAAACACACCGCCAACAACACATGGCCTACCTTCCTGCGTCCCCACACGTGTCCCGATGTAAACAGTACCTCACATGTGTGGGTGCACCTACCGGGGGCGCAAAAGGAAAAGGGTAACCCGCTGGTAACCCAAAGCCTTTCGCCACTGACCATTTTGTTCTTGTGGGCAACCTACAGATTTGGGCGTAGGGTGTCGAAGCCAGCAAGGAAAACGGGGAACCCCATGCATTTCCCAAAAGAGGACACCCGTGGGACTGCACAGAGGTCTGACTAGCGCGAATCGGCCTAGAATTTATTACCCAGAATCCCAGACAAAGTCAACATTGTGTTTTTTCCCCACCAAATATCACACTTTGTTGGGGATTGTAGCTAATAAAAACGGGGGCAATTTGCGCAAGGCAGACCTCTGTGGATTCCCACGGGTGTCCTATTTTCGAAATGCATGGGGTTCGCCGTTTTCCTTGGTGGCTTGGACACCAGAGGGCCCATATTTGTATGTTGTGCCGGTTGGCAGAGCGTCTCAAATTCCGTTCTGGAAACAGACTTGGGGTTACTTGTGTTTTAGGCTTTCCCCTTGGTGGCCCGGTAGGTGCACCCACACATGTGAGGTACCGTTTTCATCGGGACACCTGTGGGAACACGGGACGGTAGGCCATGTGTTGTTGGGGGCGTGTTCCGATGGGTGAGCCGAGCGAAATGTGCAGAAAATGCGTTTTTTTTCCCCCACATTTCGGACTTTGCAGGGGTGTCTGGGTAATAAATTCTGGGGCGATTTGGGCATATCATACCTCTGCGGATTCCCACGGGTTACCTCTTTTCGGAAATGCATGGGGTTCCCTGTTTTCCTTGGTGGCTTGGACACCAGAGGCCCATATCTGTATGATTTGAGAGTGACATTTTAGGTGTGAAAACAGACTTGGGGTTACTTGTGTTTAAGGCTTTCCCCTTGGCGGCCAGGTAGGTGCACCCACACATGTGAGGTACTGTTTTCATCGGGACACCTGTGGGAATGCGGGACGGTAGGCCATGTGTTGTTTGTGTGGTTTTCATAACGTTTTGACCCATTTGCTGGTGCCCTTTGTCACACAACCCTTTCATTTCCCAAATGTGACCTACATTTAGTTGCTGCTTTAGGCACCATACTCTTTTGAAACCTGCACAAGTCACCTACCCTTGAAAAGGTCTGCCTCTGCCCTTTCAAAAAATGTATGCTTGCCGTTACTCACCACATTGGTTTTCCCGATTTACACATGGTAAGTGCGTCTGTTCAGGCCGTGAGCGTAAAACTCCTGTGTACCATGGCTCAGTGTTTGGCTTGTGGTATTGCTTGTTTTGTAAAACACTACAAAAAATGTGTGCTCTCCTAACTGCAAGAGTCCGGGGAATGTAGCAGAGCATTGCTTTTCTCAAAATACATAGAAGCCATTGCCGTACCAAGACAACCATGTCCAACACATACCTTTTTTTCGGTCATTTTCCCGCTTTTCCCCCAATCTATGGCAGTTTCCCCTACCTAGTTGTTGCCTGACCTATGCAAATCACCCCTTCCTAAACTTGGAATTTTGTCTACTTTTCAGAAATATATGCCTTTCTGTCCTCCAATTCGGCTTCCCTACCCTTTTCTTCCATTCCGTCCATGCATGTCCAATTGGCAAAAATGGCCAATATCGCCTACCTCTCACAAAACGGTTCATAACCACATCAAAATAATTTGTTTTCGTTTCCACTCAACCTGTTCTTGAAAGCCAGGAAATTGGGGAACTCAGCACAGCAAACCATTTGTTCCTAGCTCTTACAAGGAAAACACCACAGGCTTCTTTGTACATCATTTTATTGGCATTTTTTGAAAAAACCCAACATTCGAAGGGATTGTGTCCTCCGACGTATTCCTTATCTTAGATATCCCTTTCCAGCTTTGCTGGCCTCGTAAATTTTTTCTCTAGAGGGCGCTGCGCGTCGACGTCTGCCGAGTCGATGTCCCTCGACAGCCGCCGTATCGACGTCAACCTGCCTATAAAGGCCGCGCGCAGCGTCCGTTGCTCAGTTCCATTTTTCTGCGCTTACTCAGTGCCTCGGAATATCGTTGCTCAGTTTCGTAGAGAATTAATCCAATTTCCTCGAGATATTCGATCCATACTCGATGGCTTCCTCGTCGGAACCGACGACCCCTCGGTCCGGCTTTAAAAAATGCAGAGACTGTGGGAAAAAGATGTCGCTGACTGACCCTCACAGAGTTTGTCTGTGGTGTTTGGGAGCTGAACACCATTGTTCGGAGTGCGAGGAATGTATGGCCATTACAGCTAAGGCCCTGAAGGAGCGTAGGGGGAAGCTGGAAAAAGGTAAGACTTCTAAAGCTTCTTCTTCCTCGACGAAGTCGAGACATTCGTCTCCTCGTCACCATTCGCGCTCCAGGTCTCGAAGCGGGTCCCATCACTCCTCGAGATCGAAGCACTCGAAGAGGAGACGTCGAAGATCCCCTTCTTCGTCCTCCTCTTTCTCTGTTTCACCTAAGAGAATCCCTTGCCCCACGAAACATAGTTCCCGGGCTGAATGGGAGGAATTCCAAAAAAATATGATGAGCGTCTTCGAGAAAGCAGCCTCGACCCCCTCGAAGACTGCCGAGAGCCATGCTCTGGTCGAAAGACCCAAAGGTCCAAAACGCCGCGAGTCGCAGTACCCGGCGAAGGAAGCTTCTCGAGCGCGTCACGAACCCTCGAGTAAAGCTAAGACCTTGAATCCTTCTTCGAAGGGTCCGTCGACGAAGGTTCCGTCGACGCCGAGGTCGGTGTCTTCGTCGCCGTTGTCGAAGGGACCTTCGACACACGGGTCTGTCGACTCGACGCCATCCTCAACACCGGCGTCGACGCCAAGGAAAGTCACGGTTGCGGCGCACCCAGTGGCTATTCCCAGGTCTTCGATGACGATGTCGTCGAGATTGTCGACATCCTCAAGCAGAATTCCAATTCTATCGAGGACCTCGAGGCCTCCGCCTTTTGTTTTCGACGCCACGTTCGAAGCCTTCGGCGTCGACGACATCGACGTTTTCGAGGCCGATTACAAGAAGTTTGGCACCCTCTGCCTTGGAGATGGGTTTCACACCCTTTGTGAGTTCAGACCAATTGAGAACAATGTCCTCCATTATGGAAGAGGGAGAACTATCTGACCAAGAAGAGACATTTGAGTTGCAGGGATCTGCAACCCCAGTTCAAGAGGAGTTATCCTCAGAGGAACGCAGATTAAAGGAACTCCATGATTCCTTACATGAGGCAAGTGGTTTAGACACTTCCCCTGAGATGGAGTTCGCTAGGCCAGACTCGGGGGAGCATGTTGAAACCCCTAATAGAGCCTTAATGGCCAGGATCACAGAATTTATGGGGTGGTCAACACCTTCACAGGTTTTCCAACAGGATGACCTCATGGATATTCTTGATAAAGGTCCACAGGAGGATCCTGTAGTACCTTTTCATAAAGCTCTTCAAAGGAAAATCATGACGAACTGGGAAACCCCAGATGTCGTCCCGGCAGTAAATAAAAAACTGTCTACTAAATACAGGGTATCTTCTGCAGACCCGGAGTTTTTGTCCAAACACCCATCCCCAGAAAGTCTGGTGGTACAGGCAGTATCTTCTACTGACATCAAGACTGCTTACTCAACCTCCCACAGGACAGGGACGATAAAAAATATGATGCTATGGCTAAGAAAGTCTTTTCGGCATCTAGCATGGCGTTAAAATCTATTAATGCTACTTGCACCCTTGCTAGATTTAGCCATACACTTTGGGAGTGTGCTTCTACAGCGGCTGACTGCATCCCGGAGGGAGAAGAAAGGGAGGCGTTCCTAAATATCATACAGGACGGTAAAGACGCGATGTGCGAATCCCTCCAGACGGGCATTGATTCGGCTGACAGTATCAACAGAGCAATGGCAGCAAGTACAACAACCAGGAGATTTGCTTGGTTGAGAAAGTCTGGTTTTGCCCCAGATGTGCAAGCTGGGCTCTTGAACATGCCATTTGATGGCTCTTCTTTGTTTGGGAAAAAGGCGGATGACAGTTTAGAAAAACTGCAAACATCAAAGGCAGCAGCAAAATCCCTAGGCGCTGCAATCCGTCAGACACCTTTTCGTCCCACAGGAACCTCTGCGAGAGGCAAGTCCTTTCGCTTCTACTCCGCATTCGGAAGAGGTAGAGGACGACCGGCTCAAAGGGGACAAAGAAGAACTACCCGAGGTGGACGGGGTAGATATTCAAAAGCCGCAGCAACTGCAGGTGCCTCTTTACCATCGGCATCTGCATCAGCCGCCCCAAAACCACTCTGAGGACTTCCCTCACCAGACGCCTGTAGGAGGCAGGTTAACTCAACATCTGGCGGAATGGCAGGCTATCACGTCAGATGCTTGGGCATTGGAGACAGTTGCACAAGGTTACTGCCTGCCTCTCCTACACATACCTCAGAGTCATCCACCGGGGATCAGCTCTCAAAAAGCTCCAGATCCGCTTCTCTTGCAGGAAATTTTAGACCTGCTAGAGAAAGGTGCCATAGAACCGGTACCTGTAGCGGAGAGGAACAGGGGCTGGTACTCCCCTTACTTTCTCATTCCAAAGAAAGACGGAAGACTGAGACCCATCTTGGACTTGCAAGAATTGAAGAAATTCCTCAGGAAAGACAAATTCAAGATGGTAACTCTTTCTCAGATCCTTCAGTTCCAGGACTGGTTGGTATCTCTGGACCTTCAGGACGCTTATTTCCATGTGTCAATCCATCTCAAACACAGGAAATACCTGAGGTTCGCAATTGGCAACTCTCATTATCAATTTCGAGTGCTGCCATTTGGGCTGACCTCCGCCCCGAGGGTCTTCACCAAGTTAATGTCGGTAGTGGCTGCAAGTCTAAGGAGGGAAGGGATTCACATCTACCCCTACCTGGACGATTGGTTCATCAGAACTGTATCTTCGGAACAAGCTCAGATCCAGCTAGATCATGTTTGCCACTCCCTTCACAGACCTGGGCTTCTCCCTCAATTTAAAGAAGTCACAAATGATACCATCGCAGAGACTCCAGTTCATCGGAGCGATCCTGGACACTTCCCTGGGAAAAGCCTCGCCACCAGAGGTGAGGGCTCAAGATATTCTACAGATGGTTACCAAGTTTCAAAATGCCCAACGTCTCCCAGCCTTCGACTTTTTGAGGTTGCTAGGCCTCATGGCATCCTGCATTTTCCTAGTGCCAGAGGCTCGTCTGAGTATGAGATCCCTCCAGTGGGCACTGAGAACTCAGTGGTCACAATTCTCAGGGAGAATGACAGATCATCTTCAGGTTCCCGACAGGGTGGCTCGAGACCTTCAGTGGTGGGCCTGTCAGGAGAACATTCTGAAAGGAGAGCAGTTTTGGCAACCCTGGCCGGAGATAACAGTAGTCACGGATGCCTCACTCACGGGGGGTGGGGAGCCCACACCAACGACTTGACCATCAGCGGTCGTTGGTCTCCTTCGGAGTCCAGACTACATATCAACCTGTTAGAGCTGAGGGCCATCAGACTTGCGCTGAAGGCTTTTCTGCCATCTGTACAAGGAAAGAATGTCCTGATAATGACGGACAACACAGTGGCCATGCATTACCTCAACAAAAGAGGGGGCGTAAGATCACTACCTCTGTGCAGAGAGGCGATGCAGCTCTGGTTTTGGGCAATCGAAGAAGGAATCTCTCTATCGGCAGTTCACCTAGCCGGAGAGAAGAACTTGACAGCGGACGCTCTGAGCAGGCAGAGCACAGTCTCCCACGAGTGGGAACTAGCTCAGGAAGTCCTTCAAGAGATGTTCGCCCTTTGGGGAACCCCTCAGGTGGATCTGTTCGCCACCAGTGTCAACAGGAAGTGCGATCTGTTATGTTCAAGGGAATTTCCCCCGAGAGGAGCTCTGGGAGACGCGTTCATAGTGGACTGGGAGTTTCCGCTTCTGTACGCGTTTCCACCGGTCCCTGTCATTCCTCAAATGATCAGGAGGTTGAGAAGATTCCGGAAAACCATGATCCTAATTGCCCCGGATTGGGCCAGGAGAACGTGGTACCCGGACCTTCTAGACTTGTCCATCTGCCCTCCAATTCGACTTCCACTCAGAGAGAATCTGCTCTCACAGAAGGGAGGTCAGGTTCTCCATCCAGACATCAAAACCCTCAACCTTCACGCTTGGCTTCTGAAAGGCTGAGGTACAAGGATTGAGACTTCCCTGATAATGTTATGGAGGTGTTGCTTTTGGCAAGAAGGCCAGCAACAAAATCTTTATACCGCTGCCGTTGGAACAGATTTTGCAGCTGGTGTAGAGAAAAGAATATCGATCCCTTTTCATGTGGTACACCAATGGTTTTGTCCTTCCTACTTTATTTAGCGAATTCAGGCCTTTAAGTTGGCACCATCAAGGGCTATCTCGCAGCGCTATCCATCTATAAGCGCACTGCGGAAGAACCATCCTATTTCAAGTTACCCTTGGTAATACAGTTTCTAAAGGGGTTAACTAACGTTTATCCTCCAAGACCATTCCAGGTTCCCCTATGGGATTTAAACTTGGTCCTAACTTTCCTGATGGGCACACCTTTCGAACCACTCCACTCTTGTTCGTTAAGATTTCTTACCCTTAAGACTGTTTTATTAATAGCACTTAAATCTGCTAGAAGGGTGAGCGAGTTACAAGCTCTTTCTTGTAAACCCCCTCATACAATCTTTCACAAAGACAAAGTTGTTCTGCAAGTGAAGCCTAATTTCCTCCCAAAGATGGTTTCTGAATTTCATATCACTCAGAAGATTACCCTTCCATCTTTCTATCCTCCTCCTCATCCGGGGAAAGAGGAAGAGAGGTTACACAGGCTGGACCCAAGAAGGGCTTTAAGTTTTTACATTAGTAGACTGGCTAGGATAAGACAAGCAGACCAGCTGTTTGTAGGCTACGCAGGTCACAAGCTGGGGTAACCGATAACTAAGGAGACCATTTCCAGATGGATCATTTTAGCCATTTTGGAATGTTATAAACTGGCAGGAAAAGAGCCCCCTCAAAATCTTAGGGCTCATTCGACCAGAGGTATTGCAGCTTCATCGGCCCACAAAAGACGAGTGCCGGTTAGAGACATATAAGCGGCTGCCACATGGTCGTCCGTCCATACCTTTACACGGTTTTACAACTTGGATTCCTCCTCCAGTCAAGAGACTAGGTTTGGAAGGGCAGTATTGCACTCTATTCATCAATAAGAGGAAGCATGAACTCCGTACTCCCACCTCCAATTTCAGAATACTGCTATGGGAGCCTATCTAAGATAAGGAATACGTCGGAGGACACAATCCCTTCGAAGAACAAGTTACTTCTTACCTTGTAACGTTCTTTCGATGGGATGTTCCTCCGACGTATTCCTCATCGACCCTCCCATCCATCCCCGCAGTACTACTTCCCTTGTTGCAGTTTACGCTCCTTCAGGGTGATTAGTCTAGTCCAGAAAGAATTATTTAGGACTACAAAACGGAACTGAGCAACGGACGCTGCGCGCGGCCTTTATAGGCAGGATGACGTCGACGTCGATACGGCGGCTGTCGAGGGACATTGACTCGGCGGACGTCGACGCGCAGCGCCCTCTAGAGAAAAAATTTCCGAGGCCAGCAAAGCTGCAAAGAGATATCTAAGATAAGGAATATGTCGGAGGAACATCCCATCGAAAGAACGTTATAAGGTAAGAAGTAACTTGTTCTTTTCGCCCTTTTTGCTTATTTTCTCTCACCCCCCCTACAGCAACCTAGGATTCCTGGGTGGCGTTACGGCTGCCTACATGTGGGGAAAAAAAGGAGCCAAATTTGGCCGAGATACCTCATGTAACAAAAAAGTTGCAAGCCATTGAATGGCCACATACCGAAATCACCAAAAAAGGCCCTGGCACTGGGGGGAAATACCCATGGCAGTTAAAGGGTTAATGTATGTTACTTTGGTAGAATCCTTAAATCCATTTGAGCAAGCAAATTTAATACTGTGAAGAAGATGATTGTCCGAATAATGCAGAGTACTCGGACAACCGAGAGAAAGCACTTGGACACTCTGCCAGGGAATGCCCAGGTACAAATCATAAATGGAGAAGGAGAAATCCTGTCTGAAGAGGAAGCCTGGGAGATTCAAATTGGCTTTGAGAGGAAAGCTGAATCGGTACGGGACGCATAGTTTGCAAGTGTGGAAACAAGCAGGCGAGTGAAGGCAACATGAGAAAAGCCCGAAGTAAGAAGACTTGAGGGAAAGAAACCTCAGGCAGCTCACTAGGTCGTAAGTGGTGGCGCGACCATGAGACGGTGGACGGTGGAGTCCAAGAACAGTGCGAGACCACAGACCCGTTCACGGTACAGAGCGGGTGCTGACAACGAGAGAGAAGTTGTGAGGCTAGAAGCCAACCTGGCAAACAGATCGCAGGCCTGGTGACACAACCCCAAATAAGAGGTAACTGGGAAGGCGGGAGACCTGGGAGGGACAACAAACATAATAAGCATAATAATCATACTCCTCCCAGTGAGAAAAGCAACTCTATTCTCGAAAGAGAGTGGACAGTTATACAGGAACATTTACAAGGAAGGAAGAACAGTGAAGCACGAAGAGAATCATTACTGGTACGATCATACTCGTCTCAGTAATATTAAAAAGATGGCGAGAAGTGAGGATCATTACCAGTGCCCTCATACTCGTCCCGGTAAACATAATGAAGTTGAAACAGAGGGGAGTCATTACTGGATCATTCATACTCGTCCCAGTTAGGACAAAGAAATAAATAACCATGAGAATATTTATTGGAACCTACATACTAGTCCCAGTAAGAATTGAGCAAACGAGAAAAGCAAAAGTTAATTTGAGAATCCTTATGACTGGCCCAGCCAGGTTTAACAGTGGGCATTGTCTATTGAAGAACAAGTTCTATTAAATAATGAGCAATAGAAGAATAACCTCCAAAGGAGGAAGCAAGGTGTCACAGACATGAGAGAGAAACTGATGAACCCTATTCTGAACTGTATGTGCTGGTTAAAATCGTTGCCAAGACTACTTCTGATTAAGTTACTAAATTGACTGTGCTGAGAAGCAACCACAGGAGAAGGGAGTTCTTATCCTGTGCCTAAGTTGTTTTTGATTAGTGATAGGGACAGAATAGTTGGCTCTGGACAGAGGACAAATCTTCTGTTTGGAATCGCCGTCGGCTGATTTGCCTCCTAGTTAGTTAGGTAGGGAACAACTTCCTTCTGGACCGCCACAGTTCCCTTGATAGTAACATAACGGGTGTATTTGTAAAGCGCACGTTTGCCCCCAAATGGGCATCTTGCCGCTAATAGCAGATGTTTATTGTTACCCAACTTAATGGTACTCATTTTATCGTCCTCAGAAGGATGAAGGGCTGAGTGGACCTGCCAGGATTCGAACCTATGACCATGAGGTCAAACACAGGTCCCTGTAGTGGATGCATTCGTCCACTGAGCCAAAGACCTGGGAGTCACTATGGTCTGAATAGGCATCCCATTTTCCAGTGTCCCTCGTTTCTGCAATACTTAAAAATCAAGGGGCCGGGCATAGCCTCCCTAGTGCCCTGCTGATTTGGCCACCTTTGCTGTCATTGCTTGTCGGACGGGCCCCAGGTCCTATGCTAGGCTGACGATGGCCATGATAGCCATTTACGAATCCGGTTTGCATCACAGATCTCATTGGAGTCCTCCCTGACCTCTATCCCTTGTTGTGCCCCCTCACCCCCCTTGAAAATTTGACGAGGCATTTTGCATCCATTGTTGCATCTGTTTTTGCACCTGTCCCTGAAGGCTTTTCATCTGAAGTCATCAATTTACTCTGGAAGCTCCCCTGCTCTTAGCACAACAGGCAGTGATTTGCAACTGCCACCAGCTCTGCTAATGTTTGGTCTGCCCTCTGATGCACACGTTCTTAAGCTGAACCTGGACGTTGAGTAAAAGACTAGCAACTAAAGAATTTGCTATTGCTTCTTTGGAAGTCTCTTCTGGCTTAGTGATGCCAGGGTGTTGAGTGAACACCACCTTTAATCTGTCTAAATAGTATGTGGGTGATTCGTCTTTGTTTTGCTTCAAATTGTTTTGCTTATTCCAGTGGGTCCTTCTCTGGCATATTTCAGTAATCGTGGTCAGTATCCATTCCCTAGCCTGGAGTGACTCCTCCCCTATCCCTGGATCGAGGGCTGGACATGCAGCTCTTCCTACTGGCCATTCTCAAATCTTGGGGGCATAATTAACCTCATTAAGTGATTCTTTTCAGCCCAGGAAGGGTCATAACATTGTAAAACAATCTGCAATTCTTCCACAAACCGCTGTGGCTCCCTCCTAATATTAGGGAATTACTTTGCTAAGTTTCTCAAATCCCCTATTGGCATTCCTCCTCGTGGCCGGCCAGCACTTGTCTAAGAGGCAGCTGAAAGACTCATGAGTCTTACATAGACTGTGCCCCCACTCGTCACAGACTGAGTGTATGAGGGAGGTGCATTTAGGAACATTTCCCCCCCACCAACCCAGCCTTCCCCTGCAGCACCTTGACCACTAGGTCCAGAGGCATCAGGGGCTTTACAAGACATAAATTAGTTTTGCAAAATTGATTAGCCAACATTGCTAAGTAAAAAACGACTGATTAGTAATCCAACCTAAATGATTAGCAATTTTTATATCTTTATTTTTAAGGGATGAGCAGTTAATTGCAATATGGCAATTACCTAAATAAGGCGCATTTGCAACTAATAACATGTTTACAGAGATAATCTCTGGGCCTTTTTAACCATGCAGTGCAGGCACAATTCATTTATCACATGGATATTCAAACAACATTTAGAAGGCCTCATGCCTGCAGGTTGTTATCCCTGCAGCACAACTTATAGCAAATAGCTGGGAGTAATGTATCTCAGCCAATCATCCGGCAGGAGAAATATTATTCCCAGACACCTCATAGCACACATCGTGCACTGAGAACACAGCCTGCAGTCATATGCCTTCTAAATGCTCTTTAAAGCGCAGGGACGGCAGAAAATCACTGCAGTCAAGGGGCGGTGTCGGGGCCTTTCAACCTTTTCAGTTGAGAGGCCCAAACCTGGGAGGGTCCACCAGCAACTGTCCCTATGTTGGCAGTCGGGAATCTTGAGACATTGCAACATACTACTTATATTCCATACTTTAAATGCGTACTTTTCAGTGCACACATTACACACATAAACTGCATTTGCTGGAGTCCTTCAGGCTGTCACCTTTGTTGGGCCTATTCAGTATCTAGCAGGGTTATCACCTTGTTGCCTTTTTAAGCTGGGTGGCTTTAGAACAGACCCTTGCTGCTAAAGGATTAATAGCCTTTCAGTGGAAGTTTAGTGTTTCAGTTCCCTGCTGTTTGGCAGTCTTGTGATAATCTGTGGCATTGCACCCCGCGCCCTCCCCCCAGCTGTATTTCTTTGTCTTCCTTAGAATGTATATTTGGTTATATTTCATTTTTATTTATTTGTTCTAATTTACTTAAGTGTAAATGTTTCTTGTAAACTGTACGGGTGCCTCAGACTTTTTCTCCGCTCCAGGCTAAGGGGCCCAAAACATCAGATTGAAATGGGCCTGCACGAGATATGATAAATCTTCAGCCGGCCATCTTCTACCAATCATCGGGCAAGATATTATTTCCAGACACTTGATAATTCACAACCTCTTGATAATACAACGTGCAGGCACACCTGCCTAACCTCAGATTCTGTGTTTTAGTTTTAAGTAGTTGTCCTCTTTTTCAATATAGGGAAAGGCGAGGACCGACTTTATAGTAATTATAGAAGCCAGGCTGCAGAGATCACAGGCATATATGACCTTGTAAATGTTGTTTGAAGCACGATGTGCAGCCAAATCACTGTACTCCCACGTTTCAAAGAACATTAAGAAGGCAATGCTTGTCCCCAACCATCCCCTCCGTTCTCTTTGAACAACGGGGGTGGGCGGGGAGGTTCAGGAGTGTCATTTTGCAACCATACAGAATCCAGATTGACATGCATTCTGAATCACTCCAGCTGGCCTCCTCTCCTGTTGGCCCTCGCTTAGTGAAGTGTTAACATGCATCCTGCAAAATTAGCAAGTGTTTCTCACTTCAAAGGAAGGACGACTGCCTTATTGTGGTCAGCCTTGATTGTGGGTAGCTGGTGGACAGGCCAAACCGTTTGTGAACGAGCTGTCTGGGAAGTAGGAATTACAAAAGCAGAATACTGCAAAGACAGCGCAGCAGTTTAGGCAACTGCTGCAGAGTTGTTATAGGTTTAGACCTGCTTATAAATGCTGTGGCTTTTTTTCCCCAATTCCTGCTGGTAAATGGGTTTTAATAAGGTGGATGGATCCGTCCCCCTCGCTTTGCAATATGGGAATTTCTGCCCCCCCCGCCCCCCATCGTGAAATTTGGTTCTGCCCCTGTAGCAACAATCAAGACTTGACACCCATGCCTACAGGCAGTGGCGTACCGAGCAGGGGGAAGGAGAGGCAACCCCCTCCCACCAATGCCAGGCTCTTTTTGTCACTGGGACACCTCTCCTGTTTGGCACCTCAATGAGGGAAAGGTGTCCCGCTGGGAGGACTGTGTGCTGAGCAATTCAGCCCAGGACACCTGACCCTTTCCTAACGGGAGAGGTATCTCGCTGCCAGGACAATATCCCAAGGTCCATGAGCTAATGTGAGCCATTAGGCTCGGATGGGAGGGGGGCTGTTGGCAAGGACTTTTGTCCCTTTAGAAATGTGCATAGGAGGAATTGATCAGCAGTGAGAAGGGTGCATAATGCTGCAGGCTTTATGAAATGTTAGGCTAACATTAATCTGCATGATGCTATGGTGACTTTGCCTGAAGGATGGGGGAGAATAAAACTATAGCCATCCTCTTATTGCTCAGTATATTTCTATAATGATGCGTATAGTGTAAAGTTAATTATGAACGGATAGTTTCTTTTGTAATGTGCTTTGCTTGCAAGGTATTGCTTTAAATAATGTATTTAAGCGCATGAAATGCAAAGGGAAACCTTAATATCTATATCAACTAAAGCTGTGAAGATGTGCTTGGTTGATTAAATTGTCCACATCCCGGTTTCACCATTTAACCAAAGTGTGTGATCCTGGGCAGATCATTTAATCACAGTGGGCCTCATTAGGAGTATGCCGGTCTGGTAACAAGAGTGCCGGTAATCTACCGGCACCGTTATCGGACCGGCATACTCTAAGTTCTGCGAGCGGGTGCCTTGACGGGACTCGAATGGGGCATCATTTTTCCCCGGCGCCTGGCTATGGGGAATTACCAGGACCGTCGGGGTTGTAATGACTAGGCGCTGGAAAATAATCGACCCTGGCAGCAGCAGTGTCGTTTTTACCGGCACGGCTACTGCCAGGGTCTTAATGAGGCCCAATGTGTCTTATCTGCAACTTTGTGATTCACTTCAGTGCTCATGTTCTTCATGCTGCTATTTTTAAAAAAAGCCTGACTATAGAGTTGCTCCATCAATAACAATAGTGCAATTTAGGTATTTTGCACCACAGAGTAATTTGTCACTTGGCTTACTTATGGCAACTTATTCTAAAGTCACTTCCACGATGCCTCCAAGTATCAAAGACTGATGATGCTCCTTGCACTGTCCATTTCTGTGAAGTCATTTCTTTTCGTGCTATCCATATGAAAATTAGGAGGTTTGCATGTATTTTGCCCCAGAGCGCCTGGAGAGCTCTAATAGATGAGTTACCTGTATCTGTAAAGATTCTGCAGTTTTATTTGTTGTTGTTTGCCATCTACCACTAATGTTAACAAAAAAGTAGATTGGGGCAAGTGTGGGCGGTATGTGGGTGCGAATGAGACCATATGGAAGTGTGTGTACTGCATTTGCAGGGAAAGAAGCAGAACTTTTTTTGTTGCTGATCCCCCCCCCCCCCCCCCCCCACTATTGCAATGCTGGGTACTCCCCTGCCTACAGGCAGTGTTAAGTGTTATCAGTGCTGTGGCAGTGTGAGCCCCGCACTAATTAAACAGCCCAAGGCTGTAGTACCGTGCTTCAAAGAACGCTGAGAAGGCAATATACCTGCAGGCTGTTTTATCAGTGCAGGGTCTGTGAGAGCCCCACACTGATAAAACAGCATAAGACGCTCTAAAATATGCTTTGATGTGTGAGACGGCAGCAAATCACTGGAGTCCTCGCTTCAAAGAACATTAAGAAGACCTTATGCCTGCAGCCAGTTTTATCAGTGCAGGGCTTATACAGCCCTCTCCATTGATTACACAGCCTGCAGGCATATTCCCAGGGATCTTAATTACAGAGAACTTACCCACAGTATCCACAATGACTGGGCAGCCGAGCTGTGACTCGAGCTGTCCCTTCCGCGCTCTGGCCTCTGCACATGGGCTCCTCTATGCATGTCTTTCTGAGACGGCACCAAGCCTCCCCCTCCCCTCCCGCCTCCCCTTTGCGCTCTGCACCACAAGCATAGGACAGGCTGACTAAACATGTAACCCTCAGAGAAATCATGTTGCAGTTTCTGCGACATGATTATTGAAATAAAAAGCACATTGGGAGTATTGTATCGCAAACTGCGATGCGATAATGCTTATTTTATGCCTTGCTTTAGGTAAAGCCAGCATACGACATTGTGATAATGCATCGTCTTGACATGACTGTCCTTACAGCATCTCACATGCTGGTGAAGAATTAAATTATATCTTCGTCCAATTCACTATCCTGTTCCTTCCGTTCATCTTCTCCTGTCTGCTTCTCAGATTCCTGAATTATTTGGGGGCACAAGTGTATACTCATGTCCTCCTGCCCCTCTCGACCTCAAATGTTTCAGCTACCCTCGTAGTCTATCATTGAGTTCCCGGAGTCCCCAGACTTTACCGTCATTCGTTCACGCCATCGTCTACTCTAACCAGGTTGCAAATACACCCCAGTGTTTCAGTGTTATTTTCTGTTCTCTAGCAGCCGTTTAAGGGCTTCCAACCCATGTAGGTTGAAGGTTCCTTAAGTTGGGAGTTGTTACGCCGGTCAAAAGAAAATCAGCAGGATAAAATATCACAAGCAGTGCTACTGAATTGGTTGAACATAGGATATGATATGAGAAGTCATTTGTAAAGCAACTGTACACAAGTGTTTCTAGGAGTGACCAGACAAGGAAGCGGAGGAAATAAGGAGGGCAAAATAGTGATCTTACTAGGCCTTGTGCCATTCAGATCGTGTAAGTTCAGGGTGGGAAGAAGGGGGACAAGTGCCAGGGGACAGAGGGGGCAAGGGAGAGTGCAAGTTGCTCATAAGGGCTGACAGGAAGTGGCTTATAAGTGCAGAGAGTCAGGGTACTGGAGGGTTGCCGATACAGTCCCTGGGGGCTCGGAGGCAGTGCAAGGGCAGCTGGTAATGCAGGAGCCTAGACCAGTAAGTTCAGTGGGTGCCAGGTAACCAGTGTGTGCACCAGTCGGACATCAGCAAGTGAGAGGGAGAGAGAAAGCGGAAGCGCAAAGTAAGGTCTTGAGTTGCTTCCATAACTTTAGGTGGTCCTGGTCAAGTTTGAGAGAGGCAGGGAGGCCCCAGCGAGGACCGAGATCTAGCCCCCACTCTCTACCTGGAGAAGCCTCTGGCCCTCAGAGTTGGAGTTGAATGAGTGGAGGGCTCGAGAAGGATGATGCTTAGGAAGTGAAAGTTGTATGTCCCCGGCCCCTGAAAGCCTTGTGGATGATGCAGAGGGTCTTGAACTTGATACTCACAGCCACAGGGAGGCAGTGGAGAGATTTGAGGGCTGGAGAGAAACGATCCCTGGCTTGAGGCCAAGGACAGGTCTCAGTCCTGTTCTGGATAAGTTGTAAAGGGAGAAGAGTAGATGCAGGCAGATTTAGAAAGAGGCTTTGCAGTAGTCCAGGCTAGAGGACCATGCAGAGACAGTGTGCTTCTGGGGGAGATTGAAAAAAGGGAGAATACCTCTGAGGGGGTTCAGCTGATACTGTGACTTCTTAGAGATGTCAGAGATGTGAGGAGAGAAGGAGAGGGTGCATTCGAAGATGACACCAAGGTTCTTAGCCTCACAGCCTCGCAGGAAGAGGGCCCAGGGTGGGTGGCCAGAGAGGAAAGGAGGGAGCAGGTGTCCCAATAAGGAGCATCTCAATCTTAGTGGTATTAAGGCAGAGATCATTGGAGGCACACCATTCCTGAATTGTGGACAGGCAGTCTGGTATAAGAGAAGGAGTAGAAGAGGCTTAGGGGAGCCTGAAGGAGAGCTGGGTGTCATCCGCATAACACTGAAAATTGGAGCAGAAAGTAGAGATACAGTGTGCAAGATTTGCCAGGGAGAGGTTGGAACCCCAGGGATCACCACATGTAGAGAGATAGAAGAGAGGAAATACCCAAATTGGACCTGGAAGGATTGATCAGTGAGAAAGGAGGTTGGCCAGGGCCTGACCGGAGATACCCAGGTTGTCAAAGAGGTGATTGAGCAGGATGGCATGGTTGACCGTGTCGAAAGCAGAGGATAGATCAAGGAGAATGAGGACCGAAGGAAGGTTAGAGTCAAGATTGAAAGTAAGTCTTCACAGGTGTTCAGGAGAGCAGTACCTGTGCTTCTGGCTGCTCTGAAGCCAGACTGGTGGTCATGGAGACAACCAACAGATTCAGTATGTAGATTAAGCTGTGAGATGGCCAGCTTTTCCAGGTGTTTGCGCAGGAAAGAAGTGATGGAGATGGGGAGGTATTTTGCCAGAGAGGAAGGATCGGTATAGGGCTTCTTAAGAAGGGGGGTGCACAAGGGAGTGCTTAGAAGGGAGGGGAAGGTTCCAGTGGCAAGAGTGATTGCAGAAATCGGCCAAGGCTGGAGCAAGGGAGACTGTGTGGTTCTTGATGGTTCAGGAAGAGCAGGGGTGCACCTGCTTTGACTATTCTTACATAGATCTTACTTGTCTAGAAACCTCATCGGGAGTGAATAGGGGAAAGGAAGAGGAGAGGCGGTTGAAGATGGGCCTGGAGTGGTAGAGGGAGAGGAAGAGGCAGAGGAAGAGGCAGTAGAGGAAGAGAGTGGACAGGATGTCCTGCGTTCTAGTGGTGAAATGAGATGCCAGAGCAGTGCAGAGGGCTTTGGAGGGGACAGGAGAGGTAGAGACTGCAATAACATTGACCAGCTCCTTGCAGATTTTGAAGAGTTTGGTAGAGTTGTTGGAGGTTGCCGCGATGCGGGCTTGGATGTATGCTCTCTTCTTCGAGAGGACGGAGTCTATATCGCCTTTGGAGCAGGCGGCAGGCCAGTCGTTAGAGGAGGCGCCTGATGCCCTCCGCTTCCTCTCAACCACCCTACATTTGTGCTTATGGGTGGCGAGGTCAGAATCTTACCAAGAGTTGCACTTGGATGCAGGATTCAAATGGATCCTCATGACTGGGGCAAGGACATAAAGAGTGTTTGAAATAGAATGATGAAGGTTGGCAAGGGCTGTATCACAGTGTGAGTTAGCCAAAGGAGTAGGAGGCAGAGAGAAAGTAGCAGTGAAAGCCTCCACTGACACACACTTCATGGGCCGGATGACCGAGAAGGTGGGTGGCAGTGCTGGAGCCAGCTTAACCTGAGTCGCAGAGAGTGAGAAGAAAGAAGAAAGTGGTCAGTCCAAGAGAGAGGAGTGGTGAGAGGGTTAGAGAGAGGGAGGTCTGAAGAGATGAGAACATCCAGGGTGTGCTCTGAGGTGGTGGAAGGAGGTGAAGGCAGAGTGGCTACAGAAGCAGCAGAGGGTGCCAGAGAGATGGCAGAGCGGTCACATAAGCAACAGAGGTGGCGGAGAAAGGAGGCGACAGAGGAGCCAAAGAGGGGTAGATAGGAGTAGCAGGAGAAGAAAGGAAGTTGATAAAACGTGGGAAGCATCTATCGAAAAGGAGGAGATTGGCCTGAGAGCCCTGTACAGTGGACATTAATGATGGTCTTGGAGGAGGGGGCCAAGAGGGCCTCCCACCGGGTGCCACCATTAATGGGACAGGAGGAAAAAGGAGAGAGAACAGAGACCATGTGGGGGTCCATAGGCCTGTGGAAAGAACGACACAGAGGATGTTGGTTGGAGTCTGTCTGGAGGAAGCACTGGTTTAGGTATCAGCGATGGAGAGGCCTAGGTTGGAGACCAGGATGTCCCTTTTGAATTTCTTGCTACCAGACTTTGTGAGAGGGATAGGATAGTCGATAGAATAGCAGTTAGAGACGATGGGGGAGACAGAGAGCACCATAGAGGGTGCGCGGCTGAGAGTAAGGAGGGGGCGGGGCTGCCTAAACAGGAGGGGAGATCACACACTAGGGGCACACAGGGGGATCACACACAAGAGGGGGAGCAGATAGTACACCACAGAACAAGAACACTGGAGACTTACTCCTAGTGTTAGTGGAGAAACAGTACAAGCAACAAAAGTACACTACAGTGGAACTCAAGGCGTGAGAATGCAAGTACAGTACAGGAGAATGCAGGTGATGTGGTACATGTACAATAGCAATAATAACCAACAACTCAAAACATAAACACTGGCAAGCCCAGGAAACCTGAAAGTAAAGGAAATGCAGGCAATGCAGTGGATTGACAATACACTGGAGAATACACCAAAAGGAATGACCTGGGAATACACCAGAATGAATGACGATACAATGGTCATGTTACATGTGGGCGTAACATGCGTGCGACAGGTAGGGAACAATGCACTGGACGCAGCTCAGGGGTGCCTGAAGAGGAGGGAACTGGGTCTGGGTTGCGTGGGGAGGAGCACTGAAGGATGTGCAAGTCCGGGGCAAGCCCCGACAAGTTGCGTGGGGGGCAATGGGGAGAGGAATGCGCTAAGTTGGGAGGGCGGGAATAGGTGGCCTGAGTTGCGAGGGAGAATGCTTGGCCTGAGTTGCGAGGGAACATGCGTGGTCTGAGTTGCGAGGGAGCAGGCCTAAATTGCGAAGGGAGCCAGCATTGGCGAGAGAAGCGTGGACCACTAGTATGGGAGAACTTGTTTGCAAGAAGGAGAGGGGGCGCATGGTCAGGAGGTTGTGTGGAATGCTAATCTCACTCCCTGCACCTTCTTATCTTGCAGCAACAGAAAGGAAGGCGAGGTCATCCGCGCTCACAATCTGTGACGCTAACCCATCTAGCCAAACACCTGTGTCGCTCAACACCACGGCCTTTTCCTGCAAGGGCTTTGCCGCAGAGGGTCCGATCCTCGGTTGATAAAGGCTTGGAAGCGTGGACGTAGCGTCTCCTGCACACCTGTGTCGCTCTGCCTATTTTGAGTGTTTTTTGCCCATTGCTGTCCCTACTTTTGCGACTCATTCAATCTCACGTGCCTTGTTGCCCAGGCGCCCCTGTTCCAGTCACGCAGTGACTTCACTTCTCCGAGGTCAGACTCTAATAACCATCTACCAATGCACTTACGCTTGCATTCAAAGCTTGATTGTGCAGTCTGGTCATAACCGATAAACCCAAAGATCACAGCTGAGTGGCCTTCACCCACTGCCTCTAAACACCTCAAAATTGCTGATACTTGCACTCTACTCTGCTCTATACTGTGCATGTCCCCTCGTAGCTTTCCTCAAACAAACCATGGTTGTGGCAAAAAAGTTGGGGCAGTACCCTAAATCTGTTGAAATTTAAAGAAAAAGAAAATATTCTAGGGCTCACAATGGGAACTGACATTATACTAGTATCATAAAACAGTGGCATGATGCATCCTGGGTCATTCCCTCATTTCATTCATTCTCCAGCATGGGGTCTGGCATGGATTCACATGCTCATGAATATTCCCTGTCAGGCTGGGAATCCTCTGTAGAAGAAAAAACGGCTTAACTTTAACTTATAAACTGTCTTTCTCCTATAAACCAATCACTCAGCTCTAGGTCATACTGCCCCCAGCCAATGGCTGCCCTCTCTCTAAGCCCCTCCTCTGGCAGCCACCTTCATATTTTTACAGCACGTTCAAATGTTGGGAGTCCTCGTGTTTTGCTCCCAGAGCTTTTCTACATTTCTCGTGCTTTTTTCGGTAAAAAAGTTCCTATTGTCAAATAGAGCCTGTGTGCTCTTCTTTTGTTTGACTTGCAAACAGGGATCGTTGTCTGCATCTTTCAATGCCCCTCAAGGGCAAGAATCGTCAAGAGTTAATTGAAGATTCCAGAAGGCCATCAGGCCTACACCGCATGCCAGACCATGTTGGAGGAAAAGATGGACAGAGGTTCCCGCTTCAAGCTCTGCTCCAGCTGTGGATTGAGGGATGTGTTTGTGGAGGACAAACACACCCAGTGCCCCTACTGTCTCCACCTGGATAACAAGGAAGTGGATTGTGAGATCTGCCTTGGTTTCACCAGGTGCACAGTCAGGAATCGGCCAAGTAGATTGGCAGTGTGGCTCAATGCCAAGGCCTCTACCCTATGTGGCAAACAGGGGCATGCCTCACCCAGGACCGGCCGGTCTGAGGAGCGGGCTTCTAAGTCCTTTGAGGGCGCTCCATCCGTGGTGATCCAAGACAAGGCAAAGCACTGCAATTCCGTTTCTGTTGGGGTCGCTGCGCAAGCAGGTCCCGGGGACGACCTGGGCATGCTAATCTTCACTATCTCCCTCCATCTCAAGTCATCGCTCCAGCTCCTCCTCAAATCGGGGAAGCTGTGGGAAAAGCCGGAGAAGACCAAGGCGCAGGGAAAGGTGTCCGACCTGCCTTTGAAGGCCCAGGTGGTCCAGGCGAAGTCATCTTCAACGATCAAGCTTGTGGCTGCTGCCCTCTTGAAGGCAAAAGGGGCTGACCTGGTCCAGGAGACCCCGACGGTGCGCAGAGTGGCCCTTCCACCAAGGCGGGAGGCTTCGGCCAAACCAGTTGAGAAAACACTGCAGAAGAAGATGCCAGCCCTTAGCCTGAGGCCGGCCCCTCAGGACGCAAAAAGAGGGGGGCTTGAGGCCTCTACCACGCTCCATGGCACGGATATTTTTCTTCTGGTGAAGTGGACTTGGTCGCTGAGCCCAGCAAGCCTAACCCTCCCCACCCCCCGCCCCACCTGTCACCTCCCAGGGATGTATCAGTGGACATCCTTTCTACTCTCCACACGCTGGTGACGAAGACTCTGAAGAGGATGCTGACGACATCCCAGGTGCCGGCCCCTGTGGCCCCAGGACCTCTGCATGCGAAGAAGAGGAAGCGGTACCCTACGCCGCCTCAACCACTGCACATGCCCCCCCTAGTGATACCGGGACGAACACGACAACAGACACAAATGACTACGGCAGTGTTTCCCCGCCACCGAGGGCTTCTCCCCGGACGAATTGGGATTGTTCCACGCCATGGTCGCCCGTGCGTCTGAGCTCTACCAGCTGACACCAGAAGAGACCAAGAAGGAAGGTTTCCTTCATAAACGCTGGGAGGCCAAAGGAAAGACCATTCTGGCCGTGGCCCTACTGGACGATGTTTGGCATGAGGGCCTGGTGCTGATGAGGACCACCCTGCCTCAGCCCCAGTGAAGAGAGACCGGCTGGAGAAAAAGTACTGGATGCCGGAGTCTGCACCCAAGTGCCTACGTTCACAGCCCTCACTGGACTCTGTGGTCTCGGTGGCTGCGAGGAAGAAATCTTCCAATCCCTCATCCTCAGCCTCTGTTCCTCCGAACAGCGAGGGGAAAGAAGTTGGACGCTGTGGGTAGAAAGGTGATCTACTCGGCGGCATCGACAGTCAAGGCTGCGAATGCGCTGGCAATCCTGGCCAGATACGACAGGGCGCTGTGGTATAAAATGGCTCTGCTGCTGGAATTCCTCCCCAACGACAAACAGGTTGAGGAGGGTGAGGTGGCACAGAACATGCCATCACTGTGGCCCTGGACATCGCAAACACAGGGTTCCAGCAGATGGGCAACAGTGTCTGTCCCTGTCGTCGTAGCTAGTTGAAAGCCACCGACTTTAGGCAGGAAGTTCAGACAAGGGTCCTGGACATGCCATTCGACTGGAACAATCTCTTTGGGAAGGCCGTCGAATCGTTGCAAGCCATAAAGACCGACACTGAGACGGCACGTGCCCTCGGCACGCTTCAGCAACATTGTCCTTCCTTTCGTGCCTCAGGAGGGCAATTTGGCAGGTCGTCTAAGGATTTCGGCTGGGGATCATCCTCTTACCCCCAGCCCTCCCGTTCCACGACCCAGTTGGCCTACAGGGGTTGTTCCAAGGCATTCAGAGGTGGCCGCCATCGTTGTTGCTCCCAAGGTGGCACGCAGGCCCCAAAGCTGGATTGAACTGGCCAGGACGTCGGACCCCCACCCATCACCTTTGTGGGAGGCCCGATGGGTGCTGGACTCTCTCGCCCATGGACCCACTCCGGTTGCTGACGGAACTGGTGTTCTCTGTGAACTATCTAAAGTTCTGCTTGATTCCATCGCAGAACGTGCTGTTCTTGGGGTTCAGGCTCAACATGGTCTTCTGGCTGGCAGCCCCTGCAGAGGAGACGATAACGTCCATATTGTGCATAGTGCAATGGCTGTTGGCGCTGAAGACCGCCACAGTGCCGACCATGAAGTCGCTGCTCGGCATGAAGTCGTCGTGTATTTGCTTGATCAGATTCTGCAGGTTGCGGATGCGACCACTTCAGGCATTCCTGGGCGCTCGGTGGATCCATGTATCCGGAAGCTTTGCAGACAAGGTTGTTCTCGACGAGGAGTTCCGTCGAGCGATAAGGTGGTGGAGTGTGCGCTCCAACATCTCCGGGGCACGGATTTCCAGAGCCCCCATACCAGGAGACGGTCACCACGGATGCTTCCTTGTAGGGCTGGGTAGCCCTCACCGGATATCTCCACGCCAGAGGCCTGTGTCTACCGGAGGAGAGATCTCTCCACATGAATGTCCTGGAACTGCGAGCAGTGCTCTGGGCCCTCAAGTCGTTCCTTCTGTCTTTCAAGGGTAAGGTGGTGAGGGTCTTCACTGACAAGTCCACCACAGTGTTCTACATCAGGAAGCAGAGGGGCACCAGATCCCCAGCGCTCTCTACAGAGAGGCGCAGGACTTGTGGCACTGGGCCGTCGTCCAGGGGATGTGCCTCATTCCTTTTCACCTGGCGGGAGTAAGAAACACGATTGCAGATTCCCTCAGCAGGGAGCTGCGCTCTTGCCACGAGTGGGAGCTTCGACAGGATCAAGTGGACAGCCTCTTCCTCAAGTGGGGCAGACCCCAGATCGACCTGTTTGCGACGGCGACGAACTCCAAGTGCCAGAGATTCGGTAGCAGGTTCATCGAGCCGGGGAGCATGGGGGATGCATTTTCCTTCCTGTGGGAAGGCCTGTTCCTGTATACATTTGCGCTGTTGCCTCTCCTGCTGCGATTCATCAATCAACTCAAATGATGCCATGCTGGATGATTCTTGTCGCCCTGGCCTGGCCGAGTCAGATTTGGTACCCAGACCGGCTCAGCCTGTCGACGTCGCCTACAGTCAAGCTGCCTCAGGCGGATCTGCTCGCCAGAGAAGGAGGTGCAATCCTACATCCCAACCCCAGATCGCTGAACCTGAAGGCCTGGCTCCTGCAGCCTTGAGTTCGGTGGACTGTAGGGAGGTCCTTGCCAAGGCCTGAGCGTCATCGACACTTAAGTCCTACGGCACAAGTGGAAACGTTTCGTAATGTGGTGCCGGATGCAGAAGATCAACCCTCTGTGGGTCACGGCTCTGCAGATCCTTCTGTACTTGTCCTTGGCCAAGGCAGGGCTGGCGCACCCCTCCATCAAAGTGCATCTGACAGCTATCTCCTGCTACACTAGGTCTCCCGGACTGTCTTCTCTTTAGTCACACCATCTAGTCAAGGAGTTCCTAAAAGGACTTTTTCGAATGTTCCCGCTGGTGAAGGTGCCTTCCCCGGCCTGGCATCTCAACGTTGTACTGACGAGGCTCATGGGGGTCCCTTCGAGCCTATGCATCAAGCCCCTCTCAAGTTCCTTTCGTGGAAAACTGCTTTTCTCCTGGCCATCACTTCTGCCAGGAAGGTTGGGGAGATCCAGGCCCTGTCCTGCAAGCGGCCTCATCTGACTTTTCACGACACAAGGGTGTTGATGTGGACGCACCCCTCCTTCATGCCGAAGGTACCGTCGGCATTCCACCTCAACAAGCCTTTGGTGTTGCCTGTGTTCTTTCAGAAACCTTTGCTGCCAGCTGAAAGGGCTTTGCACTCTGTGGATGTGGCTTGTGCTCTGAAGTTCTATGAGGCACGCACGAAGAGTTTGCGGAAGACGCCTCAACTATTCATGAACTTTGGTCCTGTGAACCGTGGGAAAGCTTTATCCAAGGCTTCCATTTCGAAGTGGCTCCCCGGCTGTCTCATGCACTGTCACCGGTTGGCAAACTGACTAATGCCTGGCCGTTCCAGATCCCGTTCCACCAGAGCGATCACTGCAACGACTGCGTTCCTGTCTGGTGTGCCCCTGCTAACATCTGCAGGTCCGCAATGTGGAGGTCCAGGCACACCTTCAAAAGAGTCTACTGCGTCAACAGGGATTCCAGAGAGGAGTCCAGGGTCGGCCAAGCATTGCTATGCAACTTGTTCGCTTGAAGGTGAGCCTGTTCCGGAGGTAAGAGTAATTCCTTCTGTTGAGCCTTGCCACCTCCTGTGGTTGTATAATGATGTATTGCTATGTATTCTTTATTATTCTTTTAGGGACAAGTTGCTTACCTGTAACTGTTGTTCTCCAGCATGGGTCTGTCATGGATTCACATAGGAGCCCTCCCTCCTACCACTCTGCGGCTCTTCTTGGTCATACTGCCACTTTATGTGCTACAACATCTGAAGATGGCTGCCAAAGGAGGGGTTTAGGGAGAGGGCAGTCATTGGCTGGGGGCAGTATGACCCAGAGCTCAGTGATTGGTTTATAGGAGAAAGACAGTTTGTAAGTGAAAGTGAAACTATTTTTTCTTTTACCGAGTATTCCCGGCCTGACGGGGAATATTCATAAGCATGTGAATCCATGCCAGACCCATGCTGGAGAACAGTTACAGGTAATTGACTTGTTTCTTCTACTTTTCCTCATATTTATGTGGACATGAGGCAATGATGCCACATTCATCAATTAATCATGACCTAGGCCGCCATTCGCAGACACCAGGAACATGTGATAAAATGTTCAGGTTGCCTTGAAGGAAACACTAGTAGTGTTTCTTGACCAGAGTAATATTGGTCAAATATTTTTTTCAGAACTTCCACAAAGCCTATATAGCTGGCAAGCAAATGATCTTCAGAAGAAGCCAAGTGAGTTGTGCCAGTCCTCCTTAGAATGGTTACCAATCCGAAACCCCACATTTGAAAGCTAGCATTGAACTGATTCAGATTAAATGTTAATTGTAAAACACAGGCATTTAGGTATTAGTTTAAGGCCTTTGGATCGCCATCAAATTAGCTGGAAGGCCGACCCCACGATAGGATGGTCCAATTTAACAATGGCTCAGGCTGCTTGGGTAAAACTTTCTTTTCAGAGCATTTGTAATTCAGTGGGTAGAGTAAGAAGAGGAAACAGTAATTAATTGACTTGCTCCATGTTAAATTGCTTACAGATGGCTAAGTGTGTTTGTCGCAACCTGCCGAGGGTAGGTCTTAACTGGAAGCTGCATGCAGACCTTTTTGGCTTGGCAAGCAAGTTCCTCTCTTGAAGCCATTTCCCCCAGGCGAATGCAACAGCTGGTAGCAAGGGGTGTCAAAAGGAGCCTTAAACAAACAAGAGGAAAAATAGCCAGTAAAAAAACGTGGGACAGCAACAACAAATCTGAGGAGTAGACTTCAAGAGGATCTAGGTGGATAGTTTGCAGATGAAGAGGACTAGGCGTGTTGCGGCTGACAAAGAAAGTCACAATAATGTTTGAGCATAGGCACACTGAACCAAACGGAGTGAAGGAACAGGACAAGAATATCAAGCAGGCAAGATGTCTGTGTAATATGAACAGACACAAGGGAATGGGCTAGGAAAGGGAAGACTCAATACACGGGGAAACTAGAAATGTGAAACAAAAACATTGTGAAACACTGAGACAAGGTAGAGGTTATGTCCTAAATGTTCCTGTACTTTTGAGCTTTCCTGGGACATTCCTGTCTGGTATTGAAAGTGGCACGGAAACACTGCTCTCAGTGCAGGTTCGATCGCACTGATGCAGCACAGGAGGAGGAGCAAAGCTGATCAAAGACTGCAAACTGTTTTCTTGGTATTGGCAGTGGAGACCTTCCTAAACGTGCTGAAGTCTGCTTTCTTCAAGGTACCAGGGCTGTAAGAGTACGAGGAAGAGGGTAAGCCATGGCAGTAGCAACTGCACGTCAAGTACAAAGTGTCAACGATGCACACTAATCTATGCTTTGCATTTCAGTCAAAAAGATTTGCAACCTCAGAAGGCAAACACTACCAGGCCTTAATAGTCTTTTTGGAGCTGTATAATTGTATAAGAAATGTAGGAATGTGTGCCTGTTGGATGCATAATAAGTGAGAGATATTTCAGTTGTTCTTAGCCACAGTACTTGCATTCTTTCCAATAAAGCATGCGCATCACCTCACAATTACATACAGAAAGAAAGTCTGAGGCTGTCGACTCGGCAGAGCATTGTGAGTATCTGCACACTTATGATAGGGATAATATGATAGAAACACCCCTGTTGACAGCTATGTTTTACTTTACAGAAAACAGCTTGTAGTTCTGTGGATCCACTATTAGATGGCAGAATATGCACAGAATGGCACTCAAAATCATTGTTTGTTGTGTGTGTGTGTGTTTGTGCATGTGTGTTTGAAGTTTACTTTGTGTGCGTTTCCAAGTGAATTACTTATTTTCTAGTTAGAGTACCAGCGTAGTGCAGTTTTTTCACAAACAGCCAAAAAAAGATTCCATGTAGGGATGGCGTGAACCTTCAGGATTTTTATCGGTTGCAAATGTCATTTATAGATCTGGTTACTGATCTAACCCTGTTGACGCCCACCCAAAAGCTTAGTTAAACAAAAGTGTAATACTTTGGAACCTCTATTTTGGCAGACTGTTACACTTAATAATAAACATGCTAGTTACATGTAATGGTGTGATTTGTTTTTGTTGTTCCCCCTTCCAGGTCTCTCCTCAGGAGATGGTGCAGGAAATCCACCAAGTGCTGATGGACCGAGAGGACACTTGCCACCGCACCTGCTTCTCCTTGCAGCTGGATGGCAACATGCTTGATAACTTCTCTGAACTAAAGAGCATTGAAGGGCTACTGGAGGGTGCTCTGCTGAAAGTAGTGGAAGGCAAGTCCTAATGAGCAATTACATAATTGCAAATCACTTTGATATTGCAATGAGTGTAACATAAGATTTTCTTTTTGCTCCTTTCCTCCCTTAGACTTCTATGGGACTCCCTTTATTTCTGCTTTGCTGTGAATGTCTTCACTTTTTGTGGGCAAGTCAAGCCTGCTTTACTTCCCTTGTCTTTTTGCTCATTCTCATGGGAAACTGATAGTCCACAAGACTACTGAAGGCCGGCACCTTTATCATACACATGTCCCAATAGACAGAATAAAGTAGACACCCCACTAGGGAATGAGACAAAGAGTAATTGCAAGGGGACCAACATTCATATAAGTAAATAAATGCAAGCAAAGAACCCTTAGGGGACGCCTGGGTTCCATTGGCTGTTGTCTCTCCATCAGTCACAGTACACGTGGTCAACTGGGCTCATCGTCGCAGGGTGATGGTCAGTTGAGGTAAACACAGATGATATAATTGTATCTAACTAAACTAAAGAGCAGAGATTGGCATGCAAAGAATGATGACTGGCATAAACCATTGCATCAAAGGGGGTCCTTTTATAAAGAGAAGGCAAATATATGTACGTTTTAGCCCATGATTTTATGGGGGCATGGGTCATTCTTTTAGGTGCCTTATCAAGAGGTTTAATTTGTGATTTGTTATCCCCGGGGCGCCTCGATTTCAAACACAATGGGGATAGGGGTTTGTTTTAGAAGAGAATTTATGACCACTCTGGATTTGGTATATGGTGGGCAATTTACGGTGGTCCATGGAGAGGGTCTGGTGAGCAGATGTATTCAAACGGAATAGGGGCCACGGGGCCAGTGGACCCCGGCTTTGGCTGGGAGGGGGTGGAAAGGGCATGAGTCGGTCAGCAGAGATTGATGGGGCGCTGGGGCTGGAGCAGGCCTTGCTCTCACATTCTGCGATGAGCACATTTTGTCAGTGCTCGATACTTTCCGTGAGAACAGGACTCGCGCGGGGGCTTTCTGTGCACAGCGCTGGGAGAGGGAGAGCTGACATTTCTCCCGCATGGGGTCTGGCATGGATTCACATGCTCGTGAATTTTCCCCGTCGTCAGACTGGGAATCCTCGGTAAAGAAAAAATCAGTTTGTTTCTGAACTGTCTTTCTACTAGTAACCAATCACTGGTCTCTGGGTCATACTGCACCCAGCCAATGACTGCCCTCTACCTAAGCCCCTCCCCTGGCAGCCATCTTTATATTTTTACTGCACGTACAAGTGTTGGGAGTCCTTGTGCTTGGCTCTTGAGCTTTTACAAAGAGTTTACTCTTATTTTTTCAGTCAATTCGAACCTCAAGCTCCACCGATTCTTCTTCCGATTAATGGGGACCTGTTTCGGAATTTTCTATGCCCCTCAAAGGAGAATTTTCATTGAATTTCACTTCTTGGAGGATTCTGGAAGACCTTCGAGTCCTATTCTACGTGGAGATGGCCCAGGACAAAGGAGATTCAACACCCACTGGATCCAAGCTGTTTAGGAACTGCCCAGGATGTGGACTGCAGAACGTCTTTAAGGAGGACAAACACTCCCGGTGCCTCTACTGCCTGCACGCCAACAAGTCGCACGTGGAGGAGGACTGTGCGTTCTGCAAAAACATGTCCTCCCGGACCATGAAGGACCGTTGTAAACAACTCGCTGACTGGCTGGAGGCGAGGAGCCCAGCAGCAGGTGAGAAGAAGAAATCCGAGCGGTCTTCTAAGACCTTTGAGGGCGCTCCGGCGACTGGGGCACAACAAAAGGCAAAGCACCGGGAGCGCCGTTGGTTCGGGCTCCTCGGCTGCCAGGCAGGGCGTGAAGTCACCGACACTGTCAACCACGAGCCAGCGCTCCGGCTCGGTGAAAAGGAAGTCAGAGAACCCGGGTGTTAGGGAGAATTCTCATTTTATGGCTAATTTACCTTACCTAGTGAGTCCCTCAGCAGCTTTGCTGGATTTCTGGGGTTTATTTTTTCCACTTGCCCATCTTCTACACTCTCCCCCCCTGACTTCCCTTCCCTACCCCTCCTCTCCTACCCTTGCCTCCCTCCTCTCCCCCATCCTCTCTCCTTCCCCTCTGACCTTAAATTAGTAACATATACTACTTAAAGGCAATGAGGACACCAGATCACTCCCCCTTCCCTCCTCCCTCCACCTCAAATCCTCCACCGTTACTCCTTTCACCTTCCCCCTCCTCTACCCCCCCTTGTAAGTAGTTTTACTTATTGTTCTAATGACCTGTTCTTGTTTGTAAATATGCTTCTCTCACTTTTGTATCCGTTATATTGTAAAGCGCTTTGGCTTAAAGCGCTATATAAATTACATAAACACTTCGTAAGAGTGTGAGACTTTTTCCCACTCTTACAGTGTATTTTTGTGTGTGTTGTACTTTTTGTGCTCATGGGCTTTGGAGTGTCACCAACTCTCTAGGCATCATCTTTTTATTTGTGTGCCACACAGCACCTTTAGTGCAGTGACACAGGGATATATTTTAGACTTCCCTTGTAAACTACATTTCTGGGGATGACTACTGTCCCCCAGAAACATGTAAAGTTTCCATTAACTTTACATAGTCACTTTGTAACCACAGACCCAGTACACCCCATCTTACATGGAGTATTGGAAAGGGTTAACTCTTGCCCCTTTTTGTCTGTGCCTCTTGGAGCCTTGTTTCGCTCCCTTAGCATTAAGACTTGGCTGGTGGCAGTGGTATCTACCCTAACTTTTCTACCGCAGTTATTTTATATAACGTGGTAATGTTTTAGGCTAATATAGTAGCCTCAAACATGAAACCTGCTTGACCAGATCGGTTTTATTTTGGCTCTGGTTGGGTTTCGTCCCCATTTCTTTCTTTTTGTTTGCTTTTTGCGCCAAACCAGGTTTGGTTTCCTTGTTCGCTGTCCTTTGGCGGGCTTCTAGAAAGAAGCCCTCCTTTGGCACCTGGGTGTGTAGGGGGGCTGAATGTGAGGGAAGGGTGTAGTCACCCCCTGCACAGGGTCTCCTTGGAGACCCAAGTCGCACTTTGTGTCCATTGGCTGAGGTGGTTGGCCGGGCTGGACAACCCCCCCAGCTGTGTGATTGACAGCCAGGCTGTGTGAATGGGGAATTTTGGCATAAAAGGCAGGACTCTTGGGCTGGAAGTCAGTCGCCACTGGAAGAAGAACCGAAGAGAAGCGGAGAAGAAGACGACTGCTACAACTCCTGGATCCCGGTGAAGCCCTGCTGCAGTCCTGAGCTATCTTCCCTTCAATGACAGAGAAGATCCAGTCCGTAGTCTTCTTCCCTTGAGCCTGGTGGGATCAACCAGCTCACCTTTTACAGCCAGAGAATCCTCTTCTGGGTCGAAATCACTGCACAGAGCTGTAGTGGTCCGGATAGCCATCAGAAGAGCCCTCTCCTGTTTTAAAGGAGCGCACATTTTATTCATCATTGCTTTGCTGCTGCTGGCTTCATCCCTGGGTAGTGCAGATTGCTCCAGACGTCCTCCTTGTCCCCACGACTGAAGCTTCAGGAACCGTGAGTCTGCAAGAACTACCAGGAACAACTGCCGTAGCACCAGCTTTCTTCAACCGAATAAGGTACTGTGTCCAATTGGTCGTTCTCTCTGTCCGACCTTGAGGAATCGGGGTGAACCCTTTTCCTTTACGAAGGCTTGGCCTTTCTTTCTTCCATCTTATAACTTTTGCCTCCCTTCGACAATATCTAAGTCCTCCTGGCAACGTAGATCTTGAACTGTTCTCACCGTGTGATCCTCGACAACAGAGCCCGGCTCCATTTGGCGCTGGCCTATTGACTTTCATCTGCCTCTTAGAACACGTCCTCTTGTTAAACGGGAAATCATATTGTGCCTCCTTTCAATATATATTGGCCTAAACCTTGTCGCTCTGAGAAGAAAACCGCATTGCAATGTTCCACTTTTAGATCGGCTTCGCGCCATTTTACGATCATCTGCCATTTTGATTTCTGTTCATATGTGATCCTCTGTTTTAAAATGGTGGACTGTGTTTCCAACTTGTAACCGAGTCTTCCTGACCTTTGAACCTTGGTAATGGTTAGACTGTCCGCGGGCCGACTGTTTAGGCTAGGTAATGCGACCTTGCACCGCGTTTGACTTGTTGCCCGAAGATTACCTGCACTAACAAGCCTCATCCACGAATACACATCAAGGACAATACTGTGCAAATGTCGAGCGTGGACACTGGCAGAACTGCATTGTGAAGGAATATGTGCTAAGGCTTACTGTTGGAGCTGAGAATATACATCGCCATTGTAACTTGCTGGAAACTCAAACCTATGTAATCCATGTGCATATTATTGTATGAGCCATAAGTGAACTCGGCACAAACTCTAGACCACAGATTATTAACCTGTAGAGGGGCTGGACAATATTACTGAATTGTATAAAAAGCCGAATGTCTAGATGTCCAGCTCTCTCACTCCTCACTCTGAAGGGCTGGTACTCATTGTGATGTATTGAGAGCCAGATAGCTATCTGAATTTCTGTGTCTTTGTAACTGTACAGTAGATTAAAAGATCTGTTAATCTCTATAGCCCTTATTTGGTGTATTTCCTTTTGTGGTACTCAGCTTCAATATTTCCTTGCTTTTACACTCTGTCTCTACTGCTTTGAAAAAAGTATTGCCTAGGACTTTTATCCCCTATTCCCTTGTTTTAATTCTATCTGTTAAGTGTTTGACTCCGGTTACATTTCTTCCCGCGGGTACGCTTTTCTTTCGTAAGACCGAACTGTCATTACTGTCAAAAAGTGATCGCGTATGTACCCATGGTAACATCTTTGTTTCACAACACCGGTCTGTCAAATCCTAATGCACTTATCTTGAATTTGCCTGAACAAGAGGAAGAGGTTGTGTAATATATTTACAGTGTGGTTTTATTTAATAGAAGTGAAGTGTTTTGTGAACAGATGGTTTAAAAATAAATGTACTTATATATTTTTTTTTCAACCAGAAACCTTGAGTCAGTGTTTGCTTGAGTCACAATAATTGTAGCCCTTTGTGTAATCTCTATTACTGCTCATTTGCTCTTGAGCTAAGTCTGGCTGCTCAGCCATCGCTACCACTTTAACTGTGTAGTACAGGCTTATACCAAAGGTGAAATTGTACTACCGCTTGTAGTCTTAATCTAGTGTAGTGGTCCCTAAGGGTACTGCCCAGGATTCTGCCCAACACCGGGTAAGCTTCGATCCCGACGGAGAAAGCCAAGGGTGAGCGAGGCGGTGACCCTCCCCCCACAGTGAAGGCCCCAGACGCGCCCAAAGTTGTGAAGGCCCAGATTCATCCGGCTAAGGCCTCGATTGAGGGAGTCGTGGCGGCCCTGGTGAAGCCTACGGAGCCGACCCCAGTGGAGACGATTTCCAGGCCTAGAGTTTCTCTGCCTCCGTGGAGGGAATCGTCTTTCCAGCCTATCGAAGACCCCCGGGATGAGATGAATGGGGGGGGGGCACGGTAGCCCTACCAGACTCGGATACCTCCTCCGAGGGTGGGCTACCTGCCGTCAAAGCTATCCTGGACAAGAATTCCGAGGAGGTCAGGACCTACAGGAAGGATCCCGACGAGGCGGACGTAGAGAGCGATGGTGGAGCCGACGAGGAACGGCGGGCTGAGGAGGAAACTGAGGACACCACGCCCCAGCCGACACTCCCATCGCAGCGGATGCCTCCACTGCAGGACAATTCTGGAGCAATCTTGATGGCTTTGCAGACTCTGTGCAGAGATAAGGACAAGGTTGCCCTTACATCCAGAGGATGATCCAGCGGCGCCTGGACTGTCGGGGAGCCCTCCAAACAAGCAGAGGTGAGTCCATCACCCCCCCCATCCAGCTTTCACCTCCATCCCCTCCGCCGAGGGACGAGACGGAGACTGGGGACAGACAGCGATGACTGAGACGGACAAAGGTGGCGATGACGGAATGGATCTCCCACCACCTGGGCGTCCCCTCTCGATGAAACTGTCTCCTTTCACACCATGATCGCCAGGGTCTCGGAGCTCTTCCAGCTGTGCCCCAAGGAGCAGAAGAAAGAGGGATTTCTGTACCAACGACGGGAATCAAAGAGGAAAACCGTACTCTGTCCCTCTGTTGGACGACATCTGGGACGAAGGGCTGTCCCTTCTGAAGAACCCGTCCAAGGCCCCTGCGAAGAGAGACCGGTATGAGAAGAAGTACCGGGTTCCGGACTCCGCTCCTATGTGCCTCAGGGCACAGCCGAACCCGGATTCTGTGGTCTCCGCGGCAGCCAAGAAGAAAGCGGCAGTGGCGACAGCGTCATCTTCCATTTCACCGCCAGACGCCAAGGGAAAGAAGCTAGATGCCATGGGACGTCGGGTCATCTCGTCGACCGCGACGACCATCAAGGCGGCCAACGCCCTCGAGATCGTGGCCCGCTATGATGGGGAGCTGTGGTTCAAGATCGCTCCTATCCTGGACTTCCTCCCGGATGACAAGAGGGCGGAAGCGCTTGAAATCCTGCAGGAGGGCGAGGTGGCTTCGCATCATGCCATCACGGTAGCCACGGATATAGCCGATACCGGATTTCGTCAGATCGGCAACAGCATTTGCCTTTGCCGGCACGGATGGCTCAAGGCTACCGATTTCCGCCAGGACGTGCAGACCAGGGTACTGGACATGCCCTTCGACGGAAACAACCTGTTCGGCAAGGCAGTGGATGAGTCACTGTAGGCCATCAAGGCGGACACCGAGATGGCCCGTGCCTTTGGCGCTCTCAATCAACGAGGGCCGTCCTTTTGGGCCTCCAGAGGCAAATCCCAAGGTGCCTCCAAAGGATTCGGCGCCAGTTCCTTCTCGTACTGCCAGGCGGACCGATCCTCCTCGCAGGAAGCATACAGAGGCCGCAGCAAAGCCGGTGGATATCGTCGCTGTCACCAAGGTGCCCAGGGTGGCAAGGCCTCAGCTAAACAGGACTGAACCGGCCGTGGCATCGGGCCCCCACCTGAGCACCCCGGTTGGAGGCCGGCTGGTGAACTTCGTCGGTGTTTGGGAGTCCATCTCCACCGACCGTTGGGTGCTGGATGCTCTGGCCCACGGGCACACTCTGGAGTTTCAAAGGCGGTGCCCCCGTTTCCCACCTGTGGCCAGGAAAGAAAACCACGTTCCACAGCTGCTTCTGGAAGTACGAGCCATGCTGAGAAAGGGCGTGATGGAACTCGTCCCAAAGAGGCTCTGGGCTCGGTAGTATACTCGCGGTATTTCCTCGTCCGAAAGAAGACTGGCGGCCCATCCTAGACCTTTGCCGCCTCAACAAATACATCAGGTCCCAGAAGTTCTGGATGGTTACCCTCCAACACGTGCTGGGACAGCTGGATGAGGGCGACTTCCTGTCGTTGCTGGACTTGGAGGATGCCTGCTTCCACATCCCCATACACAAAGGACATCGAAGGTTCCTACGATTTATGGTCCAAGGGCGGCAGTACCAGTTCAAGGCCCTGCCCTTCGGGTTGAAGTCGGCGCCAAGGGTCTTTACCAAGTGCATGGCATCAGTGCCGGTGCAGCTGCTTCTGCAGGGGATCCAGGTTTACCCCTACCTGGACGATTGCCTCATCCGAGCAAAGTCAAGGGAACTCGCCGGCGACCACACAGCAAAGACCGCCCGCCTGCTTACGGAACTGGGATTCTCCATCAACTTTGCAAAATCTCACTTAATACCGTCGCAGGACGCCCTGTTCCTGGGAGCCAGACTCGACACAGTGGCGCGGCTGGCGTCACCGTTGGAAGAGAGAAAGAAGGCCATCCTGGGCAAGGTACAACGGCTCTTCACCATGGAAGTGGCCAGGGTGAGGTCCATCAAGTTCCTGCTCGGCATAATGCCATCATGCATCTACCTCGTGCGTCTGTGCAGGTTGCGGATGCGGCCACTGCAGGACTTCCTCGACGCCCGTTGGATGCAAGTGGCGGGAAGCTTGGAAGACAAAAACTCCCTCAACAAGACTTTCCGTCAAGCGATCCGGTGGTGGGGCACCCGCGCGCCTCGGGTGGCGGGCATGGATTTCCAGACCCAGATGACGACAGACGCCTCCATGGAGGGTTGGGGAACGCACACCAGAGATCTCCTCGCAAGAGGCCTTTGGCTCCGTGAGGAGAGGTCCCTGCACATCAACGTCCTGGAGCTCCGGGTTGTGTTCTGGGCTCTCGGGTCTTTCCTTCCGTCCCTCAAGGGCAAGGTGTTACAGGTCTTCACCGACAACACCACCAAAATGTTCTACATGCGGAAACGGGGGGCACCAGATCCACAGCACTATCCAAGGAAGCACAGGATCTATGGCACTGGGCTGTTGCCCAAGGGATGTTCCTGGTACCCTTTAATCTGGCAGGAGTAAAGAACACTGTCCCGACTCACTCAGCAGGGAGAATCGCTCGTGCCACGAGTTGGAACTTCGGCAGGATCAAGTGGATCTCCTATTCTGACGGTGGGGCAATCCCCAGATCAATCTGTTCGCGACGGCGATTAACACCAAGTGCCGGAGGTTCGCCTGCAGGTTTCCCCAACTGGGGATCATGGGCGATGCATTCTCCTTCCCCTGGGACGGCCTGTTCCTGTATGCGTTCCCTCCTTTGCTGTTGGTTCTGCGACTCATCAGTCAACTCAGACGGTCCCGGTGCAGGATGATCCTTGTCGCACCTGCGTGGCCGTGGCAGATATGGTTCCCGGACATGTCAGCGCACCCCCCCTGCCCCCAGTCAAACTGCTGGTGGACGTGGATCTCCTCGCCAGGGAGGGAGGCACCATCCTACATCACGACCTGGGATCACTGAACCTGCAGATCTGGCTCCTGCAGCACTAGAGTTCGGAGGCTATGATATTCCGGCGGACTGCAAGGAGGTGTTGCAAAGGCCAGGGCGTCCTCGACTCTTAAGTGCTATGGACATAAGTGGAAGAGATTCGCTGTCTGGTGCCGTGCACAGATCATCAACCCACTACGGATCACGGCCCCTCAAGTACTGACGTACTTGCTGTTGCTGGCCAAGGCGGGACTGGCTCCATCAAAATCCATCTGGTGTCTATCTCCCGCTACACCCGAATTCTGGGGCGATCCTCGCTGTGGTCTCATCATCTGGTGATGGAGTTCATGAAAGGACTGTTCCTCTTCCCGCCGGTGAAGGCTCTGGCCCCGGCGCGGGATCTTAATATGGTGCTGACCAGGCTCATGGGTCCTCCATTTGAGCCCTTGAATTCGGCACCGCTGAAGTTCCTGTCGTGGCAGGCAGCGTTTCTGGTGGCCATCACCTCTGCACGACGAGTGGGAGAGATCCAGGTCCTCTCCTGTAAGCCTCCATATCTGACATTCCACGAGACGAGGGTAGTGCTGAGGACACACTCCTCCTTCATGCCCAAGGTGCCATCGAACTTCCATCTCAACAAGCCCTTGGTGTTACCCGTTTTCTTCCTGTCGCCTTCGTCGCCAGCTGAGAGGAGTTTGCACTCGCTGTATGTGGCTAGAGCGCTGAAGTTCTACGTGGACCGCACAAAGAGTTTTCGGAAGACCTCACAGCTGTTTGTGAACTTTGGCCCTGTGAACCAAGGGAAGGCCCTCTCGAAGGCTTCAATTTCCAGATGTCTCTCCGGCTGCATCATGCACTGTCACCGTTTGGCAAACCGACCTTTGCCCGGCCGTCCGAGAGCCCATTCGACAAGAGTGATCGCTGCTACTAAGGCGTTCCTGTCTGGTGTGCCCCTGCTGGACATCTGCAGGGCTGCTACGTGGAGGTCGACGCACACCTTCACGAGATTCCACTGCGTAGACAGGGATTCCAGGGAGGAGTCCAGAGTCGGCCAGGCAGTGCTGCGCAACCTGTTCGCCTGAAGGTCAACCTGGTGAGGAGGTAAGAGATGCTTTATGTTGAGTTGTTGAAATGCTTAATGTTGAGCCTTGTTACCTCCCGTGGTTTTGCATGTGTGTACTGCTATGGTTTCTTGTATTCATGAGCATGTGAATCCATGCCAGACCCCATGCTGAAGAAGGAACAAGTTACTTACCTGTAACTGTTGTTTCCCAGCATGGGTCTGGCATGGATTCACATGCGAACCCTCCCGCCTACCCCTCTGCGGCTCTTCTCTTGGTCCTACTGTCACTTTATGTGCTACCAAATCTGAAGATGGCTGCCAGGGGAGGGGCTTAGGTAGAGGGCAGTCATTGGCTGGGGGCAGTATGACCCAGAGACCAGTGATTGGTTACTAGTAGAAAGACAGTTCAGAAACTAAACAGATTTTTTTTTTTACTGAGGATTCCCAGCCTGACGACGGGGAATATTCATGAGCATGTGAATCCATGCCAGACCCATGCTGTAGAACAACAGTTACAGGTAAGTAACTTGTTCCGTCAGCAGGGTGGCAGCAGGACTAGGAAAATATGGCATCTGGAGGGGCACAAAATGGAATCTGATCTACAGATATCAGTTGCACTTCTACACACACATATCTAAGATAGGTGATGTGAAAATGTAAGGAAGGGGTGGAAATGCCTCCCCCCTTGGCTCACACCTCATTTACTTACTGCGGGAATGGTGCAGGGGGGCGGGATATGGCACCGCTCCCCCAACTTTCCCCCCTTTTGTTACTTCTAATGTAACACATTTTTCGTTCCATCCCTTCTACGTTCCTCTGCCACTCTCACCGCCTCATCCCAGGCTGCGGTACCCTTTATTGGTATCCATGCTCTGCACACATTCCTTAAACTTTCCCTAGGTCGAGCATACTCTTCAGGAGTGCAGGACATGTATATGCAATCCCCATCTCCATCCAAATCCACAAACACCTCTGCGATTTTCCAGATCTTGTGGTTGCTTTATGGTAGTTTGGTAGAGGTTGTCCACTATGTCCCCATTATTGTACATGGCCACCATGCAGAATTTGGGCTCAGTGTTCTCCCCAGTTTTTACTTGTGCATCCTGAGTGTTGAGGCCCTTTATCATCATCATTGCACTATTACAAATTGTTTTAGCACAACACTGGATCCCTAGCTGGCACACACAAAAGATCAACAAGAAGAAAACTATGATGGGGACAAGCATCTTCATCACAGTCCCAAACCACGATGGTACCCATTCGAATGCTGAGGTAATCCAGTCTGTGGGTTGCACACCTCCTCTATTTTTCATCCTTACGCCTAGCTCATGCACGGCTTTTATAACATGTGAAAGTGTCCCATTTTCAGCATCAGACGAAGGTGTGGATGTGCAACATGCGCTCCCGATTTTTCAGCAAACACTGCCTTCCATTCCTGTGTGTAGGTAGAGCACATACCTTTTCTGCATTGTCATTAGTCTCAGTGCTCTTAATTCCACCTTGATGCTATGAAACCCCTCTTCAGTGTCGTTTGCCAGCTGTACGAGTTCCCAGCGTACAATCTGGAGCCACTTGGCGTTTGCGCTGGCCTGGATGCTGGGGATCAGTGATGCAAAGAAAGTTTCAGCAGGTTTGAATAATTTGTACTCAGTGGGGATCTGTGCCAGGAGGTCGGAAGAGGCTTTAGAGATATAGTGGATGCTCTCTTTTTCCTCAATACTTGCTCTTGTAGTTGTCTTCTGACAGCACGTTCACAAGGGGTGAAATTCCTTCAGCCTGTTGGGGTGCTTGTGACAGTTCGCGTTGCACCCTTTCCTTAGTTAAGTTTTTCAGTGACCACCAGCAGTGCGGAGTGTAGCGTTGCCAGAGCACAGTCGCCCTTCCATGAAGGCAGGAGGTGCAAATATGCATGTTTGCCACATACCCAATATTGGTCCATTAAAGGCGCAGTTCCTTTTTTCAGATCAGCAATAACGAGAGTTTAGTTGCAATGTATGTTAGAGCCCATGGGTATATCTCCTTCTACATGAAAACAAAGTTATTTCTGTTCATGGTGAATCTGTATTGGCTTTTCCAGAGCGGTGACCCATGTTAGTTTAGAGACATGATCAGTCCAAATTTGTGCGCATGTGTCATTCATCCATTGTAGTCTTCTGTCTGACGAGCCACGCAACCCTTCTGCCTTGCACATGAATGTTGACTGCTGCTATTTTGTTTTCTGCAAATCTTGTTCCTTCTATTGCCAGGAAGGGTTCTCTGAAACTTTTTGCAGGTGGAGTTCCTTTTTTACATATTCTGAAATAAGGTGGACAAGCTTCATGTGTATTGTTTGTGCCTGGAAAGGGCCCTTTATCCTATATAGTGCAAGATGAATCGGACATTGTGCTTCCACAATAGGAGTTTTTTGAGGCACTAAAACCTTAGGCTTCCCTGACGCATGAGGTATCAGTGAGCAAACATAACTACCATTGGTTGCTTGTCGTCCAGTAGTACTCATGTCTGAGTACCATTGCATGGCAGACGTTTTCCATTTTATCTATCCCCAACCCATTATATGCATCATATATATCTTGCTTAGTTTGCCTTTTGTTTCTACCATTTTGCTGAAGAGTATTTCTCCAGCCTAATGACATTTTACATAATTTTTTCGTGGTACATAATGTCTTTGGTGCATTGAACGACATGTGGTGGTACATTGGAAATATTCCTGTTTTTACATTTCGACTGGAGTCAGGGGCTTGTTGCCAGGTAGCCGTGGGGAACATATCATACATTTGGGCCAGCCATGAGGTAGTTGTACTGTTTGTTTGTGAGGTAGGCTGTATTGAGGCAACAATTGATATTTGTTCTAGGACATCATTTCCAAAAAATGCATACATGCTGTCATTCAACGTGTTACTTTCTGTTTGTGCTGTCTGAGGCATTTCAGTTGTCAAAGGCGTAGTCGCCACCATTGTAGCACTTATAGAAAAAGGAAACAAAAACGGGGACAGGGATTAATGCAACGAAAAAATCAAAAAGACATGAAAATGGGACGACAAGGCGAAAGGAGACCATTTCATATCTCACTGTCATTTTCATTTTACATATGCTATTCTTTTCTGAAGCATAATTCTTTTTTGCTGCTATCTTTGTGTCCTTTCAGTATTTTTGTTTATTGCACTGCCACTTTTCATTTTCTTGTGGTGCTTCTACTGCTACGCTGTCATGTGCCTTCCATATATCTGATAGGTGCACCCAGTATTTAAGTCCTTTCACTTTTACTGCAAGTGGGGTACAATAGATCACCTCATATGGCCTGTTGAACCTGGGTGAGTTCATCTACTTACAAAACTACACACATACACTAGTTCGCCAGGCAAGAGTGGTTTGGTGGGGCTGTCAGGAGCTGCAGTTACTGTCTGTTTCATTTTCTCTTGTGAAAGGCGGGGCTATTTGTCTGGCAATGCATCGCACTGCCATTGTTAGTTGGGTCAGGTATTCTTTAAATTACTCTCCTAGAAAAGTTGCTGTTCGATGGGCATCTGACTCTTCTTACAGGTGACAGTGGAGTTTGCATTCTCCTGTCAGTCACTATTTCATCGGGGGACAAGTGGTGGTCTTTGCTGGGCTGGGTGCACAGCTGAAAGAGGGCTAAAGGCAAGCAATATACCCAATTTGTCTTCAATGTGTGACATCATTTAGACAATCTACTCTTGAGGAGACCGTTGATTCTTTTTTCTACCATCCCGTTCGCTTGCAGGTGTTAAATTGAGCACATTTTATGTTTGATTCCTGGTAATGTGGTCACTTCTTTGAAAAGATCATTTACAAAATGTGTTCCGTTGTCGGTCCATAAGACATTGCATATTCCCCAATGCAGGAACACTTCTCTTACCAAATATTTTGCTGCGCACTTTGCGTCTGGGTGGGCACATGGTCCTGCTTCCACCAAGTGTGAAAAGGGACAGACCACCACGATCAAATATCTAGCTCTGTTGCACCTCTCGCTCATGTCTGCATAATCAACATGCAGCTCACGGAATGGTCCTACTGGGTGCAGCAATGTGCCCCGTATCGTTCTGAGTGTCATACCTGAATTAAACGTTTGGCATGTGGTACATTCTATTGACATTTTAGTGAGATATTGCTCGAGGTTTGGTACAAACCATTCTCCCTGGATATCCGCAGCGGTGTGTTGCTTGGACGTGTGGGTGGGAAAGTGCAGTTGTTGGATGCTATTTACAGTAATTCTATAGGCATTAGTACTTTTCCTGTTTTATCCTGTCTCCATACGAGATCAGTGGGAGACTGGGTGTATCCTCTTTTGGTCCTTAATTCTTGGTCTTGTGGCAGTGCTGTTTTGAATTTCTATTATTTGTGCTATTGGTAAGGCATTGTACCCTTCCTCCAATGGTTCTTGCGTTTTTTTTGTTCAAGACACATTGTCGTTTGTGGTTTTTGGAAATAAGCCGCATGTTTTGGCTGCGGCGTCCGCAGCTGCGTTACCAAGTGATATTTCGTCATTGTTAGCATGGGCTTGGCATTTTACCAATGCTACCACCGAGGGCTCTCCTAATGCTGTAATCAAGTCATTGAGTACTTCTGCATGTTGTACCAGGGACCCATCTGCTCTTCTGAACCCCCTTCTCCAGCGTGACCGTGGTGGTTACATATGCTGAATCCGATTATATTGTTACTGCACACCCTTTTGCTGCGCGTAGTGCCTCTATTAGGGCTATTGGCTCTGCTGCTTGGGCGGAATAGTGCGTTGGTAAGCGTTTTTGTACTAATATCTCATACTCCCCTTCCTCCATTGGCACTACCACAGCCCCAACATGCTTTTCTCCTGTTTCTGGGCATATTAATGCTGACCCTTCTACAAAGAATACTTCGAGGGGATTGGGTCCTCCGACGTATTCCATATCTATGACAGGTAATGTCCACAGCTGTGCTGCTTCGGAAAATCTTTGGCGTCTGCGTCCTGCGTCGATGACGTCAATGCGCCGTCCCCGAGGACCTCCTCCAACGGCCGACGTCACTGGATGTGATAAGTAGGACGCACGACGCCCATAGCCTCAGTTCTGTTTTTTCCGCGAACGTGTTCGCTTCGTGAATCTCGGTACACCTCGACTCGTTTGAGTTACTGTTTACTTTCTCGGTTCGCTGAACCTGTTCGGTTGTTTGTGGCGATGTCTTTCTCATCTTTGACCCCGCGTCCGGGCTTCAAGAACTGCGGGGACTGTGGGTCCAGGATGTCGGTCACGGACTCGCACGACTCCTGCCTCTGGTGCCTCGGGGAGGCCCAAGATACGGACGACTGTCGATTGCTAGTCGCTCACTGCGAAGGCCTTGCGAGAACGCAAGAAGAAACTGTCGGTAGGTCGGGTGTCTAAGCCCCGGAAGTAGAGGTCTGCGGGGCTTTCGACCGATGACTCGAGGGGTGACTCTCCGCGTCGTCGTCGGAAGTCCAGTGGGTCTCCTTCCAGGAGTCGGTCTCGCCACTGCTCCGCCTCTTCTAGGCATTCCAGGAAGCGCCGGCATAGGTCACCTTCCCCATCCTCTTCTGAGGACTCCGCCCGTCGGCGGGTCGCTTATCCCTCCATGCAAGCGACACCGGAGGAATGGGCTTCCTTCGGGAAGCAGATGCTAGCGATTCTGGAATCGCAGGGCACCGGTCCGTCTGCGCCTCCGAGTGGGGTCGGTTGGCACCGGTCGAGAGACACCGCCCTACGCCTTCGGGCTCGGGTGGTCGGCACGGCTCGCTGGAGAGGTCCCGCTTGGACAAGGGTAGCCGTTCTCGCCATGGCCGTTCCAGGTCCCGGTCCTCGACGCGCTCGAGACCGCGTGATCCTGTGCCGTCTTCGAAGAAGACGTCGACGCCTGTGGAGCCGAGATCGTCGACGATTTCTCTCGAGGTACCGTCTTCGAGGGGGTCGCGACGCCGTCGGCGCCCATGTTGTCGAGAGACATGCTCGGAGCTCCGGCTTCGAGGACTGTGTCGACGCCCCCGATACTGGAGGCGTTGCAGCTGACGTCGACACTGATTCGCTCAACGTCGACGCCCTTTCTGTCGACGCCGACTCGTTCGGCGCCCTCGACGCCTTTCGAGGCAATGGTGCTGGAGGGGCCTCGTGGCACGGGGTTTGCCCCTAAAAAGGCTGTGGCTAAGGTCCGGCACTGATTTGGTCCGCAGAGGTCTTCCTCTTCCCGCCTGGGGTACATTTCAGAGGGTGATGAAGGCTCTGATGGCGGCCTGGTTCCGGTTGCGGTTCCAGATGAGCTTATCTCGGGCCATAGTCAGTTTGATGACCTGAGGCAGTCACTGCATGATGCCAGTGGACTGGACACCTCTCCGGAGGTGGAGTTTTGTTGGCCGGAGCCTGGCACTCCTGCCGATTCGTCATATCGGCGCCTTATGTCTCGGGTTACCGAGTACTTGGGTTGGTCTGCTCCCCCAGGGGAGTTCATTCAGGATGATCTCACGGACATCCTTGATCTCGGTCCACCCACTGACCCGGTTTTGCGTTTTCATATGGCTTTGCAGAGAAGAGTGGCAGCGGCTTGGACTGCTCCGGAGAGTCTCCCGGCAGTGGGCAAGTTTTTGTCGCGAAAATACCGTCCAGCCAGTAGCGACCCCTGCTACTTGTCTAGGCACGCCACCCCGGAGAGTTTGGTGGTGCAGGCAGCTACAGCCCCGGCAAAGCAGGCGTCGTATCCCACCATCCCTCCGCATAGGGACGACAAACGTTTTGACGGCTGGGCGAAGAAAGTGTTTTCTTCTGGGGGTATGGCGCTTCAGGCAGCCAACTCCATATGCGCCTTGTCTCGTTTCACTCACACTCTGTGGAACTGTGTTGCATTAGCGGCTGATCATATTCCCGAAGGGGACGAACGGGATGGTTTCCTTGCTATGGTTCAGGATGGCAAGGATGCCATGTGTGAGGCCGTTCAGTCGGGTTTGGACTTGGCGGATTGTGTCAGCCGGTCCATGGCGGCGAGCACCGGAATGTGCAGGTTTGCGTGGTTGAGGAAGTCTGGGTTCGCTCCTGATGTGCAGTCCCGGTTCCTCAACATGCCCTTTGACGGTGAACACCTTTTTGGCAGCAAGGCTGACGAGAGCCTTGAGAGGTTGAAGACCTCGAAAGCTGCAGTGAAGTCGTTGGGCGCTGCAGTTCGCCAACCTCCGCCTTTTCGTCCTAGGGGACAGCAATGGAGGGGAGGTTCCTTTCGCTATTACTCGTCCTTCAGTAAAGCAAGAGGAGCTAGCAGTCAGAGGCCATCGTAAGAGTACCAGAGGTGGACACAAAGGTACTCGAGGTGCCAAGGCCGCTCGGGCAGTTGCCTCTTTGCCCTCAGGCAACGCCGCAGCCGCTACCACTCAGTCATGAGGCCAGGTCCTATGGTTCGCCGGTTGGGGGAAGGCTGGCGCAGCATCTTGTAGAGTGGCAAGCCATTACTTCGGATGTGTGGGTTCTGGAGATCATAACCCACGGCTACTGTCTTCCTTTTCGGCAGAGGCCTCACGACAATCCACCAGGGAACCTCTCTTTGAAGAGTCTGGATCCGCTCCTTGCGCAGGAAATTCAAGCCCTGCTGGAGAAAGGCGCCATAGAACTGGTGCCTGTAGCGGAGAGGAACAAGGGATGGTATTCCCCTTATTTTTTGATTTCAAAGAAAGACGGGGGATTGAGTCCCATCATGGACTTGCGCGGTTTGAACAAACTCCTCAGGAAGGACAAGTTCAAGATGGTGACTCTTTCTCAAGTCCTCCAGGCCCTTCAACTTCAGGACTGGTTGGTGTCTCTCGACCTCAAGGATGCATGCTTCCATGTGCCGATCCATCCAAAGCACAAGAAGTACCTGAGGTTCGCGGTTGGCGACTCGCACTTTCAGTTTCGGGTCCTGCCGTTCGGATTGACCTCCGCCCCAAGGGTTTTCACCAAGCTCATTGTGGTGGTGGCAGCGCATCTCAGGAAAGGGGGGATTCACTTGTACCCCTACCTGGACGATTGGTTGATCAGGGGGAGCTCTCCCGAGCAAGTCGTGGATCATCTGTCCGTCACCTGCCACTTCCTTCACAGGCTGGGCTTCTCCCTCAATTTAAAGAAGTCCCATTTGACACCAACGCAGCGGCTCCAGTACATCGGAGCAGTGCTCGACATGTCCCTGGGGCAGTGTTTTCCTCCTCAGGTGAGGGCTCTTCACATTCAGCAGATGGTGCATAAGTTTCAGTTTGCCCAGACTCTCCCAGCGTCCGAGTTCTTAAGACTGCTTGGCCTCATGGCATCCTGCATTCTTCTGGTGCCAGAGACTCGCCTGCGGATGAGATCTTTGCAGTGGGCACTCAAGCTCCAGTGGTCTCAGTCCTCCGGCAGGCTGTCGGACCCTGTTCAGGTGCCGCCCTCGGTAGCCCGGGACCTTCGGTGGTGGGCGTCGAGGGCAATCTGATGAAGGGTGCCCCATTTTGGCTGCCCTGGCCGGAGGTGAAGATCGTGACGGACGCATCCCTCACGGAATGGGGAGCTCATGCCAACGAGCTGACAGTCAGCGGTCGTTGGTCTCTGTCGGAGTCCAGACTGCATATCAATCTGTTGGAGCTGAGGGCCGTCAGGCTAGCCCTGAAGGCTTTTCTGCCGACTGTGCGCGGGAAGAGTGTCTTGATTCTGACGGACAACACGGTGGCCATGCACTACCTCAACAAAAAGGGGGGGGGCAGGGTCACTTCCGCTGTGCAGGGAGGCGATGCAGCTCGAGTTCTGGGCCATCCAGCAGGAAGTTTCGATCTCGGCAGTTCATCTGGCCGGAGACGACAACGAGACAGCGGTCGCTCTGAGCAGGCAGAGCACGATCTCTCACAAGTGGGAGCTGGCCCAGGAGATTCTCCTGGAGATCTTTCGCCCTTTGGGGGACCCCCTCAAGTGGATCTCTTCGCCTCCAGTGTCAACCGGAAGTGCGAAAGGTTTTGCTCGCAGGAATTTCCTCCAAAAGGAGCCTTAGGAGACGCGTTTGTGGTGGAGTGGTCATTCCATCTGCTGTACGCGTTTCCTCCAGTCCCCGTCATCCCGCAAGTGTTGCGGAGGTTACGGAGGTTTGGTTCCCAGATGATCCTCATTGCTCCGGCGTGGGCCCGGAGGATGTAGTACCCAGACCTTCTAGACTTGTCCATCTGCCCTCCACGTCGTCTTCCCTACCGAGACGATCTGCTCTCACGGGAGGCGGGGGGGGTCAGGTTCTCCATCCAGAGGTCAGATCCCTCATTCTTCATGCTTGGCTTCTGAAAGGTTGAGGATTAAGGATTGGGACCTCCCTGAAGACGTAATGGAGGTGTTGCTTTCGGCCAGGCGGCCGGCAACTAAGTCTCTGTACCTTTGCCGTTGGAGAAAGTTCTGCGACTGGTGCAGAGTTCAGAATGTGGATCCTTTTGAATGCGACATTCCCATGGTTTTCTTTTTTGCTTTCTTTGGCCCACAGGGGCTTGCAAGTGGGGACCATTAAAGGTTACCTGGCGGCGCTGTCCATATTTAAGCGCTCGTCTGAAGAGTTTTCCTATTTTAAGATTCCTTTCATTTCGCACTTTTTGAAAGGGCTCCCTCCGTCACCTTTTTTGGTGCCAGGTTGGGATTTGAACCTTGTTCTTAAGTTTCTTATGGGTGCTCCGTTTGAGCCTTTGCATTCTTGCCCTTTGAGGCTGTTAACTTTGAAAACTGTGTTTTTAGTTGCAGTTACTTCCGCTCGCAGAGTGAGTGAGTTGCAGGCACTTTCAGTTAAGCCACCCTTCACTGTATTTCACAAGGACAGGGTTGTCCTTAGAGTTCGTCCTTCTTTTCTTCCGAAGGTGGTTTCGGAATTTCATTCGAGCCAGAAGGTTGTTCTTCCGGCGTTCTATCCTCCTCCGCATCCTGGTAAGGAAGAGGAGAGGCTCCATAGGCTTGATCCTAGGAGAGCGTTGAGCTTTTATATCTCGCGCATGTCCCGGGTCAGAGTGGACGATCAACTTTTCATTGGTTACGCTGGAAAGCGTTTGGGACAAGCTGTGATGAAACAGACTTTGTCTCATTGGATTATTTTAGCTATCTCCGAGTGTTACCGCTTGGCGGGTAAGGACCCTCCGGCTGGCTTGCGGGCCCATTCTACCAGAGGAGTGGCTGCGTCTACTGCCCTGCAGAGGGGAGTTCCTATTCGTCACATCTGTGATGCAGCCACCTGGGCTTCAGTACATACTTTTGTACGTCACTATTCCCTCGATTCCATCAGGGGGCAGGATCTAGCCTTTGGCAAGGCAGTTCTCTATTCTGCAATTTGATTGGGCATTCTAAATTTGTATTCTAAATTCTTTCCCACCTCCTTGCTTGGTACTGCTTTGGGAGTCTGTCGTAGATATGGAATACGTCGGAGGACCCAATCCCCTCGAAGAACAAGTTACTTTCTTACCTGCTAACGTTATTTCGATGGGATGGTCCGACGACGTATTCCATATCGCTCCCTCCCTGCCTTCCCCGCTGCAGAATTTCTTTTGCGATTGCAGCTTGCGTTCCGCAAGGCCTTGTGTGTCTGACTGGCAGAAAACTGGTGGCAAACGTTCTGGGAAAAAACTATAACTCAGGCTTTGGGCGTCGTGCGTCCTACTTATCACATCGGGTGACGTCGGCCGTCGGAGGAGGTCCTCCGGGACGGCGCATCGACGTAGGACGCAGACGCCAAAGATTTTCCGAAGCAGCACAGCTATGGACATTACCTGTCATAGATATGGAATACGTCGTCGGACCATCCCATCGAAAGAACGTTACCAGGTAAGAAAGTACCTTGTTCTTCTCCCTCTTCCACTGCGTTCTCTCCTGCTTTAGGGATGTCCTCTCCCTCTCCTTCATTTGTGGCACAATCATGTTCTTGCATATCTTGTACTGTGCATGGCTCATTAAGGAATGTTGCTGGGTTTACTGTTTTACAACGAACCACGTGGAAATTATACTCTCATATGCTGATGCTCTTTGGGTAGTGAGGGTGGATTTTGATCGTTCAAGAATGACAAACGGTGCTCAACATACAAGGTGACAGAGCAACCCATTACAATTGTGGTGCTTTTTTGTAATGCGAACGCGGCTGCTGCGAGAGATTGTTCGCACGTAAAGTGTCCTTGCATTACTGAGTCAAGTGTACTGCTGTAATATGCTAATGGTTTGTGGCCTAGCAGTGTATTTTGTGTCAACACAGCAGTCGTGAGTATTCTCTTTGAGTGTGAAAATAAGTAAAATTCTCCTGCATTGGATCTTTCATGGATTCACATGCTGTGAATATTTCCAGTCAGGCTGGGAAACCTCAGTAACTTTAACCTAGCGTTTTCCTATGGAAAACTTCGACACCTTCGTGTCCTATCAACGTCCTTTTTTCGGTGCTTTAGGCTACCCAATGGGACGTTCAGTATAAATGGCTCTGCCCCTGCGGCTTCCCTTCAGATTTCAACCGTCTTCTAACAGTTTGGATCACCTTGTGTCTACTCTTCGTGTTCTACGTGTGCTTTTCGTACTGTCGGCCAGCATGTCATCTGTTGGGCATAAAAAATAATCACTGTTTAGGCCTTGTGCTACCTGCGGCCTAAAGAAGGTCTTCGAGGGGGACGGTAGTGTTAGGCAGAATCCTGTGCAGTGCCCTTAGGGACCACTACACCCAATTAAGACCACAGGTGGCAATACAAGTTTTACCTTTGATACAAGCCTGTACTACTATGTCAGAGTGGTAGCAGTGGCGGAGCAGCCAGGCTTATCTCAAGAGTATATGAGCAGTAGCAGAGATTACACAAAGGGACCACAATTACTGTGACTCATGCAAACACTGACTCAAGGTTTCAGGTAGAAATATATAGGTACATTTATTTTTAAACCATTCGTTATGAACACAACACTTCTATTAAACTTAGACACAAACCATATGTCAAATATACTACAACTAACCAATTTACTTTGTACGGTATGTCTCAAGGGAAGTACACTGTGTTTGAATGCACCAGTGTTATGAACAAAACACGTTACCTTGAATACGATCGCGATCACCTTTTTGACAGTTCGGTCTACTAAATAAACCGCGTATTCGTGACATGAAATTCTACCGGGGCAAAAACACACTTAGCACCTGAGATACCCAGAGGGAGTTGGAGGCAGAAATCGCAGGCAATATTTCGGTTAGGTAGACAGAATCGAGAAACACTCAGAGACAAGAGTTCAAAAGTCAAAGGGCCACAGCCAGGGTCAAGTGACACCGGGGGCCTGTTGCCGAAGATCACACAGTCGGATAGTTCACGATTCAACGTAGCCAAGAGTACTTTGATATTGTCAATGTTTGGAAGCAAAAGTTATAATGAGGGAAGACCAGGGCAAGCCTTGGAAATGAAGAAAAGGTGTTCACCCATTTTCGTCAAGAAGAACACAGTACCTTATTCCAATGGTGCAGCTGGTGCCCTGTCAGTTGTTCCTGTTGGTTTCCCGCAGACCCACGGTTCCTGGTGCTTCGTTGTGAAGGAGGACGTCTGAAGTGTGTCTGCATAACACAGGGATGAAGCCGGCAGCAGCGACAACAAATGAAAGGTTCGCTCCTTAAAAACAGGAGAGGCTCTTCAAATGGCTATCCGGACCACTACACCTGTGTGCAGCGATTTCGATCAAGGAAGAGGGTCCGCTGGCTGTGGAAGATGAGCTGGTTATCCCCACCAGGCTCAAGAGAAGAAGACTTCTCTTAGTCATTGAAGGGTAGATAGCTCAGGACTGCAGCAGGGCTTCACCGGGACGGGATAGTTGCAGCCGTCGTTCTCTCTGCTACTCTTCAGTTCCTTGTAGTTCCAGTGGCGACTCTGAATTCTAGCCCAAGAGACCTACCTTTTATGCGTAAAACCCCCATTCACACAGCCTGGCTGTCAATCACGCAGCAGGGGTGTTGTCCAGCCCGGACAACCACCTCAGCCAATCATGGCAAAGTGCGACGTGGGTTTCCTAGGATACCCTGTGCAGGGGGTGAATACACCCCTACCTCACATTCAGCCCACTTAGACACCCAGGCGCCTGTTGGAGGGCTTCTGAGCAGAAGCCCGCCAAAAGACGGTGAACAAAGAAGGCGAACCTAGTTTGCCGCGCAAAGTAAAACACAAGAAGGACTTTAACAAAAAGAAATGGCGAATAAACCCAACCGAAGCCAAAAGAAAGACGATTTGGTCCACCGGGTTTATGGTCGAGGCTAATATAATAGCTAAGAACAGTACCACGTTTATCTAATATAATCGCGGTAGGAAAGTTAGGGTAGATACCACTGCCACCAGCAAAGTCTAAATGTTAAAAGTGCGAAATAATGCTCTAGGATTTACAGATAAAAAGGGATTCGAATGAACCCTTTGCAGTACTCCATGGAAGATGGGGTATACTGGATATGTGGTAGATTGACTAAAGTTAATGGCAACTTCCCCCTTTTCTGGGGGACTGTAGACAGCCTCAGAAATGGAGTCGGGGGAAGTCTCAAAGACAACCCTGTGCCACGGCACTGACGGTGCTGCGTGACACACAGAATGAAGGGGGCTACTGAAGTGGGTTACTTCAGAGTCCACAATCATAAAAACAGAGAAATACACATGGCAAAACATAGGTAAGAGTGGGGGAAAAGCTCACACTCTTACCAAGTGGAAAAAAATAAACTCTAGAAGTCCAGTAAAGCTGCTGGGGGACTCACTAGGTGAGGGAAATTAGCCATAAATGAGAATTCTCCCTAACAACGGCCATGCAGATTGCCTGTATTGCTTTTACCCCAATCATTCGGCGGGCGCCTGTGAGATCTGGCTTGGGTTTTCTCAGAAAACATTAAAAGACCGCAACCGCCGGCTCATTGCTTGGCTTAATGAGGTTTCGTCATTGTGAAGCAAGTCCTCGGCTCCGGCTGTGAAGCAGTCTACACAGCGGAGAGCGATGTCCGCGGAAACCCCCTGCCAAGAAACAACACCCGAAGGTGCCGGCATCGGAGGTGGGGAAAGGTGGTTCCTCTGAATCCAAGTTGCATCGGTCTAGAGGTGCAAGTAGCTCCTCTCTCTCCAGGTCGGCCAGACCAGACAAGACAAAGGGGTCGAGTGATGGACCCGAGAAGTCGGCCCACAAGTCTGCGTCGGGGGAGACGGAGAAGGAGAGTCCTCTTCGAAGCACTTGTCTAAGGATCAGCATAGATCCGCTTCCAGCCGAGAGTCATACAAGCACCGTTCCGGTTGTTCGGCCACGTCGCTGGAGAAAACCAGGCCGGTGGAGGCCTTGGTGTCGTCAACTGAGGTTCTGTCGTCAACAATTGTGGTGCAATCCCCACTCCCTTCGGCGACGGAGGTGTCATCGCCTCAGTCTACTGCTGTGACTGTCAATGGTCCTCAATTGCTGTCCACGACACAGCTGGAGGTGGATGGTGGTTTGTTGCCGACGGGAGATCTGTGGCAGTCTGGGGCCTGCTTCGGGCAGTTGCTCCCGGTGGAATTTCTCCAACAGGATCTGGCTTCGTTTTCTGTCTCTTTGGGTCTGGAGGAGGAGCATGAACCAGGTTTTCATCAATCAGCGCTGGGTCTGCAGGAGGCTGGTATACCTACGTCGAGTGAGGCTAGGGCGCCCCTGTACCTATTGGTGAACCCTCACTCCCTGCTGTCGAAGCAGGTATTAAGTACGCTCCAGTTGCTGTTGGGACAATTGGATGCACGACTTCCAGCAGCTCTGAGCCCGGTGTCTCCAGTGGTGCCTAGTATGCCTGTTGAGGACCCTCGCCCGAGTCTCCCCAGTAATTTGCCTCCGCTGCGGCGAACGTTGCCGTCACCGGTGGGGCTGGGTCTTTCCAGAAGTCATCCAGAGGAAGGAGAGCTGGTCAATTCGGATCAGGAGAGCAGGCCTTGTGACACGTTGTTGACAGTATCCTCATCGCCCAGGAGAGATACGTGGGATACAGATCCAGAGGTGGAACTACCTAGCAGCCCTGCTCAGGCGGCTCTACCAGACGATATTGAAGCGTTTCACGCTATGATGGCTAAGGCGTGCCAAGAATTTGGCCTGGCACCTGAGGAGGAGCGAAAAGACTGTTTTCTTTTCGACCATATGGGGAAGTGACAGAAGGCAGTCTTCTCAGTCCCCATTTTGAACCATGTGTGGCAGGAGGGCCTGCACACGATGCGCCATCCTTTTTCAGAACCAGCCGTTAAGGGACATCTGGAGAAGAAGTTTAAGGCACCTGATTCTACCCCCAAGTGCCTCACGTCTCAACCCACGCCAGAGTCAGTGGTTTCGACGGCAGCGAGCCGAAAGGCGAGGAGCAAAAACCAGATTCTTTGAGGAAGAAAGTCCTCACGGTGGGCGTCATGGCGGTGAAGGCAGCAAATTCCTTGGCCATTATGGCCAGGTATGACTGGGAGATGTGGCACCGGTTGGCCCTGCTCTTGGACTATCTCCCGGAACAACGCGAGGAAGCTATGCTGCTGGTTGGAGAGGGGGAGGAGGCCTCCAACCACAGCATCAACATTGCAGTGGACTTGGCGGAGTCGGGCTTCAAATAGATGAATAACGGTTTTCTCCGGAGGCGGGCATGGTTGCGCTGCACTTACTTTCATCCGGAAGTCCAGCAAAAAGTCCTGGATATGCCCTGTGAGGGGGAGCAGCTCTTTGGAGGGAAGGTCAATGAGGCGCTTAAGGGCATGAAGGAAGACACTGAGACGGCGAAGTCCCTAAGGGCTCGGCAAACTGGCCGTTCTTTTTGCCCCTTTCAGGCGTTTCAAGAGGCCTGTGGTAATGACAGATATGCTGCCTCCCGTGACTGAGGTTACAGTCGCCCAACCTACTCTTTCCAAGATTTCAGGCGCTCGGTCCTAGCAGATCAGAAAAGCAAGGACTCAGGCGCAGCGTAAGAAGGGTCCTGCCTCCTCAGTTGCTAAGGGACGGCAATCTAAGTCTCACCAATGACTTCCCCCAAGTTGACTGCCTTCATGGCAGAGTGTCGCGACACGTAGTTGAGTGGAATCTCATTACTACAGACCGCTGGGTACTGGATACGTACGTCTTGACCACTCGGAGTTTCTGCGTCCTCCACTCCCAATTCCACTTGTGCATGTGGTGCAGCCACACCTGCCTGTCTTGCGGCAGGAGGTCGAACTCATGCAGACGAAAGGGGCGATAGAACCAGTCCCGGTGTCGGAACAGGGCCAGGGGGTCTACTCCCGGTATTTTGTCATGAAGAAGCCCAATGGAAAGTGGAGGCCTATTCTAGATCTTCGGCTGTTGAACAAGAATCTGCAAAGCCTGAAGTTCAAAATGCTGACTACGCAGGATGTGATCCGGGCGGTGCAGCACGGGAGAGTTCCTAGCGTCATTAGATTTGGTGGACGCTTACTTCCACATCCCGATGAGGGCAAACCATCGCAAGTTCCTGCGCTTTCTGGTCGGGGACGACCATTACCAGTTCTGTGTCCTCCCCTTTGGGCTGAAGTTGGCACCCAGAAAATTCACAAAATGCCTGGCTCCAGTGGCTGCCTTCCTCCGCAGGGAGGGGCATCATGTGTACCCGTATCTGAATGACTGGTTTTTACGGGGGCTATCGCCGGAATGGGCGTTGGAGTCTCTCCAGGCGTCCATGCACTTGTAACAACGGCTGGACTTCACAATAAACTTTGCAAAATCCTTTGTGACGCCATCCAGGGAGGAATTTTTTCTCGGTGCCAAGTTTCTCACACAGGACAATCTGGTGAAGCCGTTTCAAGATAGTGGTAAGAAGTTGCAGTCTAGAGCGTCCGAATGGGGCCGAGGAACGGTGGTCTCGGTCCGCAGTTGCATGTCACTGCTGGGATCCATGGCGTCCAGCATCCCCCTTATCCCAAACTGTTGCTTGTTCATGCGACTGGTACAGGAATTCCTCGCAGACAGATGGTCACAAAGTGGAGGATTATGGTCGGACAAGGTGGTCATCTTCAAGGCACTGCTGGAAGCCCTGCAATGGTGGTCCTGCACATAAAATTTGGTACGAGGCATGCCCCTGCTGGAGCTGGATTTTCATTTCACGATATTGGCAGAAACCTCCCAGGTGGGTTGGGGGGTGCACCTCAACCAGTCGCAGGTCCAGGCCCTGTGGTCTCAGGAGGAAGCAGGATTGCACATCAACGTACTGGAGCTGCGAGCGGTGCACTGGGCCCTGAAATCCTTTCTCCCTTGCATCCAAGGTGCAGTGGTTTGAGAGTTGACAGACAATACCACCACAATGTTCTATTTGAGGAAGCGGGGGGCACACGTTCTTGGCTCCTGTCGAGAGAGGCTCAGGAGGTGTGGCATTGGACCATTGCTCAGGGAATTCACATTACGGCTTAACATCTGCCAGGGGTCCAGAATGTGCAGGCAGATGCTCTCAGCGAGAGGGGAGGGCTTGGGGGGAGGCAGTTGCACGAGTGGACGATGAAGAAGGAGCAGGTGACGAAGAGCTTCAGGAAGTGGGGGTTTCCCCCCTCTCGACTTGTTTGCCATGCCAAAGAACAAGCAGTGCCCATTGTTTGCCAGCAGAGTGGCTCATCCAGGGTCGAAAGGAGATGCATGCTTGTTCCCATGGATGGGCCTCTTTGTGTATGCGTTCCCTCTGTTTCTGCTGCTTCGACGGACGATCAAGTGGGTGCGTAGATACCTGTGCAGAATAATCTTAGTTGCCCCATTCTGGCCCAGACAGACGTGGCTCTCAGATCTCCTTCATCTAGCAGTGGAAGAACCACTTTGTCTGGGGGCGGAAGAGGATCTCCTATCGCAGGACGAAGAGAGTGTGGCATCACGATCCGGCTTCGCTGAGCCTGGCTGCCTGGCTCCTGACCACTCTGTTTGGTCATTTAGTTGTTTCATAGGAGTGCCGTAGGATCCTGGACGCGGCAAGGGCACCTTCCACGATTGTCTTACAGTAGAAAATGGGTGAGATTCTGTACCTTGTGTGAACAGCAGCCGAGAGTGTGGCCATTGGAGGTTACTCCGGCCCAGGTTCTCCCATACCTGTTGCATCTGGTGCAGGCGGGCCTGTCGTCTTCAGTCAGGGTGCATATAGCGGCCATTTCCAGATTCACCAGACGGCGCCATGCTACTCCTCTGTTTAGTGACAGATTGGTTAAGCATTTTCTGAAAGGACTTTTTCAGACATTTCCCCTCCGAGAAAAGGTTTGGCCCAGTATGTAGTCTCAATGCGGTTCTTGCTGCTCTCATGAAACTGCCATTTGAGCCCATGTCGACGGCGTCCTTGAAGTTCCTCTCGTGGAAAGTTGCATTTCTAGTGGCAATCACATCTGCCAGTAGGATTTTGGAGTTTCAGGCGCCGGTCATTGACCCGCCTTATCTGCGATTCATGAGGGACAAGGTTCTCCTGTCTAGTAATCCGCACTTCATACTGAAAGTGCCTTCGGAGTTTCACAAACACGCTACAATTGCACTGCCTTCGTTCTTCGCTAAAGGGACCACATTGGCGGAAAGAGCCCTGCATTCTCTGGACATTAAGTGGGCATTATAGTATTATCTGACCTGTACTCAGGACTTCCGGCAGTCGAAAAAGATGATTATGGCGTTTGGTCCCTCCTGCAAGGGACGATCCATTTCCAAGCAATGACTTTCCCATTGGGTCTCGTCCACAATTTCATTCTGTCACGAGCAGGCTGGCAAGCCCTTGAGGGGCACTCCTAAAGCCTCTTTCTCCTCTCCAGTGCCATGATGCCCTTGGGCGACCGTGTACTATATAAGAAACCCTAACATAACATTCTACAAGGTCCACATCGTTGTCAGCGGCGCTCTGGGCTGGAATCGCACTCATTGATATTTGCCAGGCGGCTTCTTGGGCGGTGCCGCATACCTTCACCAGACACTATTGTCTTGGTCAATAACATGTGGAGGATGTACAGGTGGGGACAGGCGGTCCTTCAACACCTGTTTCAATAAGGTAAGCCCCGCAGCTTCCGGGGTTTGTGTTTTACTCTATTACTTGCTGGTTCTGTTATCATGCATGATGTTGGATGTTGTTTGATTATGTTCGTGATTTTGGCCTGGGGTTGGTTTGCCTGTCATGCACCTCCAAGGGTTGTTTGTACTGCTGTGTAATCTGTTCACAGCATCTAAATCCATGAAAGATCCAATGCTGGAGAATGGAGTAGTTTCTTACCTGTAACTCAATTTCTCCAGCGTTGTCATCTTTCATGGATTCACATGCGCCCGCCGGCCTCCCCCTGCAGGCAAACCGTGATTCGGGTTTCCTCTACTTTTGGAGGTTAAAATCTGAAGGGAAGCCGCGGGGGCAGGGCTATTTATACCGAACATCCTATTGGGCAGCCTAAAGCTAGGTTAAAGTTACTGAGGTTTCCCAGCCTGACGATGGGGAAATATTCACAGCATGTGAATCCATGAAAGATACCAACGCCGGAGAAATGGAGTTACAGGTAAGAAACTACTCCCTTCTCGCTCATAATCAGGTGTTGCGAGGACAGGTGCTTTCAGGTGTCCATTTTATTGGGACCTTGTCCTTTTGCGCTTCCTTTAGGCCATTTAATAGCAGCCTTGTGTACGCTGCATAGTTTCAAATCCGTGCACGGCAATAGTTACAGATGCCAAGAAACGTTTGCATGTTTTTTACAGTTTGCAGCGTACTCGCAGGCACGCACTGTTGCTGCTCTGTCCGGTATTATTTTGCCGTGTTTTGAAATTAGTTGACCCAAGTAGAGCACTTCTGCTAAACAGTACTGCAATTTACTTTTGTCTACCTTGTACCCCTTGTGGGCTAGTAGTGTCAACAAGGTGATGGTCTTTTCTACAAGTTTCTTCTCCTTCACTACATACTAGGATATCATCCACATATTGTGTTATGCTACTCTGTACTTCAATTTTGCCAAGATCTTCATGTAATCTATTGCATATGCTTGGGATCTCACAGTACCCTTGGGGCAATCTGCGGTGTTTGTATCTCCTCCGCCCTATTGTGAATGCTGTGAGGTATTGTGACTCAGGATCGAGTGGTACTGAGAAAAAGGCATTCTTCAAGTCCACTACTGTAAAGTGGGTTGCCTCTTTTGAGATACTGCACAGAATAGACGCTGGTTTTGGGATAAGAGGGAACTCTTTTTCCACTATATCATTAAGGGGGCAGCGATCCTGGATCATACGCCACGCCCCTCCTGTTGCTTTTTTAATAGGATAAATTGCAGTATTACATGGGGAGTTAGAGGGGACAATGATACCCTGCTGTAGTAAGGCATGTATTGTATTTCGTATGCCTTCCTCTGCTTCTCGGGACAAGCGGTACGGTTTCACTCTTGGGAGGACAGCGCCTGGTTTTAGTTTTATTTTCACTGGGGTCACTTCTCTCAGTAACCCTACATCATGGGGGTTTGTAGTCCACAAATATGGCGGCACGTATTGCAAGTCCGTGTCGCAAAAAGATGGCCCATGAAAGGGGTTTGCCACCTGTCTGTTCTGAATCATAATATCACATGGCATACAAATCATATAATCTCCCCGTCAGTGTCGTTGTCCGTGAACAGTTCTTCATCAGTAAATTCTCTCAGTGGGATGTGTGGGTCTATACACAATGCTGTTCTCCACAAACACCTCTGTGTGTCTAATCCTATTGCCACAGTGCGTCTTGCCGACACCTGCTGTCCGTGTAGGTCGAGCGAAATCACTGTGCCTGGTATTATTTCAGATGGGGCCACGGGGCAAAAATGAAATTCGAAGGGTATTTTCCACTCTTTTTGCGTTCGCTCTGGTACTGCTCGAGCCAATACTTCTATCCCATAGACAAACATGTCGGCGTTTGTGGGTATTCCTCGCACTGTGGTCACATCTGCCAGTGTCTGCCTCAGGAACATTGCTCTAAGTGTACACATCCCCAGGTTGGAACACACTATCCCTCTCTGTGAATTCAATTGTCATATTAAGCTTGCTCAGTAGGTCCCAACCCAGTAAGTTTATGGGAGACTCCTCATGATACAATAGGAGTGCTTGTATCGTTTTACCCCCTATTCTGACATCCAAATCTTCTGTATATGAAACCATGACTGCTGCTCCAGAGAAACCTTGCGTCTCGAGATTCTTGCCAGACAGTGGAAAATTGCCTTCATGTAAACATGATTTTTCCGCCTCTGAGTCCACCATAAAGATGAACTGTTTGTTTTCCATCTCTGCTCCCACCAGTGTTTCCTCATCTGGTTGCAAGGTCGTTGATAAAACGGGACATGCAAGTGCTCTCTGTGGGCTGTCCTAGTTGGGGTGGGTCTGTCCCAGGGCAAGAAAAATGATTGTCACTAAGCACACATGTTCTCTGGAATGGGGATGGTGTGCCATTGGCACAAGTAGCAAATCTGTTTGTATGCGTTTGTGCCACTTGAGTTTGCTGTGTTGGACGGCTTTGCATGCAGTGTGGGGGATGTCTGAACGTACTGTACCCTGGCGGGGGGCTGCTGTCGGACTGTCCGTCACTTTCATAATTTCCTATGGGTAGGCCATAAGGGCTATCCGGGTGCGGGTGTCTGTACTATTGTTCATTGTCATATCTCGGATTATTCTGCTAATTCCCTATGGGCCTACACTGACTCTCCATTGCAAAGCGACCCCACCTTCCGCACGACCAGCACTGTCCCGGAGCAACTCCCCATGGTTCTTGTCCACAATATCCTCCTCCACCTCGTTGCCCTCTGTACCCACCTTTTCCTCTGGCGGGCCTTCCTTGCCACTGGGGTCCCGTATAACGTTCCTCTCCGCCCCAATGTTCTTGTCCATTATCTGGCCATGCTGCGGCCATTCTAGCTTGTACCACTACAGACACCTCCCTTTCTTCTCCTAGTTCTGGGGGCGGCGTTACAGTGACTGCCGCGACGTTCACTAACTTGCTCTATACCAACGTCACCCCTTCTGCTAACTTCCTCTGTGCTGTTTCTTTTTCCCTTTCTTTGATCCTCCTGCAATGGTGCACTATGATGCTTTGTATTTCAGGCAAACCCTTGGCTTCTGTCCCAGCTATTTTATCAAGGGCCTTCTGTACTTCCCTCTGGGGGCCTCTTTCGATAACAAAGTAAAATAGGGAGGTGGACTGGTCCCAAGCATGCCCGTCTCCACCCGCCACATCTTCTGCACGCGAAGAATGAACTTTGCAGCATCTTCGTCGTCCCCCATTTTGCATTGCATTCTTGAGTGTAAATCGGGGGTGTCTGGGAAGGTTTGCAGCAGCGCATCCCACACTTGTGCCCGTACATTATTAAATGACGCACCATCATGCATATAATTCCCCAGGGATACTCCCGGGAACCCTGCCTTCACCCACACTGAGTCTGCTTGATCACCCACTGCCGTTACTAAGACTCTTGACATCTCAAATTGCTAGTGGGACCCCTGCTGTGTTCTTTTCAAATGCATAAATCCACTTCACCGTCCCCCCAGAAAGCAGTGGGAGGGCCTTGAGGAGATAATTTTTATCCATCAGTGCCCAAGGTACATAATGGGGCCTTCCCGCTCCCTTATGAATTAGGGGCATTTGTAATTTTGACCTTATTTTTTCCTTACCTTCACTGCTTTCTTTTTCGATAATGCTATCCTCCCTAACCTGTTCCTTATTCTTCCTTCCCATCTTGCTTCCTCTGTAACTTGTGGGGTGGCTCAGTGTAATTGCAGTAGCAGTGCCCCTGCCACCCCCCTCCTTCGTCCTCATCAAAATCACTCAAACTTTCCTTGTCCCTCTCCGAAGCTACAGTATTGTAACTCACACTTCCTGTCCCTCCTCTTTCTATTCACCCTCTTTTAATCAGTGTACTGTCTATTCTAAAAGAAAATCCCCAGATTTCTACTCATCCTCTTGTACCAAAGAAGCACTTTGTTCTGGTGTTTGGGGCTTTAGATGGCCCCCCACCGGCACTAATAAAGGTGTTTCACATAATGTCCGCAGTCGGGCCACTCTGCTTAAGTAGATGTTAATACTCTCTCTAGATCTCTATTCGTTGACTCGTGGGGGCAGAAGGTGTTTTTAGTGGGGCATAAGGAGGTGGTTGGGCCGTTGCCGGAGTAGTGGGTGCACTTCCCCCTGGTACATACACTGGGTCTGCGTACACCTCGGCGGGTCGCATGAGCAGCAGGTATTATTTTTTGGGCTCCTTATTCTCTTTCTCACCCTCTCCCTTATCATCCCCTTCCACAGTGTCACCCCCGTCCTTGTCTTTACTCTGCACGACAGGTGCTTCCTCGAACATTTTCCACAGGTCTAATACTTCCCTCCTGTTTTGGAGCTTCTTTCCCTTGTATTTGGCCTTTAAATGGGTGGAAACATGATCAAGTATTCCCTTATCGAAGGACCCCTCTTCTGGCCAGACACAGGTCGTTTCTTCCCCCTTCAATTCTGCTACCCACTCACTGATCTTCTTTTATCTTCTCTTGGTACAAGGGGAGGTTTTTTACAAATATGGGACAGTGGAGTCTCCATTCCCATGTTTCGGCAAATACTTATTTTTCTCTCCCTCCTGCTAAGTGTTTCTACTCGGAGAGTAATACAGGGGTACGTATGTAGTTTCTCACCCATGTTTAATACTCTTCTTTGTTACACATAAATAACTTGAACCATGGAACACTTGGTCAAAGACGCAACCAACAAATATTTGAACAATATAAACATAAAAAAAGTTCATCCCTTTTTACCCCTACCCAACGATCCCTTTACCCCCTTTCACTCCTTCCCCATTCACACCACTTGTGCCCCTCCTGGGCCGTCCTCCACAATACTGAAAAAACACTGGAAAAGGATAAGACCTAAAACAACTACTTTTTACTATCGAGCCTACTCCTTATGAGGCCCCTGCTTTCTCTTTTTCATTTCATCTATGTACTGGTCGGGACATTGCAATCTGGTGCCGGCTTCTACCCCTTTTCAGAGCTAGGTTCCTGCATCTCCTCTTTTCTTCAACGTATTTCTCCATATAAAAAACAATGGCCATATATAAAACAACGATTCTCATTTATACCTCTCCTTCACTCACACTCTACCAATGCGTGTTCCATTCCCCCCAATTATTGCATTCCCCACTCATATATTCCCATTCCTCCCTTATTTGTTTCTCCCTTGCAATTAGCACTCACGTGCCGGTGTTCTTCCAAGAGCCTCAGTTCGCTGTGTATCCAGAGGAGGCCTCCCTGTGGCGAGCCTTGGCCGGCAAGCATTTGGGTATTCGCAAACCCGGGACCAACAGAACCTGCTGAGGAGCGTATGCTTTTTGTAGAACTCTGCCAACCGTAGGTGGCCATGGCCCTCATGGGGAGCCCCGAATCTCGCCGCAGGTATGGGAGTATCTCGAGGACTATCACGCATAATGGGTCACCAAATGAAGGCTGGCACCTATCATTCACTTGTCCCAATAGACAGAATAAAGTACACACCCCACTAGGGAATGAGACAAGGAGAGTAATTGCAAGGGGACCAAAATGTATATAAGTAAATAAATGCAAGCAAATAACTCTGCTGCCCGAGAGCGCACTGCCAACAGATACATGGGCAGCACATTAAAAAGGCACTGAGCGTCATGGATGACATCATACATATGGAGCAATCTAACAAATTTGGTTGGCTAGGCACACATACTAATCCGAGCTCCATGGTTGATGCCTGGGTTCCATTGGCTGTTGTCTCCATCGGTCACAGTACACATGGTCAGCTGGGCTCATCGTCGCAGGATGAAGGTCAGTTGAGGTTCACACAGATGATATAATTGTATCTAAACTAAACAGCAGAGATTGGCATGCAAGGGATGATGACTGGCATAAACCATTGCATCAAAGGGGGTCATTTATAAAGAGAAAGCAAATGTATGTACATTCTAACCCATGCTTTTATGGGGGCATGGGGCAGGGGTCCTTCTTTTAGGTGCCTTATCAGGAGGTTTAATCTGTGATTTGTTATCCCTGGGGCCCTCATGATTTCAAACGCACTGGGGATAGGTGTTCGTTTTAGAAGAGAATATATGACCACTCTGGATTTGGTATATGGTGGGCAATTTATGGATCTGGTGAGCAGATGTATTCAAAGGGAATAGGGGAACTGCCCAGTGGACCCCGGCTTTGGCAGGGAGGGGGTGGAGAGGGTATGAGTCGGTCAGTTGAGATGGATGGGGCGCTGGGGCTGGTGCAGGCCTTGGTCTCACATTCTGCAATGAGCACATTTTGTCAGTGCTCGATACTTGCTAATGGCAACAATAAATGGGTAACTTTCCGTGAGAACAGGGCTTGCGCTGAGCTTGCAAGGGGTGGAGGTGGCGGGGGGCTGTGCGCGGCGCTTGGAGAGGGAGAGCTGACATTTCAGCAGGGTGGCAGCAGGTCTAGAAAAAGATGGCATCTGGAGGGGCACAAAATGGAGTCCAATCTACAGACATGAGTTGCACTTCTACACGCATATATCTAAGGTGATGCAAATATGTACGGAAGGGGTGGAGATGCCTCCCCCTTGGCTCACACTTCATTTACCTGCTGCAGGAATGGTGCGGGGGGCAGGATATGCCACCCCTCCCCCCTACACTACCAATACTGAGAGACTCTCTTGGTGAATTTCCTGTATTCCTACATTTGCACACACGACCCTGAAGTGAAGTGAAGATCCTTATAGCTTTTTCGGTAATGGCTATTTGTTGTAAAATGACTTTTACAAATGTGTCTAGGATCAGCTGTTGGCAGTGGATATTTTTTCTACCATTTTTTTATTTTGTTTTCATTTTTTTTTAATTAAGGTTTTCAAAACAGATGAAGCAAAATACAGGTACATTGTTGGGGACATATTACCCCATCATAACATTCAGTTTTGACCCTTGCCCTAACTATCCTTAACTACAAAAGCCGCAACCTCACCCCTCCCCTCCCTCCCCTGCCTCAGAACGATGAATACTCTAGTTTCTAAATGTTAAGCACAATTCTCTCGTGATTTGTGTGTACCGCTCTTGCATGTTACTCAATAGGGAGTATGGCCGCCTACTTGGGGTCCAAGTTAAGCATTCACATTGGTCTCCTCAGACAAGAGAACATTCTTATTGTTGATAGTCAATCAAGGCCTATTCTTCGCCCCCTTTCAGGTACCATTTATCATATCCCCGGCATGTATTTGTTCACAAAATCTCCCCAAAGGAGTTTGTATTGGGTAGATTTCCCATGGAGGGCTTCTGTGAACATCTCCATTATGCAGATATTAGTGGCTACATTTATCCATTCATTCTTCCCTGGTGTCCGGGTTGCTTTCCACCTCATCAGTAAGGCGGCTCGCGCCGCCAGTAACAAAGGGGCCGCCAGACCGGTCACTATCTTAAGTTCATCCTCACAATCTACAATATTAGGAGGGGATCAGCGGTCCGTTGGATCCCATCGAGATCCCTGATCCATCCCAGGACCTCATCCCAGAATATATTGACCTGAGGACCTCCCCACCACATGTGCCAATAGTTTGCACTCCACCCCTAACCCCCCCCCCTCCCACCTGCCCTTTCGGTCTATGGTTGATCCCTTCCCTGCGTCAATCAACTCTCTATACATTGTAGAGATCAGGCCCTTGGACTCGGTTCTTGTATTTAACAGTTTTCCGAATGGGAACAGATCCCTCTGTATCTTCTCCCTCCATTTGTCCCTCGTAAAGACTCCTTTGAGTTGTAGGAAGGGAAAGACCGGGGGGGAGCCCATCCCCAAAGCCGCCTCGAGTTCCAAGATTCTTACAAAAATCCCATCCCTCCATAGTTGGCCCACTCTCTCCAGTCCAGCTGCAAACCAGGTCTGAAATCTACCATGGTCAGGGATGTCCTCTCTGACCCCGGGTGCCCAGATGTGACTCAAAGAGGATGTTAGGCAGAATCCTGTGCATTGCCCTTAGGTACCACTACACACAATTAAGACTACAGGTAGTAATACAAGTTCACCTTTGGTACAAGCCTGTACTACTATGTTAAAGTGGTAGCAGTAGCGGAGCAGCCAGGCTAATCTCAAGAGTATATGAACAGTAGGGACCACAATTACTGTGACTCAAGCAAACACTGACTCAAGGTTTCAGGTAAAAAATATAAGTACATTTATTTTTAAACCATCTGTAAAACACAACACTTCTATTAATTCAAAACCACACGTGAAACACACTACAAACAACCAATTCACTTGGCACAGTATAACTCAAAGTAAGTACCCTATGTTTTAACGGACTGGTGTTGCGAAACAAAAGACGTTACCGGGAATACATATGCAATCACTTTTTGACAGTAATGACAGTTCGGTCTTACGAATGATACGCGTATCCGTGGAAAGAAATGGGGCAAGAACACACTTAGCACCCGAGTTAACCAGAGCGAGTTGAGGGCAAAAATCATAGGCAATACTTTTGTCAAGGCAGACAGAATCAGAGAACCCTCGCTGACAGAAATACAAAAGTCAATAGGCCGGAGCCAGTGTCAATTGGAACCGGGTTCCTGTTGTCGAGGATCACACAGTCGGACAGTTCAAGAGGGAAGACAAGGGCAAGCCTTGGATGAGGAGTAAAGGGATTCACCCTAGCTCCTCGAAGCAGAACACAGTACCTTATTCAATGAAGAAGCTGGTGCCACGGCAGTTGTTCCTGGTAGTTTCCTGCAGACCCACGGTTCCTGGTGCTTCGGTCATGGAGACGAGAAGGATGTCTGGAGGGGTCTGCCCTACTCAGGGATGAAGCCAGCAGCAGCGACGGTGAATAAAAGGTGCGCTCCTTTAAAAACAGGAGAGGCTCTTCAGGTGGCTATCCGGACCACTACAGCAGTGTGCAGCGATTTCGACCATGAAGAGGATCCTCTGGCTGTGGAAGATGAGCTGGTTGACCCCACCAGGCTCAAGGGAAGAAGACTCCGGACTGGATCTTCTCTGGTTGTCGAAAGGTAGATGGCTCAGGACTGCAGCAGGGCTTCACCGGGACGAGGTAGTTGCAGCAGCCGTCTTCTTCTCTGCTTCTCTTCGGTTCCTTGTAGTTCCAGTGGCGACTCTGACTTCCAGCCCAAGAGTCCTGCCTTTTATGTGAAAATCCCCCATTCACACAGCCTAGCTGTCAATCACGCAGCAGGGGGGTTGTCCAGCCCGGACAACCACCTCAGCCAATCATGGCAAAGTGCGACTTGGGTTTCCTAGGATACCCTGTGCAGGGGGTGAATACACCCCTCCCTCACAATCGGCCCACCTAGACACCCAGGCGTCTGGAGGAGGGCTTCTTGGCAGAAGCCCGCCAAAAGACGATGAACAAAGAAGGCAAACCTGGTTTGCCGCGCAAAGTAAAATACAAGAAGGACTTTAACAAAAAGAAATGGCGAATAAACCCAACCGGAGCCAAAAGAAAGATGATTTGGTCAAGCGAGTTTATGTTCGAGGCTAGTAAAATAGCCTAAAACACTACCATGTTATGCAATATAATCGCGGTAGGAAAATTAGGGTAGGTACCACTGCCACCAGCCAATTCTTAGTGTTAAGGGAGAGAAACAAGACTCCAGGAGGTACATATAAAAAGGGCTAAGAATTAACCCTTTCCAATTCTCCATGTAAGATGGGGTGTACTGGATCTGTGGTTAAATTACTTTGTAAAGTTAATGGCAACTTTACCCTTTTCTGGGAGACAGTAGTCCGCCCCAGAAATGGGATTGGTGGGAAGTCTAAAAGACAACCCTGTGTCACTACACTGAAGGTGCTGTGTAACACACAAGAGTGGGGCTACTGAAGTGGTGTACTCCAGAGTCCACAATCACAAAAACAGATGAAATACACATGGCAAAACCTAGGTAAGAGTGGGGGAAAAGCTCACACTCTTACCAAATGGAAAAAATAAACTCCAGAAATCCAGCAAAGCTGCTGAGGGACTCGCTAGGTAAGGGAAATTAGCCATTGAATGAGAATTCTCCCTAACAGGGGATGACCATGAAGTAAGACCCCCTCAAGTTGATCCCGTCTCTCCATATGTCCCATACGATTCCCAGTATCTGGTGGTCCCTTAGTCTCTTATTAGTTTATTCCTCGGGACCCATAGCCATTCAGCAACGGCGGCTAAGGTCAGGTGAGAAGTGTCTAGTTCTTTCCACTGGAGCCCTTTTTGCCCTCTCAGATGAGGGACCAGAACTCTTAACTGTGCTGCCTCATAATACTTCCTGAGGTCTGGTAGGCCCACACCTCCCCTGTCTTTGGGAAGCTTCAAGGTCTCATAGGCTACCCTGGCCTTCTTCCCCTGCCACATCGTAGAATTGCTCTTTTCACCTCATCAAAGAACGTTTTCGGCATTCGGATCGGAAGCATCTGGAAGGGGTAGAGGAATCTGGGCAAACATACCATCTTCAGTGTTTAGTCTCCCTAGCCAGTGTATAGTCAGTTTCTCCCACTTAACCAGGTCTGCTTGAAATCTCAAAAGGAGGGGAGAGAAATTGGCATCATACAGCCTTTGTAGATCTCTCGTCATGTTTATTCCCAAATATTTTAATGTGCCTCCCCGGATCGTTGGTTCAAACGGAGAGAATCTTTCAGCATCTCCCAGTGTCCGCTCATGCAGCGGGAATAGTATGGACTTGGCTCTATTTAATTTAAAATCCGGAAGGTCCGCCGTATTCCTCGATCAGGTGGACCGCTCTAGGTATGGACGACAGGGGATTCCGAACATGTAGGAGTAAATCATCTGCGTATAGGGCCACCTTGTATTCCTTCCCACCCATCTCAAGTCCGTCCACCTGTCTTCTGAGTTTCTGGGACAGGGGCTCCAGAGAGAGGGCGAACAATATTGCGGTGTCAGGATGCCTACCCCCGGGGACCCAGACCAAGTCAAGCAACCCCAGAAGCAGGCATCAAGTTATTCTAAGCAAGCCCAACAACCCCTGCTAGGGGCTATTTGGGTGCAGTCCTGGCGCCTATGGCGCCAATGGCGCCAGGCTCATATGGAGAGTCAGTCCTGGCGCCATAGGCGTCGGGCTCATAGATTAAAATTTACCTGATGCAGACCATGCTGCAAGAGCTCCAAACCAAAAGAGGCTTGGAAGGGACTACTTTACCTAGGGACTATTTTTTACTCGGGTGGGGCTGGGGAGGAATACTTACCTGGGACTACTTTGGAGGCTATTTAAACCACGCCCGAAGAGCAGCACACGCTTCTCGTTAATCTGCATCCAGCAGCGTAACGCTCACCGTACCTGCAAGTCTGCATCCAGTCTTCTACCATGCCCGCCTCGAGTCTGGAGCTCCTAGAAAAAGGGAGAAAGGAGAAAAGGTTAGAACAAGAGCAATACCTTGACCTTCCTGAATTCCTGATCCATTGCGCCTTCGAGCTGGAAGAAAGAAGTTATTTTATGCGCGTCGCCTCGCCTGCTGCAGCGCCGCGCTGAACTCACCGGCCTTCGCCGCATCTTCATATTCCACCGCATCCTTCTGCATGTTCCCGCCGCACTCCGGCACCTAAGGGGAAGACCAGAACAGCAAGGTGAGCCAAGGGAATACACAGAGGCAATATTAGTTACCCCCCATAGACGCACCTGATTTTACCACCGGGGGTACTATTCCTCTTCACGGGTCGGCGCAGCTTCCACTGCATCCTCGCCGAACCCCGGCTCCTAAGGGGAAACAAAAGGACAGCAAGGTGAAACAAAGGGACAATCAAGGGGAAACCTCACCACAATAGACTTACCTGATTTTTTACCGCCGGTGGCATTATTCCCCGAGACTTCATACTTTCTCTCAGCGCCTGAATGAGGGAGAAAGCAACAGGTTACATATTGACATTATTTTATCGAACTATGTTGGAAAATACAAATCCTTACCTGAATATTACCGGTTGCCACGAGGAACTCTTCGCTAGGGTCAAGCTGCAACCTGCAAGGAATCGGACAAGAGCGAAAGTCAGACATTTGAACTCTTACGAACTACATACTTACGGCGTCTTGCCGGGAATCTCAGAGTCAATATTGTTCTGGAACTCACCAATTCCTTTGAGCCAGTGAAGCAACTGGTTATGTACGCACCCCTGCGCTCAATGCAGGATGGAGAGCTCATCTTTCCAAACCATCAGGTGAGACTATAAGAGGGGACATCAAAGGTGATCAGTGGGGAGAACAGCGGGAGTGGGGGTGGGGGGTAACGCTCAACTCCACAGGTGGTTAATTCCCTTTCTCGATTTGCAGAAGAATATACCTACGGGCCAACCAAACGAAGCTAGGTGGGCCAGTCCAGTCTGTTCTCGGCACTACGCGTCACATTGGTGGAGACCGCAGCTGTCCAGTTCAGATCGACGCCCCTGTGGGAGCCAGGTGAGCATAACACACGGAGAGAGGGCACCCGTGTTGAGTACCTCTCCCAAAGCAAAACCAGCGAGAGTATTCCCCATTTACAAACAGAGGCTTTGGGGGACGTGTACACTGCCTTGATTCCCTCTCTGAATTTGGAGCCTATCCCCACCTTTCCCAGAACCCCCCCCATCAGAAAGCCCCATTCAACCCTGTCAAAGGGTTTTTTCTGCATCAACCGAGAGGAGGGCCGGGTCATTAGACATTTTCCGTGATTCGTGGATCAGATGTCTTTCGCATTGTGTCCGCCCCCTGTCTCCCCATTATGATTCCGACCTAATCAGAGTGCATCAGGCGGGGCATATGCATTTCCAGCCTTGCAGCAAGGACCCTTGCATAGATCTTGATGTCTATATTCAACAAAGATATGGGGCGGTACGATCCACACTGTTTGGGATCTCGGCCTACTTTGGGAATTACTCTGAGTGCCCGCGAGGAGGAGTCGGGAGCAGTACCTTTCTCCAGGATCTCATTGAAGAGGTCAACCATGAAGGGAAGGAGTGGGGAGAGGAAGGACTTGTAAAACACTGCGGTGTAACCATCTTCCCCTGGGCCTTCACTGCCCTCTTAATTTCCTCTGCGGTTATGGGGGCATCAAGGTCAAGGCTCATCTTATTTGAGCCTCGGGCAACATACCCGACTGTGGGGTCTGTTTCTGATTTACATAATGCCTCGTAAAAGTTAATGAAAGCCTCTGGGATAGTTCCCTCCCCTGCCCCCTTTATGCCACCCTCCCCCTCCATGACAGTCACCCTCCCCTTCGCACGTTGACCCTGTAGTCTGGCAGCCAACAACACGTCTGCCTTGTCTCCTTTTTCATAAAACTTCTGTTTGAGAAGTTGCAGTTTCCGGACCACCTGCCCTTCTTCCAAGTGCCGAAGCTCCTTCCTCTTCTGTTTAGCCTCCCAAACCGTGGCTTCCTTAGCATCTCCGGTCTTCCTCACCACCTCGTCTAGATGGGCTATCTCTGTACTCAGTTTGCCTTCCATCAGGGCCTTTTCTCTTTTTGTTGGCTCCTTCTCTGATCAGGATTCCCCACCATGTAGCTTTCCCTGCCTCCCACACAGTCATCTTTGAGACCTCTCACGTGTTGTTTGTTTTGAAGTATTCTTGGATTTCATTCTCCATTTCGGTCTTAAAGAACGGGTCCCTCCAGAGGGCGTCATTGCATCTCCAACTGGTCCCCTTTCGTGGGAGGGCTTCCCAGTTCAAGTCTACTGTGACCATGTCATGATCAGACCATGTGACCAGAACTATCTCTGATCACATCGCTGCCTCCCTTATATCCTCAGTAAGGTATATGTAATCAATCCTTGTGAAAGTACCATGTGGGGCGGAGTGAAAGGTGTACCCCATCTCATCTGGGTGGAATCACCCCCATGCATCCCTCATCTTGTACAGTTTTAACATCTCCATAACTTCAACCCGACCGCCTTCCACTGGCTCACGTGCGCTGGTGTTCCCAACCCTGCTATCAAGTCTAGGGTCGGCCCACATATTAAAATCGCCTCCCAGAATTACATGCCCGAGGCCTTAAACATTATTTTGGGAAGTGTTCTGGTGGGAAATCGGCAGTGTCTCGAGTTGGGAGCGTACACCGTTGCGAGGGTAATTGTTACTTTCTGTGCAGTCCCAACAACCAATAGGGCCCTTCCTTCAACATCAGCCCATATCTTGGTAACCTCGAGTTCTAATCCCTTTCTAACGAGGATCCCCACTCCCACCTTCCTCAAAGGGCCCGAGCCCCAATGTTCTGTCCCCATTCTCAGGTTTAATATCCTCCGCTCCTCCCCCCGTGCATACTTGGTTTCTTGCAGGAACATCACATCATAACACGCTCGTTGGAACTCTGCATACCAGAGAACTTTTGGTCAGGGAGTTCAGACCCTTGACGTAAAGCGTGCCTACTCTGAGGAGGCCCCTCCCTCAGGGACTCTGGATCAACCGCCGTTTGTTTCTGTGTATGCCTGGTGACCCCCAGATGGGGTTCGGCGGCCAAGCGCATTCGAGAATAGCCACATTATCACAGATTCATAGCTTAAAGAGGATCCTGTTCCAGCCCCTCCCCCACCTGCCCCTTTCACCCCCCTACCCCCACATACCCCTTAGCCCCTTCCCCCCCCCCTCCCTCACCATCTCACCCCCTTGACAGCGTCCGATCGGACTCAGTTAAGATCACCAAGTCCAGTGCGGACCACCAGTGGAGACCGTTACTTCACGGTCCTGTGTAAGATACAACCAAGGTAACGTTGAGCCCCCTCTTCGAACCTCCCCCTTCGTCTGAACCAAACCTTGAACCTCGTAATCAACACAACATTTCTCATGCTTCTCGTGCCTCCTTGGTCCACGTAACCCCAGGAACTGAGATGCAAAGACTTGCTTTGGTGCACAGTCTTGGCTCCCCAAGCTGGACGACACCATTGTCCCCAATGGTCCTGTCACCAGGTCCTTTCGAGAGTCTGGTGTTTAACCAGTCGTCTCCTCCTGGAGCCAATGCTCAGCCACCCCGTAGATCATCAATTCCTAGATGCTTATGTCATAGTTGTAGGGTAATCGCGCCCTGGGTACCCTCTCCCCCATCACTTCAATGTTAATGTGTTCAAATGGCACCCTTTGGGGGAGTGAAGCGTAGTCTCAAGGTGACTTATTCATCCTCTGAAATTTTCAATCCTCTGCATCCGGGGAGGCATTCCCCCTTCGATATTTCCTAGAGCCTGGTATGTGCTTCCTCCTTGGGCCTTGGATGCGCCACTGCCTCTCTTCTTTTCTCTTCTCTTCCTGGTCCTGCCCGTCTTCGTGGTTCCCTACTAAGTCGGCCATGCAACCCTTAATCTCTTTTTCAGACCTCAGCCTCTTTTTTTTTTTCCCCTTCCAGCTCAAATGTTAGGGAGAATGGATAACCCCATCTATAAAGAACTCCACGTTCTTTCAACCATTTTGTAAGGGGGATGCACATTGCCTGAGGGCAAGAGTCGGGGAGGACAGATCTTGAAAGATCGTAACTCTCGCCGAATCTAAGGTGACTGGCCGCCTGCATTTGGCCTTCTCCAGGATCCTGGCCCTGTCTTGATAATTGTGGAACCAAACCAGTACTGATATCGGTCCACCTGCTGGCCCACCCCACCCCCGCTCTGTGTATCGTTTCAAGCTTTGGCTCATCAATGGCATCATCCCCTAATAAGAGTTTCATTATGTCGTGGAGTGTCTTTTTCAAGTCCCGCTCGGATTCCCCCTCTTTTTCTTGGATTCCAAAAAAGCGTAGGTTGTTAATCCTCTCTCGATTCTCCAAGTCATCCATATTAAGACGGAATTCTTCTTCCCGATGGTCTATTTCGGTGATCCCGTGGTCCATCTGGGACTCTTACGTGTTCAGCAAGGATTGGTTATTTTCGACCCCTTCGAGTCTCTCCTCCATCTTGTCCATCCTCTGAGTGATTCTGTCAATTTTTCTTCAATATTAGCCCCATGTTTTTGATTTCCTCCAATAGAGCTGCAACATCTCCCTTGGTAGCAGCAGCCTCTGCCCCTGAGGTGGCCATGTCTGATCCTTGGTAGGGTTTGGCTGCTGGGAGAGGCAGAGAGTATTTGAACGGTGCCAATTTCTGTTATGTCCATGGACTCAATTATAGACACGTTAGGTGGGGTGCGTTGTTGCAATTGCGCCCTAGAGGCAGAATTTTCCCCCCCCAAACCTCCCTTGCTGGCGTCCCTGGGTCAGTGTATTTGCAGTGATTTACTCTCTGGAGGAGGGCACACGCCCACACTACTGTGGGGGCCCAACCCTCGCAGGAGCAGGAGGGCCCAATCCTCACCCTAGTCCTGGTCCCGTTCTCGAGAGTTATATCAGAGGGGACTGGAGCTCAGCATGAGATGATCAGGAAGTGTGAAACTGGGCGGATACCCATCAACAGGGCAGTAGTCTTACGCCTTCAACTGAGCTTTATCACTGTCAAACTCCTGATCGGTGGGATCTGGCTAAGGATTGAGCTCATGTAAGGGGACAAACCTTTGTCCGCTTTCACCCAACTTGACTGTGCCGGCTGGGCGTGTCAATTAGGCCCTTCCTGTCACGGTACTGTCAAGAGTCTATTCTTATATGCAAGCCTTGCGTCTTCACTGGGCTCTCTCCTTGGATAGAAGTGTGTAGGCATAACCCTTATATTCTCCTTCTTGCCCCTTGCCCTTGCCCAGGGCTCTTTGGTTAGATTCAGTTTGTGGGGTCTGGAAGGAGGGCACACGCCCCAGCACCTGGGGGTCCAACCCTTCGTTTCCCAGGGATCAAGTGTCTGTCCAGGTCAGGGGCAATGTAGTTCAATTGGCGGACAGCTAAATCTCTCGGGAAGGGGTCCAGCGATAAACTGTTGAATGCGAGGGCCTGTCCCACAGCCCCTCGACCTAGAGATTCGGGGGGAGGGAGCCTGACCTTCACTTGTATGGTGCGTTCGGTGGGGATGGTCAGCCGGTACTATTCACAGCAGTTCAGGTCTCCTGCAAGCACTGGCGTGATCGTCCGAAACTACTGTGCCCTTCAATGGTGGTCCGCGGGTGTTGTGCAGCTGCGCTTTCTTTACTGAGGGAGGTAAAACCTCTGTGGGGGGGATCTGGGATCTTGAGCCGCCGCTCAGGGAACCCCGGGAGAAGCTGGCGCCTCCAAGAGCAGGGCCGCGATTTGCGGCGGGCTGTCGGAGCTTGAAGGGATCTAGAAGGGAACGGTGACCATTGATCCCAGGGTACAACCCTGTCTGTGTCCTCGTCTCAGCTCCCCGCCCAGAGACAAGGAACCGGGCTATTCCTTTTTCGCGTCTAGCCTCCCAGGCCAAGGCGTTCGGGTCGTGGGTTCTCCTCGGCCCAGATTCCTCCAGGCAGCAGCAGATGGCCCGGGGGGTCGCTGCGTCGGGTCCTGTGAGGGCTTGGTGTGCTTGAGACGCGTGTGCTGGGTTTTCCCCACTTGCGGTCGCTGGCCTCAGAACTGCTTCTTCTGGAGGGTCGTCATTCTGGTTCTCGGTTCTCAGTGAAAACGCCAATGATTTCCTCTGCTCTTTCGATGGGGCCATGGGGGTTGTTTTCATGCTCCGTTGCGCACCTCTTTTTCTTGGGTGGGGGGGTCACTAGGTGGGGCTCAGGCCACGTTTAGGATCTGTGAGTGAAGAGCTCACACTGAGTTAGACTTCATCCGTACGCCCTATGGTGGCCCTTCTACCATGTTTTTAAGCGTTTTACTTGTGTGCTCTTTCATTTACCTGTACCCTTTCAATATAATCAAGGTGATTGATCCTGTGCCCTACACGCTCTGTGCTCCTGCTACCTGCCATTGGATACATCCCTATGGCGACATTGGTCCATTTTACCAGGGGCGCAGAGCATTGAACACTCCTTCCAACATGGACGCCGCCTGCCATGCACTAGAGGCAACAGATCCTGTTCTCTAGTGGTGAGTTTACACAGCACGCTGCTTCTGGATTCCATTTAGCAGTCCCTCCGGATCCAGTTCGCATGTCACAAAGCTGCGGATTCTGCTCTGACGCAGATGCTGTTCCTGGGTTTCCAGTTCCTAGTTTTTTTTTTCCCCTTCCTCCTCTCCCTGCCAGTCTTTGTTTCTCCTTGTTGTTCCCCATTTTGGGCTCCTGTCTCCCTTCCTTCAAATATTACCCTTGTTTTGAAGGATCCCATTATTTTTCTTCATTTGACTCCTAGGTTTCTGTCCTTAGCTTTACTAACCGGCTGATTTTTGTGATTCCAACAGCAATGACTGCCTCACTGCTCAGTCCAGAAACCACAGAGCCTGGGATTTCCCTCATTGGGGCGGCTCTCACACCGGTTCACTCTGGATTCTGATTAACTTTGATTAGAGGACATGGTGGCTACTGACAGGGGCGGCCTTACCTCTTCACATCTCGTTGCACTCAAAGAAGCAATGTACAGTTGACGTCTGATCTTTACTAGGGTTGGCTTCCCTCAACAGTTGTCTGACAGAGACAGCAACTTTGTCTAACGATATGTAGGCCATGGTGAAGAAGTGTGGGTGTTGGATACATTTTCACCCGCCTATCATCCACACCCCAATAAGCTTGCAGAGAGATTAAATGGAACTCTCACCAGAACGATTTGAGTGCTTGAGGAGCCCTAGAGAAGGAAGGGAGTCCTTCTGCTATTGTGCTTTTTGCCGACAGACACAGGCCTCAAGAATAGCTTCAATTTAGCTTTTTTGAGCTTCTATTTGGTCACCCTGTTGGGGGACTCTTAGGCACAGTGAAGGAAGGGTGGCACGCCCCCACCCCTTCTGTCACCTTGAATGTGGTGGACTGTGTGCTAGAACTTAGGAAGAGGATGAACCTTCTGATGGTTCAGGCCAATGGCCAGCTGAAGGTCTAGGGGGCAACACTGGTATGACCAAAAATCTTCTCTTATTCATTTCACCCCAGGCCAAGAAATCCTGATCATGAACCCTATAAGGCCTAGAGACTCCTTTACCAGATAGTTGAAAGACTAGGTGAGGTGAATTATTTAGTGGACCTTGAAAAGCCTAACCGTTCTCCTAAAGTGTTCCATGTGAGTAGATTGAAGGCTTTCATCCCAAGAGGGGAAATGGGAGCCCTGCTTTTGGCTTCAGATGGGGGAAGAAGAGGAATCTAAACCTCTCCCTGATCTGTTTCAAGGCAGCCCTTTTGATGGCTCCATTGCTTGGGCAATTTGCCCCCTTTTTTTCACTAACTCCAGACTGGACACCTTGCTGTCCGCATGACATAGACACTTGGGATAGTTTGCCTAACAAAAGTAGGAGTTGCAGAATGTTAGTAAATGTGAGATCGCACATCAAGTGTGAGGTCACTAAGAAGTTGGATCTAGAGGGTTAGAACGCCCTCTAACAGCCCATGGTCCAGTGCAATGGTTCTAGTACCAAAGGCAGTTATGACATATTTTGAGGTTCTGCTTGGACTTTCTGTATTCTTAGTCACGTGTAGAGATGAAAAATCATCTAAAAGTCTGCAATAATACTGTTTCTACCTTCCTAAGAGAACGCTTAATGCTTTACTACATATTGAAACAAATGTCAAAAATATCAAAGTGGAGATGGCAATAAAACCAGTTTTGTACTGGGTTCGCTTCTGGGTCTCAAGATTTGGCAAGTACGAGGGGGCATTGCTAGATATCCTGGCTCAGGACGGAGGATCAGCTCTACCTTGGTTTGCACAAATGAAATCAGTGTTGGCTTCCCTAAAATTGATGCCGCTATGGCAGCCCCCTGCCCCAAGGACATTAACACTAGAGGAAAGCAGTTAATCAAGAGAGCATATGATACCCTAACACAAGCATGCTCAAGGCTAAATGCCTCCACATTTACCTCTGGCTAGTGTACTGTGTTAACAAATACAATTTCGGCTTCTAGGAGTACTTGGATTGCATCACCCCGCCAGTGGCTCGCTCATTATACATGAGATTGTGCATGGGCACCTTATCGTTTGTTTATTTTTCACATTCATGGAATTCCTCACAACCCGTAACTTCCCCCGTTTACTTATTGTACCAAGGAGTCTTTAGAACGTTTTCTCTTCTTTTGCCCAATATGCTCGCTCCTTAGAACAACCTACCTAAACCCTTTTTTAAGGATATACAACATCCACAACATATCCGATGCACTAAATTGTGCGAATCGACAAAAGATGGAAACATCATCTGAGCTGTTGCAAAGGTTTGTACAGAGGGCATGGTTCAGAAGGAAACTATTTTTAGCACTTCTCGAAAAACACTGAATGAGTAGAGAACCAATTTTGAATTTTAACCCTTAAATGATGCATTTAACCATAAAACTGTTTCTATGCAGGTCTTTTAGGAATTGTCACTTGCAAGTAGCGTTGCATTTTAGGACTTTGAAAATTGAATTTGTGCCTTTACATTATCAAGTTGATAAATTATAAGGAATAGACCCCGTTTTAATTTGTTAGTCAATGTTTTATAAATTAATTTAATCATGTCTGTTTATAGAATAATTTTGAGTGCATCATTCGAACAGACTAATCTTATTCTTGTAAAGCGTGCTTTCATATTTTTCATATTTTTCATATTCCTTTTTAAGGCATTGTGTTGTAATTCTGAACCTAATGACGTACTGTCGAACAAAGGTATCAACTAAGCACATTCAAACAAATAATGAAGTGGTGGCGGCTCTCCTGCACCAAAATTTGAATAGATTCCTCAGGCCAGACCGCTTCCTTGCTGACCTTTTCCAGGCAGAGCCAGATCTATGGGCCCCTTCATTAACGATTGCTTTCAATGCCATAATTGGGACAGAATCTATCAAGAAGTCTTGGATTTTAGCAATTATTCAACACCTATACAAAAAGGGTCCTATAGAAAGACTGACATCCTATAAGACAGATTTTGCTTTTAGGTTCCTTATTTAAAATATGTGGGCAAGCACTTTTTTGCAAAAAATAGAATAGGCAGAACGAAAAAGTATCTTAGCACCCGTGAGGCTGGAGTTTTGACCAGGTGTGAGAACAAGCCAGCAAATCCTAAATGTATATTTGATAGTGGCTAACACCCTATCAAAAACGAGCCAATTTATCTGGACTTAATGGACCAGAGCACAGTCTTTGACAAGGTAAATCATCTGAAATTGTGGCAAAGTGATCCGGTCCCTATATTGCTCCACAGAAATCAGTTTACTAGTCACTCTCCGTCAAAACACACAAGCATGTGTGAGCAATGCAGTAAACTGACACTGCATGGGTTCTTTTCCTGTCAAGGCTGAAGTATGAAAGGGCCGTGTACTAGCCCCCTCATTATTTAGCTTGTGTATCAATGGTCTTTATGAAACCCTGGTGCAAGTGGGAGTGGACGCTCTGAAATCGGGGTGAACCGTGTTACCAATTGTGGCTTACGCCTATGGCACAGTGATGTTTTCTTGCATCCCCTCCATACTACAAAAGCTTATATCGAATGGATCGTGTCCTCCAAAGTATTCCACATCTTTGACATGTAATGTACACATCTGTGCTGCTTTGGAAACATTTTCGGCAGAGGGCGTCCTGCGTCGATGGCGTCGGGTCGATGTCCCTCGAAGGCCTCCATCGAGGGTGATGTCGCCGGATGTTATGAATAGGACTCACGGTGCCCGTAGCCTCGGTTTCCGGAAAGGTGTTCGCTTAGGAAACTCGGTGCGCCTTGTGTAATCTTCTTCAAAGAAAATGTCTTCATCGTCTACCCCTCCGACTCTGCGGTCTGGTTTTAAGACATGCCGGGACTGTATGTCCGAAATGTCGATTACGGACCTGCACCGCATCCGCTTGTGGTGTCTGGGCGAAAGTCATGATACTGACGGCTGCTCGTTGACTGCCAAGGCCTTGCAGGAGCGTAAGGGGAAATTACAGGTAGGTCGGATTTCTAAACGTCAAAAATCCCCAAAAACTGCAGGTATTTCCACCGACGATTCGAGGGGTGACTCTCCTCATGGGAAGGAGTCCCGGGGATCTCGATCCTGGAGTGGGTACCGCCACTCGTCCTCGTCTCGCCACTCCCAGAAGCGGCATCACCGGTCGCCTTCCCCGTCCTCATCGTATGATGGCTCCGTGAGGAAAGTGGCTTGTCCCACTAAATCCTCCACCCCTGAGGAATGGGCAGCATTCAGGGAGCAAATTCTGGCGATTTTTAAATCCCAGGGCACAGTTCTGTCCGCACTTTCGGAAGAAGCCAGCAGGGAACGGTCTCGGTCCGACGCTCGCGCGCCTTCGTGCCTGGGCACTCGGCGTGATAAACATCGGGAACCGTCGAGGTCCTGTTCGGACAAGGCTTCGGTGGATCACCAGAGACGTGCCAGATCCAGGTCTCGGACTTCGTCCTCAGCAAAACCGCAGTAATCTGGTAAGGACTCGAGGCCAGCGTCGACAACGTCTGTGCCGTGTCTCCCATGTCCGGCGGTTGGGGCTTTGCCTTCGATCCAGTCCTCAGAGCCGTCGACGCCGAAGCCATCGGCGCTTTTGGGGCAATTTGGCCAGAATTTGCCGGTGGAGGCCCTGGTACTGTGGAACCTCCGAGAAAGGCTTTATCCAAGACGGTGTGGCCTGTTGTGTCCCTAGGAAGGAGTACTTTCATTCTCTGCATGATATTTATGAGGATGAGGAGAGGTCAGAGATGGAGTTTGAGCCTGTTGAAACCCATGAGGCTCCTGACATGGTCTTTTCTGAAGACATTCAGTTGGAGGAGTTGCGTCAGCCGTTGCATGATGCCAGTGGCCTTGACACGCTTACTGAGGTGGAGTTTGGTAGGCCAGAGCCTGGGGCTCATGCTGAATCCTCCTATAGGAGGTTGTTGTCTAGAGTTACAGAATATCTCGGGTGGTCCGGTCCTCCGGTTGCATTCGATCAGGATGACCTGACTGATATTTCGGATCAGGCTCCGCCCACTGACCCAGTGTTGCCTTTTCATTTGGCATTGCAAAAAAGGGTGGCAGCTACTTGGCAGACCCTGGATGCTCTTCCGCCGGTCAGCAAATCGTTAACTAAGCAATACTGCCCATCCAGTAGCGACCCCAGCTACCTATCTACTCACCCCAGTCCTGAGAGTTTGGTGGTTCAGGCGGCTACAGCCACCTCGAGGCATGCAGCTTACCATACCATTCCTCCTGATAGGGATGACGAGCGCTTTGATGGCTTGCCACGCAAGGTATTTTCTGCTGGGAGTATGGCGCTGAAGTCGGCCAACTCCACTTGTGCCTTGGCAAGATTTTCACACACTGGAATTGTCTCTCCAGCGGCTGAGCAGATCCCTGAGGGGGAAGAAAAGGATGGTTTCCTTGCTCTTGTGCAGGATGGCAAGGATGCCATGTGTGAATCCCATCAGTCTGGGTTGGACACAGCTGATAGTGTGTGCTGGTCCATGGCTGCGAGCACCGTGATACGCAGGTTTGCGTGGTTGCAGAAGTCTGGTTTTGCTCTGGATGTGCAGGCCCGTCTTCTGAACATGCCCTTGGACGGCTCTCATTTGTTTGGCAGCAAGGCTGAGGAGAGCCTTGAGAGATTTCAGACCTCAAAAGCTGCTGCTAAATCTTTGGGCGCAGATGTGCATCAACCTCCGCCTTTTCATCCTAGGGGACAACAGTGGAGGGGGGGTTCCTTTCGTTACTACTCCTCTTTTGGTAGAACGAGAGGAGCCGCTAATCAAAGGGGCCTCCGTAAAGGTACCCGTGGTGGATGGGGAAATAGAGGTGCCAAAGCCGCTCAGGTAGCTGCCTCTTTACCTTCAGGTGCTGGCACAGCCGCTCCAAAACAGCTATGAGGCCATGTTCCATTGTTCGCTGGTTGGGGGCAGACTGTCTCAGCATCTCGAAGAATGGCAAGCTATTACTTCGGATGCGTGGGTTCTGCATACAATAGCCCACGGCTACTGCCTTCCCTTCCTAAAGCGGCCTCATGACAATCCACCGGGGAAACTCTTTGAAGCTTCCAGATCTGCTCCTTGCACAGGAAATCTTGACCCTGCTGGAGAAAGGCACTATAGAACTGGTGCCTGTAGTGGAGAGGAACAAGGGATGGTATTCCCCTTATTTTTTAGATCCCAAAGAAAGACTGGGGTTTGAGACCCATCCTGAACTTTCGTTGGTTGAACAAACTTCTCAGGAAGGACAAGTTCGGATGCTTACTTTCTTGTGCCAATTCATCCCAAGCACAGAGAGTACCTGGGGTTTGCGGCTGGAGACTCGCACTTTCAGTTTCGGGTCCTGCCGTTCTGATTGACCTCCGCCCGAGGGTCTTCACCAAGCTAATGGTGGTGGTGGCAGCGTACCTCCCACCCACCCCCTGCCCCTCGATTCACGTCTACCCCTACCTGGACTGGCTGATCTGGGTGCCCTCTCCCGAACAAGCATTGCATCACCCCAGTCTCACCTGCTGCTCCCTGCACGGGCTGGGCTTCTCCCTCAATTTCAAGAAGTTGCATCCGACACCTTCCCAACAGCTCCAGTACATCAGGGCTGTGTTGGGCATGTCCTTGGAAGTGCTCGCCTCCCAAGGTGAGGGCTCATCACATTGTGCAGATGGTGGACAAGTTTCAACATGCCCAGAGTCTCCCGGCTTTTGAATTCTTAAGGTTGCTTGGCCTCATGGCATCTTGCATTTTTCTGGTGCTAGAGGCCAGGCTGAGGATGAGATCCCTGAAATGGGTCCTCAAGATGCAGTGGTTGCAGTTCTCGGGCAATATGTCGGATTCCCTCCAGATTCCACTCTCGGTCTCCCAGAAAGGGAACCTGATGAAGGGGGGGCCGTTTTGGCAACCATGGCCGGAGGTGACTGTAGTGACGGATGCTTCCCTCACAGGATGGGGCACTCATGCCGACGACTGGAACGGCAGCGGTCGTTGGTCTCCGTCGGAGTCCAAACTCCACATCAGCCTGTTAGAGCTGAGGGCCATTAGGCTAGCCCTGAAGGCCTTTCTGCCGGCTGTGCGGGGGAAAAGTGTCCTGATAATGACGGTGGCCATGGATTACCGCAACAAAAAAGGTGGGGGGTAGGGTCACTCCCGTTGTGCAGAGAGGCAATGCAGCTCTGGTTCTGGGCCATCCAGCAGGGAATTTCGATCTCAGCAGTTCATCTGGCCGGAGACGAAATTGCGGCAGCGGACGCTCTGAGCAGGCAGAGCACGATCGCTCATGAGTGGGAGTTGGCTCAGGAAGTCCTTCAGGAGATCTTCGCCCTTTGAGGAACCCCGCAAGTGCATCTCTTCGCCACCAGTGCCAACCGAAGTGTGAGAGATTCTGCTCAAGGGAATTTCCTCCGAGGAGCCTTAGGAGACGCGTAGACGCGTTCGTAGTGGATTGGTCATTCCCACTGCTGTACGCTTTTCCTCCAGTCCCCGTCATTCCTCAAGTGTTGCAGAGGTTACGGAGGTTCAGTTCCCACATGATCCTCATTGCTCCGGAATGGGGCAGGAGAGCGTGGTACCTGAACCTTCTAGAAATGTCCATCTGTCCTCCACGCCGTCTTCCTTATCGAGAGGATCTGCTCGCACGAGGGAGGTCAGGTTCTCCATCCAGAGGTCAAGACTCTCAACCTTCACGATTGGTATCTGAAAGGTTGAGGTATAAGGATTGGGACCTCCCGTATGACGTGATGGAGGTGTTGCTTTTGGCCAGGCGGCCTGCAACAAAATCCCTGTACCGTTGCCGTTGACGCAAGTTCTGACTGGTGCAAAGGTCACAATGTTGATCCTTTTCAGTGCTCCATTCCTATGGTTTTGTCTTTCTTACTTTCTTTGGCCCACAGGGGCCTTCAAGTAGGTACCTTTTTAAAGGTTACCTGACGGCACTGTCTATATTTAAGTGCTGGTCTGAAGAATGTTCTTACTTTAAGATTCCTTTGATTTCCCACATTTTTTAAAGGACTGACTAATGTGTTTCTGCCGACCCCTTTCCAGGTGCCGGTTTGGGATTTGAATTTGTTTTTGAAATTTCTCATGGGTTCTCCGTTTGAACCTTTGCACTCTTGTCCTTTGAGATTGTCCTTCAAGACAGCGTTCTTGGTTGTGGTTACTTCCACTCAGTGAGTGAATTGCAGGCACTTTCCTCTAAGCCGCCTTTTACTGTGTTCCACAAGGACAGGGTAGTACTTTGGGTACGTCTGTCCTTTCTACCTAAGGTAGTATCTGAATTTCATTTGAGTCAGAAGGTGGTTTTTCCTTCCTTCTATCCTCCTCATCCTGGTAAGGAAGAGGAGAGACTCCGTAGGTTGGATCCTAGGAGAGCTCTGAGCTTTTATATTTCTAGGATGTCCAGGGTCAGAGTGGACGATCAACTCTTTGTAGGATATGCTGGACACCGATTGGGCCAGGCTGTTACCAAACAGACCTTGTCCAGGTGGATTATCCTCACCATTACGGAGTGTTACCGATTGGGGGGGGGGTATGGACCCTCCCTGAAGGGTTGCGAGCTCATTCCACTAGAGGTGTGGCTACTTCAACCGCCCTCCAGCGGGGTGTTCCTATTAGGAATATTTGTGATACCGCTACATGGGCTTCGCTCCACACCTTTATTAAACATTTCTCCCTGGATACGATCCATGGTCAGGATATGGCCTTTGATAAGGCGGTTCTTTATTCCGCCATCTGATTGGGTGCTCTAAATTCTCTCCCCCCCCCTCCATTTTCTGGTTCTGCTTTGGGAGTCTGTCAAAGATGTGGAGTACATTGGAGGACACAATCCATTTGAAGAACAAGTTACTTACCAACTGGTAACTTTCTTTTGACTGGATTTTCCTCCAACGTATTCCACATCGCTCACCTAGCCTGCCCCTCTGGAGAATTTCTTATGCGATTGCAGCTTACGTTTCCACAAGGCTATGTGCAGTCAAGCAGGCATGAGACTGATGCCACACGTTGAGGGTGGAAAAAACTTGAATTGAGGCTATGGGCGCCGTGTGTCCTATTTATAATATCCGGTGATGTCGCCCTCGACGGAGGCCTTTGAAGGACATCGACCCAACATCATAGACTCAGGACACCATCTGCCGAAAAAGTTTCCGAAGTGCACAGTTGTGGACATTACATGTCAAAGATGTGGAATACGTTGGAGGAACATCCAGTCGAAAGAACTTTACCAGTTTGTAAGTAACTTGTTCTTCTATTGCTCTTACCCATACCTGCCATTTACTGTCGGACCCTCCCTTTTTGGCCTTTCTCTCCTTCTCTCCCCCCCCCCCCCCCTTTCTCTTGCTTACCCCGACCTGCTCTTTACTCCCGGACCTTCCCTTTTCATCCTTTCTCTCCTTCACTCTCCGCCCCCTCCCCTTTCTCTTGCTTACCCTGGCCCACTGTGGTTTACTCCTAGTCCCTCACGCATAGTGCTCCTGCCCTCCACCGCATCTGCTCCCCCTGCCCTTGCTTGGTCCAGCTGTGGTGCGGGACGGTCTTTCTACGTATAGTGGGCCTGTGATAGCGGGTCCTGCTACTGCTGTCCCTGGGCCTGCTTTCAGGTGAGTGCTCCTTCTGCCCCACCATTTTAGTTTAGTTTTATCCTTTCCCTCTCTTCCTTTTCTCCATCTTTTTTCCCCCTTTTTCTTGCTTACCCCAGGCCTGCTGTTTCCTCTCAGACCCTCAATATTCTCTCTCTCTCTCTCTCTCTCTCTCTCTCTCTCTCTCTCTCTCTCTCTCTCTCTCTCTCTCTCTCTCTCTCTCTCTCTCTCTCTCTCTCTCTCTCTCTCTCTCTCTCTCTCTCTCTCTCTCTCTCTCTCTCTCTCTCTCTCTCTCTCTCTCTCTCTCTCTCTCTCTCTCTCTCTCTCTCTCTCTCTCTCTCTCTCTCTCTCTCTCTCTCTCTCTCTCCATTCTAAAAAGCGCTCCAAATGTTTGTCTATATGGATTGTTGGGTGTAGGAAATGTGCTATTGTCAGGGTAGGAATTGTTACCCTTAAATGGATTGCTGGGGCAGGACATGTGTTATACTTATGTACGGGCATGCGGCGCGTAATAAGAATTAAAATAAAGATCTATGAAATACAAGCAATGAGTTACCCTTAAATGGATTGTTAGAGGAAATGTTACTTTTGAAGGATTGTGAGGTTTAGCACAGGCTTGCATTGGAAGAAAGTGTCGTTTTAGTGGGCTAATTTCTCTTGAGGAACTTAGGCTGTCACCCATATGGCCATTTGTGTTGTGCTCCTGAGGTTAGCCGCCATTACACCCCAGATCTACGCTGGTAATTCCTCCATAACGCTTAAAGATCCTAACTCGGCCTTGGTATCCTGATATCGCAGTTAGTGAATGGCTGTTAGGAGCATACATAGAACCAGGAAGATATCTAGGAGAACTATAAAGGTACCCTGTCCATGGAGCCTAGAAAACCCTACTGGCCTAAATCCTATGGTAGCTGCCTAGTAGATCTACTTTTTTAGCCAGTCTATTGCGCTAAGAAGACTTGAGGATAGGCCCCCCACCCATTGATGCCTAGAAAAGTCTACGAGGCTATCTGGCCTTTTTTCCACAGACTTTTGGACGACAGTGTCATGAAAGATGAGCACAATCGGTGCACTTGGTACGTATAAATGCACCACTTTGGTGGGCATTCTGCTGCAGGCATGGCTATCCATCCACTCACAGTAGAATGCAGCCACGACCAATGGCAAAACTCGGGCTAGCTTAACACTTAGTTTTTAAGCCTTCTTACACCAGACTATGCCTCAACACCCTGACATCAGTATGCTGCGAAGATGAATGACAAATTGGGGCATGCTGGACACATCGTGGGTCTCTAGCACTCGCGCCATCTCCTGACCTCTCCCAGTACCCATCCACCTACCCTTTGTGGATTTTTTCTACCGGAGCCTGGCCAGCCAACTAACCTTATCGTGGCCAAATGCACATACGCATTCTATCCGACTCTGTGATCTCCAACACTCTGGACTTTGGTTCACCAAGGGTGTTCCCACTACAGCGCTTTGAGACTATAATAATGGTAAAAGGCACTATATAAATGACAATTACAATACAAAGTCTATAGGCTGACCTGCTGTTATGATGAAAAGCCATGTTCCCAAAAGAAAGCAATCCACCCCAGGGGCCACCACTGGAGACGCAGCAGAAGAGATCCAGTGGGCGGTTCAAGACCCAGCAACCCATGAGCAGAAAAGCCAAGCAGGATTCAGCTCCCCATATGAACTAATGGGAAAATGCTGTACAAGGGGACATGCAGAACTCGACAACAACAGACCATAGGGACCCCTGATTGTGAGTATTTTTAATTAAACCAAATAATCACAACAATCTACTGTGTACCCTCTGCACTCTAATCGAGCTGATAACTCTTCTACACTACGTCCATTAATAAACTTCACTTGTCTGATTGTATATTTTTTTTACCGCTATATTCCATATTTGTGACATAAATGTATCCAGATTTCTGATGTTTGTGAAATCTGCTTAGATCACATGCTGTGCATAGGCCGACATCTAATGGAAGCTGCGGAGTATTAGTTCCTTTTTCGAAATTTGAAAAGGGACATTGAACATGGCGTGCCAGTAATACTATCCCTAGTGTGACGTCCCATGTACCCATGACACCTCATGCGTGTAGGACCCTCAGATTGTATTTTTCCGCCATACATGTTGCGGAGTTCCTTCGGCGCTAAGCCATTTTATAGTTCAATTAACGTTAATGCTTCTCCTTTCCCCCTTGCACCGTATGCCGAAGACCAATGCTGGTGAAGATCGGAGAAATCAACCGTCGAGGACTGCCAGAGCGGACTCCTGGCCTCGACCCTATCAGTAGGGAGAGTGGCGGGTGGTCATATAGGTTCTCTATTCCCATATATATATATATATATATATATATATATATATATATATATTTTCACCCTACTGCCATATTGTACCTTATGAAGAGTACTCCATTCAAATTCTGCCCTAAATGCAATAGGAAGTTTCCCTGGGTGGATAAGCACCTTATGTGCAATCTGTGTCTCCCTCGAGACCACCCCGAGGCTACCTGTCGAGCCTGCAAGCTCTTCAAGCCGAAGACCCTTAAATACCGCTCAACTAAGCGGTGGGCCCACTACGCCAGGCAACTAGAGGCCATGGACGTAGAAGGGACATTCAGCGTTAGCAGCAACACCACTGAATCGGACAGCGAGGGCAAAGGGGCGACTTTGGACACACACGCGCAGACCCCGACCCTGAAGGACTGGCTGGCGGCCACGTTGTGGGGACTACACCCGGCGGCAAAAGCGCTACACACTCGTACACCACTAAATACATCAGTCCCGGCCGTGACTCGATATGCGTGTTGAGCGATTGGCACCGGACGACACCTCGAGAGCGGTCCAATAAATCTTTGTCCTCTGGGCGTTCGTGTTCGCCTCATGGCAAGGCCCAACCGTCTTCGGTTGAGAAAGGTGTCGCCTGATCAACAGTCCCTGAGGCCCAGTCATCGGATGACGATACTGCCCGGCACCCTCAAGAGGTACACCCGAGATTAGACATCCTCCTTCGAATCCCGCCTCTGAAACACGACGCAATGCGTCAGACCCCTCCGAGGCCCCTAAAAAGTCTGGTAAACACTCCTCTAGCCAGGGGGGAGGGGATGAGCAACATAAAAAGGCATCTTCGGATCCCCCATGTTCATAGAGAGAAGCATAAGGTCCCAAAGGTAACCGGGAAGTCCAAGGTTTCGAACCTACCCCAAATACAAAACTAATTCCTCCCAGGTCTGAGAATATGGGCACTGATGGGGATAACGGTGTCACTCTTGAACCAGTAACTATTCCTTGCTCTAAAGAGTGGAGCTCAGCAGACATTGACAGGGTCATGACAAGGTTAACATTCATGGCTAACTTTTATGAAAAAGACCCAAACTACTTTTGTAGTTACTCTACCACCCCTCCTGACGAGAGAGAGCCTCAATATAATATAAGAAAAATAAAATAATTATGTTGAGGACCAGGTAGGTGACCCTTATTATGGGGATGACGAAGACCAGGAGGAGGAGGATGATTAAGCTGAGGCTTACAACATTGACTCCCCGGTTCCTAAAGGCCTCCCCGGTGCATGACTCGCCTGTAGACAACCAACCCCTCCTGAATGATGTGCTGGCTAAGGCAGCTACCCACTTCAGTATTGACACACAGGGTGTTCAGGAAGACGGCGATTTCGCTGAGGAAATCCTAGGGGATATGAGAGCTATTACTCAGGCTATCCCATTGCTAAATGGCGCAGGATTGATCCTCGCTGCAAACCCCGGATTTCACTCGAGCGGTTAATCCTCGGGTCGAGAAATTGTTCAGTGGCGCGCCCTCCGATCCCCTGTACATTAGGGGTCAATTAAAACCGGATTCCCCGGAGGATACTACATAGAGTTGCTAGGGCGCCCCCAAAACCATCCTCCCCGACAAAGAGTACACTCGCTGGAACATCAAAAAATCCTCCTCGAGGAGATCGCCGTTCTGCTGGCAAAGGACGCCATAGAGGTTATCCCGGACAACCAGGTAAACAGGGGTATTTATTCAACCTACTTCCTTGTGCCAAAAAAAATCTGACAATGCGCCCAGTATTAGATTTGCGCCCGGCAAACAAGTATGTTCAGCCACAATAATTCAGCATGACTATACTACAAGAGGTAATCCCTCTACTAAAAAGGGGGGATTACATGGCAACATTGGATATGAAAGATGCCTATTTTCATATTTCAATGTCCCCAGCGCACTGAAGATTCTTGCGTTTCAAGATAGCCAACCAGCACTACCAATTCAAGCTGCTGCCCTTTGGAATAGTCTTGGCTCCAAGGGTATTCACCAAGGTTCTGGCGGTGGTGGCAGCGCACCTATGCAGGGAGGCAATCCCAGAGTACCCTTACCTGGATGACTGGCTTATTACAGGGGAGTCACCCCTAATTTGCAGACTAAACATCCAAAAAACCATCAACCTCCCCTTCCAATTGGGCTTCTCAATCAACTAGAAAAAGTCAAGCCTGGTGCCAAGCACCTCAAAACAGTTCCTAAGAGCTGTCGTAAATACCCAAGAGGGGCTGGCCTTTCCATAAGAGGAAAGAATTTGAAATTTGTTGTTGCAAATTGCTCAATATCAGGCCGGTCGCCAAATAAGGGTGTGCAAAGCTATGCGTTTGCTAGACATGATGGTGTCCTGCATTTACCTGGTTCCCCATGCGTGCCTGCGACCCATGCAGGAATGGTTGGCGAAACAGTGGTCTCAGGCAAGTGGTCAGTGGAACGATCTAGTGGTTGTTTCGCCAACACTAGTACACAGTCTTCGCTGTTGGACCAGAGAGAATCTTACGAAGGGGAAACCCTTCTACGATCCACAGCCGTTGTCACAACAGACGCCTCCCTGGCAGGGTGGGGAGCTCACTACCTTCACCACACAGCTCAGGGTCTCTGGTCTCACATGGTGGCTCAGAACCACATCAATCTGCTAGAACTTCTGGCAGTCTTCAAAGCGCTTCGGGCATTCGAACCCCTCCTATCCAACCAGTCAGTGCAGATCCTAACAGACAGCATGACTGCAATGTTTTACTTAAACAGGGGGGCACTCGTTCTCAAAATCTGTCCAAGCTTGCCGAGCAAATTTGGAAATGGGCACTCAAACGGAAGATTTACCGGTCATCCCAACATGTTCCGGGGGAGCTCAACTCACTAGCAGACGCTCTGAGCACAGATCCCCTCCCAGAGGAACACGAGTGGCGACTACACAGAGGTCGTAGGAGACCTCTTCTCTCGGTGGGGTTTCCCCACTATAGACCTATTCGCCACAAGCGAAAACAGGCAATGCCCAAACTTCGCATCCGGGTTCCCTCAGCCAGGCTCCAAGGCGAGCGCCCTATGGATGAATTGGTCAGGGATATTTGCTTACGCTTTTCCACCAACCCCTCTGATGAGGAAAGTGGTGAACAAGATCCACAGGGAACCGAGGACGCTCATCCTAGTTGCTCCTATGTGGGTGAGACAACCATGGTATCCACACCTGCGCAAACTGGCAGTGTGCAACCCCATCAAACTCCCGTGCCGGTACAACCTACTCTCCCAGCACGAGGGACTAACAGTGTACCCAGAGCCACACTCTATGAACTTGGCAGCATGGCTCCTGAAGTCCTAGAATTCGGGCATCTCAATCTGTCAGAGATGCATGGATATCTTGAAAGAATCAAGAAAACCAAACAGTAGGCACTCTTACTATGATGAATCGAAACGTTTCGTAATTTGGTGCCAGAATAAGCAAATCAATCCCATTGATTGTACTCCATCTAACTTTCTTACCTATATGCTCCACCTACTTGATGCAGGGTTAGTGTTCAACTCCCTAAAAGTCCACCTGGCGGCCTTGTCGGCTTACACCACTTCCCATAATAAGATCTCATGTTGGAAGGTACCTGTCATCAAGGCATTTATGGAGGTGGTATGTGGGATGTATTGACCCACTTTTTCTCTGCTATGCTGCATCACTTTGTTATGATGGGTTCAGAAACAGCAAAAATGGCCGCAAAACCCTTGTGTGCGCCAAAACCCCTGAAAATCACACTTTGCATACGCATAAAAAGATGGCTGCCCAATCTGCCACGCATGTTGTCAGTGGTGGAACAGAGCTTTCACTCCTGAAATGTCACTGGGCCCCACAACAATTGAAAATGGAGTACAGAAGGAAAAAGCAGTGCTCTGCTACATGAAACTCCAATTATGGCTTTAAATCACTTTTTCTGTGCTGCTGAAACCCTAGAATGCCGGTACAGAACACTTTCAAATAGTAAAAATTCTTGCTGGGTGCTACAATTCACTTAGTTTAAGAAATCATTGTGAACCTACAAGGTCCTGAAAAGCTGAGAGCATAAAAGGATTTCCACAGCAAAAAGCGGCCTGTCTGTGGATCTGTCAAAAATCTCTGTGCAGCAGAGGGCTGCTGTGATGACAGCTGTCAGGGGCCTGCCTGATAAAACTTTAACATGTATAAACTGAAAATCAAATGTTTGCAATCCAAGGGACCTGTACTGATAGTAACCCATATTGTAACTGTTTTGATTCCATGGTTTAAAATCTTGAATGAGAATTCTAGCTGCTATTTGATCCAACAAGTTTGTTTTGTGCTAATGAAAAGGCCACAGAATTGAACAATTAATGTAAACCTTGCTGAAGCAGCAGAACTTGAATAACAGGTTTTTCTCACAGAAGAAAGGTCTTCCCCCCAGCAGGAAATCACGGAGAAGTGTTAATTGCAGGGTAGGAAAGAACCTGGTCTACAGAGGCAAAAGGAGCAATGATAAGTTGCAGAGCAGGAAATTCGAAGTGTGAAGACAGTCGTAAATGGCCTCTGCAAGGAGCAAACAGGGGTTTGGCTCCTGGGCTTCCAGGGAGAGACCAAGGGGTGGAGCCAAACAACCATTTGTTGCTTAAGAAGGACAAAGAACATATTTTAAAAAGACTGATAACTTACTATTGAAAATTGTGAAAAATATAAAAATAACAGGGTTGTTAATGTAATTTCTGGTTGCACGGGTGAAGGGGCGCCAGAACTGGGTGACATGTTCTGGACAAATGGCAAGAAATATGATTTTACGAAAAATGTATTTCCGCTAGAAGTGTGAAACTCTATACACTTATTCCCATGTTCAACATGCACACTTGTAGAAATTTGCTTAAAATTTGACATTGTGTTCCTAGTGAAAATGGCAACATTCTGTGAAAAGCGGAGACAAGATCCCACAGCTACGGGGTTTTGAGGAATAGCTGCTATGTAAAATATGTAATCGGTATAGTGATTTTTAGAGAGGTTGCACATGTGGAAATATGTATTTTGCCAAAAATAGATTGTGTTCCAGGGGCTAGGGGTGGATTCTCAGCCTCATAAAATCACACCACAAAGATGATTCTGTTTCTCTCCTCCTATCAAGGCAGAGAGCAGACTCTGACCAATCACCTGTCAAAGGGGCAAGCTTAGGCTAAACCGGCCCACACACCCCCTTTATGACCGCTCACCACACATAAGGACAGACAGATTCATTCACTATCCTGATGCTGGCGGAGCACCCTGCTGCTGAACTCTACATCATCTTTGTTCCAGACTCCAGAAACTTGGCAAAGCAAAAGGCCTATTACATAGCTGAACCATTCTCAGCTAGGCCGCAAATTCCAGAACAGAACCCCACAAGCCTAAAGGGGAAGCATCATAATACAGCCGGGCTGTGCTGTTACTGCTTGCCTGCTGAAAATAAATATCCTCTGAACCAAGAAGGGCAGATCCAGTCCAGTCCTGTGCCGTGCTGTGACCAGAGTGCATTGCAGTTCTGATCCAGTCCCGTCCTGTGACCAGAGCGCCTTGCTGACGCTGCCCAGTCCGATGTGCCCAGCCGTCAGTCCCTGATATGTCCAGAATCCTGATGGTCCAGAATCATGACAGTCCAGGATCCTGACAGTCCCATTTAAAAACGTATCCAGTGAGTATAAATACCAAGAATTGTGTCACTAGCATATGTGTTTTGCATAGTCTTGTCCCTATCTTAGACCCATCTTATCTTGTATTCAAAACCTGTATTGTTAGGAGTATCTCTGCATTGTCTGAACCCTCTTTTCCAACCCATCCTATCTTCTCTCCATAACCAGTATTGTTAAAACTATCTCTGCACTGATCCTTTCTCATCTGAAGAAGGAGAGTTTCCTTAGCAGGCAGTCACTCTGATCAAGTGACTGTGTTCCTGTGTGGTATTCGTTTTGTTCATAGTCATCCTCTAGTGTCAGAAAACCCATTTGTCATTTTAAAAGCGCATTCCTGTTTTCCCGTCTCGCGCCTATCTCGAAAAAACAACCTCTACTAAAACGTCTATAACTTCCTCAGTTTCTGTGATGGAAACAAAATTTTAACTTCTGCTTGTAGCCAACACCCATATCTATCAATCGCACCTAAAACCGCATTCCACATCCATGCGATTCTCCCGTTATCGCGAATATCACGCAGTGTAAAGTTGGCCGCAAATTTTCATTTTGGGAAAATTCTACATGTGTAAAACAGCTTTTAATTGCTTCTGACTTGAATTTTAAGATTTCAAATGTTTGCTTTTCATTAAGTCACTGCCTGTGTTTGTGTGCAACTTTCCAAAGCGGCTCCCATAAGAATTTAGAACAATTTCAGCAATTTTGATCATATTTGGTGTTTTTGCCCAGTCCATGCTAAAGATAACTTTAAAAGCCATTCTGACAGCTTGACGGTCAATTTCGTTTCTCTTATGTTTGCTGGGGGACAGTGGGATTGATATTCTGTTTGAATTCTGCCTTTATGAATACCTGCTCTTTCCTCCTATCTCTTTACATTGCCTTTTGGGGGTTAAGAGGTGTGCAGGTGGAACCTCTAACCACAGTGCTATCTAATCTGAACCACACAAGTATTATTTTCTGTGCTGAATTGTTTTGCTTACTACTTACTCCTTGTGTATTAAAGATATTATTCAGTGTTACATCACCCCATTGGTGATTGTTGTGTACCTATTAAAACATAGTGTGATTACATTTTAAATACATAAATAAATACTTACCTTTGCAAACCAGCCTGATTCCTGGTTCAGTGTGACCAGGGGGGTTCTAGGAGAAGTGCGTGATATGAGTGCTATATCGTTCAGAATAAAGAACTTTTAGACAAAAATAAATAAGGATTTCAGTTGTGCACTACATGCTAGGTAAAGAGACTCCACCCTCCAATCTCTAACCCACCACCAGGTTGGGACCTAAACGTGGTACTCGCTAAGCTCATGGGACCCCCATTCAAGCCAATGCACAAGTCTAGTCTCAAACATTTGACTTATAAAACTGCCTTCTTAGTAGCCATCACTTGCATAAGAAGGGTCTGTGAAATCCAAGCTGTCAGTGCAGGATCCTTTCTTTACTATACGTAAGGACAAACTGGTTTTACGGACTCACCCTAGGTTCTCACCGAAGTTAATTTCCAAATTCCATGTTAACCAGTCTATTGAGCTAACGGCTTTCTTTCAGGAACCCAAAAGCTCTGCTGAGGTTAAACTCCACACACTAGATGTGTGGAGGGCGGTCCTCTACTACGTAGACAATTCCAGGCCGCTAAGAAAAACAGATCAACTGTTTGTCTCCATAGTGCCAGGCAGAGAAGGAGATCGCATCTCTAAAAATGCCATCTCTAGGTGGATAGTCGGATGTATCCAACTGTGCTATTCCCTTTCAAATAAGATACTGCCTTTTACGCCCAGGGCCCACTCCACAAGGGGTACTGGAGCCACTCTGGCTTTCATTGCAAATGTCCCCTTAGACATTATTTGCAAAGCAGCTACATGGAGCTCTTTACATACTTTAACTCAGCACTACTGCATTGACACTCATTCCAAGACAGATACACTAGTGGGACAAGCGGTTCTAAGACATTTATTCGCTCATGACCCTTCTCTCATCCCACCTCCTTCTTCTAACACTGCTCTCTAATCTATGCACAGCATGGGATCTAAGCAGATTTCACAAACATCAGAAGAGATTCATTACTCACCGTAATGGTATTTCCGATGCTTGTATCTGCTTAGATTCACATGCGCCCGCCCTTCCTCCCCTCTGAGAGAAGGCGCATGGATGTTTGTGGTCTTATCTATCTTATCTGCTTGGATTCTCTGTACTCGCGCTACTCCTCATGCTACCTCATGTTAGAAAAAATCCAATCTGAGGGTCCTACACGCGTGAAGGATCATGGGTACAGGGGACGTCACCCTAGGGATAGTATTACTGGCACGCCCTGTTCGACGCCCCTTTTCGAGTTTCAAAAAACAAACTGGAATACTCTGCAGCTTCCACTAGATGTCGGCCTATGGACAGCATGTGAATCTAAGCAGATACAAGCATCAGAAATACGATTACGGTAAAACATTTTTTAAAACATGTAAATATTACAGGTAATGAATTCAACAATTTCTCAAAACAATGTTGCCACTTGTTTCCATTACTTATCTTCAAAAGAGAATTGTAGATTTTCACACAGCAGGACCCTTCTATCGATCACCCAACGCATTTCGAAAATTACTATATTCTTCAGGGGCGAAGTCACATGTTCGATTCCTCCTCACAAGGTGCAAGGTCTCACTCTGACGGTTTAAGGAAAACTTCAGACAGACTGGTGATATCAGTGTTCCTGTAATCTTATTGAGATTTCTTGAGAATAGTGAGAGAATTGATCCTTAGTTGGTGGAAATTTCCTGAGGCATTTTTGTCTCCATCAACTTCTGTGTTAGTTTAAACGATTTCAGTAGTTTCAATTACCCGCCAACCCAGGGCCCAGAGGTGAGAACCTAGTGTTGCCTGAAAATACTGTTCCAGGAAAGCGGAACAGCCCTGTAAGTAAGTGCTCCTTTTTAAAGGGAGGATTGAGGGATCCAGTCACGAATGGACTTCCACCCTGAGCCAACAATGACCCAGGCAGCCCAAAAGAAAAATCCTCATTCACAGTAGTGGGACCATCGAGAAGTGGATGGATGCAGGAAGTCGGAGGATACTGCCAAGGCTCTGCTGGTGAAGGAGGATGGCACACTAGCAAAAACAGCCAGTGGAGCTTGGCAACAGTGTTGGCTACCAGAGAAGGCTCAGGCAAATTTGACAGGGTATAGAAGTCACAACACCTTTCCAGGTGGCAACAGGTTCCAAAACCAAATTGGCAGACTCTGTCAGGGAAATGGCAGTAAAATGCAGTAAAATGGACTGGGAAACAGTCCCAGAATGGATGGCCTGGCCACCACAGATGAGGACCCAAGAGCAGGACAAGGAAAACTCTGGAAGAACAGCCAGCAGCCCAGAAATGCCGAATGCTGGGAAACTACAAGAAATCCTTTAGCAGGTAAGCTAACCTGCTCTCCTTCCAAAAATCCAGCAGCACTGAGCTCAGTAACACAGGTTCCCTTACACTCATAGGGGCTGGCTCTTGCCAACCCACCAATCCTCTTACTGGAATTGAAACAAAGCTTTTGGTTGCCAGCCAATATTGTTGGCCCCAAAAACAGCCCGACACCCAGGGCCACCCCCACAGGAAGTGTTATTGTCCTGCCCTGCTCATTGTATTGTAGTAGTCAATTATAATGACCCCTTTTCCCATTTGTATGGCCTCAAAGCGCTTTGTGGTAGGAACACCCTTGAGGCCCAAAGTCCAGGTATTGGAAAGTTCTAAGAGGCGGCTTAAGATGCGTCTGCTTCTGGCCAAGATTAGGATTTAGGAGGACTGGCTAGGCTCCAATAAGTAGCCCAAGCAGCCAGGCATGTGGGTGGGTGCTCCGGGTGGTCACAACAGAGCGCTAGTGCAGGAGGGGCTCGATGCGTACCCAACTAGACCAAATTTGTCATAGGTTGTCGCTGTAGTCCAATGGCGGAGGTGTTGAGACAAGTCCGCTGTTTCAGTGCAAAATGGTTATGTGACCAGTTAGACCAAATTTGTCAGTCGCAGCTGCATTCTAATGTGCGTAGATGGAAACCTGTGCCTGCGTCAGATGTCCACCGAAGTGGTGCATTTATACATACCAAAGCTCAGAAGGATCCTATCTTTGATGTCGCTGCGTCATCCAATCCTCTATGGGAAGAAAAAAAAATGCTACCTTCATAGATGCTTTTAGGCATTATGGGCAGGCTATCCCTGAGTCTAGCAAGGGTGATAGTCTGGCTGTCCTGGAACATCTTCTAGTTTTGACAGACAGGCTACCATGGAAACCAGGATTATGGGATTCTTCGTGCAATACACATATATACTACATATCTTCCATGTTCTACAGACGCTAACCAAAGTAGTCTAATAAGTGCAATATCAAGGATACCTGCATGTACCCACTGTGCGTTAAATGGCTAACCTATGCAGTTATAAGTGCAATGGGGCTTACTAACATATATCTTTGAGCATTGTGGGCGGGCTGACATTTATAGACGTAATGCTCCAAGTGAACCACATGTTAACCTGCATGTGCTTTCCAGGCCACCCGCATATCCAGGCACAACCCCATGGTTGTCCTTGCAGGTATTGTAAGCGGGCTAATATGAAACCGTCAGGTCCAGTACCTCCCCAAGGCGTCCATTTAAGGGCATCAAGTTCCATACCCCAAGTCCATCCTAGTGCATCACTATTCTTGCCACCTAAAAAAATCATTTTCCAGCCCCAACCGCACCTCAAGGTGGACCGTTGACCGGTCTTCTCTGTGTTGAGCTGCGACGTGAGTTTGGGCATGTTCCAGTCCTTGTTTCATGAACTAACCATATGTCCCAAAGCTTTCACACACATGCTAAACACCAGATTGTCAGGTGTTGTATACCAGTAATCAGAGTATACCAGTCGGAGTGGACGCGGCCCCGAGTTGTTGTGTGATGGTGTGCAAGGAGTGGACTCGATTTGCAAGGCGGTGCTGCCGCAAAATCAGCTGGCATCCGTTGCAACAAGTCTTGTTGATGTTTTCATGAGCTGGGGTGGTGCTTGTGTGTGATGAAATAGCATGGGAAGGAGGAGGGAGGGGATTTATGTTGTGGTAGGGAATAGCCAAGCAGACCATACATTTCCCAGGCCTTCTACAAGGGAAAGAAGGAAAACGCCCCTTTTCAGTGATCGACTAACAAAGCATTTCCTGACAGTGTTGTTCAGATCTTTTACCCCTACAAGGAAATTTCCACCGCAATGGAGTCTCAATGTGGTTCTTGCCGGGCTCATGAATTTGCTGTTCGAGCCATTAGCGACTTCTCGCCTAAACTTCCTCTCCTGGAAAGTCTTGTTCCTTTATAGCAATTACATCGGCAAGGAGAGTATTGGAGCTACAAGCGTGCACGGTAACCAAACCATACTTACACTTTTACAGGGACAAAGTGGTCCTTAAAACCAATCCACATTTTATACTGAATGTACCATCCGAATTCCATATGCTTTTGTTGATTACGTTGCCAGTGTTATTCCAAGAGGTGAAAACACCAGCACAAGATTCATTACACTCTTTGGACGTCAAGGGCACTGAAATACTACCTCCACATAACTGTAGTCCTCAAGGAGCTCTACGCAGCTGTTGGTTGCTTACGAACCTCCAGACAAAGGAAAAGCAACCTCCTAAGCAGGGAATCGCGAGTTGGATATCCTCCACTATCTCCTTTTGTCATGCAAAAGCAAACAAACCGCTAGCGAGGCTGGCCCAGGCCCACTCAACAAGAGCTACGGCAGCATCTGTAGCAATTTGGTCGGGTTTGCCCCTGAAAGACGTATGTCGGGCAGCCACCTGGGTCATTCCACGCATGTTTACTAGGCATTACTGCCTCCAGGAGCAACATGCTGCTGACACAAAGACGGGTGCCTCTTTCAATAAGGTAGGATTTTCCCTGTTATCTGCCACCATTCAATGTTTGTACTATTGTGACATCTGTTCATAGCATGTGAATCTATGAAAGATTCAATACAGGGTAAGGGGTACGTTTCTTACCTGTAACTCCATTTCTCCAGCATTGGTATCTTTCATAGATTCACATGAGCCCTCCGGCCATCCCCTACAGAAAAGTGTCCCTCGGATGCATCGAAATCCAGCATGTACGGGGTAGAATCTGAAAGGAAGCTGCAGGGGAGGTGCGTCCTATTGGTGGAGACCAAATGCACCCAAAAGGATGGCAGTGGGCTACAAAATACACCTATTTTTCTTTATTTACTAAGAGGTTAACCGAGGAATCCCAGCTTGACTGGGAATCTTCATAGCATGTGAATCTACAACAAAAAAACATGAATCTACAAAATGTGAATCTACATGCAACAAAAATAATCTCCCTTATCTTCTCTCGCCTCTACTATTGCTCCTCCCTATTCTTTGGACTACCTGCTTCTCATCTTGCCCCTCTCAAATCTATCTACCACTCAGCCGTCCGTACCCTCTGTCTTCTTGCCCTGCATGACTCCATTTCTTCTTCACCGTCCTCCCTTGGCTGGCTTCCCTTCCACTCCCAACTTACATTTCATTTCCTCTGTCTAGTCTTTACGTCTCTCCATGACCTGGCTCCCCCATATCTCTCCTCTCTCCTCTTTCTATAATCCCTCCCCCTCCCTCTGTTCAGCCAACCACTTCCTTCTCACTGCCCCCCCTTCCGCATGTGCTTCCTCCCGTTTACGCTCCTTTCAGCTCCTAGCCCCCCTGCACTGGAACGCCTTACCTTTCTCAATCTGCTCCATTCCTACCTTTTCCTCCTTCCGCTCTTCCCTGCAATCTCTCCTTCTCCATTCCCCGCCATGAAACCTTCCCCAACTCTCATTCTCTCCCCTTCCCTTGAATCTTCCTTATGATCATCTTCCGTCCCCCTCCCCTTATCCTCCCACATTTTCACCCTATTCCCCTCCTGTTTTTCCCTCCCTCCTTCCTTCCTCACCCCGTCCCCCTTCCACTACAGATTAATTGCTCTACTTACTGTTTTTATTGGTTCGTTTCATGATTGTAAATTACTTCTACTGTTATGTTCTATGTATTCTGTTGTTTTAATGTAAAGCGCTTTGGATGAAAGCGCTATATAAACTAATTAAATACAATACAATCTATGAAAGATACCAATGCTGGAGAAATGGAGTTACAGGTAAGAAACCTACCCCTTCCCTCGCTGCCAGTGACAAATTGTCTGTCCCATGTGGTAGTGTGAGAGCCTGTGTCTTGTTCGGAGGGGGAGGGGGGGGCGAGTCCAACCCGAACTGGCATAGGGTTCTATTGACATGTTATACCCTCATCCACCCTTATGATTCCCAGTATTTCCTTCTGGTACGATTTGGATTTTGTCACAGGCCCAACAAACATAACAAAATTATACCACTTGTCTGCACCCTCTTTAGCACAGGGCCCTATTATTGTGGAACATCTAGATAATGTGAGGGAAGCGTATTGCCATACCATTTTTATTGGCATGACAACATTGTTTGGAAAGCCTTTTAAAATAGTTTATCTGAAAAGACCCTACCCATATCCTTTTCCCATTAACCCCCCTTAAAATCGAAATTTGTCTGTATTCTGTAAAGGTGAGATATCAAACCTTTAGTTCCTGTATTTATTTATTTTTAAACTGGCTTTATTTATTTTAATAAAGAAACATGTACATCCAGTAAACCTTCATGAATTAAATGCATATTCCTGTTACCGAATCATTAACCAGCCTAAAACACATCACACATAACTATTCACTATCCTAACACCTTCCCTCTCCCCCCCCCCCCCTACGTCCCACCCCCCTGTGTTGCTAACGAACCCCAGTGCTACCACTATTAGGTTGATACTGTGAATGCTCGGTTTATGTAGTCGCAGTGGGCCCCTGTCCTGACTCAAGCCCCAGGGCAGCCGATGTGTACAGTGTCTGTGTGAGTGTTCCATGCTGTGATTGCTGCTTTAGAGTCAGAGGGGCTTGAATGCGCTGCTCTCAACCAAGCCGTTGTCTCAGCTTGAGTCCATTTTTTTAGACCCTCCACCAGTCTTCCCAGACTTCCAGGCCATCGCTATCCATCGCTTGGCCAGTATGAACACCAAGTCTCATCGTAGAGACGTGACGTGTGTGTTTGGGGTCTGTAAAATGACCAAGCAAGCCTCAGGTGAGAGTGGATTTATATCCAAGCCTCTCTCATACATTCTAACCGCTATCTCCCCCCAGTACTTGGATATACCATGACAGGACCAGAACATATGCATCATATCTGCGTCAGTTGCTTCACATCTAGGGCAGTGTTGCACTGCGGCCCCAGGGATCCTTGATATCTTAAGGGGGGGTTAAGTATGCTCTATGCGTTGCATACAGTTGGATTAGTTGCAACCTCGAGTTCCGAGACACTGTCTTATGGTATTGCAATATTTGAGTCCAATGCGTATCCAGGAACGTGATCCCCAGGTCTCCCTCCCATCGGGACCTTCTAATTGCCTTGGAGGAAGGGCCCTCTCCAGGAGGAACACATAGTGTCTCGAGATTGTGTGCAGGCCCTCAGCTATGTCATACATGGCATCAATTGGGGCGAGGGCCTCTGCCGTTTCGGTATATTTCGGCCATCTGCATGCAGTAAGGTTTTTTAATGGTGCAATATAACAGGTACTGGCTGCGGTGGAGTCTCGTGGTATTGGCCAATTACAGGAAGGGTATGAAGGAGGCACCTGTAAGCAGGTCTCCAATAGTAGCAATGCCCTTGGGTTCCCACTGCATTCGGATGCCCTGATGCACTTGCGATGCCTCTGGGGCGAGGGCAGCCAGGGGGATCTGTATTGAAAACTGGTCCTTCAGTTTTATTAACGTTCGTGCCCTGTCCCACAGTTGTATCCCCAACTTCACTAGATAAGGGTGGTGGTTTGTCTGCGACCGCTACTCCACAACTACTCCCCAAGAAGGAGCGTAGTGAGATTAGTTGTAAAGGCTTGACATCTGGGGTGGGTTTGTCCGCCAGTCAGCCCACCACAAATTGTAGCTGCCATATAGTACAGCTCAAATTGCGGGACTCTGATGCCCCCCTTTTCATACAGTCTCTGTAGTGAGGCTAATGCAATCCTACATCTGCCCCTATGCCACAGAAACCCCCTACACAAGGAGTCTAACACTTTGAAGAAGGCTTTGGGAATATTGTACGGGATGTTCGCAAGGTAACGTAGAAGCCTAGGGAGAAAAAAACATTTTTAACAATGCTGCTCTGCCCATTACAGATAGGGGCAACTTCTTCCAGAAAGTCATGGAGTTCTGTATCCCCATCAGAGCCTTCTGCGTGGTATTATCGTGCTCCTCGGCCGGCTCATGAAAGAAATCTACACAGAGGTAACGGAATGTAGTGGTGCTCCATTTCAAGGCTAGCACTGGCAAGATGTCAGGTTTTGTCTTTGCCAGTCCAGCTAATGGAAACAAAGTACTTTTCCATGCTCACCGGGATACCCGAAATCTGAGCGAAGCTAGCCAGCGCTTCTATTATGAATTCCAAGTTATCTTCCGGGTTTTGCACATATATGAGCGTGTTGTTGGCGTACATGGAGATCAGGTGCCGTGTTCCCATAACCGGTATACCCGCCGTGACGTACTCTGATCTTGGGTATGTTGCCAATGGCTCCATTGCCAGAATATACAACAGCTGGGACAGTGGACATCCCTGTCTAGTGCCCTTCTCCAACACCCATTGCTTAGGAAAGTGTCTGCCCATCCTACTCTTGTCACTGACTCATTGTATATGATTTCTACCCATCTTAGATCATACAGGCCGAAGCCCAACCTCCGTAGGGTGGCAAGAAGCCAATCCCACTTAATAGTCAAATGCCTTTTATTGCGTCTAGAGCAGCAATAGCACACAGCATCTCCCAAGAGGCCGTGCTATGCATGATATGAAGTAAACATCTAAGGTTCTAGACATGTTCCTGCCTGGCACATATACCGAGTCTGATCGAGGTGTACCAAAGTATGTATTTCTCTCTGTTGGCCAGTGTCGCTGTCAGAATTTTGCTGTCCTGATTAAGCATAGACTAGGGCCTATATGAACCACATTCGTGTGGGGGCTTGTTGGGTTTCAGCAGGGGTACTATTATTGATTCTCTCAGTCTAAGCGGAAGGAGGCCGGACTCATACGCCCCTCTCAAGGCATTTAAAAGATGTGGGCTGGTCTGCGCGCGACGCATGCAGAGTTAATCGTAATGGCTCCCGGCGGCCGCTACATTTATCCTGTGATAAATTCCCTTTTCGTTTAATAATTCCACCCCAGCAGCACACGAGAGGCGGCAGATATAGCGGGGAAGCAGTGGCTGCAACCCTGGGAAGAATCGGAGCGGGGGACGTGAGACTCAGCCCGAATCCTGCAGGCGGGCGAGCCGCGGCCATTGTGGTACAGGCGTAGCCACCGCCCACTCCCTCCCCCTCCACAGCACGACGAACGCAGAGGATCCTGTGTGGGAAGGCGCGCCAGAATACATCGCCGAGCTGCCTGCAAGACCCAGCGGCGTCCTACCGACACTGCCGGAGAACCGACCGCGGTCTCCTTCACCGGCCCGACCCTGGGGAACCTACAGAGAGCGGGACACGAAGCAGCCGCAACCGGTGCCACTGATAACGGCGCCCCTCTCGGCCTCGACAGCGCTATGGATAAGCGGAGCCCTGAAACTTATTTGCCCGCAGCTCGGGCCCACATTGTCTGCCCCCCCCCCAGGAAATCCCCCACCCTCTCCCCATCAGCGAGACTACAACGCCTGGAGTCGAGCTACAGCACGACAAGGAGAGCCGTGTGCTGCGCTCCCCTGCTGATGGATGATACGCTGCAGACGGACACATCTACGACAAGGTACGCGTGTGTGAGGTGGGGGATTTGCCCTATCTCCCCCTCAAGGCCTCTTATAAAACTCAAACTAGCTGTAAAGACAACTGAACCCACGTGGGCTACTACATGCGACGGGGGGATAGGCACTGGCCAGCACCATACCAGTGTATGAAATAGTGACACGGTCCTCCCCACGAGGCTTATGCACAGTGGACCTGAACTGCGAGTAGGGGGGCGAGAGGCACTTGTCCTCGCAACCAATCGGGTCACCCCTGGTTCACAGGGGACCCCCACTTTCTCCCCCTCCTAAGCAGCGACTGCAATCCGGTGGGGGGGGGAGCGCCAGAACGACCCTCATGGGGCAGTACTACTAGAGGGACGAGTTCTCCCCCACGCATGCTGCACCGTCCACTCGCGCCCTGCGACCCTGGAAGAGAGACCAATACCCACAGAGACCGCGTTTTTCTGTCTTTGGCGCAGCCCTCGCACGGATACACGGCAGGCACCTTGCGCAGCTTCTACACGGTCACCTGATCCACACGGGACCTCTCCCAATCCCACACTCACCCCAGGGGTGACAACGTGAAGCACCAGGATCCCCACCATACAGGGCCGATCAACCACGACATGGGAAAAGAAAAGTCCAAGCGGCAAACTCTACAAAGCAAGATGGACCTCTACGCCATGGGGGCTCCTCCCCAACGCGGGACTCAGCCTCCAGAAGAGAAAGGGGCCTACGAAGAGCCCCATGACCCCCCCAGTCTCTTTGATAGACCTCATGAAAGCGATTGGGGACTCGAGGACATCATTGGAACTCAAAATAGGTGGCCTATCCACTGAGGTGTCCCTCCTACGCCAGGACCTTCGCAACCTGTCGGCCAGGGTTGGTGAGGCGGAACAGAGAGTGTCAGTCACAGAAGACACGGTCCACCGGCTGGAGCAACAACTCACCGCAATCACCCAAAAAGTTGCTCAACTGGAATACCTTGCTGAGGACAGTGAGGGGAGGGCGCAGCGCAATAATCTTAGGATCCTTGGGATACCGGAGAAGGAGGAAGGCCCCAGCGCTGAACTTTTCCTTTAAGATTGGCTCGCTCATGTCTTTGCCCCCAAAAAACTATCCAAATTCTTCTCCATGGAAAGGGCACACACCGTCCCCACCGACAAACCTACCCCGGGAGCCCCGCCTAGAAAAATAATTGCACGCCTGCTGAATTATCGCGACCGTGATGCGATCCTACAAATGGCAAGGGCCTCCGGCCCGATCACATACAAGGGCTACAGGGTCGGGTTCTACCCCAATTAAACCAAAAGTCCAAAAAGCCTGTCAGTCATTTTGACTCTGTCAAGAAGAAACTCCAGTCGCTATCCATCAAATATGCCCTATTCTTCCCGGCATTGCTTAAAGTCCACTATGAGGGCACCACTCATCTATTTTACAACCCCAAAGATGCATGGGACTGGCTTGAAACCCAAGTCCTCACGGATTCCAGAGGGCGGCGCGCACCGCCGGGCCCGCCCACACAGAAGCCCTGGTCGGGCGGCCCTCGCCCCCTCGATCTCCGACCAATGCGGATGGAGACACTGCGCTGCACCTGGCTGGGAGCCCCACGGAAAAGGGATAAGACCTACACAATATGGGGGTTAATCTGCAGTACAATAACATGGGAACGCCCACTTAGCGGCTGCTGCTCCTAATGCGGCGCGGGTGCTATCACAATCCGGGTTATCCCGAAGAAGTTTACTAAGTTATAAGTTTAATGTTTGGGCGACAAGTGCTCCCAGTTTGGGGGGGGGGGGCGGAGTACAGGGTGGGGGGGGAGTTTTAAGGATGTAAGGAATCAGAATCACAAGACGAGAAGGCATGACACCGACAAATGCTGGCAAGAGAATCAAGCACTGTCTATGGGCAAGACCAATGACACCCAAATCACCCAGTCATCAGTCACACCACCACCGGGCGACCCCTGGACGTCTCCCCCGGATGAATACCTCTGCACACCTCCTGAAAAATATGTGACCGTCATTGATCCTTCTAGATGCCCCGGTAAGAGACCCACGCAGATAGAATGAACACCAACACGTTATCCTTACTGTCCTGGAACGTTAACAGCCTCGGCTCCAGCATAAAGCGAAGACTGGTGCTCCAGTACCTCAACCGGTACTCACCAGACATAGCTTTCCTAAATGAAACACATTTGATTGGCATGAGCACCAAATTTTTCAAAAGCTCCAACTACCCGCATACCTACCATGCCGGATTCACAAAAGGCGCCAGGGGCACGATGATACTCGTCCAAAAGCAAGTCCCCCTACAGGTCAGGAAAGTCGGAACTGATCCTCGGGGCCGCTATGTAATGCTGCTTGCTGACATCTGGGGCAAGAAATGGGGCCTCACCGCAATCTATTCCCCCCCCCCCATGCTCACGAAAGAACTGCTGTCCGAACTACGGAACTTGCTCCTGGAAGAGGAGGCCGATTTATGGGTTATAGGAGGGGACTTCAACGAAGTGATGGACGCCACAGTCGATAGATCTCATAGACCTGAAAGCCGCCCCGCCTTCACACCGCTCGCCATGTTTTTCCCGAAGCTCAGGGGCTAACAGACACATGGCGCTCACTCCATAGTGACGAGGCTTGCTTCTCCTTTTTTTCCGGCGCGCATAAGTCACTCAAGGATTGATAACGCCTTCATCCCCTGCAGCACAAACCGCCGACTCCTAGCTGCTGAATTCCTCGCAAGGGGAATTTCGGAACACTCTCCGCTCCTTCTAACCATGAACTCCTGCCGATGTCCGGATCGCAACTGGCGCTTGAACACATACCACCTGCGGCTCCCTCAAATTGCAGAAGAACTCGAAAAAAAAAGACAGCAGAATACTTCGAAATCAACGAAGGCTCAGTGGATTGCCCGATCTTGATCTGGGAGGCGTAGAAGACAGTCCTCCGAGGAGAAGCGATCTCGGCGGTTTCGGCCCACCAAAAACGTCAAGTCCAAAAGATCAGAGAAGCAGAAGCAAGAGTCCTGGAATGCGAACGGCAAATCCAAGAACACAACAATCAAGAAGCAAAGGAGGCCCTGATCACAGCACAAGATACCCTCAGCAACTTAGCTCTAGACAACGCACGAACAGCCCATCAGCTAGTCCGGAGCCAAATCTATGAACGAGGCGACAAAGCAAATAAAACCCTGGCCTGGTTGGAGAGACGTGAGCAAAACAGAGGACATGTGCGTGCCATCAAATCTGCTGACAGATGACTCTGACATTGTAGATGCATTCACCGCCTACTACAAGAATCTTTATACCCCACCCACCGGAAGCTCTCCATTCGAACCCTAATGCTACCTCGACCGGATCGAGATCCCGAAACACTCACAACACCAATCAGACCTCCTGAACGTTGAAATCACAGAGACCGAGGTGCAAGAGGCGCTCGCACAGCTCCAACCCGGGAAAACTCTGGGTCCCAACGGTTTCCCTACAGAGACCTGGAAATGCCTCGGTGGTACACTATCGACCCATTTGCACCGTATGTTCCTACGTAGTAAAGAACAAGGGGCATGCCCCCCTGGACCTCAGAAAGGCGTGCATAGTAGTCATACATAAAGCCGGGAAACCTCCAGAGGAATGTGCCTCCTACCGTCCAATTTCACTGATCAACGGAGAAGCCAAGGTCCTTAACACTTGCTAACAGACTACTGCAGTTGATTGATCTTGGTGGACTAGGGTCTCAATGTGGATTCATGCCCAATAAATCCACCCGCATGAACTTGCAGAATCCAACTGGCGTTGAGAAGAGCCAAAGAAATACCGGCCCCACTAGCCCTCCTGGCGGTGGACTTTGAAAAGGCATTTGACTCTGTGGGGTGGGACGCTTTGTGGGCAATCATGGCTCAAATGAACCTTGGGCAAACATTTATATCATGGGTCAAACTTCTCTATGCATCCCCTGAGGCCACGGTAAGGGTGAACGGCAGGTCCTCCAAACCATTTCCTTTGGGTCGAGGCACTAGGCAACATTTGTATACAACAGAAAAACCAAAAGAAGAGGAACAGGCGAGCTATCTGAAGAATCTAACACTCCCAAGCATAACACCAGAGGAGAAACAACTACTCGATGAACCAATAACGACGGAAGAAGTAACTAAAGCAATTAGAGAACTCCCAAAAAACAAAGCCCCAGGGCTGGACGGCTACACAGCTGCATCCTACAAAACCTACGCTGGAACCCTTACGCCGATCCTAACAGATCTTTACAATACATTTAAAGACTCGGCTAACATCACGATCACCATGAACGAAGCAAAAATTCTTGTCTTCCACAATAAATTCTAGTATCGCTCCAAAGCCCTAATAAATTTGGATGCCAAACTGTACACGAAAATATTAGCTGATAGACTCACACCGCTCCTCCCTAAATTGATACACCAGGACCAATCCGGATTTGTCACTAACAGAACAACACATGATAATATTAGACGGATCGTATATCTGATAGAGAAAGTGGAAATCACCAAAACCCCAGCAGCTATACTGGCACTAGACGCAGAAAAAGCGTCCGACCGAGTGGAGTGGTCTCTTCTGTTTGGCATCATGGAGAAAGTGGGCATGGGCGAAAGCTTCATAAAAATGATACGCGTCAACTACAAAACAACCTCGGCCAGAATAGCAGTGAACGGAGAAATTTCAGATACGATTAAGATAGAAAGGGGTACAAAACAGAGATGCCCCCTCTCCCCGCTATTATACGCTATATTCCTAGAACCACTGTTGGCGAAAATCAGAGAAACACCCGACATCTCCATGGGAGGTATTGGCCATAAAACCGCGGCTTACGCAGAAGACATGTTGGTGGCCCTGGCAGACCCGGTGGAAACCCTGCAACGTCTTATACAATTAATAGACGAATATGGAACAATCTCCGGACTGAAAATCAACAAACAAAAATCAGAGGTACTGGCCCTATATGGAGACGTACAAGATATGCACAAGCGAGCAAGAGAACTTCAACTACGAGTGGCGAAAGACGGAGTAAAGTATCTGGGCGTCACGCTGACCGACACCATCAAATGCCTGTATGCAGGGAACTATCCGATCCTCATGGAACAAGTGAGAAGAGACTTGGAAAGATGAAACACACTCTCAATATCATGGTGGGGCAGAATAACAGTCATAAAAATGATGATATTGCCCAGACTGCTATACTACTTTCAGGCACTCCCCATTCGAGTCCCACCCTCCTTTTTCAAAACACTCTCCAAGATGATAGCCAAATACATCTGGCCGGACAAAACTCTGAGACTTTCCAATATCGTTCTCACAGCCCCAAAGTCAATGGGAGCATGGCACTTCTACGCTTTAGAAAATACTACAAGGCGGCACAGATCTGGGTTCTGAGAGAATGGATCCCAAACAGATTCGAGAAGTTATGGGAAGCACAAGATAGGGCAGTGGCAAAAACAAACCTGCAACATCTATTATGGCCGAGACCGGAACATAGGCACCCAAATGTCTGCATAAGCGAGATCAGGAGTATAACACTAGAAATCTGGAACAGGGCAACCAAAAAAGAAACATTGACAATAGATCCGGCCCCTTCATGCTGCTATTCGAGAACCCGAATTCCATCCAGGCACAGAAAAGGGGGCATTCCAGAAATGGATAAAAGCGGAGTGTACAAAGGTGGGAGATAAGTTTGAAGACCAACACATTAGAACGTTCGCAAATGCTGGGACCTCCTCGGCCTCAAGGAAACAGATAAATACAAGTACGAACAACTCCACCACTGGCTATCATCCCCAAGAATAACACAAGCGGCAACAAGAGCGCTAACCCCATTCCAATCATGCATCACGTCACAAACAGGGGATAGGAAATTTGTCTTTACTATGTACAGATTTCTAAATACACAGCCGGAAGAAACGAAATGGCAATACATGAAAAGATGGGAAAAAACATTGGGAAGGGAGATCCCGAGAGATCAATGGACATATGTATGGCAAATAATTCCCAAATGGACACGGGCGATCCAGACAAGAGAAGCATGGATAAAAGTAATGATACAATGGCACTACACACCGGAAAGACTGCACAGAATGTACAACAACACACAAAGCAAATGCTGGAGAGGCTGTGATGCGGAAGGCAACTGGAGACACATATGGTGGGACTGGCCAAAACTTCAAAGCTTCTGGTCGGAGGTAAGAGCCCAAATGCAGGAAATGTTCAAGGAAACTGAAAACCTAGGAGAAGAGGTTTGGATGGGCGGGATGTGGGACCCCCGGGACAGAACAATGTCAAAAACGAAAAAAAGAAACTTTATGGGAGTGCTAGTGGCAGCTTGCTAACCATAGCACAAAAATGGAAACCGCTAACACCCCCATACAACCTAAAATGGCTACAGAGGGTATGGCAACACATAGCAATGGAGCATATAACATACAACATTCAAGGGGCATGCCAAAACTTCATAACAGACTAGGGGATAGCGCTGAATTATTTAAAAAGTGACTATATGCTACAGTGGTACCCGCACAAAATAAGAATATTGGACATGTTTACATAAGACTAGATGAAATCTGAGGGAATATCAACGCACTGTAAAAAATATAACCAGTGGGGAAGGGAGAGGGAGGGGAAAAGGGACGATGTTGGAAGTCCCAATGTTAATGTTTAAGAAATGCAAATAAAAACGTTAAAAAAAAATATATATATGCATTATGTCCCAGACCAGGGAAACGATTGCCTGGATCCTACTACCAGGACCCTGACGCATGGCTTCATGACAACAATAAATAGGGGCCTTGACCTACAACCCCTACTCATGAGGCGGAACCAGACAACATGTTTGCAGACGTTCGACTAGTTGTGCAGCTTCAAGACAAATCCCTTATTTTGATCCGCTGCTGTTTAAATAATAATCTGAAAAAAGCAGCAGAACATTTTAAGATAAACAGTCAGGAGGCTGTGCCTTACCCTGACTTTGTTTTTTCATTTTTAAAGCCTTATTCGGTTAGACATTTAGCAATACATAATCAATGATATTTATACATTAAAAATTGATAGGGAGGGTTAAAACACGCACATACCATAAAAGTTGTACAAAAAGGAAGCAATCTGGTTATACTAAAGGAAACAATATAGTATGCACACACCCCCTGGAACAGGATCTCCTCAAAAAGAAACCTCCGAGAGGAGAGCAAGCTTGCAGCCTCTCGAAAGTATCACTTACATAATCACACAATGCCCAACAATCTGCTCTTTGAGAGCCAAGCACGATGCACATATCTAGCTGTAGAAAAAATAACCTTCCACTCCAAGGAACCGGTTAAGACCAGCATGACATCACGTGTATTTCTTATACTGACTGTCAGCGTTCTTAGATTGTCTTCCTCCCACTATTTCAGTACTGTGCATAACTAATGATAGTGACTGTGTCCGTGATCTCAGGTCTTATAATTACTGGTGTGCTTTATCAGCCTTGCTCAGCCCTGCCTAGCCCTACTCCGAATCCACCAGCCTACAGCGCATCCGCGTTTCGCTATGTTGCTGCACCGCTTTGTTTGCCACCTCGTTGTATACTGGGTTCTAGCTGCCCCACCAGCCTGCACACGCAGCTCATTGCTCAACATTACATCAGAAACCCACCTCTATTATCCTATTACCATGCCCCTGGCCAAGAACAGGGTCACCAAACCACTGGTTCACCATACTATGCCCACCCTGCCTATCCACCATAGCACCCAAAACTCCAACCTTCTCCACACTACTCATCCTTACCTTAACTCGCCTGCCCTTTGGCTTCAGCACTTTGCAACAAAACCCACACCCACTCAACCTTGCTCGCTCCACCTTAGAAACCACAGATTGGGATCTAGATTCCTCCACACACCACGACCCTATCATAATGCCAGATCCCTTCCGGCCCACGCTCTTGACATCGTAGATCTTATTACCACACAAAACCTTGACTTCATCGCCATCACGGAAACCTGGCTACATGCAGCCCGAGGTCCTCTATTGGCATTAGACATTCCTGACGGATACTCCATTATCAGAAGAGATCGCAATTCCAACCTCTCCAAAGGAGGCGGCGTTGCATTTATCCACAAAGACGACATCAATATGAGATTTATTCCCAACACACAACTTAGTTCGGCTGAGTCTCTATTAGTCAAACTTTCTCTATCTCATAATAACACAGCCACTTTGCACATCATCTACAGACCCCCAGGCCCTCTCTCCACATTCTTGGATGACATCATGCCCATCCTCACCGACAACACTAAACTCAACCCCCAAGTCTTATTACATGGTGACCTCAATCTCGGCCTACTGGACCCCAATGACCTCCATGCTGGAGAGATTACCAGAAATATTTCCAATTTGGGATTCTCATCGGATTATCAAATCTACCCATTCCAAGGGAAGAACGCTCGACTGGATTGCTGACCTAAACTGCCACACACATATTGGCTCCAACTACCCGTGTGCTTGGTCCGACTACCATATCATCATCTTTAACATCTTTAATGACCCATGTACCAAACCTAATATTGCGCCTTGCATCCCCACAAGAAACATAAAGGACATCACCATGGACAAACTGCTCCCCCTCATCTTGCCAATACTCAATAATTGTACCTTTGTACATGATGACCCGACGGTCTTAGTGGACACCTTTAACCAAACTCTGCTTAAAGCTATCAACACCATAGCACCTTTCAAATCTAGGAAACCTAAACAGCGCGCCCACCTCAACTTTTGGTTCACTCCACATCTCGGAATATTACGCAAAGAAAAACATAATGCAGAAGCACTCTGGAAAAGTCTCCCATGTGAGGCTAATAGAGACAACCTCACTATAGTGTCACTCAACTACAAGGAAGCCATTGTACAAGCAAAAAAGACGTACAACCAACGTATCTCACAAGCAGAATCTAATACGAAGGAGCTATTCAAAATTCTGAAAGAACTAGAATCCCCTTCCTCCATCCCCGATACATGCAGTAAGGACAGCACGTGGTGCGACAACATTCAAAAAGCTCTCCTCACTAAAATATCTACCTCAGTCTAAAATCAATGATAAGCAAAACTGCCTACAAACCTTCTCCCAAATTAAATTCTCGACTATCACTAAAACCTCCTGCCTGGGTCATCCCGTTGCTCATAAAACCGACCCTGGACCCTAGTATACCCACCAATCATAGGCCCATCACTACGGTCCCATTCCTAGTGAAAATCTTGGATAGGGCAGCGTATTTACAGATTCAGAAGTATTTAGAAACCAATAATCTACTCGACACAAGACAATCTGGCTTTCGACCTAAGCACTGGACGGAAACAGCCCTTTTAGATCTCAAATTGAGGCCCTAAGAGACTGGCAAAATGGTCTTATTACTCCTCGATTTATCGGCAGCCTTTGACTTGGTCAACCACCAAATCCTCTGTCGTCACTTGAAATCAGCTGCCCACTTCTCTGAGAAAGCCACCAAATGGATTAGCTCATTCCTGGACAACAGACATATGAGGGCATTCTCACCTACTGCATCGACGGAGCCCACACCAGTGCCATGTGGGGTGCCTCAAGGCTCTTGCGTCTCACCAACGCTTTATAATGTATTCACTAAACCTCTCTTCGATGTACTTGATTATCTGGGTGTCACTTATACCAACTACGCTGACGACACCCAGATACTCATTCCCATCACAGGTGATTACAAGTTGGGCTCAAAAGCCCTGAACGATATCTATCAAGTCATTCAAGCCTGGATGGCCCAGCATGAGCTCTGTCTCAGTGATGACAAGACCGAGCTTCTCATCCCGGGCTCACATCGGCTGAATAGACTTGACCCATCATTCAAAACCTTCAACATTGAATGCAATTCCATTAAAGTTTCTATGGACACTAAAACATTAGAAATCTATCTTGACTCCACATTATCACTCAATAGACAAACTAATGCTGTTGTCTCTGCCTCCGCTTACACATGTAAGCTTATTACAGCATGCCGCCCCTTCCGAACCACACAGAACTGTATTACTTTGGCTAGGACATTGGTTATGTCCAATCTCGACTACTGCAATGCCTTATATCTAGGGACTAACCAATGTAACCGAAATGAACTCCAGGTTATCTAAAATAACGCCATTGGAGCTGCTCTCAATAATGCCAGATCCTCACACATCTCCGAAACAAGGAGAAGTCTACACTGGCTTTCAGTAACACAAAGAATATCTTGGAAATCTGTCGCCCTCACACACAAATGTTTGAACAATCAGGCCCCCATCTACCTAGCTTTCCGTTTCTCTCAGTACTCGTCTACCCGGCTACTCGGATCAGCCCAAGCACACTGCCTGACCATCCCTAGATACCAACTGCAGAAAGCAGGTGGTGCAAGCTTCCCAGTCCTTGCCTCCAAACTATGGAACTCGCTTCCATTAACCATCAGATCCGAATCCTCTCCGTCCCTATTCAAACAAAAAACCAAACTCTGGTTATCTACCGCACAAGACTAATCTCCTTCACCACCTCCACCTCAGGACTTCAGCTCGCTGCCCTCCCTGCGCTTGTAATTAAATTCTACATAACTGTAGATAATGTTGTTTCTGAGGCTTGTGGAATCTGCTTAGATCACATGTTGTGCATAGGCCGACATCTAGTGGAAGCTGCAGAGTATTACATTTTGTTTTTCGAAACTCGAAAATGGGCGTCGACACAGGGTGTGCCAGTAATACTATCCCTAGTGTGACGTCCACTGTACCCAAGATCCCTCACGCGTCTAGGATCCTCAGATTGTTTTTTTCCGCCATACTGGTCGGAAGCATTTTGCAGAGTCCCCTGGCATTAGCCATACTTTTGCTAAAATATTGATTTATTGACATCCTTCCCCCATCCCAACGTCGAACTTCGACACTCGACGCCGGCTGGAGAAGAAATCGACCGTCGGCTGCTGCATGACGGATTTGGGCCTCGGAAGGCCTCTGGCCTCGGCCCTGCAAGTAGGGAGAGTGGGGGGTTGGACATACTCTACACTCTTGGTATATAGGTACACCTTATACATTTCCTACACTTAATAGCCCGCTGCCTCAAGATGCGTATGGAGGGTACCCCTTTTCAATTCTGCCCCAAGTGCAATCGCAAATACCCTTGGGTCGACAGGCACGCCACGTGCAATCTCTGCTTGCCGAGGGACCACCCCGAAGCGAACTGCAGAGCGTGTAGTAGGTTTAAACCTAAGACACTTAAGGACCGTTCGATGAAGCGCTGGGCCCACCACGCCAGGCAGGCGGCCATGGCAGCGGAGGGTGCCTTCAGCGATGGCAGCGACGCCGTGCTTTCGGACGGCGAGGGCATTACGGCGTCGAAAGACAGCCGAGCGCAGGTCCCCGACCTCGGAAGGTCGTCCGACAGGGCGGCTATGGGGAAGACCCCTGGCCACACAGGCGCTTCACACACCACCCACACTAAACACACGAAGTCCAACCGAGACTCGACGACGTTGAGTGCTCGGAAAGAGGCACAAACAGAACGGTCCGAATCGGTGTCCTCTGGGCGTTCGAGATCGCCGCATGACTCCAGGCAATCATCCACTCTTGCCAAGAGTGCCTCGCTCCCTAGGCTAACAGAAGTTCGATCGTCGGAAGACGAAGACGACTTCCACCCCAGGCCGCACTCCAGGAGTCGGAGCCCGCAGACAAGATCAGCACGGCCCCACGTTCGAAGGACAGGGACTCTACCCCCGATCCTCGACGCCAGGCGTCGAAAACCTCCGGAGCCACAAAGGGACAGGGAAAACACTTTTCCACTCACGGGGAGGGGGGAAAACACCAGAAGCAGCCTCTGCACTCTTCCACACCTGTAAAACACTCCACTCCTCCTAAACAGGCAGACAAGACCAGGTCTGCTGATATTTCAAAGATCAAATCTACTCAAGATAAATCTCCAAAACTTTCTGAGAGTCATTCCCAGTTCCAAAAAATGGTCCAGTGATGACATAGATAGGGTCAGGTCAAGGATGTCTTCCTTGGCAGATTTTTACGATAAAAATCCAGACCATTTCCTTTCATATGATCCACAAGGGGCTACACCCTCAGGCTCTAATGATCCTACCCCCCACCCCCGAGTAAGAAGCCCCGGTTTGAGACACCGATGAGGTCTACAGACCCCTTCAAGGTACAACCATACTCACGACCATACTCACTATATCAAGGAGAGACTTCCTTTGGTGAGGACCAAGATTTTGGCATGGTAGAAGAGCAAACCGGGACGGGCTACTATGGGGACGATGAGGACCAAGAAGAGGAGGAAGACCCTGAAACCTACAGAGTAGATTACCTGGTAGAAAAGGAAGCCCCGTTTACCGACTCCCCTGTCGATAACCAACCCCTCCTGAACGAGGGTCTCGCACGTGCAGCAGAACATTTCCATATTGACACCCACGCTGTCCAGGAGGAGAGGGACTTCGCCAAGGAGTTAGTAGGAGAAAGGAGGCCTGTTGCCCAGACCATCCCTATCCTCAAGTCTATTCAGCGAAGAATAGACCCGTCCCTGGTGAACCCGAACCTCACCAGAGCAGTCAATCCCAGAGTTGAAAAACTGTTCAGGGCAGCCCAGTCTGACCCTCTCTATATAAGAGGACATCTGAAGCCAGACTCCCTAGTTGTCACGAACACTCGTAAGAGGGCTGGAACGCCCTTGTCATCGTCCGAAGCTCCTCCAGACAAGGAGAGCAAAAAACTATGTTTTCAGCAGGAAAGTAGCCTCAACGTCTGCCTATCAGGCAAGGATTGCAAACTCAACCACTCTGTTGGCCAGCTACAACTGCCATCAGTGGGAAGAAGTCGCGGCACTCATAGCCTCTGCACCGGAACCCTTAAAGGGCCAGTTAGCTCGGATTTCCGCAGAGGGTAGAGCCGTGTCTGGTTGCATTTTAAAAGCAACCTTTGACGGCGCGGCCAACACAGGCAGATTGATAGCAGAAGGCACTGTTATCAAGAGACATGCGTGGTTACGGCAGTCTGGTTTTAAGGCAGAAACCCAGGCATCATTGTTGGACAAACCGGTGGAAGCCGATCTGTTGTTTGGTAAGGCGGTCGAGGACGCACTAAAGAATGCCAAGGACGAATACGAGACACTCAAGTCCCTTGGCCAGTTAACCAATAAACCCCCTAACCAGAGAGGGAATAGTAATTTTCGTCGCCCACGCGGCCAAAATTCCCAGAGAGGAATTACCTATTCCCAGGGGCAGGGTACACAGTGGAACAACAGCCAACAGTCTACCCAGGGTTACGGCATGGGTAATAGGAGAGGACGTGGTAAAGGCAGAGGCAGCCCCAGCAAAGGAGGCGGCACGCCCCCACCAAAGCAGTGACGCTCAGTTCAGGGTCCCTTTCCACGCAACCCCAGTAGGGGGACGCATTTCCAACTTCACCCAGGCTTGGGAAGGGATCACATCAGACAGATGGGTGCTGTCAACAGTATCCACAGGGTACTGTATAGAACTACTGCAGCGTCCCTGGAACCATCCTCCACGACAAAGAGTACACTCTTTAGAACATCAGAAGATTCTCCTCGAGGAGATCGCCATTCTGCTAGCAAAGGACGCGATAGAACTCGTCCCGGGACACCAGGTAAACAAGGGTATTTATTCAACTTACTTCCTTGTGCCAAAAAAAGATTTGACAATGCGCCCAGTATTGGACTTACGGCCTGCCAACAAGTATGTCAAGCCCCAAAAGTTTTGTATGACTACGCTACAAGAGGTAATCCCCTCCTAAAAAAGGGGATTACATGGCAACCTTGGATATGAAAGATGCCCATTTTCATATTTCCATGTTCCCAGCGCACAGAAGGTACTTGCGCTTCAAGGTGGACAGTCGGCACTACCAATTCAAGGTACTGCCCTTCGGGATAGCTTCGCCACCAAGGGTATTCACCAAGGTACTGGCCGTGGCGGCTGCATGCCTACGCAGGGAGGCAATCCCGGTGTACCCTTATCTGGACGACTGGCTCATAACGGGGGAAACCCCAGTAATTTGCAGGACAAACATTCAAAGGACTATCAACCTCCTCCACGAATTAGGCTTCTCAATCAACGAGAAGAAGTCAAGCCTGGTCCCAAGCACCTCCAAACAGTTTCTAGGAGCAATCCTAGATAATCAAGAGGGGTTGACCTTTCCTTCAGAGGAAAGAATTCAGAATATACTACTGCAAATTCCGCAATATCAGTCCGGTCACCAAATAACGGTACGCAAAGCAATGCGTTTACTGGGCATGATGGCGTCATGTATTTACCTGGTCCCCCACGCGCGCCTGCGCATGCGTCCCATGCAGGAATTGTTGGCGAAACAGTGGTCTCAGGCAAGTGGTCAGTGGGACGATCTAGTGGTAGTTTCGCCAACACTAGTACAAAGCCTTCAAAGGTGGACAAGAGAGAATCTTGCACAGGGAAAACCCTTTTACGATCCTGAAGTACAGGCAGTAGTCACTACCGATGCATGTCTGACTGGGTGGGGAGCTCACCATCTCCACCACACAGCTCAGGGTCTCTGGTCTCCCTCAGTGGCCAAGAACCACATCAATCTGCTAGAGCTTCTGGCAGTATTCAGAGCGCTTCAAGCGTTCGAGCCCCACCTACTCAACCTGTCAGTGCAAATCCGGACGGACAGCACAACAGCCATGTTCTACCTGAACAAGCAAGGAAGGACTCGTTCGCCAAATCTGTCCAAGCTTGCCCAGAAAATCTGGATATGGGCACTCAGACGGAACATCTTCCTGTCATCACAACATGTTCCAGGGGAGCTCAATTCCCTAGCGGATGCTCTGAGCAGAGACTCCCTCCCAGAGGAACACGAATGGGTTCTACACAGAGAGGTAATAGAAAATATCTTCTCTCAGTGGGGTTTCCCCACTATAGACTTATTCGCCACAAGCGAAAACAGACAATGCCCAGGATTTGCATCCAGGTTCCCCCAACCAGACTCCCAGGGGAACGCCCTGTGGATGAACTGGTCAGGGATGTTTGCGTACGCTTTTCCACCAACTCCTCATCAGGAAGGTGGTGAACAAGATGAACAGAGAGTCGATGACGCTCATCCTAGTTGCTTCCATGTGGGCAAGACAACCGTGGTTCCCACACCTACGCAGGATGGCGGTGTGCGAGCCCATCAAACTTCCAGCCTGGTACAACCTACTGTCCCAGCACCAAGGTCAAACAGTGCATCCTCAACTCAATGAACCTGGCAGCATGGCTTCTGAGGTCATAGAGTTTGGACATCTCAATTTACCACAGAGGTGTATGGACATCCTAAAGGAATCTAGGAAACCAAACACAAGGCACTGTTACTTTGACAAGTGGAAGAGATTCATTATCTGGTGCCAGAGTAGACAAATGAACCCAGTTGATTGCACTCCTTCCACTATTGTTACATACATGCTCCAACTGCTAGATGCAGGATTGCTTTTTAACTCACTGAAAGTACACCTGGCAGCCCTGTTGGCATACACCACTTCCCATAACAAGGTCTCGTGGTGGAAAGTACCAGTAGTTAAAGCCTTCATGGAAGGAATAAAGAGACTTCACCCTCCTATTTCGAACCCACCACCAGGGTGGGACCTTAATGTGGTGCTATCTAAGCTCATGGGGCCCCCTTTCGAGCCCATGCATAAAAGCAGTCTCAAACACCTGACTTATAAAACGGCCTTCTTAGTAGCTATTACTTCTATAAGAAGGGTCAGTGAAATTCAGGCTCTGTCAGTGCAGGATCCCTTCTTTACTGTCCATAAAGACAAACTGGTTTTACGCACACACCCTAGGTTCTCACCTAAGTTTATATCTAAATTCCACGTAAACCAGTCCATCGAGCTTCCGGCTTTCTTCCAGGAACCTCAAAGCTCGGCTGAGGTGAAACTACACACCCTAGATGTGCGTAGGGCGCTCCTCTACTATGTAAATAAAACCAGCCCGCTAAGAAAAACAGATCAACTGTTTGTCTCCGTAGCTACAGGCATAGAGGGGGATCGCGTCTCTAAAGGTGCCATCTCGAAGTGATTATTAACTGTATCCAGCTGTGTTACTCACTCTCTGAAAGAACTCTGCCTTTCACACCAAGAGCCCACTCTACTAGAGGCATTGGGGCCACTCTGGCTTTCATTGCAAATGTACCCCTTGACACCATTTGCAAAGCAGCTACTTGGAGCTCTAGTCACTTTTACTCCGCATTACTGCATTGACACCCATTCCAAGGCAGATACACAAGCGGGACAAGCAGTTCTAAGACACTTATTTGCTCATGACCCTTCTCACATCCCACCTCCTTCTTCAGGTACTGCCCGCTAATCTATGCACAGCATGTGATCTAAGCAGATTCCACAAGCCTCAGAAGGGATACATTACTCACCGTAATCGTATTTCTGATGCTTGTATCTGCTTAGATTCACATGCAACCCACCCTTCCTCCCCTCTGAGAGAAGGCGCATGGTTGCTTGTAGTCTTACCTTTCTATCTATCCGCTTGGATTATCTGTACTCGCGCTACTCCTCATGCTACCTCATGTCAGAAAAAATACAATCTGAGGAACCTAGATGCGTGAGGGATCTTGGGTACAGTGGACGTCACACTAGGGATAGTATTACTGGCACGCCCTGTGTCGACGCCCATTTTCGAGTTTCGAAAAACAAACTGTAATACTCCGCAGCTTCCACTAGATGTCGGCCTATGCACAGCATGTGAATCTAAACAGATACAAGCATCAGAAATACGATTACGGTGAGTAATGTATCCCATATTATATATTGCTAACAATGCTATTGTATATATAGTGCTCACCCTGACATTGTTAGGCTCTTAATATGTATATCGCGTATACTATGTATTGTGTATATAATGCCTTTCTTGCTATCTCGCCTCTCTTCCTTACTGTAAACCTAAGTACACTCCCCGGTACTATTCTATGAAACTTTCACATTGTAACTGTTTATTATCTGTATCAATGTTGTACTAATGTTCTGCTCCAAAGATATGCGCCCGGATGCCTTTGGGCCTGGTGCGCTATACAAATAAAATAAATACAAAATACAAATACTCAACTCCAGCAAGATAGGCCTCAAATACCTTTGTCTCAAAGATCGATACACTGGACAAATTAACAAAGTGTAATAGTTTCAATAGATGCTCGACACAGAGTGCAAACACCTGAATTAGAGGCAGACAATAGGCGAGTGTAGTAAGCAGTATATAGAATTCCTAATTTAAAGCGTACATAAATTGAGCGCGGTAGGTGAATCTCATCCCAGATGTGATGACCTGCCACAAGGTTTCTCTGGGCTCCGAGTCTGGGCTCTGAGTCGAACGCTGTTTTCAGGTCAAGGAAAATAACCTAGAACTTAATTTTAAGTAACTTAGTGTACTTTTAGATAAGGAGGAATAATAGAAAACAATGGTCAACAGTTCCCCTACCCACTCTAAACCCTACCTGCGCATTGCTAATAATACCAGAGTCATCCACCCCCCACCCCCCCTTGCAATCTGGTTTGTAAAACTTTTCCCAAGGTCTTCCCAATGCAGTCCAGCAGGGCGGTAGTTTTTAGGCCGGTCCTTACCTCCCTTTTGATATACTGGGACTATTGTAGCCTCAGTCCAAGTACTCGGGGTTATTTTTGCACGATTAACCGCATTAAAAAATCTAGACAACACTGGGATTCAGATTGATGATTCGTCCCTGTAGAAGTCCAATGGCATCAGATCGGGCACTGCAGCTTTACCCAGTTTCTGAGAGCGTAGAGCCTCGCCCACCTCCTTATTAGAAATAACCAATGCCTCTTCGGTGGGAGAGGCTGGCGGGTCAAAACTTCCATCCCATTCTGGCTAATAACATACATCTGTATATAGATTAGGAAAACGGGCCCGCCAGTCAGCGCCCGATATATAGCATTGTAATGACTGCTCTCCTCCAAGGGCACAGGGGAAAACCAATTTCCAGAATCTGGACATAACTTTTTGAACCATTGCTTCAAACAAACCTTCCAGGATTTTTTTTCATATGCTCTTTTCTTTGCGGATAGGAGCTGTTTATACTTTTATCTTTGTGCTTGTAGCATACTTTTGTCTATCTGGCTAGGAGACCTAACGTGGACAAATATCTTTCTTTTTGCCACTGCACATTCCACATACCACGGGTTGTTTTTATCTAACTTTAATTTAACCTTCCCTCAGTGGATGGTCAGGAATGGTATTGGATTCTTTGACAGGGTTTCAAATTCCACAACCATTGCCCCATCACGCAGGCTACCAGCACAGATAGTACCCAGGTTGTCCACAATGGCCGCGTAAGCCTCCTTTTTACCATCCCTCCTGATCCACTCTGCCCATTTTAACGTTTTTTTGGCATGCCCTCCACATTAATATTTTGGCTGGGCCTCCCTGATATCCCTCTACGAGGCCCATCACTATCCAGATCGCAACTAAGGGATACGGGCTTGTAGTCGCTCTCACTTTGATCCATTACTACCAGATCCCTGGTCCTAAACCAGTTACTGGCCGAAATAAAAAAAGCAATCGATATGAGATTGGCTTTGAGGACCACTAAAAGTTGTTTGGGCTGGCTGGTCACCTACCAATCTACTGTTGCAAGCTCTGGGTGTAGACAACAGGGGTGAAATAGACCAGGCATAGTCCTGGTATTCCCAAAGGTCCTCTGTGGCCAACAGAAGTTCCAGTTGCAGGTTCCTATCACCCATGCAGGTTCCTATGACTCCATGCAGCGGCAGGTCCTACCCTCCTATTAGCAGTTCCAGAGAACTACGAAATCTTAAGAGCAGACAGAGTGGATGCCAGAGGTGGAGGCATCGCCATCATAGCCAACATTGATCTAGCCATGAGAATAACCACCTCTCCTAATATTAGCTAGTGTGAATTACTTGCTGGCAAACTACCCACCTCTAACGCAGGTACTCTAACAATAAATCTACTTTATAGAGCTCCAGGTCCTATCGGCTTATTTGAAGAAGACCTCTTGGTAATTCTTTCCAACAAAACTAAATTGACTTCTCAAATTCTCCTGCTAGGAGATGTTAATCTAGGATTTAACGACCAACATGCGTTAGCTATCTCTACCCTAGTAGCAGAATTGGGACTAACTCAAAGAATTTCCCAGGCCACTCATAACAAGGGAATAACCCTCGACTGGGTAGCCAACCTTAATTGTGCTGTAGCTATCACCTACATTAAGCCCCAGATCTGGACTGACCACTTCCAGATTTCCTTCATCTTGGGAACTAAATTACCCTTTGCCAAGATCAAACCTATTGCACCTCTCCTCCCTACGAGGAACAAAAGAAACATAACCGCAGATAAGCTCATACCCCTTATCGTGTCTACCCTCAACTCACTGTCGGACTCAGCTAGTCCAGAAAAACTAGTTGACTCCTACGACACCATCACTAAAGCACTAGACATTATCGGCCCTCTGAAGATGAGGAAAAGCAGGCCTAAAGCTCACCTGAACTCTCACTTAAAATCCCTAAGATTAGAAAAAAGAAAGCTTGAAACCCTGTGGAAACTCTTCCCCACTGATGAAAATAAAAATAACCTAACCAACTTAGCCCCCTACTACAAAAAAGAAATACGGTCCAAACAAGAATCATACAACGAGAGGATTACTAAAGCAAGCTCAAACTGTTCACCATCCTAAGGGAAATGGAATCACCCATCCCACAGACGGACAAATGTCTGAAGGATTAACTTTGGTGTATGAATATCCAAAACGCCCTTATGAACAAAATCTCACTTCTCCAAAGTAAAATAGCAAAGAGAAAAGCTAACCTGCCCAGCACAGTCCAGCAGAGCACCACCTCATCAACTACCAATAAACCACCACATCACTTCAACTTATCCAAAGTCTCTCCCTTCGAGGTAGAAAAAATCATTGCAGCACTCAAACCATCGAGATGTCAAGGAGACAGCTGCCCAGCACAGACAACCAAAGACGCCGCCAGAGACCTGGTGCCATTCATAACCAAATTAATTAACTCCTCATTCACTTCTGGCATTGTACCCAGCAATTTAAAGGAATCCTGGGTCGTACCCCTTTTGAAAAAAACAATCACTGGACCTGACTATCCCGACAAACTATAGACTGATTACCACAGTAGCTTTTTTACTTAAGATCCTCGACAGAGTTTCTTACATCCAAATTCAGGATTACCTTGAGAATAACCACCTCCTCAGTGACCGCCAATCTGGCTTTAGACCCTGTCACGGCACTGAGACTGCGCTAATCAACTTAAAAACACAAATTGATGTACTCGAGGACCAGGGAAAAATAGCACTACTGCTACTCCTTGATCTCTCAGCTGCCTTTGACCTGGTTGACCACCAAGTGCTCTGCAAACACTTGGCATCGGCAGCGCACTTCTCACAAGACGCAATCACCTGGATTAACTTGTTTCTAAACAAAAGGACCACAAGTCTTTTTGCCTCATGCAGCGGCTGATACAATCTGATAACCTGTGGCGTACCACAAGGCTCATGTGTTTCCCCGACCATGTATAATCTATTCACCAAGCCTCTGTTAGATTATCTAGATGATCTGGGTGTCACCTACACTAATTATGCGGATGACACCCAGATCCTCATTTCCCTTACGGGAGATTATGACAGGGACTTGGCCTTGGTGAATAGAATATACCTCCTCATTCAGGCTTGGATGGCTGCACACAGCTTATGCCCGAATGATGACAAGGCCGAACTGTTAAAACTTGGTAACACAGCAAACCTCAACAAACTGAGCCCAAACTACACTGCCTTTAATATAGACGGGAATAGCATTAACGTGGTTAAAGAAGTAAAAACCCTAGGTTTTTACCTTGACTTCCCCTTCACATTCAATAAACAAGTTAGCGCCATGGCTTCCTCTACTGCGTATACATGTAAATTGATAACTGCACAACCTTACCAAGAGCCCTAATCCTTTCCAAACTGGATTGTTGTAATGATTTGTATCTGGGAGCAAGTAACTACATCACTAACAAAATCCAAATCCTGCAAAACAACGCCCTGAGAGCGGCTCATGGTATTCCTAAGTGAGATCACATTTCACACCTGAGAAGACAGACCAAATGGCTCTACACCGAAGAGAAAATCATACTTAAAACTGTATCGCTTAACGCATAAATACCTACAAGGACAATCAACTCATTCTGTCTAGTTGTACCCGGATTTAAACTCAAGAAAGCAGGAGGAAATGGCATCCCTGTCAAGGCAGCACAAGTTTCGAACTCTTTACCCTTGTCACTAAGAACTAACCAACCATTTTACATGTTCAGGCTTAACACCATAAACTGGTTGGTTAATAACGATTCTGGGTAGCCCTAGCCTGCCACATACTAGGCCCTACGACCCGTTGACCTGCTTTCTGCATATTATGCTCTTGACATGCTTCCCTGCCCCGCCACTCTATATTCATTCGCCCTTACCCCATCTTTTACCATTCACCGTACATGCTACATTATTCTTTTGTCACTGTTGTATCATTATTTGCAGTTTTTTAAAAACAATTTTTATTGTTTTTACAACCAAAACAAAATACAGCAGCCTTACAATGCACATCGTAATATTTCAAACTCTACATTTATACTTTCATGTCTGCTGCCTAAAACACACCCCAGCCCCCCACATCCGAGCCTACTCTGCTTCTTGATCTGCATCTGTTTCTTCTAAAGGGATTTCTCTTTCTATGTCCCCATCTGAGTCCTGGTCGCTCGAACAGTCGTGGGTGGGCCCATATAATGTGGCCAGCCGTTAGGGTTTCTGCTTCTTCCTCCCCTCCTCTACTCTCCGTTTCATGCCATACTGCTGTTTCAGCTTCAGTCCATTTTTGAAGGTCTCTCCACCAGACCTCTATCTTAGGTCTGTTGCATGCTTTCCATCCCACAGTAATTCTGTGCTTGGCCAGTATGTATGCCAAGTCCTTTAATTTGCTCACATGTTTTAGTTGGTGTGGCCTAGGGAATCCTCCTACCAAACATGCCCACGCTGATTCAACATTTATTTTGATCCCCTTTTCATCTAGCCGGTGGGCTTATTTCCTTCCAGAATTTCCCACTTTCAGGGCATGCCCAAAACATGTATCATCCCCACGTTTTCTTCCCCGCATTTGAGGCATGTTTGCCGTTTTGCATTCTTAAATTTAGCTATTCTTTGGTGGGTCATATATGCTCTGTGGGTTATATATAGCGGTATTTGCTGTTGCCTTGCATTTCTAGACACTTTCTTATGGTACCCCTGGGCCCGCTCCCACATCCCGTCAGTCATTGGTACCGCCACCTCTTCTTCCCAGTCATGTCTCAATTGTGTCACTTCCTTCCCCATCTTGGACATCATAGGTTTGTATAATCTGGATATCCCATGCCCTCCTTCTGCTATATCATATATCGTTTCTATGGTGGGATCAGGGTGGTCATCTAATGTTCTTTCTGACCATGTCTCCTCAATACCATTCTGTTATGTGATGTATTGCCCCCCGTGCAACCCCGTTTCCTCCACCAGCCCCTCAAATGCCTTTATCTCCCCTTCTTGCCATATATCTCCCATTGTGACAATTCCCACCGGTTCCCAGTGCCTCCTAATTGTCTTCATCAGTTGCTCATCACCTCCTGCCAGTGCGACCAGCGGCGTTTGTGGTTAACACGGTGTTGGGTTCTTTGTGGCCTGACAAGCTTTTCGCCATACCTCCCATCCCAGTACCAGCATCTTTGGGCGCTCTTTTATCTCTAATTTGGGCAGCCATATTTCCTTTAAGAAGAATGGGGCACATTCTAGTCTCAACAATCCCGATTCTGGGGTGGGGTCTTCTGATAACCACTTGGCCACGTATTGTAGTTGACTGGCTAGGTAGTAGATCTCATAATTCGGCAGTTTTATACCCCTTTTGTCATGTGTATTCTGCAACTTCCAAAGGGCGATTCTGTGCCATAGAAACCCACTGCATATGCTCTGTAGATTCCTAAAGAATTGCTTTGGTATCAGGTATGGTATATTCCCGAAAAAATGTAATAGTCTCGTCAATACAACCATCTTCAGCAGCGCCCCTCTTCCCATCATTGCCAGGGGGAGCTTAGACCAGAACCTCATACTATTTTCGATTTTCTGTACCGCTTTCTCAGTATTATTCTGATGTTCCTCCTCTACCGTTTGATAAATGTCTATCCCCGGTATCTGAATGTGTTTGGTTCCCGGTAATCGATCGCATGGGACTCCTACATACCTCCCTAGTGGAAATATGCAGGAATTTCTAGGATTTGCCGCTATACCCGATAGCGACACAAATCGCTCCATCACTTCCAAGATATATTGGAGGTTTTCTTCGGGGTATCGTAAGTACAACAGCATGTCGTCTGCATATAGCGAAATTAAATGAGGCTCCCCTTTTATTCCGATCCTTATTACCTCATACTGCTGCCTCAGGTATATTTCCAGGGGCTCCAGTGCTAAGATATACAGCATCGGAGACCATGGGCATCCTGGTCTAGTGCCCCTGCTCAGTTGCCATCTTTCGGAGATGATGGCTTCCGTTTTGACTCTGGCTAACAGTGCACTATACAATAGTTTAACCCATTTTAGGTACCCCGGTCCTATCCCTTAGTGGGTAAGGGCTTCAATCAGCTAGGGCCATTTGACAGAGTCAAAGGCTTTTTATCGCGTCCAGTGATACAACCGCCATCTTACCCAAGACTTCTTTTGTGTGTTCTATAACCCGGTGGAGTCGTCTAAGGTTGTCGGATATGTTCCTGCACGGGACATATTCTGTTTGGTCAGGGTGTATTAATTTGTTAATAATCCATTTCATTCTGTTTGCCAATACCGCTGTGAGCATTTTACTATCTTGATTCAGCATCGATAGCGGTCTGAACGATCCGCAATCCTTGCCTGGTTTATTGGGTTTGGGGAGTGGGATGCTAATTGCTTCTCTTAGGGATTCTGGCAACCGCCCTGTCTCGAATGCCTCATTTAGCATTGTGAGCAGCGAGGGAAGCACCTTGTTTCTGTACATTTTATAAAATTCACTGGGGAGCCCATCAGCCCCTGGGGTCTTACAAGTGGGTAGTTGCACTACCACCTCTTCTAGTGTGATCGGGGCATCTAGGTCCTCTTGCTCCGCCGCGCTTATTCGCGGCAAGCCTATGTCCTCCAGTGTATCCATTATTTCCCCGCTGTTACTACCTTCTTCGTCTCTGTATAGTTTCCTATAGTATTCTAGGAACTCTCGATTGATGCCCTCTTGGGTGTCCACTAGTTTCCCATCTTCCCCTGTTACTTTTCTTATCGTAGGTCTGGGGGTCTCCCTTTTATACAACCATGCCAACATCCTTCCTGGCATGTCTCCTCCCGCATGCTGCCTCTCTACATACTTTTTATAGTTCAGATTGCAGTGTCTCTCCCAGTATTCTGCACATTCTTGTTGCAATTGGCTTATAGTTTCAGCGTCCTCCTTCGTGCTACATCCCCCCCACCCCCCCTGCTCAAGGTTATCTCTAGTTTGGTTTCGGCATTCTGCAATTCCATTAGTATGCCTCCCTGCAGCCCTTTGGATTTGGCTATTGCTATCCCTCTCACCACCACCACCACCTTAAAAGCTTCCCATAGAGTATCGACTGACTCCACGCTTCCCGTATTGGTCTCAAAGTACCTTACAATTTCTTCTCTTAGATCCTCCCTAAACATTGCATCTTTTAGCGCTTCATCTCTAAGTCTCCAAGTTGGTATCTTGGCGTATTAAGGGTTTTATTATACCTAATACATTTACTCTGAGAGTTTAATCACAATTTAATCTGCACTCAAGCAGTTATTTATTTAACATAGCAGGATTACATTTAAAAACATCATAATTCTATAAGTCATCCTATTGGGTCATTCATGCATTCATCCACATCCATACGACATCCATCAATCCACTCATGCAAAACATCAATAAGTACAAGATAAAAACATATAACAAATATAACAATTCATCAACAATTCAGTTATTGTACAAAAAGTTTTTATGCAAAACAACACATAGAAAAGGAGGGGAGAGATCTTCACAAGTGGCCTTATCCTGGGAAACCCAGGCCTATTCCAATTGCTGACACTTTTTCAAAGTCGCTTGACACTTTTCTAAAGTCGTTTGGTGTAAAGAAATGTGAAAGAATTCACTCACTAGTTACTAACATCACATTGTAGATAAAGGATAAGTTTTTCTTTTTGATGGTGTAAAATACCAGATTGTCTACTTGTTTGTATTTTTTTATGTATGGGTGTTATTTGTATGGGCATTACTTTTTGTCTTTTTTTATCATGTGTTAAAAAATAAAAACGGCTATATTTTAAGATATTTTCTGACCTCATTGTCTATATATATATATATGTTTGAAAAGACAATGTTCCACCTCTTTTCGGTTTTAGGTACAAAGCTAATTTTACAGCCAATTATGACATTAGCAGGTAGTTTGTTGTGGGCCCTGGTTGTTTATACTATTCCAATTGCTGACCACTTATAAAATCTTTGTGGCCACGCACTGTGTTGTTTTGCATAAAAACTTTTTGTACAATAACTGAATTGTTGATGAATTGTTATATTTGTTATATGTTTTTATCCTGCTATGTAAAATAACTGCTTGAGTGCAGATTAAATCGTGATTAAACTCAGAGTAAATGTATTAGGTATAATAAAAACCTTTAATACGTCTTTTTCAAATTGTTTCCTCTGGATTTTCTTACTGAGATGAACTATCACGCTAATGCCCCAATCTAGAGAGTGGGGTTTCCGGTACCTTTCCAATGCATATCCTGTAATAGGGCTAAATCTATTTTCTGCCTTCCCAAATACATCATGACCTTGTTCCTTTTTAGGTAGCTGTTGAGCCCCCTGACATTCCAAGCAATTACCTTTAAGGTCCCTCATGTTCCAGCCGCTTCCCGCCCCCTTTTTGTATTTTCCCAACACCTGTCCGGTGTGCAAATGCTAGCGCGTGTAAGCTTGTACCCCAACATAAACTCCCCTTACCTATTAACACTGCAACTTCCCCAACTTCCCTCCCTTCCCTGCCCCATTTTAATCCCCTACCCCTACGTTCCCTCCCCCACCCCAACTGATGCCCAGCTCCATCCCTGGATCTCAGGCATCCCCACATCTAGCCCTTTTCTTGGCTATCGCCAGTACTCGGGCACAGCAGGGAGATCACCCTACTGGCGGTTCGACTACTCTAACTACTGGGGATAGGTCGGCTCCATCCGATGTCTCCTATATTGGCCATAGTTTGCTGCGCATTTGTGGCTCATAGCTGCCTTGTACATTTCTATATTCCAGTCCAACTAGTCCATCCATGGGTGTATCAATTAGCATCCGCACTGTTCTATCGCGCCTTTTGCAACCAATTCTAACATCCCTCTGTAGCTTCGTTCCCCCACCCCCTCCCCCTCAATATCAGGCATGGCGCGAGTCACTTATCCTGTTTATCTCGTTCTTGACCGTCTCCCAACTCTGGGTAGCCTTGGACAGCCAGCCAGCATGCAGCCTCCTTCGGGGTTTCGAAGAAGTGTGCTTTGCCTTTGTGTAAGACCTTAAGTTTCGCAGGATACAAAAGCATGTACTTTAATCTTGCTGTCTACAATCTTCTTTTTATCACAACGTAGCTGTACCGTTGTCTCTGCACACCAGCATGGTATAATCCGGGTATGAAGTGATGGTCGCCAACACCCGCGTTATTATTCCTCCTTTCTGAAAAAATGCCAAGATCTTTTCCCTGTCTCTGTAGTTCAATATCTTTGCTATTATTGCGCGGGGAGGAGCCCCTGGTTGCGGCCTTCTCATCAGTGCCCTGTGCGCTCATTCAATCGCAAACCCCTGAGAGAGCTTGCCAGCCCCTGTTTCCTGGATGATCGTGTTTTCCACGTAGTCCGTGGGATCCAGGCCTTCTCCTTCCAGTAGGCCCACCACGCGTATGTATATTGCTTCTTGCTTGCCCTTCAGCCTCTTCAGCTCTGTTTTCCAGATTGGACACTAGTTGTTTCAATATGTGTACCTCTTTGGCATTGGTGGTGCTAACATCGGTGTTGATTTTCACTGCGCTCTCCAGGCCACTCGTTCGTTCTGTCAGCATTCTTACATCCTGTCTCAGTAGGTTAACCTCTATCCCTACTGCGTCTATCTTAGTTTCCAGTGCCGCTTTCAGGTCTGCCATCAGATCCCCCCAAGAGGATTTCAATTCCGTTATGGCTGCAAGGATCTGTTGGTCGCCCCTCTACGTGGTCGTCTCTTCCGGTGTGATGGCCGTAGCTTGTGCAGGCGTGGTCTGACCTGCTGTGGTTTGGTGAATGTCCATCGATGGCTGTTTGCCTTTACCTTTGCCCCCCCTTGAGAGCCATTGCACTGGACGTCCCCGGCCCTGTCCTTCTATTGCTCAGGCTTCCATCGCGCCTGTGGTATGTTGGTTCTTGCGACGGCTCGCGGCCTTGACTTCTCAGGTGCGGGGCTCCTTGTGGCCCTGTCCGCTGTGTATGTCTATTCACCGGTGTGCAGGTCCACCATGTGTGTGGTTTGAAGTTCTGACTGCCAGCCTTTCTGCTCTGCGTACTATTACCTGTTCCGTGAGGGCTTCAGCGCTGCACCAGTTCTATGCTTGTGCCTTCGCTCAGTTTCCTTGAGACCCCACTTCTAAGTGTACAGTACGCACCACCCATGCCCAGGCAGTGCGCGTGCTGGTTTTTACAATGTATTTGGTCCTTCTCCCAGGACTAGGGTGCTGTCTTGGCTGTGTGGGACGGGCCCGATATTGGCTCTGCTGGCCCGATGGCCTTTTGCGGGGCTGCCTATGCCATGTTGTTGTACTGCACTTATTTGGTAGTCCGGTGCTGTTCCCGCGCCTCACCGAGTGTGTTCCCCTCACTTCTCCACACCCTTTTGGTGTGCTCCTGATTTTTGTTTGGGGGGGGTGTGTCTTCACTAGCTGCCTCCTCATGCATCAAAGTTTACTGCCTGAGTGCCTCTAACTGGGGCATAGTTGTTCTGTCCCGCTAGGGCCTCAGGCTTTCAGCAGTTCGGTGCTCAGCCTTTCTATTTGCCCTGTAAGGGGCTGCTTCTCATGTAGCACCCGTCTCGTGCTCCTCACCTTGTCGCTCTTTTCCCTGGTCCATATTCTGGGCATGCTGCTATCGCCTTGCACTGTACATTGGCCTGCAGGGGAGATGGTGCATCAGTGTTACATGGCACTTTACTGTGGCAAGGCTGTGTCTGCTTTATGTTGACCTGCCCTCAAGCAGTGCTAATTGTCAGTGGTGGTGTCCTCGTTCTATTGGCTCCCACCTAGCAGTGCGGTCTGCCAGAGCTCCCTATCGCCTTCTGTACAGCTCGTTTTTCACTTGTTATTGCCTCGCATACATTGTATTGTTATTGCCATGCATACATTGTATATGCGCTTGTGATGTTCTTTTTATTATTAGCAGCCGCATTTCTTTCGAAGCTGCAGAGTCCTTCCGTGGCGCCTGTAGCCGCCGATTTTATCCCGGTTTATGGGCGTTTCACAACTTTACTGTTGGGCCACCAGGCGTCACGGCGCTGTTGTCCTCGTGCCTCCTCGGGGGGGGGGGGGGTGGGGGTTGCCTCCTGTTCTCAGGCACCCTCAGGGCCGCCTCTCGCCGTCACTGTCCCGCAGGCGCTCCGGAGTGGGCTGCTTCACTTGGCTAAGCTTCCCAGCGTCCTCGCTAGGTGTGATTCTTGGTGCCTAGTGAGTTGTCGGCCCTTTCAGGGAAAACGCAGGCTCCTCTCACCACTTCGACATTCACAGTGGGCACGGTCCGCATACCCAGGGGCTCCTTTGTTCGAAGATTGCTGCTATTTTGAGTCTAGCCCCGCATTGCCGTTCGGAATCATCAAAAGTCCACAACTCCCGATGCATCCGTTCGCGGCAACTTGTTTTTTAATCTACTTGCTTTTATGTTGATGTAGTTGTCTTTTTTTACTGTAATTAGTAGGTAAAAGGCATGCGCTTGTCCGGATCGATTTTCGGATCCAGGAGCTCAGAAAGAGAGCAGCCTAGTCGATGGCTGCCAAGCCATGCCCCCCCACTTTGCATAGTTCTCAGAATTGCTCCTTCCTGTATGAATTGTATTTCGGAGGCTTGTTAATCTGCTTGCATATAGTCCGACGTCCAGTGGTCACCGCAGAGTATTGCATCTTGTCTTTCAAGAATCGAAAAGGGAAGTCGACATGGGCGTGTGTACCCAAAATCCCTCAAGCGTCGAGGTCCCTCAGATTGTTTTTTTCCGCCCAGCATACGTCCTTTTCGACCTTTGGTCGTAAAATAATGTTAAGGTTATTGATATTACACTACCGTCCCTTTCAACGACGGCTGTTCCAGTTCCCCGCCAAAGGCGGTCCACCGATCTTCGACGGACAGAGACCGGTCAGTGCTGCCGAACATGTGCCTACACAGTAGCGAGAGTGGGGTCGGGGTGGGCATTTCCTTTTCTGAGAATCTTTCCCTTTCCTCTTATTGTTCCCTGGGTCTATTTGTCACAGTTTATTTGCTCAGCTATGGCGAGGACTCCATTTAGATTTTGTCCTGTTTGCAGGTCCAAATTTACTTGGAAAAAATAATTGTGAGGCTTGCAAGCTCCTGCGCCTGAACACTTTGAAGGAGCGCCGTGTTAAGCAGTGGGCAGCCTACGGAATGTCACAGGCTGAGTCAAGTTCTCCTGCTGCCACAACCGCTGATTGTGACGAGGGCTTGAATGATGAACTAGCCTCCCATTCGGAGGCGATTGACCTCTTGGCGGAGCACTCTTGCTCAGCGTCGTCTGTCCCCGGCCTCGCTAGGCAGGACCTTGGTCTTGCTATGGGGAATGTACACCCCGGCAACACAGGTGCACATATTCCCCACACTAAAGACCAACCCTAGGGACGTCTTCGACTAAACAGTCGAAACGGTCCGTAGCGCCAACGGGCCCGACGAAAACTTCGGCCCTGCCCGCCGACCGCCAGGATCGGCAGCCCTCCCCGCAACCACAGATGCACCTTACTGCTGGGCCTACTAAATCAAAGGGCGCAGACCCCAAAATCCACCTTCCCATTGAGACGCATCGGAAGAAGGCGTCCACGACCGAAAAGGCCCCGGTTCCGCCAAAAGTAGTTGCGCAACCAGTGGCCCGTGTTTCAGAACTTCCCGATGAGGAACTCATTATAGAGCGCATCACCAAAATCATTTCGGCGGATTCCCACAAGCAAGGGTCCAAGGATTCGTCAAAGCCTAAGGATAGGCCGATTAAATTTACTGGAACCTACGGAAAGGCCTACAGACAGTCCAGAAGACACGTGTCAACCGTCAGAACCCGGAAAAGGCTTTTCGGAAGCTCCTGAAGGGATTCCTTCAGCTTTCGAGAAGCAATCTCGACGTTTACAGATGGAGGATCCGCTAGATGAGCCCTTTCCACCGCTGGACCGCTTTAGTTCAATCTGTTTGGACCAGAGAAAAATTTGAAGGATGTATGGACAGGCTAGAGAGATTTGTGGAACTCTCTGAGAAGTCTACACCTAAAAGGTTTAGTGAGGGAAACCCCCCCTCTTCCTGTGAATAAGCTGAAGCGGATCTTTGACCCTACTCAAGATGAGCAAGAGGAAGAATACATTTGGCCTCACTGGGGCAGAGGCTCAAAATGAAGATCCCTTTATAGACTCTGAGGTCCATTTAGACCCCACTGAGGGTTGGGGGTAGACCCTGACTCCACTGATCCTCTACCTTGTCAGTCACCTACTCCGGAACCTGATGCCTTGTGCCTGGACTTCCCTCTTACCACCCCCTCTAGACAGGCCTCCCCTGTAGACGATCAAATGGCTTTCAGTGCCATATTGAGGAAAGCAGCTGAACACTTCAATATTGCTACTCAAGAAGCCGTTCCAGAGGCTGATTTTGTGTAGAACATTTTGAAAGAAAAATCTCCTGCCAGCCAGGCGATTCCTCTACTTAATTCTATTAAAAAGAGGTTGGCTCCTTCTTTGTCAACACCTGCACTTACTAGAGCAGTGAATCCAAAGGTGGAGAAGCTTTTTCGACCCTCCCGCTCTCACTCCCTCTACATCAGGGGTCATTCTACTCCAGATTGATTGGTTGTTACAACTACCAGGAAAAGAGCAGGGGTTCCCATATCCACTGGGGAGGCACCCCCTGACAAGGAATGTAAAAGACTTTACACTTTGGGGAAAAGGATCACTGCGGTGGCTGCTTACTCCACTCGCATCGCCAACAATACAACGTTGTTAGCCAGCTATGCTGATGCACAATCGGCCAAGATAGAGGAAGGCCTTCAAGGAGTCCCTGAGCCACTGCGAGCCCTTCTGCTCTCAACAGTGACAGAGGGCAGGCAAGTTAACCAAAGTATGCTAAAAAATACTTTGGATGCAGCAGAAACTGCCGGAAGGTCTTTGGCTCAAGGTACGTGTAGCTAAGAAACTCTGGTTTCAAGCCAGAGACACAAGCTTCACTTATAAATAAACCAGTGGAGGATACTAATTTATTCGGAAAGGCAGTGGATGAAGCCCTCGAAACTGGAAAAAAGGAGCATGACACCCTTAAGACTCTGGATCAGATCACCCAGAGACCTTCACAAAGAAGGGGAAGTGGGAATAGACGTTCCTTTCGTGGGCAACGATTCCTTCAAAGTCAATACAGCTCGGGGAATAACTGGTCCTCTCATCAAGGAACCAGCGGCTACAACGCACCAGACTCCACAAGGGGGCAACAACGCGGTAAAGGAAGGGGACGAAACTCTACCCCTCGAGGTTCCCCAGCCTCAGGCCAGAAATGACCTGCAGTTCCGGGTCCCCTCCCATGCATCCCCTGTCGGGGGCCGGTTAACATTGTTCTTTCGAGCATGGGAGGGATAACTACAGACCAGTGGGAGCTAAAGACCGTCGCCCACGGGTTCTGTATAGAGTTCAGCCGGACCCCACAGTTCAGACCTCCACGAACAAGACGCCTGACACCAGAACATCTGCGAATCCTGCTACAAGAACTCCAGACCCTGCAGGAAAAGGGCGCCATAGAGGTCCTACCTCTTCTACAGGTAAACAAGGGTATTTAGTCAGTGTACTTCCTTGTACCCAAAAAGGATCTCATTGTGCGCCTTGTACTAGACCTGCGCCCAGCTAACAAATTTGTGAAGACCCAAAAGTTTTGTATGGTCACCCTGCAAGAGGTAATTCCCCTGCTCACACAGGGGGATTACATGGCAACAGTGGACATGAAAGATGCACACTTTCATATTTCAATGTTATGATAGGTTATTTATAACTCGCTTAATACCCAGAGGTTTCTAAGCGCGTACCCAGGGATCGAACCAGTGTTGCTTCGTGCCGTTTTGCTTCCAAGGCAAGCACGTTGCCGCTGAGCTATCCTCCCCGGACTATGTTGCCGGCGCACAGAAAATGCCTCAGATTCATGATTCAAGACCAGCACTATCAGTTCAAAGTACTGCCCTTCGGCAGCAGCACACCTGGCAGACAATCCATCCCAGTTTATCCTTACCTCGACGACTAGCTCATAACAGGGGATTCCTACGAAACCTGCCTGTCAAATACCCAAAGAACTATAGATCTTTTATTCAGTCTAGGATTCTCTATCAACGAAAAGAAATCCAGCCTAGACCCCAACCAGGTCAAACAGTTCCTAGGGGCTCTAATTCGAACAAAGGACGGCCTCGTCTTCCCCTCCAATAAGAGGGTCCAAAACATGCTGTTTCAGATCCCTCAATATGTAGCCAGTCGAGAGGTGATGGTACGCAAGGCTATGCGAGTGTTAAGAATGATGGCGTCGTGCATTTATTTGGTTCCTCAAGCGCGCCTGCGCATGCATCCAATGCAGGGGTGGCTCAACAGCCAGTGGTGTCAGGCCAGTGGACAATGGGACGATCTAGTGTTTGTCTCGCCAGCCCTCATTCTCTCGCTGCAGTGGTGGTCGAGGGAGAACCTCTTGAAAGGGAAATCTTTCACCACCCCCGCAGTGGAGGCCACTCTAACTACAGATGCATCTCTCACAGGGTGGGCAGCTCACCTGCTTCAACAGACAGTGAACAGAGTTTGGTCATCAGACATAGCAAAGAGAAAGAAAAAGGGCAAATAGCCTTCTTTTTTGTTCAAGGGGGGCCTGGTACTGAAAAGGCAAAGTACACTGAGAAGCAAGGGAAAAGGAGAAACCAGTCTACTCCTCCCTATTGAGAAAAAAGAGCTAGTGAATGATTTGATCTAGTTATATAGAATCACACTCAGGATTAAACATCTAAAACACAGTTTTATAGTAGAAACATGTTAAAAACATTGATCAGAGAGACAACAGAAAGGGAAGTGCAATTGTTGCCCAATTGGACATGAGTCTTAACCTTAGCAAAATAGTTTTTACATACAAAAGGATGGTTTATGTGCAATAATCAATATGCAACACATTTTCATTGTCGACACAGATTTGGTATTTCTGGCTTGAAGGACTAATTGTGATGTTTTTCAGTCAAATGCTTGTACTGTGCGTGCTAATGTCATCTTGTTCAGAACTTAATTTTCAAAGGCTTCAAGCTTTCTTCAGGACAACAAAACGGTATGATTAGGGATGCAAATGTTCTAAAAATAATGAAAAAGGGAAAATTAAAAGAGTGTGATAATGTTCATTCTTTATGGTTGAATGTGGACATAGAATAGGTCTGAGCCTCACCTTTCACTAGTGACGTTAAGGGAGACAAAGGTGGGGAACAGGAACTGACTCATGTTCAGCTGATTTCAAAACCTGGTGCACAATGGCTACCTATAGTGATAGAAAGCACTTATTAGTCACAGGTCCAGCAGGACTTTGTTAATCCATATTCTCCAGCATTGGATCTTTCATGGATTCACATGCTTAGAATATTCCCCGTCGTCAGGCTGGGAATCCCCCGTACATTATATAGGCCCTTTCCCGTAGGAAAACTTTTTCGACGCTTATGCGTCCTATCCGCCTCGTTTTGTATCATGCGTGCCCGCGGCATCAGGACGCCATGATATAAATACAGGACCCTCCCCCGCGCTCCCTCAGATTTCAACCGTCTTTCAAAGTAGTGGGATCCTCGTGGTTACTACTAGTAGAAATTAGGTTGTTTTTTCTTTCGCTTCGGCGACGTTATATTCTGGAGAATTATGTCCGGAAAAGCGTTATTTCGCCCTTGTGCGACATGTGGACTCAAAAAAGTCTATGAAGGTGATGCCCACATGGATTGTATCCACTGTCTCCACCCGCACCACACGGCGGATACATGTGAGATATGCCAGGGTTTCTCCCAAAAAACCCTTAAAGATCGGAAAAGAAGGTTGGTCGACTGGTTTAACGATGGAGCGGGTGCCTATCCGGCATCAGAAGTTGGCTCAACGGCCTCCAGGAGCAAGTCGGAACCTCCCTCGAAGAAGGTACGGCCGGTCGACAACCTCCCTGATGACAAGCATACAGGGAAGCATGCTGGGTCTTCCTCATCACACAAAAAGTCCTCCTCCTCCTCATTATCTAAGACGGTGAGGCAAGCGATGTCAAAATCCTCCTCAGGGGACCGTCATAGGTCTTCCGTGAGTCGGGATTCTTCAGCCGGGAAATCGGCATCGAAATCGGCTTCCAAGTCTAAAGTCTCGGCGCTGGCTACTTGCTCGTCGACACCGGTGTCGTTGACGATGCCTATTACTGTTCAGGCTGCAGCGGTGGGGATTCCTTCGTCGACGGCGACTCAGTCTATGGCTTGGCAACCAGAGGTCTACGACCCGGTCCCCCCTGAAGTCTTAGTGCAGCCGGACACGGCCTTGCCGGCGCTGTCGGCGGAAGGGGAATGTGGCATGGTTTTACAGCCGTCGGATTTGGGTTTACAGCCTTCCACTTCGACGACGGCGAGTGGGGGTATGGTCCCTCTATCCTCGACGTTGCTGACCCCCCAGACGGTCTTGTCTCTGGATGTGCTTAATACGCTGCAGAAGCTCCTACAGCGTCTGGATACGCAGATCCCTCAACCTGGGACCTCATCGTCGCTTTTTCCTGTACCTTCCGTCGACGAACAAGCTCAAACAGCCCGCTCGACGACCAAAAGCCCATCAGCCTCCCAGGTGGTGAAGGATCGTCCTCGAGCGCAGGAGGAGGGTGAGCTATCGGAGTCTGATTCTATCCAGGGTGACTCGGGGTCAGACATTTCCCTGTCACCGTCGAGAGACCCAACATGGAATTCGGATGTGGAGGTAGAGTCTACGAGGAGCCAGGCACAACCGTCTCCTCAGGATGATGTGGGAGCCTTCCACGCCATGATGGGAAAGGCGTGTTCCGAGTTCGGCTTGATTCCTGAGGAACAAAAGAAAGACTGTTTTCTCTTTGATCATATGGGTCAAAGGAGGAAATCGGTTTTTGCCATCCCAATTCTGGACCACGTGTGGCAAGAAGGCCTCAAGACGATGCGCCATCCGTTCTCGGAGCCGGCTATCAAGGGGCGTATTGAGAAAAAGTTTAAAGCTCCGGAGTCCACTCCAAAATGTCTAACGGCACAACCTCTGTCAGACTCTGTGGTGTCGGCGGCAGCGGCTAGGAAGGCCAGAGTACAGCAAAAATGTTCGACCCCACCAGAAAACGAGGCCAGGAGGCAGGACGCCTTTGGAAAAAAGGTGCTCTCAGTTGGCGTGACGACGGTAAGGGCAGCCAATTCTTTGGCTATCGTATCAAGATACGATAGAGAAATGTGGCACAAACTAGCCCCTATCCTAGAACATCTGCCAGAAGAACACCGAAAAGCAGCCATGTTACTTGTACGAGATGGCGAAGAGGCTTCGAACCACGCAATTAATATTGCAGTTGACCTAGCAGAGTCTGGTTTCAAACAAATCAATCATGGCGTAGTACTTCGTCGACAAGCGTGGCTCAAATGTACTACTTTCCGTCCCGAAGTGCAATACAAAGTCCTTGACATGCCATGTGAAGGAGAACATCTGTTCGGAGAAAAGGTAGATGAAGCCTTGAAGGGGATGAAGGAAGACACGGATACTGCTAGGTCTCTGGGAGCCCTCCAGACAGGTAGAAATTTTCGCTCCTTTCGCCCATTTAGGGGTGCTTCTGGAAACTCCCGCTTTGGAGCCTCTAGGGACCGGGGATTTAACAGGTCCTCGTACTCTTCACAAGGTTTCAGACGTGCATCCCAGTCGGCACGAAGAGGTAGAGATTATCAAGCCTCCAGAAGACGTGGCTCGGGTTCCTCTTCGACGAAGGGCAAGCAAACCGGCAACCAATGACGGCCTTCGGAACGTCCTGGGGGGGCCGAGTCTCTCATCATATCGACCAATGGAAATGCATCACCACAGATCGATGGGTTCTGGACACGATTCGCATGGGTCATGCGCTTCAATTCAAAGACAAGCCTCCACGTCTTCCGCCGGTGTTTTCGGCCCAGCTCCACCTTCGGGTCCTACGACAAGAGGTGGAGCTTATGCTAAAAAATGGAGCGGTAGAAAAGGTTCCTGTGGCACAGGAAGGAAACAGAGTTTATTCCCGGTTCTTCATTGTCAAGAAGCCAAATGGAAAAATGGAGGCCCATTCTCGACCTGAGGGTACTCAACAAATGGCTAAAGAGCTTAAAATTCAAAATGCTAAAGCTCCAGGCGGTTAACAGGTCGGTGCAACCCAAGGATTATCTGTCGTCGCTAGATCTTCAGGACGCCTATTTTCACATCCCAATACGTCCACGACACAGCAGATATTTAAGGTTTGTCGTCGGACGAAAGCATTTCCAGTTCAAGGTCCTCCCGTTCGGTCTCAAGTCCTCCCCCAGGACGTTCACCAAGTGTCTGGCCACTATAGCGGCCCATTTAAGAAAGGAAGGTCACCACGTCTATCCCTATCTAGACGACTGGCTGGTCAGAGGTTCGTCCACGGAACAAACACGAAACAGTCTGGGGGCCACGTTGTCCCTCTTAAAGAAACTGGGCTTCTCGATAAACTTCAGCAAATCCTCCTTAGAGCCTTCGAGGACTTTGGTTTTTCTAGGAGCGGAGTTTCATACGCAAACAAACCTTGTAAGACCATCCAGCGAGGGAGTACAGAAATTACAAAGCAAGGCGTCGGAATGGCAATGTGGTACCAGGGTATCGGTGCGCAAATACATGTCCCTGCTAGGGACTATGTCATCCTGCATTCCGTTGATAAACAACTGCCGTCTGTTTATGAGGCCTTGCCAGGAATTTCTAGCGGACCGTTGGGCGCAGAGTCAAGGTCGCTGGTCCGACAGACTGGTCGTCGACGAGCAACTAGTACAAGCACTCTGCTGGTGGAAAGCGTCTTCTCATCTAACGAAAGGAATGCCTCTGGTGGAACCGGAGTTCCAGAAGACGGTGGTGACGGATGCATCGTTGAGCGGATGGGGAGCTCATCTGGATACGTTGCAGGTACAAGGCCGGTGGTCGTTACAAGAGTCCTCCCTGCATATCAACCTGCTGGAACTGAGAGCAGTGCGATGGGCTCTAAAATCATTCCTTCCTCAGTTGAGCAACTCGGTGGTGCGTGTCATGACGGACAACACAACTACAATGTTTTACTTGAGGAGGCAAGGAGGGACACGGTCCAGGTCCCTGTCGACGGAGGCACAAAAAATCTGGCATTGGGCACTGCAACACAACATGCAAATCTTGGCGTTCCACCTGCCAGGCGTGAGAAATGTGGAGGCCGATGCCCTCAGCAGACAACTGAACGATGTTCACGAATGGGTGCTGAACGACCAGCAAATACAACACGTATTCAAGAAGTGGGGACATCCCTCCATCGATCTGTTCGCGACGAGGGACAACAGGAAATGCCTGCAGTATGCAAGCAGATGGCCTCTGCAGGGCTCTCTGGGGGATGCGTTCTCCTTTCCATGGACGAACAAATTCCTGTACGCATTCCCTCCATTTCCCCTTATCCGGAGGACGTTGCAATGGATCCTCAAGTACCCATGTCGGGTGATTCTGGTGGCCTCGTACTGGGCCAGACAGGTGTGGTTCTCAGACCTACTGCACCTAGCGGCGGCGGAACCGATGAGGTTCCAGAGGAACCCCAACCTTCTGTCTCGACAGGAGGGGGTTGTTTGGCATCACGACCCGGACAGCCTCAAATTGACGGCCTGGCTCTTGACTTCGCTGAATTTGGTCAGCTAACGATTCCGGAGGAATGTCTGCGTATTTTGCAAGCGGCAACAGCACCTTCCACAAACACCTCATACTCGTACAAATGGAGGAGGTTCTGTCAGTGGTGCTCGGATCAACCAGGTTTGGTTCCGCAGTCGATCAAGCCGGAACAGCTCCTTCCATACTTGCTGTTCTTAGCTCAAAAGGGCCTATCGGTATCGTCGATAAAAGTACACCTAGCCGCCATTTCCAGGTTTACACGTCAACGACATTCCACACCATTATTCAGCGACCGCCTGATTAAGCACTTCCTTAAGGGCCTATTTCGGAGTTTTCCTCCAGAGAAGAAATTTCCTCCAGCTTGGAGCCTCAATCTGGTGTTAGCGTCTCTTATGAAACCTCCTTTTGAACCAATGTCATCATCGTCTCTAAAGTTTTTGTCGTGGAAGTTGGCCTTTCTGGTCGCCATCACTTCAGCCCGACGTATTTCAGAAATCCAAGCTCTAATGGTAGACCCACCGTACTTACGTTTTTTCAAGAACAAGGTGGTCCTAGCCACTAACCCACAGTTCATACCGAAAGCTCCGTCAGTGTTCCATAACCACTCCTCTATTGTCTTACCTACGTTTTTTCCAGAACCATGCTCGGGAGCGGAGCGTACGTTACACACACTGGACGTAAAAAGGGCTCTCAAGTTCTATCTTCATCGCACGCAACCTTTCAGAGAAACGAGGCAGTTGTTCGTGGCCTATGGGTTGGGTGCTAAAGGCAAAGCCATTTCAAAGCAAGGACTGTCAAGATGGGTGTCATCTACCATTTCGTACTGCCATTCCAAGGCAGGGAAGCCTCTTCTACGACGGCCAAGAGCTCATTCAACTAGAGCGGCGGCATCGTCGACGGCGCTGTGGTCTGGAGTCCCGCTGGGGGACATCTGCATGGCGGCTACCTGGGCGGCTACACACACTTTTACCCGCCATTACTGCCTGTCGCAACAACATGCCGAAGATACCCGGATGGGACAGGCGGTGCTTCGACACCTATTCCAATAAGGTAAGCCCCGGCTGAGGGGTTAGATCCTGTTGCAATTGTGTTTCAATATTGTCCGCTTTTCTATGCTAATGATTAATGATGTGTACACGACCATAGGGAACGGGCATTGTGAGAAGTATGCGGTTTTGCATGCACGCCTCCTCTTTTAGGGATGGTACTGCTATGTAATCTATTCTAAGCATGTGAATCCATGAAAGATCCAATGCTGGAGAAGGGAATAGTTTCATACCTGTAACTCCATTTCTCCAGCATTGGTATCTTTCATGGATTCACATGCGCCCTCCTGCCTCCCCTGGACATGCAAACCGGTTCCCCCACTACTTTGGGGGCCGAAATCTGAGGGAGCGCGGGGGAGGGTCCTGTATTTATATCCTGGCGTCCTGACGCCGCGGGCACGCATGATACAAAACGAGGCGGATAGGACGCATAAGCGTCGAAAAAGTTTTCCTACGGGAAAGGGTCTATATAATGTACCGGGGATTCCCAGCCTGACGACGGGGAATATTCTAAGCATGTGAATCCATGAAAGATACCAATGCTGGAGAAATGGAGCTACAGGTAAGAAACTATTCCCTTATGCATGGAGAAGGTTTTGTTACCGGCAGGATTTGTTTTGAAAACACAAAACTGTGTGTATCCATTTTTGGGTCCGCAATGGAATGCTGGAAACACTTTGCACCGATGAGCCAGATGGTCTGGCAGGGGCGGAGACTTTGGTCGCCTGTTCGCACGCATTAAATGCGTATTTTACCAGTCCTAGTAATTTCAAGAAAAAGGAGGAAGTCACTATATTGAGGGCAACTGCTAGAAGATGCAGGGTTGCACAACAATTATTGTAATAAGCTCAGGCTGTTTTTTAAAGCAAAACACAGGTTTTACATGTTAATGTGAGAAAACCGCGTTGATGTTTAATAACAACAATCTGGGGGGGGACTCCATTTTTAAGGGCAGTGATGTGCCGTGCCATGGCAACTGCTGATTTATTTAAAACACACTGCAAAACGAAAAGTGCATATATCACTATTTAGAAAAAAGGGCATGCTGCATGTTTGTGAGAAAATATGCGATTATTACTCGTGCTGCGGCACTCGTAAGTCTATGGAAGAGCTTTGCAGCTCGAAATTACATATAGCACTTCTATGTAGACAAAAGGGCGCTGCCACAACATGCGTGCCTTATCTAGAGGATCTAGGCTCAGTAGAATAGATATAGTCTAGAGTAACGCGACTCACCTTACAGAATGGAGCTGTCTTCCAAAGATGGAGAGAAGTGGCACATTTTCCGCGCATGCGCATTGGAGAGATAAACTGTCTCTCCAATGTGAAGAACTTTATTGAGAGGCACAGACAGAGAGCGAGCATTTGTCGGTGCGGGACAAGTGTAAAGGAAGATGTAAAACACTGCCTGTTCTAGGTGTGTTGAATAGGGCAAGCGTAGAGTTAAAATACTAGGCAACACGAGGATGCAAACACCAAGTGGGGAGTGCATCCTGATAATTCAAGGGTGGAGATGGATACCCTAATCAAGAAAATGTAGATCTATTGCCTGTAGATCTACGTGTATATCTGGGTGTGTAATTGGGACCAGTGTGGAGTAGGGACCCTACCAGTTGTGAGTACAATGAGTACTGTGAATATTGAAAAGGACAAACCCCAAAAGGGGGAGGGGATTTTCCTCACGGTAATTAAAGAGTGGGGATGGATGCTATACTACTGGGTCGGTCACAAAAAAAGATACACATGCTTATAGTGCTGGCATTTTAGAGTGTTCAGTAAGTCAGAACCACAGGTTGTTGGCCATAAAGTGCAGCCAATGTGTTTTTTCTTTTTCGGTTTAGTTTTACAAAGCAAGAGTTGAGGTGATTACCCAACAACTAGGTAATTCCAGGAGACACAATAATAGAGGTAATCATTTACCTTCTGGTTCTATACATGATGATTTAAAAGATATGTCTGCACAAAGAAGAATTGTTCTTTACATCAGAAAAAAACTCCTATTTTGTAGGCGTGGAGACAAAACAGCATTTGTTTGCAGTAGCACAAGGAATGTCAACAAAGGGTGTAGTTAAATGCAACAAAGCCGCACAAAACAAAATTAAATTGATCTGCATGTACATTCTTTTTTGATGTATATGCAGATCAATTTAGTTTTGTTTTGTGTGGCTTTGTTGCATGTTGTTGCAAGACGGGGGGGGAACCCCTTCACCCATGCCCACAAACATTGAACTTGGCGGCCTGGCTCCGAGGTCATATGGCCTCATTACGACCCTTGCGCTCCCGTAATGCAGGGGGTCGATACGGGACCGGCCCCCTTCATTACGGGAGCGCCAATTACAAGGGTCCCTTTGCTGGACCTAAAACCAGGCGTCCTTTCCGGGTCCCACGAGGGGAAGAGGGAGGTAATAACGGGCCATTTGTTATGTGCCCGTTATTACCTCCCTCCCCATTCCCATTGAGCCCTATGGGCGCTCAAATGGGAAAGGGGACTGGTTCCTGCATGGAGGAATTACTGGGTACTCCTATGTCGGAATGACCCGGTAAGTCCTCATTGCAGGAACCCAGTAATGGAGCCAGCCATGGTGCTAATAGCACCATGGCTGCCTCCAAACTCGTAATGAGGCTCTTAGAGTTCGGGCCCCTGCAACTCCCAGTATGTACGGACATACTCGGGGAGGCAAGAAAACCTAACCCACGATATTGCTATTCCAGTAAGTGGAAACGTTTTGTTATCTGGTGCAACTCGAAGAGCATCAACCCCATTGACTGCTTTCCTACACATATGGGTTTGTACCTGACTCATTTACTTGACTCTGGCCCAGTATTTAACTCTCTAAAAGTTCCCTTAGCCGCTCTTTCAGCCTACGCTACATCACAACAAAAGGTGTTGTGGTGGAAGATACCAGTTATTAAGGCTTTCATGGAGGGGGTAAAGAGAATTTAACCCAGCTCCCGGATGGGACCTAAACGTGGTGTTGACTAGACTTATGGGGTCTCCTTTCGAGCCCATTCATAAAGCAAGTCTCAAAGATCTCACCTATAAAACTTCCGTTTGAATAGCCATTACTTCCATTAGGAGAGTCATTGAACTACAAGCGCTCTCAGTTCTAGACAAACACAAGAGAAAAACGGAATTGACTGTCAAGCTGTCAGAATGGCTTTTAAAGTTATCTTAGAATGGACTGGGCAAAAACACCAAATATGATGAAAATTGCTGAAATTGTTATTACTTCTTATGGGAGCCGCTTTGGATAGTTGCACACAAACACAAGCAATGATTTAATCCCAAGAAAACATTTGGAATCTTAAAATTCAAGTCGGAAGCAATTAAAAGCTGTTTTACACGTGTAAAAGTTTCCCAAAAACGAAATTTTGTGGCAAACTTTTCACTGCGCGATAATTTCGATAACGGGAGACGTTTTAGTGGAGGTCGTTTTTTCGAGATAGGCGCGAGAATGGAAAACAGGAATGGGCTTTTAAAATGACAAATTGGTTTCTTACACTAAAGGATGACTATGAACAAACGAATACCTCACAGGAACACAGTCACTTGATCAGGGTGACTGCCTGCTAAGCAACTCGCCCGCTTCAGATGAAAAAAAGATCAGCGCAGAGATTGTTTTAACAATACTGGTTATGGAGAAAGGATAGAATGGTTTGGAGAGAGGTTCAGACAATGCGAAGATACTCTTACAATACAGGTTTTGAATACAAGATAGGATGGGCCTAAAATAGGGCTAAGACTATGCAAAGTGCATAGGCTAGTGACACAATTCTTCCTATTTATACTCACTGGATACTTTTTTAAATGCGACCGTCAGGATTCTGGACCTATCAGGGACTGACGGCTGGGCACATCGGACTGGTCAGAATCAGCAAGGCGCTCTGGTCACAGTACAGGACTGGATCGCATCTGCCCTTCTTGGTTCTACGGATATTTACTTTCAGCAGGCAAGCAGTAACCGCACAGCCCGGCTGTATTATGTTGTATTATGTTGCTTCCCCTTAGGCTTGTGGGGTTCTGTTCTGGAATTTGAGGCCTAGCTGAGAATGGTTCAGCTATGCAGTGGGCCTTTTTTTTCTTTGCCAAGTTTCCCGCATCGGGATAGTGAGTGAATCTGTCTGTCCTTAAGTGTGGGGAGCTGTCCCTATTTATGCTTATGAAATGTCATAAAGGGGTGTGTGGGCTGGTTTAGCCTAAGCTTGCCCCTTTGAAAGGTGATTGGGTCAGAGTCTACTCTCTGCCTTGATAGGAGGAGAGAAACAGAGTCATATTTATGGTGTGATTTTATGAGGCTGAGAATCCACCCCTAGCCCCTGGAACACAAAATCTACTTTTGGCAAAATACATATTTCCACATGTGCAACCTCTCTAAAAATCACATATACAGATTACATATTTTACCTAGCAGCTACTCCTAAAAACCCCATAGCTGTGGGATCTGGTCTCTGCTTTTCACAGAATTTTGCCTTTTCACTCACAATGTCCAATTTGAAAACAGATTTCTGCGAATGTGCATGTTTAACATGGGCATAAGTGTATAAAGTTTCACAGTTCTAACAGAAATGCATTTTGCGTAAACTAATATTTCTTGCCATTTCTGTTCAGAACATGTCACGCAATTCTGTCACCCGTGCAGCCGGAAATTACATTAACACTTCTGTTATTTTTATATATTTTTCACAATTTTACATAGTAAATTATCAGTCTTTTTAAAATGTGTTCTTTGTCCTTCTTAAGCAAGAAATGGTTGTTTTGGCTCCAACCCTTGGTCTCTCCCTGGAAGCCCAGGAGCGATCCCCCATCTTTGCTACTTGCAGAGGCCATTTAAGACTGTCTTCGCACTTCGCATTTCCTGAGCTGGAGCTGGTCATTGTTCCCTTTTGCCTCTATAGACCAGGTTCTTTCCTGCCCTGTAATTAACACTTCTCCGTGATTTCCTGCTGGGGGGAAAGACCTTCCTTCTCTGAGACAACCTGTTATTCAAGTTCTGCGGCTTTCAGCCAGGTTTAAATTAATTGTTAAATTATGTGACCTTTTTCCTTAGCACAAAACAAACTTGTATCTAATCACAGCTAGCATTCTCATTCAGGACTTTAAACCATGGGATCAAAACAATTACAATATGGGTTACTATCAGTAACAGGCCTCTTAGATTGCAAACATTTGATTTCAGTTTATACATGTTAAAGTTGAATCCGGCAGGCCCCTGGCAGCTGTCATCCCAGCAGTCCTCTGCTGCACTGAGATTTTTGACAGATCCACAGACAGGCCGCTTTTTGCTGCGGAAATCTCTTTATGCTTTCAGCCTTTCAGGACCTTTTAAGTTCACAATGGTTTCTTAACCTAAGTGAATTGTAGCACCCAGCAAGTATTTTGAATATTTGAAAGTGTTCTGTACCGGCATTCTGACATTTCAGCAACAAAGAAAAAGGTGATTTAAAGCATGATTTGGGGTTTCATTTCGCAAAGGCCTGCTTTTTCCTTCTGCACTCCACTTTCAATTGTTTTGGGGCCAAGTGACACATTTCAGGAGTGAGAGCTCTGTTCCACCGCTGACAACATGCGTGGCAGATTGGGTAGCCAACTTTTGTGCGTTGGGAAGCGCGATTTTCAGGGATTTGGGCGCGTACAAGGGTTTCGCGGCCATTTTGCTATTTCTGGCACCATCATAGCAGAGTGATGCGGCATAGCCGAGCAAAAGTGGGTCAAAACAGCCCACATGATTAATGTGACCTTGAGGGGCTCAAAAGCCCAATTTTATATGTAAGTTGACGGATGCACAAACCGGTCTCCACAGCATAGCAACCACACCAAAGAACTAAAGGATAGAAAGGAAAAGACAGACAAGTCACCAATTACATTAGTTTATGACACCAAAGCCAACAATGTCCACAGATTGCACCAACTATGGAAAACAATCAGATTAGTGCTCATTACTGCACCATCAAACAACACAGTTTGACCAGAATACCTGCTTAGGGTGCTTGGTATTTCCTTTATTGCATCAATGCACTCATGCTCCTTAAAAGTAGGGCCGCTAGGAATTTCAATAGGTTCTTGTAAGATGTCACATACCAGAACACTACTAAAAACAAAAAATAGAACCCTGGGTCACACACGCTGCCTCTATTATATCATTCAAGGCATCACAATCGTTAATTCCCCAACATCAGGCAAAGACACTACCTACCTGATGGATGGGAAACAGGTAGACTAGCTCGTATTGGTCCTAGTCATACTTGGGTCTGTTGGCAGCATTTATCTGAAAAAGCAAGACAGTACTCATGAAGCTCATAACTCAGTACTCTGTCGCTCCGCCAACAACCTCGACTTCAAAAACCTACACCATAAAAGTGCTACTGCACACTCCACATAAAACCTTCAATTCTATCAAAAGATATAGAAATCTGTCAGAGTCAAATTCCAACACAAATAGTAACCAGCCTTCTTCCTAATAACAGCCTCTTCCCTCTGCAAATACTTACCCGACCATGGTTGGGGACCCCCTCCCTTCTGTTATTGCAGATTTGCTTTTGCTTTGTGTCCATATAGGATAAGGAGCGTCTTTTTAAAGTACTCACTTATTTCTCCCTAAAGAATCCTAAGTTTTCCCACTATGAAAAATTACTAGATTTCAAACTTAAAGTATTACGTCGTATTCCCCCTTCAGACACGGTTCCCGCACTGCGGTCCCACATGCACATTAGTTGGAAAATGCATACCGTCATTGTAAAACTGTTCTAATGCACCTCCATTAAAGAGCAACCACTGCTCCAAATTTAGAATTATAGTAACTAGACGGGAACACTCTCACCTGCCGTTATCTTGTGTACACTATTCACCGTCTCAATACTGAGCAAATCCACAGTTGGTATGACTGGTGCTCACAATCAAATTCTGGCATTAAAACAAACATAGAGGAAGGACTTAATTCACACAGGTAAATGGGCATACATGGCTGCAAAGTCAGACACCATTTTAACAGAGGTTACACTAAAGGGTTTTTGGTTCAAAATGGCAGTTTACATTTCCGGCTAGGAGAACAGGGTACAAAAAATAGATGTAATATTATGCTGGCTATAGGGCCCTTGTACATGACATCGCGGGAATAGCCAGCAATTAATTCTGGAGTGCTATATTCAGTGCCGAGTCTATTGTTCAGACGGGCGCTGCTTAGTTTGTTTGGAAGGCGGCCTTGCAACACATTTCAATTTTAAGAAATTAGTTTGAAGCACAGATTATATTTTCTGTTAGTGGCTGTTTTGATTTTATTGTGTTTTATCAAGTGTTCTGTTTTATTAAGTTTCTTCACTATGTTTATATGTATATCATTAAATTGACTAAAGGTTTGTAATTAACCAAATGCTAAATACAAAATAAAAAATAGATTCCAAAAAAGGTGTTTGAACTCTTAAATCTGTCTACTGCCCTCAAAAAGGGACTATCCGTACCCGAAACACATGGACATAGTTAATCAGTAACCACAGACTAGCAAGAATTACATTCATATTTCACACTTGATTGTTCTTCTGACAAAAGGTGGCAATGAACACACTCCAACAACCTAGCCAAACAAAGTCCACAGAGGTAGAAAATGGGCCATGTTAGTCATGTTCATTGTGACGGGGACACATGCCACTCAATACCCTCGTTAAGACCACTAATATGGCTGTTGGTTTTGAAAATCATCTTTTGTTCAAAAGTCAATAGTATTTGATTGATCACTTCTTTATTGGGACCATTGATTTTCTTCAAAATGACAGACTCTATATCGGCGTGGGTATGTCCCTTTTCCATATATTTGACAAGAGGGGCCTGTAAATGATGTCCCTGACACAACTGCGATATTCTGTGTGTTGGCACTCACCTCATAGTGCTGTTTCATGCCGGTATTTCGCTTCAGCCTCATAAATCCACCAGAGGGTAAATTACCCTTGATACGATTGGAATGCTGGCTCGAGAAATGAAGGGCATTACAATCAGTAGGTTTGCTAAAAGGTTTGACCAAAAGTTTTCCCTCAAAATGGAAGATGGTAATATCCAAGAAATGTATTTCTGATGCTTGTTAATCTGCTTAGAATCACATGCTGTGCATAGTCTGACATCCAGTGGTAACGGTGGAGTATTGCATCTTATCTTTCGAGAAGTGAAGGGGATGTCGACATGGGCGTGCCTGTAACACTATCCCTGCGTGACGTGTAGTGTACTCAAGATCCCTCACGCGTCAGATTGTTTTTTTCCGCCCAGCATACTTGGTCGCCTTATGTGGAGCTCGTCGGAGACATTGCCTATTGTCCCCTCGACCTTTGGTCGAATAGTTTTATAAAATAATTCAGATCACCTATCCGTCCCTTATTTTGACGGCTGTTCCTGATCTCTGCTGAAGACCTTCAGAACTTCGACGGACGGTGATACAGTCGGCGCTGCCGACCATGTGGCCGGGCTTTGCGCCGGCCTACACAGTAGGGAGAGTGGGGTTGGGGTGGACATTTCTATACAATCTGAGAATGCCTTTCCCTTTTGGTCTTCTTCATTCTACCCATCCTTAGCTATGGAGAGGACTCCATTTAGGTTTTGCCCCATTTGTAAAGGCAGATTTCCCTGGACAGATGAGCACAAACGGTGTAACCGTTGTTTGCCCCTTGATCACAACAAAGTAGGATGTGCGGCTTGTAAGCTCCTCCGTCCTAAGACATTAAAGGAGTGCAAAGTCAAGCAGTGGGCGGCCAACGGGATGTCGAAGGCCGAGTTCTCTCCTGCTGCCGCAGCCACCGAATGTGCCGACAGGGACGATCAGACCTCCGAACCGGAGGTCGTTGACCTTTCAACGGAACGCTCTCGTTCCGCATCGTCTGTCCCCGGCCCTGCCAGGCACGGCTCATGCACTGCTATGGGGAATTCACACCCCGGCGACAAAGACGAACATTTACACAGCACTAAACACACAACCCCAAGTCAATCTTCGGCCAAGTCGAAGAAGACTTCAGCGCCAACGGGTACACTGGAAGTTCCAGTGACACCCGCTGACCGTCAGGATCGGCAGCTCTCCCTACAACCGGATGTGCGCTTAGCGTCCGGGCCATCAAAAACAAAGGGCGCTACCTCTAATATCCTGGGTTCCGTCAAGACGAATCACAAGAAGGCATCCGGCGACAACAGGGTTCCGGTTCCGCCGAAGAAGGCAGTCGGCGAAGACAAGGCCCGGCACCGCCGAAGAAGGCAGCCGCTGAGAACAAGGCCCAGGCACCGCCGAAAAAGACGCCTTCACAATCGCAGGCTGAAGCTACGCGCCTCCCGTCTGCGGAGAACATCGCCGACAGCATAGCAAGGATTGTTTCCGCCAATTCTCAGAAACGGCAGTTAAGGGATTCTTCGAGGCCTACGGAAAAGGCCAGGGATCCATCGAGATCCAAGGATAGCCTAAGGGGAGTACCGGAACCCTCCCATAAGCAGAAAGAGAGGCACAGGGACCTCCCACCTATGTCGGTCCCACAGGTGGAGTTCTCTGAGGGCGAAGAAGGAATGTCTTCGACGTTGAGACAAAATTCTCGCCTTTTTACGACAGAGGAGCAATTTCAAGAACCTTTTCCACCTCTAGACCATTCTAGGTCTTCTGCTTGGACTAGAGCGAAATTTGAAAACTGCATGGAAAGACTTGACAGGTTTGTTTCCCGTTCAGAACAACCCACACCTAGAAGACCACGGGATGAGAGCCCTTCAGACCCTGTTGCAAAATTCCCAAGGCTCTTTGACCCCTCTTTGGAAGAAGATATATACAACTATGACCTCACTGAAGAGGACATTCCCGCAGACACTCAGGATGAGGATCAATTAATCAATCCTGAGGACATGCATGATCCCATAGAGGGCTGGGAGGAGAACCCAAATATGGGTAACCCTCAACCATGGCAGTCTCCAGATCCACAAGATCCTGATGCCCTATCTTTGGATTCCCCCTAGACCACCCCCACTAGACAACCCTCGCCAGTGGATGATCAATTGACGTTTAACGTCATGTTGCGCAAAGCAGCTGTACACTTCAAGATTGCCACAGATGAAGCTGTCCCTGAAGCTGACTTCGTAGAGGACATCCTCAAAGAGAAGGTGCCGGCCAGCCAGGCAATTCCTCTCCTCAATTTAATTAAGAAACGTCTGGCTCCCTCCTTATCAACACCTGCTCTCACAAGAGGTGTTAACCCAAGAATAGAAAAACTCTTTCGTCCTTCTCCCTCGGACCCTCTTTATATCAGAGGTCACTCCACCCCACACTCTCTGGTGGTGACTACTACAAGGAAGAGGGCAGGGGTCCCTCTGTCAACCGGCGAGGCACCCCCTGATAAGGAAGGTAAAAGACTTTACGCCCTTGGAAGAGGGTCACCGCCGCAGCAGCGTTTTCAACACTTATTGCCAACAACACAACCTTATTGGCCAGCTACGCGGATGCTCAATTGGCCTTAATACAAGAAAGCCTACAGGAGGTTCCCGAACCACTGCAAACTCGTCTCCTGACCACAGGCACTGAGGGCAGACAAGTGAAACAAAGCATACTTAGGAACACTTTGGATTCTGCCGAGACAGCTGGTCGATACCTGGCTCAGGGCACACTCCTGAAGAGACATGCGTGGCTACGGAACTCTGGATTCAAGCCAGAGACGCAAGGGTCACTTCTAAATGAACCCGTGGAAGAATCCAACCTGTTTTGGGAAAGCGGTCGACGAGGCCCTCAAAACCGCAAAAAAAGGAGCATGACACCCTGAAAACACTAGACCAAATTACACAAAGACCCTCTACAAGACGAGGATCTGGGACCAGACGGCTTTTTCGTGGCCAACGCTTCCCTCACAACTATACTCCTTGGGAAACAATTGGAACTCTCCACAGGAAACCAGCGGATGCATAACCCTGTATCCCTAGAGGGGTCAGCGTCGTGGGAAAGGAAGGGGCCGGAACGCTACCTCTAGATGCTCCCCGGCCTCAGGTTCAAAATGACACAAAGATTCTGGTCCCCTCCCATGCCTCCCTGGTCGGGGGCCGGCTAACATAGTTCCTTCAGGCATGGGAGGGGATAACTACAGACAAGTGGGTGCTAAAGACCTTGGCCCACGGGTATTGTATAGAGTTCAAGAGGTCCCCAACATTCAGACCTCCACGAGCAAGACGACTGACACCAGACCATCTTTGCATTCTTCTGCAGGAAGTCGAAGCACTGCAAGAGAAAGGAGCCAGAGAAATCGTACCTCTGTCTCAGGTAAAAGAAGGTATTTATTCAGTGTTCTTCCTTGTACCCAAAAAAAAAATCTAACCACGAGCCCTGTTTTAGATCTGCGCCCAGCGAACACATTTGTAAAGCCACAAAAGTTCTGCATGGTCAGTCTGCAGGAAGTAATTCCCCTGCTATCACAGGGGGATTACATGGCAACACTGGACATGAAAGATGCATACTTTCATATTTCAATGTTGCCAGCGCACAGAAAATACCTCAGATTTATGATACAAGACCAGCATTATCAGTTCAAGGTATTACCCTTCGGCATAGCATCTGCACCAAGTGTATTTACAAAGGTACTAGCGGTGGCAGTGTTAGTCAGAATCCTGTGCAGTTCCTTTGGGGAACACTGCAAAAAGATTAAGACTACAGGAGCCGCAGTAAACCCAATTGGTAGCAGTCTGCACCACCCAGATTTACCTGGTAGCTGTGGCTGAGCAGTCAGACTTCACTCAAGAAGAGTTGGGCAGTATACAGAGTATACACAATAGGGCCAAAACACAGTAGAGCAAACGAACACTGACCAGAGCTTTGTATAAAAAGTACATAGTTATTTATTTAAAACACACTTTAGGTAATACACTAGCACTCTCAATGAAAAGTAATCTAAAACAGTCAGGTAAGTATACACACCTCCCTTGATAATTATCAGACAAGTCAGGGTTAAAGCACAACTATTTGTTAAGAAAGAAGTGAGCACTTAACCTAGATGGCACTCCAATAGTGTAGTTAAAGGGAGAGAAAAAGGCAGAGCATAAGAATAAAACAGTTCCCAACACTTAAGAGTTCAGAGCCAGGAGAGAAAGGCAGGTTATACTGAAGAGCTCATAGGCCAGGCCCACTTTAAATGGAGCAAAGTGAAATGTGCCCAGGATCACACAGTTTAAAGTGCACTGAAAGTCTTTGCAGAGTTTTCAGAAGAGGTTGGGGTGAGTCAAAAGATATAGTTAGAAGGCCTGGAGCCAACCCAATTTAGAAGCCAAGGATTTAAGGGTCACCTTTAGCACTCTGTAGAAAGGGGAGGCCAGGCAGGACACAGTACCTTAAGAGAAAGGAAGCTCCAGCAGGGGCAGTTGTTCCTGGCAGTGGTTGAGGTTTGTGGTCCCGACCAGGGGAGGAGAAGATCTCTAGGAGGAAACGAGTCGTTGCACTGCACAGGGCTGAAACCAGCCGCGGAGTTCCCGATTAAAAGGTGCGGTCCTTTTATTCGCGGTCAAAAGTGGTGAGCTTGGCTATCCGGCCGCCGGGGTGCTTGGCACGGGCGATTCGACGAAGGGCCGTCTTTGGAAGACGAAAAGGGTGAACTTGTTGGTCCCACCAGCTCAGAGGAAGAAGACTCGTCCAGCAGAAGATCTTCTCTTGTCGTCGGGAAAGTGGTGAGGTAGCTGCAGCAGGGCTTCACCGGTGGTGTCGTCGTTGCAGATGGCACAGCTTCGTCCCTCTTCGGATTCTTAGGTCCTGTGGCGACTTCTGAAGTTCCAGTCCCAAAGGCCCTGCTTTTATGCAGAAACCCCCCCATTCATCAGCCTAGCTGTCAATCACACATGCTAAGTGGTGAGCCGGGCGGCTCACCACTGGGCCAATCAGAGTAGAGTGTGACTTGGGTTGCTAAGGCAACGCAGTCCAGGGTGCCAATTCCCCCCCTCCACCCTTCCTGTGGAACCCAGACAGAGTGGCACCATTTGGAGGGCTTCTGCGGAGAAGCCCACCAAAATAGTGGAACAAAGGGCTCGACCTTGGTCAGAGTTAGAGACGGACACAAACGCCATTTTAGAATCGAGTTCTGGCAAAAAGACCCAACTGGTGATTTAATATTAAATAAATAAAGCAGCGGCATCTTTAACATTGCACCAAAAAGTGGTGCGTTTAAAATCAATGGGAAAAATCCCATAGAGAATATTCCGGTGGAATATTTCGCGTGGTAACCACTGCCACCAGCCAGAAACTCAACGAGGGGGGACGGGACAGTGCCCCCTCGAAAACAGACCCAGGAGCAATCGAATTACCCCTTACCAGTACTTCCACAATATGATGGTTTGTACTGGTTTTGTTCACAATTTTGGACTAGTAAAACCAATGGTGACTTTACATGCCCTGGGAGACCGTAGTCAGTCCCAGGGTATGGAGTCTGTTTGGGGGCCACTGTGACACCCCTGTGGTACTGCACTGAGGGTGCTGTGTACCACACATACAGAAAAACAGATGATACCCTATGGAGTAAAAAGGAACCCCATAGCCCATAAGCACATAACAAGTCAAAGACATACCTCAAATCATGCCTAAGAGTGGGAGTAAGAGTCTCACTCTTAGCAGGAGAAAAAAAACAAACCCCAAAAATCCAGCAAACCTGCTGGGGGACTCACTAGGTTTGGGAAATTAGCCTTATAAGAGAATTCTCCCTAACAGGCAGCAGCACATCTGCGCAGGCAATCCATCCTGATCTATCCTTACCTCAACGACTGGCTCATAACAGGGGACTCTTATGAAACACGTCTATCAAATACCGAAAAGACGATAGATCTGTTATTCAGTATGGGATTCTCTATCAACGAGAAAAAATCCAGCCTAAACCCCAGTCAGGTCAAGCAGTTCCTAGGGGCTCTAATTCGAACAAAGGACGGCCTAGTCTTCCCCTCCAACGAGAGGGTTCAAAAACATGTTTCAAATCCCTCACTATTTAGCCAGTCGAGAGGTGACGGTACACAAGGTTATGCGACTGCTAGGAATAATGGTGTCATGTATCTACTTGGTTCCTCACGCGCACTTGCGCCCAATGCAGGAGTGGCTCAACAGCCAGTGGTGTCAGGCCAGCCGACAGTGGGATGATCTAGTGGTTGTCTCTCCGGCCCTCGTTCTCTCGCTGCAGTGGTGGTCGAGGGACAACCACTTGAAGGGGAAATCCTTCACCACCGCGCATTGGAGGCCACTCGAACTACAGACGCGTCTCTAATAGGGTGGGGAGCTCACCTGCTTCAACAAACAGCGCACAGAGTTTGGTCGTCAGACATAGCATCCAACCACATAAACCTGTTGGAACTGTTGGCAGTGTTCAAAGCACTAAAAGCTTTCCAGGCACAACAGCAGGGAAAGACGGTCCTGAACCTCACAGACAGCACAACGGCCATGTACTATCTGAACAAACAAGGGGGCACTCGCTCTCCAGGGCTGTCCAAACTGTCCCAGAACATTTAGAAGTGGACTCTCAAACTCAACATGTTCCTGTTATCACAACATGTTCCAGGGGAACTCAATCTTCTGGAAGATGTACTCGGCATAAGATTTCCCGTTGCCCATGGAGTACGAATAGCGATTACACTGAGACATTGTCTCCAACGTTTTCGCAGAATGGGGCTTCCTAGAGATCGATTTGTTTGTAACTCTGGATAATGCTCAATGCCAAGATTACGCCTCCAGGTACCGCCAGAACCGTTCCAAGGGGAACAGACTCTGGATAACATGATCAGGGAAATTTGTTTATGCCCCCCCTCCCCTGACACCCCTAATCAACAAGATAGTGCACAAGATGCACCAGTAACCAGTCACAATGATATTGGTGGCCCCCATGTGGGCCCGCCAACACTGGTTCGCTCATCTGATGGAGATGTCCCTATCTCCTCCAGTCAAACTGCCTTGCCCGTGCAACATGTCGCAAGACGCAGGGGAGACGCTTCACCCATGCCCGCAGACATTGAACTTAGCGGCCTGGCTCCTGAGGTCATAGAGTTTGGGGACCTGCAGCTCCCTCAGAGATGTATGGACATTCTCAGGGAGGCAAGAAAACTGAACACTAGATATTGCTATTCCAGTAAATGGAAACGGTTTGTCATCTGGTGCAACTCAGAGAATTAACCTGATTAACTGCTCTCCCACACACATTGTTTTATACCCACTTGACTCAGACCTAGTCTTCAACTCTCTAAAGGTTCCCTTAGTTGCACTTTCAGCCTACACTACATCACAACAGAAAGTGTCATGGTGGAAGATACCAGTTATTAACGCTTTCATGGAGGGAGTGAAGAGAATTTCACCCTCCCATTTCTAACCCGGCTCCCGGATGGGACCTAAACGTGGCGTTGACTAGGCTTATGGGGCCTCCTTTCGAGCCCATGCACAAGGCAAGTCTTAAAGATTTTACCTAGAAAACTGCTTTTTTAATAGCCATCACCTCCATTAGGAGAGTAAGTGAACTACAGACGCTCTCAGTCCAAAATCCCTTTCTAACAGTTCACAAAGATAAGGTGGTTCTGCACACTCAACCTAGGTTTGCGCCTAAATTCATTTCGAAGTTCCATGTGAACCAATCTATAGAACTACCAACGTTCTTTCAAAATCCTTCAAGCATTGGAGAAAGAAGCCTGCACACACTGGATGTACTCAGAGCTGTCCTGTTCTACTCGACCACTAAGAAAGACTGATCAGTTTTTGGTTTCAGTGGTGGCAGGAAGAGAAGGAGATGCGGTCTCCAAATCCACTATCTCTAGGTGGATAGTCAAATGCATCCCACTGCTACACCCTTGCTAAGAGAGCTGCCCTTCAAGCCTAGCGCACATTCCACTCTAGGCACTGGGGCTTCCATAGCATTCATTGCAAATGTTCCACTTGAGTCCATTTGCAAAGCAGCAACCTGGAGTTCTGTACACACCTTTACAAAACACTATTGCCTAGACACTCTTTCTAGGTCTGATTCTCAGGTGGGACAGGCATTACTAAGACGTCTTTTCACTACTGTTCCTTCTAACCACCCACCTCCAACTCCAGGTACTGCTCGCTAGTCTATGCACAGCATGTGATTCTAAGCAGATTAACAAACATCACAAGACTGCGTTACTTACCGTAATAGCATTTCTGATGGATGTATCTGCTTAGATTCACATGCGCCCACCCTTCCTCCCCGCTCGGATGGAAGGAACATAGACGTCTTAACACTTTCTCTCTTTTCTGTACTCACGATGGTCATAAGGCTCCCTCATAGCAGAAAATATACAATCAGAGGGACCTCGATGCGTGAAGGATCTTGGGTACACTACACGTCACGTAGGGATAGTGTTACAGGCACGCCCATGCCAACGTCCCCTTTCGATTCTCAAAAGACAAGAAGCAATACTCTGCAGTTACCACTGGATGCCGGACTTTGCACAGCATGTGAATCTAAGCAGATAAAACCATCAGAAATGCTATTATGTGAGCCACATCACAATTTCATTAGCTGCCAACAGGGAACCCTCCCATACTTTGTATTAGGAGTTAAATCCATCTTGGAACCTTTGTCAAAATAAGCAGGTTTGTGTCTAAGACCTTTTGTTCTGACTATGAAGAGCATTGCCTCAGTGCCAAAGGTTTTTACCAAGGTTCTGGCAGTGTCAGCAGCTCACTTAGACAGTTTGTTCCGGTGTACACTCATCTGAACAACTGGCTTATAACAGGAGACACACATCGGGAGTGTCTACAGAACAGTCAAAAAGACTATAGACCTACTCTTCCAGCTAGGGTTCTCCATCAACGAGAAAATATTAAGCATTATCCCCAGCCAAGTAAAACCATTTTTGGGTGCTCTGGCTTGTCTTCCCCTCTGACAAGAGGGTCCAAAATGTGTTCCAAATCTCTCAATATGTAGCCGGTTTTCTGATAATGATACGAAAAGCCATGAGTCCGATTGGAATGATAGCTTCCTGCATTTTTCTGGTGCCACATGCCCTTCTGCGCCTGCACCCGTTGCAAGAGTGACTTTCGAGCCAATGGTGCCAAGCAAGTCATTGGGACGATCTAGTGATTGTCTCGAAAGTACTCATACTATCACTGCAGTGGTGGACAAGGGAGAACCCTGTGAAAGAAAAATCTTAAAAGCCCCCCCTCAGTAGAGGCCACTCTCACCACAGACTCATCCCTGTCAGTGTGAGGAGCACACCTTCTCCACCACACACCACTCAGCCCACGGCACATGGTCACCATTAGTGGCGAACATATCAACCTGTCAGAACTTCTAGCAGTGTTCAAAGTTCTAAAGGTTTTCCAACAACTATTACAGGGGAAAACTATTCTTCTGACAACACCACATCCATGTTTTACATCAACAAGCAGGGAGGTACACATTCTCCAGGGCTGTCCAAACTGGCCCAAAGCATTTGGAAGTGGGGAATAAAACACATGTTCCTCATGTCACAACGTGTTCCTGGGGAACACAATCTTCTTGCAGACATGCTCAGCGGAAATGTTCAACTATCTGTGGAACAAGTGGCGTTTACAGGCTCACATTTTGTACGACGTCTTTGCAGAATGGGGGCATCCAGACATCAACCTCTTTGCAAAACTGGAGAACGCACAATGCCCAGACTACACCTCCAGGCATCCCCAAAAAATGTCCAAGGGGGAACAGTCTCTGGATCATATGGTCAGGGAGATTTGCTTATGCTAACACCCCCGACACCCCTCCGCATCCCCCTAACTCCCCTCCTCAACAGGATAGTTCACAAGACGCACTAGGAACAAGTTATATTGATCCTAATAGTACCAATGTAGCCTCGTCAGCCATGGTTATCACATCCCATGAAGATGTCACTTTGCCCTCCAGTGAAACTGCCTTACCTCTACAACATGCTATCCCAAGATCAGGGGGCAACACTGCACCCATGCCCTCAAACTATCAACTTAATAGCTTGGCTCCTGGCGTGATAGTTTGGGCATCTTTGGCTTCCTCCTAGATGTATGGTCATTCTTAAAGAGGCACGTAAACCAAATAGCAGCCATTATTTCAATAAGTGGAAACGCTTTGTCATTTGGTGAGGTACTTGTAACGTCAACCCAACGGACTGTTCGCCCACACACATAGTCCTTTACCCAACTTACCTCTTAGACTCGGGGCTAGTTTTTAACTCGCTAAAGGCCCACCTCTCTGACCTTTCTCATTACGATAACTCTCAAAGGAAGGTTTCCTGGTGGAAAATCCCTGTAATCAAGGCTTTTATTGAAGGGGTAAAATTACTTCACCCCCCGTTTCTAATCCATCTCCCGAATGGGACTTGAATGTCCTTACTAAACTTATCTGCCATCCTTTTGAGCCAATGCACAATGCTAGTCTTGGGGATCTCACCTATAAGACTGCTTTCTTGGTAGCTATTACTTTCATTAGGAAGGTAAGTGAACTGCAAGCTCTCTCAGTTGAACCATTTTTTTGCCATCATAAGTACAAAGTGGTTTTGCACACACGTTCACGCTTTGCATCCAAATTCATCTCCAACTTCCATGTAAATCAATCCATATAACTTCCATCTTTCTTTGAAAATCCAACAGATTCTGCTGAAAGAAGTCTCCATACACTAGATGTTTGGAGAGCAGTGATGTACTACCTCAATAAAACACTATTCGAGGAACAGAGGCAGATGGTCTATTCTCTAGTGGGTATGATGAACATGGGCGTAAAACGTATATATACAACAGCAGAAGAGTTAACCATTCTCCAGGCATCATCCAACCTCACCGACTGGAGTTGACCCTTGAGAGTTGCTCATCTAGCTCCAAATAATCCTGTCAAAATCCCCAGCACATTTAATTTCTCCTTTGGCATGCTTTACCAGAATCCCAAGCAAAGTACAGAAAAAAGCCTCCTTTCCCCGATTTGGAGCAAAACCCAAAAGCTATTGTGGTTGGCTTTCCCGAAACATTACCTGTCCATGTACAGTATGCTGGTCTGTAATAGAACCGTTTTGAAGGAAAAAGACCTATGCAAAAGAATGGATGTGAATACCTAGCGATGATGCCTGCATGCTATTGCATTGGATTGTCGTTAGATTTAGGTTTACCCTGATCTGATTAGGTGCATTTCCTTTAAGCGCCTGTACCAGTTTTCAGGTGTGCATATTCCAAGACCATGTGAACAGTAATAAGTGTAGCATATATCCGTTAGTAGCCTTCCAACTATTTAACTTGTCAGTTCCCTTATTTCCACTTGACCCCTTAACCGGCCAAACCAAACAACTTGTAGTTCAGCAAAAGCAGTTTACTATTTCCACTAGCCGCCTTTTGGCTTGAGCTGCCTCCCTCCACCCAAGCCCCCCTTCCCTCAAAAACACAATGGCATAAACAACTTGTGTATGAACAGACCACTCCATGTTCTCCTTAATTACACCCCCCCTCTTCCCTCGAGAGACCATAAACAATTTAGAAATACGTAGTCCCCTCCTAACCAACATTTTCCCTCCCATGAAGGACAGAGTCTCTCCTCCCCCCCAGAACTTGCAACACAAAAATGGTCTCTCATTCCTCCAGTCATCTGATTATCTCCTCCTTAATATTGAGCTGGAATTGGAATCCATATGAAAAGAGCACACCATACTTTTTCCTCATGGGTCAAGGAGGACTTGATCGGTTTAAACTTCAAGCACCTTGCAAGTATAGCTAGTAAAATATAATTAGACGAAGTGCACTATCCAGGAAGCTGATCGTGTTCATTTACCTCACTTTTTGTTGTATTCAGCCCTTTTGTTTTATACTTGTGCCCCTTCACCAGAAAGGCCCTGGCTCCTGGTACATATCACCCCTACCCCACACCCCCACACCTTATGCGCTCTGTCGATTGCCACAAGATCAGTCAGTTTGTGCTCAAGGGTTCGAGCAAATAGCTCTGGTCACGTGCGACAGGGTCCTGGGTCTCGGAGCATTCTCTGAGGAATTATTACTTGAATCACCACACTTGTCCTCTGAATCCTGAGCCACTTTATTAGGCTCAGCCACAGTGGTGACCACATATGCAGTCAATCTATACTGATTGCTTATCTCATTCTCATTTGTACTTAACTTGCTCACCCAAAGCTTTAATCTTTTTCCTATTGTCGGGTATTGATGCTGTAATTTATTCTCTTAAGGCGGACATTTCCATAACTATTCTATCTTACCAGCCACTCTCCACCTGCTGCATGACAGATTGGAAGACCCCTATCGGGAGTGCTGCATAACCCACCATCGTCCTGGTCTGTTCTTTGCTCGCTGGTAATAATGAACAAGCTTTTCGACAATTACTGTTTTGCCAGATGTTCACTCTTCCAAGTCCTACCCCATGTAAAAGCTGCAAGTAATGCAAAGTTGGGGCAACAAGGTTGTCTCAACCAGAATTAGGCTGAACCACTCTTTTAAAGTAGCAAGGAAGAGCAGTCATGCCAAACTAAAGAGGAAAAGGGGTATTGTTGGTTTACAGTTTTACAAATAAGGCAAGTAAAAAGTCAATCAACCGGTACACAAATTACCTAGTTTGCTTGTTACACTTGAAGCACACTTTAATCAAAGGTAGGTAAAAATAACACTATACATACATATAGCTCCACATGTAAACAACCCACTATGGGTTGCTCAATACTTTAGTAGTCCACACAAGTAAAACCGATTTACTGTAAAATGTTGAAGTTGGGAAATGTTTGTAAGAACAAAATACATTGGCCTTATACTTGAATGGCAGCTCAGAATGCCAGTAGGCTAGTCTTCAACAGTCCAATCCCCACGTAGTGTGGGTCTGTAGGAGTAGCATAAAGTTCTGATGGAGATACAGGTGAGTGAATAGGAGGGGCCACTCTGATTGGGAGTCCTGGCTAAAGACGCAACAAGTTCCAAGCCAAAGTAGTAGCTAGATGGGTCCCTTAAGTCAACTTCTAGAGTTCTGTGAAGCTGCTTCCACCCTTTTTGTCCAAGAAGATGACCCCCAGAGTGTTTACCTGAAACCACTGCCCTTGGCTAGCCCCAAAAAGCTCTAAGGTAAGCAGTACTTTGTGCCAAATGAAAAAGATTGGTGAGGGAGGTGGTTCAAGAGATCTCGGGCACCCCCATATCCACAGAAAGGTGCAAACTGTCCCAGGTAACAGGGAATCGTTGGGGAAGACTTGCCTCACTGTCGTTGTTGTACCGGTTCATGAAGGCCCGAGTTCAGGGGCGATCGCTGCCAGTCGGTTCCTCTGGAGACCTTTGGCGGTTGGGGGGCACTCTGAATCGGACCCACGATAAAGCAGATACCATCATGGTTGACTTGACCGATGCACATCTTGACCCCGGGCAGGGTTAGGAGGCGCTCAGCAGTTGGACTTCAGGTTCCTGATAGGCTCCTCATCTGGTATTGGTCAGCACAGCCGGTTTCCAGCAACACAGCAGAACCCTAAAGATACAAATCAAGAATTTCAGCCATTAGCCAGGCAGAAGTCCTTGCAGCAGAGTAAAGCTGGATCCGGATGATACATCTTTGCATTCCAGCAGCACGTTTCTGTGACCCGGGAAAGGACAAAGCTCAAGCAGGACAGCTGACTGGTTGGTCCCACAAAGGGAAAGGGGCACCTTGCAAAGTTCACCACTCTTGATTTGAAGAATGAGGTTGCAACGCTGCACAACAAGCTGAGCCCATAGTGGTCTGTAGCATTTGTCTGGCATCCCTCCGTTCGTTCTGTACTTCGGATTTCTTTGGCTCCAGTGACACTCTGTTCCTGGGTCCAGTTCCTCTCCTTTCAATCCAGTATTCTGGCTGGGGGTAACCTCAGCTCTCCAATAAAGCGACATGCAGCATTCAAACTTGGAGGTGACTGTTCATTCGTGGATAGCCAGGCTCCCAGAATCTATCTAACTACAGTAATGTCCCTTGAGAAATAAGGATTGGGAGGGCTGACAGGCCCATCTCCCTACTTTGTGTAAGCTCACGTACACCGGGGAACCTTTTCACGCTTTCTGCAAGAAGCCCAAGGTGGTGCACAAAGAGAAAGGATCCTCTGTCACCTGGACAGCTAGAATAAATGCCAACAAAGGCCAGGCCATCTTTAACACCTAGCGTACAACTATAGGCTATTTTAAGTATGTGGTGCTGCAAGGATGACTGGAAAAGTAACAGAAATGTTAACTAAGACAAAGAAAAAGGGGAACCCAATTGTCCCCCACAGAACTCTGTGAAACGACTTGTTGCGACAGTGGGAAAAGCACACGCCATAAAAAGATTACATCTCCAGGTAGATGCATACAATACTCAGTGCCCCCAAAATGATATTGGAAAGAGTTCTTTTGGGTCGCATTGCAGCCCTTCACTTAAGGGGAGGAGTACTACCATAAAAGGAACTTTTATGCCAGTGTACCAGAGGAGGTCTCCCCGTATTGGCAACCCAAAAATGAATGCAGCAGGGTTGTAAGGTTGGGGAAAAAAAGTCCCTAACATGAATGCTGACCAACTGGACTGTTTGCCCTCACCTATGTTATATTAAGATACATTTATTCCCTGCCTATCACCACCGTAGTGGTCTTACGACGCCTGGTGTCACAGATGGCACAGAAATCACTCTAGAGTCTATGTGACCGTTCAAGGGTTTTTAGTTTAAATGTGGGGATCGAGGGCCTTCCCTCTCTCTCGTCTGCCCACTCGCTCTCTCTCTCGTTTGCCCACTAACATCCTCCTGAACCCAGGCATCCATAAACCCTGGTTAGTACTACCAAATGGTAACCCCTACTGTCTGCCATCTTCTCTTCTCCTGTAGGTGGTTTCCCTATATGCCAGCTATCTAAACTCTCTCAGGCACTTTGTAACATTCTTTACTCTAACAAAGGTTAGTGTTCTAATGGGAGTTTGGATAGTGCCTCGCACCTGCTCTGTATTATTCAGGCTATTTCAGTGACTCCCACTCCGCTCTTTTCCTCTGCTGTCACTACCAGTCCCTCCTTTCTTACCCCTCCCAATAGTCCTTCGTTCCTTCAATGTTTCACTCCTTCTACTCCTTGCCTCCACCTTGTCACTGATCCTCTTCTCTATTACTACTCACATTCACACTCCTACTTTCCTCCCCACGGTATGACACTCCTCCCCCACTGCTACAACCCTCCCCAACTACACAAACCACTTGTGCACCGCGTATCAGTCCCTTCACATTTACTCCTTAGACTAACTACTAATTACACATAATACAAACATGCACAGCCACACTGCAGGACCCCTTTTACTACTACACCAATACCTCATTTGCTCCAGCCATCTCCTCCACAAGTGGCCTTTTTCTTCCCTTCCTTCCTTCCTTCCTTCCTTTCTTCCCCTCCCCTATGGCGCTCCATGTCATCTTGCTTCCCAGGCGAGCACGTTGCCCCTGAGCTAGCCTCCTGGAAGGGAGGTTCATGCTGCAGTTCTTGTCACTGGTTTTCTGCGGGGATGGATGGGAGTCTTTGTTCATCGGTTAATATTTAGTGGTCTAAGGAGGGGCAGCTTTCTAGCACAGGCTCCCGTTGATGCTTTGTTGGCACTGTGCCGTATTTGACTGCCATGCTGGCTCGCAGTGGTCTCCAGCAGCTCTTTCCTGCTGTGCTCCCTGCTTAATGCTGGCTCTTCTGGGCTTTGTAGCAATTAAGAGGTTCTGGAAGATTTCATTTTCTCTGACAGGTTGTTTCAGCCCCTTTTGTTCTAATGTTTTGTCAGTTTTGCTGATTATTTTACAGTCTCTGATCTGAAAGCACAAGAGGTAAAGAGACATGACTAGAGATAAGGGTCTGTACAGACTCATACTGGCATAATGGGAGATATCAGCATTTGGGCCCTCCGCTGCCACCGTCCACCATTTGAGGACTGGCCCTGGATGGCTCCTTGGTAGGCCTCCCACTCCCAGGGGAGAGGGGTTCTTGTCCTGTCAAGACATGACAAGGTTACTGTCTTTGTCACACAAGCCTCATCTGGTTATCCGAGCATTGTCACCCTGTCAGGGAGTCTCCAGGCCTAAGTCTATTAGTAAGGAATAGATGAGTAGGACCGAAAGATGGGAACAGTTAACAAATGGAGGCAGGTTAGTTATAGTACACTAGCAGTTTAATTTGGTTGATACGGGGATTGTTTGCAGAGGTATGGATGTATGCCTTGAGGCTGTACTTATAAAACAGTGTTAATGCAACTATGTTGAATGTGTAGATTGTTGTAAAATATGGCTTTAATGTGAGCGACAATATCAATTTCTGCAGTTGTAATGTTTGAGAAATAAATAGTATGGTTGCATTATGGGCTTGCGATGGGCTCTTATAATGTGAAGGCTTTTCTGCTCTCTAGTTTATATGAAACCAATCCTGTAAATGGGGGAAGTGCATGTTTTCCTCAGCCAGCTGACGAGATGCGTCTGCGCAAAGATTTGGATGTTTCAAGAAGTGTGCGTTGGGGTAAACATGGGGGTTCTATGAGAAAGAGGTGGACATTGAATTAAAATCCCTCCTTTTAGTCTCAAAGTGATGTCCTGCCTGTGATCTAATGTGGGATAGTGTTAAATACCATCTCTGGGTTTTTTAGAGGGATAAGCAGAGTGATGGCCAGAAGTTATGATGTTTGGAGTTTTTCTTTTCCTCTTTCTTTTGTGTTTTATTCAGTGCTAGCATGCTGCCTTGCATTAGGTTCGTAGTGCTCGGAGGTACTGCAGTGTGTTGCAAAAACCAGGAAAGGACATGAATACATGAATAAAGCTGCATCAAACAATGATTTAAACCACCACTTGACTGTGCCAGGGCCCTAGAGCACATTGTAGTAGGAAGGGGAAGCTTGATGAGTAAGAATGTATCCCTTACCGTATACACCACTCGGAAGAGGGTACTAGCATGCTATGTTACTATGCTTTGACTGTTAACAAGTCCTTCAGACTTCTAAATCAATTGTGGTTGCCAACTACAAGTTTCTTCAGTAGTGCAACTGTTCTACCTCACGCCCGTTACAGAATGTTCTTCCATTTTATTTCTCCAACTGATCATGCAGCAGTAGTTGGCTCCTTGGTTAACTCTAAGCTGGATTATGCCAATAGCACTCTACACAGCATTCCCCCTGAGACAGCTTTACTGTTTCCAGTACGCAGCGATCATACTCCTATTTAAGTTACCAAACACCTCCGCAAACTCTGCACTACGAAAATGTCTTCACTCTGGCCTATTTATCAGATAAGATCTTGTATTCTCTTCTGGGCTGTTCTTCTCAAACGCCAGATAAGTGCTTATTGATGATTCCGCCTCTCCATTGTGTCCATAGAGGAGACAAACGTTTCCATCTATGGACCTCGGCCATGGAACACGACCTATATCCCTACGAAGTACGACTTCCCTTGTAGCTTTCCGGAAAGTACTAAAAACCTATATTTTTAAGTGATGTCTATCCTGAACTATTGTTTCTCCTCTTCTCATTTAGTATCTGTCATTGGTACTTTGGTTTCTGAACACTTGCGCCCAGATACAGTTTGTTTCGCCTGGTGTGTGATACAAATATCATAAATAAATTACATGAGCATATGCATGCTCTGTGCAGTGCTTTATTCTATGGTAAGGCCAACTCACATGACGTGAGAAGCAGGTTGGGACGTCTTCAGGAACGTAGCCAGCAAAGCTTCACACCAATGTGCTCAAGAATTGGCACGGAGGGGGGCAGCCTTCCAGCAAGTCATAGTGGAGATAATGGGATGAAATGGAAATGAATATGCCCAAAGATACTAACAGGCAAGCAAGACTGTGAACCGTGCAGTTTGTACCTCTGAAAAACGTGATTAGTTTAATAACTTTTTGGGAGGTTTTATTTGTTAGAAATGCAAATTTGCCATGCTTTCAAATCCCTGACAAGTGCAAACAAACCCCCTTCTTTTTTTGTTGTTGGTGCCCTCTGCCTGATGTGGGCTATTCAATGTGCTGCCCCTCAATTTGAGAATTATGGTTCCATGTATACTCATAGCACCATCAAAATCACCTACATCCGATAAAGGCTGCAAAGGTAGGCCATCATTCAGATTCTGTGATCAGAGTGTAGATGGTTGCAATAGCTCTGGCAGGTTTATGCTGCAACAGCCCCCAAGCTCCTCTTAGGAGAAATCCATATGCTGCCAGTTAAGAAATCTATCTATGGACATCTATGGAAAGCCCCAAATTGTTGCTGTTATTTTGTGCCGGTCCTGTCTTTTGGAGGCAAGTGAAGCCTATTTACTTTAATTGCAATTCTGAGCTCATCTATTTTTTTTATTTTATTATTCTGGTATTTCTTGAGCGCGGACCTAGCTTCAAGAAGCAACAGAGTGCTTTACAGAGGTATACAACAATACAGCTAGCTACATAACGGAGCACAGTACAAAAGCATAACAGAGCACTTTCCAAAGGTAACAGAACAGATACACAGCGGGAGGTATGATAGAAGGGCACAGAGGAGGGGTACAGCTTTACTGGGTGGTGGGGAGGAGAGGGGTGGGCAGCGTCTAGTGTCAGGTGGCACGAGGGGTGATGTGATGGCCTAGGTGTTGAGGAGTAGAGACTCTGTGAAGAGGTGGTGTTAAGAATGATTTCTGAACTCTGACCTGGAGGGGCAGAGGTTCAGAAGGCCAACCTAGTTTCTTGGAACAGGGTAACCTCTGGACAAGCCAGACCAATCAGGGTAGCTATGGCAGGCGGTCAAGACTAACTCTCAAGAGGGGTGAGGGTGACTGAAAGACCTCAATGAACACACAAAGCAAGGACACTTACAAATTACTCCAGGCAGGTGTTATATTGAAAATATAGACACATTTATAAATAGTTTATATATAGGTCTTTGGAATATAGACCATAGCAAAGAATCACAGTAACACTAGATTAAACCAATACATCACAATCAATACAATATATATACACGACCAATGGGGTCTAAGGGGTTAAAAGCAAGACAAATATAGACCACCTAGATGGGGAGGAAAACAGGCAGTGCAAGTAATCTTAAGACCCAGTTCAACATCAAGAATATACCTAACTAAGAGGCAGTCCAAGCCCTACGAAGAGAAGAGCCTTATGCTCAATAGTACATGCACGCGCTTGTGTCAATGGCCAAAATAGGGTCTCTTCAAGGGTCTCTAGCAGCTCAGGAAGGTGGATAAGGCGATGAAGAACAAGTTCCCACTATTCAAGCAGGAACTCCCCTTGAGGGCAGAGGCAGTTTGAGAATGCGGTATGGAGTCGCTATTTCGCAATAGCTGTGGAAAGGGAAGGGTCCCCTTCATGCTTAAGTCGGCTCCTGAGCTAGGGGCCACCGGTTGGGGTAAGGATTACTCACCGGTCCCTGACGCAGGCAGACCCAAACTTCGCTAGTACAGTCACTTCGCTGGCAGGTTCGAATGCGACAAGCAGGACGTCTCGACACCGTGTAGTTCCCGAGATGCAGCGAGGATTCCCAAACGGGCCAGTGGCGATTTCTCTGCTCCGGGTGGAGGAATTAGCCCAATTCCACTGCAGCAGGCTTCAGGGCAAGGGGGTCACAAATGCAGCAAACTTGCACAGGTTGTTGCCACAGCAGGGCAACACGGTAACCGCGTTTACTCCGGTCCGGGCACACTCGTCTGACTTCAGACCTGGGAAGGCCAAGTGTACGAAATTCGGTATGAGGGTGCCGTGGACACAGAGCAAGCAATATACCAAGTTTCGAGGGCCTCCTCGAAACAGCGGCGGTAACAGAGCAAACGTCCCGTTTAAGCTGGTCAGTCTACTGGTTGGCCCAGGGACACTTCCGAAGAGGCTTACTTGCACTGTTTGATGAAGGTGCCTAGAATAGTTGATCCCACTATTCCAAGGGGTCGAAGCCTCTTCGCAGACCTTCTAGGACGATCAGATGCAGAGGGTCCCACAGGACAACAGCGGGCTCAGGGTGCCAAACCTTCCAGCGGGTCACCAGCGGTTCCTTGACTCGGCTTCTTGTTGCAGGATACTTGGCTCCTTATCCTTTATTCGTGTGAACTCCGGAGATCGACATGGTAGTGGTGTTTTCAGCCTTCTCTTATCCAAAGTTCCCTTCGCGCCAAAACGGAGAGTACCCAATGGGAGATCTGCTCACAAACACTCACTCCATACGTGGACCAATCACGGACCACTGTGGTCCTAGGCATTCAGGACACTCAGACTCTTTGGCACCCAGGATGTGTATTGGGAACAGACATCCCAGCCCACATCCTGGAGGCACACACACACGGCATGCAGAAGCCCGCGAAAGCATTGGGTTTCGCGGGAAAGTGCATGACCAAATAAGGACTTACCCGGGTCGACTCGACCTGGGGAAGGTGAAGGGGCAAGGTGGCCAAAGGACATGACAAAGAACCTCGTGGCATGGCCATTTTGGAGCCAGGCCACCCATTCGTGGTAAACGCGGTTAACATGGCAAGAAAGGGTTAAAAATATAAGAAAATGATAGCTGCCACCAGTCCTCTCCATGACACATCTGCACAGTTCATAAAAAGTCCAGCGAGAGTTTCTAGGGTCTTTGGAAAGACTAGAGACCCAAGTGTGCTGTAAGGTAAGTTATATTGCACACTTGTTACATGTTGCACAAAAGCTGCAACATGAGGAAAGGGCTAAAGGAAACAGTCTCCCAGTACTGACTGTCTTAAGGGCATGTCAGTTTCCCCATAAAAAGCGAGCGAAAGCCCAGAGGAATGCAGCTGAGGGCTGTGCTTCTCTGGCAAAGTTTAGTCAATGGTGTAAAACAGCAGCAAAATGTTTGGGGGTTGACACATGGAGGGAAAATTACCTTCAAATATGAAATCTTTCCTAACAGGTGGGTTTTAAGTTCTTTTCTGAATTGTAGGTGCTTGGAGGGGAGTATGATGCTGACTAGGAGGAGGTTCCATAGTCTTGGGGCGTAGGCAGAGGCGGCTTGTTTCCTAGTGCTTTCCTTTTTGCAGCAGCGCTTTCCAAGTCTGCATATGTCTTGGCTTCTGGTGGTGCGCTGCCCGCTGGAAATACTGAGTGTCTCAGCGAGGTAGCTGGGTGTCTTGAGGGCTTCTGCCTTATAGATGATGCAGCAAGACTTGAAGGTGATTCGTGAGTGCAGTGGGAACAAGTAAAGGTCGATGAGAGCTGGGGTGATGTGGTTGTATCTGCGTAGACTCTTGATTTGTCATACGCTGTTTGTAGAACACTTCTCAGGAACACGAGGGGGGACAACGGGAGGCCTTGGAGGAGCGCATTGGCCCCATCCAGGTGGGATACGACCAGTGCTTTAAGGGCTTGACTTTGCGCAGGAAGGAGAAGGCATAACCAAGTTTCAGTTTTCTTAGCTATGTTTATCTTGAAGGAGAGATGTTGTTGATGTGGAACCTGTGGGACTTGGCACAGGAGGTGAGCTCGGGTGTGAAGCCCTCAGAGTTCATGGTTGATGGCCAGGTCTGTATGTCTGGGTGTTCAGTGTTGTTGGTGAGGAGTCGGAATTTGGTCTTGGAGGGTTTGAGCTTCAAGTACGCATTGGACATCCAAGACTGAATCAGCGACAGGCAGGTTTTGAGCATCCTTGATTGAGTCGATCTTAAGGTATGTGTTGTCCGTGTATTGGTGGATGTGGTTGTTGTGCGGATCTAGGGTGTCTGTAAGCGCCTGGTAATCTACTGTTTCGAAAGCAGTCAATAGGTTGAGTAGAACCAGGCGGCAGGGGTGGCCGTCGCCAAGGATGTTGAGGGTGTTGTCAACCACCTGCATGGTTGCTGTCTCCATGCTGTATCTGCGCCTGAACCTGGATTGGTAGATTTGGAGGAGATTGTTGGTGGTGTTGTGGTGTTGCATTTGTGCGGCTGTTGCTTTCTCGTTGATCTTTCCTACGAAGGGAAGATTGGTGATGGGGCGATAATCAGCTAAGTTGTAGGGATCCAGAGTGGGTCTCTTTAGTAGAGGGAGGATTTGTCCTGTTTTTAGGGTCGATGGGAAGGTGCCTTGAGTTGGGGAGCTGTTGATGATATCCAGGTTGGGAAGGAGAGCTTCTGCAGGTAGGGTCTTGACGATGGATGCTGGGAGGCTGTCTGTATACAATGTGGATTTGAGGGTGGCCGGGGTTTCTAGCAGGTCCTCTGTCGTTAGTGTCTTGAATATTGTCCAGGGTGTGGCGATTTCGTGAGGGACGTGAGGTGGGTCTGTGGATGAAGAGCTGGTATCTGTGCTGGCGAATCTTGCTGAATTTGCCAATGAAGAAGGTTTTAATGGTGGATTTTTTGATAGTGTAATATGGCTGGGTCCGGTTGTGGGTTGACGCAGTGCTTGACTGCTTTGAAGAGAGCTCTGATATGCTATTCTCATAGTAGGAGGTCTTGGCTGTGTTGATTAGTTGTCAGCGTTTTGCTTTGCTCTGAGTTACTTGATGAGCGGCAGGTCAGATGCGGTCCTGGAGCAGCGTCCGTTTTTCTCTTGTTTCCTGATGACTATTTTGCTGATGAGTTCTTGTGTGTACCAGGGTGATGACGGTTTTAGTTTCCAGGTGTGTTGTTTTAGAGGCAGGTGTTGGTTGATTGAGTCTGAGAGGGTGGCAGTGAGTGCTTCCAGTAGAGTCGCAGTTCGGATGGGGTGTCCAGTCCATGTAAGGTGGAGGTTGGCATGGTCTTCCGTGAGGGCTTCCTCCGGGAAGTTCTTGAAGGATCTGAAGGTTTGCCTGATGGGTTTCTGCTGGCAGTGCTTGACTCGGGTGGTATGCAGGATGTTGAAAGGCATGGCTACGTGGTTCGACCAGGAGAGCTGTAATGGGGGGGAAGACCGTGCCGTGATGATTACTTCCTGTGTGTTGTCTTTTGTGTGCTGTGTGAGACTGAGGGTGTCGAAGACTGAGTAGAGCTGCCTTAATCGGTTTAGTGGCCTTGTTGCCTGGGAGGTTGAAGTCACTTAGTAAGATGCGGTGGGCATGCATTAGGGGCATGGTGTTGACCATGTCAGTGAAGTCTCTGATGTTGGGCTTTGGGAAGTCTGTAGATGAGATGGAGTGGCAGGAGCGGACTTCGAAGGAGCCAATGCTGTTGTCACGTCTGGTGCAGGACCACAAGGTCCTGTGGATGACTGCAAGACCTCCACCTGTCTTGTTCAGCTAGTTTCTGTGTTGGATGCTGTAGCCTTCGGGGACAAAAATGTCTAGGATGAGGTGGGTGTCAACCAGGTCTCAGTGATGAAGATGGCATCAAGGTTGTGTGTAGTGATGAGTTTGGTGAGGTCTACTGCATGGGTGATAGCTGAGCGGACGTTGGAGAAGATCAACTTCTGTTTTTTGGACGGGGGTGCTGATGGGCTTTGGTCTGATGTGGGTGAGGTTGCTGCAGTGCGGAGCCCAAGCCTTATAGGACGGGCAATGTCGCTGCTATTGCCTGGTGATGGTGGGGATGTCCTGGGGGACGGAGGGAGAAAACGCATGTTGGCGCGTGCTTACTTGTTGTATGAGCAGCGGTTCAGGCCATGGGTCCTTCCGGTCCGAACAGGAATTGCCCTTCACTTGGGAAGCCCAGGCAAGAGACACCCTTTATCTAATACGCCCTTTTGATCGAAGAGTTAAGGGCAGAAAGGGAGAGGCGTGGCTAAGAAGGTGGGTGGGGCTTAAGCCACGTGACCTAGATCCACTTACACCTGCTCACCAACTGCAAAGAAAAAGAGGCTGGAGGGATGCTGAAGTAGGGAAAAAGGGCAGCAAAACAGGAAGGCACCAACAGTATGGTCAATGATGTCTCTGGATTCCATGCAGGCGAGCTCCATTATGAACTTCTCAGTTTATTTTGCTCTGTACTCTTCACCTTACAGTACGGTGTGGTAGGGATACTTTGTCCCTATAACTTTTTTTGCAACTTTGTGGTTACTTGCATAATGTGCCAGAGATCGTCTGGCAGTAGCAAATACTGCGTTTTATTTAATTCTCTTGTGCACTATTGCATTGTACCACTTGTTGCATTTCAGATTACCATATGCTCTAAAATGGCAGTGCCGCAAGATTTTCACCTGCTCTTTGGCCATCTTGCATGTTGTCCTTCTTCTTGCCCTCTCAAGGCTGGATTTGCCATATTATGGTAATCCATTTCCCTGCTAAAACTGAAACTTACCAGGCAAAACGGCAGTGTGTGATTGTGAGTGGTTATGGGACTGTCTGGTCCCAAATCCATGCCAAAGTGTGTCTGTTGATGGACCGGTGTCGTGGCCAGAGTCTGTCCCTGATTGGACAGCCTGTACCATTTTGAATGGTGCAGATCCTGCCCATGGTGGGCTTGAGGGTAACACCAGCTCGAAAGATGGATAAAAGGAAGACTTTTTCAGCCATTCATCAGATCATTGTTTTGAGCCAAGACCCCTATGAAGAGTACCATCTTGCTGAAGACCCGAACTCGATGGTGGAGCCAGCTGGTATTGTCGTCATCAACTGTCCCAGGAAGGCCTTACTCTTTTGTTGATTGCCATAAGGCCTTTGTTAGTGCTTCGACCCATGGACAGGTGGGAAAAAACAATCATTTGCTTGAGGAACCAGCCCTCGGAAGCCTTCGTAAGTGTCCCAGAACCAGACAAGTTATAATCTGGATGATGAACCCTTGTATAACGCCCCTCTTAGAATCCCCCTGACCCCACTGGGCCAAGAAGTAGGTTTGTTTTGCAAATTGAAAAGGTTTATTTGAAAAATTAAACGATAGCTATATATCACACTTTATAATAAATTAACATTTGATATCACACTTAATGAGTATAATGTCGATCAACAATGGATAATGTTATACTAGCACACTTATTTTATTACTTAGGAGTTGGTACGGAAAGAACAAGGTAGCTGAGAATACTTTTACGATTTCAATGAATGCAGTGATGGGAAAAGAATGCAGCACAGGAATAAACTGATATGAGTTCAACAAAAGCTAATAAGTTCACTTTTCCCCTTGTGGCAATTCACTCCCCCCCTTTATGCAATATAAGGAGATGGAAGTAAAGCACATAGTTCTCAGGAATACAATCAAATGTAGTTCAGTTCCCCCCTAGCAAGCTTAGATCACAGGGATGATTTTAAAGCACAGGCAAAATACTTTAAATGTGGTTTGCAAAGAAGGGAAAAATATGCTAAAAATGATTTTAATTCCCTATAAGAGATTCAGGGTGGGTGATAGCTACTTTAAATTAGTTCAGGATCACTTTAGCAATGCTCTATGAATGATTGTCAGGTTGCAAACGAATTTCAGCAAAGAACAGCAAGAAGCTGCTATTTTGACAGGTGAAGAAATTTGAGGCAAATTGCGGCCCTTTTTCCGAGTGCGTCGAGCGCGATTACGGCAAAAGTATAATGAATAGAAAGTCGTTTCTAGGTTCGTTGGAAAGCCTAAAATCTTAGTTTAAAAATGAAAGTTAAATCTTGCTTCTAGCACAAACGGTTCAAGAGATACGGACGATTTCGTGAAGGTAGATTTTCAGAAATGAAATAATGATTAAAAATGGCAAAATGACACTTTTACAGGTTTAAAATCGGAGAAGGAACACACGATTCCTATGATGCAGTTCTGGACAGGTTCAAATGTTTTGAATCAGATTGTTTTAAGCTAAGAGATTGGTTTTGCACAGTTCTGGCTAAGTACTCACACTATGAATTTGAAATAGGCCGTCAGGGTCTGGTCAGCAGGTTGGACTGGACTCCGGGCGGGTGGTTCTGAAGTCACAGCTCCCTGGTTCAGCTCTGCTCTGCACTTCACCGCGGTCTGGATCTCTGGTTCTGGTCTCTCTGGTTCTGATCTGGTCTGTGGTTCTGCTGTCGGCACTTCTTTCTGGGTCTGCTACCGGTTCTGGCAAAAGTTCTTGGCAAAGAATTCAACAGCACGCCCGGCTGTAGAATAGTTTGGTTGGATTGCTGGATTCTGAAGGCCTGCTGAAAAAGGATTTAGCTGGTGGTCCAGGCCTCTCTGCTTTAAGTTCTGGAGTGAAGTTCTGGAGTTCTCGTGCTGCACAGGAATTCAGTTGAAGGTTGGAAAATGAATGTCCTGTCTGGCTTCCAGTGGCTCTTTTTATGTCTTTTGAAAATGGGTGTGGATGCTAACTTTCTTTGCCCAACCCACTCACGATTTGATAGGTCAAGGATTTCTCTTTGACCTGATTTGAGAAGGGAGCAGTGAGTCAGAGTGAGTCAGTCTTACAGTCTATTGAAGAAACGCCCCTTTGCTTTTACCTTAGAAAATCCTTTTCATAACTAAACATATTTCCCAGATACACAAGTGGTTGACATTACATGTACAGATTGCAGATGACTTAAGGTACATTTTTGTTCAACTGATCTTCCTAAGAGCTTGCATTCAAAAATGACAACTTATTTTTGTTTTTAGTTGGTTTACCAATATCGGACATTTACCAAAAATGGCACAAATGAACACCGCCTTTCTACACATATTCCAGTAAATTTTCATTTTTGTAGCGTGAACCCCGTGTCTGCAATCTCCATAATTCATGGGGTTTTGCCTCAGAACATGGTACAGAGTTCTAACACCTCTTAAAATGTGCACAGAAAAATCACAAGAATAATGATATAATTTTGACAAGTATTATGCTTTGGCCCAGAGGGGTGTGGTTTCCCAACGCACATGGTGGAATTTCTGGTTTGTCCACTTCCTCCAACTCAAGTTGCGCTCAGATGCAGCACCCCTCCCATTTCCTTCCAAGAGGAAGCCATTTACGACCCGCCTTATCTAACATTTGCCTGGGCCAAGGAAGGCTCATTGTTCAGTTTCCTGCAGTCCCCAGGTGCCACTCCCCTAATTCAATCAGAGAGGTGTCATCTCCTTTTGGCAGGGGCAGCAGAATGCAGCCAGGCCTGAGAACACAGCTGCTGATCAAGTTTCAACTCCTGTCGGGGGTAGTTGTCAGGCAGAATTCAATCTCTTTAAGCCAGGCTTCAGCTAAATGTCACTTTGGTTCCCAGTTTTCTACATTCAAACCAAACTTGCAATTTTTACACATGCAGCTAGAACACTGATTCTAAGTTCAAAACTATGACATTTAAACAATTGCAACCTATGTGACACTCAAAAGTAGGTCACTCATTTATTCTAAACATTTCGATTTTAGTGGCTGTAAAGCCAAATTCACTTAAGCTGCTGACATCCCCAGCTATTTTCAATACATACATTAGACAATTACTTCCTTCCCATCATTTCAGAATATAGTTTTACATTGTATCCACCTCTTAGCAAGTCCTTTGGCCTGGTTTGGGTTCATTTGTTCAGTTTTACACAAGTGTCTGGTGGTTTTAAAACACCGGCTTTCTGGTAGTGGTGAGCACCAGTATTGCACCCATTTTTGACATTAATAACAACAGATTTTGAACAGCACCATATTCCTTAGCACTGATTTCGCTCATGGCGCTTCTGGCCCCTCACGCTCACACTGGTGGGTGGCAGGTCAGGCGACCATTTTGGTGTGCGCACAAACTGCGCGGTTCTCCAGGATTCTGGCGCAAATGTGGGCTTTTCCGCCCTCTTGGATTTCCTAAGCCCACAGCACCAAATGTTGCAGCATAATAGTCCAAACATGGGTCAGGACACCCAACAAGCCCCCCCCCCCCGCCCGACTGCGCTTTGATTTCGAGTCGAGGGGGAGTCGGGTGCAAAGGATGTTTTGATCCGCGCGCTGGTATGTCCGCGTCATCTTCTTCCAATTCCGCAGATGGCACAGTTCATCATCTTTTCCTCCATCCGGTTGAATCTATCGGTTCTCCTCGCCTGTCCTGATGTGAATATTGGGCGGTACCCCGGGCCCCTCGGATCTTTGCTCCCGGTCCCCGGGTTGCTCTCCTTGGTCAGTCTCCATGGTTTCATCTCTCCTAGGATGATAAAGCAAAGCGGCAATACACATTCCTAGACATTTTTCCACCACTATTAATGGTGTGGCGAACATATACATTTTATACATCCGGATACATTTTGCAGTCTTATTTTAAAAAACAAGATATAACAGGAAACATTTTCATACCAGAATCATGATATTTTAGAGACTATATGTGAGATATTTTAGGGTTGGAACTGAATTACTCTGCAGCGGCCCCCTCTGGGATTGCAGAGGACTCCTCCAGTTGCTGCAGTGTGCGCCTGGGATGGCAACACTTAAGCTGATTGATGTGGACCCACTTGTCTTCCCCCTCTGCCAAACTGCCTTTGGGGAGGCGGATCGTGTATGCCACGGGGGAGATCTTGTCTATAGTTTCAAAGGGTCCCTTCCATGTAGGCAACATTTTTCGCTGTTTGGCCTGGTTCCTTTGGAAATTGTATAGATTGACCCGGTCTCCCACATTATATTCCTTCCTGGTGGTTTTCAAATCATAGTGAGTTTTCATGCTATCAGCTGATCTTTCTAGATTCCGCTGAACATAGGCAAAAGCATGTTAGAGGTGTTTCCTCAAATTCTACACATACTCATGAGTTGTAGAGGCATTGATCAACGTCTGCTCTTGGGTCCTGTAGAGCAAATGCTGGGGAAGCACCATCTTGCATCCAGACATCAACTCAAATGGTGACATTTTAGTTGCAGATGAAGGGGTAGATCTGATGGCCATTAGGACCAGAGGTAATCGGATATCCCAACTTGGCCCAGAATCTGCCACAAACTTTTTTTAATATGCTCGCAATGTTTCTGTTGTATCTCTCCACTGCACCAGAAGAGCTGGCCGGTAGGCAATATGTAGCTTCCTTTTGACCCCCAGTATCTCCCACATCTTGGTCATTACTTCGCTGGTAAAATGGCTACCTCTCTCTGACTCAATCCTTTGAGGTAGACCAAAACGGGAAAAGATGTGGTTAATCATCAGGGCAGCTGCTGTTTCTGCCTTGCAGTTTGGGGCCGGAAGACATTCCACCCACTTGGTAAACAAGCGTGTGACCGTCAACATGTACTTGTTTCCCCTAGACGAGCGAATCACCGGGCCTACGAAGTCGATTTGCAAATCTGACCATGGCAGTGTCATCCCCCTCTTTTGGAGAGGTGCCCGGTGTGTGAGGGATGTTGGCTGAAATTGTGCACACACAAGACACCCCTTCAAGTATTGGTCGAGGTCCTGCCCCATGTGTGGCCAGTAAGCAACCTCTCTTAAGATCTCAAGTGTTGTATGAAACCCCCTATGACCGGCGGTGGCTGCATCATGGGCGTGACTTAACATCAGGCTTCGTAATAAGGTAGGGACCACCCACTGATCATGGCCAGCATGGGATTTCATTACCAACAAACCGTCTTGGATTCGGAACATCTTTGGACATTTCATCAACACTCTAAGGTCCTCTTTCCCAATGTAATCGGTATCCGTCAGGGGAAAGTTCTCAGGGTCCTCAATGTGTTGGTAAAACTTACCAATTATTGGATCCCCCTTCTGAGCCATAATTAAATCAGCATCAGGGGTGTCCTTACTCCATTGTGCAGTTGAAAGATTGTTGTGAGCATTTGTCTGGGACCTAGTGATAGCAGTGACCTGGATTTCCCCCAACAGGGACTCTATTTCTATTAGATCCCCTTGGATGGCCCCGGTTTTAGCCAGCTGATCAGCTAAGTCATATCCAGTTTTGTCTGGTCCCTCTACTTTGGAATGACCCTTGATCTTTTTCCAGTAGATGGTCATCCCATTCGAGGTGACCAGATCATCAATGTTTTGGATTAACTTCCCATGTTTCAAGGGTTTGTTATTAGCACATAACATGCCTCTGGTTTTCCAATTAACCAGGTGCTCCACAAACCCATTCCGTACATAATCTGAATCTGTGATTATGACCAGTTCGTGGAGTTGATGTTGGACAGCAGTGAGGATGGCCTGATGCACAGCCATCAATTCTGCCACCTGACTACTTCGTGGACCAATTTCGTACCCAGCGGAGGGTTCTGGGGACTCCTTCACCCATGCATTCCCTACGCCGGCCACTAGTTTTTTTTCCCCCGTTGTTGTCAACATGGTAAGAGCATCCGTCCACATAGACAGTGGGCTTCCCCTCACACTTGTCTTCTTCAAAGACTTCGTTTGGGGAATTAAGGTATGCCTCCATGTTGTCCTTGATTTTTAGACTTTCCTCCTCGAGACAGTTTTCTCTGGCACAATCATGCAAGACAGCCAGACCTTGCGCGAGGGGACTCTTCTTGTTTTGGCCATATCTGACCTCCACAGGAAAGCCTTGCATTGACAGAATCTAGGAATAGTTCGGGAATTACTCACATTTCCGGCCCGGATTCTGTCACTTTGGAGATATTGCAGAGGCTGGTGTGGAGTCTCCACTATGATGTGTTCCCCCTGGATGAACGGGCGGTAATTCTTCAATGCCCACGCCGTTGCCAGGAGTGCCTTCTCACAATCGTTGAATTTATCCTCCACAGAGGATAAAGTTTTGCTCGCATAGGAGATTACTTTATTGACCTTGTCATGCTTTTGGTATAATACTGCCCTCAAGCACGTATTAGAGAACCCTGTCTCCAGGAAGAACTCCTTGTTTCTGACAGGGTAAGCTAGGCAAGGCACTTGTGAGAGGCTCCTTTTGAGTTGTCTTACTGCCTCGGATTGTTGTGGACCCCATTCCCACTTGCCCCCCCCCCTTCAAAAGATGAATCAGGGGTCTAGTGATCTCTATGTAGCCCTCAATGAACTTTCTGCTGTAATTAGTCAGTCCAAGGAGGCTCCTTAGTTCCCGCAGAGTTGTGGGATCCTTCAGTTTCTGAAGTGCTTCCACTTTCTTTTCTTGGGGACAGAGACCCTGAGGAGTAATCTCATGCCTCAAGAAATTAACACAGGTTCTACACCACTGTGCTTTCTGAAAGAAAAGTTTTGTTCCGGCGGCCCTCAACTGTGTCAGAACATAACGGATCTCCGCTATATGTTCCTCCACAGGTGAACTTTTGATGAGGACATCATCTACATAAGCCAGGTTACCCCTCGCACCCATGTCGGGCATGGCCTTATGTAGGAAAATGTTGAATTCATTGCCGGAGTTGAAATATCTGAAGGGAGTTCGGGTCCATGTGTACTGCTGGCCCCCAAAGGTAAAAGCCATTTTGTATTGGTCCTCCCTACTGACGGGCACGGTCCAGTATCCATTGGTTAGGTCTATTGCAGTGAATACCTGTGACCCCTGAATCTGGGCCAGCCCTTGGTCAATGTAGGGAAGAGGCCATCGGGAAGTATGGACCCGTTTGTTGAGCGCCCTAAGGTCGGCACAGAGTCTCCACTGGCCGTTTGGCTTCAATATTCCCAGCACCGGATTATTGAAGGTACTGTGTACTGGACGGATTATTCCCCGGGATTCAAGGTTCTTAATTATTTCAGTAAGGGACTCCATGGATGCGAGAGGCAAACGATATTGCTTCACAAACACTGGAGTCATGCCAGGGTCCGTGGGAATTATTGTTGTGTGGATGTCGGTGCGACCACAGTCATAGGAGTCTACCGCAAAGAGATCTTGGAAATCCAAGAAAACTTGTTTCAACTTTTGCTTCTGTTCCAGAGTCACGCAGGCATCAGCTAGGTTGACTCTCTCTTCCACCATCTGCCTGGAGCCTGTAAAGACTTCTGGTTTCGCTATCTCAGCTGCCTCCTCCAGCTCTTTGGAGAAGTCCCTGGTCACAATGCTGATTTGGCCTGGTGGCTTCAGGTGGGAAAGGCAGCCCTCATGGACCTGGAAAATCACCTCATCCCTCCTGAAGTCACAAGTCACATCTTCCTTACCATAGGGGCAGGAAGTGTACACCAGGAAGTTCCCCCCCATGCCGGGTAAAGATCCTGTCTGGTGTTGTATTGTCGTCACTGTTAAAACAGTCCTTGGGGATTGGTCCTAACAGTTCATTTCCTAAATCAATGGAGAAATGTCGGTCATCAACCGCCATTCCAATAATGGTGCCTGCGGCTAGAGTAATACTCTTTAAGTCGCTGTTATCCACCTCTATTGGAATGGTGTCATGTTCTATGTTGACTAATGGTGTTGGGTTTACCCCCAACCCTTGCTGTTGGAGAGAAGCATTTAGATGAATATAAGCATCAGGGTTTTTGAATGTTTAACTTTCACTTCCAGGGAGAATTGTCGGGTCCTTTCTGGGATGGTGACTTCCTCCTTAACCTGAATTTCAACTGCATAAGGTAGCAATTGAGCTGAGCTAAATGCTTTTTCTGGATCATCAAAGCCCATGGGATTATCTGCTAATCGGGACCAAGCTTTGAAGTTTATTAGGTCCAAACTAATGGCAAAGCGATTGAGAATGTCAAAAGGTGGCAGTGACGTCTCGCACGACCCAACAATTATGGACTATGCCCTTGTTGCCAATAGAGATTTTGAGCATACACCTGCTTGGCAGGAGATGTTTCGAATTGGGTGTTTCCAGATCCATTTCCCATTTGTCTATCAGTTTGAATGTGGGAATGGCTGGATCTTTTGGGAGTTGGCGGAACATGGCTTCGCTGATGAAGCTCTTACCGTTCACACACACTCGGGCAAGAACAGAGTCCTTCCCATCATTTAACTGAACAGGGATGAACAACTGCTCTCCAATTTGCTGAATATCAGCCAGGCTCTGAGCTGATTTCACATCTTTCTGGACCATAGGAGTGGGAGTTTGATTGTGGATTAGTAAAGAATTTCAGAGTGTTTCCTTCCAGTGTGGAGTACCACCTTAAACTGGAAGGAAGGTTGATTTTTAGAAATAGAGAGGACCCCCCATCACCAGTCTGTTGTCCTACTGCTATTACTGTCACGTCTGGAATTTGGTTGTTCTGGAAGTGAAATTCTACTTGGTCAGATTTTTGTTCAACCATGTGGCAGGTGCCGTTTAAACTAACATGGTGACACTAACACTAAAACACTAACATGTTTTAATTTATTTTTCGGCTAGTCTGGGTCCAGAGGACCTGGTTTACGCAATCTATTAGGGGTGACAACCTTCTCAGGAGGTCATTCCCTAGTAAACAAGGGGTGCCTTCTGGAGTCACTACTATGACTGGGTGTTTCACCTTGTGTCGCCCAATTTTGATGTCCAAATCTGGAGTCCCCTCGACGGGAATTTCCTTCCCGTCAAAGTTCTGAAGCTGTCCAGGAAGAGAGGTGTGGGGAATTTGGTACTTCTCCCCCCTATCTGAATTCAGTTCATCAAAGGCCCTTCTGGACAGAAGGGTAGCTTCAGATCCAGTGTCCACCAGCGCCAAAATTGTACCCTGCCCCTGTACTTGTACCGGGGCATAGTATCTTCCCTCCTTCTCCTCAAGGGGGCACAGATAATGCACATTTTTGGACAACTGGTGGGATAATTTTCTGGTTTTGGACATTGGGAGGGGAGAGATTTGGGCAGAATTCTGTGGAGAGTCATGGGAATAGGAAAGAAAAAGTTTGCAACTGGATATTGATGCAGTTTTTGGTTCCCCTGGTTCCGGTTCTGGCCCCCCCCCTCCCCCCTTTTTGGAGGCAGTCACCTGGATGGGTTTGAACCAGCGGTTTTCGGTCTTGTTGGTTCTGGGATAGAATGATGGGCGGCGACAGCTCAATCCCCACATCTACCCAGTCTGGGTTGGAATCCCTTGGGACCCATTTTTCCTTGGGAGGCGTTCCCCCATCTCTGAAGGAGAAGATCCTTTTCCCAGGATCCTCTGAGGATTGCTCTCCCTCAAATTGGAAGACCTGTACCTTCTCCACAAAATGGGTCTGTTTGGGTCCTTTTTTCTCCTACCTCCTCTTTGCTCCTTGGGTGGCAGACTTTCAGGGGTAGGAGATTTTGTTTCCGGTTCCTCGGATTCCAGGGGCTGTTTACAAGTGGGGAAGGAAGCTTCCTCCAAGGCTTTACACCCCCCTTCCCCTTGTGCCTCCTCCCTGGGAACCGGTGGGTTATCGTGGTGCTGCCCCCGTCATTGTTCTGGAGCACCAGGCCCAGAGTTTGGGGCATTCTGCGGTGGCATGCTCATCTGAGGGTTCTGTTGAGCCCTCAGTATGTGACCCAGATCCCGGGCCATATTTTGGACCTGGCGCTCAAGTTGGGAAACCCGCTCAGGCTGATACAGGGTTCTGTTTTCTCCCCCGGGCTGATCCCAGGAAGGGTAGCTATCCCTTCTCTGGTAATACCCTGAGTTGGGAAGATTTGGGTACCCCTCCACCCTTGGCCTCCCCTCTCCCGGATTAGGTTGTCTGGGCTCAGGGAATTGGGGAAATGGGGATGGATGGTTTTGGGGTTGGAAATTGGGTGGATACCTGGGAAAAAAGTTATGCCCAGTGTTTGGGGAATTTCTGCCCTCCTGTGGGAAGTTAGGAGGGAAGTTCCCTGGTTCAGGGGCTTGGCTGGATCCCCCTCCTTGGGCTGGAGGAGTCCACACATAACCCAGGATTGGTCTGTTTCACTTGTATCGGGGACTTACATAGTCAGGGGAGTGAGGGACCCCATTTGTGGGATTACCTCCTTGACTCCCTGTCTGTGACTGGCCCGAGGGCCTTCTGGGCTGTGAATTGTTCGGTGCAGGCAGGTTTTTAGGCCCCCCATCTCCAAATCTAAAACGGGGGCAACCTTTACCTCTGCCACCTTGGCAGCAGCAGGGGTGCTGTTGGTTTTGGGGTTTCTGGGCTGATTCTTATTTTCCACCGGTTTCTGCACCTCATAGATGCGGGTGGCTTGCTGAAAGACCCAGTCTAAGGATCTTTTCTCGTGAAAATCTCTCACGAGCTGGGTCATTATGTATTTGGGTAAGGCATGGAAAAACGTATTAATAAATTCCTTACTGTCGGTGCGCACCCTTTTGGTAGTCTGCGCAAAAGCACGCTTTAACTCCTGCACAAATTCTTGTTGGGCCTGATCCTCCCCACATTGCAAATTGTAGGCTGCCTTGCGAGCCTCTTTGGGATTCCGGTGAACAGAAAAATGTTTCAAGATGGCCGCCCTATATGTGGACCATCTTGAATGGTTTTGGTCCTCCAGCCTCGCAAAGAAACTGGAGTATTCTGGGGAGAATGTCCATTTGACGTACTGGATGCAGCTACTGCTGTCCTTCAAATGGAAAGTCTCCATCATTTGCTCAAAGAGCTCCAAGTGTTCCCAAACAGAATACCTGGAGTTCTTGTGATAAGGCGTGATGACACTCCTGATTGTCTTAATCTGTTTTAAGGTGTCCTTAAGCAAGGCCCTTTTTGCCTTATTGGCCTTTTTGGTTCGGGTAACCCTGGTCCACTCATCCTCTGACTCAGAGGCACTGCTCCCAGAGGTGCCCGTCTGATCTTCCAGGTTTACCCGGATTCTGCGAGCCTGGGAATGGCTGGCAGAATGTGGGTACCTGGTCTCCTGTGTCCTGGGCCGCTCAGAGGAGTCTTCAGATCCCTCCTTGCTGCCAGGATGTGATGGGTACCCCCCCCCCACTGACCTAACTGGGCAGAGGTTTTCAGGATGCCCTTAGTGGGCCTACTCTCCTGGGGTTCCCCACTAAATTGCACTGTGCTGGGGTGCCCATACCCGGATGCCCGCCCCTCCATTCCTGGGTGGTACTGGCCTATGAGCCCCATACTTTTGGCTGGATAGTAATCTGCCATCCCTGTGGCCCTGTGCTCATGTGCGCCAGGGGACATGGGGGTGGCAGAGTCCAGGGACTGGGAGAGGTGGAGGCCTCTGGTACTAGGGCTCCTGAGGTTATGCTCAGGCGTTTCCCTTTCCCAGCGAACTTCATCTCTATCCGCCCCTGCTCCCTGTTGCAATGCAAGAGCCTGGGCTTTCAGTTCCTCAACAGAGGCCTTACTAGACTCTATCAGTCTCTCCTGCATGGCTACCTGTTGCTGGAGCCTATCATTGTGTTCAGAGAGCCTCATTGTCCCTCTGTGCTTCCTGATTGGTCCTGGAGCACTGGGTCAGTCTTTGCTGCAGGGTGGTTACCTCCTGGGCACCGTCCCTACTGGCCTGCTCCTTTCTTGTCAGAGCATCTTCCACCCTCCTGGTGTGCTCTAACAAGTTCTGATGCTCTTTTTGGAGGTCACCCAGTCCCTGGAGGGCCAAGTGATTTTGTTGAATTTTTCTTTTTAAGTGGCAGACTTCCTGGCCTAAGGTATCCCTTTCCTGAGTAAGAGCCTGCATCTGTGCTGTCAGGTCGTCCCTCTGCCGTTGAAGGGCACCAGCTTTCTGGCGCTCTTCATCAAACTCTGCCTGGGTATCCAGGTCTTTCAAAATCAATGTATTGCTTTCCTCTTTCTCCGTCTAGTTGGATTTGCAGGGTGGCTACCTGCTCTGTGCATGCCCTGTTGAAATTGATCTGTTGCTCCAGGTTTTTCTGGCACTGCAGTAAGGAGTCCAAACTGTCTTGGTGCTCCTTCTGCAAAGCCAGAATTCTGGTATCCTGGTCAGCCTTTTCCTGTTGCAGGATATCCATATCCTCCTTTATTTTAATGATGTACTGTCTACTACCATTTTCTGACTCCTGGCTCCTGTGCAGCCTCTGCTCAGAAGAGTCCAGGTCAGATTGGGCCTTCTCTAATGCCATCAGTTGCCTATTTGCCAGATCTTGGCCTTCAGCACATTTGTCCTGTATGGCTCCCATATGTAACTATAAATAGGCCGCTACCCTGGAAATCTTGTTGTGCTCATCCTTGGCCTTAGGGGCCATATATAGTTCACTCAGGGCCACATGTAAGGGACCCCGATCTCTCCATATATCTGACCCTGTTTCAGTGATCTGGGGTGCGATTGCCTGCAACCAGACCGCCTGGTCCTGATGAGCCCACTCACCTCTAACAAATAGCTTATGTAAGAGGTGTTCTCTGGCTATTTTGATATCTACCAAGGTCGTCATTCTGGAACTTGATTTCCTTCCTGATTTACAGAAGTTTGTATTTTCTTTTGCAAAACAGACCGTTTCCTTGGAGCGTTCCTTTGAGGGGTGTTTTTACAGTGTAACACGGCGTGGTGATCCAACAGAATTTATATATCCTGTCAGTTGGCACACTGTATTAATCTGCACAAGTGATAGATCTAATCCAGAATCCCTGGCTACGAGCCCCCACTCTGTTAATTACTTCAATCAAGCATGGCCACTAAGTCAATGCCTGGTCTGGGATTGCTCAAGGGAAGCCCTTATTTATATATTTTTTATGACAATTTATAATCTGGATGATGAACCCTTGTATAACGCCCCTCTCTTAGAATCCCCCTGACACCACTGAGCCAAGAAGTAGGTTTGTTTTGCAAATTGAAAAGGTTTATTTGAAAAATTAAACAATAGATATATATCACACTTTATAATAAATATTTGATATCACGCTTATGAGTATAAAGTTTCAAGGCGCGACAAGGCAGGGAACGGGGAACAAAGGGAAGACAGACAACGATCCTACTAGGCCAGGTGTCATTCAGATCGCGCAAGTGCATGGGTACAGGGGAAGGGAAAAGTGCAAGGGGAAAGGGAGAGGAGAAAGTGCAGTACAGGGGTAGTAGAATAATAAGATAAGGGCCAGCTGGTGGCAAGTGCAAGGTAAGTGCAGACAAGTGCTGGGAAAGGGGGCTGAATGGATACAGAGACAGTCCCGCAGTGCAGGGGTTGCCAGGAAGGCAGTGCAAGGGGAGAGTGGCTGGGCCAAGGACTGAGATCGGTGAGAGTGGCCCAGTTGCAGATTCAGTGCAGTTTCAGTCAGGAATTTAGCAGGGGAGAGGGGGAGAGGACGCAGAAGCAAAGGGGAAGGTTTTGAGGTGCTTCCGGAACCGGAGATGGTTCTCCTCAAGTTTAAGGGAGGCAGGAAACCTGTTCCAAAGGGAGGCCCCTGCCGCAGAGAGAGATCTACCCCCAACTCGTTGCTTGGAGAAGCGGCTGACCCTGAGGGAGTTGGAGGCGGATGAGCAAAGAGCTCGAGAAGGAAGATATTTAGGAAGAGAGAGTTGAAGGTATTTTGGCCCCAGGCCCCATAAGGCCTTGTGTACAATGCAGAGAGTTTTGAACTTAATCCTCGCAGCCACTGGGAGCCAATGTAGAAATGTCAATCCTGGAGCGATGGGGGTCCCTATGCTTGAGGCCAAGGACAAGTTTCGCAGTCCTGTTCTGGATGAGTTGCAGAGGGCGGAGAGTAGAGGCAGGCAGATTTAGATATAGGCTGTTACAGTAGTCCAGCTTCGAGAGAACCAGGACTCTGGAGACAATGAGCTTCTGGGGGAAGGAGAGGAAAGGAAGAATACCGCTGAGGAGGTGCAGCTGGTAGTGTGACTTCTTAGAGACGTCAGATATGTCAGGAGAGAGAGGCCGGCCAGAGAGCTGCAGGGAAGGAGGGAGTGGGTGTGCCGATGAGTAGAATCTGTCTTACTGGCATTAAGGCAGAGGTCATTGGCGGCACACCATTCCTGGATAGCAGACAGTCAGTCAGAGATAAGGGAAGGAGAGGAGGAGGCCAAGGGTAGCCTGAAAATGAATTGGGTATCATCCGCATAGCACTGAAAGTTGGTGCAGAGCGGCGATGCGGTGGGCAAAGAGTGCCAGATATTGGTTCAACAGCCAGGGAGAGAGGTTAGATCCCTGGGGGACACCACAGGTAGAGAAAAAGATGTCAGAGAGGAAGGACCCAAGTTGGACCTGGGAGGTTCGATTGGAGAGGAAAGAAGTCAGCCACGCCAGAGCCTGACCAGTGATGCCCAGGTTATCACGGAGACGGTTGAGCAGGATGGCATGGTTGACAGTGTCAAAGGCAGAAGAGAGATCAAGCAAGATGAGAACACACAGAGTGTTTGAGTCAAGGTTGGAGAGCAGGTCTTCACGGATGTTCAGGAGAGCAGTTTCCGTGGTTCTGGCCGTTCGGAAGCCAGACTGATGGTCATGAAGACAACCCACAGATTCAGTGTGGAGATTAAGCTGGGAGATGGCCAGTTTCTCCAGGAGCTTGCCCAGGAAGGGAGTGATGGAGATTGGGCGATAGTTAGCTGGGCAGGAGGGGTCAGAAGAGGGCTTCTTAAGAAGAGGGTGCACAAGGGAGTGCTTAAGGGGGGATGGGAAGACTGCAGTGGCGAAGGAGTGGTTGCAGAAGTCAGCCAGGGCAGGAGCCAGGGAGTCGATAGTTTTTGAGGAACAGGGGTGAACCTGTTTTGACGAGACCTTCATAGATCGGACTTGTCTGGAAACCTCGTCAGCAGAGAAAAGGGGAAAGGCAGAGAAGGAGGGAGGGGGGGTGGTTGCGGAAGAGCCGGCGGAAGAGCAGGGAATAGGGGGAGGGAGGCGGTAGGAGGAGAGTGAGGACAGGATGTCCTGAGTTTTTGAAATGAAGTGAGAAGCCAGTGCCGCGCAGAGGGCCTGGGAGGGGACAGGAGAGGTAGAGACTGCGGCAGGATTGGCCAGTTCCTTGCAGATTTTAAAGAGTTTAGCCGAATTGTTAGATGCCGCAGAGATGCGGGCTTGGATGTGAGCTCTCTTCTTGGTGAGGACAGAAAGCCGGTATTGTCTTTGCAGCAGGCGGCAGGCCAGTTTGTCAGAGGATGAACTTGAAGCACGCCATTTCCTCTCGGCCGCCCTACACTTGCGTTTTAGGGAGACGAGGTCCGAGTCATACCAGGAATTGGATCCAACAGTATGTTACAGCAGAATGTGACGCCTCCTATATCAGAGCCCCCTCTGAGATTACTAACTTTATTGATGAATGTACACACAAACAAAACTGGCTTAGAGAGAGAGAGCACTCTTGCCGGAACCGCTTAATTAATCTGTGGATGATCCCTTAATTCATCATACTTTGAGAGAAGCGTATGATATATTCCGCTTTACTCAACCCACGGTCTCCGCTTTAAATATGGCCCTGAGCTCTTTTGTAAATCTATGGGCAGAAGTCGGATCGCACACCAAACTTCTGACAGAAATCTATAATATATTGGAGGGACTTGAGCGATTGGATGGGCTGTCCCGGCAGCAGGGGCAGGCTAGCGGCCCAGCCACTATCCAATATCTCTCTTGAGCAAATGGATTTTGGTCCAGTTAGACCGGGCAAGTTGGGTGGGAGAACAGCTTGTGTTTGGGCAACGTCAAAGGTGGCCACTGAGGATATCGAACGGGGGCAAGCAACGGTTCAGCACAATACTGACGCTGGATCTAGAACCGAGGCTGGTGCGTCCGGATCAGTCCGGGATACCACTATTATTGATCTAACCAATCATGAGCTCTCTGAAACCCCGATTGGCATTCCTCCCAAAAGCCAGCACTGTATTACCATTGACCTAACTAAAGAACATACCCCTATTAAGGGTAAGATATTTACTACTAAAAGAAAGGGCCCTCATGTCAAATCGAAAAAAAAAAAAAAACCACGAAAAAACGAAACCTTGTGACACACCAATATCTCCGTAATCTCACTATCCCTGAGACTTTGTGACAAATAGTTGAAGGAGGCAAGAGCCCTTTGAAAAATGTGCCACACACAAGAAATAAGTGTAGGGACCGAAAAGGGAACACTGAAGGAAACGGTCGTATTCCAGCCGATGAGCAATTGCCAGATGTAGGGTTCGGCTGTCTTGCCGATGAAAATAAGTGTAGATAAAGGCCCCATTCCCCCTAGGGTTGACACAGGCATCCATACTGACCCCTGGTGCAATCTATTATGTCTGCCAAGGGTCCAAGGAGGATAGAGGAAACCTTAAGTGTAGAAAAAATGATTGTGGAATGTGCTAATCAAGCACCTGCTATGGGATCCATCCCACTTGGGGAGGTGAGAAGGCAGATAAATATTGCTACCAGTAGTTGTGAATCACCAGAATCGCCGTCTCAGTGGATGCGATGAAAGTCCCTACAAAAAATTTTGTATCTGATGCGAAGAGTCTGACACTGATTAATATTGTATCAGCTAGGCGACTATTCGAAAATCTACAAACCAACATTATTTAACTGATTGTTGGGGCTCCAAAAGAGATTATCCCCCTGGGGACTCCCAGATGCAGCCAACATTTCTGGGCGATATGTATGCCCCTAACTATATTGTGAAATTGGGGCCCCAAGACGTTCTAACTAACCCCTTTAGTTGTGAAGAAAGATCGTAGGCCCGGGGAATCTAGGTGCCAATAGTATACTTGGGGGTTACAGGGGAATTGAAGTACAAGACCAACTCGCGTATGATATAAAATATACCTCTGGAGGACTGTCTAGGGATACCACACAAAATCCTACTAGTGAGGGTAACCAATCTAAAACATTACAAATAAGGAGTCTGTGGGGTTGAAGCATTCCACTGTACCTCAATCGAAGGAATATCTTGGAACGTTTGGCAGAAATACCAAACCTCGCCCTCCTTTCTACTTGTGATTTGGCTAGGATGGTATTCCCGGATATTCCGGTGGGAAACGAGCAACATATTAGTTCACTCCCGGGTGGTTGTGTGAGTTTGGGTTTGAAACAAAAGTTGTGAAGGTTGACCAGAAGTCCACTGAGGGGTATATTGGCTTTAAATTCAGTAAGAGTCTGAAGGTGGTTTTCCATACAGAGAGAAATAGTATGGGGCATGGGAGGCAGGCCACCATGGGACATTATAAAGAGACCCAAGAATGGGCACAAATTACCCCGGCCCTATGGAAATAATTGTGCTATGGAGAAAGTAGACCCTGAAGATCTACCAGTGGAAATAGTTTATCTGAAGTTTATATCATGGAATACTAGAGGTAATCTACATCTGTTTACTAACCCTGACACTGCCTCGATGCTGAAAGAAAATAATTGTATTTTCTTGCAAGAGACATGTCATCTGTCAAACCTATCCATGGATTGCTTCGAGACATTTTCTCAATTGGCTAAACAGAGTAAGGGGGGGGCAGACCTGCCAGTGTAATTATTGCAATCAAGAGTACTCTGGGTTTATTGGCCATGGCAGTCCCTAACCTCCCGTTTGGGATTTGTGCAGTATAAACCTCATCTCTAGATGGTCTGGTAAACATCATACTGGTTCATATATGCTGGCACATTGGGATAGCCCTACTGGGCGAATTCCTGGACACCATCACTTCCCTAGTCCGGGACTGGCAATGTACCATCCTGAACGGTGGAGTGATTGGTTGTGGCAGATGACCTCAACTCAGATTGTCATATCTCGTATGACGATTGCGTAACTGATCTGGGTGAGGAATTGCCAAGTGGGACTGAGGGTGGCCACAAGTTTTATTGGGGCAAACTGTGGAATCTTTCCCTTGAATATTTGGGTTTGGTGTGTTTAAATAGTAATCCCAACCCACCCTATGTGGCATAGAGGAGCTAGTTCCTCAACAATAGACTGCATGTTTGTAGATGTAGGATTCTCTCAATTAACTACTGGGGTATCATCACTTTGAATAAGTGGAGTTATTATAGTACCCTCAAAGTAGATCCCCCCCCAGTGAATGGGACCTATAAAGGGGGTGAGATAAATCTTAGAACTGTGGGTCAGGGTAAAGGATTAAGATGGATTCCCAGAAGTATTGAGGCCTTTAATGGGGAACTGATTAAAATCATTAGTACTAGCACTTTTGAATGGAAACTCCAGGTTTTCTGCCCCTCAGAATTTGAATTTATTTTTAGGTGAATTACTTAGTAGAGCATCCCCTAAATTGAGATTGGGAGGGCCTATGAATAATAGACATGTCTGACCAGAATGTAGCCAAAGAAAAATCTTCAATGCTCCGAATAATGAGATCAATACGTAATTCTGGCTATGAGCAACTAGAAAAAACCACCAGAATTAAAAGCGTTATGCAGAGATATAAAAACTACTGCTGCTCCAGAAAAGCAACAATGATGCAAAATTATGAGGAATCGATGCGTATTCTGGTGAAAAGAGACTCCAGAGCATTCCGGGAATTGATTAACTATCAAGACCTCCCGGTAATTGTTGGGCAGTTGAATGGGGTGTCTGAAGCACAATGGGTAACCTTTTTTCGGACCTGTATGGGGACAAAATGGACGGTACCGCAGGAATTATAGTATTGTCGAAATAAAGGGGGGGGAAGGTTGGGCCCCTAACATTGAGTATGCTGAAGTGCTAGAATTAATTAAAACATCTAAAACTTCACACACGACAGGTTCAAAGGAACTCACCAATAATACATTAAAAGGTAATCCTGCCGCCTGGGTCCAGATCCTCACCCTGCTGTTTGGGAGCATTATAAAAAATGTAACTATCCCAAGTAGCTGGCAAATGGCTTATGTAGTCCCCATTTTTTAAGCGGGGGAACAGAAACCATGGAGGAAGTATAGACCAATAGCATTAATATATGCGTACTCTACCATCACATGTTAATGAATGGATGGCTAGCTCTCGCCCACTAAACAAACTTCAAACTGGCTTTAGAGTAGGGCACTCTACAAGTCTAAATGGGCTGGTAATGAGAGCCCTCCCGGATTCAGCTTGGGACAAATTTGGAGGCGAATTATATGTAGCCTCCATAAATCTGTCGGCAGCTTTTGACAGTGTAATTCAAACCCATCTATGGGCCAAATTGTCAAAATGGGGTATCCCTGGAGGTCTGCTGAATTTAATAATGGCTGTGAATGAGAATGCAGGAATCCATGTTCGACTGAACTTGGAAGGAAATCTCTCTCGCCGGATCAATACTTACGTGGGATTAAGACAGGGTTGTCCTTTGGCCCCCTGTCTTTTTAATCTCTACGTTTCGGACTTCGGAGAGTTCCTGCAAGAAGTGGGCATAGTGGTTCCTAAATTGGGGGATTTACGAATCTCATGGATTAAGACAATTTTTTGCTCCTAGATCGCACCAGGGTGGGTCTGCAGAGGCTAATCAACAAGTTTACAGAATTCGCAGCAAAGAATGGGTTAGCGGTTAATTCGAGGAAGACTCGAATTTTGGTTCTGCCGAAAGGGAAGAGAAGGAAAATGTTGGGATGGAATTTGGGGGGTCGACCCATAGAGATTACCTTGAAAGTCCTATACCTAGGTTTCCCGATAACGGCTCAGCCGTCGAGATCTGGGCTTTGTGTTTTTTTTTTGTTTTTTTTTAAACAGAAGGCCCTTCCTTTAGCAACCCAAATGCTGAAATTAGACCATAAATTTGTTCGATTTTCCGCAAAACCTGCAGTCTCCTTTTAGTCCCAAAACTAATATATGGGATAGAATTACACTACCCCCAACTGCAGAATTTTTAGGAAATCCTCAAGGGCAGTATTTAGAGGAAAACATTGAAACTGCTAATAACATTCCAATGGCAGCTATCTGCCATTAACTAGGCTTATCACTGAAAGTGAGGTCACAATGGCGTCTGCTGGCCCTGCTCCGTAGCCTGATAGATCCTTTGTTTAATACCTTATTTGAGGACCTGGGTAAATTGGTGCCATTGTTGGGAGCGGGGACTACTTCAAACACATACTTGCCTTCAATCCACGCTATCTGTGACCTTTTTCTTGCCGATACAGTTAGACAGACTTTGGTAACAAACCCTGAGAGATTTAAAAAAAACTCCTATTTGAAAGGGATTGGATTGACACGATAGACAAATTCTATTTGTATCCCTCTCTTAGTGATTTAAAGTATGAGCTAAAAAGCGGGGGTGAAGATCTTTCTTTTTGACCCAGTTTCCAAACTGATATCTTAGTTCACACCACCTCAGATTAAGATAAGACGGAAGAATGTAGATAGTGTGAATCCCCTCTCGATTCTGTAGGAAACCAGGGAAAATAGAAACTGTCAAGCACTTAATACACTCATGCCCGACGTTACAGGCTACAAGAATGAGTTATCTCGAGAAGTTTGCAAAGTGGGGAATTAGGTGTGATGATACTTATATTTGGTCCCATTGTATATCGATCCAGAATAATAGAGCGTCTGCTGTAGCATCTTTTATTAAATCTTTGAATCTATATAATGACCCTGTCCTGGAAGATGAGACTTGTAATCTACCAGTTTGAACGGGACACTAGTTGGCATAGAAGTAGATGGTTTAACATCGGAGGTAGTGGAAGGAGGGCATCTAAGTAGTACTTGAGCCCCTGTTATTGGAGGTTTGGAATGATGAACTTGATGGGCAGTAGAAGAATGGACTTTAAGAATTAAACCAATAGCATAGGCCTTGTAATGTACTGATTGGAAGGTTGAATTTGAGCGGTACCACCCCTCTTTTAATGATTATAAGTATGAAATTGGTGGTGTATTTTTTGATAAAATGAATATTTTCTCAGTTTTGTGTTTTTCGATAAAAAGTCCCAAAGACCTAATTCAACACAGTAAACCTACAATATGTATGAAAATGTTTCGAATGATTCTAAATTGTTTGATTATTCTTAACTTTGTGATTATGTTGAGCCTCTGTAAAAAGTAATTTATTTGCCAAACTATGATACAATGTATGTATTTTTACCTATTCTTGTGAGTTACTTTTTATATTTCAATTGTAAAGGTTTCTATTGTAAACCAGATACAAATAAAAGCACAATAAATAAAAAAAAGTGTCCCCCAGAACCATTCTGTGGGCTGACCAGCTTCCTCGTAGGCAACCTCGCAGCATCAGTCACTGCCGGAGTTTGAACTTGGGACCCTGAGTTCCTTGGTTAGTGAAACAAGAAGCAACCCGCTGCAGTTGCAGATTCCCAGTGCGAAGAGGGGCCTTGCAGGACCAGCTTCTTTATTTCTGTGACAAGGGTAGATGCCAGTCATTTCATCTTTGCCCGAATCGTGTCCTGAGGGTCCTTTTAGGTTGCCAACAATGTGGTGGTCTTTTCTTCATTGTGCTAGTAGTCCAGCTGTCCAGTCCCAGGAACCGTCTTGCTAGAGCGCAGAACTGCTGACTAGCCGGACCTCAATTCCAATGTCGAAAGTGACTTCTGCCCCTGCGACCCCGATACTTCCTTCAATGGAACCAAGACTTAGAGCATGGGGGGGTCAAGCAGTTTCTGGAACATCCAAGGTTTTCACAGAGTGAATCAAAGTACAGAGAGTGATGAAACATACCTCTTCCTACTCCCCCTACATCCATAGGGTTTAACAGTTGTAAAGTCCTTGCCCCATCTCTCTCTTTACTGTGATTGATGTGATTGATGTCAAGGATCCTGCCTTGGCCCTCCCTTAACATGAGGATTGGAAGGGGGTCTCGCAAGAACTTTACTTTCATTGTTCTGCAACTTTGAGACACAACTTCCCGTTGGCTTTGCCAATGCTTGTTCAGACTTCTAAGTCTCCTAGCTTTCTGAACTGTATTGGGAACAGTGATGCAAAGGGCACTAGGCCGCATCTTTTCTAGCAAGAAAAACATGCTTAAAGTGTAGTGCCTTATTTTAGAGGCTTGTGTATGGTGTTTCTAACTCCTTTCTTTCAAGCATATTAGTTCTCTTATTTGGTTCTTAACTTGTTCTTCACACTTTTAGCTACACTACAGTTTATACGATAGTTCTATCTGTGTGTTAACAAAGTAAAGTGTTAAGGCCCTGTAGCCAGAGCACATCAAAAGTAAATGTGTATCTGATAGTTTGTTTAGTGTGTCCAAGGCCTATGTAAATTGCTCTGTGTGCGCTTAACTGAACCCTTCACCACTCACACTCTTTAAAGTTCTAAGCCTTGCTGCTCATTCACCTACCTAGATAGTTTGGCTAGACATTAGTCTCTAATTTCTATACAAAGGAATGAAATGTGAGATGGCCTCTCAGAATCTGTCCACGAAGCCGATTCTGAAAATCCATCTTCAAATTATGTCTTTAAGTCTAAAGTATTAAAGATTTGATTTGGGAACCACGTTTTTTTTTTTTACCCAGTAGAGCTCATATTGATCCCAGGAGTACATTGTCCGAATTGGACCTGTTAAATTTGCACTTGGGTACAAACCGGTCCCCTCCAGGCAGTGGTCATAATTTGCACTGCGAAGTGCAAAACAAAGATATAAATGCACTCATAATTGCCTGTAAGGACTTTTGTTTTTAACACTTGGCAATGCATATAGACTAAAAACTGCCTGCCGTTTACACATTGCAAGCTTTATTTGCAATGGATTAATGTGGAATCTGCCTGTATTTTGTCTGATTAAGTGCAGGCAGATTCCATAAAAATCATTTGGTTTTACAGCATCAACATGTCATGCTGGTGTAAAACCCAAGTGATTTTTGCAGGGGCCGAAAGATAACTTCTGTTCTTACCTCACCTTTCCTCCCTCCTCACTGCCATCAAAAAGCACAAAAGTGCCCAGGAGCATGATTGAAAGTGTAGGCGTAACACTTTTGCGCCTGTCTTTACTACCTGTAATTCTGCTCCGGGGCGTTACAAAAACACAAACCAACAAAAAACACATTGAGGTTTATTATTGAACTAAAATGCTGCAGGTCTGTGTGCCATGCATTTTGGAGTTTTCTGCTAAATAACTCAGTGGTTTAAATTGCAGAACTGTAAATTTTGAGACCACCTACTAATCAAGCACTTAGAAGTAGCAGGCATCCGGTATGAAGTGCTATGTAAGAATATGGTTTTATTAGAAAAGTAATTTCTGCTACTAGTATTGCATTTAAAAATGAGGCTTGATTTCGAAAGTATTAGTGTAACTATTTAATTTGAATATTTAAAAAAGGTGACCCGAAAGATCCTTCGAACTTTAGGCCGATCGCCTTAATGGACGCATCAGTTGAAGTTTTTGCAATCTTGCTACTAAAACAATTGCAAAACTTTATTGATTCAAATAATATATACTCAAAATTTCAAACTGGTTTTAGGAAGAATATAGGAACCTCTCTCAATGCAATTGTAATATCTCCTATATTTGCTAAATCTAAAAAAACTAACACGGGCCGATATATATTGCAGCCCTTGATCTTTCTAGTGCTTTTGACTCTGTGATTAGGGAAGTGTTATGGGCCAAACACCTCCCTCTTCAGTTTCCAAAAAGGCTGATACAACTAATTGCTAAGCTTCACAATAATACGACCTTTCAAGTAAGAGTAAACAAAGAAGGGACTCTCACACCACCCATTGTAACAGAAACGGGTGTAAAACAAGGATGCAATTTGGCAGCCACATTGTTTAACCTGTATCTCTGTGACATGGACAAGCTGTGGAATGGTCTAGGCTCGTTTACGGCAAAACTTGGGAGTCTCAAGATACACTGGCTATGCTTTGCTGACGATATTGTTCTGTTTAACAGTACTCCATAGGGCTTACAGAACAAGATAAATATCTTTTTCGATTATGCCACTCCACACAATCTGGTGGCTAACCCAAAAAAGTCCCAAATTATAATTTTCCACAATAAATAAAATATTAAATCTTATTTTTGGAATATTGCAGGAATAAGATTAGAACAATCAAACACTATCAGTACTCCAACATGGGGTCTGGCATGGATTCACATGCTCGTGAATATTCCCTGTCCTCAGGCTGGGAATCCTCGGTAAAGAAAAAAATCAGTTTAGTTTCTGAACTGTCTTTCTACTAATGACCAATCACTGGCGTCTGAGTCCTACTGCCCCCAGCCAATGACTGCCCTCTACCTAAGCCCATCTGGCAGCCACCTTCAGTTTTTTACCGCACGTTCAAGTGTTGGGAGTCCTCGTGCTGTAGCTCTCAAGCTCTTATTGCGTTTTTTGAAGAGTTTACTCTTATTTTTTGTTAGTTCGAGCCTCAAGGTCCACCGATTCTTCTTCCGATTAACGGGGCCCCGTTTCGGAATTTTCTACACCCCTCAAGGGCGAGGTTTCGTTGAGTTTTCACTTCTTGGAGGATTCCGGAACATCTTTGAGGCCTACCCTGCGTGGTCATGGCCCAGGACAAAGGAGACACAACGCCTGTTGGATCCAAGCTGTTTTGGATCTGCCCTGGAAATGGATTACAGAATGTCTTCAAGGAAGATGAGCACTCCCGGTGCCTCTACTGCCTTCACGACGACAGACAAATTGCACGTGGAGAAGGACTGTGCGTTCTGTAAGAACATGTCCGTCCGGACAATGAAGGACTTTCGTGTTCGGCTCACTAACTGGCTGGAAGGGAGGAGCCCAGCAGCAGGTGAGAAGAAGTCCGAGCAGTCTTCTAAGACCTTCGAGGGTGCGCCGGCGACGTGGTCCCAACAAAAGGCTAAGCACCCGAGCACCGTTGGTTTGGGCTTCTCGGCTGCCAGGCAGGGCGCAATGTCACTGACGCCATCATCCACGAGCCAACGCTCTGGCTCGGTGAAAGAAGTCGGAGAACCCGGGTAAGCTTCGGGAGAAGCCCCGGTCGATCCGACCGAGACAGCCAAGGGGGGGGGCGAGGCGGTGACCCCCCACCCCCTAAAGTGAAGCCTCAGACACGCCCAAGGTCGTGAAGGCCGAGATTCATCTGGCGAAGGCCTCGATTGAGGGAGTCGTAGCGGCCCTGGCAAAGCCTGCGGAGGCTACCCACTGGAGACGACCTCCGGGCCTAGAGTTTCCCTGCCACCCAGGAGGGAAACATCTTTCCAGCCTATCGAGAAGACCCCTGTGAAACCCCGGGATGAGAAAGGGGGTGGCAGGTTAGCCCTAACGAACAAAGATACCACCTCCAAAGATGAGCTGGCTGGCGTCAAAAAGATCCTGGACAAGAAGTTCGAGGAAGCCAGGGCCTACGGGAGGGATCCCAACGAGGCGGACGTAGAGAGCAACGGTGGGGCCGATGAGGAATGGCTGACCGTGAAGGAAACGGAGGACCCCGCACCCCAGCCTTCGCTCCAATTGCAGCAGATGCCACAAGAAAATACAGGAGCAATCTTGATGGCTTTGTAGGACCTGTGTACGGAGATAAGGACAAGGTTGCCCTTATCACCAGCAGATGATCCAGCGGCACCTGGACCGTCGGGGAGCCCACCTAACAAGCCGAGGCGAGTCCTTCCTCCACCCCACCCCACCCCACCCCACCCCACCCGCCGAGGGACGAGACGGAAACGACCGGGATGGACGACGACGACGACGGTGGTGACGGGACGGACCTCCCATCACCCCCGGGCTTCCCCGTCCGATGAAATTGGCTCCTTTCTTTTTTTTTTTTTTTCTTTTTTTTATTGGCATAAAATGCCTTTAAAAAGCGAGAGCAAATATTACACTACAGTTTATTCACTCTTCTCTCCTTAAGTGGCCGGGTAGGTCTCGTCTATTGACACCTTAATATCATAAGTTTGTAAATCACATTCGATCCTTCACCAGTTAAGAGCCTCTTTTATGCGATCTCGCAATTTTGCCCTTGTTTTAGGTGTTATGTCAGTAGTTTTTTCAACAGGCTCAGAAAGCGAATTAACGCGTAATTCAGGTGTTTCTCCCGACTGTCGAACAGAGCTTGCCACCAGTCATCCGCACTTGGCGTTTGAAATTTCGTTAGATGTGGCCCTAATGTCAGTGTTCTCTCCCGATGTAGTCTTTTGCAATGGAGTGTTAGATGTTTTAAAGTTTCTTCCTTCTGGTTGCAAAATCTACAGGCTGCATTAAGTTCTTCTGTTTTGCGATGCTCTCTGGACCACTCTCTTGTTTTAAATGCGTTTAATCTGAAGTATAGAAACAAATCTCTGCTGCCATTGTCTGGGTACAGATCAATATAAGGCTGTAGGGTGTTTAGATTTCTCGCTTCGCACGGCACCTCCTTCATTAAGTTGTTAGTTGATCTTAAGTTCCCAGTCATGATCCAGTCCAATCGCCAGATCTTATTTTTTGCAGCGTCCGGATTGTCATGTAGGGTTTTTAGGTCGATGTCGTAAAAAGCCAAAAGTTCTTCGCATCGTTTGTGCCACATTGATAGCAGACAGTTGGGATTTCCTTTGCTAGGATTTTGTAGTATTTCAAATTGCAAGGCCACTTTCTTCATGGTCAGATTTCTGAAGAGGCTCAACAGGTTCCAACTAACTCGAGCATTAATTGATGTTACTCGTATCTGATACATGCAGTTGATGTACCCTTTGGTGGTTGCAAAAATCTTACCCAGAAGATGTTTTCTAGGGTAGACCAGACATCCGCGGAGCATCCGAGGGCATTTTCTGCGCCAAAGATCAGGGCCGGCACTACCTTTTGACAGTAAAAGTTCCTTACCGGTTTTATTGAAAATTTTCCGTATTTCTTGTGTAATACGCTAGCTTGGCATGCAAATTGCCGGCATTTGGTTTTGGCTACCTGTTCCCATTGACTGTCGTTCAGGCTTGAATTAATTTGCATGCCTAAGTATCTTGTGTTTGTTGTGTTGTTTAGCCACTCTTTTCCCAGGTGCCATTTAGGTTTTTTGTGCTTTGTTGTTTTCAGATTTTGCAGTGTTAGCACCTCACACTTTTTTTTGTTGATTTGTAGGCCATTAGCTCTCGCATATAGGTCTACTGCATCAATCTTTCGCTGTAGGCCTATAGGTGTTACATCTAGCAATATTAGGTCATCAGCATATAGCATCCAGCTTAATGGGACTCCGTGTATTTTTGGAGAGAAGGAGCGTGCGCTGTCAATTGCTCCTCCAATGTCCGATAAAAATAGGTTGAATATTATAGCAGCCAGTGGGCAGCCCTGTTTAACCCCGCGAAAGGTGTTTATCGCTTTGGACAGGGTGCCTTTTTGATCCAGGCGGATTTTGATGCTTGTGCCAGTGTGGAGCTCTTTAATGGCCGATATCAGATCTTCCGGACATTCCCACGTCTTCATTTTCTCCCATAGTAGCTCTCTATCTATGCTGTCGAAGGCATGTGAGAAGTCTATCAGTGCGAGGTACACCTGGGTTCTTGTTCTTATGGCTTCCATTTTAAGGAGGTTGATTAAGAGGAGATTCAAGGAGCAGCCTACACCCTTGACGAAGCCAGTCTGACGTGGGTCCAGATGTTTTGAATCAGCTGCCCATTTCACAAGTTGTTGTAAGAGAGTCGCGTACACTTTGCCTAACACATCTAGCAGCGCAATGAGTCGGTAGTTTGTTTTGTCAGATCGATTCCCTTTCTTGAAAATTGGAATGATTATTGCGCATTTCCATGAATCCGGGCTTTTGCAATTAGCTGCTATTCTTTTGAACATCGTGTGGCATAGCTCTGCCCACATCTCTGGATTTTCTTTGATTGTGTGGTTTGTTAGACCGTCCGGACCTGGTGCTCTAGAGGAGCTAGCTCTTTTTATTATCTCCTCAATGTCGTTTTTATCAAATTCTAACTTCCATTTTTCTAAGGTAGATGATGGTGTCTCTACTGCAGTTGTTCTTTTACTGTATAGCTTCGAGAAATGTTGTATCCACTCAGCTTCAGTAATTGCGTTTGTCAGTAATGCCATTTGCGGTGCTCCTTCGTTGTTGATTATCTTCCAGAAAGCAGAGGAGTTTTTGTTTTGCAGTTTTTCCATTATTAGTTCTGAATCATTCTGCATCATATCTGCTTTGTGTGAACGTAACCAATTTTTATACTTTTGTTTGCAATTTTTTTTTGCAATTAAGTATCTATTGGAGTCAGTCTTCGGTAGATGTCTTATTTGCGCTCTTAATTCTCTTTCTTTTTCTCAGCTCTAGATCAAATTTATGTCTTGCAGCAAAGCCACAAGCTTTGGATCCTTGATGTTTTTCTTTGAAGTCGTCTAAGAGATGGATATATTCAGTCTCCTTTTGCTCATCTACATATGTGGTTAGTATGTTTTTAACCTCTGTTTTCTTTAATTTCAATCTGACCCTGTTGGATTCAATCATTACCGGGAAATTCCATGTTATGGGTTTGGCTCCATAAGCTTTGATGCATGACAGAATGACTAAGTCATGATCACTATTGGTCATAGGGTGCACCATGAGTGATATTGCATGTTGGTGTATTTTCTCACTGACCTAAAAGTAGTCAAGCGTCGATCGTTGGGTGCCTCTAGACCAGGTTGGTTGAGCTGGGATATCACCTGCTAAGTTTCCATTCATCAGCATGAGGTTTCTTAGCTCCATCTCTGTCGCCCATTGACTGGCGAGATGTGTTTTGTTGAGATTTTTTGGATTCGATTCGTTGTTTGCTCCTTTCACGCCATGATCGCCAGGGCATCCAAGCTTTTCCAGCTATGCCCCGAAGAGCAGGAGGAGGAAGGGTTCCTCTACCAACGACAGGAGGCCAAGAGGAAGACAGTCCTCTCAGTTCTCTTACTGTAAGACTTCTGGGTCGAAAGACTGTCTATTCTGAAACACCCATCCACGGCCCGTGCGAAGAGTGACCGGTACTAGAAGTAGTAGCAGGTCCCGGACTCTGCTCCTATGTGCCTCAGGGCACAGCCGTCCCCAGATTTGCTGGTCTCCGCGGCGGCCAAGGAGAAATCGGCAGGGGCGACGGCATCAACTTCCACTTCCCCGCCGGACGTCGAGGGGAAGAAGCTGGATGCCATGGGACGACGGGTCATCTCGTCTGCAGCGACGACCATCAAGGCGGCCAACGCCATCGCGATCGTGGCGCGCTACGTCAGGGAGCTGTTGATCAAGCTCGCTCTCATCCTCGACTTCCTCCCAGATGACAAGCGGGCAGAAGCCCTTGAAAACCTGCAGGAAGGTGAGGTGGCGTCAGACCATGCCATCACGGTGGCCACAGACATCGGTGACCACGCTTTCGCCAGATGGGCAACAGCGTTTGCCTTCGCCAGCGCGATTGGCTCAGGGCCACTGTTTTCCGTCAGGACGTGCAGACCAGGGTACTGGACATGCCCTTCCACGGGAACAACCTGTTCGGCAAGGCAGTGGACGAGTCACTGCAGGCCATCAAATGGACTCCGAGACGGCCCGGGCCCTTGGTTCTCCATCAGCGACGGCCGCCCTTTCGGACTTTCGGAGGCAAGTCTCAAGGTACCTCCAAAGGATTCGGCGGCAGTTCCTCGTTGTACCGCCAGACAGCCCACTCCTCATCGCAGGAAGCCTACAGAGGCCGAAACAGGACAGGAGGACACAGTCGTCGTCGCCAAGGAGGCCAAGGTGGCAAGGCCTTGTTGAAACAAGACTGAACCGGCCGTGACGTTGGGCCCCGACCCGAGCACCCCAGTGGGAGGCCGGCTGGCAAAATTCATCAGCGTGTGGGAGTTCATCTCCACCAACCGTTGAGTGCTGGATGCCCTGGCCCACGGGCACTCCCTGGTGTTCCAAAGAAAGTGTCCCCGTTTCCCACCTGTGGCCAGGAAAGAAAACCACGTGCCACAGCTGCTTCTGGAGGTACGAGCAATGCTGAAAAAGGGCACTATAGAAATGGTCCCAAAGAGGCTCTGGGGCTCCCGAGTATAATCACGGTACTTCCTCGTCTGAAAGAAGCCCGGCGGCTGGGGGCCCATCCTAGACCTTCGCCGCCTCAACAGATGCATCAAGTCCCAGAAGTTCCGGATGGTCACCCTTCAGTACGTGCTGGGACAGTTGGAAGAAGGCGACTTCCTGTCGTCACTGGACTTTGAGGATGCTTACTTCCACATCCCTATACGCAAAGGACATCGAAAGTTCCTACGGCTCGTGGTCCAAGGGCGGCACTACCAGTTCAAGGCCCTGCCCTTCGGGTTGAAGTCGGTGCCAAGGCTCTTCACCAAGTGCCTGGCACCGGTGGCGGCGCAGTTGCGCCTGCAGGGGATCCACGTTTACCACTATCTGGACGATTGGCTCATCCGAGCAAAGTCAAGAGAACTCGACGTCGTTCACACAGTGAAGACCGTCCGCCTGCTAACGGAACTGGGATTCTCGATCAACTTCGCAAAGTCCCATTTGGTACCATCGCAGGACGCCCTGTTCGTGGGAGCCAGACTCGACACAGTGGCACGGTTGGCCTCACCGTCTGAGGAGAGGACGAAAGCCATCCTGGGCAAGGTACAGTGGCTGTTGACCATGGAAGTGGCCAGGGTGAGGTCCATCAAGTACCTGCTCGGCATGATATATAAATAAAATAAATACAAATACAAAATGATGTCATCGTGCAAATACCTCGTACGTCTGTGCAGGTTGCGGATGCGGCCACTACAGGAGTTCCTCGATGCCTGTTGGATGCAAGCGGCGGGCAGCTTTGAAGACAAAATCTCCCTCAACGAGACTTTCCGCCAAGCGATCCGGTGTTGGGGCAACTGCACGCATCTAGCGACGGGCATGGACTTCCTGACCCTGGAACATCAGGAAACGGTGATGACGGACGCCTCCCTGGAGGGATGGGGAGCGCGCACCGGAGATCTCTACGCAAGAGGGCTTTGGCTCCCGGAGGAGAGGTCACTACACATCAACGTCCTGAAGCTCCGAGCCGTGTTCTGGGCCCTCAGGTCTTTCCTTCCGTCACTCAACGGCAAAGTAGTACGGATCTTCACCGACCACACCAACACGATGTTCTACATACAGGGGGGCATCAGATCCCCAGCCCTATCCAAAGAAGCACAGGATCTGTGGCACTGGGCCGTCGCCCAGGGGATGTTCCTGGTACCTTTTCATCTGGCAGGTGTGAAAAACACTGTTGCCGACTCCTTCAGCAGGGAGCTGCACTCTTGCCACAAGGGGGAGCTTCGGCAGGATCAAGTGGATCTCCTATACCGATGATGGGGCAGTCCCCAGATCGACCTGTTCGCGACGGCGGCGAACACCAAGTGCCAGAGGTTCGCCAGCAGGTTCCCCCAGCCGGAGAGCATAGGCGATGCGTTCTCCTTCCCATGGGACGGCCTGTTCCTGTATGCGTTCCCGCCGTTGCCGTTGCTTCTGCGACTCATCAGTCAACTCAGACGGTCCCAGTGCAGGATGATCCTCTTCGCACAGGCGTGGCCGAGGCAGATATGGTTCCCGGACCTTCTGGACTTGTCAGCGCCCCCCCGCCCCCAGTCAAACTGCCGACGGATGCGGATCTTCTCGCCAGGGAAGGAGGCGCCATCCTACATCACAACACAGAATCGCTGAACCTGCAGGCCTGGCTCCTGCAGCACTAAGGTTCGGAGGCTACGATATCCCGGCAGACTGCAAGGAGGTCCTTGCAAAGGCCAGGGTGTCCTTGACTCTTTAGTGCTATGGACATAAGTGGAAGAGGTTCTCTGTCTGGTGCCGTGCACAGAAAATCAATCCTCTATGGATTACAGCCCCTCAAGTGCTGCCATACTTGCTGTCGCTGGCCAAGGTGGGGCTGGCACATGCCTCCATCAAGATCCACCTGGCGGCTATCTCCCGCTACACCAGAACTCCGGGGCAGTCGTCGCTGTGGTCTCACCACCTGGTGAAGGAGTTCATGAAAGGACTGTTCCGCTCGTTCCTGCCGGTGAAGGCTCCGGCCCCGGCGTGGGAGCTCAACGTGGTGCTGACCAGGCTCATGGGTCCCCCATTCGAGCCCTTGCATTCGGCACTGCTGAAGTTCCCATCGTGGAAGACAGCGCTTCTTGTGGCCATCACCTCCGCACGACGAGTGGGAGAGATCCAGGCCCTCTCCTGTAAACCTCCATACCTGACATTCCACGAGACAAGGGTAGTGCTGAGGACGCACCCCCCTTCATGCCCAAGGTGCCGTTGGACTTCCATCTCAACAAGCCCTTGTTGTTACCGGTTTTCTTCCTGTCGCCTTCGTCGCCGGCTGAGAAAACTTTGCACTCGCTGGATGTGGCTAGAGCGCTGAAGTTCTACGTGGACCGCACGAAGAGTCTTCCGAAGACATCACAGTTGTTTGTGAACTTTGGACCTGTGAACCAAGGGAAGGCCCTCTCGAAGGCTTACATTTCCAGATAGCTCTCCAGCTGCATCATGCACTGTCACATGTTGGCAAACAGACCATTGCCCGGCCTTCCGTTAGCCCATTCAACCAGAGCGATCGCTGCTACCACGGCGTTCCTGTCTGGTGTGCCCCTGCTGGACATCTGCAGGGGTGCTACGTGGAGGTCGACGCACACCTTCACGAGATTCTACTGCGTCGACCGGGATTCCAGGGAGGAGTCCAGGGTCGGCCAGGCAGTGTTGCGCAACATGTTCGCTTGAAGGTGAGCCTGGTGAGGAGGTAAGAGATGCTTAATGTTGAGCCTTGCCACCTCCCGTGGTTGTGCATGTGTGTACTGCTATGTATTCCTATATTCATGAGCATGTGAATCCATGCCAGACCCCATGCTGGAGAAGGAACAAGTTACTTACCTGTAACTGTTGTTCTCCAGCATGGGTCTGGCATGGATTCACATGCAAACCTTCCCTCAAACCCCTCTGCGGCTCTTCTGTTGGTCCTACTGCCACTTTTCGTGCTACCATATCTGAAGATGGCTGCTAGAGGAGGGGCTTAGGTAGAGGGCAGTCATTGGCTGGGGGCAGTATGACCCAGAGACCAGTGATTGGTTATTAGTAGAAAGACAGTTCAGAAACGAAACTGAAACTGATTTTTTTCTTTACTGAGGATTCCCAGCCTGACTGAGAATATTCATGAGCATGTGAATCCATGCTGGAGAACAACAGTTACAGGTAAGTGTGACAAAGGGAGGCATATTTGTTTGCCCACAACCGGACCCAAAATAAGGTCGGGGACTGCGCCCATTGGTCCTCCCTAAACTCCAATCCCAGTTCTTTATGGATTGAAATACATGCCGCAGAGTTTGGGAGCCCCAACAGTCTCCTGATTATTTATTCTCCTTGATTTGTATTTCATCAGCCTTCTGAAAACCCCAAAGAGGGGCACTATACATTGTGACTGCAAAAGTTTTGGGCAACATAAATCTTGGAAATAACTTCCAGGGGCTGGCCCCTACACCTTGACATGAAGCGAAAAATGCCCCCTATTTGCTGACTCATTTTGACCGATTGTTTGGCCAGGTGGGTCTTACCCATTAATGCTTCTGAGAAGGTTATCCCTAGGTAGTCAAAAGCCATAACCCTGGGTATAACTTCACCGGCACAGAGCATCGCTCTCATTGCTGCTGGCCGTTTTCTGCCCACACACGTCATCACTGCTGATTTTTTGGTGTTCATTTTTAGCCCCAATTCACACATAAAGGTTGTATAAGCGTTGATCAGGGACTGTAGAGCTCTCTGGGTTCGGGCTAGCAATACTGTTGTCCGCATATGCTAGGACTGGGAAAGCCCGACTCCCCAAGACTAAAGTCGGCCAGAATATTAATGAGATCCAATGAAAGGCCATTGATGTATAGACAGAAACAAATAGGGGCCAACACACAGCCCTGCCGCACACTACATCCGACCCTGAAGCATGCCGTGCAGTGTCCCCCCAGACCACTACGCACGCCTCATTGTCTGTGTGTATGTCTACCAGCACCCTTAGGATGTCCCCCGGACAGCCCAGCGACCCTAGCACATCCCAGAGTTTTGCCCTGTACACCTTATCAAAAGCTGTGCTCAGGTCCATGAACGCTAGGTACCCTGCCTCCCCCCTGCAAACAGAGTTGGCCACTAACAGATATAGGTTGAGACTCTGCTCAATCATACCAACTGCAGGGCGGACCACAAACTGGATGTACGAAAGAACTGATTGTTCAGCCAACCACGTTTCTGTGCGTGCTAACAGGATTTTCCCAAAGATTTTAAAGGATGAATCCAACAAAGATATTGGTCTGTAGGCACTGGGGCTAGCCTGATCCCCCTTTTTGAAAATTCGAAAGATGAAAGCCCTTTTCCCAGAAGGGGGATATGTTCCAGATTGCATGCAGGCATTGAACACCACCGTTAAGTGGGGCCCACATGTCCACGGGATCCTGGAACAGGTCTGAAGGGATCATATCCGGGCCCGGTGCCCGATTATGGGCTTGAAGGTTGGTGGCCTTTTTAACCTCCTCCACTTCAAATTTTAGACAAGACACAGCTAAATCTACACAACCCTCAGCATTCACTGCCCCAAACAGGTTCCCAAAATGTTTCAACCAGGCCCCTTCCTCCACGTGGGTCCCACTACTCATGTTAGGACAACACCCATCCGGACCACCCTTCACAATCTTCCAGTATGAAATCTGGTCCCTTCTATTGGCAGCGTCCAAGAAGCCCTCCAAATCCTCTCCTTCAACTTGTTTTCTTCTCTTTAACTGTAATTTATAGAGTTCTGGCCTGGGTAATAGCGCTTCTGCTGGATGTTGGGTCCTTAAGTATCAGCAGCAGGGCTCTCTTCGCCCCTTTACAGGGCTCATCAAACCACCCCTTCTGCGGTACTCTCCCCTTAGCCTTAACCACTATCGTGAATTTTTTAGTAAGAGCAGCAACCAATTCCACAAATGTATCAACAATTACCCTCGAGGGTAAGCTATCCCCCAGTAAATCCACCAGGAGGGATTCATTCTCAATAATTGATTTATAGTGTAGTTCCTCCTCTAGAATGGTTCCCCATTTGATTCTTCTAGAGCCAATGGCCACAGCATTATTGGGCATGGTGCAATAACCGTGGAAACCCCCACCCCCAACACGCACTTAAGTGACTAACGAATGGGATGGTGATCACTATGTACATCAGGAATCGCCTCAAAGCTTACTGTACGTTCCCACAGGCTCGCAGAGCTACAAAAATAATCAATTGTTGAGGAGCCCAAATGGTTGTTAAGGGTCACCTCGCCTGGATTGTCAGGGGCTAGGCGACCATAAACAGTGCGTAGACCCCATTCCATCAACCATGAGCTAATTATTAGGCCCTTATAGCAGACTCTCTCATCCCTCATGCATGGGACCGGGATATTCACAGACAGATCCTCCAAGGGGGGTCTAGAGCATCATTAACCACTCCCATTCCCATTTTAAAGTTAAAGTTGCCGCTAGTTTTACTAGTCTGTCCTCCTCCGAAATATGAGGACTGTATAGAAGTTAATAATGCAAAACGATTCCCCCTTTGCTGTAGATAGAAGAACCACCTGTAGAAAATCCATTCTGGTGTCAATCACCTTAATCCTACAATCTGATGAGGATTTGATCAAAATGCACAAGCCCCCAAAACATCTACACCTCTGTTTTTTCTTGGCCGCAGTTCCGAAGGAGATAAACCATCTAATTGCGGGGTGTCCATTGCCCAAGTTTCCTGTAGTAGAACCAACTCGTTAGCTTGAAGTAGCTCAACCACAGACCCCAAATTCAACTTCCTTGTTGAACCTGCAATGTTCCACGAAAGAAGATGAATCTCTGTTCTTGCTTGCCTGGGAGGTAGAAGTTGGAGTGAGGACTGTCGCTTCTGCTCTCCCATGCTAGTCACCAGGGTTTCTCGACACCCTGGGGCATCCAGCTGTCAATCCAGATCCTCACAAGAAGTTAGGATCTCAAATTGGTTGGCCAAATCCAAAGAAACCGAGGGGTCCTTTTCCCCATCAGTAGTGAGCCCTCTCTTCGTGGGGATCCTGCTCCAGCCACCAGCTGAATCAGTGTTCGATGCTGAACAGACTGGAAAATGTCCTTCCTCCCCTCACCCCCCCCAACCTGTTACCAGTAGACTTACCCCACGCCACCTGCCCCCCTACCCTCATATAAAAGTAGTCCAGAGGGAGAAGCTTGCTTAAAAGTCTGTTACCATTTGGCTTGATACCTTGAGCTAGGTTAGTATTGAGAAGATAGTTTGCCATTGTTGAGTCTGAAAAGGTCACCACTACAGTCGCCTGGCAGATTTTTAGGCCTACTACCAACCCAGCCCACTCTCATACAGATGTCAGGATCTATCTTGGGCTCCATCAGGTTAGAATTAAACCAATGCAACACCTTATTAATAAGGGAAAGGGTTGATTCAAAACTGCCCTTAGGTAACCCAGGCAAACCAGTAATGATCCCCACATACGGAACCACTTCAGGAGTTAGATTTAAAATTGACTGATCCCCTTGCCCTTGTGGAAAAGCTGTCTTCTCAATGTCAATGTCCCGTATGGGCCCATTCTCCACTTTTTTGGCAACTAACCCTTCTTCCACATCCACTGCTATAGCAACAGATGGATGCCTGCTTTGCTCTTCCACAGCCAGGTCACAACTAGAAGAGTGTCCACCCTTTAAAGACACAAACAAAGCACAAGGCACGGCAACAGCCACCCCTTCCACCCCACTTTTAGCCAAGTCGCACAATTTCAAAGAGATTGCTCTATTGGAATCGTCCATGATTGCTAGGGTATTGAGAACGCCCTCCTTCAGTCCCCATAGGGATTTCAAAATCAACTGGAGGGGTTTTAACTTGTCATCAAGTAGGGTTTCCAGCCACACTTTATCCCCCTCACATGTTGACGAGGAGTCAAAGACCAAACTGTCATGGTCCTCTTGGACTGAGCTGCTCACCCTCGAGATACCTAGCATTGGTGGCAGGACGAGATCCTGTACCTGCCCCCTGACTACCACCAGTCCCTCAATGGCCCCTGCCCCATCTCCGGTCCTCGACTCGGAGAGCAAAGGTCCAGGGCCATCAACTCCAATAATTCCTTTACTGTGACCCTCTAACAGAGGGACTACCTCTTTAGAAGCGAGTTCTGCTGCATTCAGGCAGCTAACAATCATATTGCCCATTACATCCATGTATGAATCAAGTGATCATTGGGAAGCAACGGTTACAGGTTTTAAGGGGGGTTTACCACCTTTAGAGATTTTAACGTTTCTGGGTTTTTTCGCCCCCTTCCCTGAACACCCCACTCCCCTGAGGTCCCCTCATCCCCAGCTTTTCTTTCCCTATGGTACAAGATTTGGTAAGCCTGATTGACTTATGAATCAAAGTGAGCCTCTAAAAGCCAGTATATAAAGCGGAATACAAGTTTTACCACTCTCTTTAAACAGATGGCAATGGAGGAAGGAACAAAGTGACATGAAGTTGAACTATAGGTAGTACCTATCCAATATGTGCAATGTCTAGCTCTTGACTAGCAACATCTAAAAGAAACGCCTAAAACACCTAAAGGCCCCGCATAAAACAATTAGGAAAAAATGTAAATCACAATTCACATTGTTTTAAAACTGGCCAGAACCAGGAAGTAAAAATGACACGAAATAAAGAAATATAGCCAAGTTAAGAAAGTGGGGGGAGAGAATAAGCTTGCAGCCCCCCTGCTATGAACTCAAAACAAAGCGGGAGAAGAACTTTTTCCCAACCCCCTGAGATATCCACACAATAGCCCCAATGTCAATTCCACAGCAGATGAAGAGCACAGCAAATGAAGAACACATAGGACAGAGACAGAGGATACAGAGGGTGGGGAACACCCGGCAGCTTAAGGAGCTGCCTGAGTCCGACTCCCCAAGCCCCTCCCCCCACCCTCTTAGTTCAATATGACAGTATGTGCCTCGGGAGACTGACTGCTTGGTAATCCTTAAGTTGCACGCGGTCCGCGCCGCGCCTCCTCCTCCTCCTCCACACAACGCTGATTCCGACTCCAGTACCAATAAATCCAGAAGTCCACAAAAGAAATGCTCGGTGCCTGCAGACTGCTTCCTCTGTGCACCGGAGCGCAAAGGACGCCAAGGACTCAGCGCACTCCACGCTTCCAAGTCCTTTTGTAGTTTAGGCACCACCTCCTTGTTCCTCACAGCGTTTCCTGTCCCAGTTAACTCCTTCACAGCTGTCATGATGCCTACCCCCGGGGACCCAGACCAAGTCCAGCAACCCCGGAAGCAGGCATCAAGTTACCCCAAGCAAGCCCAACAACCCCCGCTAGGGGCTATTTGGGTGCAGTCCTGGCGCCATAGGCGCCAGGCTCATAGATTAAAACTTACCTGATGCAGACCATGCTGCAAGAGCTCGAAGCCAAACGAGGCTTGGAAGGGACTATTTTACCTAGGGACTATTTTTTTACTTGGCTGGGGCTGGGGAGGAATACTTACCTGGGACTACTTTGGAGGCTATTTAAATCTCGCCCGAAGAGCAGCACACGCTTCGCGTTATTCTGCATCCACCAGCGTAACGCTCACCGTGCCTGCAAGTCTGCATCCAGTCTTCTGCCACGCCCGCCTCGAGTTTGGAGCTCCTAGAAAAAGGGAGAAAGAAGGAGAAAACGTTAGAACAAGAGCAATACCTTTTGATCCTTACCTGAATTCCCGATCTATCGCGCCTTTGAGTTGGAAGAAAGAAGTTATTTTATGCGCGTCGCCTTGACTGCTGCAGCGCCGCGCTAAACTCACCGGCCTTCGCAGCATCTTCACATTTCACCACATCCTCCTGCATGTTCCCGCCGCACTCCGGCACCTAAGGAGAAGACCAGAACAGCAAGGTGAGCCAAGGGAATACACAGAGGAATACCCCCCATAGACTTACCTGATTTTACCACCGGGGGTACTATTCTTCTTCACGGGTCGGCGCAGCTTCCACTTCATCCTAGCCGAACCCCGGCCCCTAAGGGGAAACAAAAGGACAGCAAGGTGAAACAAAGGGACTAACAAGGGGAACCCTCCTCACCACAAAAGACTTACCTGATTTTACTGCCGGAGGCATTATTCCCCGAGACTTCATACTTTCTCTCAACTCCTGAATAAGGGAGAAAGCAACAGGTTACATATGGACATTATTTTATCGAACTGTGTTGGATAATACAAATCCTTACCAGAACATTACCGGTTGCCACGAGGAACTCTTCAGTAGGGTCAAGCTGAAACCCGCAAGGAATCGGACAAGAGTGAAAGTCAGGCATTTGAACTCTTACGAACTACATACTTGCAGCGTCTTGCCGGGAATATCGGAGTCAATATTGCCCTGGAACTCACCAATTCCTTCGAGCTAGTGAAGCAATTGGTTATCTACGCGCCCCTGCGCTCAATGCAGGATGGGGAGCTCATCTTTTCAAATCATCAGGTGAGACTATAAGAGGGGACATCCAAGGTGATCAGTGGGGAGAACTGCGTGGTGCGGGGTTTTACGCTCAACTCCACGAGTGGTTAATTCCCTTTCTCCATTTGCAGAAGAATATTCCTACGGGCCAAGCAAACAAAGCTAGGTGGGCCAGTCCAGTCTGTCATCTCGGCCCTACGCGTCTCATTGGTGGAGACCGAAGCAGTCCAGATCGACGCCTCTGTGGGTGCCAGGTGAGCGTAACAGCCAGGGGAAAGAACAGCACTCAGACGCCAAGGACTCTGCAGGACTCCCTACTATCCCTTGTGTGACGTGTACTTTACCCATGTTACTTCAAGCATGGAGGTCCCTCAGGTTGTTTTTTTCCGCCATCAAAGTCGGTTGCAAATGCAGAGTTCTCTTCCAGGCTGATGCCTTTAATTAGTTGGAAGTTTAATTGTAGACTTTCTTTCCTTTTTATTGTCCGCTTTGCCGCACAGCCAACCAACTGCTCGACGGCTTTCGAAGAACATAATCGTCGACGACTGATCGACGACCAGATGCGGACTACATGGGCCTCTTTGGCCCATTACAGTAGGGAGAGTGGGGGGAGGGTCTTCATTCTGACATCTTTAGAGAATGCATATTCTGTCGCCCCCTCTGCTTTTTCTCGCCAATCTGCCCTTGTAAAGAATATTGGACAGAACCCCCCCCTTTAGATTTTGCCCTACGTGCCACTGAAGATTCCTGTGGAAAGACACGCACCAAGTGTGCAATTACTGTCTCCCAAGGGATCACCCTGAAACAGTTTGTAAATCCTGTAAATATTTTCGACCAAAAACCTTAAAGGATCGTCGCACCAAACGCTGGGCCGCTCACGCCATGCAGGGCGAGGCCTCCATTGACGTGACGGGAGACTCCAGCAAGGGCAGTATCGGGCCATGAGTGACGCCGAAGGCGAGCATGGTTTGTCGGAACCCCATGTGCCGGCCCTTAACTCCAGTAAGCAGGCCGGCGGCTCTGTGATGGAGAAGACACCCGGCGGCCAGGGCACACACAAGCACAAAGACACTAAAAACATGCCCCACGGGCGATTCTCAACGGTACCGTCGAGCGTTGAAGCCCACACGGTAATCAAGGAGAAAGCCTCAAGTTCTTCACTGTCCTCTAGGCCATCTCGTACACTTTTACCTCCGAAACCGAAGGTCGGCTCGGACACCGCTTACAAAGTCCCTCTTTTCGCGCAGCGAAAGGAGTTTCGGCGTCCCCCAAGAAAACGCAAAAAATGCAGGAGCTAATTAAGAAACATGTTTTTTTCCTTACTGCTTAAGGCAAGGTCGCTGAAAAAATCGCAAATTTCGAGGCCTTTGGCCTCAAAGCACACAAGCTGTTCCCCCAACCCCTCCAGCCCCCCAGCATCCTCCCGCACCCCACCTGTAGACTCACTCTTAGGGGCTATGCACCACAAAGATCAAACTCCCTCCCAGGCCACCCCTTTCATGTCAGGTTTCCCACCTTCATGCGATATACACCAGAACAGTTCAATAAAATCTTAAGGGGAATGTCAAGTTTTGTGGACTTTATGGACAGATACCCAGACCAACTGTCAACCCTTAAAGAGGCCTCACAGCCAGGGGCCTCAGCACAGCGGCACCCTACCAAAATCTCTCGCCTTGAGCCAGAGCCTAGCACCTCTGCTCTAGGCACCCTGACCTACCAAGACCCCTCTCGGGACTTGTGTTAGGTCTCAAGCGCGCCTTTATAGTCAAGACCAAAACCAGTTTTATGATGACTATGACAACGTTTACGTGATCCCAGTCGTCAGACCACCAGGACCAGCCGGTAGCAGATTCGCCTGTTGACAACCAAATACAGTACAATGAACTGCTACTCAAGGCGGCACAACACTTGCATATCAGCACTCGGGAGCACACGTCGACGGACATTCTGGGGGACAAAAGGTGCGCCACCCATTTTATTCTATTCCTGCAGTCTGCACAAAGACGCATCCAGCCAGTCCTACTAGCGTCTATTCTCGCAAAGGTGGTCAACCCCAGAATAGAAAAACTATTCAGACCGTCTCCCATTTACCCCCTGTATATTAGGGGTCAGCTTAAACCAGATTTCTAAGTGGTCACCACCACCAGAAAGAGGGCAGGCACTCCCCTGGCGTCGGCAGAGGCCCCGACAGACAAGGAAAGCAAGAAAATATATACTTTTGGGCAAAAGGTCGCCTCCTCTGCGGCATACCAGACCAGAATCGCCAACAACACTAAGCTTTTAGCTAGTTACAGCTGCCACACATGGGATGACCTTGAACGCCAAATCGAAGCAATGCCAGAACCCCTAAAGGCTCAATTGTTAAAGACTATTTCAGAAGGCAAACCGATATCAAACTACATCCTGAAAAATAACCTTGATGCGGCAGATAGTGCAGGATGCATCATAGCAGAGGTGTACGCTCATCAAGCGCCACGCTTGGCTCAGACAATCTGGGTTTAAGATAGAAACACAGGAAACCCTCTTAAACATGCTGGCAGAGCCTAATGTGTTTTTCGGGAAGGCTGTTGAGGATGCCCTTAAGAGTGCAACGGTGGAATACAACCTTCTCATATCCCTTGGCCAGTTGACAAACAAGCACTATGTTCAACGGGGCTCCTCCAAAATCTAGAAGGTTTTGGTGTCAGGTTGCTCAACATTCCTCTGGCTACACTCAGGGTGGACAGTCCTCGTCCTGGGGCCAATCGCAAGGTCAAAGTTCCTCTTCCAATTTTCAAAGAGGAAATGAATAGGGCAGAGGAAGGGGCAGAACCTCACCTGGGAGAGTCTCCACCCTCCCAAACAATGAAGCACTGCTTCAGGTTCCCTCCTATGCCACCCCAGTAGGAGGCAGTCTCACACTTCACCCATGTATGGGAGCGGATAACGTCGGACAAGTGGGTATTGTCCACCGTGGCAGGCGGGTGTTGTATTGAGTTTTTACAAAGAACACCCTACCGCCCGCCAAGGAACAGGAAAATGTCAACAGAAGAAAAATGCATACTATTGTAACAAGTAAAGACACTGCTGGAGAAAAACGCCATAGAGATTGTCCGAGCAGACCAGGTAAACAAGGGTATTTATTAAACGTACTTCCTTGCGCCAAAGAAAGACCTTTCTATGCGCCCAGTATTAGGTCTGTGCCCTGCAAACAAATATGTCACACCCCAAAAATGTTGCATTACCATGCTCCAAGAGGTCATCTCACTCCTAAAACGGGGGACTACATCACTGCATTGGATATGAAAGATGCATACTTTCATATTCTCCAGCATGGGGTCTGGCATGATTCACATGCTCATGAATATTCCCCGTCGTCCGGCTGGGAATCCTCGGTAAAGAATCAGTTTCAGTTTCTCTTCTGAACTGTCTTTTCTCCTAACAACCAATCACTGGTCTCTGGGTCATACTGCCCCCAGACAATGACTGCCTTCTACATAAGCCCCTACTCTGGCAGCCATCTTTAGATTTTTACCGCACGTTCAAGTGTTGGGAGTCCTCGTGCTATAGCTCTCGAGCTTTTACTGCGTTTTGCGATTTTCTAAGAGTTTTGCTCTATTTTTTCTGTTAATCGAGCCTTCAGCTCCATCGATCCATCTTCCAATAAACGGGACCCATTTTTTGGATTCTTCCGCGCCCTCAAGGGGACATTTTTGTTGTTTTTTCTTGGAGGATTCCAGATGCTTCTTCAAGGCCTACACCGCGTGGACATGGCGGATGAGAAGAAGGATCGGCGCCTCTCTTCGAGGTTTGCCCCGGCTGCAACCTACGGAATGTCTTTTCGGACGACCGACATTCCCTGTGCCTTTACTGCCTGCACTCGGACCTGACACACGTGGAGGATGACTGTGCGGCTTGTTGCGAGGTGGTGCCCCGCACTCGGACCGACCGGCGCAAGCCTCTAAACGAGTGGCTCAAGCCAAGGCCCCTGCTCTGGGTGAGTCCCGGCAGCATGCCTCCCCTGCCCAGAAGAAGAAAGGTGATTGGTCTTCTAAGACCTTTGAAGGCGCCCCTCCCGAGGGGGCCCAACATAAGGCTAAGCACCACTAGTCCACTGCCACCGGGAGCGCCTTTGTGGCGGCCTCCTCAGCGGCCAGGCGAGTTCAGCGTCTCCAGCGCCTTCGACCATGAGCCAGCGATCGGGATCTTCAAAGGAGAGGAAGCCAGACCATCAGGGCAAGCTCTTGGAGAAGACCCAGACCGGCCCTTCAGAGAAGGCCAAGCGAGAGCGAGGCCCCGACCCTCCCCCTAAGGTGAAGGCTGCGGACTCGGCCAAAGCCATGAAGGCCTAGGTGCACCAGACAAAGGTCCAACCTTCCATTGAGGCCGTGGCAGACCCACAGGGCACGGCCCCCAAGACAAGAGTATCCCTGCCTGCCAGGAGGGAATCCTCTTTCCAGCCCATCGAGAAGATGCCGGAGAAGATGATGCCGATAATTTCACCTAAACAGTCTCCCTTGGTCGTAGAGGAGGGGGAGTGTGGTAATCCTCCAGGGCACGGACATCTCCTCAGTGGAGGAGCTCACCAACCTCCTGATCCTACAGGAGGGAAGATACGTCGAGAGCAGGCCCTACTGGAGGGATCCCGACGAGGGCGACGAAGGTGACGAAGAAGGTGACGAGGAGGAGACAGGGCGTTGAGAATGCGGTGGATCTTCCTAAACCGCAAAAGCCCTTGCCTCCGTCGTCACCACCACCTCAGCAACCAACTGGGGACATCTGTGGATATTCTCACGGCGATGCATACCCTGTGCTCGGAGATCCGGACAAAGATGCCTCTCGTGCGGGCGCTGCTCCACCCCCCCACCTCCGTGGCGCCCAGAACACCAGAAGAACCACCATCCAAGAAGAGGAGGGTTCACCCCCCTCCTCCGTTCCACCCTTCGCCTCCCTCCCGACGGCTGTCCTTTTTGGACTTCTGGTGGAAAATCCCAAAGTTCTTCTAAAGAATTCGGAGGAGGCGCTTTGTCCTACCGTCGACCCTCGCAAATGTCGGCCCAGGAGACCTACAAGGGCCGCACCAAGCCTGGAGGTGGACGTCGTTGTTGCCAAGGCCCCCAAGGCGGTGCTTCGACATAAAAACAAGATTGAATCGGCCGTGGAGTCGGGCACCCACCCGTGCACCCAAGTAGGAGGCCGGCTGGTGAACTTCAGCATGTGGAAGACCATCTCCACCGACCGTTGGGTGCTGGATGCTCTCGCCCACGGATACACCCTAGAGTTCCAACTGAAGTGTTCCCATATACCACCAGTGGCCCGCCAGAAAAACCACGTCCCTCAGCTTCTGCATTAGGTGCGGGCCATGCTAAAAAAGGGTGAGATAAAGCTAGTCCCAAAGAGGCTCTGGGGCTCGAGTGTCATCTCGTTACTTCCTTGTCAAAAAGACTGGTTGGAGGCCCATCCTGGACCTCTGCCGTCTAAACAAGTACATCAAGTCTCAAAAGTTTCGGATGGTGACTCTTCAGCACGTGCTAGGACAGCTGGAAGAAGGGGATTTTCTATCGTCGCTGGACTTGGAAGATGCCTATTTTCACATCGCCATGTACAAGGGACACCGCAAGTACCTACGCTTCGTGGTTCAAGGGCACCATTACCAGTTCAAGGCCCTTCCCTTCGGACTGAGGTCGGCGCCAAGAATGTTCACCAAGTGCCTTGCCCCGGTGGGGGCGCAGCTGCGTTTGAGGGGTCCACGTGTACCCTTACCTGGACGACTGGCTCATCTGGGCAAGCTCGAAGGACATCGCCATACAACACACAGCGAGGACCATCCGACTCCTGACGGATCTGGGGTTCTCGGTGAACTATGCAAAGTCCAGCTTGATTCCATCACTGGACGCGTGGTTTCTGGGATTCCGACTCAACACAGTGTCATGCCTGGCTTCTCCGTCGGAGGAGAGTATAGCGCCCATCTTGGGCAAGGTACAACGGCAGTTGGCCCTGAAGGTCGTAAGGGTGGGGTCCATCAGGTCCCTACTCGGCATGATGTTGTACTGCATATACCTCATTTTGCTGTGCAGACTACGGATGCGTCTGCTGCAGGAGTTCCTCGACACCATTTGGATACAAGTGGCGGGAAGCTTCGAGGACAAAATCACACTCAACGAGAGTTTCCGTCGAGCGATACGGTGGTGGGGAATGCATGCACCCACATCTGTCTGCAGGCGTGGATTTCCAGACCCCGCCTCATCAGGAGATGATCACGACGCACGCCTCCCTGGAACAATGGGGAGCGCACACTGGAAGTCCTCATGCAAGAGGCCTGTGGCTTCCGGAGGAGAAGACGTTGCACATCAAAGTGTTGGAGCTGCGGGCAGTGTTTTGTGCCCTCAAGTCCTTCCTTCCGTCCCTCAAGGGCATGGTGGTACGGGTCTTCAAGGACAACAGCACCACAATGTTCTACATCCGGAAGCAGGGGGGGAACCAGATCCCTGGTGCTCTCCAAAGAGGCGCTGGACCTTTGGCACTGGGCTGTAGCCCAGGGGATGTTCCTCATCCCATTTCATCTGGCAGGAGTGAAGAACACTGTTGCCGACTCGCTCAGCAGGGAGCTATGCTCTTGCCACAAGTGGGAACTTCGGCAGGACCAAGTGGATCACCTGTTCCGCAGATGGGGCAATCCCCAGATCGATCTGTTTGCGACGGCGACAAACACAAGTGCAGGAGGTACGCCAGCACATTTCCCCAGCCGGGGAGCATAGGGGACGCATTCTCTTTCCCCTGGGACGGCCTGTTTCTGTATGCGTTCCTGCCATTGCCGTTGCAGACGGTCCCGGTGCAGGATGATCTCGTCGCACCGGCATAGCCGAGACAGATATGGTCCCCTCCAGTCAAGGTTCCGGCAGTCGCATATCTCCTCGCCAGGGAAGGAGGCATGGTTCTGCACCACGACCCAGGATCGCAGAACCTGGAGACCTGGCTCCTGCAGCACTAGAGTTTGGGGGCTACGATCTCCCAGCGGATTGTAAGGAGGTGCTCGCCAAGGCCAGAGCTTCATCTACTCTCAAATGCTACTACAGGCACAAGTGGAAGTGGTTCGCCGTTTGGTGCCATACTCGAAAGATCGACCCTCTACGAGTCACTGCTCAGGAGGTTCTTCCATATTTGTTGTCGTTGGCCAAGGCAGGACTGCCCCTTGCTTCGATCAAAGTTCACCTGGCGGCTATCTCCCGCTACACCAGATATCCTTGACGATCATCCTTATGGTTGCATCGATTGGTCAAGTAGTTTGTCAAAGGATCATTTCGCTTGTTCCCGCCGGTGAAGGCTCAACACAGTGTTGGGAGCTCAATGTGGTGCTCACTGGGCTCATGGGTCCTCCGTTCGAGCCTATGCATTCAGCACCACTGACATTTTTGTCGTGAACAGCTTTTCTTGTGGCCATCACCTCTGCACGACTAGTGGGTGTGATCCAGGCCCTCTCTTGTAAACTACCTTACTTGTCATTCCATAGACGAGGGTAGTGCTACAGACGCACCCCTCCTTCATGCCCAAGGTGCCGTCGGACAGTCATCTAAACAAGCCTTTGGTGTTACCTGTATTCTTCTCGACACCCTCATCGCCGGCTGAGAGGACTTTGCAATCGCTGGATGTGGCTAGACCAGTGAAGTTCTATGTTGACCGCATGTAGAGTTTCTGGAAGACATCGCAACTTTTTGTGAACTTTGGCCCTGTGAACCATGGGAAGGCCCTCTGCAAGGCTTCCATTTCCAGCTGGTTCTCCGGCTGCATCACCCATTGTCACCGGTTGGTAAACCAACCGTTGCCTGTACGTCCGAGATCCCACTCGACCAGAGCGATTACTGCAACTACAGCGTTCCTGTCTTGTGTGCCCCTGCTTGACATCTGCAAGGCTGCTACGTCAACAGGGATTCCAGGGAGGAGTCCAGAGTCTGCCAAGCAGTGCTGCGCAACCTGTTGGCTTGAATGTGTGCCTGGTGAGTAGGTAAGAAATGCTTAATATTGAGATTCTTAGTATTGAGCCTTGCCACCTCCCCTGGTTGTACATGTGTGTACTGCTATGTATTCTTTATTCAGGAGCATGTGAATCCTTGCCAGACCCCATGCAGAAGAAACAAGTTACTTACCTGTAACTGTTGTTCAAATGTATTGTCCTCCCACGTATTCCTCATCTTAGATATTCGTAACTTCCAGCTTGCTGCTTCAGACATTTTTCACTGGAGGGCGCTGTGCTCGAAGCCGAGGTCCCTCGAGGGTTGCCACCGACCATCGGCTTCATCCATAGTATAAAGGGCTTGAGCCGCGCCCGTTAGCTTCATTTCCGTTTTTCCGATAACTTACTTCGTGACACGAAAATGGCGCCTCAGTTCTTCTAGTCATTAGATCTTCATCATCGAATCCTTCACGCCCAAAATTGGCTTAAAAAAATGTCAGAAATGCGGGAAGAAAATGTTGATCACCGACCGCCATCGAATTTGTCTCTGATGTTTGGGCCCTGACCATCGGGTCGACGAGTGCGGTTCCTGTCGGGCAATGACCAACTAGGCTCTGAAGGAACGTAGAGGTAAACTGGCAGTGGGGGAGGAATCCTCGAAGTCTTCTTCGAGAAAACTAAAGGGATCGAGGGAATCGGGTGGGAAGTCTCGACATAGGTCGAGGAAATCGAGATTGAGAAGTCGCTTGAGGAATTCTTCGTCGAAATAATCTAAGAGGCAACACCAATCTTCTTCCTCCTCCTCCTACCTCGAGGAGGAGGTTGACACCTCCCTCGACAGCATCGAAGCCTCCTTGGACGTTATCCGAGCCAGCGACGATGACCTCAACGCCATTGTCGAGGCCATCGTTATTTCCGGAGCAAAAATCGACACCCTTGTCGAAGCCGAGATCAATGACAGTCAGGGAAAGTGTACCAGCCACAGCCTAGACAGTATTTTTCAGATCAATATCTTCCATTTTTGAGGAACAATCATCTGAAGAGTATGTTACTCCGGCTGGAGTAAAATTTGGGACTAGCAATGTCCCGGAAGAATTAGTAGACCCTAATTCTAAAATGGCTGATTTATATGAATGCCTTCAAACAGCCAGTGGCCTGGATACTTCCCCCCCAAGGTAGATTTTGATCCACCCGACCCTGTAGACCATGCAGATGCAGGGTACAGAAACTTAATGAATGGAGTCATTGAATTTATGGGATGGGATGCAAATTCCCAAAATTATGACCAAGATGACATGCCGGACATCCTCAATGAAGGCCCTAAGAAGGACCCTGTCTTCGCTTTTCTTAGGGCATTACAAAAAAGGGTCATGGCCACATGGGAAACCCCAGATTCAGGCCCAGCTATTAATACAATATGTGTAGGGAAGTATAGGCCTTCCTCTACTGACCCTGAATACCTATCAAAATATCCCTTGCTTGAGAGCTTAATGGTGCAGGCGGCCACATCTACGAGACAGTCACCCTATCTGTAACGCTCACCTGGTATCCACGGGGACGTCACTCAGCCTGTTCTGACTTCTTACGACCTCGAACCCTTCCTTGGCGTCTACTCGACTGGAGACTGGGCCTTGAACACAGGATTGGTAGAGTTTAACTCCCTATTGTTTCTGTGTGCTTGAACCCCTTCTTCCCCGGGGTCCAACCCTTCCCTTTGATCCACAGCTCACCTTGTTTTCTTGGAAAGTGTGCTCTCCATCCTGCTTTCAGCGTAGGGGCGCATTGATTGATGCGGGCTTGTTGCTGCCTAGTTACTTCACTGGCAAGAGTCAGACAGGTAAGTATGAGTCTTTTGAACTGTTCTCTAACTTCGTTCCTTTCCTATCTTAGATGATGGCTGGCGTCCGGGGATGGCAATGTGCTGCTGAGATGAGTAGCGCTGAAGGTGAGTGAGAGCGCGATGCGACCCTTTCGTATTTGTATTGAACGGAGTTATTTTTCTGTGTCTTTTGTGCCGCGCTGTTTTCAGCGTGCAAGCCGGTTATGAAGAAGAAATGCGGTGAGTAAGCGCAGTAGGCTGCGCCTCTAGATGTTTCCACGCTAACCTGGAGTGTCTTTTCCCTCTTGCAGATGGGTGAGAAGTTCCCGAGACATAGTTCCCCCCAGAGCGGCTGGGGTTCAGGTGAGCGTTTGAAGCTCGTACAGTCTTTAAAAATAAGCGAAGATTTGCTGAATGCTTACTAATGCCTTTTTTCTGTTCTTTTCCCTTTTCCTTAGGAAGCGTCGTGCCGGGATGGGAATGACACCGCCGAACATGCCCGCAGAACAGAAGGAGCGATGAATGATGGGCAGATACGCCGCAAGGTAAGGCTGTTCCTAACAGTGTTCTTGTTCTTGCAGGAGCTGAGCGCAGAAGAAAGATGCAGGCCTACTGGAGACCGATCCGAACACGGTGAGTGTCAAGCTGCAGTTGCAGAAAACACAAAGCATGTTTCTCAGCCTGGGCGTGGCTTAAATAGTCTCTGGGTATCCCAGGTGTCTCTGGGCTGAACCACACCCAAAAGACTAGACTGCACATGCAGTTCTGGGAACCGAAATATGTGGGGGCATCCATCTTGTCCCCATCAATGCACTACAAGTCCAATCCCCAATGCTATCCTATGGGAGTGAGTGAGTGAGTCTGGTGCCACAAGCGCCAAGTCTGACTCCAAGTGGGTCTTTGGAGGGATGGAGAGGCCCTTGAGGGCCATGTAGATGATTGTGGCCTGGCTCCAGCCTGACATCTTGGAGGGCTGGGGACATGAGGGGCATGAATCATGACACTACCCTTCAATTCGCCCTGATAGGGATGAGAAAAGGATTCATGGCTCGGCTTTTTCTTCGGGCAGTATGCCCTTAAAATCCATGAATATGACTTGCACTCTCGCAAGTACTCAGACACCCTGTGGGATTGTATGACGGCAGCGGCTGAACACCTCCCTGAGGGCGAAGAACGGGAAGGTTTTCTTGCAATTGTGTCGGAGATGGAAAGAAGGCTATTTAGGAATGCATCCAATCAGGGCTGGACACTGCTGATAGCATAAGCAGGTCCATGGCGTCTAGCACAGTCCTGTGCAGATTTGCATAGCTGAGAAAATCTGGTTTTGCACCGGATGTGCAATCCAGATTGCTCAATATGCCTTTTGACGGCTCAAGGTTGTTTGGCAGCAAGGCAGACGAAAGTTTAGAAAAGCTGCAGACTTCAAAGTGGTGGCCAAATCACTTAGTGCCTCTATAAGACAACCTCAACAACACTCCTACTCAGGGTCATCTTCCTGGATGAGTCGTCCTTTTCGTTTCTACTTCTCATTTGGGAGAGGGAAGGGACAGGCCAGTCAGAAAGGACAACAAAGACAAATCCCTCTTGGTGGAAGAGGAAAAGGTGTGAGATCAGTCCCAGCAGCGGCAACTGACCCCTCAGCCACTGCTGGAGCCGCTGTAAAGCCACTCTGAGGCCTTAACCCACAAGACCCCTGTGGGAGGCAGGATCACTCAGTATCTGGACGTATGGCGGGACATTACTTCAGATGCATGGGCACTGGAAACGGTGGCCCAGGGTTACTGCCTTCCCTTTCGACAAAGGCCTCAGGACCATCCACCGTAAGCCAGCTCTGCCAAAATTCCAGACGCGCTCCTAGTGCAGGAGATTTTTACCCTGCTAGAGAAAGGTGCAATAGAACATGTACCTGTAGCGGAGAGGACCAAGGGTTGGTACTCCCCTTACTTTCTCATCCCAAAGAAGGACAGAGGATTGAGACCCATTTTGGACTTAAGAAACTTGAACAAGTTCCTCAGGAAGGACAAGTTCAAGATGGTAACCCTTTCTCAGATCTTTCAGGCTCTCCAACTCCAGGACTGGTTTGTATCATTGGAACTTCAGGATGCTTACTTTCATGTGCCAATCCATCTCAAGCACAGGAAGTACCTGAGGTTCGCGATTGGCAATTCTTGTTAGGGAGAATTCTCATCTATGGCTAATTTCTCTCACCTAGTGAGTCCCCCAGCAGCTTTGCTGGACTTCTGGAGTTTATTTTTTTCCACTTGAACAAGTTCCTCAGGAAGGACAAGTTCAAGATGGTAACCCTTTCTCAGATCTTTCAGGCTCTCCAACTCCAGGACTGGTTTGTATCATTGGAACTTCAGGATGCTTACTTTCATGTGCCAATCCATCTCAAGCACAGGAAGTACCTGAGGTTCGCGATTGGCAATTCTTGTTAGGGAGAATTCTCATCTATGGCTAATTTCTCTCACCTAGTGAGTCCCCCAGCAGCTTTGCTGGACTTCTGGAGTTTATTTTTTTCCACTTGGTAAGAATGAGAGGTTTTCCCCCACTCTTACCTGTGTTTTGCTATGTGTTTCCACCTGTTTTTGTGATTGTGGACTCTGAAGTACACCACTTCAGTAGCCCTCTTCTTTTGTGTGTCGCACAGCACCTTCAGTGCCGTGACACAGGATTGTCTTTGAGACTTCCCTCAACTCCATTTCTGAGGCGACTACCGTCCCCCAGAAAAGGGTAAGGTTACCATTAACTTTACTTAGTCAATCTACCACAGATCGAGTACACCCCATCTTCCATGGAGTATTGGAAAGGGTTAATTCGTATCCCTTTTTATCTGTACCTCCTAGAGCATTGTTTCGCTCTTTTAACATTTAGACTTGGCTGGTGGCAGTGGTATCTACCCTAACTTTTCTACCGCGATTATATTAGATAAACGTGGTACTGTTCTTGGCTATTATATTAGCCTCGAACATAAACCCACTTGACCAAATAGTCTTTCTTTTGGCTCCGGTCGGGTTTATTCGCCATTTCTTTTTTCAAGTTTGAATTTCAAGTCCTTCTGGTGTTTTACTTTGCGCTGCAAACAAGGTTTGCCTTCTTTGTTCACTGTCTATTGGCGGGCTTCTGCTCGGAAGCCCTCATCAAGGCGCCTGGGTGTCTAGGTGGGCTGAATGTGAGGGAGGGGTGTAGTCGCCCGCTGCACAGGGTATCCTAGGAAACCCAAGTCGCACTTTGTCATGATTGGCCAGGGTAGTTGTCTGGGCTGGACAACCCCCCTGCTGGGTGATTGACAGCCAAGCTGTGTGAATGGGGGTTTTTCGCATAAAAGGCAGGTCTCTTGGGCTAGAAGTCGGAGAGAGTCGCCACTGGAACTAGAAGGAACCGAAGAGGAGTTTAGAGAACGGCGGCTGCTGCAACTACCCGATCCCGGTGAAGCCCTGCTGCAGTCCTGAGCTATCGTCCCTTCGACGACTCGGAGAAAATCCAGTCCGGAGTCGTCTTCCCTTGAGCTTGGTGGTGATAACCAGCTCATCTTCCACAACCAGAGCATCCTCTTCCGTGGTCCAAATCGCTGCACGTTGTTGTAGTGGTTCGGATAGCCACCTGAATATAGCCACCTGAATATAGCCTCTCTTGTTTTTAAGGAGCACACCTTTTATTCCTTGTCGCTGCTGCCGGCATCATCCCTGTGTGGTGCAGACCCTCTTCAGACATCCTCCTTCACAACGAAGCTCCAGGAATCCTGGGTCTGCGGGAAAACCAACAGGAACAACTGCCAAGGCTCCAGCTGCACCATCGGAACAAGGTACTGTGTTCTATTTGAGGAAACTGGGTGAATCCCTTTTCTTCATTTCCAAGGCTTGCCCTTGTCTTCCCTCCTTCTTATAACTTTTGCTTCCGATCATTGACAATATCAAAGTACTTTTGGCTACGTTGAATCGTGAACTGTCTGACTGTGTGATCTTCGGCAATAGGCCCCGGTGTCTTTCGACCCTGGCTCCGGCCCTTTGACTTTTGAACTCCTGTCTCTGAGTGTTTCTTGATTCTGCCTGCCTAACCAAAATATTGCCTGTGATTTTTCCCTCCAACTCCCTCTGGGTAACTCAGGTGCTAAGTGTGTTTTTGCCCCGGTAGCATTTCATGTCACGGATACGCATTTATTTAGTAGACCGAAACTGTCAAAAAGTTTTCGCAATCGTATTCACGGTAACGTGTTTTGTTCGTAACACCAGTTCATTCAACACTGGGTACTTACCTTGAGACTTACTGTACAAAGTGAATTGGTTAGTTGTAGTATATTTAATGTGTGGTTTTTATTTGAGTTTAATAGAAGTGTTGTGTTTATAACGAATGGTTTAAAAATAAATATACTTAGATTTTTTACCTGAAACCTTGAGTCAGTGTTTGCTTGAGTCACAGTAATTGTGGTCCCTTTGTGTAATCTCTGCTACTGCTCATATACTCTTGAGATAAGCCTGGCTGCTCCGCCACTGCTACCACTCGGACATAGTAGTACAGGCTTGTACCAAAGGTAAAACTTGTATTGCCACCTGTAGTCTTAATTGTGTGTAGTGGTCCCTAAGGGCACTGCACAGGATTCTGCCTAACAATTCTCACTATCAGGTTCGAGTTCTGCCATTCGGGTTGACCTCCGCCCGAGGGTTTTCACCAAGTTGATGGTGGTGGTGGCAGCGAGTCTCAGGAGAGGGGGGGATTCACCTCTACCCCTACCTGGATGATGGCTGATCAGTGCCAGTTCACCCGAAGGAGCCCAGGAACATCTGGCCATGACCTGCCACTTCTTGCACAGACTGGGCTTTTACCTCAATTTCAAGAAGTCACAAATTATACCACTCCAAAAGCTCCAATTCATCAGAGCTATACTGGATATGTCCTTGGGCAAAGCCTCACCTCCCGAGGAGAGAGCTCTCCACATTCCGCAGATGGTAACAATGTTCCAGAATGCTCAGCATCTACCGGCCTTAGATTTCCTCAGGTTGATGAGTCTCATGGCATCCTGCATTTTTCTGGTGCCAGAGGCCAGATTGAGGATGAGATCCCTTCAATGGGCCCTCAGAACTCAATGGTCTCAATATTTGGGGAATATGTCAGATCTTTTGCAAGTTCCAGCCAGAGTGGCTCAGGATCTACTATTGTGGGCTTGCAAGGACAATATCCTCAAAGGAGAATCTTCTTGGCAACCGTGGCCGGAGATAATAGTAGTGGCGGACGCCTCACTCACGGGGTGGGGAGCTCACACCAACGATCTTACAATCGGCGGTCATTGGTCTTCATCGGAGTCCAAACTGCACATCAACCTTTTGGAGCTGAGGGCAATCGGACTAGTTGTGAAAGTCTTTCTGCCTTCTGCACAGGGAAAGAATGTCCTGATAACGATGGACAACACAGTGGCCATGTACTACCTCAACAAGAGATGAGGGGGCATAGGATCACTACCACCGTGCAGAGAAGCAATGCAGCTCTGCTTCTGGGTAATACAGAAAGGAATCGCTCCATCGGCAGTTCACCTAGCCGGAGAGCAGAACATGGCGGGGGGCACTCTGAGCAGGCAGAGCAGTGTCCCACGAGTTGGAACTAGCCCAGGAAGTCCTTTTAGAGATCTTCACCCTTTGGGGAACCCCTCAAGTGGATCTTTTCGCGACCAGGATCAACCGAAGTGCGATCAGTACTGCTCAAGGGAATTTCCTCTAAGAGGAGCTCTAGGAGACGCGTTTGTGGTGGACTGGGAATTTCCACTGCTGTACACGTTTCCTCCAGTCCCTGTGATTCCTCAAGAGATTGAGAAAGTTCAGGAAAACCATGATCCTAATTGCCCCGAATTGGGCCAGGAGAACATGGTACCCGGACCTTCTAGACATGTCCATCTGCCCTCCAATACGTCTTCCACAGAGAGAGGATCTCCTCTCGCAAGAGGAAGGTCGGGCTCTCCATCCAGAGGTCAATGCGTTCAGCCTTCACGCTTGGCTTCTGAGAGGCTGACATATAAGGATTGGGACCTCCCGGACGACCAGCAACAAAGTCCTTGTACCGGTGTCGTTTGAACAATTCAGTACCTGGTGCAGGGACAAGAATGTGGATCCATTCCCAAGTAATACTCCTATGGTACTCTTTCCTGTTACATTTGGCCAATTTGGGGCTCCACGTTGGGACTATAAAGGGATACTTGGTGGCGCTATCTATTTTCAAGCGCTTCTCAGAAGAGGCATCCTATTTTAAAATGATCTTGGTTATTCAATTCCTGAAGGGGCTGACATGTGTATCCTCCAACACCTTTTCAGGTACCCGTCTGGGATCTAAACTTAGTCCTAAAGTTTCTCACATGTATACCTTTTGAACCATTACATTCTTGCCCATTAAGGCTTCTTATTTTGAAAACAATTTTGCTAGTGGCAATTACATCAGCCCGCAGGGTGAGTGAGTTGCAGGCGCTCTCTTCTAAGCCTCCTCACACCATTTTCCATAAGGACAAATACTCAAACCCTCTTTCGTACTGGAAATAGTCTGACTTCCACCTGTCAAAGAAAATTGCCTTACCTTCTTTCTACCCTCCTCCACATGCAAGTAAGGAGGAAGAAAGATTACACCGACTGGACCCAAAAAGGGCTCTCAGTTTCTATATCTCCAGATTGGCTAAATTCCGACAATCTAACCAACTTTTTTTTGGATATACTGGGCATAAATTTGGTCTAGCGGTTTCAAAACAAACGCTATCTAGACGGATAATATTGACAATCTCTGAATGTTATAAATTGGCTGGAAAAGAGCCCCCAAATGGACCAAGGCCTCATTCAACTGGGGCAGGATGTTTGTGCTGCGGCCACTCGGTAGTCTATGCATACCTTCGTGAAACATTATTGCCTGGATTCAACATCATTTCAAGGGGGTCTTTTTGCAAAGGCAGTCCTACTCTCACAGTGCATGACTAACTCTTTCTATCTGATACTCCCTCCTCCAAATTCATACGGCTACGGGATCCTATCTAAGATGAGGAATACGTAAGAGGACACAATCCATTCGAAGAACGAATTACATACCAACTGTAACGTTTGTTCGATTGGATGTTCCTCCTACGTATTCCTCATCGTCCCTCCCAGCCTACCCCACTGTACAGTTTACGCCAGTTGCACTCCAAACTCCTTCAGAGCCAAAGGTCAATGAAAGCCTGGTCAACTGATGCAGCAAACATCGTAAAAACAGAACTGAAACTAATATGCGCGGCTCAAGCCCTTCAGACTAAGGATGACGTTGATGGTCGACGCCGGCCCTCGAGGGACATTCGACACCTCGGCCTAGAGTACAGCCCCCTCTAGTGAAAAATGTCCAAAGCAGCCTATTGGAAGATACAAATATCTAAGATGAGGAATACGTGGGAGGAACATCCAATCGAAAGAACGTTAGTTGGTAAGTAACTTGTTCTTCTCCAGCATGGGCCTGGCATGGATTCACAGGCAAACCCTCCCGCCCCCCCCCCTCTGCTGCTCTTCTCTTGGTCCGGCTGCCTTTTTATGTGCTACCAAATCTGAAGATGGCTGCCAGAGGAGGGGCTTAGGTAGAGTGCAGTCATTGGCTGGGGGCTAGGAGAAAGACAGTTCAGAAGTGAAACTGATTTTTTTTTACTGAGGATTCCCAGCCTGACGACGGGGAATATTCATGAGCATGTGAATCCATCCCAGACCCATGCTGGAGAACAACAGTTACAGATAAGTAACTTGTTCCTTTCAATGCTCCCTGAGCACAGAAAATATCTGTGCTTTAAGGTAGTGGGAGTTCACTACCAGTTCAAAGTACTCCCCTTCGGCATCATGTCAGCACCAAGAGTGTTCACAAAGGTACTCGCAGTAGTAGCAGCACACCTGTGCAGAAGGTCTATCCCAGTATACCCTTATCTGGATGACTGGCTAATCACAGGGAAATCTCCTCAAATTAAGAAAATATGCAAAAAACAATAAACCATCTGGTTTCTCCATCAACAAAAATAAATCCAGTTTAGTCCCCAGTCAAATAAAACCATTTCTAGGGGCTATTTTAAAGACAAAGGAGGAGTTGGCTTTCCCCTCAAACGAGAGAGTGCAAAACATGTTGTTCCAAGTACCCCACTGCAAAGCCGGTCGACAGCTAACTGCATGCTAAGCAATGCGCTTGCGTGGGATGATGGCCTCATGCATTCACTTGGTTCCTCATGCGCGCCTCCGTCCAATGCAGGAATGGTTAGCAAAACTATGGTCTCAGACAAGCGGTCAGTGGGACGATCTAGTGGTGTCTCTGACCTTGGTGCAGGCTCTTCGCTGGTGGTCCACAGACAGCCTACTAAAAGGGAAACCCTTCCGCGTTCCACCAGCACAACCGATCAGGACTACAGACTCATTGCTTGCTGGTTGGGGGGGCTCACTGCCTCCACCACAAAGCCCACGGTAAGTGGACATGCACCACAACACACAAAAAATAAACTTCCTGCAACTATTGGCAGTCCTCAAGGTCCTTCAGGCCTTTTAGCAACATCTCACAGGTCAAACAGTGCAAGACTTCAGACAGCACCAGTGCCATTTTCTACCTGGACAAGCAAGGAGGCACACACTCTCAAAGTCTATCCAAGCTATCCCAAAAAATATGCAAGTGGACACTGAAGCGAAACATGTTCCTAACATCTCAAGATGTTGCAGGGGAACTCGATTCTCTGGCAGATACCCTCTACCAGAAGAACATGAGTTGCAACTCGACAGATATCCTAGACATAATATTCTCACAATTGGGTCAACCCCTATTAGACTTGTTTGCCACAAGCGTAAACACACAATCAATGCCGAGACTTCGCGTCCAGGTCTCCCCAACCAGGATCCAAGGGGAACTCCCTGTGGATCAACTGGTCAGGGAAATTTGCTTACGCTCCACCCCTCCCCCCCCCCCCCACAACCCCCTTCCGATGCCACTCCTGCTCAAAATAGTGCACAAGATGCACCAGGAACAAGTAACTCTAATCCTGGTTGCTTCTATGTGAACAGAAAACCTTGATTTCCACATTAGCTCAAACTAGCGATGTGCAACCCAGTCAAGCTCCCGTGCCCCTACAACATGCTAACTCAACACAAGGGAGCATCCCTCCATCTGCGCCCTCAGTCTATGAACTTGGCAGCTTGGCTCCTGAAGTCAGAGTTTGGCCAATTAAATCTTCCACAAAGGTATATGGATATCCTAAAAGAGGCATGATAATCCAACACCTGGCACTGCTATTTCAATAAGTGGAAGAGATGTGTTATATGGTGCACGTCACAAACCCTAAACCCAATATAATTTTCTCCAGCTAACATTCTACACTACATGCTTTACTTACTAGACTCCAGCCTAGTATTCAACTCCATCAAAGTGCATCTGGCAGCTCTGTCACCTTACAGCACTTCACAGAACAAGGTGTCCTGGGGGAAGTTCGTGTCATTACGGCATTCATGGAAGGGGTAAAGTGGCTATACACCAAATTTTCAACCCTCCCCTGGTTTGGATCTCAATATTGTGCTCTCCAAGATCATGGGTCTACCCCTTAAACCTATGCACAAGGCCAGCCTAAAACATCTGATTTACAAAACTGCCTTCCCAGTATCTATCACCTGCATAAGATGAGTCATTGAGCTACAGGCTTTGCCCGTACAAAACCTTTTTCATTATACACAAGGACAAGGTTATCCTCGGAACACATCCCACCTTCTCTCCCAAGTCCATTTCAAAGCTCCATGCTAATCCATAGAACATCCTACCCTCTTTCAAAATCCATCTAACTCAGCAGAAAGAAGCCTCCATACACTTGATGTACGGAGGGAGGTCTTGTACTATGTGAACAAAACTAAACCTCCAAGGAAAACGGACAGGCTTTGTTTCCATAGCACCTGGAAGAGAAGGCAATCCCATATCAAAGAATGCCATCTCCAAATGGATAGTAAAGTGCATACAGCTCTGCTATTCCCTATCCAAGAAAGTCTTACCTTTCCTCCCGAGGGCTCACTCTACCAGAGGTACAGTAGCTACCTTAGCTTTCATTGCAAACATCCCTCTAGACGCCATTTGCAAAGCTGCTACATGGAGTTCCATCCATACTTTCACACAGCATTATTGCATTGACACACACTAAAGCAGATTCACAGGTGGGACAAGCTGTCCTAAAACATCTCTTTGCTGCTGTACCTTCTCACTTCCCACCTCCTTCTCCAGATACTGCTTTCTAATCTATGCAGAACATGTGATCTAAGCAGATTCACAAACTCCAGAAGGGATATACTACTCACCTTAATTGTATTTCTGGTACTTGTATCTGCTTATATTCACATGCACCCGCCCTTCCTACCCTACTGGAGTAGAAGGCGCAGGACCTTTTCTTTTCTCGCTCTATACCTCCCTTCTCGCCTCCGTCATCTCTTCTTTCGGCATCTCCCACCACTTCTATGCCGAAGACACCCAACTATTTCTCTCCTTCTCTTCCTTCACCTCCGACCTCCACCACACTCTCTTCCTGCCTTACGGCCATAAACACTGGATGTCATCCCATTTTCTTTCCCTCAATACTGACAAGACTGGTGTGCCTTTCTTCCCTCCTAACACTCTCTCTCCTCCCCTCTCCTTTCATCCACTTTCCCCCTTCCAATCTCCTCATCTCGACACATGCCCGCAATCTTGGCCTCCATATTGACTCCTCTCTCTCCTTCTCCAACCACATCTCTCTAACCTCTCTTGCCTGTCAGCACCACCTCTTCAACATCCGCAAGATCCGCTCCTCTCACCTTTCACGCTTTTAAACTCCTAAACTCCTCGCTTATTTTCTCCCGTCTCTTCTACTGCTCCTCTGTTCTCTTTGGACTCCCTGTCTCTCACCTGACTCCCCTCAAATCCTTTTACCACTCCTCTATCCGTACTCTGTCTTTTTGGCCCTCAAGACTCTATTTCTACCTCAGTCTCTCAACTCGGCTGGCTTCCCTTCCTCTCAAAATTGAAATTTCAATTCCTCTGCCTTGTCTACAAATCTCTCCATGACCTCGCCCCCCCTATCTTTCTTCCCTCCTCTCATTTTACTCTCTCCCCGCTCAGCTGATCTCTACCTTCTCACTGTACCCTCAGCCCCTTGTTTCTCCTCACGCTTCCGCTCCTTCCAACTCTTGGCCCCCCTCCACTGGAACTCCCTACCTCTCTCTATCCGCTCCACCCCCACCTACTCATCTTTCCGCTCCTCCCTGAAAGCCCTCCTTCTCCACCCCCCCGACCCTCCTTCCCTACCTCTCTCCCCCCTCAAACCCCTCCCTCCTCCCGATGACCTCAAATTGGATACTGTAACCACCAGGGGCGTAGGTCACCTGGGGGCTCCCCCCCTCCCCTCCCTCCTTCCCCCTTCCTCCCACTCCCGCTGACCTCAAATCAGATATTGACACCCCCTTCACACACCCCCTCTCCCCTCCCCCTCTCTTCCCCTCCTTTTGAGTAAATTGTTCTACATACAGAACCACTGGTTTGTTTCACGTTTGTAAATATGCTTCTCTCATTTGTACCTTGTTGTTATTCTGTAAAGCGCTTATATAAACTCAATAAACATAAACATGATGTTTTCTGGGTTATCGCTGTTTCTGCTTTAGCACATCTGTACTCACCCTACACTACATGCAACCTCATGTCAGAAACAAACAGTATGAGGGACCTTGAAGCGTGAACGACCGTGGGTACAGTACACGTCACACTAGGGAAAGTATTAATAACACCCCTGTCGATTTCCGTTTTCGAGTTTCGAAAACAAATCTTGTAATACTCTGCAACTTCCACTAGATGTTCGTCTATGCAGAGCTTGTGACCTAAGCAGATACAAACACAAGAAATATGATTAAAGTGAGTAATGTATCCCATATTTATTCCTGAAATGTAAAAGTATAACTGTTCCTTAAATGTCTTATTGACTCTTACAAATGTGGCTATGGTTTATTAATGTTTCATAGTCTTTTCGGTTATAATATGTTATATGTGACATTGCGTTATTTTTAATATAGGTCCTAAATATAGGCGTGTGATATGCTTGAAATGCATTTGAGTGACAGGGCCACCCTGTCCTTGTCCATTACTCCCTTATCAGTGTTCTGTGTTTTTTTTTTTTTTCTGCATGGGAGTCCATTTGGGTTCCTTGGCATTGCAGCTCTTTCTCCTTTTTTTGTGGTGAATAGAGACCCTTGTGATACCCTTATGGCACCCATGGGTGCAGATACAACCCTGTACCCCTAATGTATGTTTTTGGGGCACCTGTGTGTTGCCCCCAGAGTAGGGTATGGATTGATGGCAGCTTCATACTGATGTGACATGAGTATCCTCCATTTTGGGATACCCAGGCCCTGCCATAGGAATCGGTGGATTCCTACTAGAAGCCAAGTTGACCCCTGGGGACTCTTGCTTCCTATTGCCTGTTACCTTGTTTTCCCCAAGTCCTGGGAAGCCCTTTCCCTGACTGGCTGTTGGATGGAAGATCCATCTATGGTATTGCGGTGAAGTCCAGGCTTGACTGGGTGGAGCCTTCCCAGTGAGTGTTGTGGGTGGACCCTTGGGGTGCAACCTCTGTGAATGGAGTGTGTGACCAATATGCATTCCATGTTATGGGTGTCTAGTTTCTGTTTGTGTGACACAATGAATGAGACAGCCCTGCCTGATTCTGACATGAATGCAGTATAGTGTGCTGAAAGGCTGGGTGCTTGTCCCAATCCACGTTACTTGTTATGGGTGTCTGGGTGGAGTGAATAATGGCCTGAATGCCTGTAAGCCCGATTGGCTGCCTGCCTGGCTCAGCCAGAGTGAATGAGGGACAAATGTCTAGATCTGGGGGCCTCTCACTTACCAGTTTGTTCAGAAGCTGAAGTCGAAACTTGAAGCTGATCCTTGAAGCTCAGCTGGAGAAGAAGATTGCTGCTGCATGTCCTTTGATGTAATCCAAAAGCTGTTGAGGACTGATCCAAGCGAGGACCTGGCTAAGAAGACCTCTCCACGAGCTACCAGGGACCATCGTGCAAAAACTGCAGCTCTTCATAGAAGCACCCTGGAAACCAGATCTGTGAGTCTGGCGTCCGGAGAAGGGATCCGCCGAGAAACCTGAAGAGAGCGCTTGGACATCGAGGGTAGTCGAAGTCCATTGGCCTAGGCCGGGGTCGGAAGATTTCCGGGAACTCTGGATGCCAAGTCTAATCGTGTCGCCCAGAAGCGGGGACACCTTGACGATGTGCTGCTCGATGCCCGGAGCCGAGAAAGCTCCACCTTGCCTAAGAGCGTTTGAAAGATGGCTCCTTTGCCATCACGGCCGGCCACTTTGTCCTGCCAGAGAAAGTGGAGGTCGCTGTCTATCGAGTAAAGTCCGCCGGTGCGTTTCCCACCACCAGAAGCTGACAGACGTCCCGAGGATGCTGACCGAGTGAAGATCTGAGGTACGCTCTGTGGTCTAGTCCCGATCTCCAAAGCTATCTCGAGGTACGTGCTGCGACTGCAGCACCGAAAGGCCATAGGACCGCCGATATCCAACGCCCTCTGCCGGGCCTGCATCCATCACTGCCAAAGGTCTTTCAAGTCCACAGAGTCTTATTTGCAGCCCCGAACATTTTGCATCAAGGCCTACCACACGCCTCATCTTCCAAGGACTTCCACCATCGAGGAAATAATCGATTGTTGAAGAGCACCACAAAGGTCGAAGCTGCTATATCGCCACAAGTGTTCTACTTTTCCTCGAGGATCTCAACGCCCAGTGGCACCTTCTTCAAAGGTAATCCATCCTGGAAGGATATCGTCGAAGAAACTCTTCCACTTCAGGTACATTGCGGTGGTTTAACTTTTTAACCAAGAAGTAAGGCTTATTGAGCATTTATGGACTGGCCTTGATAATTCTTTTATTACAGGTTGCCCAGGTGGGGGGGAATCCACACTCAGAATTGTGTAACTCTGTCCAAAGAAAGGATTTTGTTATTGCTTACCCTTCGCCTGCCTGCCTGCCTTCCTTCCTTATTGTCTATGCTGATACACCTTAGTGAATGATTTGTATGCTCTATTATAACTGCCAGCATTTGATGCATTTTAAAGGATAAAGTCTAAGTGTGGTACCACATAGATATGTCATTATAGTATTTCCAGAGTACAAAGTGTGTTACTGACATATATATATATATCTGAACCTTATTTTTATATAAAGAGCTGTGTTAGCACATAACATAGTGTGTGGACATTCCTTTATTGCGGTGTGGGGGCTCACAGTACTTAAGAACCTGCCTGCATCACCTCCCGAGAGCTTTGTTTGCTCATCCATAGCTACCACATAGAGAACCTTGACTGGGGTGCTCTGTGCCTCTACACTGCCGTATAGAGGGAAGTACAGATATGCCCCTCCAGTCGTTACAGCGTGAAGTACTGTTTTAGCTTTAGGGAATTTAAATATTTGTTTGCCTGGCTTCATGAGCAGGAGCTAAAACAAGCTACTGGGTATCAGGCCTTACTCAATAGGCAGGATCATCCTCTCGGTAGCAAGGGGTTAATACATAGACCGCCACAAATCTAACTTCCACACAAGATGTAATCTTTAGCTTTCTGTTCCTTATGTATGATCCATTATGCTCTAAATGACTTCTTGATGTGTTTTTAAGCTTCTTTATACAAATTCCCAAACACACAAATATAATGTCCCACGGGCATACATGTGTAGCGCCAGGTAGTCAGAGAAGCTAAAGAGCGCTCCTTGTAGCTTTTGTGTCATGGCAACCATGCTCTTCTAGGTTTGAAGCAGAAGCTAAATAGCTCCCAAATCCCAACAGTTTCAAACCCTGCTGTGATACGCGTTTGCTGCCAACCACCAAGTCTAGGGCATTCCACATATACTAAGGTTTGGTTGGGTCTTTATGACACTGTACATTACTGTCCTGGCCCTTGGGGGACTTACTTGCATGCTATGTTGAACGGTTCCTTGTTCCTCACCATACCTCTATTTTATGTTGGCTGCTTACCTCTGGTAGTGGTCCCACATACAGATATTGGGGTTAGGAGAGTCTTTGTATAGACATTACATTTTTATAGTATGCTTGGTCTCTTTTTAATCAAGCAATAAGCCCCAAGCAGAGGGGGGGGGGGGAATTACTGCTTTAGGTAATACCCCGGGCACATAGTTACAGGCTTGAGCAAAGCGAGGGTGAGGGGGGGGGATAACTCGGGGTCAAGGCATTTGTCTTGAAAGCAAGACAACACAGCGCAACACAGGTTTGAATCCCGATACCGCGATTAGAAACCATTCTCTGGTATTAAGCCCGTTACAAAATAATAATTATAATTAATGATACTGCAGGCCCTGGGGCATTATCTGAAGCGGTACTGCTCCCCACCAACCCCACTGCAAAGTCTTATTGCTATTAGTACCGTGGCCTGTAAAACACGAGCACTAAAAGCAAATTCTTTTCAGTTGAGAAGCGCTAGGGCATTTCTCAACTCAACAAAAAGAAAGAAAATAAATAGCCGGCAAGGAAGAGGGAACATAGTCTGTTCTCCCTTTCCATGGCGGCCAATGTAAATAGTAAAGAAAGGTAATATGACTGCCATGGAAACAGTTGAAGCGATTACATGTGGGCAGTGGTGGGGGGGGTGCAATTACCTCATTCCCCGGCGGGGGAAGATGGTGGCCTCCAGCCCCGAGGAGGCTCAAGGCGGCGAGATTCCAGTCTGGTAATCCCCCCCACCCCCCCATTCCGAGCCTCCTCATTGGCTGGGGCACTGTTACCCCCTCGTCCCCTCAACCCCATGCCAGACACGAATACTGTGTATTGTTATTTGAGCTGATAGTTTTATATGTGTGTGACTTAAAGTATATAATATTCAGTATGTTGGTATGATGTATATATTAGATTTCAGTGTGTGGATTAATTGTATCTTTGTCGGCCTTCTTCCCCTACCTGAAATTGAGCAACGTCGCTTGTACCTGGAAATATTTGCCACAATGAAACCTTATTTTGCATCAGACTATTGAACTTTCATGCTGGTTGCTTTTTTTGATGCTGTAGAGCAGGAAAATGGGTATCAGCCACTATTGTGCATTTTGCATTAAGTAGCTATTCACCCAAGATATGAAACCACCATCTTGTATGTGTTTACATTGAAGAATGTTGGTGGTATTCTGAGGGTCCAATTGGCTCAGATGGCTGAAAACATACAAGGCTTTATCTCATGTTTTATATGCTGGTCTGCCGCTACAGTGTAGCAATGTCACTCATCTTGAATCCAGTATCCGTTTTCTGATGTTATAAGAAACTGGATGACAAATCAGATGTTTCTTCACTTCCCTCAGTGTAAAAATAGAAATACATGTGTGATCAACATCCCCCCACTCACTTGGTGTTGTCGTGCAGCGTTGCAGGATTCCTACATTCAGACCTCAAAATCAGACTGCTTAGAAATCAGAGCGATACAGATTATAAAATTGACCAAACTAGTCAATGTAGATACACTAATTTTGGTATTTGTGAGGAATTTGATTTCTTCCTGCAGAGGTTCGGTTTAGTGGACATCTGGAGGGAAGTGCACCCTTCTTCAAGGGAATTTACATTCTATTCCCCGGCGCATGATACGTTTTCTAGGATAGATTATATTTTGGTGTCTGATTCTTTGTTGGATAAAACGATTGCTGTCAACATTAGAGAAAGAGCGATCTCAGACCATGCTCTTCTGGACTTGCAGGTGGTTATGGATCGAAAGGTGCCCACATTTATTAAAGTTGGGGTTTTGGAGGATAGGGAGGTTTGTGGAAGCATCCAGATGGTTATGGAGAAATATTTGAAGAGAATGAAGGGTCGACAGACTTCAGGATGGTGTGGGATAGTTTTAAAGCTGTATTAAGAGGGGACATTTATAAGTAAATTTGCCCACTTGAAAATTAAGCATTTGAATGAATTGGAACGTATGGAAAGTAGGCTTTCGGATTTGCAACGAATATATGCGCAATCAGGGATGGTTAAGGATAAAGAGGAGATGTTGCAGGCTCGGAGATTGTTAGCAAGTAAGAATGACCTTTTGACTGAGATGGGTATTTTCTATACGAAACAAAAATTCTGGGAATGTGGAGATAAGAGTGGGAGAATGCTTGCTAGTAGGTTGAAGGGCATGACGGAGAAACCTTTTGCACAACGTCTTGTTGATGAACATGGTGATGTGGTAATGAAAAATATTGATATTTGTAAATGTTCTAAAGGATTTTATGAGAAATTATATTCAGAGGATGTGTTCCCATCTCAGGTGGAATTGGAAAGCTTCTTTATGAAATTGGATCTTCCTAAGTTGTCGTTGGAGGAGAGCAGGGATTTAGAAACGGATATTGAGGTGGATGAATTTTTACTGGCTATTAAACAGCTAGGAGAGGGTAAATCTCCAGGAATGGATGATATTCCTGTGGAATTTTACAGGAAGTTTGAGACTTATTTGGCTCCTATCCTATGTAGGTTGTTTAATCTGTTTATACATGAGGGTGATCTTTGCCAGTCGATGTGTGAAGCAATGATTACCTTGTTACCGAAAGAGGGGAAGGATCGGAAGAATTGTAGCAATTATCGTCCCATTTCATTGCTAAATGTGGATGTGAAGATATTTGCTAAGATCATGGCTAATGGATTGGAAAAATATATGGGGAAATTGATTCATACATCCCAAGTGGGGTTTTTACGGGATAGATTTGGTTATGGTAATATCAGAACTTTGGTTGATATCATGAGTTTGAAACAGGAGGATCTATTGCATGCGGCCTTGATTTTTATGGATGCTGAGAAAGCGTTTGATAGAGTGAGTTGGAGATTTTTGCAGTTTGCAGTGGGGCAGATGGGATTTGGGAATACATTTCTAGGGATAATCAGTTGTCTTCAGAGTGGTGCCAAGGCTAGGATTTGGGTAAATGGTGTTTTGTTTGAAGCTTTTGGGTTGACTAGGGGAACTAGGCAGGGATGCCCATTGTCACCCTACTTGTTCAATCTTGCTTTGGAGCCATTGTTGGCGTATATACGTGGGGAGCAAAGAATTAGAGGCCTGGAATTTGGTAATGTGGAAGTTAAAGTCCTATTGTATGCAGATGACATGGTGGTGGTTCTTGCGGATCCAGAGCGGGGTAGTGTGGTCTTGAAAGATATCTTTGATAGAATGAGTGGGTTATCAGGACATAAAATTAATTGGGACAAAACGGAGGTGTTTCCAATTGCTAGTACTTGTGTGCGTGGTTACTTTTTAGATTGGCGGTGTAAATGGACTACGTCCCATGTGAAGTATTTGGGTGTTTATCTGACTAAGGATGTCAAAAAAATGGTGGAATTTAATGTAGGTAAATTGGTGGCTGTCTTGAGTAAGGATATTAGAAGATGGGAACGTTTACCGATGGGGATTTGGGCTAAAGTCAACGCTATTAAGATGACTCTTTTGCCAAAGATACTTTATGTTGTGCAATCTTTGCCTCTGAAATGTTCAAAAAAGATGCTGGCTAGTATAGACTGTGTTCTTCAGAACTTTCTGTGGGGGGATAAAAAGAGACCTAAGATTCCTAAGTTTATTCTGACACCTAGTACTGAAAATGGGGGTTTTGGGTACCCTGACTTGGAACGCTACTATAGAGGGTTTATTTTGAAAAAAGCTTCATATTATTTTTCTGTGGGGAATGGGCCAGAACCCTTGTGGGTGCTTATTGAAAGACATAAATTGAATGGTTTTCCGTTGCATGCTGTTACCTCAATGGGATTTCTGCCAGGGAGGGGTAGTAGACTTCCGACTATTGCAGTGTCTAAAGAGGTTTTGGTGTGGTGGTTGAGTCTTTCAAGGGAACTTGTACTTACACTATGGAGTGTCTATTTGGCTTAACCCGAGTTTACAATTTGCCAATAAATCCTTTTGTTGGAGAAGTTGGGTCTCGAAAGGGATTTTATGTATCAGAGATGTGGTGCGTGATGGCCGTATATTGTCATTCGAGGAGTTGCAGAGGACGTTTCATTTGGCAGGGAGAGAACGAAATAGATTCGTGAAATTGAAAGCTTTGTTGAGTGAAAGGTTGGCAATGCTGTCAGGTTGTTTGGAAGTGGTATCGGCGGGTGGTCAGATTCTTATGTCATCGCCGCGAATGGTATGCACTTATACCGGCTTGATGCCGATATGTTCTAAGGATGTTGATGCTGATAGGAAAGCATTGGAGAGGTAGAAACAGTAGTTGGGGTGTGATATTACAGAAAAGGAGTGGGAATTTATGTGGAATGTAGGTTATAGGAGTAGGTTGGATCTCGGGTTGAGATTGATTAATTTGAAAGTGTTAGGGCATCTGTATTGGACTCCATTGCGTATGTATAAGTTGGGATTGACTGCTGATGACTTGTGTTGGGGGTGTGGGAAGGAGAAGGGAACGTTGATCCATATGTTATGGTATTGTCCTCGGGTGTTAGAATTTTGGCTGGAGATATTAGATAGGCTGGAGGCGATTTTGTCTGCGCGTTTTCCCAGGATGCCTATGCAGGTGTTGCTGTTGTCGGGTAGGGGGCGTTGTGCGGTTGCTCGTCAATGTGGACAATTGGCTGACAAGGCACTTGTGGTCGCAGTGAAACAAATACTAATGGTGTGGAAGACGAGAAAGAAGCCCAGAGTAGAGAATTGGATTAATGATTTGTTGGTATTGTCAAACTTTGAGCGGGTGATGTTTGTGAGACAAGGAAAGGAAAATAAGTATCAAGATCTTTGGAAACCATTTACAGATCTATATGGTGAATGTGTATCTGAGGATTAGTTGTTTCTATTGGATCCGACTATCTGATTTATTTATGTGTATCAGTTGAGGATTTCCCCCTGTTTTGTTTTTGTTCTGTTTTATGTAGTCTGTGTGTGGTCTTTGTCTTTGTAATGTTCTATGTTGTGTTATTTATTTTTATTTATTTATTTTAGATTAATTGTAATATTTTGGATTAGGTATCTTATATTGTGATTGATACGAAATGTGTCTTGTATTATCAGAAATGTTTCAATTTTTATCCATGATTTGGACTTTCGTTTTTGCTTCGGTACCTATGAAACACTGAGTGTTATGTTTGATACTCTGAACTTTTGGTAATGTATATTTTGTTTATTGAAAATAAATAAATACGAAATCAGAGCGAAAGTCTTTGATCAAACCTTGTTTTCTTTGTTGCTATATGTTTTCTTAGTATGTGGTACTCAGAAGCACAAACTCCTTTCACCACCTATATGCTCTGACAGAAATCCAGCAGAAGAATGAAGAAGATAGATGCTCGGGAATGATCAGGAGATATTGATAAGGGAATAAAATGTTTGTATCATTCGTCATTGTGCATGTAAAATGGTGGCTCATCTTGAATACTTCAACATTGAGTAAAAGGGAAAAGTCTTCTTGAAAACAATACTTAATATTTGTCCTGGCTGTGATTTTCATCTTTTTCCTATGCTGCATATGAGAAGTGAACTATGGAGAATGGCAGTGCTTCTTATCCCAAAGCTGTGATCTTGTCTTTTATGGTTTTGCAGAGCCCTACACGGTGCGCGAAGCTCGGATCCATGTGCGCCACATTAGAGACCTTCTGAAGAGCATGGATCTATCAGATTGCTTCAATGGTGTGGACTGCAACTCTCTCTCCTTCTTGACTGTTTTCACCGACGGAGACCTTGTAGGTGAGAAATAAGTACATCGTTGTCAATGGACTACATTCTGATGCAGGGGTTGTTTCATGTATTTTATTTCTTTTGTTAAGGTGGACCTTTGCATAGTGGATACATAGCTCTGTCTTGTAAGTTAACAATATAAAACTTCTTTGCTTCATCACTTATTACAGCTAATTGGATTTTTTTTAAACTTCATGTCCCAAATAAATTCCTAGGAGGCAGCTGGTATGCAGTATTATTCATCAGGAAGCTTTGACTCTCAAATTTGTGTTAGGAAAGATTTTCTTTTTTGCAGCTTTCCCTCAAATGATATCAATGTTACCCCACACCTTTTTGCTGTTAATTGACTCCTGATCTGACTTTTTTTTAAAGATAAGTAAAGCCTTTTTGCTTCACTTAACTTGCTTTTGTCATCTGTTTTGGGGACACTGGTCAGTCCATAAGGCTTTCCGTACAGGGGGCTCTGTCTCACTACATGAAATTCATTGTTGTTTTTAAGATGCACGCATCACCATACAGTGAAGTGCAGCAGAGGTAATTTGTATCCCGTTTTCTTTTTCTCTTAGTAACATTTTTGTTACTTTCAGTTGTGTTGCTGGCAGCAGCAGATATTTTCCTATTGTTTGTTTTTTTTGTTTTTCACGCATGCACTTTTACATTTTAATGGATAATGCTTTCTTGAGTACCATATACTCAAACCGTATACTCAAAATGGCAGAGCCATGCATTTTTCACCATGTCTTTTTGGCATCTTTTCCTTTGGCATGCTTCCTGCCATCTCAGGTCAGGAAACACTATAGATGGAAAGTGCTTTCCCAGGCACAGCATCAGTGTGTGCCTCTGGCTGATGTGGGGGCTTTGACAGTCTGGTACCAATCCACATCCTGGCCGGGAGGGTGTGGCGGGGAGGGGGGTGTCGCTGTGCAAATGCGGGAGAAGAGGGTCTACAGGATTAGCGATTCTTCAGGATTAGAGAGCCATTGCCATTTTAAGTGGTGCAGATCCTTTCCATTGGTGGGCAAAGGGCGACCCTGACTAAATCGAAGATAAAAGGAGGACTCCGGCAGCCATTCTTAAGATCATCTTTGCAGCCAAGACAACTATGTAGCGTTGCTACCAGCTGAAGACCTGAGGATGGCAGTTGAAGGCTTCCAGGATTAACTCCAATCAATTCCAAAGTGAAGCCCTGTTCCTTTGGACGGATCTCCTGGCACCCATCTGTTTTTTGACCTTTGGGCTGGTGGGAACAATCGGTTTACACCTCTGTGCTCTGAAGCCTTTTGGAAGTGTCCTATGGCTGACCAGCTCAGTCCAGACCCCTTATGTTCATCTGTCGCTATTCCAAATTTCGCCTCGGAACCCTGCAAGTATCCAGCTTGTGAGCAAAGTCACTCCTCCTGCAGTTGCTGCACTCAAACCCAGAGTGGCATTACAGTAGCAGTCTATTTGTGTTTGTTACATGAGTCGTCTGTCACCTCTTGAGTGCAGTCATCATTGCTGCTGCCCACTTTCATCTTGTCCTGGGGTGGTCTACTGTTGTCGTGGGACTCTTGTAGTTCCCGAGTTGTCCAGCATCAGGAAGTGTCTCACCGGGGTTTAGAAACGCCACTGAGCCGGGACCAATAACAATGATAAGTAACCACTCAATTTGTGACCCCTGGGCCCCCACGCAACAGAGCCTTAAACAGCAGTAATTGTGCCCAGCGAATGGATGAGTCCTATGGGTGGTTCCTAGGTGAATCTGAGTAAGGGGGACACGCCTGCCTTGCTGTTTTCAGCCTCCTTCCCGCCATAGGGGTGTACACATGCAAAGTCCTTACTGTACCTCTACCTTTCCTGGTCTTGATCTGTGGAGTTCTGGCAAATGATCGTCCCTAGGCTTCCCCTAGTGTGGTGGGGACTGAGAGAGGACACCTAATCTTTGATTCTTTTGTTTTTGCATCCTTGAATTTGAAATGCTTTACCTACCTATTGACTTTGCCAAAACGTGTTTCGAAGGGATTGTGTCCTCCCACGTATTCCTCATATTTGATATTCATATCTCGCCAGCTTTGCTGCTTAAGAAAAAACGATTCTCGGTAGAGGGCGCTGTACTCCATGTTGCAGTGTCGATGTGCCTCGAGGGCCTCCGTAGAGAATCGATCTCATCGTTAATACCAATAGCTTGTGCAGCGCCCGTTGGGTTCAGTTCAGTTTTTCTGAAAGCTTTTGCTTTGAGTAGTAACAGCACGGTTAGCTTTTCTGTTGAAAAATGTCTTCTTCTACCCTTTCAACCCCAAAGTCGGGGTTTAAGAAATGCTACGACTGCGGGTAGAAGATGTCTATAACTGATCCGCACCGCGTCGGCCTGTGGTGTCCGGGTACCGGGCACCGTACCGATGACTGTGGATCCTGTCAGTCCATGACAGAAAAAGCTCTTCGGGAATGCAGAGGTAAACTGGTGGTGCGGAGGGAGGCTTCGTAGTCTTCTTCGAAGAAGGAAAGGAAGTCTGAGGTGTCTAGAGAGTCTACCTGACATAAAAGATCAAAAAGGTCCCGGTCGAGGAGTCGATCGAGGCAGTCTTCGTCTTCATCGAAGAAGAGACACCTTAGGTCTCCCTCTTCTCCAGCATGGGGTCTGGCATGGATTCACATGCTCATGAATATTCTCCGTCGTCAGGCTGGGAATCCTCAGTAAAGAAACCAGTTTGTTTCACTTCTGAACTGTCAATCGCTTGTCTCTGGGTCATACTGCCCCCAGCCAATGACTGCCCTCTACCTAAACCCCGCCTCTGGCAGCCATCTTCAGATTTTTACCACACATTCAAGTGTTGGGAGTCCTTGTGCTATAGCTCTCGAGCTTTTACTGCGTTTTGCGATTTTTCTAAGAGTTCTACTCCTTTTTTTCAGTCAATCGAGCCTCAAGCTCCATCGATCCATCTTCTGATTAACAGGGACCCGTTTCGGTTTCTTCAGAGCCCGTCAAGGGCTATTTCTCAGTCGAGGATTGCAGAAATGTCTTCTAGGAAACATCTACTTGGACGATGGGCATTCCCTGTGCCTCTATTGCCTGCATTCGGACAAAACGCACATGGAGGTTGACTGTGTGGTTTGCAAGGAGATGGTACCCCGCACCGTGAAGGATCGGCACAGGCGTCTCACCGAGTGGCTCCAGGCCAAGGCCCCTGCTACGGGTGAGTCCTGGCAGCATGCCTCCCCCAGCCACAAGAAGAAAACTGAGCGGTCTTTTAAGACCTTTGAGGGCGCTTCGGCGACGGGGGCCCAATATAAGACCAAGCACTGCGAGTCCGCAGTCACCGGGAGCGCCGTTGCAACATGCTCCCCGGCGGCCAGGGCGAGCACAGTGTCTCCAGCACCTTCGGCCACGAGCCAACGCTCCGGTTTGGCGAAGAAGTCGGACTACCCAGGTAAATTTATGGAGAAGCACTGGACGGACCAGACGGAGAAAGCCAAGGGGGATCAGGGTGCTGACCCTCCCCCTCTGCCCCCAAGGTGAAGGCCTCAAGCTCAACCAAGGTCGTTATGGCCATTTCACCCGGCGAATCCTTCCAATGAAGGAGTGGTGGCGTCCCTAGTGAAGGGCGCTGGATGAGGATTTGCAGGGTGCAGCCCCCAAGGCGAGAGTTTCCCTGCCTGCCAGGAGGGAATCTTCTTTTCAGCCCATAGAGAAGACACCAGAGAAGGCAATGCCCACCATCTCCCCGAAGCCGCCTCCCCTGGTCGCAGAGAAGGGGGGGGTGCATGGGAGCCCTGCAGGGCATGGATATCTCCTCTGAGGAGGAGTTTTCTATTCTACAGACCATTTTGGAAAAGAAGTTTGTTGAGGCCAAATCCTACGGGAGGGACCCCGACGAGGGAGACGTCGAGAGTGGCGACGAGACCGACGAGGAAGAGCAGGGCGTAGAGGACCCTACACTGCAGCCTCTGTCGCTCTCACATCCGCCACCTCAGCAACCGCCTCAGCAACCACCTCAAACCCCAGTGGACATTTCAGTAGACATTCTCCAGGCACTGCACACCTTGTGCTCCGAGATCTGGACGAGGGTGCCCCTTCCACCGGCGGGGGACCTGCCAAGAAGAGGACAGTTCACCTGCCACTGCCTTATCACCCTTTGCCTCCCTCCCCTCCGCTGAGGGATGAGACGGACCCGGAGACGGCGATGACTGGCACGGACGATGAGGTGGGTTAGGAGACCTCCCGTCTCCGCTTCACCTCCCGACGAGATAGGTTTGTTCCATGCCATGATCTCTAGGGCCTTGGAGATGTTTCAACTGACCACTGAGAAAAAGAAGAAAGAGGGTTTCCTGTACCAACGCTGCAAGACTAAAAGGAAGACTGTGCTGTCGATCCCGCTGTTGGACATTTGGGACGAGGGATTGTCCCTTATGAAGAAGCCGTACTCGCCCCTGTGAAGAGGGACCGGTACGAAAAGAAGTACAGGGTGCCGGACTCTGCACCCAAGTATTTGAGGTCCCAGCCTTCCCTGGATTCGGTTGTCTCGGCGGGGAGGAAGAAATCTTCTGGCTCTTCCGCGTCAACAAGTTGGACGCCATGGGACGACGGGTCATCATATCGACAGCGACGACCATCAAGGCGGACAACGCCCTTGCCATTGTGGTGCTCTACGACAGGGAGCTCTGGTTCTCCAGCAAGGCGTCTGGCATGGAGTCACATGCTCATGAATATTCCCCGTCGTCAGGCCGGGAATCCTCGGTAAAGAAAAAATCAGTATCAGTTTTGTTTCTGATCTGTCTTTCTCAGTAGTAACCAATCACTGGTCTCTGGGTCATACTGCCCCCAGCCAATGTCTGCCCTCTCCCTAAGCCCCGTCTCTGGCAGCCATCCTCAGATTTTTACTGCACGCTCAAGTGTTGGGAGTCCTCATGTTTAGCTCTTGAGCTTTTGCTGCATTTTTGCGCTTTTTTCAAAGGGAATTTCTAATTTTTCGGTCAAATAGAGCCTCAAGCTCCACCGTCTCTACATCCGATTAACGGGGATCCGTGTCGGATTTTTCTACGCCCCTCAAGGGTGAAGATTTCGTCGAGTTACGCTTCTTGGAGTCCAGGAGTTTCTGCGGTCTACCCGAACATGGCCCAGGAGAAAGGAAGCTCGACGCCTGGAAAGCTGTTCAGGGTTTGCCCTGAATGCCAGCTGCAAAATGTGTTCGAGGACGAGCACTCGAAATGTCTCTACTGCCTTCTTGAGGATAAAACGCACGTGGAGGAGGACTGTACGTTTTGCAGGAACGTGTCGGAACGGACCATCAGGGACCGACACCTTCGTCTCTCCAACTGGCTGGAAGGAAAGAGCCCGTCAGGTGACAAGTAGTAGTCCGAGCGGTCTTCTTTTTTTTTTAAACTTCTTTTTATTATAAGCGTGGCAGCAAAACACAGGCGAACAGCGCCAGGCAAAACATTGTAAAAGAACAGTATACATAGCATTGGTATGCAGATGTTACTTCACATTTCGAACAATCAAAGAGCAAAAAGCAGTGAGATCTTGTAGGAGGGTATCGGGGAGCTATGACTGAGCTGAGGACCCAGGCTGGCCAGGGGAAACCGGAGAAGGAGGGGAGGTCTGAGTCACGGCCAGGTCTAAGATATAAGAGCGGAATCGAAGCCAAATATTTCTCGGTCTGGAATGTGTGGGTTGTAGGTGGGACCAGGCCTCTTCCGCATCAGAGGCCCATGTGACCGCCCTCAACCATTGGGCATGTGTAGGAGGGAAGGGGCGAAGCCAACAGAGCAGGATAGAGCGCACCGCGAGGAGGAGGCAAAGACCAGCTAGTTTCTTGGAGTCTCGGGGGAGGCCCGGGAGATCGTGGAAGAGACATACCAGCGGGGAGAGAGCAATGGGGTGGTCCGTCACGGTGGATACAGTCGAGCAGACGGCCTCCCAGAACTGGGCCAGGCGAGGGCAAGACCAGATCATATGGATATAGTCAGCCTCATCCCGACCACATCTGGGGCAGTTGGCAGGGTAGTCGGCCGACATACGATGTAGTCTGATCGGGGTATAGTGGAATCTGTGAAGAACTTTGAATTGGATAAGTTTGAACCGAGAGTTGAAAGAAACCCGTTGTGTGCGGTCGCATAGGTGGGTCCAACGATCATCGGACATCTCCACACCAAGGTCCGCCTCCCAGGCGAGTTTCAGTTTGGTGAAGTCTGGAATCGATCTGGACTGCAGCATGGTGTATAGCCTAGAGATCTTGCCCCTCCTAGGGGTGGGAGAAGTGAGCTCGTCTATAGCAGGGTCATCAGGCGGTATTGCGGGGAATGTTTGGTAGTGTCGTTTAAGGGTCTTTCGAAGGGATGCATATTGGAGCCATACGCTCTGGCCCCTTCTCAGGGGTAGGGGGAGGTCAGACCATTCGACGAATATACCCTGGTCGAACACGTCGCGTAGCAGTTCGAAGCCCAGGTCCGCCCATCGGCGCACTGCTACCAATGGGACCCGCGGGACCCCGGGGAGAAAGTTCCACAGTGGAAGATTACCGTGGAAGGCGTAGGCAGTCCCCAACAGACTCCACGTTTTTGCCAGTGCAACGGCTGTGCAGGCAACCGGGCTCTGCGAGTTCCGAGTCAAGGGGGCGGGTTGTAGCACCAGGGAGCGGATGTCTCGGTCAGCTACTGCGAGCCTCTCAAGTCGGACATGCGGGGCAGGATCCGTGGTATCAAACCAATAGGAGGTATATTGGATTTGTGACGCCATCCAGTATTTAAGAAAGTTAGGGGCACCGAAGCCCCCGTAAGACATGGGGGTGGAGAGGGTCCCGATTTTAAGACGAACCGCACCCGAGTGCCAAAGAAAGGAGTTCACGGTGCAGTCTAATTCGCGGAAAAAGCCCGCCCCCGGCCATAAGGGAACATTAGCGAACCTATAGAGCAGTTGGGGTAATACTACCATCTTCAACAGGCCAATTCTGCCAGCCAGAGATATTGGGAGCTTGTCCCAGACCTGAATCTTGGCTGTCAAGTGCGTGAGGTATTTCTGGTAGTTTTCGTGGAATGTCCGCTCGTGTTGGCGAGTCACCACCGTCCCAAGGTACGTAAATGTGTCTTGAGCCCAAGTGAAACCGAAGGCATCAGGGAAGTGAGGGGTGCATTCCGTGAGCGGAAAAAGGGTAGATTTCGAACAGTTCACTTTAAGGCCAGAGATCCGGCCGAAGCGACTAATGTCTGCAAGTATAGGGGGTAAGTTGGCCGAGGGAGAGCGCACAAACAGCAAGGCATCATCTGCATAGAGGGGCACTATGTCTGTGTGTCCCGTGGAGCGGAGACCCTTGTCGGCATGACGTTGGCGGAGCATGTCGGCGAACGGCTCGATTGCTATCGCAAAGATCAGGGGAGAAAAGGGACATCCCTGTCTCGTTCCCCTGGCGATCTTGAAAAGGGGAGAGTATCGGTCCACCGTACTGACCCTGGCAACCGGTTCAGAATAAAGCAGTCTGATCCAGGAGATAAAAGAGGGGCCGAATTTACAGCACTCAAGGACTCGCCATAAATACTTCCATGAGACCGAGTCGAATGCCTTTTGCATGTCAAGGGCAACAGCCACAGCGTGTGTGTCGGGGCTGATTCTATCAATAATGTTGAATAGCCGCCTCAAGTTCAGGGAAGTGGAGCGACCTGGGATAAAACCGGCCTGATCTGGATGGATAATAGATGGCAGAAGGGGAGCCAGCCGGAGAGCCAGAGCCTTGGCAAATATTTTGACATCGCAGTTTATGAGGGACAGTGGGCGATACGAGCCGCACTGTGAAGGGGGTTTGCCGGGTTTAAGTAGCACAGCGATCGTGGCTTCACGGAGAGAAGGAGGAAGTGCCCCAGCCCCAACAGATTCCTCCCAGAGAGCCAGCAAATGGGGAATCAGTTGTGCCTTGAAGCGTTTGTAGAACTCGACTGGAATACCGTCCGAGCCAGGTGTGCGGCCCGAGGATAGGGAGTCAATTGCGGTCGAGAGCTCCTCCCGTGTGAGTGGGGAGTCGAGGGAGCCCGCGGCCTCCGGGGATAGGGTCGATAGAGGAAGGGTATCGAGAAAGGAGTCAATCTCCGCCAACGAGACTTCATCGGCATTGGAGTACAAAGATTCATAGAAGGTGAAGAATTCCCTATTGATCTCCTGTGAAGAGACCGCCATGGAACCGTCAGATCTCTCAACCCCGAGGATGTGCGGGGGCCCCGTCTCACGCCGGATCAACCTAGCGAGGAAGCGGCCGGGGCGTTCCCCCTCCCCGTACCTCCTAGCCACACCAGGGTTATCGAGGAACCTCTGCTCGCGGTCCGCAAGAGAGCGGAAGTTATCCAGTTCCTCCCCAATGCTAGCGAGGTTGCCCGGAGTGGAGTGTAGTGAGCATGTGGCTTCCAGAGATGAAAGTCTGGATTCGCTGGCGGCGAGGTCTCTGCGGATTGACTTAAGAACCCAGCTTTCCTTAGACAGCGCAATCCCTCTAGTGTAAGCCTTGAATGATTCCCATAGGGTTGCGTGGGACGTTACCGAGCCCATATTGGTCTCGAAGTACTCCTCAATCGACAGTTCAAGTTCGGTACAAAACTCAGGGTCCAGCAGGGAAAGGGGTTTTAATTTCCAGTGTCGGGAGCGGGCGGGATCGGGGCCCCAGTCTACTGTAATGGTGACAGGAGAGTGGTCAGAGAGGGTTCTCGGAAGGATCGTTAGTTGTGTTACATTCTTGACTAGTATGTTAGAAATCACCCACCTATCAATACGAGAATAGGAGTCGTGAACCGAGGAGTAAAAGGAGTAGATGCGGGAATCCGGGTAGAAGAACCTCCACGCGTCCACCATGGCCAGACGGGGAAGGGAGGAAAGTGCCGCATAGGCCGCCCTGGAGAGGTGACGGGGCCTGGAGCCCGATCTATCCAGGGCTATATCGAAGATCGTGTTAAAATCCCCTCCCCAGAGGATTGGAACAAGGGGGAAGCCATCGAGAAGGGAGGTGACCTGCACATAAAATTCCGGGTCGTCAAGGTTAGGGCCATAGATATTCAGGAGGATCACTTCCTTATGGTGCAGCATGGCGTGAAGAAGTACATATCTACCCTGGGGGTCGATTTTCGAGGAGATGAGGGAAAAGTGGAGGCTCCTATGAATGAGGGTCATGACTCCTCGGCTCTGGGAAGAATAATCAGTGAAAAACCGGTGAGGACCCCAGGATTTGGCGAAGCGCATGCAGTGTATAGAACGAGCATGAGTCTCCTGAAGGAAGAGAATCTTGGATCGGTGGCGTTCGGCCTGCAGCTGGAGCTGTCTCATCTTCCTATAGTTCCCCAGACCTCGCACATTCCAGCTCATAAAGGTCAGGGCACTCTCAGTCACAGTATGGCGGTATTAAGAATAAAGCTGAATGTCGGGGACCGAGAGGTCAAATTAACAGTTCCACAGGAGCATATCACAAATGCCCCAGCACAGTTCGCCTTCGCTGCCATCGCCATTTTTCCAATAACAAAAACCCAAACAACCCCAACATACCCCACCCCCACCCACACCCCCCTCCCAATCAGAGGGATGACCAGCCCATCCCTTAGTAAACAAAACAAAAGCAGAGGCATCATCGCCTGGGGGTCTGAAGGCCCGACTGGCCGTAACGCTCCGGGTTGCAGCAGAGCAAATAGTGCATGGGAAGCCCGTGACGGATGAGAGATGCATATTAGACAAAGTTCTCGCCAAGGGAACAGCGGGCGAGCACCAAGGTCGAGCTGAACAAGCAGGTTGCGGGAGAAAGGATTGGCATGGTCCCAGTTCCGGGGGGGCGAGTGGACCAAACGCCTCCCATCGGGGACCAAGGATCACCGCTGTGCCGAGATCAGAGGGAGGGGATCAGCCAGGGAAGTGTTCATCGATGAACTTGGAAGCCTCTTCCGGGATAGTGAAGAACAGCACCTGATTGGAGTACTCTATGCGAAGCTTGGCAGGGTAGAGCATAGCGTATTTTATGGAGTGGTCTCGCAACCTGCGTTTCACCGCCTGGAAGGTCTTGCGTTCCCGCTGGACCGCAGTCGAGAAGTCGGGATAGAGGTGGAGTCCGAGCGGTCTTCTAATTCCTGTGAGGGCGCCCTGGCGACGGGGGCCCAACAGAAGGCAAAGCACCGCGAGTCTGCGGGCACCAGGAGCGCCGAACGGTCGGGCTCCTCTGCTGCCAGGCAGGGCGCATCCTCTCCAGCGCCATAAACCACGAGCCAACACGAGAGGGCGCTAGAGAGCCGACCAAGATGGCAGCTCACTAGAGAGCTCCGCACCGATCCCGAGAAAGATCCTGATAAAATAGCTTCATTCTCCCCCGAATCCCTCCCCATCGGTCTCGATATCATACCCCAAGTCTCTAACGTCTGGCGGATACCAATTTCAACGCCATCCGCCATTATCCTGGTCAACGCAGCGGCGGCGTAGGTGAGGCCGCGGTGGTGCGGCTCTTCTGCAGCGGGGTGTTCGACCCTCCAGCGTCATCCTCGCCCGAGCGATCACCCCTGGATTCAATCGGGGAGCGGGCTACCGGGCAGGGTGAGCGGCGCCCGGGCCCCCTGGAGGTGGTGCCCGCGGCAGGCCAGAAATCCACGGCACGAGAACAGCAGGGTCGGCTGAGAACCCGCCCGGCCCGCCTGCGCCATCGACCCTCCGGTCGATCAGAGCGCTGCCGCTCACCTCCAGCCTACAGAGCCCCCCCAGACCCAGCCGGAGAGAGAGGGAACGTATCTGAATACACCACCGACGCCAGGTAGGAGAGATGCCGCCCCGGCCTCGGCCGCTTCGCCCCAGGTCTCATCCCCAGCCTGCAGATCCCCGCATGGCTGCCCAACCCCGCGTGAGGGACATTCCACAGGCCTCCAACTCCTTGAAATCCTAACGGCCCCAACCACAGCCCCATCTCCAGCGAACGACCCTCAACATCGGACACCCCGCGCGACGATCAAACGTGAGGCCCACGCGGCTACCCCATCCAGGCCTTTCGGGCCCGGCCGTGGAAGTACTTTAAAACTCTCAAACTCTCCAGCCTCCTAAATCCACACGGCCCGGCCCCACCATCTCCAAAACGTCCTGCCGAGTGCGGTCAAGCGAACAAAGAACATAGCGAGAGAACTCGCCGCTGGGGCCCACACCGCGCTGCGACAACTCCTCGGCACCGGCGAACTTGTGGAAGGCCTCTGCCGTTATTCTGAAACCCGACAACGAGACACAACGACCACAGCGCCACACAACTATTACTCAAGCCAGACGGCCGGGCCCTTTGCCCCTACACCCAGCAAAGTCGGGAATCCAAGTCAGCATGGGCAAAATTGACAAATCGCAGCGGAAATTGATGTTTGAAACCGGGGCCATAGCCAAAACTCCCAAGCAGTCGAATTGAGAGATAGCGCCATCACCAAGCATGGAACGGGAGGCCAAGCCGATACCCTCCCAATCTCTCGACATACGAGAAATATTGCTCGAACTCAAAACAGGCATAGGCAACCTTGATGCCAAAATTGACACCCTCTCATCCAAAGTCGACCAAACACAACACCGCCTTGATAAACACGGCGAGAGGCTAGACACCGTTGAACAGAGGGTCTCCGATCTGGAAGACAACACCACATCCTTGTCCTCCAAAGTGTCATCATTAGAGCGCCAAGTAAAAGAAATTGTCGCCAAAAACGAAGACTTAGAAGGGCGCAGCCGCCGCAACAAAATTAGACTGGTGGGGATCAGAGAGCAACAAAATCCTGCAAAAATGGAAGACTTCGTGGAACGACTATGCAAAGAAATCTTTGGAACAACCCCCTTCTCGCCGCTATTTGTGGTTGAAAGAGCTCACAGGGTCCCAACCAACCGCCCAATTCCAGGAACGGCACCTCGCCCCATTATCGCCAAACTGCCGAATTTCAGAGACTGCAATCTAATGCTCAGGTTTGCCAGGGACAAAGGCGACATTCAATTCGACGGTGACAAAATCCAAATCTTCCCCGATTTTTCACCAGCGGTGCAAGCGTCCCGAAGAGCCTTTGATGGAGTTAAACGTCGCCTCTGAGAGGAGCAAATTCAATGCTTTTTCCAGCCAAATTACGTATCCTCCATGCTGAAAAAACGCAATTCTTCACGTCACCAGAAGAAGCCAACATCTTTCTTAATAATGTTGCATGTCGCCCATTATGTGAAATGCCTAGACCACCACGAGGGAGAGCGAGGAATGGGAGCGATCCGCCCTGAAAAGCACCCCACATTCAGCTCGGCTTAGGTGATCGGGAAATGAGCAAAAGTCAGTTATATACACCTCGGGATGGGTGTTCTTGGAGGGCACCAGCGCCCCGTGCACAGCACTGTTCACAATGTTACTTGGGGTGGGGTCACAGTCGGGCGGGTTGGGGGTTGCCCGACGGGGAGGGAAAAAGGGGAGATGGGACACAAGTTGGGGAAAGTGTTCCCAGAAGAAACAAGCCAAGAGTTTTAGACGTGCACCGACTGGGGCCAAAACTAGCCCCACCCGCACGCGACCGAGACCAATGTCTCTACCTCGGATATACGAACATCCTTGTCGAATCAACATGCACTCCCAAAAAGCGGCCTTAAGCACTCAAAACCACCAACCAAACAGTAATAGAGCAGCAGAAACAACGCAGCAACTCTAAGCAAATTCAAACTAGCTACATGGAACATTAAAGGAGGCAATCAGCCCTCCAAAACCAGGAAGTTGCTACACTACCTCCGACGTCACAACGTTGATGTAGCTCTCATACAAGAGACACATCTACGACCGAACTCAGAAAACCACTGGGCAAAAACATGGGGATGCCACAGATACTTCGCCTCGTTTTCATCATACGCAAGGGGAGTCGCCATACTCATCAGCAAATCAACAAACTTCAGACTAATTCGACTCCGAAGGGAGAACACTGCTCGTCCACGGAACCATAGACTGGGAAGAAATAATCATGATCAACTCCTACGGCCCCAACATCGATGGTCCCAATAATTTTGACTGGGTCTAGACCCACATTGCATCAAACAGGGAAGCCACAATAATATGGGGTGGCGATCTGAACACCCCACTCGATCCTCGTACAGACAAATCACACAAAACCACCGCCCCTCGCTCCAAGGCGAGTATGCAAATATCCGAAATATGAAAAGCACACAATCTCATTGACATATGGAGGAGCAAACACTGTGAATGTCGTGAGTTCACCTTCTACTCCTGGGTACACAAATCCAGCTTGAGACTTGATTACATCTTAGTGCCGGCACATAGCAGACTCCAATGGGGCGAATGCCAAATCCTTCCCATGTCCATCTCAGACCATTCAGCGGTCACCTTAGTGTGCACGACATCTCGGAGCAACTTCACCAGGTCTCATTGGAGATTCAAGCCCAGAGCCCTCCAAGATCAACTCTTTGCCGAGGAACTTCGTTCCGAACTGAGCGCATTTATCGAGACAAACCAAGGCACGGTAGCTTCGCCGGGAACACTCTGGGAGACACTGAAATGTTTTATCAGAGGAGTGTGCCTAGCAAAAGAAAATGGAATCCTAAAGAGGTTAAGGGAAGAACCAAACACATGTGAAAATCGCCTCAAAAAACTTGAACAATCAGCTACAGTCAAATACCCCCGGCTCGCTGGCCGCTCTCAAGGCAGAATTGGAAACCTTCAGATCACTAGCAGATAGAGAAGCCAAATTCCTAGCAAGCCACCACAAAATCCACCCGTATGGCGAGGGGCAACTACCCGATGCGTTACTTGCAAGACTAATCGCAGAACGAAAACCCACGACAGTCGAGGCGGTGCGGGACACGTCGGGAACCCTTGTATACTCTGAGGACGACATACTGGAAACATTCCGCAAATATTACCAAAACTTATATAACTCCAATTATTCCAGGGAGCCCGCCGAAATAACAGAATACCTAAATACAACCGAACTATATTGGACGAGTGCCGAGTTAAACGAGCCGTTGAACGCACCCATCACCTCAGCAGAGATCCTAGAAGTCATTAAAGAATTGCCGAGCACCAAAGCCCCAGGACCGGTCGGCCTAACAGGTGAATTTTACAAATTTTTCGCAGACATCCTTGCCCCGCTCCTGCTCCAAGTCTTCGAAGAAGCCATAGCCAAAGACCAACTTCCACCAACTCTTTACACGGCGAATATCATTCTCCTGCACAAAACAGGTAAACCCAAGGATGATTGTGCCTTCTACAGGCCCATATCGCTAATCAATCTGGATAACAAAATCTTTGCAAAGATCCAGACTAGGAGGTTGATGCCACTCATGCCCGCAATGGTTCTGGTGGATCAAGCAGGATTCGTTCCAGGTAGAAATACATCATTCGGCCTCAGAAGAATGTTTGGAGCGATGTAGGCCCTCAACCCAGAAAACCAAGCGGTAGCAGTACTTCTCGACGCCGAGAAGGCGTTTGACTCTGTGGAATGGCCCTTTCTATTTGCAAAATTGGAACAAATGGGCCTCGGTAAACGATTCATCCAAATGATAGGCCTTCTCTACAAATACCCGACATCTAAAATCAAACTCTGAAACAAAAGCTCCTCCGAAATCCTCTTAAGCAGAGGGACCAGACAGGGCTGCCCACTGTCAGCATTGCTCTTCGCCCTGGTCATGGAACCCCTAGCGTCTGACCTAAGGCTTTATCATCTGCACAGAGGCCTCGCCTTCGGCCCGCACAAAATGGTAGTTTCACTTTACGCCGACGACATAGCACTCTTCCTTCGCGACCCAGATGACAACCTGAATCCGGTGATGCGAGCAGTCCTCAAATTCGGCAACTTTTCAGGACTAAAAATCAACAATGCAAAATCGATAATTTTCCCCCTCACCGAATCAACCAAAGAATTTCAGGACGATTTCGCCCTCCACTGGCAACACTCGAAGGTCCGATATCTGGGGATTCTCATGTCCACAACCAGCACTGACATCATGCAAGACAACTACGAGAAAACACTCGACACCATCCAAACAAAAGCGAACAGATGGAAAACACTTCCCCTCACACTTTGGGGCAGTGTGTCCCTAGCGAAAATGGTGATCCTCCCTAAACTACTCTACCTCTTTACAAACATCCCCCTACTACTCACGCAAGAATTCTTACGGCGAATCAAATCCATCCTTCTTGACCTTATCTGGGCTGGCAAGGTGGCCTGAATAGCACACAGCACTATGATTCTGCCCGTAACGCAAGGCGGACTGGCTTTACCCGATATAGAAAGTTACTACTGGGCAGCGCAAGCACAGTTCCTGAGCCATTGGTATGCAACACACTTCATCCGGCCACATGTGCAAATCGAAAGAGCTCGGGCAACACTCTATCTTCTCCGCGCAGTCATACTTAACGAACCACCGACACCCTCAACGCCAATGAACACAATGGTCACGAAGCACACGATTTGGAAAAAAATCGCCAAAAGAAATGGAATCCAAACCAGATATTCTCCCCTCCTTCCGGTGAGAAGTATTCCAGGGATACCCATAACATCTGAAAAGGTTTTCCAGCGCTGGAGCAAGAAATTGCAAATCCACTCATTGGGCGACCTGTTTCTGAACGGCTCATTCCTCTCGATTCAGGAAGCTCGAGACAAAGGTGGAAACAACGCCCTCGACGTTTTCATGTACTACCGAACTCGACACGCCATACAGTCCAGCTTTCCCACGTTCCCGCTCCAACCACCGACCTGGCTACTGCTCCACGGACTGATTCAAACCCAAGGAGATGGCCGCCTGGTGTCAAATATTTATAAAGCCTTGCTAACAGAAAAACTCACTCGCTGCTTAAAAGCTCGAACAAGGTGGGAAAAAGCTCTGAACACTACGATACTCGACGAAGACTGGTCATACATACTACGACTCACAAAGAAAGTGGCAATAAACACAATGTATAAACAAATTCACTTCAACTTTGTCCATCAGGTCTACCACACTCAAGCAAGACTTCACGCCCAGAGGACGACAATATCCTCCTCATGCTCTCGCTGTGGGCACCCGGAAGCCGACTTTGTCCACCTGTCATGGTCGTGCCCCGAAATAGGAACTTTCTGGACAGCAGTCCTAGAGAAAATCTCGGCTATAATCGAGTGCAACTAGAACTTGACCCAACACTGACCATGCTGGGTCTAACCAACCAACCAACTACCAGAACATACCAGAAAACTGGCGAACCTACTTTTAGTCCTGGCACGCAGATGAATAACTTGCAACTGGGGCAGAGGACCGCCACCAAAACTAAAGCAATGGCTCCACGATGTCACCTACTGTCAAGACACCGAAATGAGCTACTTACGAACTCTGCCCCTCCACGCACGCCCCCCTGATATCTGGGGCCTCTATATTGCATACCTGTTAAATGCAGACGACGACTCGATTTCACAGTCTCCACCTCCAATACAAAACTGTCACGGCAACCGGCCACTCCAATAGCAGCCATGAGTGCCGAACAACCACAACACTAGAACTGATGTGAAACTGTGCCCGACATCAAGCAGGGATCGTTCCGAGGGAGGGAGGGGGGGGTAAAGGGTCTTGTGACCGGTGCACGGTCTTGTAATGTCTTATTATTTCATGGTTGTAAAACTAATAAAGTTACACAAAAAAAACAAAACCATGAGCCAACGCTCTGGCTCAGGGAAGAGGAAGGCCGAGAACCCTGCGAAGCTTCTGGAGAGGCCCCGGTCGAGCTCGAAGGATCCGGCCGAGGGGGAGCGAGGCGGTGACCCTCCCCCCCAAGGTGAAGGCCACATGCCCACATAAGGTGGTAAAGGCCTTGATTCACCCGGCCAAGGCCTTTATCGAGGAAGTCGCGGCGGCCCTGGCGCAGCCTGTGGAGGCTACACCAGTGGAGGCAACCTCAGGGTCCAGAGTCTCCCTGCCTCCGCAGAGGGAAGCCTCTTTCAGACCCATTGAAAAGACCCCCGTGAAGACCCCGTCGGAAAAAGAGGGGGGGCGGTGGCCATTGTGGACATGGATACAGCATTCGAGGAGGAGCTGGTAAAAGTCCTAGAGGGCCTAGACTAGGGCATCAAAGAGGCCCGTTCCCACGGGAGGGATCCCGACGAAGGTGACAACGAGAGCGATGGCGGCACCGGCTAAGAGTCCTAGTCACCCGTCGCTTCCGGAGCCGCAGGACAACTCGGCGGCCATTTTGTTGGCAATACAATCCTTATGTTCGGCGATGAGGACGAGATTGCCCTTACCACCGACGGAGGAACCGGAACCAGGCTCGACGGAGGAGCCAGAGCCAGGCCCGGCGGGAAGCCCCTCAAACAAGAGAAGACGGATCCATCCAGCCCTGCCTTTTCAGCCCTCGCAGCCTACTCCACCTTTGCCCACGTCCCCTGTCCCTGGGGATGCCACGGGAACGGACACTGCCATGACAGGTACTGACGACGACGGCAGTGACGACGGGACGGAGCTCCCATCGCCCCCAGCCCGGGCCTACCCGCCCGATGAGATTGGATCTTTCCATGCGATGATCGCCAGGGCATCCAAGCTTTTTCAGCTCTGCCTCGAAGAGGTTTCCTTTCCCAACGGCGTAAGGCCAAGAGGAAAACAGTCCTCGCCGTGCCTCTGCTGGATGACACCTGGGGCGAGGGTCTCACCCTCCTCAAGAACCCGTCTACGACGCCTGCCAAGAGGGATCGGTACGAGAAGTAGTACCGGGTCCCCGACGTGGCCCCTTTGTGCCTTAGGGCACAACCAACCCCTTACTCGGTCGTCTCAGCGGCAGCCAAGAAGAAAGCGGGGGGGGGGGGCCATCGGCCTCAGCGTCAACTTCCCCGCCGGATGGCGAAGGAAAGAAGCTGGACGCAATGGGACGAGTTATCTCGTCGGCGGCAACAACGATTAAGGCGGCCAACGCCCTTGCGATCGTGGCCCGCTACGACAGGGAGTTCTGGTACAAGATCACCCCCCTGTTGGACTTCCTACCAGACGACAAGAGGGCCGAGGCCCTGGAGATCTCGCAAGAAGGCGAAGTGGCATCGGACCACACCATTAAGGTGGCAACGGACATTGCCGACACTGGTTTCCGCCAGCTAGGCAACGCAGTTTGCTTTAGACGAGGGTGGCTCAAGGCGACTGATTTCCGCCAGGACGTACAAGCGAAGGTTTTGGACATGCCGTTCGACGGGAACAATCTGTTTGGGAAAACAGTGGATGAGTCCCTCCAAGCCATCAAGGCGGACACGGAGACAGCTAAGGCCCTAGGCGTTCCCCGGCAACTAAGGCGTCCTTTCAGAGCACCGGAGGCAAGCAGGGTGCCTCCAAGGGATTCGGCGGTGGCTCCTCTACGTACCGCCAAGCGGCCTGCTCCTCATTGCAGGAAGCCTATAGAGGACGAGGCAAGTCGGATGGACCCTGCCGTCGTCGCCAGGGAGGCCAAGGAGGCAAGGCGTCCTCCAAGCAAAATTGAACCGACTGTGGTGTCGGGCCCCCACCGAAGCACCACGGTGGGAGGCCGGCTGGCCAAGTTCGTCAGCGTGTGGGAGTCCATCTCCACCGACCGTTGGGTGCTGGACGCCCTGGCCCAGGGGCACGCCCTTGAATTTCTAAAAAAGTGCCCCCACATTCCACCCGTGGTCAGGAAGGAAAATCACGTCCCTCAACTGCTATTGGAGGTAAGGGCGAGGCCCAAAAAAGGTGCCATCGAGCTCGTCCCGAAGAGGCTCCAGGACTCCGGAGTATACTCAAGGTACTTCCTCGTGAAAAAGTAGACAGGAGGATCGCGACCCATCCTGGACCTGCGGCGACTGAACAAGTACATCAAGGCACAGAAGTTCCGGATGGTCACCCTCCAGCACGTGCTGGGACAGCTGGAGGAGGGTGATTTCCTGTCGTCGTTGGATTTGGAAAATGCATACTTTCACATACCCATTTTAAAAGGATACTAAAAGTTCCTCAGGTTCGTGGTCCAAGGGCGGCACTACCAGTTCAAGGCCCTCCCGTTCGGACTGAAATCGGCACCCAGGGTTTTCACCAAGTACCTTGCTCCAGTGGCGGCGTGGCTGCGCCTACAGGGGATCCACGTCTACTCCTACTTGGACGATTGGCTCATCCGCGCAAGGACAAGGGAGCTCGCCGTGGAACACACAGCAAAGACCGTCCAGCTACTCACGGACCTGGGGTTCTCCAACTTCCCCAAGTCCCACCAGGTCCCCTCAAAAGTCGCACTGTTTCTGGAAGCCAAGCTCGACACAGAGGCGCGTCTGGCCTCGCCGTCGGAGGAAAGGACAAAGGCCATCCTGGGCAGGGTGCAGCGTCTGCTGGCCACAGACGTGGCCAAGGTGAGGTCCATTAAGTCCCTCCTCGGGATGATGTCCTCTTGCATATATCTTGTGCACCTGTGCTGGCTTCGGATGCGCCCTCTACAGGAGTTCCTCGACGCCCGCTGGATACAAGCAACGGGCAGCTTCGAAGACAGGATCCCTCAACGAGACCTTCCGACGAGCGATCCGGTGGTGGGGCACCCGCACTCATCTGGCGGCAGGAACAGATTTTCAGACCCCCGCCCACCAGATGACGGTGACAACGGATGCCTCCCTGGAGGGGTGGGGAGCGCACACCGGAGATCTTCACGCGAGAGGCCTTTGGCTCCAAGAGGAGAAGCCACTCCACATCAACATCCTGGAGCTCCGGGCAGGGTTCTGGGCCCTCAGGTCCTTTCTCCCGTCCCTCAAGGGCAAGGTTGTGAGGATCCTCACCGACAACACCACCACAATGTTTTACATCCGGAAGCAGGGCGGAACCAGGTCCCCAGCCCTATCCAAGGAAACCCAGGATCTGTGGCATTTGGCAGTTGCTCAAGGGATGTTTCTGGTGCCGTTTCATCTGGCAGGGATAAAAAACGCCATCACCGACTCACTCAGCAGAGAGCTGCGCTAGTGCCATGAGTGGGAACTACGCCAGGACCAAGTGGACCGACTCTTTCAGCGATGGGGCAAACCCCAGATCGACCTGTTCGCAACGGCGACAAACTCCAAAAGTGCCAGAGGTTCGCCAGCAGGTTTCCCCAACCGAGGAGCATGGGCGATACTTACTCTTTCCCCTGGGACGGCCTGTTCCTATATGCGTTCCCGCCGTTGCTGCTCCGACTCGTCAACCAGCTCAAGAAGTCCCGGTGCAGGATGATCCTCGTCGCACCGGCGTGGTCGAGACAGATCTGGTTCCCGGAACTTCTGGACTTGTCAGAGTCCCCACCAGTCAAGCTGTTGGCGGACGCAGATCTTCTCTCCAGAGAATGAGGCGCCATTCTTCATCACGACCCAGAGTCGCTGAACTTGCAGGTCTGGCTCCTGCAGCACTAGAGTTTGGAGGGTACGATATCCCGGCCGACTGCAGAGAGGTTCTTGCGAAGGCCAGAGCGTCCTCAACTCTCAAGTGCTACGGACATAAGTGGAAGAGGTTCTCGATCTGGTGCCGGGCACAGAAGATTAACCCTCTGCGGATTACGGCCCCTCAAGTATTACCGTACCTACTGTCGCTAGCCAAAGCTGGACTATCTCACTCTTCAATCAAGATACACATGGCAGCGATTTCCCGATACACCAGCACTACAGGGCCATCATCCCTGTGGTCTCATCGCCTGGTTAAGGAATTTATGAAAGGACTGTTTCGTTCATTCCCGCCGGTGAAGGCACCAGCCCCGGCGTGGGAGCTCAACGTGGTGCTGACCAGGCTCATGGGTCCGCCATTCGAGCCGTTGCATTCGGCCCCATTGAAGTTTCTGTCGTGGAAAACAGCGTTCCTGGTGGCCATCACCTCTGCATGACGAGTGGCAGAGATCCAGGAGCTATCCTGCAAGCCTCCATACCTGACCTTTCACGATACGAGGGTAGTGCTGAGGACGCACCCCTCCTTCATGCCCTATGTGCTGTCGGACTTCCATCTCAACGAGCCCTTGATGTTACGAGTTTTTTTCCCCGTCGCCGGCCGAGAGGACTTTGCACTCGCTGGATGTAGCTAGAGCGCTGAAGTTCTACGTGGACCGAACAAAGAGTTTTCGGAGGACATCACAGCTGTTTATGAACTTTGGACCTGTGAACCAAGGGAAGGCTCTCTTGAAGTCTTCCATTTCCAGATGGCTCTCCGGCTGCATCATGCACTGTCATCGGTTGGCAAACCGACCGTTGCCCGGCCATCCGAGAGCCCATTCGACCAGAGCTATCGCTGCTACCAGAGCGTTCTTGTCTGGTGTGCCCCTGCTGGACATCTGTAGGGCTGCTATGTGGAGGTCGATGCACACCTTCACGAGATTCTACTGCCTCGACCGGGATTCCCGGGTCGGCCAAGCAGTGCTGCGCAACCTGTTCGCCTAAGGTGAGCCTGGTGTGGAGGTAAGAAATGCTTAATGTTGAGTTTTGATGTAATGCTTAATGTTAAGCCTTTGCCACCTCCCGTGGTTGTGCATGTGTGTACTGCTATGTATTTATTCATGAGCATGTGAATCAATGCCATGCCCCATGCTGGAGAAGGAACAAGTTACTTACCTGTAACTTTTGTTCTCCAGCATGGGTCTGCCATGGATTCACATGCGAACCCTCCGACCTACCCCTCTGCCGCTCTTCTCTAGGACCTACTGCCACTTTACGTGCTACCAAATCCGAAGATGGCTGCCAGAAGAGGGGCTTAGGTACAGGGCAGTCATTGGCTAGGGGCAGTATGACCCAGAGACCAGTGATTAGTTTTTAGGAGAAAGACAGTTCAGAAGTGAAACTGATTTTTTTCTTCACTGAGGATTGCCAGCCTGATGGGGAATATTCATGAGCATGTGAATCCATGCCAGACCCATGCTGGAGAACAACAGTTACAGGTAAGTAACTTGTTCCTTCAGCCGATTCCTCATCTGAGGTAATCCGGTGTCGGACAAAGTCAGATTCCCCACTTAAATGGGATGCCTTTAGAGTTGAAATGATACAAATTTTTCGAGAATGCGGCCTCGACCTCATCGAAAGAATCGCGGAAGAGCCATGCCCCGGTCCCTCATTTCAGACAACTCGGGGGAAGTCGAAGTCTACTTCGAGGCCAAGCATGAAGCCGGCTATAGGTCAAGAATACTCGACCCGATGTAAAGGCGTTGAAGGTATCGACTTGAGAACCGATTCAGTTTTCGATACAGTCTTCGATACAATCGAAGAAGCGCCAAGAGCGATTACGAGTAAATCAACCCGTTTTTTGAAGCCGTCTTCGACGCTGTCGACGGAAACTTTTATCCCATCGAAACCTGTGCTAATTCAGGAGAAGATTTTCAAACCAATTCAAAAAAATAATTTTTGAAGTCTGTGTCCTCTATAAGGAGGAATATGCCTCTGATGAGATTTCTCCATTTGGGGTGCAGTTTGGCACTATAAATATGCCTGAAGAGCTCATTGATCAGGAATCTAGAATGAAAGACCTTTGTGACTCCCTCCAATCTGCTGGTGTCCTTTGTCGCCAGAATTGTTGTTTGGCAGGCCTGACCCCTCTGAACATCCAGATTCTGGTTACAGAAATCTCATAAACAGGGTTATGGAATATATGGGGTGGAGCCAAGCATCCCCAGTGTATGAGCAGAATGACAGACATCCTAGACCAGACACACCAACAATATATCCTTATACAGACCGATGCCACGCCAGCACCTCAGCACCTTTGGGGTGTTTAACTCTTCGAGAAATGTTTCCCAAATACTGTTTCATGTTATTTTAAAATAACCTCTCTAAAAACCCAATTAAATTCACATTTGGTTTATTCACTCTTCTCCTCAGAGAACCGATTCTGATATGTACAATTTGTCATCAGAAGAGCACAAGAAATATGAGAAATAAGAATAAAAAGATGCTGAAGCAGTTTTGCTAGACATCAAGAAGCACAAGGTATCGTACAAGTAATACTTTTGCCATAGCTTGTCGATTCTTGCTCATATTTTCTAACATGGGTCAAGATATTTTTACACATGCATGGATTTAGTAAAACCATGCTCCTTTACTTTCATTTTTACAGTGGTTGATTTATCAACTTTACAAAGTACCAGGCGATAGCGAGAGTCAGTCCACCCAAACCATGGGATCGCCAGTGCCTGGAAACGAGGCCATACATACTTTGTACCTCTGTCTGTGATACAGGGTGAGTACTGTGTGGCTTCTTGTCCCTAAATTCAGCAGCAGTATTTTTGAATGTTCTATGTAGGAAAGCCTCTCTAGTGTCTTGCACGAAATACTAATACATACATGTATCCTCTTTTCTGCCTCCCTCCCGTCTAGGACCAAGAGGTTCATTCGCCCTGAGGAAGGCTCAAGATTGATGCTGCTTCCATTGGCGACCCAAACGTGTTCCAGTACCTTCCTGTTGCTTTTTTATAGAAAAAGTCTGCATGAGTACTGTCAAATTGTTTAGATTCACAAACATGCACATTGGCAGATTACAGAACATGATCATGCATTGGTCATGCACTTCATAGTAGAAATCAGGAATACACACACAGGGATCCTGATCAGTAAACTTTCAACTGAAGAACACCTATGAGTATTTTCAATTTAAATCCGTGTTCCCATTGTTAGTAAACTTACAAATTCCTTTGTTTATTTCTTTCTTTATTATTTTGACACTTGTTGGTGTATCGTTTACTTCATACAACTTTAAATTATTAGTCCTAACTTGTAGATATTTTTACCAAAGTATATATTTGTCATTACTCACTGCATTATTAATAAATGTCGACACAAATCCGCTTAGACACTGTTTTATGTTTTCCTACTGGTGCCTCTGTAAGCACAGAACAGTGCTAGATGAATTGAAATGAACAATGCAAGTAAATTATGTTGCCTTAAGTGTTGATCCCCAATTTCCTTTGTTTCATATCCTAGACCAGGGACAGCAGAAGGATCCAATTCTGCCCTTCCAAAAAGCCCTTCAGAAAAGGTTTATGGCTAATTGTGAAGCTCCAGAATATAAACCTGCAGTGAACAGAAGTTTCTATAGGAAGTATAGACTCTCTAGCAGCGACCCAGACTACCTCACCAAGCACCCTACACCTGAGAGCTTGGTGGTTCAGGCTGCCATGTCAACCAGTCAATCTGCTTACCCTCTATCCTTCCAGATAGGGATGTCAGAGAGGTAGATGCCTGGGCTTGTAAGGATTTTACATCAGGTAGCATGGCCTTGAAGTCTACCAATGTCACCTGTACTTTGTCAAGTTTTTCCTATACCCTGTGGGACTGTTGCTATGGCAGCTGATCACATCCCGGAAGGCGAAGAAAGAGGCGGTTTCCTGGCTTTAGTAAAGGATGGAAAGGAGGCAATGGGGGAATGTCTCCAGTCAAGATTGGATGCTGCTGACCGCATCAGCAGATCCATGGCTGCAAGCACCGCACTGTGCAGATTTGCATGGTTGAAGTCTGGGTTTGCATTGTATGTGCAGGCCAGACTGCTCAACGTGCCCTTCGACGGCTCGAGGTTGTTCGGCAGCAAGGCGGATGAGTCTGGAGAAGCTGCAGACCTTCAAGGGGGTGGCTCAGTCTCTTAGCGCCTCCATTCGACAACCTCAACAGCCCTATTCAGGCTCATCTTCCTGGAGAGGTGATTCTTTTAGTTTCTATTCCTCAATTGGTAGAGGAAGAGGACAGGCCAATCCAAGGGGACAAAGAAGATTCCCTCGTGGTAGACGAAGAAGGGGTGCTAAATCAGCCCCAGCAGAAGCAACTGTACCCTCAGCCACTGCTGCAGCTGCCCCTAAATCTTTGAGGCCTTGACCCACAAGACCCCGGTGGGAGGCAGAATTTCTCAACATCTGAACGAATAGCAGGGCATTACTTGAGATGCTGGGGCATTAGAAACAGTAGCCCTAGGTTGCTGCCCTCCTTTTCAGAAAAGGCCTTGGGATCATCCACCGGGATACCACTGTCAAAATTCCAGATCCGCTCCTTGTGCAGGAAGTTTTAACCTTGCTAGAGAAAGATGCAATCGAACATGTACCTGTAGCAGAGAGGAACAAGGTTTGATATTCCCCCTATTTTCTTATTCCCAAGAAGGACAAAGGATTGAGACCCATCTTGAACTTGAGAAACTTGAACAAGTTCCTCAGGAAGGACACGTTCAAGAAGGTTACCCTTTCCCAGATCCTTCAGGCTCTCCAACTCCAAGACTGGTTCGTATCATTGGACCTTCAGGATGCTTACTTTCATGTGCCAATCCATCTCAAGCACAAAGTACCTGCGGTTAGTGGTTCTCATTAGCAGTTTCAAGTTCTGCCATTCGGGCTGACCTCCGCCCGAGGGTTTTCACCAAGTTGATGGCGGTAGTGGCAGGAAGTCTCAGGAGAGGGGATTCATCTCTACCCCTACCTGGACGATTGGCCAATCAGGGCTCACTCACCCAAACAAGCCCAGGAACATCTCAGCGTCACCTGCCACTCGCTTCACAGACTGGGCTTCTCCCTCAATTACAAGAAGTACCATATAATACCATTCTAAAGACTCCAGTTCATCTGAGCAGTCCTGGATACCTCATCAGGGAAAGCCTCGCCACCCGAGGTGAGAGCTCAACACATTCTGCAGATGGTAACAAAATTCCAGATTGCCCAGCATCTGCCGGCCTTCGATTTTCTAAGGTTGCTCGGTCTCCTGGCATTCTGCATTTTTCTGGTGCCAGAGGCCCGATTGAGAATGAGATCCCTTCAATGGGCTATCAGGAATCAGTGGTCCCAATTTTCAGGGAATATGTCAGATCAACTGCAAGTTCCGAGCAGAGTTGGTCAGGACCTTCAATGGTGGGCTTGCAAGGACAACATTCTCAAGGGATCATCTTTTGGGCAACCGTGGCCGGAGATAACAGTAGTGATGGATGCCTCACTCGCGGGGTTGGGAGCCCACACCAACAATCTGACAATCGGCGGTCGTTGGTCTCCATCGGAGTCCAAACTAGACATCAACCTTTGGGAGCTGAGGGAAATCAGACTAGCGCTGACGGCCTTTCTGCCATCTGTACGGGGAAAGAATGTACTGATCATGACAGACAACACAGTGGCCATGTACTACCTCAACAAGAGAGGTTTAGGGTCACTACCACCGTGCAGAGAAGCAATGCAGCTCTGGTTCTGGGCAATACAAGAAGGAATCTCTGTCGGCAGTTCACCTAGCCAAAGAGGAGAAAACAGCAGAGGACGCTCTGAGCAGGCGTAGCACAGTCTCCCACGAGTGGGAACTAGCTCAGGAAGTCTTTCAGGAGATCTTCACCCTTTGGGGAACCCTTCAAGTGGATATGTTTGCGACCGGTACCAACTGGAAGTGCGAACTGTATTGCTCAAAGGAATTTCCCCCAAGAGGAGCTCCGGGAGACTTGTTCGTAGTGGACTAAGAATGTTTACTCCTTTACGCGTTTCCTACAGTTTGCGTCATTGCTCATGTCATCGGGAGGTTGAGAAAGTTCAGGAAGTCCATGATCCTAATTGCCCCGGATTGGGCCAGGAGGACGTGGTACCCGAAACTTCTTGACATGTCCATCTGTCCTCCAGTACGTCTTCCACATAGAGAGGATCTATTCTCGCAAGAGGAAGTTTGGGTTCTCCATCCAGAAGTCAAGACACTCAGCCTTCACGCATGGTTTCTGAGAGGCTGAGGTTCAAGTATTGGGACCTCCCGGATGAGGTGATGGAGATTTTACTTTCGGCCAGAAGGCCAGCAACAAATCCCTGTATCGTTGTTGTTGGAATAAGTTCAGTAACTGGTGCAAGGACAAGAATGTGGTTCCATTTAAATGTGGCACTCCCATTGTGCTTTCTTTTCTGTTTCATTTGGCTAATCTGGGGCTCCAGATTGGGACCGTAAAAGGATATCTATAGGCGCTTACTATTTTTAAGCGCTACTCTGAAGAGATTTCTTATTTCAAAATACCCCTAATTGTTCAATTTCTGAAAGGGCTTACAATGTGTATTCCCTCCAGTCCCATTCAATGTCCCTGCTTGGGATTTAAATCTTGATTTAAAGTTTCTAACATGTATCCCCTTCGAGCCTTTACGTTTGTGTCAGTTAAGGCTCCTAACTTTGAAAACAACCCTACTTATTGCATTAACATCAGCCCACAGGGTAAGTGAGTTGCATGCTGTTTCATGCAAGCCTCATCATACTATTTTCTAGAAGGATAAAGTTGTCCTCGGAGTGAAACCATAATTCCTACCGAAAGTAGTCTCCAACTTCCATCTGTTGCACAATATAACGCTACCAACCTTTGTAAAGACCGGAGGGGGGTGGTCTGTACTTCTGCTCTCTTTGTGGTATTCCTACCAGTGAGAGGTCCCCAGATATACTGTTGTTCTCCCGTTCATTCCGCTGGGTCACACTCCAGCATCCAATCACGACTAAGGGCATTCATTCATGCAGGCAGGCAGCCAATCAGGAACACAGTGCATTCAGGTCATTCACTTCTCTCCAGACACTCACAACAAGTTGTGTATTGGGACAAGTACTGAGCCATTCAACACTCCACACTGCATTCATGCCGGTTTCGGGCAGGGCGGTCTCAGTCATTGTGTCAAACACCAGATACTTTACACCCACAACATAGAATGCGTATTCGTCACACACTCCATTCACCCAGGTCCCACCCACAGGCATACCCACTACATACGGTCGTTGAGAAGGCTCCAGCCAGTCTGGTCAGCACTTCCCCACACTACCATGGAACTTCCACCCAACAGCCAGTCAGGGGGAAGTGACAGAGGCAGGGCTTCCCGGGACTTCGGAAGATCAAGGTAACAGGTGATGGAAGGCAAGAGGCCATGGGGGCCATTTTTTCTCCATCAGGAATCTACCGATTCCATTGACAGGGCCTGCGCATCCCAAAATGGAGGACGCTCAAGGCACCAGTCATTTCAGCACGGAGCTGCCACCAGCCCGTACCCTGCTCTGTGGACCACACACAGGTGCCCAAACAAATACACTAGGGGCACAGGGTTGTACCCCTACCCATGGGTGCCATAAGGGTATCCCATGGGTCTGTTTACTAAACAAAAAGAGAGAACTGCACCGCCAGGAGTCCCACATGAACTCCTGCACGGAATACGCGACAGAACACATGATAAAAAGCAGTAAAGGACAAGGATACGGAGGCCCTGTCTCTCCGATGCATTTCCAGCATCAAAACCTTCTACCCTCCTCCTCTTTCAAGCAAAGAGGAAGAGAGGCTGCACAGGCTAGACCCAAAAAGGGCTCTACATTTTTACATTGCAAGAATGGCTACATTTTGCCACGATGATTAACTCTTTATTGGGAATACCGGCCCCAAATTGGGCCTGGCAGTCACTAAACAAACCATATCCAGGTGGATCACTCTAGCTATTGGAGAATGCTATAGACTTGCAGGAAAGGACCTGCCGGAAGGGCTTCAAGCTCTTTCCACAAGCGGCATGGCAACCTCTGCAGCTCTCCAAAGGGATGTCACAATAAATTACATTTGTTCAGTGGCTACTTGGCTGTCCATTCACACATTTGTCAAGCATTATTGCTTGAACTCCTCCTCCACTCAAGGGGGTCACTTTGCAAAGACAGTTTTCCATTCAATCCATGATTAATTGATACTCCCTCCTCCAAATTGTCACTGCTTTGGGAGTCAATAGAAGATGAGGAATACGTGGGAGGGCACAATCCATTCGAAGAACAAGTTACTTACCCCATGTAACGTTCTTTCGATTGGATGTTCCTTTCACGTACACCTCACCGCCCCCACCCAGCCTACCCTGCCGTACAATTTGTGTATTACACTCTGTTTCCTGAGAGCTTGCATTCTGGGGTACGCCTGGTTAGTTCCTCGATAAAGGGAAAAAAACGAAACTGAAGCCAACAGGCGCTGCACAAGCTATTTGTACCAATGATGACATTGACGCTCGACGGAGGCCCTCAAGGGACATCAATGCCACGACATAGATACATCGCCCTCTGCCGAGAATTTTTTTTCTGAAGCAGCAAAGCTGGCGAGGTATGAATATCAAAGATGAGGAATACGTGGGATGAACAGAACGTTAACGAGATTAAGTAACTTTTCTTCTCAACTTCTAAATACTCCTGACGCCTTGCAAAGAAAGGTTTTTTACCTTTTTTGGAGTTGTGATTCTTAAGGACACCACTAGGACCACTCACATTAGCAGGGAAGGACTTTTGAAGTGCCAGGAGCATCATTCTTTAAGGTTAGAAAACAGTGCTTCCTTACTGTATTCAATAATTAATTTGTGTTCAAACATAGTTTTATTCGGCTTTGAGAACCATAAAAGCAGCATTACATCACCTTATAAAAAATTTAACATATTTGGGACCAACAGTACAACAAAACAAATTACCTATATTATCAGTACTACTGAATACCTAAAAGCTTAAATTTCAAGACATAAACTATCCATATCTAACGTAATTTGCACTAGTTTCTCTGCCTTGTTTTGAATACTTTATTATCCAATAGGGTATTGGTGCCAGAAGCAGCTTCTTTAGCTTTCGGAGGCAGTGCGGCTTGACACCTTACATGTGCATTGGTGCTCTCCTCTAGTGTCCTGTTGCTGTTTTAGCTCAGAGAGACTATGGCTGTGAGAAGTGGAGCCGGTGCTCTCATCTCCCTCAGGCAGTGAGTTGGTGAGTCGTAGTGAGAGGCAGCCTCCCAGGGCAGTGAATTCTGGGTTGGTTGCAGCATCCGACCAGCAGACTTGTGTCTGGGCCCTGTTTGAGTATTTCCATACTAGAGTTGGGCTGAGCCGAGTCATATGTGCTCACTGGCTTCTTTACTAACTTACACAGTTAATTGTTGAAGAGTTTAACTGAAGGCTGCCTTAAAGCATGGCTAGTGTGAAGTACTGTTGTTATTTGAGGACCTTTGTTTGATTGGTGCTCGTTTTGTTGGAATCTTCCATTACTTGAACTGTAACATCAGATGTTATAAACATTTTGCACAGCGTGCAGTGTGGCCTGCTGGGGCAACTGGTCGTGGTTAAACTGTTTTGTTACTCCACTTTGGAGAGCTATAATCCATGCCAATATAATGTGGACCCAGTCTTTACAGTGTACTCAGTATTTTGTATGTGGCCATGAGGAGACAGATTTAGCTGAAGGAGGATGTAGAGACTACCTGTTAAATATTCATTTCACACGGAGCCCAGAAGAGCGGTGGAGAGGCTGTAGTGGCCAATACCAAGATATTGTTTGGAGTCTACTCTAGATTCCCTGCCAACTCCCATGATTAATCGACTTAATACTGCAGCATTGATAAATTGTTCTGTTTGAGTTCTGTGCTATGCGTGAATCCTTCTACTGCCTATCGCTATAAGTATTACCTGCATATTCGTTTCAAATGTACCATTCTTAAGACAGAGTGTTTTGCTGAACCCATGCATACTGCCTACTCCAATGATGACTAAATACATATATTAATTAAGGAGTCTGGCAAACTTAATTTAATCAAATTCAATGATGTCCTCCGTGACGGAGGACCGGGCAGCTCACTGACCCTATTGCCAGAAGAACAGAGGAGGTGGTAATAGAATCTGCCCCGACAGAAGCTGAAAACGTCCAGTGCTATGCGGATGACTCGGCTCATTTCCAGACTAACTTCATACCTCTCGTATCCCTCTCATCTCTTGCTGTCTGTCTGCCATCCAGGAGTGGTGTGCCGCCTATGATCTCTGCCTTAATGCCAGTAAGACTGAGACTCTCCTCATCGGCACACCCGCTCCTCCCTTTCCTGTCACTCTCTGGCTGGTCTCTCTTGGCCCTCTTCCTGCTCCCACCTGTGAGGCTAAAAACCTTGAGGTCCTGTTCGACTTCACACTCTTCTTCTCCCCTCACATCTCCGATGTCTCTAAGAAGTCACACTACCAGCTGCACCTCCTCAGAGGTATTCTTCCTTTCCTCTCCTTCCCCCAGAAGCTCACTGTCTCCAGAGCTCTGATTCTCTCTAGGCTAGACTATTGCAACAGCCTCTTTCTAAATCTGCCTGCTTCTACTCTCTGCCCTCTGCAACTCATCCAGAACAGGACTGCAAGACTTGTCCTTGGCCTCAAGCCCAGGGAATCGTATCTCTCCAGGACTGAAATCTCTGCACTGGCTCCCAGTAGCTGCGAGGATTAAGTTCAAAACCATTTGCATTGTCCACAAGGCCTTCTGGGGCTTGGGGCCTCAATATCTTCAACTCTCTTCCTAAATATCTTCCTTCTCAAGCTCTACACTCATCCGCCTACAACTCCCTCAGGGTCAGTCGCTTCTCCAAGCAACAAGATGGTGGTATATCTTTCTTAGGCTGGAGCCTCCCTCTGGTACAGCCTCCCTGCCTCCCTGAAAATTGAGGAGAATCATCTCCCGTTCCGGAAGCACCTCAAAACCTTTCTCTTTGCTTCTGCTTGTTCTCTTCCTCTCCCCTGCTTACTTTCCCTACTGAAACTGCACTGGTTACCTGGCCACCCTCTGATCTCTGGCCCGGGTCCCCTCCCCCACCAGTCGCACACCTGCACTGCCTTCCTGGCAACCCCTGCACTTGGGACTGTTTTCTGTATCCCTACAGTTCCACTACCAGCACCGTCTGCACTTACCCTTGCATTTGCCACCAGCTGGCTGTACTTTTACTTATTGTTTATTTATTCTATTATCCCATTTGGTGCACTGTCCCCTCCCCCTTTCCCCCCACACTTTCCCTCTTCTCCCTTACCATGCACTTGCACAATCTGAATGACACCTGGCCTAGTAGGATCGTTTTCTGTGTCTTACCCCTGTTCCCCCTCCCTTGCCTCATCGCGCCTTGAAACACTTGTGTATAGGCGCGTTATACATGCCATATCATAGCATAAACATCTGGTAGCCGAGAGATGGAGATGACCACTCGGGAGGTCTAAGGGGGGGGGCGTGCTGCCCAGAGGATGATCTGGTAAAAGTGATGAGGGCTGGTTTGTTTTGGGGGTGGGGGGGCTTCTCCGCAGGATAGGAGAGCTGCGTTAAAAACAAATATATATATCTACAAATCTACAACATATGACCCTAATTGCTGGCCAAGTAAATCACATATATCTCTGCTAGATTGCAAAGCAGCACTGAAATCAGACCTGCACCCCCGTTTTAACAGCCATCATAGAGGCAGGTCTGAATGACCAAAGCATACTTGATGCAACAGAGGGGCTATTGTCACACATGGCCTCAGGCGTCCTACGTATGGCTCGAACTCATCCAGATCAGTGACTGGACAGTTATCTGTCTGCCATCCAAGGTGACCGACAATCCGGTACCCCGACCTTGCTTACAGAATTGCTATCAAGCGATAGCATTACATCTATATCGCCTGCGAGGGAGCGGGACTGGCCTGGATTACACCATACCCCTATAGACTTGGATGAGAAAATTAACTTAACCTCTCCCTCATTTCGGCGCTGAACTCTGTTTTTAGAGCTTTGTTAACTTGTATGAAAACATCAGAGACGAAGTGCATGGCCATAACCTGATAAACGAACTAGGCATAAAACTGGAATAATTGCACAATCAAACCTCATCCAGTGGAAATGCAATGTCTATCAAGTGCAACAATTAAGGGCTGCCCTGAAGCCCATGACTTTGACTTCGATTTGGCCCAAGCCCCCCTATAGATATTGGAAGCACTGTCGTCTTTACACAGACTGGGGAAGAGTGGAAAAATGACAACATAGTTGCAGAAATGGCAGCAGTAAATGGGAATGGTGAAAGACAGGCCCTAGAGGAAACATCCATAGAAACAGCAACCATAGCCCCAATTGTGGGAGGATGAGGGGGTGGAAAATGGGCTTGAAAGACTAACAAAAAGAAGCAACCGCAGAGCGTGTGAATGTTTGCGATATATCCATACAACATAAGAAGCGATAAGTGGGGTTGAGGTGAATAATTTAGAACCAGCAGACGTTTGCCCCCATTTTTAAAGGCCCCAAGAAAGTAAAATCACCCAGTGAGACGACAAGTAAAAAGACAGTTGACGACTGCCACTTACCAACACCTATACTGGAAGACTGTATTGTGACCAAAAGTGATGGATGCATGCCACCGATTGCCCCCACCTCCCCCAAACCCACGGGAAAGGGGAGGGACTAAATTACCAATTGAGAACAGGAAAATGTATGGTGCGGTTTGTTTGTGTGCTGAGGCCCAGGCTAAGGACGATGGTACCATAGTGAGTGTATTATCTCATCAAAGGTTTGAAAAAATTGCAGACCCTACTCCACCCTGCGTACATCCGGTAGAACATTATTCGGAATGCATTGTGATAGATAATAGAGCAAAGTTCCCTGAAAATGAGTCGCACGTAACAATGTTGTGTAGTAAGGAGATCCAATGTGAGCTAGACAATCCCAATGTGAACTCTATTCCAGGGCCAAGTATCACTATTTACCATTATATGGGTAAAGCAATGCAGTGTTCAAACAAAACCAGTGTGATGAGTGATGGAGCTTTGCAAACTAAAAATATATGGAACGAGTAATCCCCGCTCAGGCGTTTGTGGCAGGAGGGTGACCAAAACTAGGGAGAAATGGGGGGCAGGGGGGGAACGGACATCAATACCCCAATGTCATACTCCAGCACCGCCAATAGTCTTGATAGAAGAGACTGTCTAAATACTTTAACAAGGAAGTAATGGGGGCCGCCTCACAGCTCTCGAGCAGGAGTGAAAGTTAGTGTGAACACATAATGAAGACCAATATGAACGTATTATTGATCGATTCACACCCATTTTTATTCTTGAAATATTTGTTGGACCGACATATAACCGGGAGTACACTTTGAATAGGTCAAATATTCTGCCCTTGTTTAGTGAGATTCCCAGGTTGAGGTGGGTTTCTGCAAAGGATATTGAATTAGTAGAGTTCTGTAAGGACGAAAGAAATGATATTGTGATTTTAAAATCCCCTCTCGTGCAGTATTGTCATTGATAATGGCAGAGGTAGAGCACCTCAGGCTACTGTGCTTCGATCTGCGTCCATGCGTTGTTAATCTAGCCCAAGGAAAGGCTAATACGGATGGTAACACACAAAGCCAAGAAAACAAGCAAAAGTGTGTAGTAATGGATAACGACTTAAGATTCCTCAGAGATAATGGGGATAACCATAGGCAAATCGCTTTCTCTCGTAAACAGGTTGCAGTACCAAAAGTCATTGAAGAATGGAATTAGTTACCCTTATCTCTTAGAAAACAGAATACTAGTCTGGAAAACTCCACTCGTGATCATTGAAGTGATCCAATGAGCTAGAAAGGGAGATGGTGATGGGATCCCTGTGTGGAGTCGAACTCCTCTGGGCTAGAGTGCACCGACAACAAGCACAGGAACGGCTGGGGAACTGCGACTATGCGCATCATACTGCTAGGATCCATGGGCAGGGGAGATGAGGCAGGGCGACTCCTAGCCTGGCTTCTCATACTGGAGCAGCCACGGAGCCTGATCACTCAAATTGAATATGAGGAGGGGAACCTGATTGCAACACAGGAGGGTATAAAGGGGTACTTTCAGAAATATTATGAGAGGTTGTACGATAGCAGGGGATCCAGGGATGCGGAGCACATGGAGTATGTGTTGGGCCAGGCATCCATTCCCCCGTTTGGAAACTGAGGTGGTGTCCAACCTAGAGGAGCCCTTGTCAGAGGATGAAATTAAGACTGCAATAGAGACCATGGGGAAGGGGAAAACGCCAGGAGGCGACGGCCTCCAGGGCGAATTTTACAAACTTTATTCAGACCTGCTCGTCGCCCATCTCGGGCAGCTCTGCGAGGTGGCCTTTGAGTGGATGCCTCCCGGCATCGATGAGGGAGGCTATCATCAAATTGTTGCTGAAATCTGGGAAGGAACCGCAGCACAGCGAGTTGTAACGCCCATCTCACTACTGATCAGTGCTGGCATCCAGGCTCCCGAAGGATGTGTGGTGCTTGATCCATCAGGACCAATGCAGCTTTGTAAGGGGCAGGAATGCAACTATGAATCTTAGAAGATTCCAATATGTCATGGAAAAGGTGCAGAGGGCAGAGGAGGAACTATCAGTTGTCTACCTGGACGCGGTAAAGGCCTTTGACTCTGTGCATTGGGATTGGCTTTTCCACATGCTTGAGAGAGGAATGGCCTGGGTCTGAATATGCTGCAGTGGATTAGCCTATTGCATGAGGAGCCTCTGGCAAGGATAAAGACGTGCAAAGTGGTTTCACGCAGCTGGCAACTACGGAAGGGCAGATTTTGAAGGAACTTTTGGGTTGATATCACTTAAAATCCCCGCGACCTGATTAAATGCAAAAATTTGCACTGTTCCTCAACTCCGTTTGTTTAATTAGGAAATCAGGCTGCTGTGGTCACACCTTATAACTGTGCCAGAAAAAGAATTATGCTGGATACTAAGTCCAATTGCTGTTGTGTGATAAGAAAGTTTAATTGATCTGCCCTATGGATTACACGTGTTTCGGCAAGGTGCCTTTCTCAAATCAGGGCTTATCTAATTATGACCCATCATAAGTCAAAATAATAAATGCACCATCCAATCCCCATGTACCAAACCACATCGTAAAAATCAAGGTAAAACGGAATATCCAGAAAAGAAAGTTAAGTAATTCAATCAAACATTATTGAGAAGAAAACAAAAGAAAATGGCATTTTTTAAACGTATGCATTTCCATTTAAGTTTCCCATTCACAGAGATAGGGTAGGGGATAAGGGATGGATGTTTAGGTTTGGAAAAGTCAAAAAGAAAAAAGGAAAACACATCAGAAAATAATAATTGGTGAGTGGTTGTGATTGAACAAACTCGCGCTAAATGTGCTGTAATGTGAGAAAAGATTTCTTACCCAACTTTACCTAAACTAGACAAGTTTAATTAGCACTCTGGCGGCTAAATGGTATATGCTGCTAGAGGAGCCCCCGACCAACCGGGCGGTGTCTCGGGAGGATAGCTCAGGGGCAACATGCTCGCCTTGGAAACAAGACTGCACGGAGCAACACAGATTCCATCCCCTGGTCTACGCTTAGAAACCTCTCGGTGTTAAGCATGTTATAAATAAACTATCATATCATATCCCTGTCCTGCACGCTATCCTGGCCACAGGAAATGAGGTAAATGAGGGGCACGCCATATCCCAGTTGTATTGAGCACTGGAAAGTAGCAGAACCTTGCCCCAGCTTAAGGTGAAGGATAAGTGGGAACGTGGCATGGAAACAAGGTCTCCAGGAATGTGTGGTTCAAGTTGATTCAATTTAACATCCTTCATCGAGTCTAACACACAGAAATTACATATGATGCACTCGACATTTGCACCAGTGCTCTAGATGCGGGCACATCCCGGTGATGAGAGAATACTGGCAAGGGGCAATGTCAAAAATAAATGCACTTCTGGGCAGTCAGACTGCTCACCCAAGATATGTTTACTTGGGGATGAGCCCAGGGGGAGCCAGGGTAAACTGAGGAATAGAATGGTAGCTCTCGCTGCTATTGGCAAAACGCAGACTGGTAATTTCGTAGAAATGTCCCAAAGGCCATGTGTTGGCTCAATGGGCAGCTGATTCATTTAGATGGGTGGCAGCAGAGCAACGGATTGTACAGGACATGGGGAGGAATAAGGAGAATGAGGACAAGGGACTTGCATGGACTATAAGCTTACTTGATTTTACAGACTTCCCTGGATGATCTCCTACCGTGAGGTATGACAGCACCCAGCCTTGGGCAGGCCCGAGAAACTCTACGGAGCAGGGATTAATTAAGCGCGGTAGGAGCCAACAATACTGTGCAACCATGGGGGGCGGAGGGGGCAGCAAAACTCCAGGGCTGGGCATGCAGGGATGAGGCTGAAGGGGGCGGAGGTTGGGTGAGGGAGGTAGCGCGTTCGGATTTTGTTTTTTGGAAACGCAAACAGATTCATATATTTTTTTTAAAATAAATGATCCAGTGGACAAATGTCCTGTTGATGTTGCAAAGCCTGAATTTACTTTATCCTTAACACTGCAACATTAAAGGTCATACTAAATTGGTGTATACTGCGATCACTGACATTCTCTGCCAAAACACCTTAATTCTACTACAAGAAACTTGTGCAGTAGAACCTTTAGTATGGGATGGCTATCTGACATACTCAATCAGTGAAAAACTGTTTGGAAGGAAGACCATCCATGGGCCTGTTAACAGCTATAAAAAAAACTCCTTGGGGCATACAGGGAGAATCATATCCATAAACACAAAAGGTGTAGTGGCCATGGAAATTAAAACTATAAATGGCCTCAGCTTAACCCAGATTCTGGTGATTAACATTTACTGGCATCCATGACGCTCGGCGCTCCCAGACTTTGTGGAAACCGTTGGCGGCATCTTTTCAATTTGGATCCTGAGCTCGTCTGGAAGCAGAGATCGAACCAGGTGAAGTTTTTCTCAGTATAAGGCCCAGAGGAATGTGGAAGGCACAGCAGCTCTTCGGCCTCCCTCGGCCCAGCCGGTTGACCTTCGCATCTGAGTGACTATTCTGCTGGGCGATCTGGGCGTGTCCCTGGCCCAGATGCTTGCCCCCCTCATGCCCCGCCCAGAATGAAGAGAGCGTACATGACAATGGAGGCTGGGTATTAGGAGAGCAGGGGTGCCCTGGTGGTCCTGTCGGGATCCATTGAGGTCCCGGAGCTTGGAGGATCACGAGGGAGCCACCGAAGTTGAGGTGAGCCCCGCAGCACCTTGAAAGGTGTTTGGAGACATCTCTTCTGCTGGCGAGATCCATGTATGCGGCTCGGGTAAAGGTGAGCCTGCTCTACGTGTTGGTGGCTGCGAGGTGGAGGCGCTGAGTTCCCCACACGGCGCTGCTTCTTTAAGAGCGGCCTGGGATTGCCGCAAGGCTGAAGTGGCGGCCCGGGACAACGTGGACTCTCCTGGATGGCCCAGAGATGGCAGATTGGTGCTGGAAACCTGATTTACAGGTGGGCCCAATGGAACCTTGACTCTGCAACCAGCAGGGTTTCCTGGTGCCGGAGTGACGCATTGAAGCCCTGCGCTTGGTGCTTCTGAGGTGGGGCACTTGGTCCTGATGCAAGGGGAGTGCTAGCCAGTGGCGATTGATCTCCGGTTCCCACGGAATAAGGCGGAAAGGTGGCCTGGTGAAGGAGGGCCAGACTGGGGGCTCACATACTCCTCCTGCCCCAATAGCTCAGTGACCTGCGGTGGAATGGGGGTGGTCTGAACTGCTGCGGGCCCTGTTGGTAAGGGGTACTTTGCCCTGTGAGCTCCTGAGGGGTGTGGGTCCCAGCAGGTAGGCTGGTGCGGCTTAACCAGGATTAGACTCATTTGGATGCCTGCCCTCCTCGGGGTGATCTGATTGTACTTTAGAGGTTACTCGGGAACTGCTGTAAGCCTCTGACCGCACCCTGTTTTCTCCCTTGTGAAGGTGGTGGGGTCTCACACTTGACCAGGAGCTCCTCCACTGTTGCCCTTTCCCATCTCTTGTAAAGTGTTTTGTGGGACTTTGATTTGCTCTGTGTTTAGCGTTGGCGGTGGTAATTGGAGCCTGGGGAACGTGGGCTCCCTATGAAGTTTTGACCGCTGTGTGCAAGCCTGGCCTGGACAGATGGTGGGTCCTCCATGAGCTGTAGTGCTGCCCTGTGCTGAACCATTAGTTGCGATGGGTCTGGTGTTGGTTTGTGGTTATCCTCCCGCTCATGGACTGGAAACCCTTCCTGCAGAGATTTCAGTTTGCCAATTCTCCAGCTTCATTGGGGCCTGGAATAGCGTTGGGCAAAATGGCGGCGAGGTCAGAGGACCCAGTCTAAACCAAAAAGGATATTGCAGCATTGCTGCAAGAGATACAGGGTATCCTCGCTGATATTGGGACCCGGATGGACGCGCTGGGCAAACAAGTAGATAAAATCGATGACAGATCGCATAACCTTTAGAATAACCAGACCTCATTGGACACGATGGAGCTCCACAAAGACATGCAGCTTTCTGAATTGGAGAGTAGAGAATTGGAGATGGCTCACAGGATGGATTACTTTGAGAAACGCGAAATAATCTTTCTCCAGCATGGGGTCTGGCATGGATTCACATGCTCATGAATATTCCCCGTCAGGCTGGGAATCCTCGGTAAAGAAAGAATCAGTTTCACTTCTGAACTATCTTTCTCCTAACAACCAATCACTGGTCTCTGGGTCATTCTGGCCCCAGCCAATGACTGCCCTCTACCTAAGTCCCTCCTCTGGCATCCATCTTCCGATTTTTACCGCACGTTCAAGTGTTGGGAGTCCCTAGTGCTATAGCTCTCGAGTTTTTACTGCGTTTTGCGATTTTTCTAAGAGTTTTGCTCTATTTTTTTTCAGTTAATCGCGCCTCAAGCTCCATCGATCCACCTTTCGATTAACAGGGACTCATTTTCGGATTTCTTCAGCGCCCCTCAAAGGCAAATTTCGTCGCGTTTCTTCTTGGAGGATTCCAGAAGCTTCTTCAAGGCCTATGCCGCGTGGACATGGCGGATGAGAATATGGACTTGGCGCCTCTCTTCAAGGTTTGCCGTACAGAATGTCTTTTTGGACGACGGACATTCCTCTCCCTTTACTGCCTGCACTCGGACCCGACGCACGTGGAGGATGACTGTGCGTCTTGTCAGGAGATGGTATGTTGAACGACCGACGCAGGCATCTTAACGATTGGCTGCAGGCCAAGGCCCCTGCTCTGGGTGAGTCCCGGCAGCATGCCTTACCTGCCCAGAAGAAAGTTGAGTGGTCGTTCTGAGACCTTCGAGGACGCCCCTCCCACGGGGGCCCAACATAAGGCTAAGCAACACAAGTCCACTGCCACCGGGAGGTTCTTTGCGACGGGCTTTGCGGCGGCCAGGGCGAGTACAGCATCTCTAGCGCCTTCGACACGAGCCAATGCTCAAGTTGTTCTAAGAAGAGGATGTTTGACCATCCGGGCAAGCTCTTGGAGAAGACCCAGACAGGACCTGCTGAGAAGACCAAGGGGGAGCGGGGCTCAGACCCTCGCCCTAAGGTGAAGGACTCGGGCTCAACCAAGGTCGTGAAGGCCCAGATACATCTGACGAAGGCCCCTTCCATCGAAGGAATGGTGGCGTCCCTTGTGATGGCCGCTGAGGCGGATTCGCAGGGCCTGCCCCCGAAGGCAAGAGTATCCCTATCTGCCAGCCGGGAGTCCTCTTTTCAACCCATCGAAAAGACACCGGAGAAGATGACTATAATTTCCCTGAAACAGTCTCCCTTGGTCGCAGAGAAGGTGGGGGGCACGGTAACCCTTTAGGGCTCGGATATCTCATCTGAGCAGGAGCTGACCAACCTCTTGGCCCTCTGGGAGGAACAATGCGTCGAGAGCAGGCCCTATGGGAAGGATCCTGACGAGGGCGCTGATGATGGCAACGACGAAGGTGATGACGAGGAGACCGACTAGGAGCAACAGGGCGTTGAGGGCTTGGAGGACCAGCCTAAGCCGCAAACGCCCTCTCCTCCTTCGCTACGGCCACCTCAGCAACCATCTGGAGATATCGCGGTGGACATTCTCACTGCTCTGCATACCCTATGCTCGGAGATCCGTACGAGGAGGCTTCTTGCGCCGGCAGCCCCACCCGGGACCATCAGAGGAACCACCATACAAGAAGAGGAGCGTTCACCCTTCGCCTTCTTTACACTGCCCCCCCCCCCCCCGAGGGATGGGACGGATCCGGACATGGTGACGGGCACGGATGATGATTACACGGATTGGGGGCTCTCCCGTCTCCGCTGCCCAGATCTTCACTGCTCAACGAGATAGGCTCGTTCCACGCCACAATCTCCCGGGCCTCGGTGCTGTTCCAGCTTGTCCCGGAGGAGAAGAAGAAAGAGTGTTTCCTTTACCAGCTCTGCGAGGCGAAGAGGAAGACCGTACTGTCGATCCCGCTCTTCAATGACATTTGGGACGAGGGATTGTCCCTCATGAAGAACCCTTCCTCGGCCCGGTGAAAAGGGACCTTTATGAGAAGAAATACAGGGTGCCGGACTCTGCGCCCTAGTGCTTACGGTCCCAGCCATCTCTGGACTTTGTGGGTTAGGCGGTGGCCAAGAAGAAATCTTCGGGCATCTTGAAAGAATCAAGAAAACCAAACACTAGGCACTGTTACTATGATAAATGGAAACGTTTCGTAATTTGGTGCAAATCAATCTCATTGATTGTACTCCATCTGATATTCTTGCCTACATGCTCCACCTTGTAGATGCAGGGTTAGTGTTCAACTCCATAAAAGTCCACCTGGCGGCCTTGTCAGCCTACACCACTTCCCGGAATAAAGTCTCATGGTGGAAGGTACCTGTCAAAAAGGCATTCATGGAGGGGGTAAAGAGACTCCACCCTCCAATCTCTAACCCACCGCCATGTTGGGACTAATCGTGGTACTCGCTAAGCTCATGGGTCCCCCATTCGAGCCAATGCACAAGTCTTTAACACCTGACTTATAAGACTGCCTTCTTAGTAGCCATCACTTCCATAAGAAGGGTCAGTGAAATTCAAGCTCTGTCGGTGCAGGATCCTTTCTTTACTATACATAAGGACAAACTGGTTTTACTGACTCACCCTAGCTTCTCACCTAAATTCATTTCCAAATTCCATGTTAACCATTCTATTGAGCTACCGGCTTTCTTCCAAGAACCCAAAAGCTCTGCTAAGATAAAACTCCACACACTAGATGTAAGGAGGGCGGTCCTCTACTACGTAGACAAGACCAGACCGCTAAGAAAGACAGATCAACTGTTTGTCTCCATAGCGCCAGGCAGAGAATGAGATTGCATCACTAAAAATGCCATCGCTAGGTGGATAGTCAGATGTATCCAACTGTGCTATTCCCTTTCAAATAAAACACTGACCTTTACGCCTAGTGCCCACTCCAAAAGAGCTACTGGAGCCACTCTGGCTTTCGTTGCAAATGTCCCCTTAGACAGTATTTGCAAAGCAGCTACATGGAGCTCTATGCATACTTTCACTCAGCACTACTGCATTGACACCCATTCCAAGACAGATACACAAGTGGGACAAGCGGTTCTAAGGCATTTATTCGCTCATGAACCTTCTCACATCCCACCTCCTTCTTCCACTGTTGCCTAATCTATGCACCGCATGTGATCTAAGCAGATTCCTTACTCACTAGGGCTAGTATTACTGGCACGCCCTGTCGACGTCCCTTTTCGAGTTTCGAAAACAACAACTGTAATACTCTGCAACTTCCACTAGATGTCGGACTATGTACAGCATGTGAATCTAAGCAGATACAAGCATCAGAAATACGATTACGGTGAGTTATTTATTAGGCCTTTGAAAACCTGATAAGCATTGCAAACCTCAGGTAAGTATCACACAACTATTATGATATACATCTATACATTCACTATTGAGGGTTCTGCTAACAGAACACCAATACTTGCCCTTTAAAAGTTAGCAAAGTCAAGGGAAAAATGTAAATAACTGTATGGTAAAGTAAGTGGAAAGATAGAATGAACAGTAATTTAAATCAGTATACACAGAAGAGCAAATTAGGTAGAAAGCCCACATATAAACCTAAGAGAAGGTCCCTCGTTTTTCATGAGTCCAACCCTGCTAAGAATTGGAGCCTGGTGCCCAAAAGACACACGTTCCAGAACATGTACTTTGCAGAAGGCTTTACTAAGTTATTCGCGATCAAGAGTTCCCAACTCGAACGGCTGCAAGTAAATGTTCCAGAAAGTGAATAAAATGGTAAGTAAAGTAACCCCATCCCCCAACGCCACTACTCTAGCGGAAGCCCAGGGGGATCCTTGATGAGATCACCACTGATTTTAGTCAGGCAAGGGAGAGATAGTGTTAGGACTTTACAACCCCAAACTCACCCCCTTACTCTAATTCCTTTAGCAACCACTTCAGTGGTTCCTGGCTCTGCTAGACCTATTACCTCTGTGCAGAGCCCAGTAGAGGGAAGTCCAGGGGCTGTGTAGGCAAAGGTCCCTTTTGGGTCCTGCTAGTCTGTGATTCCAGGCTCTGGTGATATGGTTTTGAAAAATAGATGGCTGGACACCATGGGCACATCAGGATGAAGATCTCCACGCATCAGGTGACCTCAGGAGACCATAAAAAAAGGGTGTTCATGTGTGTCAAAATATTTAAATTGTGGATACAACTTGTACTATTTGTGTGTTACCTTAAATAGGTCGTCTCCAAGATCTGAAGACTGGTTGTACCGTAGTGGGTACCATTGCAACCAAAGGAGCACGCCCTGCATGGCTTCTCTTCAGTCACAAAGGTTGAAACTCCATGAGCAGGCGTCTTGTTGGAGATATTGAAGATACACAAAGTTTCAAAGATGAACATTAAATAGCAATGGCTGCAGTATGGTAGCCCAGGAGAGAGATGGTCAGAACATTGGGTGGTTCTAAATGTCTATCCAGGAAAGCTGCGCAAGGAACATCATTCCTAACTAAAGCTTGACCTAGACCAAAATGTCTTTTCCCCATTCACAATAACAGGGTCACCTTCCAGAACCTTCCCTTGGGGCAGGGAAATGGGAGGAAGGTGCTCTTTAATAGCCATCACTGGAGCTTGGTTGCCTGGCTTCACTCTTAATTAGAATACTTGCAGAGATCAGCATAACTCTATGAATAGGAATGATAATGGTGACCGAAGATTGTAAGGCCCTGACCAAAGCAAGATGATGAGGATTTTTCCCCTCTGTCACTGCAGACGAGATTTGACAGCCTGCCAAGCCAGGCCCGTGAAGGGGAGCCACCATGGCAGCACCCAGAGCTCCTGAATCAGAATGTGTTGTCCCTCGGGAAGGAGTCATCCCAGCAGGGATAGTAGACGTCTGGGGGTTTAGCCATCAATAGATTGTGAGTCCATACCCTGGGGCAGTGTGCAGCAACCCCCACTGAGTGCAGACGGATTAACACAAGGGAGATGCACATACATTGGGGGTGTAAGAAGGCGTCGGGCAGGAAGACGTCAACCTGGACACCGGTGTGGATGGGTCAAGCCGAGCTGCATTCTTGGCATTGGAGGTCTGAAGGTTGGAGACCTGATGACGGAGGCCAACATACGCAGGAGACACTGACAGAACTCTCTGATCCTGGGGCTTCATAAGTGGTAAACCACAGCAACTCGCCTAATCTAGGATAAGGGATAGTGTACCTGCATACTGGAGCGGCGACCCCCACCCCCCAACAAACACAGGGAGGGCCTACATAATAGTCTATTTTGCACCCTGATCCTTGGGAGGAACCTAGATTCCACAGCCGACTTAGACTCCACAGCTTTTCCTTAATCAAGATAGCATAGGACATTGAGGAGGGAGCGGATTCTTGTGTGGAAAAACCCCTGTTGGAGATCAAACAGGTGTGTTTCCCCATCCTTTGCTGGGTTCGGTGGGGTGGGGTTGGGTGGGGTGTTGTTCAATACCCCCAGGCAGAACTTGCCATTGTCCCCTTCAAGGGTAGGGCATCCTCCTCCATTAATGATTTGCCTCAATTGCCCACTTGGGAGGGGAGGGGGGGGCGGGTGGTCTGTCAGGGTTCTCTTTCGAATATGGAAACGTCAGCCATGTAGGGGATTTTTGCTTCTGCCAATAAAGGAGATATAACCCATCTTCTCAGATCACTGAAGCATGATATAACAGTTCCTTGCATGAGCTATGAGATTCTATTTGAGAAATTCCTCAATGTCCAGGGGATTGAGAATCCTGTAGGTGAATTGGAAACAGCCTTTTGCAATCATTCTCTTAACCAGGGCACCTTAGAATATAGAGCACTCAAACTGCAGGAGTGTTAATGCTGCAGAGACAAGAGGATGGAGAATATGCAGAAGCAGAAAATCGCTTGTACCTTAACATCAGCTGTCAAGGGATCACCAAGGAAATAACTAGAAGGATATGTGCTAGTTTTATTCATCTCCATTTTGGGGGAGTCCTTGCTATTGACACCACTTTATATTGGGCTTGGAGTATTCTTAAATGTTCAACAGGGAAAAGACCGTAATCCAGATGTCTTAGTGATGATGCACTACTTCAGATCTAAAGAGATGATCCTACTGAAGTCAAGATCCCAGTACATAATTGCGCCTCCATTATGCTGATCCAAGATTTGGCTCCAGGCACGATTGCACAAGGTTGACTTGGGAAGACTCAAACCGAATTGCAGCAGAAAAAGATTTCTTACCATGGGGATACCCCCTTAGGATTATCTTCACTTCCGATGGCTCCCTACATCAGTTTGCATCAGTGAAAGACGCATTGTAGACACTCAAAATTCCAATGACGGATTTTAATTTACCAGAAGGTTTAGAACCCTAGGCATCTCAACTGGAATGAATCCAAGACTTAGCGTGGACAAAGCAGAACAAGGCTTTGTCCATCCTTCATGGACCGACAAGAACACAGTGCTAATGTTACATTGATTCATTATCTAATAGCATTTGGATTGAACAGCGCTCTAATAATGCAGTGGCACACCCCTTGTACCTATATGGTGGCTATGGAGAGTTCCTGAAAGCTTTGCATCTTGCCTGAAATGATTGCACATTAGAAAGCAGGCTGATCTCTGAGGGAAAGAGTAAAGCTGTTACATTGGCTGGCCATACAGGCAGCACACACTCTAGTCATACTGATAATCCCCCTTTTTGGACCTTAAAGAGTTGCACATGTTTAAATTGGTTACGTTTTACTTTATACAGGTGTGTTTACGGGTAAACCATTGGCTTTTATTCTTGCTTCATTACCCAGAACACATGTCTCAAGCTGGGTTTTGCAAAGCGGAAACTCTGGGTTTGTAAAGCCTGACTTCAATTAATAATGATGAGGAGGGATGTCCCAGGGACAGCGCGTTTGTCTTGGAAGCAAGACAACGCAGCGCAGCACAGATTGTAATCCCGACCCTGTGCTTGGAAGCCAATCTCTAGTATTAAGTGCGTTATAAAATAATTATTATAATGCCCAAGTAACTTGGGGACTAATTGGGGGGCCAGAATTATGGTACAAGACTAGCTACTTGGACCCTTGGAGGCAGCACCTAGGCGTGACGCACACACACTGGCTAATTTTAAGCACTCACAAAGCTAACTTCAGGAGATGGCAGCCTTGGGGGTTCAGTTTAGTTTCTTTGTACTGCGCACCGAACCCTCGGGTAACTAGGCGCTTAAGACTTACAGATTTTGCATATTTTGAACACAAAAGATTTACAGGTAATAGAGTATTGGATGCAGAGATATAGACAGTGTACAATAACAGAGATAAGTGCAGGTTGACCAGAGGTTACAAAGGTGGTCGATAATGGGCACACCAAAATACAGAGTCAGACAGGGAGGTTACAACAGGCGGGGGTAACCGGCAGGGCCAGGGAATGGTTGTTCGTGGAGCTTCCTGGAGAGCCAATTCTTTACATTGGCTCTTAAAGTCCAGAATGCAGGTTTTGTCCCGAAGCTGATGAAGGGCATTCCAGTCTTTGGCAACTAAAACTGGGAAGCTTGCTCACCCACCTCTTTTTAGTAGAAATCGTGGCATGGCTAGACAGTGCGAGTAGATGGTCATAGTTGGTCTGGTCCGGTGGCGCATGTTGAATTTATCTGCTAGGTATTTGGGGCGGTGTTTGAGAGACACTTGTGGGTGATGACAAGAGTGCAGAGGGCGATTCTGTCCTGTACCGATTCACTCCTATGAGTCAACCTCTAGAGTTGTGGAATTGGTATAGAAATTCAAGTCGAACTATAAAATGCCTGATTTCCTATGGTCCGCCCTAAATGCATATCTTTAAATATTCATGGTTTTAATCCCTCTATGGAAAGTAGGAGTATTATGTGCGAAATCCAAGAGTTGGGGGCAAACATGGCCTAATTACAAGAGACTCGCCGCCTGAGAGCCGACTGAGTACCAAGTGGTTACCACACCAGTTTTTGCATCCTTAGACGAGGGGTAAAAAACAGAGTAGCCATTCTAATTAATAAAGACCTGCAGTTTAATAAATTAGATGAAGTAAAAAATGAACAGTGGGTTGTTACTTGGCATACAAGGTGGAGGCCGCCATTTGAAAGAGCTTTGGGTGGGCAGAAGGCACTCTTGCTGAATATGTACACTCCCCAAAGCTGTGCATGTGAGTGAGGTGATAAGAGGGAGAGAGGCTGAAGAATGGGCTGGGCAGGAAGGGGCACCCATCTGCCTTGCATCAATTTACAGCGTAGGAGCTTTCCTCTTTGGGGGCAGAAGGGACCTGGCATGACACTGCACCAGGGAGGAGGTGAGGCAGCCTGGTGGGGCTTGACTACGTCCCTGAAAAGGTGAGCCCGCAATCACACAATGAACAGAGGCACTCCCGCCCAGGAGAGTGAAGTGTCAGGGCAGCCCAAATTGTAAGCCTCCCGTGCCGGCGGAAGTGACAAGTCTTTGGAGGTAGCCATGGCCCCCAATTCCCCGCCATCAGCAGCAGAGAGGTCGCACAGGGTGGGGTGGCCGCTGCAGCCGCCCGAGGTATGGTTCTGCGTGGGGTTGGCAGTGCCCTGTGGTCTCCCCCCTCTCTGCCCTCAGCAGGACATAGAAGAGTAGACTGGTGCACCCCAGTAGAGCACCTATGACATGGAGGCCATTCTCCACTGGGGCCTCAGAACAGGCAGGCAGCCCTGTCTTGAGGAGACACCCGGCCGACAGACGGGAGCAGGTGCTATAGGATTTTGGAGATCCATCCGATCTGGCGACGCACCAAAAGAGGACTTTGCCTTAGCTGGACCCCCAACAAGGGCACCGATGCGGTCCTTTACACCACAACAAGTAGTGAAGTTCCTAGTGGGACAGCTAAATACTTGGCCATGCAGACAGTGCTATAGTTTGGAGAGGCTCCCCAACGTTCATCACAGGTGGCCAAACATGGACTGAGTGGTCCAGCTCCCTGAAATAGCAGGTGTGGGCGACACATTGCGCCAGAGTCTTTCGGAGAATAGAGTAGTGAGAGCACCACAACATGGCTAAACACATCAAGTGCCCCAAGTCGGGAGATAGCCTGGCCCGAATGTCAATGCAGGAGAAACCTAAAAAGCAGGAAACTAAGACTATCGCCCAGGTGCATTCGGCCGATCCTTTACAATATCCAGATGATGTCCCTGTTACGAGAGGTGACATGCGCTATCTTTTCGCCAACCTCAGGAAAGGAACATAAGACAGTATGCAGGAAATCACTCGTATGGCAACAACATTGGACGGGCAGGTCATGGAGGTAAAACATTGTATTAGTGACTTTGAAAATACCACATGCGAGCAGTCATACGACATCTTAGAGCTAGCAAGTAGAGTTGATGCATTCGAAATGTTAGGGAGTAATCTGGCGGCTAAGCACGAGATCCTGGAGAATTGGTTCAGATGGACCAACCAGAGAATACGAGGCATCCCCGCCTCCATTGAAGACCAAGACCTGGTGCCATTCCTCCAGGAGCTCTTTCAGGATCTGAGATTCACATTGGAGGCCAGTGGACCAGTCCTGCTGGGCAGAGCTCACTGGGTCTGCACCACGTATCGGATAAAGGCCTGCTACTTGATGTCCTCACATACATACACACTCTAGGATAAGGACAAAATGCTGGGGATATGATATACGATAAGTCCTTTATAACGCACCTGTACACAAGTGTTTCTAGGCGCGAAAGACAAGGAAGACAAAAGGACAAAACGACGATCTTACTAGGCCTTGTCATTCGGTTCGCGCTAATGCGGGTAGCGGGAGGGGGAGAATTGCCAGGGGCGAGGGGAGAGTGCAAAGTAATGTGTAATTGCTGCCAGGGAAGTGGCTCATATGTGCAGGGATTCGGGGGACTGTAGGGTTGCAGATACACTCCCTAAGTGGTTGGTATACCCAGAGGCAGTGCAAGGGCAACTGGTAATGCAGGAACCTGGTCCCGTATGTTCAGTGGGTGGCCAGGTAACCAGTTTGCGCTGCAGACAGGAGCATCAGCAAGGTATAGGGAGGGAGAAAGTGGAAGAGAAAAGCAAGGTCTTGAGTGGCTTCTGGAACCTTAGGTGGTCCTGCTCAAACTTGAGAGAGGCAGGGAGGCTGTTCCAGAGGGAGGCCCCAGCTGAGGACAGAGATCTACCCCCCTGGAGAAACGTCCGACCATCAGAGTTGGAGGTAGATGAGCACGAGAAGGAAGATGCTTAGGAAGAGAAAGTTGGCTGTAGTGTAGTCACCGGGTCCTAGAACGCCTTGTGGCTGATGCAGAGGATCTTGAACTTGATCCTTGCAGCGCAAGGGAGCCAGTAGAGATTTCAGGGCTGGAGAAATATGATCACTGGGCTTGAGGCCAAGGACAAGACTTGGAGTCATGATTAGTTGTAAAGGACGAAGAGTAGAGGCAGGCAGATTTAGAAAGACGCTGTTACAATAGTTCAGCCTAGAAAGAACCAGGGCTCTGGAGACAGTGAGCTTCTGGGGGAAAGTGAGAAAAGGAAGAATACCTCTGAGGAGGTGCAGTTGATAGTTTGACTTCTTAGAGACATCAAAGATGTTAGGAGAGAAGGAGAGGGTTGAGATAAAGATGGCTAGAATGAAAGGCCCTATACAGTTCTGCTTCACCTGCATCGCGATCTTTTAAGATTTGTCAATCACCACCCTCACCAAGTGGCATGGCCCTGCTCACAGTTTTGCCTGGCTGCAGGCCAAAGAAATCAGAGATAGATGGTGACCTCTAGGCACCCTCTCCTTTACATATGAAGGGTGAAATTGGGTGGTATCTAGCCCACAGGAACCTATGACCCTGCTTATGGAGAAGATTGTTAGTCAGGTTATGATGCTCTGCCTGCAAACCCCTCGCCATCAGGATCGCGCCAAAAGGAGGGACCTAGGTAAACGGAAAAACGAAGAGGAAAATCACTCCACCCTCCCACAACATGCCACCGACAGCGTCCATTGGAGATGGGTGATCCTAGAGGCAGACTTATAGGGCCACTTTCACAGATAATAATCCACCTCCGTGGGGCTGTCTGCCGATACAGCATGCCCACCAAAGAGCCAAGATCAGCAGAACCGCTCAGGGGCTCAAGAAGTAGGAATTTGAGTTTTGAAATCTCTATTTCAGAGAGTTAAGACCAGTTTCCAAGTTAACAGTTACTTCAATGGTTCTATCGTTTCCGTATGACGAGCAGTGGTAAGATCGATCGATCAATTAGGGGTCGATGATCTTGAACAGATGTGTGAGGCTAAGAACAGAACTCACTCGCTTATTTACCAACATGGACATGAATTTAATTGCAGTGCAACTAGCCTCAATAAATATCCAGAGGCTGAATTCCTTACCTTTTCCGCCCCTCCCCAAAATGCAAAGAAACTCTCTCGCCTGTCCCAGTTAGGGGCACATGTTCTGATGCTCCAGGAGACTCATCTCTTATGGGCAAATGAGCTGTGGCTGTGCTCCCAACTCCTTCCCTGTGGAGTGTTTAGCTACGAGTGGGCAGAAGAAATGCAAAGTTATTATCTTGATGACTAGAGAGGTACACTTTACTATCCACTACAAGCTATCCAGAGATCCTGGGGGTCACTACCTTATGATCAGGCACATTGTTCGGACACCTAATGAGACTAATTATAATTTATGCCGCTATTGAGGGACAGGACCAGTTCTTCTCAGACCTAATCCCCAGGATTTTATACTTCATGGGATTCTATCTGATAATAGTGGGGAACTTTAACACCATGCCACATCCAGCTCAAGACAAGACTCTGGCTGCCAGTACCCCCGATTTTAAATATGCACAAGCCCTTCTGCAGCTTCTGAATGATCTGAATGTAGTAGATGTATGGAGGTTCCAACATGTGGAGGAGAAGGGCTATACTTTTTTCTCCCATGTTCACAGGGGGCACTCGGAGATAGATTTGCTCTTGGTCCCTGCATCACTAGTCCCTTTAGTGTTGAGTTCCAGTGTAGGCATCAGGGTCCACTCAGACCACTGTCCTGTGGTAGCCAACTTGCGGGGTTGACCCTATAAAGTGCCCTCCAAATCCTCCTGGGGAATGAAAGAGGCTCCCCTGAGAGGTTTGGTTATCTGTAGTGAAATGGCAGACATAAGACTCCTATATTGACATTAACACGATACAGGGGATTCCACTCAACACTATCTGGGATGCCTTTAAGGCAGTCTTACGAGGGGGGGGGGAACTAATTTACAAAACCACTATCTACATCCACTTAAAGGAGGAGATAGAAAGGGGTTAGAGGCCGATGTAAGCAATGCAAGTCGGCCATTAAGCATAAGCCCTTGCTTAGAGCTCAGAGACCTCCGATTAGCATGCAGTAAATTAGAGGAACACCTCTGACTGTACTGTACTGCATTAATATACACACAACAGTGCTACTACACCCACAGGAACAAACAGGCCCCTGTGGTATAAATAGCTGAAGGCCCAAATTAGGAACTATATAGTGGAATTACAAGATAGCTGGGGCAATATGCAAACAGGCGGAGAACACAATTGGAGGTGGGCAATCATTTTTTGGTCCAGATTGTCATGAAATTCTGAGCACAGAGAATACCTGCATGGTTATTCTCCCTAGCCCAGATATAAGTGGAACAGCAAGACCTGCTGCAATTCTGCATAATGGAAGAGGAAGTGGGATTGGCTATACAAAACCTTCCCCTCCATAAAGCCCCTGCACCGGTCGGATTCACCCCATTCTTTCATAAAACCTTCAGGCCACACCTCACAATCAAACCGGGAAAAAACCCATTTGACTGCTCTTATGTCCATATCACTTTTAAACGTTGATGCAAACATCTTTGAGAAAGTCCTAGCCACTAGGTTATCTAAAATACTCCCATCAATCATACACCCAGACCAATCTGAGTTCGTCGTGGGCCGGTCTCCACATGTGAACATCCGACGAGCCATGAGCCTAAGCGAATGGGCCATCAGAGAGCGAATACCTTTTAGTCGTGGTAGGATTAGCTGCCAACAAGGCATTTGTACATTGGCAGTTCCTGTTGCAAGGAATGGTGGGTATGGGATATGGCTCTTACTAACTTCAAGGTCTGGGTGCTGGCCAGTTTCAAAGCCCTGAATACTTTATTAATACCCGACTCAACTTGCGGATTGATTTAAATAGGGCAGTCCGTTAAGGGTACCCTCTTTCTCCGCTCCTCTTTATAGCGCCATTTGCACATAAAATTAGATCCAGCGACCGCATCAAGGGCCTAGTCATAAATGGGGGTTCCCCATAAAATAGCTTTGTATGCAGTCGTATGCTGCTATCCCCAACGGCAGCTTGCTCCTCTCTTTGGGAGGTGATCGCAGAGCTCTCCAACTTTGAAAAGGTGGCAGGATTTACAATAAATCTCTCTAATCTGTAATAAATGACCTGAAAAATACCATAGGCTTGCAATGGGAGGCCTCAACCCTCAACTATCTGGGGGTCAAGCTAATGAGTGGCAGGGAAACCTCATAAGACACAACCTGTCCCCTCTACTCAAACATCTTAGAGCAGATCTTGGGCTTTGGATCAACCAAGGCCTCGCATGGATATGAAGGATGCACGCCTTGAAAATGATGTCCAGAAGTTGCTTTATATGTTCAACAGCCTTTGATGAGGATCCCGAATCTGGTCTTACTGCTGCTGCAGGGGGATTTTTTCTGGTTCATATGGAAAGGAAGACCTCCATGAATAAGTCTGCCACGCACCCACTCTTGGCGTGACTAAGGGGTTCCAGACCTCAATAGATACTTGTAGCCACTCAAATAGCACATATATTCTCATGACTACACTGATGCTCCAACACAAACTAGATCCAAATTGAGATGGCAGTCACAAGGATCCAGTTGATGGATCTGCCAGCCTTAGGTGGGGGAGAGGCCCATAAAGCTGAGGACCATTTGGGAGAATCAATCTCTGCCTCATTGTTTTATTGGGATGTCGCCCAGAGACTGTGGGGGAAACGCCTGGGTCCTGGGCGCTTCTCTCCAGTAGTGGGCAACCCGGACTTCATGCGGGGGTGCAACCACTCAGCCTTCCAGAGTTGGACGGACGGTGGCCTGAGGTATCTGGGAGATTTTTACTTACAAGGTCAACCGCTGACTTTTCTAGAGGCCAAGTTCAACCTCTCCAAATCTGACTGATACACCTATATACATTGGCTTACAAATCAAGCCGTCAAACAGGTTAGAAATAGACAACCCACACCGCCTGAACTAATAATCAGAGGTAACAACCAGAGAGGGGAAATATCTAAGCTTTATCGCTTATTAGAATTTTCCCTATATGGAAAAATGGGAGGAGGATCTAGACCTACAAATCCCAGCAGACATGGTCCTCAGTAAAGGCTAAAGCATCAAGGTGTAGTAGCGCCAAGGAGTGCCTTTACAAAATGCTTCACCTCACTGATGATGCCCAACAAGGCTGAAACACGTGTATGGGGTTGCTGATGGTACTCTTGTTCAGAGAGGAATTGCCGTAGCATTTCGGTGCTGGACTGCCCTTGTGGGCGGGACAAAGACTGATATGCAAATGTATATTTCCCATCTGTGAAGGTACAGTGAGCAAAAAGCAATGGCTGTGAACTCTCAATGTGGTTAACCACTGAACAGGTTATCATGCCTTTTTCTTTCGAGAGAGGGGCGCCTGCTACCTTTTTTGTATGATTACATATGTGGTTTTATATTTTCATTAGGTTTATGTGCAGACATCTGCAGATACAGTAGTTATGCAAATCATTTCCGCTGAGGCTAGTTTTGACCTGGTTCTGGGTTTTAAATCATATTTCTTTGGTGGCCAACTAAGGTGACAAGGGGTTTATTATCTCTAAAAGAAAAGCCACTCTGTATCCCCGTAACTCTTAAACAGTTAAGCGGTCAGCACAGTTCATGTAAAGGATAGATGAAGCTAGTGAAAACATTTATGAAATAGTTACTCTCTTTCAAAACATTGAGGACCCTGGGAGGGGCGCTGTTGCGCACAGGAGAAAATGGCGGCTCCTGTGTGAGCTCCGGCAGTTTCCAGGGCTGTGTGCCGAGATAAATGCTTTTTTGATCCGGTTCTCTTTGAAAATTGCGTGGGATGAGCAATAGTGACCATAGAAGGCCCACAAGATATTTGAAGACTTTCGGTGCGAGGCTTCCTGTGATACGAGCCCAGCTGGACTTCGTGGCTGACTGAGGTGCGGCGGCCGTGACCCATGGGCAGGAGCCTGGCACTGGGCTGACACGAGCAGTGCGGGAGGAAGAGCAGCCGAGCCGGAATCGTAGAGAGGGGGGCCGCGGGTGCTCCGAACAACGTAGAGCGCCTGCGGACCCTCCCCTAGACAGTCTTGCGGAGGTGGGAGAGGAGCAGACTCCCGTCCCTGCACCGACCCGGCGTGGGGAAAGTAAGGCGGGCCCTCCCTCCCAGCCGACACACGCACCCTCATCCGCCGCACAGCAGGCGGATTATGCGGCATCTGTACGCCGCGGAGAGGGCACAGACTGTGGCACCTGAGCATCGGGGGAATAAATAATTGAGCTCGGCTGGTCTGGGCCACGGCGTCCTCCTCCCATACGCGGCCTCCGGGCCAAGAAAGCAACATATCCCGGTTGTCCCGGCCGGGCCCCCATGACACACTGATATACTGTACACAATCTGCACCAACTAACTCCACGCTACCCCCCCCCCTCACCCCTCCGCCGCCCCCGCACCGCATGCTGACTACGACTGGTGGAAACGCCCATAGACTGGGGAAGAGACCCTGGGGAACATAAGTGGCCCCCAGCTACGCAACCCCAGTAGAGATCAAGGCAACAGCTTAATCCTCAATATATACCTCACGCATTAAGGAGGAGCCTGGGAGCTGGTACTTCATCGCACTGCTCCCCCCCGCCAACAGAGAAGGGGGGCGCATTACAACAGAGATCTGGTGTGGGTGTGACACTGAAGACAACGAACCAGGGAGGGCAAAGCCCCTCTCCCTCTCCCTAGGGAACTTGGGCCAGAACCACAAGACGGAGCACCAGCAGGCTACAATCATCGGTGACTGCAGACTACCTCTCTAGCAGCTGCAATAACAAGGCAAGAGGGTGGTATCCATAGCCACTAACCAATCCTATACCACATCGCCATGGGCTGGTCTGGATACTCAGATTAGTGCGACGACAACGCAGGAAACTTGGTCACGAGACAGGCAGAAGCTTCAAGTGCTGAGTCCCACAACGGCCTCGACATCCTACCCAAACGACAGCCGGCGGGGGCTCCTTTTCAGCAACTTCTACAGAGAACCCATTTGATTAGTACGATGCCCAAGAACTTTGGCCACAAAAAGAGCAGAGGCATGATAGACAAATTTACGACCACAGTGCAGAAGGACATGGCTCCTGAGGCCGGAGGGGAAATGTCCACACAGGAACAAACTCCTCCAGCCACAATGATGGACCCCCAGGCGGTCTTCGTGTCCATGCAACAGGGTTTTGCAGCACTCACAGACAAACTAAATGGAATCACAGCAAGTGTGGCCACCATAAAGACGCAACTCGACAAGACTACCTCCCGTATGGCTGAAGCGAGGATATCTGGAACAGAAGATTCCTTGGGGACACTGAAAAACACAGGCTCTCCTATGGCCATAGAGCTGGGAACTGTGAAATCCAAATGTGAAGACTTAGAAGCGAGGTCCTGCAGAAACAATATTCGCATTATTGGGGCCCCAGAGGGCGCAATCAAAGGGACGATGGAGAAAGTGGTCGAGGAGCTTTTGCGCACGCTACTAGGTGATCCGGGTTGGTCCCCGATGTTCCTAGTGGAGAGGGCACACAGATCACTGGCCCCGAAACCAAAACCAGGGGCATATCCCAGACCGATCATTGCACGCATATTAAACTACAGAGACAGAGATCTGATCCTACAAACCTCCAAAGAGAAACAGCAGTTAAGATGGGGGGCTAATGTCATACGCATCTACCCAGACTTTACATTGGCGGTCCAACAGGAAAGAAAGCTCTTCACTGGGGTCAAGAAGATGCTTAGTGATCGGCAAGTGCAGTATGCAATGCTCTATCCCGCTAGGCTTAAAATCCAACATCAGAATAAGTCCTATTTCTTCACATTCCCTGAGGAGGCTGCAAACTTTGTAGAAACACATATCCCACCGAACAATGGACAATCCTAGAAGATGGCTACTAATTGAGTTGTGGGCCGCAACATTTCCAACAAGCTAATGATACGAGATGAATAGCAACGGGAAAGGCTCCCTATAGAATCCTACGTCTGGGAGCAACGAAATGCAATCTTCAAACGCGTAGACACCAATAACCCTATACATCACAACGAGCGAGAGGAACGAGAAAGAACCGGAAATTACACTTGGATTTGATATCGGCGTGCACACTGGAAATGCTGCAGCCCCCCCTGTAGCAGGAGCTTAAGACATTGATGGGAGGGGAGGGATGGACATTTAAATGCACAGTTGAAGTTTGGGGAACTGTGAGGGAGGGGGGACATGGGGGTTGTTGGGGGTCTGTTATGCAATGGAGGTTGATAAAAGAAAAAGCACACAGGTGGTAAGCACGGAGGCGCAAAAGCATACAACAGATGATTATTGGGGCACAAACATAAGCAACTACTTCATAGATAATGGGTATAAAGGGTAGGGACGATATCAATTTGTTCAGCTGGAATATAAGGGGCCTCGGTTCCAAGATAAAGAAAAGGAAGATTATGGCATATCTCAACAGGCAATCAGCTGAGGTCATCTTCCTTCAAGAGACGCACATGGGACCCAGACAGACTGAACAATTGATACCCAATTGGGGGGTTTTTCAATATTTCACAACATACTCCAGACGGGCTAGAGGTGTCGCAATATTGCTACATAAAACGTTACTGTTCCAATTTATAAAAGTTGAATGTGATCCAGAAGGGAGATATGTGCTGCTTCATGGAAACCTCTAAGATAAAGAAATGGTCTTCCTTAATATATAAGGTCCAAATATTGACCAACCAGACTTCTACACCTCGATCTTTGAGAAATTAGCGTGCTTTCCAACGGCCCAAGTGATTTGCGGGGGGGACTTTAACACTATTTTGAATGTACACCTTGATCGCACCTCAGCTCAATCCAGAACATTAACAAAAGCAGTGCAGGCAATACTCACGCATATGTCAGACCTGAATCTGAGGGATGCCTGGAGAACATTACACCCTGTCATGAGAGAATATACATGCTACTCCTCGGTTCACGACATGCATTCCAGGATAGACCTATGGCTAATAGATACGGATAGCATGGCGTGGGTCGTGGACTACCGCATCCACCCTAGGACATACTCAGACCACTCCCCGATACAACTAACATTGAGAATCCCTGATAGGCCACATGACCGCCCACTATGGAGATTTAAGCCTGCAGCACTAAGGGACCTGGTTTATAAAAACAATACATACAAGAATATTTTGGTATAAACGAAAATTTGGTCTCAACCCAAGCTATACTATGGCAGGCGTTTAAAGTATGCGTGAGAGGTCACTCGATATCCATAGAAGGAGGAATCTTGAAAGATATCAGGGGTAGACTAACCCGTTTAGAGACACAAATAGCAGCCCTACAATCCCAATATGTGCTCATATTGTCACCCCAGCTCGGAAATCAAGACCAAGCTTGAGGAATACATGGAAGCAGCAGATCAGGTGGTCAGATACTTTGATAGACCTGTTGCAGTGCGGAGATACGGGGAGGGGGAGGGGGAGCGTCCCGGGAGACTATTGGCCAGAACGGTGCGTGGTGAAAGGGGCCCTACGACCATACCCTGCATACTCACCGCGGGTGGTACAGTAACCACTGACCAGGCGAAATTGAAAGATACATTCTACTCATTCTATGAGGACTTATACTCTCCGCAGAGCACCGTCACAGAATCCGAAATAGAACATTATCTCTCCGGAGTACCCACAACCCTTATAGCAGAAGCCACTAGAGAAACGTTGGAGGAACCCATCACTGAAGCGGAGATTATTGAAGCAATAAAAGCACTCCAACGGGAAATCCCCGGGCACAGATGGGATGGGATGGGAGCTGAGTTCTATAAAGAATTTAGTCGCCTACTAGCACCCAGACTATACGCAGTGTGGATGGAGGCAATACAAAAAGGGGAGCTCCCAGAAACCACAAGAGAGGCAATAATTATACTTCTGCTTAACTCAGGGAACCCCATTCACCCCCACACCCCCCGCACCCCCAAGGACTGCGGGTCATATCGACCGTTATCCTTAATAAACACAGACGCTAAGATCCTAGCGAAGATCCTAGCTCTTAGACTTACACTGTTGATGCCATATATGGTTCATGAGGATCAAGCAGGGTTTATAATGGGCAGGTCCACAGCAACTAATATAGACGATGCCACCAAATCATTGCACAATACCCCCTGAGACCCAAGGAATAGCGGTCTCCCTAGAAATGCGGAAAGCATTTGACAGTCTCCTGGCCCTTTCTCTTTGGTGTGTTGCGCAAGTATGGGTTCGGCACACAGTTTATAAAATAGATTAAAATTCTATACACACAACCCCAAGAGAGGATTGGAGTCAACGGAACATTTACAGACATATTAGAATTGTTGGGAGGCACAAGGCAGGGCTTCCCGCTGTCTCCGCTCCTCTTTGCTTTAGTCATAGAACCACTTGCGGACATTCTTCGATCATATTATAGCACATTCGGGATCCGGGTTGATGGTAAACCACAAATTATAACGTTGTATGCTGACGACATCCTATTATACCTAAAGAATCCTGACCACACACTCGGTAAGGTCCTAGCAGATGTGGAAAAGTTTGGCGAATATTCAGGCTTACGCCTTAACCCCAATAAGTCAGAGATATTCCATCTGACTGACAACACAGTTCAGCCCCGGAACCTGCATGGCCTCATATGGAGCCCGGTTCACATCATATATCTAGGTGCTCACATAACTAGGACTGCCCTACTGTCCCGCTCCTTGAATTACAGTACTCTGGCAGAAACACTATGCATCAAAATGAAGCGATGGCGCGCTCTACCCATATCATTGATGGGGAGGATAGCGCTGATTAAAATGATACTTCCGAAACGCTTCTACCTGTTTAGTACAGTACCAGTGTGGCCGGGTCGTGCTAGTTTTTCCAAAATCAATAGTTCCTGCATAGCTTTCGTTTGGGGTGGACATCCTAGATTAAGCTGGAGGGTCCTGAACGACACGTATCCCAGGGGTGGGCTGATGGCACCTGACATGGAATTATGCTACCTCGCAGTGCAGGCGCACTACGCTGCGGGCTGGGCACATCCTTCATCGACCCGGGCCCCCCACACCCCTCCGCAGGGGAGCGCAAAGCGGTGTTGGCATTGCAGAGGCTGACTAGACCTACTCCGATGCACTACAACACGATACACCCCACTAAGGTCACAATCACAGCATGGTCCAAAATCGCAAACATTTTTGATGCTATTAAGTTATACCATCCAAGCATGCCCATTTGGGGCGACCCACATACATCTCTATCCATTGAGTGAAGTGGCAATGCACTGGACCGCGAGAGGTGTTACACAATGGGGATAGCTATTCCCGGACAAACACTTTATACCTTGGGGAGACATCAAAAACATAGTGGGAAACACGTAGGCGTATTAGAAACAATATGACCGAGTGGAAGCCATAGCACGCCTCATGTTTCCATCATTCCCGAATGAACCTGAAGTCAATATGGCATTAGGCTACATATATACAGGGGGACTCAGAAAATAACCTCTGCTTTGTATAAAAATTTAGTACAGACACGGCCAATGGTGGTCCATGCAGCCAAGGGCAGGTGGGAGCAAGATTTGGGGCAACTGATAGAAGTTCAGGACTGGTCCCAGATATGCTTACTAACCAAACAGATATCATGCAATTCAAGATTTAAGCTGATTCACTATAAGATAACACATAGGACACAATACTCCCTGGCAAAGCTCAAGAAAATATATCCCACCATGCCCGGTATCTGCCCAAGTTGCCACGGTGAAAATGCTAACATATTTCATATGCTATGGGACTGTACAGAACTGAAACAATATTGGTCTGAGGTCTGCGGAGCACTGGATATGATGGCAGACCAACCAATAGTATGGTCCCCGCGAATATGCATGCTAGGGGCGGTGGGGAAAATGGACCCAATGTGGCATACATTGTTAAATTTGAGCCTATTGATAGCCAAAAGGACCATATTGATGAGGTGGAAAAATGTTCAACGCCGACCAAAGAAGACTGGAACATAGACATGATGTGGGCTAACGATAATGAGGAACTGTATAATGACTCAGTGTTGCCCCCCTCCTAACCCAAGAACATAAGGGCAAGGTTTAAACAATACTTGACAGAATTAACAGAACGGGAGTGCCCAACTACAGAAGAAAGCCAATTGGTTGTATGAACACTAAAGAGATTGTCACAAATGTATGTGTATAACCTGTGTGCAAACATAAATAAAGTTGTTAAAAAAAAAACATTGAGGACCCTGATCCCAGAAATATTGCAATAGATGAGGCTACCAGGAAGAGGCCCAGAGCTAAATCGAATTGTTTGGCCAGTCAATCGAAGGATCTGCTTGAGATTGGCCCTGCAAGCAGCTAAGCCAGCACCAGTAGCACCCACGAATAGAGGGAAGTATTGCAAAATGGCATATCACCATCCGCCAAAGTCCCCAGAGTGCTAACGTGGATAAATGGACTCTCCCTGCCTAATTAATGGAGGGAGAACCCTTGCAAACTACGAGATATTGCATATTCCACTACAGGTAGAGTGCAAATACTACAAAGTTCCTATAGAGGTAGTTGGTCATGATGACAGTGGGGTGGGGGATGGGCGCGAACGGTGGGGCTCAGAAAGGGAGGGACGGGAATGGTGTTTTGCTACCATCAATTTCTCCAACTGAAATTGTAATTTCTAATAGATTCAATCCCCTATCCACCAATAGTAGGACGGGGCGCTAGCATGGAGGGTGCTGTAGTACAGACTGGTGAAGGGGAGGAAGTACACCATTATTGCAGAAATTGTAAGGAGCTGAAGTTATCAATACACCATCTTATAATCGATAACGTAGCCATAAGCAAGGAGCTTGATGAGCTTAAGGCTAAAATGGGCATGATTAGCATTGCCAAAGGAGGGGGCATCATAGGCAGGACTACTGCTGGTAAACCGTCTGTGAACTATGAAAAAAATGGGGCTGCCGCCAAGCCTAACCATCATATCTGCAATGAAGTTGGGAGAGTTACAGATGCATTTGTGACAACCCCCCAGCTATTCACTATAGCAATGCTAGTACTATATCCAGAGCCCTGCCCAACCGGGGAAATCAGATAGATGGTAGCTCCACCCTCTAAGCTTATGAGCTCAGTATACCTGGTCAACGTTCCGAAAGCACCTCAGGTTTTGAAACGCTAGAATCTCCAGAAAACACAACTATCCATTGGTTTAGATCAAAAAGGGGATGCTATTTTATAATAAGGAGCGACTTGACTGCTCTGGTTATCCCTGCCCCATTAAGTTGAATAGAGATTACATTGAGGTATGCTCACAATTACTTAGTGAAAGGTCTGTTAACAGACCTTCCACTAAGTCATTCGTAATTCCACCCTCTTTCTACTCTTCCTCACACATCAATGGTGGCACCCATTAAGAGGTCCTTCTTGCCTTCTCCTCAACCTCCAGGGTCATCATAAATGTCTATTGCAATGGTACCGTCTTGGTACAAGGGCCTCAACCCAACCTCCTTCTTTTTGATAGGCTTCTCCCTCGCCTTATCAACTTTTCACCTTCCTCCTTACTGGCTCCCTTGCCATCTGCCACTGTCCCGGCTCCCTGGCCTGCACTCCCTTTGGCGCCTCTGTATTTTCCTGCCTCTTTCTCTCTGGCACCTGTGTTGCTTACGTGGGGGACCTCTATCCCTTGCACCCCCTGTAAGTCATTGAAAATTGGCAATCTGCTCCACATTGCCACGCTTAACTCTCGCTCTACAGTCAAGCACTCTTCCGACATCTGCCACCTCCTGGAACACCTGGACCTTGATGTCCTTGCTCTCACTGAGACCTGCTTTAAGGACAGCTTTATCACAAGTTTTGACAATCTTCTCCCTGAAGGCTACAAGATCCTCTCTGAACCCAGTCCCAACAGACTAGGGCAACTCCCCCACCTGATCTTTCCAGAGTGGATCCCTGTTTCCACCATGACTACTCAGGCCTATTTCTCCTTTCTCTTTTTCTCTTTCTCTTTCTCTCCGTTGAAGTCCCTCTGAATAGTCCACAAGGCTTTCTGGGGCTGGAGCCCTTTCTATCTACAACGCTTGCTTCCTAACTACTCTCCTTTAAGTTCTGGAAACTCCTCAAGATCTTTCTCTCGCCCTCTTCCTTGCTAATCTCCTTTTCCTTCTCTCTTGCTTTCCTTTGTTCTCTTCCCCAACCTGCTCAGTTCGCTGACTCGTTGCCTGGTGCACCTCCAGAGCCTCACAGGTTCCTCCGCCAGTCCTGCACTTGCCTCCGCACTCTGCCTTGCACTACTGCACTCGGAATACGTTCCATGAGAGTGGCAACCACTCTGGACTTAACCATGGCCCCTGCTGGACTGGGCGCACTTGTCCCCCTTTGTGCCCTGAAATACTCATGCATAGATGCATTAATGACCAACCTTCTTGTCTTTGTATGCCCCCCCACTTCATTCTCTGCCCACTCTTTGTCACACACTTATACCAGTAGAAATGCCTGTGGGCTAGTATGCTAGCTATTGTTGTTTAATATTCGGAATCTGCAAGGCCTAAGAATGACAACGTTATCCCCCTTGTTCCCTTCACGTTTTGAAGCACTTCACTTGTGTATAAGCGCTTTATAAATGAACAATTACAACAATGGAGCAGAGAACTTCAGCTCCCTCTAACGTGGAGTTATCCATCATCTTTAGTCCACCAAAGCGACCAGATGGACTAGGGATGATTGAGACACAGGGAACAGGAACTGATAAACCCAACGGTAGAAGGACTTTAGGAGCCCATAGGCTTTCCAGTCGTGCAATACCTAGCTCTACGCAATCGAACCCAAATGTCTGGATTGAAACGCCTACGGGCATAGTGGCTTCCCAGATTGACAATGCAATTAATGACCTGTTGCACTTCATCTCCATTTTGAATGAAGGCTCTGAGGCACTGTTAATACTTTTAAATAACAGATATGCACCAAGTAAAGAGTTGCAGCTATTTAACGTAATTAAGGATAGCATCTTTTATGGAGGCAGAGGCGGCCACTCAATCCTAAATTATCGGTAATGGTTGATTTTAATCTCCAGTATGAGACTCTGTCTTTGACCGAGGATAGAATGTGAGATGCGGAAGACCTTTGTGCAGCAAGACCAAGACGTCCCTAAAAGAATGCAGTGGAGGTGGCTAGTATTGTTAAGGCTCTGAGTATGAGAGCCTGCAAGGGCAGATTAACTGGGGACTCCCCTGCAAAAAAAACACCTTTGCCTGTGGTCTGCAAGTCTCCTTAATAGACTATATTTTAGTTAACTTAGAATCCTGGAACTCAATCAAGAACTTTGAAGTTTCTGATAGAGTAGAAAACGACCATTGTCCGATGGCCTTTAGTGTAGTAGCTCCCCTCTTTGGGTAACCAGGAGTACTTTGAGGAACGGCTAACATGGACTTATCAGTGGCTGTACATTCTAGAAAGGTTGTAAAAGGGACGGATAGCTCAGGGGTTACGAGTTTGTCTTGGAAGCAAGACCACGCAGCACAACACAGGTTTGAATCCTGATCCCGCATGTATAAACCACTCGCTAGTATTAAGTGCATTATAAAAGAACAATTATAGTTATAATTATAAAATGGGCACATATTACTACTGGGGAGAAAATGGCTCATATTTATGACCGCATCCTACTTGTGTTTGAAGACTTTTTCCAAATTGACGATTCTCCTAGAGGCGTGATGGCAGAACATTCCACATTACTGGATGGTCCGAGACCTTCCTTAACAACCAAATCCAGATCTAATCATAAACATGTATTGAAGATAAACTCTTGGTTGGATAATGACTGTAGGAGGGCCAAAGAGAATGTTATTAGATGTATGAAAGTCATTTCTAGTTATAGTACAAAGGCTTTGCGAGAGGCACATGATTGTTAGAAAAAGTTATTAAAGTCCATGAAAGGTGCGTTTGCAAGACAAACCCGGGATGCCCTGTTGAAGTCCCATTTGCGACAAGGACTCAAAGATTTTGGAAGCTCATGGGGGCAGGAAGCAATGATACTCGGATGCAAATTCAATGTAATATTCCTGAATTAGTGTGGTACTTGCATTTTACGAAACTCTATGCAGATCTAGGGTATTTATTTTATTTTGCATTTTTAAAGCGCTCACACAGCCCGCAGGCATCGAGGTGCTGTTACAGGAATTGTTTTTTTTTTTTGTTGCATAATTGATTTTGTCTAAGCTATGTATTTATAACGCGCTTAAACACCCAGAGGTTTCTAAGCGCGGAACCGGGGATCGAACCTGTGTTGCTTCGTATCGTCTTGCTTCCAAGGCACGCATGTTGCCACTGATCTATCCTCCCGGTATTTCTGGGCTCAGGCCGTAGTGGTCTGATAAAGAACTGGTGGAATTTTAGAAGTTAGAACAAGAGATATGGGTGCAATACCTTCTAAGGCTTTTTAATGAGCTTTGGCAACAGACTCTGACCCCGAGACATGGACAAAAGCTGAAATTGTCCCATTGTATAAAAAGGGCGAAGGGAGGATCCAGGTAATTACTGACCCTTCTCCCTGCTACACTCAGGGGGCAAGGTTTTCCCACAGTTTTAGTAATACATCTGGAGACCTGGCTAAAAGATACAAATATGATCCACCACCTTCAGGCTTGATTTCAGGCGGGTATACGCACCATTGACCAGAGCTTGACACTATTATGTGACAAGCATGTGGCGCTATGAAGTATGAATCTGTATGTGATATTTATAGTTCTCAAGACGGCATTTGATAGGGTTCCCAGGGCTAGGCTGTGGAACATTTTGTTGATAACGGCATCCCCACAGCCTTATTTAGGGCTGCACAAAGCCTTTACACTGAGAATGAAGCTATGATAAGATGGAGTGTTGACGGTAGGGTCTCTGATAAGGCCCTGATACAGATAGGGGTGCCTTCTTGCACCCAAACATTTCTTTTTATCAATGGTATTATTCTCAAGTTAATGACCTTCCAATGTGACGCACCGTCACTGGCTAGGGAAAAATGTCCTGTACTAATGGTTGCAGGTGCAGCACTCATATCTTTAACTCGAAGCAACAGTTGTTAGCTTTTTGGATTCCGGAATGCAAGCAGCTGAGGCAGCAGCATAATCCTCTAGCTCCTGGCCCTCTTCTGTTATTGATAATATATGATTATGAACGCTAAGAAGAAGAATGTGGAGGCAGAAAATCCTATATGTAAGAAATCAAAACCATCATCATCAACAGCAGATATGGATGAGATTCCCAGCACTCAAGCTATCTACTTGCTGCTACTTAAAATGGCCCAAGACCTGGGGAAAGTAGCCCAAGATGTGGGAGATGTCAAATCCTCAATGGATGATCTTTCCAAGAAAGTCTCACATCTGGACAGCAGGGTTACTATCCTTGAAAAGGGATCTGTCTCTGTGACCTCTGAGATCTCAGGAAGTTTCAGAGCTTATAATATTCTGAAGGATGAGCTCCAAAAAGGAAAAGAAAAAAACCTGGAGCTGGACCTCAAAATTAGAAACAAGAACCTGAGGCTGGTGGAAGTTGAGGAATCTGCAGAAGAGGACCTGTTACATCTGGTGTTGGACATCGTGAAGACATGCTTTGGTTGTGATCAGGTGTCTCCTGGAGACATTGATAACGTCTACAGAGTGGGTAAAAAGCAATGGCCCCAGGGCAAGACCAATTCTGATCGCCTTGATGACCACCAGAACAAAGGAGACTGTTCTTGGAGCTGCACGGATGAAAGAGAGGTCCTTCTTCAAGGGTAATCTCATATCTGTATATCCTGACTATCCAAAAGAGACTATCTATTAGGAAGTCCTTTAAGGAAGCCAAGGACTTATCCAGGCTTGTGGGAGTAAAGGCTTATCTAAACAGGGCTAACATTTTAACTTTGGCATTACCGGAGGGTAACAGGAGCACTTCTGACCCCAAGGAAGCCATGACATGACTGGAGCCGTTAAAAGATAAATGTGCTTAATGTTGTTAATGAATTTTATCTCTTAAACATTGCCCTTATCAGTTTGGTTTAATGTACTTTTGGAATCCCTTTGATTGAAAATATGGACTCAAAATGGCGCTGAAACCACTGAACCATTGTGGTTTTCAACTGTTCAAATGTTTTAAAAGTACACTTGCCTTGCGTGGATTGATTCGGAGTTTGTTTTGGAATTTCGATGCTCCGTGACTTGAGGAAAGTACCCTGCTGCGTGGGTGTCACGTGCCCACAACGTGGTCATGAAGTGAATATGACTTCCTGTGTTTGTGTAGTGCTGCCCGATTCAGTGCGGAAAGTGGCGGAGTCTCTGGATCTTCCGTCTTAGTCATGAATGCGGTGTACATACATTGGATTACCTTCTGTGTGAAGGCGGACCAGGTTGCTGCACTGAGGTACAATCTTCGATCATCGTATGGATGGAAAACCTGATAATTACTTGGCTTCGCCCTGCGTATGCCCTTATATGATTTCAGATGTCCATCCACGCTTTATTTGATTGACATTGGTCTGCAGCTGGTACAATTGCTGGACAGGATGCTTTACTTTCATTTTCCACATCCATGGAGACTTGTTCGGCGGCCTCCGGGCTATTCCGTTGTGCCTGATTGGCTTTTCTCCTTCTTTGCCTGATTTAAAATTGCGTACTCGGTACGGACATGCAGGATGGCATTTCTGTGTATTCACTGTAATTTTTTCTCTCTTTCTCACCCTGTCTATCTTGGTTTGGTCTTCCTCTTGTAATTCTGTTGTGTTGCTTTTACCTCTTTATTACTGTGCTTGTTCAGATCTTTTTGTTTCTATCCTTCAATTTGAATGGGTTAATAACATAAAGGTATCCTTCAATAATCAACTTGTAAGCTCTCTTGCATGGCTACTGTCATATCGCCTTGTTAAAGAAATGTTTTGAACAGGCTTATAAGCTGAAGATCCGTGATATGGTCTTCATTTCTTGCAAAGGTGATGAATTGCTTGAGGCTTCATGTTTATTATGCAGATGTTGGATTTGGCGTACGCGGGTCTCACTGATTGTGGGATTCATGTTTAAGTCCATGTGTGGGTTTTGATTTTTTTTTTTCTTCTTCTCACCAACATTTATTACTTGTGGGACTAAAGAGTTATGAGGAAGTGCATAGAGCTGTTCGTTGTGACATTTGTGGGGGGGATATTGGGATTTAGGGTGCTGGATTTGAATAGACTTCCTTTGTTATTACCATGGCAAGCCTGATTTCGCCGATGGATTAGGTGAACGTTATTTAAGATTAGGGGGGTTGAGGTTATTGGTGCGGGGTGTTGAGCTGCTTACCTAATTCGAGGAGGAGTGTTCTTGCTTGGCATCCCGTTACGGGTATCCTTTTCTTTCATGCACACACTTTGGATCCCTGAATTGGCCGATATCCAGGTTATTTGGTCGGATTGTGATGGGCTTGGGGGCTTACATAAGGGATATGTGTATGAGGAGTTTTGCTTCGGTTGGCTTGAATGTGGAGATAGAGGGTATGCGGCTGCAGTGCTTGAATATGTATGCATGGGCTTGACCGTTCTAGAAATCCGGGTGGCTGTGACTGGATCTGGTGGGTGCTTCACCATATTGCAGGGTACTGACTTGTGTTGCGGTTAGGTCTACATGTATATTTATTTAGTATTATTTGACTGGTTTTAACAACTTTATTTTGAGATTTTCAACAAGAAAAAATAAACTGTTACAGAACTTCCACCCTTGTCCAGGGTGAGTAACCCCAGTGCCTTCCCCAATCCCCCCACCTCCTCCCTTCCCGCCCCCCGAACTGCCAAAGTGAAAGTTGCAAGGTCATCCAATTAGCGGATTGTCTGGACCGTTGCCAGTTTCGACACCCCGGTGGATTGAACAGCAGAGCATTAGGTACTGTGGCTCCCAGACGAAGCTGCGGAGGAGTTCTCATCCGCTTCATTGATTAAGAAGGACACTAGGGGTCCCCAGATGTCAGGGGGGCGAGTGTGTTGGGGAAGTGTTCTGATAAACTCAGTCTCAACGTCTTGACAATACAGGATGTCCTTTCGCCAGCGGGTCACTGATGGTGTTGGCCCTCTTCCCCACGACATGGCTACCCTCCGTCGGGCTAGAGTTAGAAGTAGACCTGCTCGTTTCCTTGTTCCAGGTGAGAGTTGCTTCGTCATCCCGAGCAGGGCTGCCGTTGGGATGGGTCGTACTTCCTCTCCTATTATTGCTGATGTGGTCTGGAGAATTTGTGTCCAGAATGGGGCAAGTTTAGGGCATTCCCAAGCAAGGTGGACGGAGTCTGCCGGTGCATGACCGCATCTCTCACAATTTGCTGATTGGTCTGACTACTGTTTGTTCTTCTTTTGAGGGGTAAAATGTGTCTGGTGCAGATAATTAAAGTGTATTTGCTTTCGGCGGGCGTTAAGGGCTATTTTTTGTTTGCTTCAGAATATGTGTCCATTCCTTGTCAGGTATTGTTAGTCGGAGGGATCTCTACCATCTGGTTTTGGCACGAGTGTCAGTGAAGCCTGTATCTGATAGGATGGCCTTATATATTTGTGAGACTAACCTACCCTCGCCCTGGGCCTTGACCACGTTGTGGAGTAGTTGCCAAGTTGGAGGTTGTTGTGGAAAAGTGGGGAATAGGGCTTGAGAGGTGTACCTGGTTCTAAAATAAACTTATCCAGGGGAGTGTTCCTCCCCTTTCAGTTGCCTGTTGGGGTGTGATAAAGGAGCCTTCACTGAGCAGGTCTCCTATTGATTTTATTTCTAGTTTCTCAACCCATTGATGGAAGACTTTTTCAGAGGTTAAGGGGATCCCCGGGATGAATTTGATTGGAAGGAGGGGCGACTATCTCACCTGAACATTGTACATTCGTGCACGTTTTTTCCAGACCCCGAGTGTCGTTAGGACTACGTTCATTGTGTTAATGGGCACAGGGAGCTGGCTTTTGATTACTGCCCTTAAAAGGTTGGGCGATGCTAATGCTCGTTCTATTTGCACATGTGGTCTGATGCCGGCCCATAGTAGGTCGAGGATCAGGCTTTTAATTTTTTTCATAAAGGGTTGAGGGATTAAATTTGGGCTATTGGAGAAAAGGTAAAGTAATTTTGGCAGTATTACCATTTTGACAAGGGAGGCTCTCCCCCATAGTGTCAATGGTAGCGACTTCCAGAGGTTCACTTTTTTTCATGTAAGCTCTTAGCTACCGCTTCATAGTTGTCTTGGAACACCTCGTGATAGTTTAGCGGCATCAGTATCCCTAGGTAGCGTACTTTGGAGGTCATCCAGGCGAAGCAGTAATCGTCTGGGAATCGTTAGGTAGCTGGAGTGAGTGCGAATATAATAGATTTTGTATGGTCAATTTTCAACCCTGATATTGCCCCGAACTTGACCACTTCGCGCATAACTGGGTTAAGGTTCTCTGCTGGGTCCCGCACGAATAATTAGCTTATGAGGGCCTATAGTTAGGCCTCTGTGAAGTTGTTGGGCTCGTAGATTTGATGCCAATGGTTCCATTATTAAGGAAAATGTTAGTGCAGAGAGTGGGCATCCCTGTCTGGTACCCCGTTGAAGCCTAATAAGGGAGGATCTCGCCGATCCTATGAGTATGGTGGCCAGGGGGTCCTTCTAGAGTAGGGAAACCAGTTTAATGAATCGGGTGCCCAGGCCCATCTGGGTAAGTACAGCGAATAGGAAGGGCCATTCCACCGAGTCAAATGCCTTTTCGGCATCCAGTAGGACTGCAACCGCCTGGTGTGTGGGATTGAGGGCTTCGGTAATAGCAAATAGTCTCCTGATTCCAAACGTCATGCAGCGCCCGGGCACAAATCCTGCCTGGTCCGCCAGTACGAGGGCCGGCATCAGTGGTAGTAACCTGTTTGCGAGGATTTTGGCGAGAATTTTATTGTCGAGATTGAGAAGGGAGATGGGCCTATAGGAAGCACACTCCTCGGGGGGGCTTTCCTGCCTTATGTAAAAGAATAATATTGGCTTCGTGGGAGGATCGAGGCAGTGAGCCTGTTTCTAACGCTTCGGAGTATACCTCTGCAAGCAAGGGGGCTAAAGTTTCGGCAAAGGCCTTGTAAAATTCGCTGGTTAACCTGTCGGGACCCGGGGCTTTGGTGCTTGGGAGGGATTTTATTACTTCAACTATTTCATCAGGTAATATGGGTTCATTGAGAGGTTTGCGTAGTTCCCTTTGAACCCAGTAGAGCTCAGTGTCATGGAGATACCTATGTAGGGCATCTGTGTCTGAGGAGTATTTTGAAGAGTATAGGTCTTGATAAAAGGTTTGGAATTCTATGGCAATTTCTTTGTCTGTGTGCACCTCTATGCCGTGTTGGGAGCGTATCCGCTCAACCATTGATAGTTTCAAATCGGCTTTGATCAGCCTCGCAAGGAGGGCTCCCGGTCTCTGGCCTTCGCCGTATTGGCGGATTTGGCTATTACGCCCTAAAAATTTCAACTCGCGTTCCGCGATAGACTTGAAATTTAGAAGCTCTTCTTTGAGTGCTGCTTCGGTGCGTGGGTCACTCTTGTTGGAGAGTTCGAGGCGTTTCAATTTCTCTTCACTAGAGTGGAGTTCCTGCTGGATCAGCTTGCTGATTTCGTTCTCCTTGGCAAGGCAACCCCCCCTCACGAAGCATTTCAGCGCCTCCCAGATTGTGCTAGGGGATGTCACTGAGCCCAGATTTATGTCCAAGAAGGTTGATATTTCTTCTCGGATCTCTGATGCAAAAACTTGGTCTTGTAGAGATCTAGGCTTGAAGCGCCAGTGCAACAGGCGGGATTTGGAGTTGGTTGGATTGCAGATGAGGGTCACAGGTGAGTGATCGGAGAAGGTTTTAGGGAGGATTTCACATTGTTCCCATCTGAAGGGGCCGTTGGCTGATACCAGTAAGTAATACAATCTGGAGCTTGAGTTGTGGACAGACCAGTGGAAAGTGTATTCACGTTGTTCCCAATTATTGTGCCTCAAGACATCGATTAGGTTGTAGGCTCTGCAGATTTCTTTGACTTGGAGGCTAGCTTTGGGGGGCGGTAGAGTTGTGCTTCGCGTCTTATCTTTTCCGGGGTCTAGGACTGTATTGAGGGCACCTCCCCAGATGATCGTTGCAGCCGTTTGATTTGAGAGGTGTGTTAGCACCCAGTCAAAGTTGTTCGCACCATCGATGTTGGGGCCATAAGAGTTGACGAGAATGATGTCTCTACCAGCGACAATCTTTCACCAATAGCACTCTGCCTTCCGAGTCCGTCTCAACTTTGATTAACCTGAAGCCAACTTGGCGGTTGATGAGGATCACCACCCCTCTAGCATATGACAAATAAGAGAAGTACTTGTGGCATCCCCAGTTTTTAGCCCAATGGTTTTCTTTTCCGGGGAGTAAGTGGGTCTCTTGGATCAGAGCGATATCAACCTTGTGTCTCTAAGAATTGAAGGATCCGTCTCGTTTTAGAGGGGATGTTGCCTCCTCTAATGTTCCAGGTGGCGATCTTGAATTATGCTACTGGCATTGGAGATTTGGCTGTTATTTCTGCCTTTTTCACGAATAGACGCAGGACTTGGTATGAGGTATGATTTGCTGGTTATTGGGGGCAATGGCGATGTTCCACAGGGGGGGGTCAGACCTGACGTGTAGTCCCGAGGGGTCGAGGGGGGGCTTCGGGCTGGTGGCACTTTCCCAATTCCATTCTCTGGCTTCCATCCTTGCACGGGCAACCCCCAACTGGCCCGTTTGCTTAAGCCGTTCGAGATCGGATCGCAATGGTGCGTGTCCCGATTCTTACTTCCCTACCCATTGACAATGAAAATTGTTGAAAACTTTGCTGTGCAAGGGGTACCAGGGGCCTCCCAAGTTGCACGGCCTTGGAGTATCCACTCCCATATTCATCTTGGTTAAGACTCAGTGTGGATTAGAGGTATGTGGGTGCCGCCGACCGCGTGTTGGTTACGGTGGGTTCCTTTGTGCTCTTTACTGTTGTGCTCGAGCTTGGTTGGGGGCTGGTCTGGGGCATCCGGCTCTGTCTAGGAAGGCGTGTGCCTCCTCTGGTGATTGGAAGAAATGGACCCTCCCCTCGAATTGAATTCTAAGGCGGGCCGGGAACAGCATGGAGTAAGTGAGCCGATTGTCCCCGAGCCTTTGTCTGACTGAGGTGAAGGATCTCCGCTGCAATTGAACTGCCAGGGAGAAGTCTGGGTAGAAGTGAATTCTATCTCCATCGTGGCGTAGGTCACCCTTCTCCCTAGCTAATTGGAGAATGGCGTCTCTGTCTTTATAATTGAGCAGCCTGGCGATTATAGGTCTAGAGGGTGCCCCAGGAGCAGGTTTGGAAGATGGGATCCAATGGGCTCTCTCTACCACAAACATGTGGGAGAGGGCTTCGCGGCCGAACAGGGCGATGCATAGTTTTTCGACAAAGCCCTCCATTTTAGATGTTACTTGCTGTTCCCTTACGCCGATAATTCTTACATTATTTCTCCTGGAGCGACCCTCCAAATCTTAGCATTTAGTGATCGTTGCTTTCATTTGAGATTCCAGGTGACTGACTTTGGCGACTAGGGTTGCTGTGCTGTCATCTAGATTCGACACCCGTTGCTCAACCTCGTTAAGGCGTTCTGTGTGAGTGTCCATTCTGTGTTGCAGGAGATCGACCTTTGAAGAGAGGCCGTCCATTTTACTGTTGAGGTTTCCAATGCCGACCTTGAGGTCTAGTAAGAGGCTCTTGATGTCTGAGGCAGGGGTTCCTTCTTCGGCCTGGGCCATGCTGCTGTTTGAGGGTTCTGAGTCCTCCTGGAGCCTGGGGGTCTTGGGGAGTGCTCCGGGTTCAAATGTGAGTTTCCTTTGGGATCTGTCTGTTTTCCCCATTGAGGTAGAGTGTCGGTAGACCACATGTGGATTGTTGGCTTAAATGGAGGTTGTGTTCCGCTGATTGACTCTGGGAGATGGGGTTGGTCTATTCACAGTGAGAGTAGGACGCCGAGGGAGATGTGCCTGGCAGGCCCGGAAGTGAGATCCGACCCCACGTTCTCGATTGCGCTTGTTAAACTTGGTGCCTCAGCCGGGTGGGAGCACTGTAGCGCTGGTGCACGCGGCCTTCTGTCTGTTGGAGGGGGTGCGGAGGGTCTCTCAGAAGTTCCGAACCGAGTACCGAGGGTTGTGAGTATCTTCCGGGGGGGGGGGATTTATCCGGCGAGGAGGTTTTGGATGAGTGTCGTGGTCTCGCTGGTAGAAGTGGGTATCAGGAGGGAGAAGAGGTGGAGAGAGGTGAGAAACCTGCAGTTTGTGGACCGATGGGAGCGGGAGGGGTCACAATGGGGAAACATGAATATGGAGTGATCTCCCGTTGCGTGCGTGGTGCTCCAGCGCCGAGGCAGGCGATGGGGTGTCTGCCTCAGTACACTCACTGCCACTCCAGGCCCCCTCAGGTCTATTGTCGCCCCGAGGCAACCGCCGGATTAGTATGCAGTGCCGGGTCAGGTAGCACCTGTCTCCCTCCGCCGCCTCAGCTATATGCCGTTGCTCTCCTTGGCGCTTATCTGCTGGCGCCGGGGCTGGAGCGGCGAACTCCGCCGGAGTGGCTTTCGATTTCAGACGAGGTGGTGTCTGTATTGGCTTGGGGTTTTCTGCTGATTTTGTGTGATTACGTTTGTTGGTTTATAGGAGAGGTGTCCAGGACATTGGACTGTTAGTTATGTTCTTTTTGGTTTTTAAAAAATGTGTTGTTGTTGCTGACTTGCTTTCTTTTCAGAGGGGGGGGAGGGGTACGGTTCACATCTCTTGGTCATTTTTTCGGGTACTGTACATTTAGCTGAAGCTTCATTATTGGGGTAATTGGATATATTTGGTGAGATAATAGGAATGGCGGGAGATCTGTGTGTGATCACATGGAATGTGAATGGGTTAAATAACAAAGAGAATGAAGGTTATGTCCTACTTGAGGGAGCAAAAAATGGACTCCTCTTCTCAAGGATGAAATCGAGACCCTGAAAAAGGGGTGGGTTGGGAGGGTTTATGGTTCATCATTTTACTCTCATTCTAGAGGGGTTGCTATTTTGATCAGGAGGAATGTTCCAATAAAAGTGTTGAGAGAATTGTCAGATTGGGAAGGGAGGATGGTGGCACTACTAGTTAACAAACAGGGGTTTGTGGCATTATGCAACATATATGTCCCTTCTGTGGACGATGGGTCATTTTACAGGGGAGTGGCTCAATCATTACAGAATTTGGGCACGAATAATATAATTTTAGGCGGTGAATTTAACACTGTTTTGAACAAAAGCATAGATAGGAGCATGTCTGTGGCGAGTAGACATGTTGATCGCCATTATCAATCTTTACAAGACCTACTAGAAGAACATGCCTTGCATGATTGTTGGCGGTTAAGTCATCCATCTGCAAGGGAATATACTTTTTTATTCGGGAGCACACTCAGTATACCCTAGGCTGGATATGATTCTAACAGCTGGGAAAATGACGGAATACCATAAGGCCAGTACATTAGGTGATATACTATTGACAGATCATGCTCATGTATTTATGTGCATTGAACTAGCTGATGTGGAACACAGGCAATATACTTGGAGAATGAATACTGCAGTCTTAAAGGATGATGATGAGGAGGTTGAGAAATTGAGGTCTGAAATAGACTTTCATGTCTATGAATTATAAGGATGGCATCAAACCTGGAATTGTGTGGGAGGCTTTCAAATGTGCTATGCAAGGTTATATGATTGGTTTAACGTGTGGTCTGAACAAGAAGCGCGCTAGTAAGCTGAGAGATCTTGAGAAGAGAGTTAATGATTTGTCTAGAAGAATTATGGCGGACCCAACCGATTTGGCTGGTACTAAGGTCTTGTTGAAGAGGGAACTTGGACTTGAATTTGATGAGCAGACAGAACGGAGGTATCATAATCAGAAATGTGTGTTCTATGAATATGGGGAAAAGAGCGATCGATGGCTGGCCTACCGGCTGAAAAAGAGGGAATCTGAGAGATCAATAACTTCGGTTCCAGCTAAGAATGGTCGGGTCACGTTTCATCCTGGAGAGAGAAATGGTATCTTTCGAGATTACTATGCTACTTTATATAAGAAACAATTAGGTACAGCTAATGGCTGTGGAGACTTTCTGGAAAAGGCGCAGTTGACCCGGCTCTCCAAGTCTGATTCAAAATTACTTGATGGGGACTTGACTTTGGATGAGATTAAAAAGGCGATTTTTAGATTAAATGTTGGGAAGTCGCCAGGGCCAGATGACTTCCCAGTAGAGTTCTATAAATTATTGCCAAACTCGGCGCTTGAATTGCTAAAGGCTATGTATGTGGCTTCTTTGAGGGAAGGCCTTCTGCCAACTTCCACGAGACATGCATCGATAACAGTACTACCTAAAAAGGGGAAAGATGAAACACTTCCCATGAGTTATAGACCGATCAGTCTTCTTAACACAGACAATAAAATTTTGGCAAAAGTCCTAGCTATCAGACTAGAAAATTTGCTTCCTACTTTGATTGATGTGACCCAGTCAGGTTTTGTGAAAGGCAGGAGGACTTCGAGAAACATTCAGAGGCTATTACACACGATTTCTAAGGCGTCCGATTCTGTAGATGGTGCAGCTGTCTTCTCGTTGGATGCGGAAAAAGCATTCGATCGTGTGGATTGGAATTTCCTCTTTTCAGTATTGGAGAAAATGGGTTTTGGGGTAAGGTATAGATCGTGGATTGAACTGCTGTACACAGAACCTACAGCTGATGTGAATACTAACGGCAGGCGCTCAGATCCATTTAGACTAGAGAGAGGGACTAGACAAGGGTGCCCTCTCTCACCACTACTGTTTGTTATTGCTATTGAACCTCTAGCAGCGGTGATTAGGAAAGATCTGGATATTTGTGGAGTTTCGTGTTGGGGGTTGCAACAGAAGCTATGTCTGTTTGCGAATGATAACCTTTTGGTTCTCCGGGATTTGGAATAGTCTTTACCTGTTCTCATGGAGATCTTGGCGGAGTTCCATACTTTATCTGGCTTTAAAATGAATTGGACGAAGTCTGAGGTGCTACCCTTGGACTCTTTTTGTAGTGTCGTGATAGAATGCTATATCTCGGAATCTGGATTACTCCAAATGTCAGTGGATGGGTGAAGGAGAACATGAGCATGATTAGTGTGACTCTTAAAAATGACCTAGAGAGGTGGGGACTATTGAATCTCGTTGTGGGGGAAAGTTAATGCCTTAATTGATTTTGGGAGCCGAAACCATTTTTATGTTTTGAGCATGCTCCCACTTAATATTGAGAATCATTATTGGAAGGAGTTGGACAGGCTTGTTTAAGGGTTTTTGTGGGATAGGAAACCCCCTAGGCTACGACTATGGAAGTTACAACTGCCCCTTGAGAAGGGTGGCTTGGGTGTTCCTAATTTTAGGGCCTATCATCTTGCATGTATTTGTGATTTCATGGGTGATTTCTTGTCACCCTCGCCCGACGATTGGGTTAGGGCGGAGACGAGTTACAATGGCCCATTATCACCAAGGGCATTATTGACTTCGGAATCAGGAGGGAGGAATGCGAAGGATCCCCTGACGGCCTGTTTGAGGAGCCTGTGGTCGAAACTGGCTAGATTTTTGGGTATGGATGCATACAAGAATCCAGATGCTTCCATATGGCTGAACCCCTCTGTTGGACAATAAATCATTCTTCTGGCTGGATTGGTTCTTGGGGGGTGTTAATTGGATTGGTGATTTGCTCTCAGATGGTAATTGGATGACTGCCAGAGAGTTGCAAAGACGATATAAGATTGACAATTTTAGGATTTGAGACTACAAGCGATTAAAGACTGCTATTGGTGGGCTTGTTCTTCAGGCGAAAGTGGATTTGAACTTTATCACTAGGAAATCATTGGTCGGTGAGAGTGGCCTTGCAAGTCGGATGTACAAATGGATTTTATGTGAATATAAAGGCAATGATGTGCTGAGAGATGAGTGGAGTAGGAGGCTTGGTGTTGTGGTAACAGTGGACACTTGGACGAGGATATGTGCAAATGTCAGTCTGTGTTCCCTGAGCCTTTGTGAAAGAGCGAGACAACGATTCTAAATAAGGTGTACTGGACCCCAGAAAGATTATGGAAGAGGGGTTTGAGGGATGGACCAGAATGTTGGGTGTGTTCTTGAAAATGGTACTTTCGAACATATGTTCTGGACTTGCGTGAAAGTTAAAGGATTTTGGAGTGATATAGGTTGTGTTATGGAGAGTGTCTTGAATGAGCATGTTTGTTTGGATTTTGAAACGCTAATTCTGGGGAATGATGTAACCCTGGAGGAGTTTACTAATTGCCCAAAAAAATTGATATTTCTGGGTGCCTTGATGGAGGAAAAAAATCATCCTACGAAATTGGAAATCCGATGTAACACTGTTGAAAGAAGAGTGGTTTAATGAAATGCACAATCTTGCAGCAATTGAGAAATGTATATATAGGAAACATGGCAAAACAGGATGGTTCATGAAGACTAGGGGTAGTTTTCTGGCAATGTACTGAATTTTGTGTTCTTTATGATGTGAACTGTGTACATACTGGGGGGGGGGTTGGGGGTTTGGAGTTGCTATGCTGTAGTGGTATTATTCTTGCAATTTGTATATATTTGTATCTGTTATTGATTCTACTGTATGTAAATCATAAAGCATTAAAAAAACAGTTGTTAGCTTTTGAGGAATTCTGCACTGAAAGCAGGCTCAAAGTTTACTAAAGACAAAGGCTATGATTTTCAAGAAAATCAAAGCTAGAGGGAATTGCAAACTGGTGTTAATGCTCAAATGATAGTTTGCAAGTCAAAGAATATGATTATTTAGGCCTTAGCTTGTCAGAAATCTGCAAGTGGCCAGTACAGGTCTCCAAAGCCAAAGCCCCTCTGGCACGATACAGTGGGTCCATTGCCAAATTTGCTTGTGACTTCGGAAATGGGACAATAAAGTTGTTGCTAGAAGCATATACTGCTCGGGCAAGGCAAGCTGCCCTCTATGGGGAGAAATACATTGTAATCAACTTTCAGTAACTGAAAACAAACTTGTGAAGAATATCTGAGGTCTGCCCAGCAAGCCCAGGATCTCCCGTTTTTTTTAGAGGTGAATTTATGGAGAATTGATTTTATTTGTAAATCAAAGCAGTTAATGTATCGGATAAGGGTTTGGTCATCACCCAGACTAGTATAGGCTAGCCCTGCAATACTTACTGTACCAAGATGGGGCCATTTATTACCATGGCTGGTTCATATTGAGGAATTACTGCACACACTTGGGCACATCGAATGCTGCAGCGATCCGCACATCATTGACTCTAGTTTCAAACCGCTTCTAAACAATGCCATATTTTCATTCGAGTTACGCAAACTACAGGAAAGCGTTGTTAGTACCGAGAGCTTCGAGAGATACTGGAAGGTTAAAGAAAATCTAGGCAACGAAAGGTATCTGGGTGTACTATTCCCCAAGTCCACAAGAGTGTTTGTACCTTGAACTACGCATGGGCATCTTACCACTTGTGGAATTGCTACACAAATGGAAAAGTGAAGTACCTGATGAATGTTCTTTCTGTAAGAATAGTATTGAGAATGAGATGCACTTTCTGCTTACATGCCCCTGCTATTTTGAAATAAGGGAAAGGTACCTGATGCTACTATTCTGGACGAGAGGCTATTCAAACTACTCAGGAAGTGATTGCTCTCTGCTTTAACTCGGAAGATGATTTGGCATTTCATTCTGTAGGTAATTACCTCATATGGTCCCGGAGGAAAAGGTGACGTACAATCGGCTGATGTTCAAGTCTTCCTTGCTTTTGTATGTATTGTGATTAATGCTAAGCATTTTATGCTGTATTTTAATTGTCTGCAAAAGGTGAATTATTTTTTTAGTCCACCTTTTCCCTTTCCATTCTAGTGTGCTATTGTTACTACATGTACTGGGACCCCAGGTTTATTGGAAACTTATTTGAAGTCACTGTATACACATCTGGCAGCCTGTCTCATATTAGATTACCAGACATGAATTTTAAGGACAAGGACATGCATGATCACATTTTGAATTTAGTTTCTGGTGTAGTTATATTGATTGTCTGTACAGTATGAATCATAATGTATTTTTAACTCTGTGGTCGAACAGATTGTTTTTAAGTTAAATCTTTTTCTATATGTTGTTTTAAAGGATTATTTTTGTCTGAAGAAATGTATGTTAACATGAAATGATTGTAACTTTGCTTTTACGGTCTGTTGACCGAAATAAAGATATATCAAATCAAATTGAAAAATCCAATCAAAATGGGACTATTCATGGTTTCTATGGAACCCCTCGCACAGTGGATTCACCACTCCCAGGATGTTCTGGGAATCGGCCAAGGACATTCATAGCATAAAATAGCATTATATACTGACAATATCGTTTTTTGTGCACCATTCCATCAGCACTCTCCAGAATTTAGTGTCTCACTTAAAGGAGTTTTATCACGTCTCCAGATTTAAGATTAATTCTATCAAATCCCATATATCAAACATTTCAGAATCGAATTTGACAGACAATTTAAGGAACAGATCTGATTTCACTTGGAAAGATGATACATTAAAGTATAAACGGATTCACTTGGCAAAATCACATCTTTTTCAGAATAATGTCCTGGCTCTACTTGGCACAATTGAGAAGGCTCAGTGGACGTAACAGGAAATTTCATGGTTGGGTAGGATTACCTCACTGAAAATGACTCTCCTCCCCACAAAATTCTACATCTTCCAGGCCCTCGCTGCATTAATTCAAAGAAGATTCTACAACAACAACAATCACAATTATTCACATTTATTTTGGCCAGAGGGACACCCAGAATCTCTCGGAGAATGTGATCATCTAAATTAAATGGCAATATGGAAGTTCTGGGTATTGAGGGTAATTTATTCACAGCCGAGCTAGTGCCAATTTGTGATTGGAAAGAAAACTCTTCGCTAAAAAGGTGGGCAGAACTTGAGCAAAGTGATCCTGCAATACTGAACTAAGGCGATAAAGACATTTCGCATCACCTCCCGCCCACCACCATTGACTCTGGTTCTGGGAAAACTGTCCACCGGGAACCACCCCCACCCTGGCCTTTACTCAACTCATTTTGGCAATGGGTGGGCTTTAGGGCAACTTCATAAAGTAGGAACCCTTTTCACATTTGATAATGTAGGCAAGCATTCACATTACCAGAATCTGCTAGATGTACATACCTCCAGTTCCATTAATTTGAGTTCAGCCTCTCTTGTTGGAACTCCACATATTTTGTGTGAATTATCCTGTACCTGTGCAACAATTTGTACTTTTAGACTTTCCCTACATACGTATGTTTCTATCCATATGGCTCTATATATACTGGACATTCTACTGGGGATAAAGTACTATGTCACTGAGAAATTTTCATTAGATTATGATTTTCTTCCGAGGATGAAGTCTCTAATTGATCATCTCCTGACTTGCAGACACATAGCCTTATTTCTCCAATACATTCTGCAAAATAAAGCTTTTTTTTTTACTCAAAAAAGCTCATAAGCTGGTTGAACAATTGTTTTACATTTCTTAAATTGTCATCTACCTAGAGGAAATAGGTTCCTGATGCTTTAAAAAGGACAGCGTAGACTCCAAAAGTAGAGGTTACTTAAAAATAATGAATTATATCGAGCAGAAGAGAAAAACATTGGCTATAGTGACCCATATTTCGATAAAGAATATCAACAAGCATAAAGATGGACAAGAGTTGCTACTCACCCCACCGTGTAGGGAGTCATCTTTTTTTCTAGTGCACTCAGCGAAGTTTCATGATTGAACTCAATGTGGAGGCAACTAGCATCAATTTTCTCTCCCTCGTAGCATGGAAACACGCAAATAACACGTGTGTGTGTGAAAGTTATCCTTTTAGTGCATGATATTTTAGCATCTACCTAGACCTCACGTCTTGCTTTTGCTCACAGCATGGCAAATGGCCAAACTGTGCTCAATAAGAGCATTCTCCTTATTTGGAGAATGCAATCTAATCAAGCAGCGCTTAGAATGCTGGGAGTTATTGAAACAACCATATGTTTAGCTGTGGCATTCTTTGAATTCAAGAAAGTGATGACCACATTGCAGTTTATGGGTAAGCAGTGTGGATATTGTTAAATAAAATGACATATCTTAAGGTAAATGACAGTGCCAGCGCCAGGCCACCATTTGTTTTATTTTAATGTATTTATTGGCATTTGAACAAAACATATCCACACACTTCCAAACAAAGAGGGTTTGTCGGTGGATATCAACATTTACGTAAAGATGTCAACCTCCCAACAGCCTATAGACCCTCTTACCCCCCCACCCTCCCCCCAACATCCCAAATCCCCTTTCAGGCGTTATCAGCTGCTAAAACGTCCAATCTTCCAGAATGCATGACACTCATAAAGGTGAATCAGAGGACTGTAAACCTGAACACTATCCGCATGAGTAACATGGCAAAAAACAATACAGTCCTGGTATTGTGGTGATGTGCAATCATCGATTGCTATCATAGATTGTAAAGTTTGCATGCCAACTTTCAATGTATTTAAATGTTCATACTTGATTCAAGCCAAGATTTGTTTTCACACTTTGACCTCGGCTGACATGGACTAGGAGACTCCAACTATGGCGGTTCAGTAGCTAACTGTGCATTATAGTAATGAGTAGTTTTGCTCCGATTGGTTCACAGCATTTACGTTGTACGTTACACTTGTGAGATGTAGGTTAATTTGAGCTTCAGTTCATAAGACGTTATGTTCGGTGCCAAGGAAATCAGACTCTTTAATTGTTGCGTTTAGAGTCCTGGTGAACAAGTGCAAATACTTTTACAGGCGGTTGCATAAACATGTGAATCGTTTGAAGAGTCATTTTAAAAATATAATTTTAAGGAGAAGGTGAACAATAGATGGAGTTTCATGAATTAGTAAGAGCTCACTCGAACAGTCCCAAACCGTATGTTGTAAACCAGCAACTGTGTGAGGGAGGTCTTGTCTACATTAATGTTTGTCTAAATGCGTGGAAAGTACTAATTCAATTTTGGAAAATTTCACTGGCTTAGAAAATGTGAAAGTCATCCACGGGGGCCACTTACATCTTAGCGCACAATGTCCGTTTCCCTTTCTGCATGAACATCACTAGAGTGGAATCTGAACCAGGTAGTAAAGGTAAATACTCCTCGTCTTTTACATCTAATGCCACAGCCTCCTTTTGTGGTCCACAAATCTGGTTATTTGGAGCATGGGCAGTTTGAGTATAGATGAAGACCTGAACTAAGTGAAACTGTGGGAAGCCAGTGAGAGCATGGGATGTTTATGGTGGTGTACACACATTATGCTGGCAAATGTTACCTATTAAAAGATTAAAAGATGTCATCCCCAACTGAAGGGCTGCGTCTGCTAGGTCTGAGCTGGGAGACCATAGTGGTCCAAGATTAGATGTCTAAGTAATTTGTATTCCTGCACCCGTGGTATACAAACATACACAGTTTAACAGAGTATAAGTTTACAAGAAGTTGGTGCATCTGTTGGCTGGGTGTGAGGAAGTCAGCCCTTTTCCCCCAGCTGGCCGTGGACTTTTTTCGTGTGTCTGGGACACTTTTCAACTCTTAATTTGATTTGGTGAACTATACACAGTTCATTATTCAAATTGTCCTTTTTGGATGGTGCTGGATGCAACAGCGTTTGGTGCTAACAATGCTGTGTTTGAGACAAAAATGTGCTCTAATTGGAGATGAACCAAGTTCCAGGTACTCAGCCGATGGTAGGATATGTGGTGCTTAAAATGTGGTGATCTGTATGTTTGAGATTTATTTTAATTTCTCAAGTTTACTGGTATTCTGTACCTCTGACTTGGGTGACACCATTAATTTAGGAATGGATTACAGAACTGTGAAATTAAAATGCAGTCTGGGCAACATATTAATTTTACACTAGAACAGTTTTATGTTTGGATAAACCCACATTTTTGTATGAGGTGAAAAGTTACAATAGAGCCTTAAATGAGTTTTGCACAAGTAGTCCTCTTGACATCCTACTGAAATAATTTGCTCACATTATCTTTCTTCTGTGTATCTGAAGATGGAATTAAACGAAAAAAGAAGGGAATTGAATTGGTACAGATTGACTGCACCCCTCCTGAGCATATCTTGCCGGGTAATAAAGAACTGCCGCTTTGTCAACTGCAGCCACAGAATCGGGATTACAAGGTCAGTGAGATAATTATGTGCATCTGTAAAGGCGGAGAAACCTGCTTTTATATATACTATTGACCACAGGTCAGACCAAGGCTTTCCTAGGCACTGCCCATTTTTGCATCCAATGCTACAGCATGAAGAAGAGAGGGCAGTGTTCCCACACCTCAAACTAAAACAGTCACTCACTCTGCTTGTCTGCATTTTATTTTCACTAATGGACAATTGCACTAATGGTGGCACCAGGCTTTTTATGTGTTTCTTTTTATAAAGGATTAATATGTTTTGTTATATCAGAAATACATTTTTGGTGGATCTGTCTCGTTTTCTGGGTTGCCTAAACCTCTTGCTTGTTACTGTTGATTTCTTTTTAGATCGCTGACCTTATTTTTGTGGCCAGAGGGAATTTCCTGAAGCCCCCTGCCACTACAACCCTTGATGTGCTGTACTATAGCATCCCATATGGCTCCAAGGGCCGAAAGGTCATTAGCTCACCCTACAATTGTGTTGTGGAGTAGGCTGGAGGCAACTGTAATTTAGTTTGGCTTTAAAGGGGGTGCAGTCACTCTTTTTAAGTCCTACTCCCGGCTATTTCATTTCTACTCATCATGCGCCAAGCTCAGAACCTCTACATCTGTGTCAGTGGGCCTGACTGTCAATTTTTTAGAGGCAGTCTGATTAGCTGGCTGTCAAAACCTGTCTGTCTGCCTGTTGTGTGTTTGACCAGCTAACTTAGTCTAACTTAGTCTAACCCAGGAGAAAATGGGCATATGTTATGATGTTGGGATTTAAAATGGAAAAGGGAGCTGGTTAGGGGAGTAGAGGGAAAAGGCAAAGTTTTGTGCATAACTTTTGAAGCATGTAGACCAGGACCCACTGGCATCTGCATGGGTGTTTTCTATGGGTGGATAGTGATTTGCACACCAAAGGCTTTTTTTTCCAGATGGGGGACCTCCAAAATGTGGGAGTTTTGACCAGTGGTCAGGTTTGGAAGTTGAATCGAGAAGTGTAGAGTTGTGATTGTTTCGTTGTGTTTTGAGGGTTTTGTTGAGCCGTTTGTTAGCAAGTTGGTGAACATGTAGTGAATGAGGGTGGATGAAACATTTGGTGGTTAGTGGATTATGTTCACTGTACGTTATTTGCTAGCAACATTAGTTTTGACATGCTTCGATCTTTCACATTGGTCTTGGTGAAGAGAGACCCTGTGCATTCTTCAGAATAGTAAATTCATACCTAAATAACTGGAGGATTTGCCACAAAGAAAAGCTGGTGAATGTTAGGCCCAAGTTTGTCCATACGGCCTGAGCACTGGTTCTTCTTTTTCCGGTTTCTTCCTTTGGGTGCTGTCCTTCCTGGGATAGTCTTCCTCCTTCTCCTGGTCTTCCTTGGGTGCTGGGCTGGATGTATGTTCTGTGACAGATTCAGACCCATTCTCATGTTGCCTACCCCAAATTAACCTCCTTCCCCTAGTGCTCGAAACTATGGTGTCTCTACCTCTACTTTTCCATAGCTGTTTGGATCTCCTGCAGTGCACCTGTCGTGGAACTGTTTCCTTCTGACTGGCTGGGTGCCCTAATTTGGTCCTTCAATCAATACAGATCTGTTTGGTTCGGTGACTTTCCTTGTCGTTCTTTCAGCACCTGACTTGTTGGTAGAGCTCCTGGAAAGGCAGCTTTTTCTTCTTTTGAGTTGCTTTGCTGGTCTTGTGGTTAAGATCTTGTGTGTTGCTCTGGGAAGAAGCTATGTACTCACTGGGTTGCCTACCTATTTCCTGACTAGGTCCCCTCCATTTGGTGCTCGGAATACTTGCGCCCCTTCAGTCCTGAGATTTTGGGTTATTCATTGGAGTCATCATGGGTCACTTTTGTTCTGCAGTTGTAGGGTGTTGCAGGCCCCATCCACCACAGTTCGCCATTGGAATCCCTTGCCCAGACTCTGCTTCATTCAGTCTCCAGCTGGCTATGTTTAGAACGTGGCTCTGGAAAGTTTCCAGGGTGTGTTCTCTAGGGTTGGTTTCTCCTTTGCCCACAACTATGTGGTTGAAAGGCTACTTATCTGGCCTTTCCCTATGTCACAGACGGCACAGATATTACCCAGAGCCTTTAAGACACTAAAGGGGTTTCTGATGCTTGTTAATCTGCTTGGAATCACCTCCTGTGCATATGGTCCGACATCCAGTGGTAACCGCGGAGTATTGCATCTTGTCTTTCAAGGATCGAAAGGGGACGTCAGCATAGGTGTGTCTGTAACACTATCCCTACCGTGACATGTAGTGTACCCAAAATCCCTCATGCACTGAGGTCCCTCAGATTGTTTTTTTCCACCCCGATTACTGGTCACCCTAATGCGGAGCTCTTACATAGAGCTAACGTTATTGTCCTTATTATCGACTTTGTCGTAATTCCTGTTAAGTCACTTCAACAGTTGAATCCTGCGAGACAACGTCGAATAGTGTTGTAGACTTTCGACACCTGTTGATCCCGGCGGCGCTGACGTCCACATAGCCGGGCCTTCCGGCCTACACAGTAGGGAGGGTGGGGTTGGGGTGGACATATTCTTTACAAGTATGTCTTTCCTCTTTCATCCTCTGTTCCCTGGGTTTAGTCATAGCTGAAGTGTCTTTCGCTATGGAAAAGACGCCATTTAGATTTTGTCGTTCGTGCAGGGCCAACTATCCGTGGAAGGACGAGCATGCTCGGTGCAACAACCGTCTTCCCCTCCACCACAAAAAAGCGAGTTGCGTGGCTGTAGACTCCTGCGCCCTAAAACGCAACCCAAAGTTCTGCTTTGGCGGCACTGTCGAAGCGTACCAAAGCACCAACAGAACCATCAAACTTCGACGGGATCCTCCGATCGACATGATCGGCAGCCTTCCCCGCAACCGGAGTCGCGGCCTGCGACTGGACAATCTAAAGTAAGGGGTGCTAATACTAAGACACGCGGACGTCGAGACGCTCCAGGAGGACGCGCAGACACCGCTTAAGGCCTGGGTGGTGACACAATCCACTGCTTAGGTTCAACCGGTGACGTTGAAATCCTCCGCTCAGCCGGTAGACCACCCAGAATCTCCGACCATTGCCGAGAGCATTGCAAGGATAACTTCGGCAGTTAGGCTGAAGGAATGGTCGAAGGAGGCGGCGAAGCACAAAAAACAGTCTAGAGACATGCTAAAAGACACTCCACAGTGGGCCGAACCCTGCAGGGACTACACTGAGAGTCCTGTGCCTTTATCAGGCACATTGGAGGACAAATCCTGACAGCACAGGGAAGATGAACCCTTTCCTGCCCTGGACTCCTCTGCTTCATCCTCATGGACCAGGGAGAAATTTGAGGGATGTATGGACAGATTAGAAAAATGTCTCTTATTCTGAGACCCTTCCTCCCAAAAGGCATGGAGGACTTTCTGTCTACCCCTTGAAGGATCCACATGAGGAGGACACCTGTGTCCTCACATATGATGATGTTATGGACACTTATGATCAGGATGAGGATGGCACCTTTCTGGAAAACTACAATGTGGATGATCAGACAGGTCTTATGGACTATTGGGAAGACAGCCGTCAGGTTGATGCTGAACCCTGGAAGTCCCCTACTCCCACCCAGGACACCGATGTCCTGTGTATAGATTCCCATCCCTCCACTCAGGCTCGCCAAGCCTCCACCGTGGATGACCAGATGGTGTTCAACACTATCTCGAAAAAGGCGGCTGACCATTTTCAGATCGCCACTCAAGAGGCTTTACCAGATTCTGATTTTGTGGAGGATATACTCAAAGAAAAACCTCTGGCCAGTCAGGCAATCCCTTTGTTGAATTTGATCAAGAGGAAATTGCCACCTTCCTTGTTGACGCCAGACCAGGGCAGTGAACCTGAGGGTGGAGAAGCTGTTTCGTCCTCCTCCTACCGACCCTGCCTACATCAAGGGTCATCCCACGGCAGATTCTTTAGTACCACTACCAGAAAACAGGCTGGTGTTCCCCTGTCCACAGGAGAGGCACCACCCGATAAGGAGTCCAAGAGACTTTATTCACTGGGAAAGAGGGTAACAACTGCAGCTGCGTTTTCCACCCGTATAGCTAGTAACACCACAATATTGGCCATCTATGCAGACGTCCAGTGGAACCTTCTGCAAGAAGGCCTTCAAGAAGCTCCAGAACCTGCACGGACCAAGTTGCTCCCCATCATTTCAGAAGGCAATTAGGTAAACCAGAATGTGCTCAAAAACACTCTGGACGCTGCCGAGATGGCGGGAAGAACCCTGGCACAAGGTAACTTGCTCAAGAGACATGCATGACTGAGGAACTCCAGTTTCAAGCCAGAGACCCAAGCAGCACTGATTAACAAACCCGTTGAAGAGACTAATCTGTTTGTCTTGGCGGTAGACAATGCCCTTGAAACAGCCAAGAAAGAACTTGAAACACTGAAGTCTCTTCAACAAATTACCCAGAAACCCTCTACGGTGGTCCTTTCGTGGACAATCTTGTTTTTCCCAGAACCAGTATAATGCAGGAAACTGGAATTCGGGACAAGGGTCGAATACCTCCACCGCTTATGCACCCAGAGGTCAGCAGCGTGGGAAAGGTACCATACAAGAGTGGCTCAACAGCCAGTGGTGACAGGCCAGCGGACAATGGAAGATCTGGTAGTTGTCTCGCCAGCCCTCATTCTCTCTGCAGTGGTGGTCGAGGGAAAACCTCTTGAAGGGGAAGAACTTCACCACCCCTGCAGTAGAAGCCACTCTCACGAACGACGCATTCTCACGGGGTGGGGGGCTCACCTGCTTCAGCAGACGGTGCACGGCGTGTGGACCCCTCAAGTAGCATCCAACCACATAAATCTGTTGGGGCTATTAGCAGTATTCAAAGCGCTGAAGGCCATTCAGACACAGCTACAGGGGAAGACAGTCCTGATCTTGACAGACAGCACTACAGCCATGTACTACCTGAACAAACAAAGGGGCACACTCTCCAGGGCTATCCAAGCTGTCCCAAAACATTTGGATATGGGCTCTCAAACAAAGGATGTTCCTGTTGTCCTAACACTTTCCAGGGGAACTCAATCCTCTGTCAGGTGTGCTCAGCAGAGATTTCCCACTGCCCGTAGAGTACGAATGGCGACTACACGAAGACATCGTCTCCAGCGTTTTCGCAGAATGGGGCTTCCCAGAGATCGACTTGTTCGCAACTCTGGAGAACGCTCAATGCCAAGATTACACCTCCAGGTACTCACAGAACCGCTCCAAGGGGAACAGACTCTGGATAGCATGGTCAGGGAAATTTATTTACGCTCCCCCCCCCCCCCCCCCCGACTCCCTTACTCAACAAGATTGTGCACAAGTTGCACCAGGAACCAGTCACCTTGCTACTGGTGGCCGCAATGAGGACCCGCCAACCTTGGTTCTCCAATCTGATGGAGATGTCCTTCTCCCCTCCTATGAAACTGCCCTGCCCGTACAACATGTTATCTCAGGACAGGGGAGAAACACTGCACCCATGCCTGCAAACTCTGAATTTAGCGGCCTGGCTCTTGAGGTCATAGTGTTCAGACACCTTCAACTCCCTGTAACGCTCACCTGATTCCCGTAGAGGCGCCGGTCTTGACTGGGCGTATACCGTATCTTCAAAGGTGATGTGTAACACACGGCTGGCTCTTTGGGCTGGACCTCTGTGCACTGTATGTCTGACTCGAAGGGTAAGATGTCTGCAGATAGAAAATATGGGATTAATGAACTGGGTTATTGAATGTCTCTCTCTTCTTCCCTTTCTCTTCTCCTGTAGAACCCAAAGGTTAACGCTCTCAGCTTAGGTAAGTGAACGCCGTGCTCTCCATCTGCCTCGGGGCAGGGTGCTGTAACCAGTTTCTTCACTGGATAAGGGGAGCAGGCCTCTTGACTTCAGAGGACTGCTGTCCGTCGTTTACTGCACGAACGGTAAGTTTCGAGTAATTCTAATGTCTTTAAAAGTCTTTAGGAATGATGTCTCTTGTTTTGCAGGGTTCCGGCGATGGCGGATGACTGGCTGAAGTGAGTTGAAGATGGAGCCCGTGTGATGAATAGAAGCGCCTGGAAGCACGTAAGTAAGCGCTTGTTGCCTGCTTCATGATGCGCTCTAACTGTCTTTTTATTTTGCAGGTACAAGTTCGGAGCGGCTGCAGGGTGCCGGAATACCCACTGGGTTGGATGTGGAAAGGAGTAATGGCACGTGAGTATTAAAGTTCCCCAATGTCTTTAAACGCACCTTGTTTTGTCTTTCAGATGCGGGATGCAGCGCCGAAGGCCTCCGGAGCGTGCGAAGAGTTGGTAAGCTTTTGTCTTTCAGATGCCGGAATGCAGTGTGAAGACCTCCGGAGCGCACGAAGAGTAGGTAAGCCTTTGTCTTTCAGATGCCGGAATGCAGCGCGAGGCGTTGGTGACAGCCGATGGACCAGGTAAGTGAAGAGCTGTCACTGAAGACCGTAATGCTAAGCTGTTCTTTCTTGTCTTTATAGGTGTTGCTGAAGACTGGATTCAGGATGGTAAGCCTTTTTCCTTAGGCCCAGGATCAGATGCAGAAGACACGATGAGCGTTCTGCTGCAGAGGATGCAGAATAACGCAAAGCAAGATTCATCCATCGGGTGTGGTTTAAATAGCCTCCTGTAGTGCTTAGGTGTCTCCTTCCACAGCCACGCCTAGGTAAGAAAAGAGTTCCTGCTTTCCAGAAGAGTTCCAGTGTTCTGAATCTAGGGAGTGGCTCCTGCCCCACCCAACAGGAAAAGTAGTTCCAAACAGAAGAGGATCAGAGGCTCAACTGGCAGGCAAGTAAGCAGCATGGTCTGCTGCAGGTAAGTCCACCCAAGCATTATGAGCCCGGCGCTTCCAGCGCTGGGACTGGGCATATTTATGAGCCTGGTGCCACTGGCGCCAGGACTGGGTCCAAAAGGTCCCAATTGGGACTGGTTGGCACTCGGAACCTGGGTTATGGATCTGCTTCCAAGGGAGTTGGGAAAACCCTGACCTTTTGGAAGCAGAGATCATGACACTCCCTCAGAGATGTATGGACATACTCGGGGAAGAAAACCTGACACCCGATACTGCTATTCCAGTAAATGGAAACGCTTTATCTGGTGTAATGCCAAGGGTGTCAATCCCTTTGACTGCTCTCCTACTCACATTGCATTGTACCTGGCCCACTTACTGGATTCAGGCCTGGTTTTTAATTCCCTGAGGGTTCATTTAGCTGCTCTTAGTCTACACTACGTCACAGCAAAAAGGTGTTGTGGTGGAAAAAACCAATTATCAAGGCTTTCATGGAAGGGGTTAAAAGGATTCCTCCCCCCATTGCTAACCCAGCTCCCGGATGTGACTTAAATGTGTTTCTAACTAGACTCATGTGATTACCCTCGGAGCCTATGCACAAGGCAAGTCTAAAAGACCTTACCAATAAGACAGCCTTCCTAGTGGCTATCACTTCTATAAGAAGGGTTAGTGAACTACAGGCCCTTTTGGTACTAGACCCTTTCGTTACTGTTCAGAGATAAGGTGGCTCTGCGCACTCAACCTCGATTTGCGCCTACGTTTATTTCCAGGTTCTACGTGAACCAGTCAATAGAACTGCCCACTTTCTTCCAGAACCCTACTAACATGGCCGAAAGAAGGCTACACACGTTAGATGTGCACAGGGCACTCCTGTTTTACCTGGAAAGAACAAAACCACTGAGGAAAACAAACCAATGTTTCGTTTCAGTAGCAGCTGGCAGAGAAGGGGATCCTGTTTTAGTCCGCTATCTCAAGGTGGATATTCAAATGCATCACACTTTGTTACACTCTTGTTAAGAGAGAACTGCCCTTCAAGCCTAGAGTACATACTACTCTAGGCACTGGGGCTTCCATAGCATTTATTGCAAATGTTCCCCTAGAGTCCATTTGCAAAGCGGCAACCTGGAGTTCTGTACACACCTTTACAAAACACTATGGCCTAGAGACTCGTGCTAGGTCTGATTCTCAGATGGGACAAGCAGTACTAAGACATATTTTCACTACTGTTCCTTCTCGCAACCCACCTCCAACTCCGGGTACTGCTCGCTAATCTATGCACAGCATGTGATTCTAAGCAGATTAACACGCATCATAAGACATGCATCACTCACCGTAATAGCATTTCTGATGATTGTATCTTCTTAGATTCACATGCGCCGACCCTTCCTCCTCGCTCAGGTGGAAAGAACATAGATGTCTTACTACTTTCTCTCTTTTACGTACTCCCTCACGGTAGGCCTTGGGCTCCCTCCCTCATGGCAGAATAAATACAATCGGCGCGAAATACAATCAGTGCGTGAGGGATTTTGGGTACACTAAACGTCACAGTAAGGATAGTATACAGACACGCCTATGCTGACTTCCCTTTTTTCGATCCTCGAAAGACAAGATGCTATACTCTGCGGTTACCACTGGATGTCGGACCATATGCAAAGCATGTGAATCTAAGCAGATACAATCATCAGAAATGCTATTACGGTGAGTAATGCATGTTTTATTTGACTTGTGGGGCCTAGGGCCATCCCTCTCTTTCGCTTGCTCATGAACCTCCTCTCTAACCCAGGAGTCTGTAACCTCTGGTTAGTCCTACTGAGTTTTAACCCATGCTGTCTACAATCTTCTCTTCTACTATAGGCAATTTCCCTATATCCTGGCTAGCTAAACTCCCTCAGGGACTGCATAACTTTCCCTACTCTGACAAAGGTTAGTAGTGTTATGAAATGTTTGGATATTGCCTTGTACTTGCTCTCTTGTTCAGGCCCACTCAGCTCTTCTCTTCTACTCTCACTACCACTCCCTCCTCCTTTACTCCTCTCAACAGTTCTTCATCCCATCAATGTTCTCTTCTTACTTCTCCCCTCCACCCTTTAATATTCATACTCCTACTTCCCACCTTATGGTATGACACTATTCCTCCTCCCATTACTCCACCCTTTCCCCGGGCTACTGCACCCCTTCCCCCCTGCTACTGTGCTCCTTCCTCCAACTACTGCACTCTTGCCTCCAGTCAATTCACATTCTCTGCTTACAAAAATGTATTCTACTTGCACACCACACACGCATGCCAATTCACACTACAGAAACACTTTCACTCCTACACCAATATTTCACATGCTCCATCTACCTCCTTCTCAAGCTGCTGCTCCTTCCGTCTCCTTGCAGGTCTCTTGGTCGTCCTCTCATCTCGGAACTCACCCGAAAAACCCATACTCCGTTTTATGTTACACCCTTAAGTGACCCTCCCTCGTTTGGGATGATCACCTTACCCTATCCAATCTGGTCTGCTCGCTTCTCCCCTGGATATGTATGTGCTTGGAAAACTTTGGAAAGGGTTCTACACTCAACCAACTGTCCGTGCGGGCTCGCTGCGTCATGTCCCTGCTTTCGTACCAGGGTTAATGCCACAGTTTATTTTCCTGTTTTTCTTCAATCGGGTATAATGTTTCTGTGGAAAAGGCTTTGTTTTGAATTGTACTGCTTAATGCCTTTTACAGTACCATATACTCTAAAATGGATGTGTCCATTGGCCATCTTGAAATTTGACCACTTTCGTGCTCCCGCCGGGCTGGCATTGCCATACATGGGAAGCCCTTTCCCGGTAGAGCTCCAGCTTTCCCGGGTAAAGCGGCAGTTTGTTTGAAAAGATTTCTCTTTTGGCAACTTTCCCTAAATGCACCCCCAATCTTTATGCTTTGTTTTTTGTAACATCTTTTGACTTTTTGAGGGGGAAGTAAAGCCTTCTACTTAACTTCCCCTGCCTTTTGCACATTTTGTTATGGGGAAACTGATCAGTCCTCTAGAATATCAGAACTGGGAAACTGTTTTCCTTTAACATGTTTGTACATTTATTTTTAACCTTGCACACAGCATCTTATAATGCAGTGCAGTGGGGATACTTTTGTATTGCCCTAGAGTTTTTCACTTGACATTTTTGGTTACTTTCATATGTGCCTAAAGACAAGCTGGTGACAGATATATTTGTACCCGTTTGTATTATTTCTAGTGTGCACAGTTACATTCACCGCATATGGCTACTAAACTTGGCTAATGCCCTAAAATGGCGCTGTCAAGATTTTCAACTGTTCTTTGGCCATATTGTAGTTTGCCCTTCTTTATACCTTGCCAGGTCAGGAAATCCCATTTAAGGTCATGTAGTTTCCCGGGAAAGCTGCTTTGCTGCTTTTGCAGGCTAGGGGGGTGGGGGGGGACTTGCTTAGTTAAAGGCTGGGTTGTGGATAAGAATAGTACTCCTACAGCCATTTATTCAGATCAGCGTTGGAGCCAAGCTTCACTCTTAGACGAACAGCCGACTGAAAATCCGAAGAAGACTGCAGAAGAGGTCTGGCATCCATTCCTGCGTCAGGGCTGGGGCAGCCCTGTTGGACTGCCTGATATCGGAAGACCCTGAGGGGCGCTTCAGCCCTTGGAGTAGTGGAACCAACTAGTCTTAACGCCTTCTTTCGGATCCAATAATATTGAGCCTTCAGAAGTAGAAGTGTCTGTGGACTGCCCAGTGGACTGGCCAGCTCTCTTCTGAGCTACCTCGCCTGAAGTGTCGCCGTTCCACGGTTGCACCCTGAACTTTGGTGGTCGCCAGCTTAAGGTACAAGTTGCTTTCCCTGCTAATTTCAGCATCTAATCCTCAAGGGATCCTGTCCTGAAGAAGCTTCTTCAACTGCGGCTCGAATGACGGCTACCATCGTCTGTGTGCGGTGGCCGTTGCTGAAACTCTCCTACCGCCATCCTGTGAATGTGAAGTGTCCTGAAGAGGCTTGCATATCTTCATTACTAGTGGTTGCATCTTGCTTCTGGAGCCGACAGGAAGAATCCTTGCACCTGCAGCTCCTGGGCATCGCGCTGGAACTAACCTCCAGCAATTATTTTTTGTTTTTGGGAGGGGTGGGGCGGTGGTTTCTTCTTTTTTGGGCTTCTCCCCCCCCCCCCCCAAAGTCGATTCGGGGGTAAACGCAAAGCATTTGGCTCCCTCATGTCCTCATAAGACCACATTGAGAACCAGTTTATTTGTATCCTAACATTCCATTTCACTGCCTTTTGATTGTCCAACCCGGGTATAGTCCCATCTGAAAGATAACACAATTTAATTACCTAGTAACTTTGTTGCATCTCTTCTTTTGAAAAATCGCAAACTCAAGTAACTTAACCTGCTAAAAATACGTTCTGGGGTGAAGCATTGTGGCTCCTGTGACCTTTTGGGCACAAGGCCCCATTCTTCTTAAGGATTGGACTGCTGAAGTTGGGGAAATCCACTTGTGACTTGGGCCCAGTATTTTATGTTTATTATTGAGTATTGTGCGATAATATGATATATTTTATTTATAGTGTGCATATACACAAGTGTTTCAAGGCGCGACAAGGCAAGGGTGGGGAAGAAGGGAGGACAAGACATGATCGTACTGGGCCCAGTGACATTGAGATTGCGCAAGTGCAGGGGAGAGGGAAGGGGGAGAAGTGCAAGACATAGGAACAAGACATTGATAAAGAAGTGTGGCCAGCAGGTGGCAGTGCAGGGGTTATGTGCAGACACAAGTGTTAAATAAGTGCAAGTAGGGGGACTGTAGGGTAGCAGATACAGCCCCAAGTGCAGGGTTGCCAAAGGGAGGTGTGCAAGTGGAAGGGCAGAGACCTGGGCCTGCGATTCAGAGGGTAGCCAGCTACCCAGTGCAGTATCAGAACGGGAGATCAGCAGGGAAGTGGAAGATGTACGGAAGAAGCAAAGAGGAAAGTCTTGAGCTGCTTCCGGAACCAGAGATGGTTCTGCTCAAGTTTCAGAGAGGTAGGGAGGCTGTTCCAGAGGGAAGCGCCGGCCGAAGAGGGAGATCTGCCCCCAACTCGTTGCTTAGAACAACAACTCGCCCTCAACCAGTTGAAGGTGGAGGAGTGAAGAGCTTGAGAAGAAAGGTACTTTTGAAGAGAAAGTTGGAGGTATTTTGGTCCCAGTCCCCAGAAGGCCTAGCTTAGTGGACAATACATAGGGTCTTGAATCTGATTCTTGCAGCCACTGGGAGCCAATGGAGAGATTTTGGTGCGGTAGAGATACGATCCCTGGGCTTAAGTCCAAGGGCAAGTCTTGCAGTCCTGTTCTAGATGAGTTGCAGAGGACAGAGAGTAGAGGCGGGTAGATTTAAAAAGAGGCTGTTACAGTAGTCAAGCCTTGAGAGAACCAGAGCTCTGGACACAGTGAGCTTCAGGGGTAAGGAGAGGAAAGGAAGAATAGCTCGCAAGAGGTGCAGTTGGTAGTTCGACTTCTTAGATACATTGAGAATGTGAGGACAGAATGAGTGTGTGGAGTCGAAAATAACCACACGGTTCTTAGCCTAGCAAGTGGGAGTGGGAAGAGGGCCAAGGGAGGCTTGGCCAGAGAGTGGAGGGAAAGAGGGGTGCAGGTGTGCCGATGAGGAGGATCTCTGTTTTACTGGCATTCAGGCAGAGACCATTGGCGGCGCACCACTCCTGGATTGCAGACAGTCAGGGATGAGCGAAGGAGAAGAGGCGGCAGAGGGGAGGCTGAAGGCGAGCTGGGTATCATCCGCATAGCACTGGAAGTTTGGGCAGAGAGTAGCAATGCGGTGGGCGAGAGGTGCCAGTTACTGGTTGAACAACCTGGGAGAAAGGTTAGACCCTTGGGGAACACCACCTTCTAGTTGAATTTTTTTAGGGTGTTTAAGGCCTAGAATAATTATTTTCATACATTCCTGTCTAAATTGAATTATTGTGCGCTTCACTGTCCAGACTTACTGCAGACCCATGACCCCACTCATTCTCGCTTGAGAAAAGCCTTGACGGCTCTCCGCGTTTACCTTGATTGGGTTTTGGTTAACCTTTGAGAGTTCCTTGTACGGTACAACTAGGTTGGCCTCCTAAAATCTATCTAAAAGGCCAGATTCTAGCAATCTATCTTAACAGTATATTTATTTGTGGCCGGATGTGGCAGCTCAGACTTTCTGGTCCTCGTCCACATCTCTGCCAAAGTGTATATATGTTGCTGACCAGATATGGTGGCCGAGTGCAAGGTGCAGGTAGCACAGGTGTTGCCTAGCCATAGGCGGCGCTAGGAATCACATTATTAACCCACTTTAGGTAGTGTAGGTAGGATACTAGTAGTTCAGTATCCTCCTGCTGCACTCCGAGTACCGGAAAAGGGCAGGGAAAGGGACGAGTTGAGGGGATGCCTGAGATTCAGTATTAGAACTGGGAAAATGTTGGGAACGGTTGGGGAGGGGGGAGGGAGGGGCATTGGGTTAGTTGGAGGGAAGTTGGCCTATGGAGACGCACAGGGAAACATGGGTGGAAGTGTCAGGATAAGGACGGGAAAGGAAAAGTGAGAGGCATGAACAGCTATATTAAAAGGAACCGGGTTATGACATATTTGCAAAGGAAGAAAGTAGATATAGCACTTCTGCAAGAAACCCACTTGACCAAAGAGAAACAAGACATGATAGCACGGAAAAGGAGCGGGGTGACTCTAGGCTCAACATACTCGGCTTATGCTAGAGGAGTCCAAATCTGGGTAGCACCACTGGTCCCATTCCAAGTCCTCCAGACCTGTCGAGATAAAGATGGTAAAATGGTAATCATTAGGGGATTGGTCGAAAGTAGAGAAATGTGTCATTAATAGATATGCCTCGAACCAAGATACTGCAGCTTACTTTAGATATTTATATCCTAAGATCAGCCCATATAGGGATGGGGCGGGCATTTTGATTGCACGTTGGACCCGATGATAGATCTGATAACAAGTTTGCACACCCAACCCCTTCGGCCAAAGCTTTAAATATGCTGTTACATATACTCAAGCTAGCCGATATATGGAGAATAATGTACCCACAAGACTGAGTATACTCACACTATACCGCCCCGAAGAACCTGTATAAGAGGTTAGATTGTCTTTGTGGGGGAAGAAATGATGGGCGAGTTTACACAGGCTCAGTATAAAGCTAGGATCATGTCGGATCACGCCCTGCTGGTAGTCAAGTGGCAAGTGTTTCCCCGATTCCCTCCCCCCGCCCCCCGGGCCAAAATCCTGACATGGAGACTTAGGGTTGAGGCACTGAACAGGATTCTGAGAACACTTAGGAACTGAGGTGAGAGAATATTTTGAGAATAACACGGGCAGTGTAGATTCGCAGTACGCTGTGGGAAGCTTTTAAAGTGGTGATTAGAGTGGCGTCCATAGCCAAGGCGAAAGGAATGCAAGAGGTTATAATGCAGGATCTACAAAAGAGAGAGAGGAGGCTGGAAACCATAATACGGGCAGGAAATAGATCCCTAGAAGAAGCAGCAGAAGTGTCTTGCCTACAGCTGGAGTGTAGAGAACTCTGGGAAAGGTAAGGTAAACAAAGTTACAAGAAATACATTGAGAGACAACATGCCGAGGGTGGCAAACCAGGCAGATTGCTAGCATGGCTGTATATGAGTGAGACCACATGGTAGACCATCAGAGCCGTGAAGGCAATAGACAGGAAATTACGGGAGAAGGGGGTTGGGGGGAGGAGGGGTTTGTACAAGAAGCATTGACTGAGATTAATCTTCCCAGACTAAATGAGGACGAAAGCGACTGTCTAGAAGTCCCTATCACGTTAGAAGAACTGGAGAGTGTGATAAAAGGCCTACTAACTGGTAAAGCCCCAGGAACGGATGGGCTCCCTGGGGAATTTTATAAAGAATATATGGCTGATATACTTGCCCCATTACTAGCAATGCTAAATGAGGCACTAGACACAGGTAAATTGCCACAGTCTTTACCAGAGTTGATAATTATCCTACTTCTCAAACCAAATAAGCCAGATACGGAATGTGGCTCGTACAGGCCCCTATCGTTACTGAACCAGGACGGGAAGATTCTCACTGCAGTCATGGCCAAGAGGCTTAGACCGGTCATAGGTAAACTTATACACCCAGATCAGACAGGATACGTTCCACATAGGAATATTACCATTAATTTACGGAGATTACACCATATAATAGACTGTACCCAGAGGGCTACACAGGAGGTGGCAGTAGTGTCATTGGATGCAGTGAAGGCATTCGACTCAGTCAGATGTGGCTGCTAGAGGTCCTGAAAGAATTTGGTATTGGGCCCATATACATCGAATGGGTGAGGTCAATGAGCCATTAGCAAGAGTCAAAACTGGAGCTACGATTTCTGAGCAATGGCAGCTAAGTAAGGCCACGCGACAGGGCTGCCCTTTGTCGCCGATGCTCTTCATTTTAGCACTGGAACCCTTAGCGGTGTACCTGCGACAGGAATATAGCGAGGCTGCTATATGTACTTTGGGGGAGAGGCATCTGATCTCACTGTATGCAGACAATATGCTTTTATACCTACAGTACCCAGAGGAGAATCTACAATGTGTCTTGGATGTGATGGAACGATATGCGGTACTGTCGGGTATAACCATAAACCCCCAGAAATTGAGTCTGTACCCCCTGGGAGCGTATGTGGGGAAGCATGTACAAAAGCTGCCGCTGCTACCGATTAAGTGGGAAGTAGTGCCGTTTAGATACCTAGGGGTGGATAAATACCATGACCCAGAGTTAGAACATACACGTAACACAGTGAAGGCGGCAAACAAGATTGAGAACTGTATGGTTTGCGATACCCAAGACGTTTTTTAGGAAACTGCACGATATATGCGGGAGCTTCCTATGGCACAGGTGTAGAGTGGTACTGCGGAAACTCCAGAATCCATGGAGCTATACAGTTGCCCAATTTTTAGGTATATTTCATAGCTAGTCTGCTGCAATTTGTGTCCAAATGGCTATCAGACGGACAGACACCTGATTCAAGGTTGCTACGTAAGGAATGGGCTCCGTTCTTTTTGAGCGAAGTGAAATGGTTACCCGATTTGTCCAGCGAGAATCTACTGTTGCGTCTGGGGAGAACAGTATGGCACAGGGCATGCCGAGTGATGGGTAATACAACACTGTACTCCCAAAAGATACCACTAGTGGCGCTGGAATGGGTAGACAAACACGTCAGGCTGAGTGTGAGGCAATTGTGGGAACCCATGGGGGTTGCAACAGTGGGAGACTTATTAGAAGACGGGAGGCCCAAGGAGTTTGAAAAGCTGATGGGTGACACAGGAGTGCACAGGGGTCAGCACATCACGTATTCCCGACTCCTGAAGAACCTCTGGTGGAGGTGGCCAGAGACTGAATCGTCCCTACAGCCAGATGAGGTTATAGAGACATTTTACGACGTATCAGAGGGAGGACACGAAGTTGCACGAATATATGAGCTACTGATGTCTAGGGTTGGGGAAGAAATGGGCCAGACTAAGCAGAAGTGGGAGGCAGAACTAAAAGAGCCAATGTCGGATGTGCTGTGGAGCAGTGCGCTGGGTACCACAAAAGGGTGTTGATAAATGCACGATTACAACAGATCCAGCTGTACCTTACCCACAGGGCTTATTTAACACCAAACAAAATAGCCAAGTTCAATCGAGCAAACGTACAGACATGCCCGAAGTGCAGGGAGGTAAATGCAGATCTGGTACATATGTTCTGGGAATGCGTAGAGATTGGCACATTTTTGGGGGAAGTAGCCCAAACACTAGCAAAAGCAGAGATCACCCTGGATGTGGGATCCCCTAAGGCTTGTCTGTTAGGTTTCCCGAGACCTAAAGGAGCCAAACATGTGAGCAAACTTAAGGACTTGGCATACATAATAACAAAACGCAGAATGGCGGTGGGATGGAAAGCACGAACAAGACCGGCAGTGGCAGTATGGTGGAGGGATCTGGTAAAATGGGCCAATGCAGAATCTGTGGTGTGGCAGGAAGCGAGGGTTAGGAACCTAGAACAGGAGGAGGGAGGATTGGCGGCGGCAATTAGTAGATGATCTGGCTGTCTCGGATCAAGGAGCTCAGGGCGTGGAATAGACCTCTAGACGGATGACACTGTAGCGAAGAGAGTTGCTGATTGTGGAAGATAAACATGGGTAGATGGGTGCGACGTAGGCCGGGAGAGGAGGGGGAGTTTGGGGGGAGGAGGGGAGAAAAGTTATATAATTGAATGTGTGTTGTGTGAATTGTGCCACAGTTGTAAGGTGGTATGTTAATGTTTATAAAACCAATAAAAATTGTTTACAAAAAAACAAAAGAAGATATGGTGACCGAGGGCTGTTCATGATTGGACAGCCCTTGCCATTTTGAATAGTGCAAATCCTTACCATTGGTGGGATTGGGGGCGGCTCCAGTTTGAATCCTAATTAAAAGGAAGACCTTTGCAACTATTCAGCAGATCACCATTGTAACCAAGACCCCTACGAAAAGAAGCATCTCGCTGAAGACCTGGAACTTGTCAAAGCCCAGCTGCTTTGCTGATCTTCAGAAGGCCTTCATCAGTGCCTTGCCTTCTGGAAGGGTGGGAACACAGGCTCAACCTCTGCTTGAGGATCCTGCCCTTTGAGACCTTAACATGTGTCCTGCAACCATACTGTGGGCTGGCTAGGTTGCTCCTGGGCTCCCTTGTTGCATTGTCTCAGTCCTGCCCTTGACTTGTGAAACAAGAGGCCTCCCCTGGCCTTTGCAGCTCTCCCGCACAAAGGCTCCTTACAGGATGAGCTTCTTTGTTTCCTCCACAAGGATTGACTTCTGCCATTTTTGGGACATTGCCATTGCTGATCTCCGCCTGTATTGTCCTGGGCGATCTCTGCATCAAATTTGTATTGGTCCTTTCTTCATGCATAGATCGTCCAGCTGTCCAGTCCCAGGGTTTAACATAAAGTCCTTGCCCTACCTCTTCATTTCCCGACTGTGATCGCTAGAGTTCTGGTCAAGGGTCGTTCCCTGGGCTTGCCCGGAGGTGGCTGGATTTTGAAAGGGTCTCCCAAGAAATGTACCTTCTTTATTCTTTAACTCTGAGACACTTGCATCCGTCTGTTGGCTTTGCCAAACCCTTGTTCAGACTTCTTTTATAATCCTAGACTTCTGAAAATAATTGTATTGGAACTTGTGATTCAAGGGGCACTAAGCCCCATCTTTTCTAGCTAGGGAAGGACTTTTAAGTGCAGTATTTTTGTAAGGATGTGTATGGTGTTTCCAACGGATGTCTTGCACATTAGTTCTCTAATTTGGTTCTTAACTTGTTCTTAATGTACTACTTGTGCTACACTACAGTTGCTAGGTGTGGTAACTGTGTTTAACAGTAAAGTGTGTTCTGTATACAAAGCACCCCAAAAGGGAATGTGTAAATAATAGTAGTGTATGTTTAGTGTGATACTTTCCTGTGTTTTTTAATTGCTAGGCCTAAATATATTATTGTATTTTTATACATTCTGCCTAACTTATATTAAGATTGCTGTGTGTGCTTAACTGAATCCTTCCCCCACGCTCACACTCTCCTAAGTGAAAGCCTAGCTGCTCAGTCATACTACACAGTTTAGCTAGAAGTTAATTTCCTTCTCTGTTCACCAGAATAGGGTGGCCGTTCCAGAATCTGTCCACAATGTTGATTCTGAAAATCCATCTAAAAAGTTAGATATTCAGGGGTGAGTTTGGGAGGGCATGGCCTATATACAGATCAAACCTTTGTTAGGTCTTTAACATACAGATTTCAGAAACCCCAGCAAGCCGTTAATCATTTTAGGAAGGGCCAATACAATATATTGCCAGTGTTTGGTCATTTACATATGCATATCCTCCTGTCAGTCTTGGGAACCCCTGGAAACCGTATTCAATGTATACTCCTTTCATTTGAGACTAATGCTCCTTTAAGAGCTCATGCACAGCTGAGCCATTGCTGTCAGCTCACATTCTGCAGATAACCGTTTCACTTTTAGATTTGTTTTCCACCTGTCTGAGAAGGAACCCTTGGAAAGAGCTCCTGTTGTGCATGATTACTTCCAGGTTGTGAGGCTTTTGCTAGGAAATTGCCATTTTCAGCTTAGGATAATGTAGACAGCTGCTGTGGCTGTGTGCCTTTTTAGAAGGATTTCCCTTGTTCAAATAAAGGATTTCCTGGTTCAAATTATGCCCCATGGTCCTTGGTAAGAATATTGGGCATAAGGATACTCGCAGGCACCTCATTTACTGCCTGCAACACCTTAATGATGCTGCGTATGACCTGTGCCAGGAACCTTCCTCCAGGACCAGGTCTGACAGGACTGTGAGGAGCAAAAGAAGCACTGAGGTGCTGATGGATAAAAGAAGAGACTGGATGAGAAAGGTAAACCCACGGCTGTAGCAGATGTAGTTAGACACAGATCTGATGCCCCAAGGCCAGCTTGGGAAACCTCTGTGGGTTAAAAAAGACTGTTACCCTATCGTCATCAAAGGAGTGGCAAATGCGACAGTCATTGCTACCACTGTCTCTTACTGGAGGCTTCAATTGTGACAGTGAGTGAGCATTTGCCATCATCTGTTGCACTGTTGACAGGCAGGTTGCCTCCGATGGCCTGTCTGATTTCACTGTCTTTGGAGGTGTTGCTGCTACCAGCAAGAATTATGATACCATTGTCGTTGGTGCCCCGATGTTGGAGCCAGTCACCAAAAGACTCCGGTCGTCGATCATGGACCAGGAACTCTCGCAGGAGTAGTTCCTGATGCTGGTTAAAATCTTGTCCTAACTCTTCCTGCCATTTACTAGCATTGTCATCACAGAAGTACCATAGCTGTGCTCCATTGTTTTCACCCTGGAGAAAGTGTCCAAGTGAGCGGCTTAGTCAGGCGAGGCAGTGGGAGAGGCCATGGTTGTCTTCCTCCAGGACTTGCGCTTCTGGTAAAAGAAACCCTCCTTCCTGGTTTCTTCAGGCACAAGCTGAAAAAGCTCAGAGGCTCTGTCGACCACGGAATGGAATGACCCCACCTCGTCCGGTGGGGGCGCCCTAGGTGGAGCATCCAAATGCGGGGACTTGCCGCCCGCTGCAACGATAGACGTCCTCCGTTGTCGTGGCCATATCCGTTCCTGTAACAGTGTCTGGGTCTGCTGGGGGAGAAGGGGCCCGACGCGGATTTGGAAGCTGAAATGGGGGCATCGGATGACGCTTCCACTTCTTCGTTGGAGGCTGAACGGGTGCCTGGGGGACCACTGGAACCGGGTCCGGTGTCATCCTCTTCTGGATCTCCAACACCAAGGTGTGAAGGGTCGACAATGTCCAGAGACACATACCTCGGCTGAGCTGGCAGGATCGAAAAACCAAGCCCCATGCCGTGGTCTCAGTAGTCGCCGTCGTCTCAGTCCTCTTCCTCATGGACCATGTGCAAGGACTCCTGGTACTCGTCATCTGTGGACGAGACCGCCATGGCATGTGCCATGGCCTGGAAGGGCTGTTTCGGGGGCCTCTTCGCCCCCCATTACCCCCTTGTGGGGCTTGATCCGAGAGCTGAGCCGGTTTCCCCCCTTTTGATGTGCCAGCAGACTTTGCCAAAGTCACTGTGGCGGAGTCGCACCTAGGGGGCAAGGATACCTTCTGAGCTGCGGGTGCTACCTGCACAGGGTCGGCTCCCTTAGCTGTTTTGAGAGCAGCTGCCACCAACGATCGTCGACAAAGTCTTAGCCTGTGCTGATTGTGCCTGCTTGGGCAGTCAGGCCTTCTTCTCCTCCGTTCGCGGGTTCTCGGACTTCCACAGTTTAGCCACGGTAGATGATTTCCTTGTTGAGGAGGAGCTTGATTGCCAGCTGGCAATGGAGGCGGAGGATGATGTCGATCCCGGTGGACTCAGACTTGCGGTTCTTTGCCTTGTCTTGGGCTCCCACGGATGAGGTGCTCTCACAGGACTTATTCATGACCCTTCTCAGGGCAGAGGCTTTAGCATTGAGCCACGCTGCCAGTCTACTGTGCCTGTCCCTCGTCGTCTTCGAGAACCCGAGGCATATCTCGCACTCCACCTTCTTATGGTCCGGATGCAGACAGTGGAGGCATTGTAGGTGCTTGTCCTCCACAAACACATTCCGTAGCCCGCACTTCGCAGGGCTTGAAGAGGGACCTTGCTCTTTCTCCGTCATGGTCGGAGGGTGCGAAGTAGGCCCGATACCCTCCTGTAAACTTCGATCTTCGACCCTTAAGTGGCACTGAAATTCACTGACAAAGGACCCCCGCTGTCTGCACATGGAGAAAAGAGCACAAAGGCTCTTTTGGAATAAAAATAGAATGTTTTTCAAAAACACGAAAAAACATAGAAGTATCTCGCAGAGCAAACTCGAGGACTCCCAACACTGAAGTCTGCGGTAACAATCTGAAGATGGCTGACAGAGGAGGGGCTTAGGGAGAGGATTGTCTTTGGATGAGGGCAGTATGACCCAGAGGACAGTGATTGGTTTAAAGGAGAAATACAGTTTGTAAGTGAAAGTGACATTTTTTTCTTTTACCTAGGATTCCCAACCTGACTGGGAATGAGCATGCAAGTCCATGCCAGACCCATGCTGGAGAACAATAGTTACAGGTACGTAACATGTTCCTTACTCCGAATCTCTCAGCAGGAGGATGTGAGATATCCTGGGAGAAAGTCAGGAACCCAGTGAAACCACCAAACTATGTGCCTCCGGCTTTATCACTCCTGGATGATAATGGGTCTTCCAGGGTTTGATGTAATTTGCTTCAGATGTTGCTGGTATCCGACGTATCTTTTAGGTTCGAAAGGAATCCTCGATGTACATCAGTGTGCTGAAGCTGGAGGCAATTTGGCTGATCCTCAAGTCCTTTCTGTGACTGATTGCCATCTGCAAGGGTGTGATAGCACAAGCTTTTCTGATTTTTTTTTTTTAGATTTTTTTTTATTTACATAAAATTATGCTGGTAAATCTATTGCTGAAAGGGAGGTTTGCTAATCCGACGCCTTTTTCCTGAATGATCCATGCCAATATTACAGTGCACTTGCTGAGAGCCTACAGTCATCCTTAGCCCAAGCCATGTAGTGGCACAGAGCAGGTTCATAGGCCCTACTTGCAACCACAGCTGCAGGGACACACGTTCCTGCACGAAAAGGTGGCTTTTTAATGTCCTGCACTTCCAATCTAAATTGTAGTAATTGTGCATGCCTTAGTTGGTCTAGTGGCTTGTAAATCAATAACTAGACGCCATGCCTTGTTGTGACATGGTGACTGATAAGAGCGCACAATTAAAGGAATAGTGCGCTCAAAAATATTGTCCCGAGGGTTCGGGCATGTGTTTTTAAGCATACGTTGATCGATCGTACAAACATTTCCTATGCACCTTACCGTAGTTTTCCTCACTTCTACACAAGCAAAATCATGCCGCAGGGCGCGGCCATCTTGTGCTAATCTTATCCGTTGTTGCATCGCCCTAAGGTGAACTGCCCTGGCAGCACTAAATCATATCCTCCGCCCCTGAGGCTGACATCACTGGACACGTAACGCTCATTTCACAACACCAATGCATGTCTCGTGTCAACATTCTCTGCGCTTCAGCTAATGACGTAAATGACAGTATGCCTCTTTCCTCAATAAGTATAAACAGACAGCTTCTCATCAGACAACATCAGATTTGCTTTCCAATTGCTTCACTGTTTTTTGTGTGTATCCTGTGCCTCGTTTCTGCTCTGTTCAGCTATCTTCGTTGCTCGTAGCCCGTGCAAACAGATACTAGTACTATTATTACTATCTATATTTTAATTTTGTCGCATAATGGCAACAATACAGCCCTGGAATCACATACAGGGAGGTCTAGATTGTAGTTCGTAGTTCACCCTGAAGTGTTAATTGGAACACAGTTTTCACACACAAATGCACTTTGTGGGGTCCACTATTTTGTGCGGAAGCTTTTGATTCTTTATATGCCATTTAATGTGTGGCTTCAGTGGCTATTTCTTCTGGGGTAGCCCTCGTAGCATGTGCGGGCTTCTGTCCTAAGGTGTAGGATGGTGGAGTCTTCTGTCCGTCTGTGGGTAGGTATAGGGGTGGAAGGGATCCTGTCTCTAATGCTGTAGGGAATTGGCTATGGATCACCTGCTGCTTGGTGATGGTCGTAGCTTGTCAGTGTCCCAGAGGACATTGGGGCCACATGTCTGTAGTATTGTACTTATCTGCACTGAGTGCACACAGTGCTGCTAGTAGAATACAGCTATGTCATATAGAATGTGATGGGACCTGAGGGTTCCAAGAACCACAGTTGGGGACACAGGATGGGAGAACCTTACTGAAAGGATGTCATCTATTTAGCTCCCTGCCTTTCTTACTAACTAGCCTTGTAACTAAGTAATAAACTTACTTCTTTTATATATACTGGTCTCCTGTGCCTTACCTGAATCGTGCCTTGAAACACTTGTGTATAGGCGCGTTACAAATGCCATATCATATCATATATATCAATCCAGATGTCTTCTTACCATCCTGCTACACTACAAATGGCGACGAGGATGGGATCAACAGGTGTTTGCTGGTTCCAGTTGGACTGATTTATATTTGCCTGTTGATCCCAAGTTAAAAGGACCCACTGAAGCTGGTCTGCTGTCTCTTTACATAATGAAGATGGTTATGGCAGAGGTCTGTGATGAGCCCAGCATTGATGATACCCAGCGCCGGTTTTCTATGATGATGCCTAGTAAGAATTTCCTATGAGAGGATTTCACCATACAAATTCAAGGTACGAGTTCTGCCATTGTATATGGCAGGCAGCCAGCACGCAAATATCTGCCGAGAAGTATCCTGTTTGGCTATCTATCAAGGTACTGTGCAGGGTGGCTAGGGCGTTGTAGCAGCGTTTAAAATTGCGGCTATAGTATTCATTGTGACTGCTGAGTTACAGGGCTGTGGAAGGATTGTGATTTTTTTTTTTTTTTTTTAAGGCAGTCTGCAGAGGAATGTTCCTATTTCCAATAGTAAGGCACTGTATGGGTGCTGTTTAATCTGTGCTGCACGTTAACCAGATACTATTGCCTCTAGATCTGAATCCAAATATATGCTTATGAAGCGATCTTGGATGTGCGCTGCCATGTAACTGTCATGCGGAAGATGTTTGTGTGACGTGGATTTTCTGGCGAGGAGCGCTGCTACAATGCGGGTGTTATGTCCTTTCAATTTTAACATGGTGATTGCAGATAAAATGATGAAGTCCATGAGTGGCTGGACGTATTGGCGGAGCGTCGAACGTTGGAGTTTTCACAGTTCGGCTTCGTATTGCTGCAGCGCGTCATTTTCTTTCCCTCTAGTTGTGGATGATGAAAACATTAGAGGAATGGCACTATTAACGTGGCGGACATTGTGACGTACGCGAAGGGTTCAATGTTTTGGATTTGCCGTGCGTGGAACTGCTGCCGGGAGTCCATGAGTGTGCGGTCAAATACGCAAGAGGAACGTCGCGTGGAAGGGAATTCTATGGATCATTTCGACACGGAAATGGAGCAACCAGAAATGATATGTTTATTTGGTTCGTGAATATGCTAATCGAGGGAGTTGTACTATTTATCCAGTATGCGGGCATGATATGTTCTGAGAGCCGCAAGTAAATACAAAAACTGTTTTTTTGTGTCTTGTGAATAACTATGCGACAGCAATGCAACGGAGCAGGGAGCACCAGCAATGTTTCCCGTTCTGTTCGGATGTGAACAATTAGGGTACTGTTTACATTTATTCTCTTCATTGGATATTTCTAAGTGTGATTCATGGACATTAAACTGTTTTGTGTACAATTTCTATAATAAGCAGTTTAACTATGTGTAATTTATGGACTGGCATTTATCCGTATAGGTGGTGCAACTTATTGCTATTATTGCTATGTTTCTCTGTGAACCCTGCTATTGCTTAAAGAAGTGTAGGATGAAATCATTTATGTTGCAGTGATATTACATGTGAATATATACGTGATGTGACAGGATGGTCTGAATGATGGTGTACCTGGCTGGGAAGGCACACTGTGCATTGTATGCTTGTTTGATATAAGATATGTTTAAAAGGGTGACTGGGTGTAGTAAAGGATTACATTTGCTAAATGAGGAAGTGTGGGTGTATCATATTGAATATACACTCACTCATAACAATAACCAACAACAACACAAAAAAATTGTGTTTTTTTTTCTGTGTAGTGTTTAACAATGTTATAGGATTTTCAGGTCTTCAAATTCTTGATTTCATATAATATTTGTAATGTAGAATGATATTTTAAATTGTGTTATGCAATCCAAAGGGAAAAAGTTAATTATTATAAAATTCATGATGTGAATTGTAAGTATAATTCAAGTGGCACAGCATTGTTCTGTTGCCATGCTAAAGTATAATATATGTGGCACTGCATCGTTCTGATGCCATGGAATACATGAGTGTTAAAGTTGAGTGATCTCCATGTTAAATGAGAGAGCCCGATGTTTAAATGTGACATGAATGTTGTGTGGTACACATGCAACTTTTTGGGCATAATACAAATGGCATGCGTATGAATATATTACCGGTTTATTTTCCTTGCCCTTACTTGTTTTTAAACCTTGGATGCTTTCATATTTTGACTGCATTCAAATCATTTTTTTTTCAAAGATCAATTTGCACTTGGACTCAGATCTGATCAGTCTCTGTCGTGGTGTTCTCTTCTCGCGCTGTTCTTTCCCAGTTGCGTTGTTTAAATGTGATCTTTGTTTTGTGAGTTTTCTTTTCTGTTCTTTCCTACTTTTCAGTGTTTCCTATTGGCAGGGGTGTGGATGTGAATGATTATCTGGTAGGCGCAAATGACAGGTGTTTCTGAGAGTAATGGTGGTGATGTACGAGTTATGGTTGTGAGGCACTTGTGATGAGGATATATATATGGTTTGTATGAAAGTTAGATAGTTCCTGGTGGGTGCGTGAGTATGCGGTTGTGCTGGGTGTGGTAGACCCTTGTCTCCATGTGGCAGGTGGAGTGGGAGGAGATACGCTTTGATGGTTGAGAGTGTGGCAAGAAACATAGTGCTCGCAAGGGGCAGTTGTGAGGCCCGGGAGTGGCAGTCGCAGGCAGGTGGTGATTTGTGTACTTGATTGTTTTGATTGTTAGTTACGTGAATGTGGATACGCTTTCTGGGTTGTGAATGTTGTATAGGTTTTACGGATGTGCAGGAGTGTGTAATTTTGAGAGCCTCTTTTAATGCTTAGTTTGTGATACTTTGTTTGGTGTTCAATTGAGGATAGGGAGATGTGTAGTATTGTAGTTATCTATCTGCACTTCTGTCCTAGGGTGTGGGATGGTGGAGTCTTCTGTCCGTCTGTGGGTAGCTATAAGGGTGGTAGGTATCCTGTCGATAATGCTGTAGTGAATTGGCTATGGACCACCTGCTGCTTGGTGATGGTCGTAGCTTGTCGGTGTCTCAGAGGACATTGGGGCCACATTTCTAAGAGGAACTGTTTCCATGGGTCACAGGACCGTTATTCTTTTATTGACCTTCACAAGAAGTGTGTGGTCCTCAAGTCATAGATCACTTGCTGATTAAAAAGTTAATAAAACCCAATCCGTTGTTGTGGGCTCCTCTTGGTTATTTGAATAGATCTGGATTAGGTGTTCAGTATCTGTTGGGTGGTCTGGTTTCTTGGGTTATGACCACTCTATTCTAGTTAGTGTTGGAGTCCACAGAGCAGCGGAATTTAGGAGGGTCCTTACTCCAAAGTTAACATTCACTTTCTTAATGGTATCCCAGCTGGTTTCTTGGGATATCCCGAGTTTTAAATGGTCGACCGGTTTCGATGATAATCATTTGTCATCTTCTTCAGGACCGTATATTCAGGCCTGTCTCAATAGGATCAGGCTATCAGAGAGATCGGAGAAGCCGTCATCCCATCTGCCTGAGGAGAAAGCCAAGAAGTGTTTTTTTGTTCGTGAGGTTGTGATTACTTTTATTTACTCTTTAGTGCATAATATATATTTGTTCATGAATCATAGTTTTACTTTTCGTTTTTTAAAACAAGGTGAGTATAGACAGTCTTGGATATCAGTTGCTAAAATAGGCTCCTTAATTCTACACATGGTTATGGTCATTACCTTCTGCACAGCTCCAGCGGTTAGACGCTGTGTGCCTTGGGTGGTCATTCCAGCAGGAAGGATTCGTCTGGAGTTTCCTAAAAGACACAATAGTGTAGGTTGTGTCAGGGGGGCATATTTGTTGCCAAACAGGGATAAGTATCCACAAGTCCATGTTTGGCCTCTGTAGGTTGTTGCTCCCATTTTTGATGTATAGGGGCGCATTCGCGAGCATTTTCATGATCCGAGTGCTCCTGCTCCGCCGTTTGTGCCCTTGTTGGTACGATCATTCTTATCGCACTGAGTACTCTGTACTGGGTGGTGCCATGTTCGAGTTGGCATCTATTATGCTATTCATGAGGGCCTATAACCGTGTGGTGAAGGCACTCCTGAATATTCATTGCGATATACATTTATTGTAAAACAGTCGGGCACAGGCTTGGCCGTGAATTCATCCCAATCGTGCCCTTCTCATGCACTAATCGCACTTAGATTGTGCGATTGGTCGTGCTTAGAGCTCTACCAGGGTGTGCTGCGCTCGGTGGGGTTCTGACTAAGGGATTTACAGCATCACGGCAATTACGGTGATCAAAAGCGCGAGGTGCTGCAGAGTTAAATTCAGCGACTTTCTATACAGCGTCAGCATTGAATTGGGGCCATTATCCCTGTTATTGAGTACGTTCCAGCGCTTCTCACATGTTGCGTAGTGGTGGTCTGTGAGCTTACCGAATTAATCAGAGGGGGCTCCGCTCCCATGGGAACCTCAGGATGCCAGGGCTCGCTGTTAGGCAGAATCCTGTGCAGTACCCTTAGGGACCACTACATAAGATTAAGACTACAAGTGGTAGTACAATTTCACCTTTGGTACAAGCCTCTACTACACAGTTAAAGTGGTAGTGATGGCTGAGCAGCCAGACTTATCTCACGAGCAAATGAGCAGTAATAGGGATACACAAAGGACTACAATTACTGTGACTCAAGCAAACACTGACTCAAGGTTTCTGGTTATAAAATAGAAGTACATTTATTTTTAAACCATCTGTTCACAAAACACTTCACTTCTATTAAATCAAACCACACTGTACATATACTACACACAACCAATTACCCTTGTTCAGGCAAATTCAAGGTAAGTACATTAGGATTTGACAGACCAGTGTTGTGAAACAAAGACGTTACCGTGGGTACATACGCGAAAGCGTACCCGCGGGAAGAAATGTAACCGGAGTCAAACACTCTTAGCACATAGAATTAAAACAAAGGAATAGGGATAAAAATATCATAGGAAATACTTTTGTCAAGGCAGTAGAATCAGAGGACGTGTTCTAGGAGGAAAATAAAAGTCAATAGGCCTGCGCCAGTGTCAAATGGAGCAGGGCTCTATTGTCGAGGATCACACAGTGCGAACAGTTCAAGATCTACGTTGCCAGGAGTACTTAGATATTGTCAAAGGGAGGCAAAAGTTATAAAACGGAAGAAAGAAAGGACAAGCCTTCGTAAAGGAAAAGGGTTCACCCCGATTCCTCAAGGTCGGACGGAGAGAACGACCAAATGGACACAGTACCTTATTCGGTAGAAGAAAGCTGGTGCTACGGCAGTTATTCCTGGTAGTTCCTGCAGACTCACGGTTCCTGAAGCTTCAGCCATGGGGACAAGAAGGACGACGTCTGGAGCGATCTGCACTACCCAGGGATGAGGCCAGCAGCAGCAAAGCAACGATGAGTAAAAGGTGCACTCCTTTAAGAGAGGGCTCTTCTGATGGCTATCCGGACTACTATAGCTCTGTGCAGTGATTTCGACCCAGAAGAGGATTATCTGGCTGTATAAGGTGAGCTGGTCGATCCCACCAGCCTCAAGGGAAGAAGACTCCAGACTGGATCTTCTCTGTCGTTGAAGGGTAGCTAGCTCAGGAGTGCAGCAGGGCTTCACCAGGATCCAGGAGTTGCAGCAGCCGTCGGCTTTATTAGGGAGAATTCTCTCTTTAGGCTGAATTTCCTAACCTAGTGAGTCCCCCAGCAGCTTTGCTGGATTTCTGGAGTTTGTTTTTTTCTCCTGCCAAGAGTGAGACTCTTTTTCTCCCACTCTTGGACATGATTTATGGTGTTCCTTTGACTGTTGTTGTGTTTTATGGGCTATGGGGTCCTTTACTCCATAGGGTCTCATGTATTTTTACTATGTGTGTTACACAGCACCCTCCGTGCAGTAACACAGGGGTGTCATAGTGACACCCCACCATAGACTCCATACCCTGGGACTGACTACTGTCTCCCAGGGTATGTAAAGTCACCATTGGCTTTACTAGTCCCAAATTATTAACATAAACCAGTACAAACCATCATATTGCGGATGTACTGGTCGGGGCAATTCGATTGCCCCGGGGTCTGTTAGTCGAGGGGGCACGTCTCCGTCCCCCCTGATCGAGTTTTGGCTGGTGGCAGTGGATACTACTTTTTATATTCGACCGCGAATATATCCCTATGGGATTTTCCCATTGTGCGAGGCTACCAACTTTAATTATTTAATTCTCATAGACTCGAACATACCGCCGGTTTATTTATTTAATATTAATTTGCCGGTTGGTATTTTTTGCCAGGACACGATTCTAAAATGGCGTTTGTGTTCTCTTCTGTGACTCCAACCCAAGTCGAGCCCTTTGTTCCACTTTTTGGCGGGCTTCTCCACAGAAGCCTCCAAAAGTGGTGCCACTCTGTCTGGGTACCAGAGTTGGTGTGGGAGGGAGTTTAGGCACCCTGGACTGAGTTACCTTGGTAACTCAAATCACACTCTTGTGTGATTGGCTCAAGTGGTGAACCGGCCGGCTCACCACTTAGCATGTTTGATTGACAGCTAGGCTGAGTGAATGGCGGTGTGCTGCATAAAAGCAGGGCTTTGGGGACTGGAACTTCAGAAGTCGCCACAGGACCTGAGAATCCGACGAGGGAGAAGCTGAGCCGACCTACCACGACGACACCACCGGTGGAGCCCTGCGGAACCGACTCACCACTTCCCAACGACAGAGAAGATCTCCCGGCTGGAGAGGTTTCTTCCCCTGACTGGTGGGCACAACCAGTTTACCTTCTTCTCTTCGCACCCCAGGCCATCTTGTGGTCGAATTGCCCGTGCCAAGCACCCCGCAACCGGATAGCCACTTACCACTGGACCGCGAATAAAAGGACCGCTCCTTTTACCTGAGAACTCTGCGGCTGGTTTCTTCCCTGGCAGTGCAACAGACTGCTGTCTTCCTCCCCGACGAGATCCTCTCTTCCCCCAGACAAATCTTCTGGACTGGCCGCCTTGACCCTCTAACTGGTCCCTTTCTTTTCGTCCATTTCTTTTTGAACCTTTGCAAGACTCTTGTGCACTGCAACCGTGTGACCTTGGACACATTTCGTTTTGATCCTCTTGAGGTGGATCCGGCCTACTGAACTCTAAACTCCCGGTTTTACTTTGCCTTCCTCTCTTGTTGTGTTCTTAAAAAAAAGTGTTGGGATCTGTTTCAATGTATACTCTGCTTTTCTCTCCCTTTTAAAACAAATTATTAGAGTGCCATCTGCGTTAAGCGCTCACCGCTGTCTGAAAATAAGTGGTGCTTCTTTTAGTGACCATGTTTTTGAATTGCTTACTATTAGTGCCTGTGTGTTTTTCTAGATGTGGTTTTTAATAAATAATTATCTCTCTTTTACATCAAGCTCTGGTCAGTGTTTACTTGTTCTACTGTGTTCTTTTGACCTATTGTGAATACTCTGTATACTGCCTAACTCTTCTTGAGGGAAGTCTGACTGCTCAGCCACAGCTACCAAGTGAATCTGTGTGGTACACACTGCTACCAAGTGGGTTTACTGCCCAAACACCTGTAGTCTTAAATCTTTTGCAGTGGTCCCAGAGGGAACTGCACAGGTTTCTGCCTAACAATCTTCTCTGCTTCTCTTCGGTTCTTGTAGTTCCAGTGACGACTCTGACTTCCAGACCAAGAGTCCTGCCTTTTATGCCAAAATCCCCCATTCACACAGCCTGGCTGTCAATCACACAGCAGGGGGCGTTGTCTGGCCCGGACAACCACCTCAGCCAATGAACACACAGTGCAACTTGGGTCTCCAAGGAGACCCTGTGCAGGGGGTGACTACACCCCTCCCTCACATTCAGCCCACCTAGACACCCAGGCGCCAAAGCAGGGCTTCTTTGTAGAAGCCCACCAAAGGATGGCGAACAAGGAAACAAAACCTGGTTTGGCGCGAAAAGCAAACAACAAGAAAGACTTTAACAAAAAGAAATGGCGATGAAACCCAACCGGAGCCAAAATAAAACAGATATGGTCAAGCGGGTTTCATGTTCGAGGCTACTATTTTAGCCTAAATCATTACCATGTTATAGAAGATAACCGCGGTAGAAAAGTTTGGGTAGATACCACTGCCATCAGCCAAGCCTTAATGTTAAGGGAGCGAAACAAGGTTCCAAGAGGCTCAGGCAAAAAGGGGTAAGAATTAACCCTTTCCAATACTCCATGTAAGATGGTGTGTACTGGGACTGTGGTAAAAATGACTATATAAAGTTAATGGCAACTTTACATGTTTCTGGGGGACAGTAGTCATCCCCAGAAATGGAATTCACAAGGGAAGTCTAAAAGAGATCCCTGTGTCACTGCACTAAAGGTGCTGTGTGACACTCAAATAAAAAGATGATGCCTAGGGAGTTGGTGACACTCCATAGCACATGAGCACAAAAAGTACAACACACACAAAAATATACATCTTGCACAATCAGTTGGTTACATGATAATGACATACTTCCCCCATAGGGTCCGCAATCGATACATACTTGTTTGAATATTGGTGTATTCAGAAAGTTACATCTTTCACACATCTGATCGCTCCATTCCTTTGCATGTCCATTTTCCCCTTGCATTTTGTGTTGTGCGAATGGGGGGGATGAACTACGAACTACAATCTAGCCCTCCCTGTATGTGATTCTGTATATTTTTGCGCGGCCGGACTGGCAGCTGGGAAATATTAAATATAAAGTGGATTGGAGCACTCTCCAAACCACAGAATTGTGACGACAAGAATCAACAGTTTTGGATCACAAGCGGAATAGGCTCCACTATCTCCACACCCATCGTACGACACAAGATGGCAGTGAATAACTACCTTGCGTTCGCAGTAGAGCTTGTGGAAGGTATCCTGGCAAACCTCTTACTATTGGGGACAATTGCAACAATACAAGCGCTTACCAATAACGACGAATGGAACGCGAATTAAGTCCTAAGAAAGAAACTAATACAGACAGAACTTCATGGAGCCCTGATGGTCGAATACCTGAGAGCCCAGGCGGCCCCCAGTTGACTCAATTTACACATAGAACCCCAAATCTTCCTGGACGACTTACAATTCAGGAAGGACTGGTCGTTCATAGCAAACAAGTGCACAAGAGATTGGCTAATCTTAGTTATAAACACAGCCAAAACGGTCTTGGAGAAGCTCATGATACACATACAAACTAAACTGGACACCAGCAAAGCCAATATTGCACTGGACATTTATAATACCAAACTTGCGGCATTAGAAACATCTATGAAGGAGTTCCACGAACTGAACTTAACAAGAAATATCAACAAACTAAAGAAAGACTTGGCAGCCTTTTCCTACAAAAAGGTGTTTCCATACACCACAGACAACTATTTCTCCGATGAAGCCAAGCTGGCAAGAAGAAATGCATATCTACAAAACCAACAGATGGGAGGAAGACAATATAGCGACAACAGATCCAGCTCTTCAAACAGTTCCAGCATGAGCTCAGACGATGACATAAGGGCCCAGCAATAGCAACAACAGACAGCCCAGCTGACCGCAACAGGACCCTTCCAAAACATCCACAGACATGGGCAAGGTACCAGTAATGTGCGTTTTTTAGGCCAGCGAGGAAACCAACAAGGGAGACCACGCTGGCAACCCTTCTCACCAATGACAACTCACAGCCGAGGCAGAGGGTTTCAGCAACCCAACTTTCACTAGTCATGAATTTGTCAACACATGCGCTAACATAATCAGAAAGAAGCATTTTGGGTAAGGGACTCTCATTTGTACCTACTCCCCGATATGATCCGATTCAAACCAGAATTGAGATTACACAACTGATCAGAAAAATAAGACTCAAGCAATTCTTTCAGAATGTAGCAGAAAAAGACAATGGAATCTTCAGATTTACGCCTAGCATCTCAATTCTTTCCACCATCTGAAAGTAACACACCTGAGTGCACCACCTTTGAACAAGCACTACTGAAGAGACTGGAAATAATGGAAAAAGACCAGAAGTGTGTGCATAACTACAGTAGGAATGAAGCGGAAGCACTGAGGACACTGTCAAACAATGGCAGTATCACAATCAAACCAGCAGTTAAGGGAGGAGCCACGGTTAGAATGAATACCCATGTTTACCAACAAATGGTGAATACACTGGTCCAAGATCAGAATAGCTATCGAGCTCTACCCTCTGATCCGGCTCCATCATTGAGAAGACTCATTGGACCGATGGTGGAAGAAGCACTCAATTAGGAATACATCAATGACAAAGAAGCTGCATTCCTCACACCCGCACACCCAAGGTTGCCAGCATTTTATGCACTACCTAATGTGCACAAAGGGATAACACCAATAATAGGCAGACCCATAGTGTTGGGCATAAATTCAATCCTAGAACCTCTCTCGCAATATGTAGATGGGATCCTACGGGATAAAATACCAAAGATGACATCATACGTAAAGGACTCAACAGCAATCCTGAATTTACCCACCACCCTGACCTTTGACCACACCAAACAATGGTTGATCACTATGGCTATTGAGGTACTCTACACTAATATCCTACAGGTAGAAACAGTGGAAATGGTGAGAAGAATCTTGACAAGTGATCCAAAAATAACACCAGGGCATGCAGGTTTCATTAACCAGCTTCCAGAAATCGCACTGACCCAAAATGTCTTCATCCTAGAGAACACATTTTCCAACAAATTTCTGGAACAGCATTGGGTGCAGCTTTTGCGCCCAGCCTGGCAAACCTCTGTCGAACATTTTGAAAACGAATTTGTATATGCAAATACGAACCCCTTCCTGAACAACATAGGAGTATGGAAGAGGTATATTGATGCTGTCCTCATGATCTTCCAAGGCACAAAAGAACTCAGATTTCCATCAGTGGCTCAACACGTGCAACAACCATCTTAAATTCACCCTCGACTCAAGCAGAATGGAAACACATTTCCTAGACCTCCGTATCACCGCCCAAGGAGAAGGACTAATAGCCAAAGTCTACAAAAAAGACACAGATAGGAATTCATTACTGCAATACAACAGCTACCACCCAAAAGCCCTGAGGGATAACCTACCATTTGGCCAATTTCTCAGGTACCGTAGAACATGCACTAGAATAGAAGACTACAAGGAACAATCGGGAGCGCTCGAGAGACAATCCACAGAGGCTACCCGAAGAAAATTGTAAATGACACATGCAAACGGGCAAGAAACATACCAAGGGAGATCACATTGCAGCAACATATGAAAGACCCAAAAAGAGAGGAAATAACAGCTGTAATGAGCTACTCGCCCATGTTCAACACTCTGAAAAAAGAAATTAAAAAAACTCTTGCCAATCCTAAACACACGCTCCAGTTCCCTGCCCCAACCATCCTTTGCCATCAAAAGACGCCAAAACCTAAGAGATGGCCTCGTACACATGTTAGGGAGAATTCTCTTCTAAGGCTAATTTTCCTTACCTATAGAGTCCCCCAGCAGCTTTGCTGGATTTAATGGGTTTATTTTTTACTCCTGTTATAAGAGTGAGACTCTTTTCCCACTCTTAGGCATATGTGTGAGATGTGTTTGAGGCTATTTTTGTGCTTATGGGCTATGGAGTTTCTCTCACTTCATGGTTATCTTTTTACATGTATGTTACACAGCACCCTCAGTGCAGTAACACAGGGGTGTCACAGTGACCCCCAAACAGATTCCGTAGCCTGGGACTGACTACTGTCTCCCAGGGCATGTAAAGTCCCCATTGACTTTACTAGTCAATGATTATGAACAAAACCAGTACACACCATTTTACTATGGTAGTACTGGGAAGGGTTAATAGTTTTTCGCTGGTGTTCATTTTCGAGAGGGTACTGTCTAGTCCCTCTCTCTAAAGTTTCTGGCTGGTGGCAGTGGTTACTACCGTAAATATTCGACCGCAAATATTTTCCTATGGGATTTTCCTATTGCTCGAGGCTACCACTTTTACTGACGGCCTCTAACATACCGCCGGGTTATTTTAATATTAACTTTAATCCTCCTTTGGGCGCCAGTGGGTCTGGGGTCGACAGGATGTGGGGGAGGGCGAATAGGCACCTTGGACAGGGTTGCCTACACAACCCAAGTCACACTCTGCCCTGATAGGCTGGGAGGGTTATCCTACAGGATAGCCACCCCACATGTGAGTGACAGTTAGGCTGTATAGGGGGGGTTTCTGCATAAAAGCAGGGACCTGCGGACTGGAAGACAGAAGTCGCCACTGGACATAAGAAATCCGTAGAGGAGAGAAGCCGCAGACCTCTGCAACAACTGAACCACCGGTGAAGCCCTGCTGCAGATCCTCACCACTTTTTCTCTGACGACAAGAGAAGATCTTCACCTGCAAGAGCCTTCTTCCCTTGAGCTGGTGGGACCAACCAGTTCGGCAATCGCCTTCCAGGACTTGCCTTGGTCGAATCGCCAGTGCCCAGCACTAGGAGACCGGATAGCCAGGCACCCGTCCACCACGACCGCGATTTAAAGGAGCGTACCTTTTATTCCGTTTTGGCATCACCGCGGCTGGCTTCTTCCCTGGACAGTGCAGTGACTCGAACCTTCCTCCACGACGAGAGCCTCTCTTCTTCTGCTGGATCTCCCGACCTGCAGGAACTGCCAGGAACAACCGCCACCGCAGGAGCCTCTTCCACTTTCAAGGTGCATTGTTCCGCCAGGCTTCCCGTTTCGTTGGGTACTGATAAAGGTGATTTAAATCATTTATTTACCTTCTGGGCTGGCCGACGCTTTCGTCTAACATTGTCTTTTTACCTTCTGCAACCGCCTTTTCAATCGTTAAACAAAGACTTGACTGCAGCTACTAGAACCGTTTGATCCAGGGCACATTGCCCTGGCACAGGCCTATTGACTCTGGCTATTTCAGTTACAACTGCCTTCTCTAGATTGCTTTTCATAAAGAAATGTGTTGGTGCACCTAAACTCTTACAACCACCTTTCCTTCCCCTTTATATATTGAAGTGCCATTTTGCTCGGTTTTCACCTAAGTATTGCTTATGCTAATGTACTGCCTTGCCTAACTTGTTCACAATCCAATTGGGAAGTGTTGCTGGTGTTATTAGGAGTCTAACCCTGTATAACTTGGCCTTTCCCTCCCTCTGAAGAAATTGTTAGAGTGCCATTTCTGCTTGGTTTACACTGCCGTTTTGCTCAGTTTTCCCTCTTGCGCAAACTTGTCTACAATTTAAATACAGAGTTGTGTATACTTTTCTTGACTGTTTTAACTTGCTTTAATGGTAGTGATTTGTGTTAAGATTTTAGAGTGTGTAAAATAAATATATTTCTGAGGCTTGTTGTATCTGCTTGGATCGCATGCTGTGCAAAGGCCGACATCTAGTGGAAGCTGCGGAGTATTAGTTGGTTTTTCGAAACTCGAAAAGGGGCGTCGAACTAGGGCGTGCCAGTAATACTATCCCTAGTGTGACGTCCAATGTACCCATGATCCTTCACGCGTGTAGGACCCTCAGATTGTGTTTTTTCTGACATGAGGTAGCATGAGGAGTAGCGCGAGTACAGAGTATCCAAGCAGATAGATAGATAAGACTACAAGCATCCATGCACCTTCTCTGAGGGGAGGAAGGGCGGGCACATGTGAATCTAAGCAGATACAAGCATCAGAAATACGATTACGCTGAGTAATGTATCCCTTCTGAGGCTTGTGGAATCTGCTTAGATTACATGGTGTGCATAGATTAGCGAGCAGTGTTAGAAGGAGGAGGTGGGATGTGAGAAGGGTCATGAGCGAACAAATGTCTTAGAACCACTTGTCCCACTTGAGTATCGGTCTTGGAATGTGTGAGTGCTGAATAAAAGTGTAAATAGAGCTCCATGTAGCTGCTTTGCAAATGGTATAAAGGGGTTCATTTGCAATGAAAGCCAGAGTGGCCCCCATGCCTCTTGTAGAGTGGCCCTTGGTGTAAAAGGCAGAGTCTTATCTGAAAGGGAGTAACACAGCTGGATAGATTTGACTATCCATTTTGAGATGGCACCTTTAGAGATGCAATCTCCTTCTCTGCCTGTAGCTACAGAGACGAACAGTTGATCTGTCTTTCTTAGCGGTCTGGTCTTGTCTACGTACTAGAGGACCGCTCTTCGCACATCTAGTGTGTGTAGTTTCACCTCAGCAGAGCTTTTGGGTTCTTGGAAGAAGGCCGGTAGCTCAATGGACTGGTTAACATGGAATTTTGAAATTAACTTAGGTGAGAACCTAGGGTGAGTTCGTAGAACCAGTTTATCCTTATGAACAGTAAAGAAATGATCCTGCACTGACAGAGCCTGAATTTCACTGACCCTTCTTATGGATGTAAAGACTACTAAGAAGGCAGTCTTATAAGTCAGGTGTTTGAGACTAGCTTTATGCATGGGTTCAAAGAGGGGTCCAATGAGTTTAGCAAGCACCACATTAAGGTCCCACCCTGGTGGTGGGTTAGAAATGTGCATATGTGCTATGTGCATGGTTCTTCGACACCATTGTCCCCCTTGTGTTTCTGTGACCACTGTGCACTCAATCAATATTGCCCACATCACCAGTGCTGGGCCTACCTCCCGTTTATCCCCTACACAATTGCCCCATGCACAACACGAAATGCAAGGGTAAAATGGACATGCGAAGGAATTGAGCGATCATATTTGTGAAAGATGTAACCAACTGATTGTGCAAGATGTAGAACAATCTACAACACTAGCATGCATCCACTCAGTACACTATAGATAGAAATAACATAGCACCTATACTATTCCAATATGACTGCCGGCAAACCTAGGGACACAAACACGAAAGATCGCCAACATATAAAACCCATAACCGATTGCCGGGCAACCAATTGTTTGGACAAGAGACACAGAGCACGAGCCCTGGCATCCTGAGGTTCCCATGGGAGCGGAGCCCCTCTGATTAATTCGATAAGTGCACAGACCACCACTACGTGACATGCGAGAAGCGCTGGAACGTACTGAATAACAGGGATAATGGCCCCAATGCAATGCTGACGCTGTATAGAAAGTCGTGCATTTAACTGCAGCACCTCGCGCTTTTGATCACCGTAATTGCCGCAATACTGTAAATCCCTTAGTCAGCACCCCACCCGAGCCAGCACACCCTGGTAGAGCTCCAAGCGTGACCAATCGCACAATCTAAGTACGATTAGTGCATGGGAAGTGCATGATTGGGATGAATGCACGGCCAAGCCCGTGCCTGACTGTTTTACAATAAATGTATATCACAATGACTATTCATGAGTGCCTTCACCACACGGTTATAGGCCCTCATGGTTAAAATAATAGACGCCAACTCGAACATGGCACCACCCAGTACAGAGTACTCGGTGTGATAAGAATTGTAGTACCAACAAGGGCACAACTGACGGGGCAGGAGCACTCTTAGATCATGAAAATGATTGCGAATGCGCCCCTATACATCAAAAATGGGAGCAACACCCCACAGAGGCCAAACATGGACTTGTGGATACGAATCCCTGTTTGGCAACAAATATACCCCCCTGACACAACCTACTATTGTGTCTTTTAGGAAACTCCAGACAAATCCTTCCTGCTGCAATGACCACCCAAGGCACACAGCGTCTAACCACTAGAGCTGTGCAGAAGGTAATGACCATAACCATGTGTAGAATTAAGGAGCCTATTTTAGCAACTGATATCCAAGACTGTCTATACTCACCTTGTTTAAAAAAATGAAAAGTAAAACTATGATTAATTAACAAATATATATTATGCACTAACGAGTAAATAAAAGTAATCATGACCTCACAAACAAAAAACCACTTCTTGGTTTTCTCTCTCATCAGGCAGATGGGATGACGGCTTTTCAATCTCTGATATCCTAATCCTATTGAGACAGGCCTGAATATACGGTCCTGAAGAAGATGACAAATGATTATCATCGAAACCGGTCGACCATTTAAAACTCGGGATATCCCAAGAAACCCTCCTAAATTCCGCTGCTCTGTGGACTCCAACACTTGAACTAGAATAGAGTGGTCATAACCCAAGAAACCAGACCACCCAAAAGATACTGGACACCTAATCCAGATCTATTCAAATAACCAAGAGGAGCCCACAACAACGGATTGGGTTTTATTAACTTTCATCAGCAAGTGATTTATGACTTTGGGACCAAACACTTCTTGTGAAGGTCAATAAAAGAATAACGGTCCTGTGACCCATGGAAACAGTTCCTCTTAGAAATGTGGCCCCAATGTCCTCTGAGACACTGACAAGCTACGCCCATCACCAAGCAGCAGGGGGTCAATAGCCAATTCACTACAGCATTAGAGACAGGTTCCCTACCACCCCTATACCTACCCCCAGACAGACAGAAGACTCCACCATCCCACACCTTAGGACAGAAGCCCTCACATGCTACGAGGGCTCCCCCAGAAGAAATAGCCACTGAGGCCACACATTAAATGGCATGTAAAGAATGAAAAGCTTCCACACAAAATAGTGGACCCCACGAAGTGGTTTTGTGTGTGAAAACAATACAGCCCTACCAGTACGAGCCAGAGTATTCCGAGGCGGAATTAATCGAAAGAGAAAGAGGCGGAAACGATGGGGCTTTGGATGACAAAAATGGGAGCAACACCCCACAGAGGACGGAAGGACGAATACCAGATCAAGACCCTGATCCTAGTCGCATGGATGACGTCTCCACCTGGTGTACCTGCAATCGGGGAGCGGTAATGCCAACCGAGGAGGAGAACTGCTGCTGCCAAGAAAACTCTGGATGCTTGTACTACATATCGGAAGAAGAGACACGGCTGCAATGCGTTACCGAGCTGCATGACTTCAGGGCAGCCTGCCTCACACTGTCCGTGTTGAGGATTATGATGGTGCTAATGCACAAACTTCATGCAACAGTTCGCCCTTGCAATCCAAGTAATGAGTAAGTGTACTCTATATGCGATGTCGCTTAGGCCACTAACCTTTTATGTTTGTCTCCTATGTTGTCGTAACTTTGATCTATCACTGCAAAATGAATGTAGTCTTGTAATTCTATACATCACTTGCGATTTGGGGAAATCATAGTGGTCATCTTATGTTTATTTCATGTACAACCATGAAACAATATTTCTTTGTGTCCCAAATGTAATGGAATGCATAGTTGGTTGTTCAATATTGTAATGTGTCTACACTTGCCCAAGTAGATTGATCATTGAAGTAACATTTGTACTGGCAACAATGCCATAGGAAACAAAATTGCATTTTCAACTAAGGTTTAATACACGTATCCTGTTAATTTAAAAACAGTTTGTGTCTTTCTCTTCCACAGGTGGTACAGGCTGGTGGCCTATCGTTCGTTTACATCGTGACTTCATGGGAGGCTTGGACACCATGTTCGACGAGTAATACCCACCTGTGACCTTGGTCCCATTGGAGACACATTCCCCAGTGACAGCGGTCAGTACAGGGGATTTTCCCACAGTGTGCTGCAACCCGAAGTATATAATGAGTAGTACATTTGTGCCATCAACATCAGCAACAAAATAAAATGCAACTTAACTTTTATGAATGGTTGTTTCAGTTTTTCAGTGAATAAAGTGTGTCTCCATTCATCAGTGTTCTGGCCCTTTTCTGCATGCCTCATGCCCCTCCAGAATCAATGACTGTTAGCACCTGTGGCGTAGGGATGTCACGATATTGATTTTTTGACGGTATGATAACCTTCATTTGAAATGACGGTATACCGTGGTTATTGCAGTATAGTGCGCACGTGTGTTTATAAGCATGGTGGACACCAACAAGGAATTTGGTAATCAAACAGGAGAATAATTAGCAAAGAATCCTACCGTGTAAAGACCAGAGCAATATAGTGTCTGCCCGAGTATAGTGGTACAGCCCCCCACAAGATGCAAAAGGGACTAACAAATTACATAGTATGGGAAAGAGAGGGAGCTTTACCTGATAAGAGAATCACGTTTTCGAGTTTTCACTGTCATTAGGGGAAAGGCACCAGGGACTAAGTCCCAGGCACTAGCAAACACAACAGGGAATCCTACATGGCACTAGTACCCGAGGGTGCAAAGTACTGCCTAGCACCAGCAACTGCATTCTGCCATTAGAGACCGTGGAGCAGTGCCTGGCCACACACTGGACGACAACACTTTTTGTCATACAACATAATTGAAATTAGAACGTACTATTTATTGCACAGGCTTGTTACTGCCTTGCAAGGCCACACACGGCAATCACTTAACCACCAAAAGTGACCATGATGCTCATTCAAAAACAAATCACTTATATAAATACAGGTCTCTAAACGAAAACCATTCCCAAGAGACAAGTAAGGGAGGATGGATCAGTGGTCGAAGTGTGCGAAAAGAAGTAGTGGAGCTATGCTTCCTGCTGACTTGAACCACGCTCCCCCAAACCTCATCGTCCCACTCCCTCCCACATGCAATTCAAAACCCCAAACAAGACATCTGCTGTTTAAGGGAATGTTGAGTGCAGTGCATTCATGCATTGAGGTGCAAATTTCAACTTCTACCTACACATTTATTTTAAGATGAAACCATTCCGGATTGGTTTCTTTTTAAAATAAAAGCATGGGAACAGTGAAATGTTTAAAATAAAGTATAGGAGCACCGCTCCCGCCCACCACAGCCACACAACTGAATTAAAACATGGGTTTTCAAGGAATGGAGAAAAAAAAACACATGTCAACTGAGCTTTTAACTTTTGCATTTCATGACCGTAGTATTGGCATTGGCAATGCAAAGATCTCTGTTCATATGCCATGTGGGACCCAACGGTAATGAAATGCAAAAATAAAAATTAACATTCGTGCGTTTGCTGACAGATTGCCATAGAACTTGGCCAGGCCCAGGGATGAAACGACTGGTTAATTATAAGGCTGGCTTACCTTTAAGTGTGAGGTGCCTTGGGGTGTGCTGAAATCGCACACTAGCAGCAGAACCTTAAGAGGTTCTGTGTCACTCTGCAGACTTCAGGGAAACTCGGGCACATAAAGTGAGTGCTTTACTCCAACACTACCTGCGCACTAGTGGTCGCATGCATTTAATGTAGAAAAGCACAGGCACAGCTGAGACATCACGACCCTTACCCGGGTCAGACAGCAGACGCAGACTTTCTAATAGTTCCTATACTTTTATTTAAAAAAGAAACCATTCCGGAGCGGTTTCTTTATAAAGTAAAAGTATAGGAACAGTGAAATGCAAAAAAGAAAAGCATGGGAGCACTGCTCCTGCACACTTCGACCACTGCATGTGGTACAGACAACAGGTCTCAGAACCTGACAGACTGTCAGTCACCCCAACTATTGGGAACATTGGTGAATGTATGAACCCTAAAGTAGGAAGTCCACCCTCGTACCACTTAATTGCAACTCAATAGGCACATCTCCTTTAGCTCAGTTTGGGACACTATCACACACACCCCTTCTCGTGCTTCCAACTGCAATGCCATTCTTTTTTCTCCCGCAGCACTAGTAGAACCCTCCTCTATTTACGACCTGCTCATTAAACAACATGTCCTTCATTATCAGTCTATGGAGCGTGCAGCTCAGGGGACAGTTTGTTACGAGCTGGTGCTGACAACTTAGTGTGACAGCCAAATTTCCTTGCGTGATGCACCCAAATCGGTTCAATTGTTTAAAAATATAGAATTTCAAATAATAGTAGATAGATAATAACAACACATTTAAGTAGCAATCACACGTATTAAGGGGGCATTAATGATACAGCACTAGATTTGAACAAAGGGGGAGAAGCAGGACAGAGGGAAAGAAGGCCATGAGAAGGGAGGGAAGAAAAAGAGGATAGCGGTCCTGGTTTGGGGGCTGCTTACCTTCCTGGAACCTTGGAAATCCGTGGCACAGGCACAGCACATAGTTTGGAAGTGTGACAGCAGGGTATGCAGCCCAAACAGTGACACGTGCACGATTCAGGAATGTTCCGGCCTGGGCCCGGGCAAACTCCACCTCCTTCACTCCCAGGCTGCTAAGGCCAGCCCAGCCCAGCCTGAGCCTTGGCAAACTCCACCTCCTTCACTCCCAGGCTGCTAAGGCCAGCCCAGCCTGGGCCTGGGCAAACTCCACCTCCTCCCACTCCCATGCTTGCTGAAGCCAGCCCAGCCCAGCTTGGGCCCGGGCAAACTCCACCTCCTACAGGGAATCCAGGCTCCCTGAAGCAAGCCCAGCCTGGGCCCGGGCAAACTCCACCTCCTCCAGTCCCCCTGGTTCAGTGAACAACACAGCCAGCCCAGCCCTATTTGCAATGCATTAATTGAAGTGCACTGCAGTACACGTGGAAAACAAAAACAGGCTTGCTGAAGCCTGCCTGGGCCCAGGCAAACTCCACCACCTCCAGTCCCCAAGGTTCAGTGAACAACACAGCCAGCCCAGCCCTATTTGCAATACATTAATTGAAGTGCACTGCAGTACACGTGAAAAACAAAAACAGGCTTGCTGAAGCCAGCCCAGCCTGGGCCCAGGCAAACTCCACCTCCTCCAGTCCCCCATGTTCAGTGAACAACACAGCCAGCCCAGTCCCATTTGCAATGCATTAATTGAAGTGCACTGCAGTACACGTGGAAAACAAAAACGGGCTTGCTGAAGCCAGCCCAGCCTGGGCCCGGGCAAACTCCACTTCCTCCAGTCCCCCAGGGTCAGTGAACAACACACAGCCAGCCCAGCCCTATTTGCAATGCATTAATTGAAGTGTATTCACTCGGTTTACCGTTACAAACACAGTAACGGTTATTGAAGCAAAATGAAATTGACAACGGTGTTTATACCGGTATACCGGTTTACCGTTACAACCCTACTGTGGCGTGCCCTCCCAAGTGGGCTGGCAGGGTGGGAACGGCCAAGGTGCCAAATACCATGTAAACTTCAAAGGTATCTTACGCGCAGGGGCCATTGTTCATATGCCCCCCTCAGACCCAGTGTCTCCAGGCAGGCTCCCCTGAAGCAGGCCGCGCCCCTGCAATCCACATAAGTGTGTCTCCATTCAGCAGTGTTCCGGCCCTTTTCTGCATGCCTCATGCATCCCTCTCCACTTGTCTATATTTGATACTCTGGATATCCTTGCCCCTGTCATGAGAATCCGCATGAAGCCCAAAGCCAAGTGTAACTCCTGGTATGACTTAGACCTTGTCACCCTAAAACGCAAGTGTAGGGTTGCCGAGAGGAAATGGCGTGCTTCAAGTTCATCCTCTGACAAACTGGCCTGCCGCCTGCTGCAAAGGCAATTCCGGCTCTCCGTCCTCAACAAGAAGAGAGCTCATATCCAAGCCCGCATCTCTGCGGCATCTAACAACTCGGCTGAACTCTTTAAAATCTGCAAGGAACTGGCCAATCCTGCCGCAGTCTCTACCTCTCCTGTCCCTTCCCAAGCCCTCTGCACGGCACTGGCTTCTCACTTCATTTTCAAAAACTCAGGACATCCTGTCCTCACTCTCCTCCTCTCACCCCCCCTCGCGCTATTCCCTACTCTTCCTCTGGCCCTTCTGCAGCCACCCCTCCTCCCTCCTTCTCTGCCTTTCCCCTTTTCTCTCCAGACAAGGTTTCTAGACAAGTCTGATCTATGAAAGTCTCGTTGAAACAGGTTCACCCCTGTTCCTCCAAAACTATCAAGGATCACACCGACTCCCTGGCTCCTGCCCTGGTGGATTTCTGCAATCACTCCTTCACCACTGGAGTCTTCCCTTCCCCCCTGAAGTACTCCCTTGTGCACCCTCTTCTTTAGAAACCCTCTGCCGACCCCTCCTGCCCGGCTAACTATCGTCCAATCTCCATAACTCCCTTCCTGGGCAAGCTCCTGGAGAAACTGGCCATCTCCCAGCTCAATCTGCACACTGAATCTGTTGGTTGTCTTCATGACCATCAGTCTGGCTTCAGAGCTGCCAGAAGCACGAAAACTGCTCTCCTAAACATCTGTGAAGACCTACTCACCAACCTCGACTCTAACACCCCTTGCGTTCTTATCTTGCTTGATCTCTCTTCTGCCTTTGACACTGTCAACCATGCCATCCTGCTCAACTGTCTCCGTGATAACCTGGGTATCACTGGTCAGGCTCTGGCGTGGCTGACTTCTTTCCTCTCCGACCAACCCTCCAAGGTCCAACTTGGGTCCTTCCTCTCTGACATCTTTTTCTCTACCTGTGGGGTCCCCCAGGGATATAACCTCTCTCCCTGGCTGTTCAACCAATACCTGACACTCCTTGCCCACTGCATTGCCGCGCTCTGTCCCAACTTTCCGTGCTATGCGGATGATACCCAGCTCATTTTCAAGCTACCCTCAGCCGCCGCCTCCTCCTCCTCCTCCTCTCCTTCCCTCATCTCTGACTGCCTGCCTGCCATCCAGGAATGGTGTGCCGCCAACGACCTCTGCCTTAATGCCAGTAAGACTGAGATTCTACTCATCTGCACACCCACTCCCTCCTTCCCTGCAGCTCTCTGGCCGGCCTCTCTTGGCCCTCCTCCCACCTGCAAGGCTAAAAACCTTGGGGTCATTTTCGACTCTGCACTCTCCTTCTCCCCTCACATCTCTGACGTCTCTAAGAAGTCACACTATGTTAGGGAGAATTCTCTGTAAAGGCTAATTTCCCAAACCTAGTGAGTCCCCCAGCAGCTTTGCTGGATTTTTGGGGTTTCTTTTTTCTCCTGCTAAGAGTGAGATTCTTTTTACTCCCGCTCTTAGACATGATTTGAGGTGTTCCTTTATCTTTTCATGTGTTTTATGGGCTATGGGGTTTTACTCCATAGGGTCTCATGTGTTTTTGATGTGGGTTACACAGCACCCTCCGTGCCGTAACCCAGGGGTGTCGTAGCGACCCCCCAACACAGACTCCAAACCCTGGGACTGACTACTGTCTCCCAGGGCATGAAAAATCACCATTGGCTTTACTAGTCCCAAATTATGAACAGAAACCAGTACAAACCATCATTCCCATTGTTCGAGGCTACCAACTTTAATTATTTAATTCTTATAGCCTCGAACATACCGCCGGTTTATTTATTTAATATTAATTCACTGGTTGGTATTTTTTGTCGGAACTCGATTCTAAAATGGCGTTTGTGTTCTCTTCTGTGACTCCAACCGAAGTCGAGCCCTTTGTTCCACTTTTTGGCGTGCTTCTCCACAGAAGCCTCCAAAAGTGGTGCCACTCTGTCTGGGTACCAGAGGGGGTGTGGAAGGGGGTTTAGGCACCCTGGACTGAGTTACCTTGGTAACTCAAGTCGCACTCTTGTGTGATTGGCCCAAGTGGTGAGCCGGCCGGCTCACCACTTAGCATGTTTGATTGACAGCTAGGCTGAGTGAATGGGGGTGCGCTGCATAAAAGCAGGGCTTTGGGGACTGGAACTTCAGAAGTCGCCACAGGACCTAAGAATCCGAGGAGGGAGAAGCTGAGCCGACCTGCAACGACGACGCCACCGGTGGAGCCCTGCTGAGCCGTCTCACCAATTTTCCCCGACGACAGAGGAGATCTCCAGACCGGAGAGTCTTCTTCCTTTGACTGGTGGGGATAACCAGTTTTGCCTTCTTTTCACCTTCCTGGAGCATCTCGTGGCCGCCTTGCCTGTGCCAAGCACCCCGGCAACCGAAATACCACGGTTTACCACTACCGCGAAGAGAAGGGTAGTACCTTTTTTTTTTTTAAAGGTCTCTTTGTTTTCATCCTTTAATCAACAACAGAAGAAAAAGAAAATACAACCACAATACTAATCAAACTCTAATCTAGTCTTGAACATCCGTACCCCCCGCCCCCCTCCCCACCATAGTGCCAACGGACCCCCCCCCCCCAACTCCATCCCCCCGTTCCTGGTTAACCATGAATATCCAAAAGCTTCAGACTTTGGGGACACCACTGCTCTTTAAAGTCCCCTTTCAAATATGCCAGTGTCTCTCCCCAGTCTGCCGGGAAGACCCCCAACCTGTTATTTACCGCATAAAATGCCCACTCCATCGATACAAGGTCCCAAATTTTCCGCAACCAGTCTTGTTCTGTCAGGATTATGGGGCTTTTCCACCTCTGAGCAATAAGGGTCAATGCAGCCAACGTGAAGATAACGTGAAGATGACTTTTGCCTTGGTTCTACCCTTTCCCTCTGTTCCCCCCGTCCCTGTCCCCCCCCCATTTCCCTCCCCCGTCCTCTCTTCCCCAGCAGAATTTCCCGTGGGTCTTGATTGGCCTCTTCCCCCAGCGCCTGAGAGAGCGCCTGCGCGACCCCACTCCAGAAGGGTTTGATAGCAGGACAGTCCCACCAGATGTGGGCCGCGGATCCCCTACCCCCACAACCCCTCCAACAAGTTGCCTCGGTCGTGTGGAATATCGCATGGAGGCGGGCTGGAGTATAGTGCCAGCCATACAGGTATTTATACCATGCCTCTTGCAGTTGAGTCGCTCTCGCCACTTTTGGGATCATCTTCCAGAGCCTTTCCCAATCCTCCTGCCCCATGTTGAGACCCGGTTGCTGGTGCCAGCTCCTCATGTACGCCCATGTAGGTGCGGGTCCTGCTTGCTCTAGTTGTCTGTATAAGTCTGAAATTAGCCCTTTGGAGCCTTCATGAATGATTAGAAATCGCTCAAACTGTGTGAGACTTCACGTCGCCGCCTTTCTTGCCTCCCCCGACAACACCCAGTGCCTGATCTGAAAATAACGAAGCCTCTCCCGTTCCCCCACCCCGAACTCATGTTTGCGTTCCTCAAATGATTTTATCCTTCCCCTGCTGAACATATCCCTCAGCGTTCTGCAGCCCCCTTTCTCCCAATGTACAAAAGCCCCGTGTTCCACCCCTGGCGCAAAATCCCCATTATTGAAAATTGGGATAAACGGGGATGGGAAGGTCGTGATCCCCCGTCTCCACTGCCATGTCCCAGTTATCAGCCACCCCCCTTGTGATCGAACTTAAATATAAATGCGAAGGCCTTAACCTTCGCGGGAGCCATAGAACTTCCCCCAAGTGATGTCGAGCCACTGCCCTATCCATTTTCACCCAGTGCTTAAGATAGGTATCAGAAAACCATTCCTGGATCACCCTTAATTGAGCTGCTTCGTAATAGCGGTGGAAATCGGGGAAAGCCAGGCCTCCTCTCTCTCTTGGGGCCATCAGCAACCGCCTGGTCAAACGTGGCCTCTTCCCCTCCCAGATAAACTCTTTGGCGGCCCCGTCTAGTCTTCTGAAAAAGCTCTCCGGGACTGGAAGGGGGATGGCCTGGAACAGGTACATTATTCTGGGAAGCACCACCATTTTGATGACAGCCACCCTTCCCATCCAAGACAGTCGCAGTGTACCCCACCTCTGTAAATCTTTCTTGATGTTCGCTAGTAAAGGCTCATAGTTTGCTCCTCACCATCCCGCAAGGGAGGGTGTCATCCGGACACCCAATTACCTCAGCCCATTTGGCCTCCACTTGAATGGGGAGGTCGCCTGCGTCTCTATCGCCTCCTGCTTTCCCAGGGATATATTAATTAATTCCTATTTTAGGAGATTCATTCGCAGACCCGATAAATCCCCAAATCTGGTCAGCAAAGCTATGCTTGCTTTAATGGAGACCTTGGGATTTGTGAGGGTGAGGAGCATATCGTCGGCAAAAGCTGCTACCTTATGCTGCCTCCCGCCAAATGGTATGCCCTGAATCTCCTCTTCCTCTCGAATAGCCAATAAGAGTGGCTCCAAATATATTGCGTACAGTAATGGGGAGAGGGGACATCCCTGCTTCGTCCCCCGCCCCAATCTAAACGGCTGGGACATCTCCCCATTTACCAAGATCCGCAATGTGGGGTTCCTATAGTTGGCTGAAACCATTTGTATAAATCCCATACCCAGGCCCATCCTTTCTATCACCTGAAATAAGAACGACCACTCCACCCGGTCAAATGCCTTTTCGGCGTCTAGCGCCAAAAGTACCGCCGGAGTTGACGTCTTGTGTGATTTCTCTACTAGGTGGGCCACCCTTCTAATGTTATCCGCGGTTTGCCTCCCCACAACAAAGCCTGACTGGTCCTGATCGATCAAGAAAGGGAGGTGTCTCTCCAGGCGTTTCTCCAGGATTTTGGTAAAGATCTTGGCCTCTGTGTTTATAAGAGCAATGGGACGATATGAGGCACATTCCTCCGAGTCCTTCCCCGCTTTGTGAATGAGAGAAATTTTTGCCTCCTCCATCGAGGGAGTGATACCATCCTCCACGCCGAATGTGTTCAATAATTGCGTTAGATATGGGACCAGGAGATGGGAGAAAGCCCTATAGAAGGAGGCCGGGTAGCCGTCTGGCCCAGAGGCCCTACCGAGGGGAAGCGTCGCTATTGTGGCCCTAACTTCATCTTCTGTGATTGGGCGGCCCACCTCCTCGCCTTCCTCTCTGGATAGTCTTGGAAGAGGGAGCGCCTCCAAGAACTCCTTCTGCGGCTGAGTAGGCGGGGCTTGTGAGGAATACAACGCCTCGTAAAATTCTACTAATCTCCCCTTTATCCCATCAGTCTGGGTGAGCCTCTTACCCGCTGCATCCTTAATTGCCGTTATAACTTTCTGCTCCCTATGTCCCCCCAAGAGACGTGCTAAGAGCGAATCCGCCTTATTGGCTTTGGCGTAAAATGTTTGACGAACCCTAAGCATTGCCTCCTCCGCCTTTTTAGTGCGCAAGATCCCCAGCTGCCCCTCCGCCTGCCTATACCTCCTATGTGCCTTCCTAGTTGTGGTCTCCTGGACGACCGCCCTGGCCTCTTCAACTTCCTTCTCCAGTTGGGTTTCCAGGCCCCTCCAGTAACCTGCTTCTCTCCGCCTTCATAGCAATGATGTCTCCCCTTAAAGTTGCTTTAAAGGCATCCCACCTAACGCTCTGACTCGTGTCCCCACTGGTGTTCCTCTTGTAGAATTCCCGGATCTTATCTGCAATCTCCTCCCGCAACACCTGATCTCTCAGCTCTCCCGGGAACCTCCAACTATATACCCCCGACCCACGTCTCCCCAGCCGCATGTGCATTTGCACCACCTTGTGATCGGCTATTCCGAGGGGGCCCACCTCCACAGTTTCGACCTGCCCAACAAGACTGGCAGAGACCCAAATATAATCAATTTGGGACTGCGTCCTTTGGACGTCTGACAGAAAAGTAAAACCTTCTTCCTCTCCCCGAACAGCGCGCCATACATCGCGCATCCCAGCCTCCTCCCATTTCGACCTCAACTGAGGAGACGGTACGGCACAGCCTCGTTCCCTGTCGAGTCGGGACCGATCCCCCTATCTATCCCAGGCGAGGTTCAAGTCCCCCATCACTATCACCTGCCCCTAGCAAAATTCTCTAAAGTCCCCAATGTCTCCCGCAGGAATTGGTCTTGGCCCACATTGGGGGCGTACACCGAGACAATGGTGTATTGAGATCCTAATATCTCCCCTCTGACCATAATGTATCTCCCATTGCTGTCCCTGAGAATATCATGGGGTCTAAAGTCGATACCTTTCCCAAAAGCCAGGGCGACCTCCCCCCTTTTCGTGGGGCCCGAAGCGAACAATATCAATGGGAAGCCCCTCAAGCGCAGACAACCCTGATCTCACTTTAATAGATGTGTCTCCTGCAGTGCTAGCACATCCGGCTTCTGAGATTTTATGAAAAGCTCCAGTTTTGTGCGCTTTAGGGGGGAATTCAGTCCCCTCACATTATGCGTTAGCCACTTAAAGACAGCATTGTAAAGCAGATAGCCATCGGTTTCCCCTTTTGATACAACCCGCGGCTCTTCACCACGTCTTGGGGAGAATACCTTCCTCCACCCCTTCCTATCACTCCATTCTCTCCTTTTCTTGCCTTATTGCCCAGCCCTCTACCCCCCTCACGTCCATTGGCAACCATAGCGGCCTCCCCCTCCCTCCACCCAGAAACCCCAACTGTGGGTGAAAACGCCCCCTGCCCCTGCTCCACCCCCCCTCCCTCCTCCTCCAGTCCCGCCCTCCTACCCCCACCTAGGGCTTGGGTATCCCCTCTCCCTCCCCCCCCACTGACCCCGAGCAGATGCCCCTTCTGCTCCCTCTCCTTTCTCCTACCGGGCCTCATTGCCCTTGCTGTTCCCAAAATGTCGCACCTCCCTTCTCCACACCCCCCTGACACCCCTAGAGGTCCACCACCCCTCACGCTCCAGCATCTCGAACAAGACCTCCCCCCGCTGCCAGCTCCGTCCTCCACCCTGCTCTCCCCCCCTTCCCGTGGGGAGCCATTGTACGCTCTCGGGCTCCTCCTCCTCTTGCCCCCCACCGTGGACCACTCCCACAGCTTGTGCCATGGCCTATCATCTCCTGCACGTCCTGACCCATTCGAGGGGTCATCAAGGTCAAGATGTAGCAGAGCGGCTCCCTCCTGCGAGGTTGTAATCCGTTTCTGCACGCCTTCCCAATCAAATAGTAGGCCAAATGGAAATGTCCATTTATAGTGGATGCCGCGCTCTTTCAGCACTTTCAACACTGGCGCCATCTGCTTCCTCTTGACTAGGGTGATACTTGCCAAGTCCTGGTATAGGGCTATCTGTTGGCCTTTGTACACTATTGGTTCCTGCTTCCGTGCAGCTTGAAGGACAGCCTCCTTTTGAGAGTATCTAGCAAAGGCGGCAAGTACATCTCTCGGTCTAGGGGTGGTCCCCCCGGCGGGCCTGCCAATTCGATGGACACGATCCAGTTCAATGGCGTCCGGGCCCACCGCTCCTATAATGTCCGCAAAGATGCCCTGGATTTCCCGTTTCAGATCCCTGTCCGAGACTGATTCCGGTAGCTGTTTCACCCTTATATTAATTCTGCGCGACCTGTTTTCAACGTCCTCCATCTGGAACTTAAGATTCCGGGTGGCCACATCCAGGCGCTGTATGGCTTCACTATTAGCTGTTGTATCTTTTCCCATTTCCTGGAGGCCCACTTCCAAAAGATCAGTCCTTTCACCCAACTGCCACAGGTCACGCTTTATTTCCCCGAGAGTCTCGTTAAGATCAGTCCTCATCAGTTGAAACTGATCTTGGAATGTCTTTGCCAAGTTCGTGTGGAGCACCTGGATCTCTCCCAGAACGTCCTGTCCAGCCCTTGGAGGCGGCTCCCACCTCGTCTCCTCCGTCGTACTTCTATCTTCCAGATCACCAGCTCCCCCATCCGAGCTCTCACCTGCATCCTGCACCGACCACAGTGAGCGGAGGGTGCCCTGCGGCTCCCGCAGGTGCTGTGGGGGCTTCCCACTCTTTCCTTTGTGGCACACAGCCATTTGTGCAGGCCGTGGGCCGCCGCGTGGGGCCCGGGTCCACTTTATACTTGTCTTTCCTGCTCCTTCAGTGTGCACCCTTTGATAGGCGAGACTCCGAGGGGTGGCCGTTCCATAATGGACCTGCTCAGCACCCCCAGCTCGGATCTCCTGCCCCCCCCCCGCCTTCCGGCGTGCCACCAAGCGTTCGCGCTCCAAGGATGTCCCGGTCTGGCGGTATCTTCGTGGGGTTTACCCAATGGCAGCAATCTCCGGGCACCCCCCCACTCGGGTGTGATCTTGCAGTAGGACCGGCAGTAAGGCGCAGCGACAGCACCTTTAAATTAGCCAGTCACTAAGGCTCCGGGGGCCCCCCCAGCTTACAAGACCCGCAGGCCGTCACTCCCTCCTCCACGAGGGCCTCCACTTCCCTGGGAGCAGCCGGAGCACCCCCCCCTCTCGCGCCTTCTTATCAGAAGCGATAGTCCAGAGGCCCTCGGTTCCCGACCAGCCTCCCGCTGTAATTCCAGCCTACCGCAGCGTCCCGGAGCTCCAAGTCGCTCCACACTCCCGCTTCCTGCTCGGGGTGCTGTCCGTCGTCCTTTTGGGTTGCCTCCGTGGTTGGGGGCGCCCACTCGGGGCCGCGAGATCTCCGACGGTCGTTCCCCACAATGGCGCCGGCTCCCTCAGCGAGGCCGGTGCCCGGCCAACGCCGCTGGACCACTTCACTCCGGGCTCGCCGACCGCCGGTCGCTTATCCCGGCCGCTCGCCTCCAATCGCCCCCGCAGGCAGGCACCGTCCCTGGAACCGTCCGGCACCCTATCTCGCCTCAATAGCTCCCCAAGTCAGGCGCGTGGCTCAGCAAGCGGGCGGCCCGATCTTCCCCTGCACTGGCCTGCCGAGACGCTGCTACACTGCCAGGCTCTTCGTTTCGGGGGTCCCCTCCTCTCAGCGTCTTGCAATACTCTCCCGTCGCTGCCGGGACCCTCGACACTCCGCTCGGTATTTTGAACACAGCTGTCGGGGTGGTGGACCGCACTGTGACCGTTTGAGTCGGGAGTTGCAAACGGTGCGTCTACTCTTCACCGCCCGCCATCTTGGAATCCCCGGTAGTACCTTTTAACCGAAGAACTCCGTGGCTGGTTTCTTCCCTGGCAGTGCAACGACCTTCATCTTTCCTCCACGGCGAGACCTCCTCTTCCTCTGGACGAAGCACCGACTTGCACCTGCTGCCAGGAACAACTGCCCCCGCTGGAGCTTCCTTCACACTTAAGGTACTGTGTCCCGCCTGGTTTCCCTTGCGACAGATCGTTCGGGGTGACAGTAAAGCCTCGACTTTCTAACCTGGGCTAGACTGGGACAACCTAGCTAATGTAGCCTGAACTTTAATTTCATCCTTTTTGTGCGAACTACCTACAAGACTCTTTGGGCATAACCCCACTGTGTGAACCTGGACCCCTTCTGCCTGCTCTCTCCAAGAGTGGGCCTTGAAATTGACTTCCTTGCTCTCCAGTAGAACTCTGCCTATCCTGCCTTACTGTGGTTCTTTTAAAAGTATTGAAACTTGTGTGCTTCCTTAACTCTGCCATTTTCCCTCCCTTTCTTTATAACTTATAAGTGTCATTTTATGTTAAGCGCTCACCTCTGTCTGAAAATAAGTGGTGTTTCTCACTAAGACTTGTCTAATAAGTGAATAGGGTTGTATATATATGATAGTGACTGTGTGCTGAATTTACTTATGATATGGTATTTGTAACGCGCCTATACACAAGTATTTCAAGGCGCGACGAGGCAGGGGGGTGGGGACAAGGGGAGACAGACAACGATCCTACTAGAGCAGGTGTCATTCAGATCGCGCAAGGGTAGGGGGACTGGGAAAAGTGCAGGGGAAGGGGAGAGGGGGAAGTGCAGTACATGGTTAGTAGAATACAAGATAAATAATAGGGCCAACTGGTGGCGAGTGCAAGGAAAGTGTGGTGCATGGTTAATAGAATACGAGATAAATAGTAGGGCCAGCTGGTGGCAAGTGCAAGGTAAGTGCCGGGAGAAGGGGCTGTAGGATACAGAGACAGTCCCGTAATGCAGGTAGGCAGTGCAGGGAAGAGTGGCTGGGCCAGGACATGAGATCGGTGAGTGGCCCAGTTGCAGATTCAGTGCAGATTCAGTGATTTTAGCAGGGGAGAGAGGGAGAGAAAGCAGAGGCAGAGAGGAAGGTTTTGAGGTTCTTCCGTAACCGGAGATGGTTCTCAAGTTTCAGGGAGGCGGGAAGGCTGTTCCAGAGGGAGGCCCCTGCTGCGGCAAGAGATCTACCCCCAGCTCGTTGCTTGGAGAAGCGGCTGACCCTGAGGTGGTTGGAGGTGGATGAGCAAAGGGCTCGAGAAGGGAAGGTAAGTGCCGGGAGAAGGGGCTGTAGGAACCTCTTTTTGCTAGTGTAAATCAAGTGTGTCTTTAAATAATTATATACTTTTACACCAAAGCTCTGGTCAGTGTTTGCTTGTGCTACTGTGTCTCTGTACCTATTGTGTATACTCTACATACTGCCTAACTCTTCTTGAGGGAAGTCTGACTGCTCAGCCACAGCTACCAAGTGAATCTGTTCGGTACAGACTGCTACCAAGTGGGTTTACTGCCAAACACATGTAGTCTTAAATCTTTTGCAGTGGTCCCTAAGGGAACTGCACAGGTTTCTGCCTAACACACTACCAGCTGTACCTCCTTAGATGTATTCTTCCTTTCCTCTCCTTCCCCCAGAAGCTCACTGTCTCCAGAGCCCTGGTGTCATGATGCCTACCCCTAGGCATCCGGACCAAGCCCATCAGCCCCGGGAGCAGGCATCTAGACATTTAGGCCTTAGGCGCCAGGCTCATGGTAGGAATCAGTCCTGGCGCCTAAGACGCCAGGCTCATAGTCATTACTTACCTCAGGCAGACCATGCTGCAAATGACTCCAATCCAACATGAAGCCTGAAAGGGACTATTTTTCTACAGGGACTATTTTTTACTCGGGTGTGGTTCTAGGAACTTCTTACCTGGGATTAATTTTGAGGCTATTTAAACTACGCCTGACCAGCAACACACGATTCGCGTTATTCTGCATCCAGCAGCGTAACACTCACTGTGCCTGCAGCCTGCATCCAGTCTTCTGCCATGCCCGCCTTGAATCCGGAGCTCCTAAAACAAAGAGGAAAGAAAGGGACAAGGTTAGAAAACAAACTTATTTCTATTCCACACCTGATTCTGGATCCATCTTGTCTCCGGACCTTTAAAGAACATCATTTCTGCATGCGCCGCACCTCCCAGCTGCAGCGCCGCGCCATACTCACCAGTCTTCACAGCATCCTTCGGGTCGGCGCTGCCTCCATCATTTCTTCGCCGAACTTCGGCACCTAGGAGACAAAAGAAAACCACAAGGTGAGCCGAGGGAACCAACAAATATAATTCTTACCACCATAGACTTACCTGATTTACCACCGGAGGCATCCTTTTGTGACTCTCCATATTTTCACTTGCCGCATCTGTAAAGAGAGACAAAACAACATGTTTTCCTCGTGCAACATTTACCGGACAGCGCCGGGTAATACAGACTGTTACCTGAGCTCCACCAGCTGCCACAAGAGCATCTTTTCACGAGCCAGCTGCAAGACAAGAAAGGAAGGGGGGAACAAGAATGAACATCGGACATATTGAACTCTATGAACTTAATACTTACTGGTCCTCACCAGGAACCTCAGAGTCAATACTGTCCGGAACTCTCCCGAGCCTTCAAACCAGTGAAGTAACTGGAATCGACACGCCCCTGCAAATCCACGCAGGATGGAGAGCTCATCTTTTAAGAATATAAGGTGAGATTGCTGTGAGGGCATTTCGGAGGTGATTAGTTGGGGAGGACTGTGGGGGTGCCATCACTTGACTCCACAAGTGGCTATATCCATCTCTCCACTTGCAGGAGAATATTTCTACGGGTTAAGCAGACAAGATTAGGAGGGCAGATCCAGTCAGTCATCGCTGCACTACGCATCACGTGGGTGGAGACCGCAGCTGTCCGGGTCCGACTGACGCCCCTGTGGGAGCCAGGTGAGCGTAATACCTGGTCCTCTCCAAGCTGGACTACTGTAACAGCCTCTATCTAATTCTGCCTGCCTCTACTCTCTGCCCTCTGCAACTTATCCAGAACAGGACTGCAACACTTGTCCTTGGCCTCATGCCCAGGGATCGTATCTCTCCAGGACTGAAATCTCTGCACTGGCTCCCAGTGGCTGTAAGAATTAAGTTCAAAACCCTCTGCATTGTACACAAGGCCCTCTGGGGCTGCAAAACCGTCAACTCTCTCTTTCTAAATATCTTCCTTCTCGAGCTCTTCGCTCATCTGCCTCCAACTCCCTCAGGGTCAGTCGCTTCTCCAAGCAAGGAGTTGGTGGCAGATCACTCTCTTCGGCAGGGGCCTCTCTCTGGAACAGCCTTCATGCCTCCCTGAAACTCGAGGAGAACCATCTCCGGTTCCAGAAACACCTCAAAACCTTCCTCTTTGCTTCTGCTTTCTCTCCTCCCCTCCCTTGCTGAATTCCTGACTGAAATTGCACTGGTTACCTGGCCACCCTTTCTGATCTCTGGCCCAGCCCCCGTCAACTGCCAACCTGCACTGCCTCCCTGGCAACCCCTGCACTTGGGGACTGTTTTTTCTGTATCCCTTCAGTCCCTCTTCCAGTACTTAAGTCTGCACTTCCTCGCACTTGCCACTAGCTGGCTGTTTTATGTCTTATTTATCTAATTATTCCACTTTCCCATGTACTGCACTTTCCCCTCTCCCTTCCCCCTGCGCACTTTTCCTCCTCCCCCCTTCCCATGCACTTGGGCGATCTGAATGACACCTAGCCTAGTAGGATCGTTGTCTGACCTCCCTTTGTTCCCCTCCTTGCCTCGTCGCGCCTTGAAACACTTTTGTATAGGCGTGTTATAAATTCCATATATCATATCCTATCATGCCTCTCCATCCCCCCTCCAGAATCAATTACTGTTAGCACCTGTGGCCGTGCCCGACCAAGGGGGCTGGCAGGGTGGGAACGGCCAAGGTGCCAAATACTGTGTACACTTCAAAGGTATCTTCTGCACAGCGAACATTGTACACATGGCCTAGCCAGACCCAGTGTCTCCAGGCAGGTTCCCCTTGAAGCAGGCCGCGCCCATGCTATCCACAGAAGACCATGCCACGTCACTCACGTCACTCATTCACATACACACTCACTTTTCAAATTCTTTATAAACCCCCTTGATATTTATCATGAGAACATCTGTGAGCACTGCAAGTCAACTCGTGATCACGCTACCTGTTCTCCTGCTACTAACTACCCTGCTTGCTGAATTTAACTGTTTTTTGGTCACGGTAAGGGCAGGTCACCTAATCATCTCTTCCTGATATCTACATTTCTATGTATTTAGAAGGAATGTACCTAGTAGTGTAATGTTCATTCATCTCAATGCCATTACCATTGACTTCTGTTTAATTTGTTCTGTTCTCGATATATAGCAATTGTCATCAGTGTCAATTGGAATAGAATTGCATCCTTCGCGGACCATGTCTATAAGCATGTTTCCTTTTGAAGCATGTAAGTACATTCAGCGGACGAGTAACACGTTATATTCTTACGTCCTGTCCCCTTTCCTCCATACTGCATGGGTGTCGGGAGACCTTTTTCACCAGAAAAATCTTCTTCCCTTCTAAATTTAGAGGCACGCGGAGGCGTGGCCCTGGGAGCATTTGCTGGCCGTACTCCGCCCTCCAGTGCCACACCCCAGTCCCCGTTTCTGCGCCGACTGGAACGGGCCGAATTCACCAGCGCTCCTGGGTTTGGCTTCGGCCATGTAATTCCACTCACAAATTCTTACTCTATCTTTTGTCTTTTGACTTTTTTCAATAGGCACTCGGTCCTCAGACGCCACAGCTCCTCCTCGGCGCATGTCGACTTCGACAGGGTTAAGCAGGTGAGCATCCTGCAACGTGTCTTTTCCAACTTCAGACCCCCACGCCCCTTCCCTACGTTGCCTTGGCCCAGACCACGGTTGGCAAGCCTGTTCGGCGTGCGGTTCGCTGTCCTTGAAAGCCCTGAAGAACAGACTAGCCAGGTGGAGGGAGCTCTTTCAGCGGTCTCCCTCTGAGGACCTCAAGAGTTTCGTGAGACGTTCCAGGCCAGAGTTAGGGCCTATATTTTCATCCGCACCTCGCAAGGGAGACTCCTTCCCAGGGACTCTCCTACGCGGGATGGACCGGTCAGGTCCTTATACCAACGCACGGACTGAGGCTGTGGCAGCTACCGGCCTTTGGGCCGAGTGGTCCTCGGAATCTCCCGGTGCCAGGGTTGAGGGGCCGCTAGGCTCCTAGGCTTGTCCCGAGGGGCTCTGCCCGTGTACCGGCATCATTGCTGAGCGGCTACGCCCTGTTAGCAGCAGCACATCAGAGGGGGTGCCTGAACGCAGCTCTGACTCCCGGGTCGAGGTCGATTCACCTACCGGGCACAGGCCTGAGGAGCGGGGCAAGTCGCAACCCGCTTACATAAGAGACTTGGCAGAGGCTTGCACCAACGAGCCGAGCAACACGTCACAGCCACGTCTACCACGTGGCTGCGACTTGTTGCTCGGCTCGTTGGTGCCCAGGAGCGCTGGGGAATTCGGCCCGTTCCAAAGGTAGGCAGCTCAACAAGATGGCCGACGGGCCAGAAAAGGACACCCGTTCGACACCTCTGCAAGGCTTCGGCGAAGAACGAGTATCGAGGTGGAACTGGCATCAACCAGTTACGTGGTCTACAGCCTACCTTTCTTATGCGCAAGGCTGTTTTCCCTTGCGTCCGTATGTACAGGGTCGGCAGCGGCCTCAGTTGCCTCTAGTAACCCCTACAGTGCCCTCCGCCTCTTCGGCCAGCGAGGATCGGATCTTTGAGAGGTTCCTCAGCCTCATGAAGTCTCCAGATATGGGGGCTATCCTCAAGGACGCAGTCAGGGAAGTCCTTCCCGCTTTGCGAGCAGCACCACAGACGCTTCCGCTGGCGCCTTTGGCCCCGGCGCTGCTGCCTCCTCCGGCTCCTCAGCCTACTCCACAGGCGATTCTATACCAGCCTCCTCCTCTTCCTCAGCCTGCGGCGGTGGTCCCCATGCTCCAGATACTCCTCCTCAGGATCCCCCTGATCCTCAAGATACTGCTGAGGAGGAGGATCCTGACACGCCATCATCGGCCAGAGCCTTCTGCGAACATATCTCGGGCCTGGCGGAATACCTGGGCCTCCCACAGCACCAGGTTGAACAGCCGGCAGAGGGTGTCCTCGCTGAAGTCCTCACGAGGCGCCCTTCTGCCAGAATGGGGATTCCACTTCAGACCGATGTGGTTTCGCTTGCCAAGAAGGGGTGGCTCAAACCCCACTCTGTCCTGCCAGACAAGCGCCGCCTGGACGCCAAGTACAGGCAGATGGAGGGGGATGCACTCTTGCTCTCCTCCCACCCTCAGCCACACTACTCGGTGATCGCTGCCGCATCACTGTACTCCAAGCCTCAGTCGTCCTCGTCTTCGTCATCTTAGGCAAGGAGGAGAAAACCTTGGAAGCATACGGTAAGAAGCTGTATTCCAACGCTTCCTTGCACCTGCGACAGGCCAACGCAGATGCCATGCTGGCAGCCGCTAAAGAGATTATGGTGGGAAATTGCTGACTTCCTCCTGGAGCTCCCCACCCACAGCCAATCACGTTTCCAGGCTGGGCTAGCCGAAGCCAAGCTTGTGGCTCAGGATATCATGGAGTCCACTCTAGCACATATTGATACCTCTGGACGTGCCATCTGTATTGCCACGGACATGAGAAGGATGGCCTTGCTCCGGGCAACCAAGTTCAACCCGGATGTCCAGGAACGTAGTCTAGACCTCTTTAACTTCAGCACAGACGAAGAGCTGGACAAGAAGAAGAATAGCTCTCAGGGGGTTAAGTCTTTATCCATTCTGACAAAGACCACGCCCAAAGCGTATTCCCAGTCTCAGCAACGATAAGGGTCGCTCATCTGGAGGCTTACGTGGCTTCCAGGAACGGAGGTCTAGACAGCCGGAAGGCTTGCCAACGTCTAGCCAGTTCAAGCATCAAAAGGGGGGAGAGAGGGCAAGGGCTTTTTCCAGTCCCCCTCCTCCGCCTCTACCTCCAAGGGTAAGAAGTCATGACAGACCATTCAGGTCCACGTGTCGCCAGTGGGGGGGGGCAGGCTTGCTCTTCACGCACACTTTTGGCGACAGAACTTCGCTGAACCCTGGATCCTGTCGGTAGTATCCTCGGGGTACAGTCTACCTATTCCTGCCTCTCCTCCCTCCTCTCCCACAAGTTGGGACAGCAACTCTTTTGGCAGAGATTCGGTTGCTCGTCCTAAGCCAGACCATGGAAGAAGTCCCAGGCTCCGAGCGGGGATCGGGCTTCTACTCCAGGATCTTCGCCTTTCAGAAAAAGAACCAGGCTAGCCTGAGTGTTGTACTGGACCTTTCCACTCTCAACATCTCCTTACCTCTCCAGCGGTTCAAGATGATGACAGCAGCTTTTATTGCAGAGACATTATGCAGGGGAGACTGGATGTGCTCCCTGGATCTGAAGGACGCCTACTTGCACGTACCCATCTGGCACCCCCATCGGTCTTTCCTCCGGTGCAGGATCCTGGGATGCCATTTTCAGTACAAGGTCCTCCTGTCATGATGCTTACCCTGAGGCATCCAGACCAAGTCCATCGACCCCGGAAGCAGGCATCATGTTACCTGGAGCAAACCCAGCAACCCCTGTTAGGGGCTATCTGGGTACAGTCCTGGCGCCTATGGCGCCAGGCTCATATGGGACATCATTCCTGGCGCCATAGGCGCCAGGCTCATATGTTAAAACTTACCTGATGCAGACCATGCTGCAAGCGATCCAAGTATCCAAGACCATGTTAGGATTGAAGGGACTATTTTATCTTAGGGACTATTTTGTTACTCGGTGGTGGCTGTGGAGGAATACTTACCTGGGACTACTTTGAAGGCTATTTAAACCACGCCCGAAGAGCAGCACATGCTTCGCGTTATTCTGCATCCAGCAGCGTAATGCTCACCGTGTCTGCAGTCTGCATCCAGCATCCTGCCACGCCTGCCTCGAGTCCAGAGCACCTAGAAAGAAGGGAAAGAAGAAAGGTTAGAACAAGAACTTTACTGGATTTCTTACCTGATTTTGGATTCAGCGCATCTTCGAACCAGAAACAGACTTCATTTTAAACTCGTCGCATCACCAGCAGCAGCGCCGCGCCATACTCACCGTTCCTCGCAGCATCTCTACGATCTGGTGCTGTCCATCACCTGGTTGCCGCATTCCAGCGCCTAAGGGGGACAAGAAAACAACAAGGTGAGCCAAGGGAACAAACAAGGACAATCTCTTGCCACCATATGCTTACCTGATTTTACCGCAGGAGGTATTATCCACCAGCACGCCAAATCTTCCTACGCTGCACCTGCAAGAAAAGAGAAAGCAGCGAGTTAAACCTTGGCATCATTTACCGGACAGTGTTACAAAACACAGACTCTTACCTGAACGCTTTCAGCTGCCACAAGATGATCATCTTTTGGGTCTAAGCTGCAAAAGAAAGAAGGAATTGGACAAGAGTGATTAATCGGACATTTTGAACTCATTAGAACTATATACTTACGGCCTTTCGCCCGGAGGTTTGGAGCCAAGATTTGAAAAGAACTCTTCCAATATCCTCAAGCCAGTGAAGTAACTGGCCATCAACGCGCCCCTGCATTCATCGCAGGATGGAGAGATCATCATACAAAACTATAAGGTGAACTTTGTGAAAGGGAATGTCAGAAGTGATAAGTGGGGACGCAGTGAGGTGTTAATACTCAAATCCATGGGTGGCTAATTCTCTTTCCCCGTCTTTAGGAGCCTACTTCAACGGGTCAAGCAGACGAAGCTAGGTGGGCCAGACCAGTCAGTCATCTCTGCACTACGCATCATGTTGGTGGAGACCGTGGCTGTCCAGTTCCGCTCGACACCCCTGTGGGAGCCAGGTGAGCGTAACAGAATGCGAAGCCTTCATACAAATTCTCACCCGGGTGTCATGGAGACCTCAAATTGACCAACTGGCCCAATTATTAGGGGAACTTAGGGCTGAAGTACATGCCGCTCGCGAAGAATCTAATACACTCATGAGAGAGTTGATTGTTTCGAAGGAACGCACTGATCTTGGTAGACAATTACTGCAAAACCAAGCGGGGCAAACACCCCTACCCGGACACGGGGGGGTGTGGGCAAATATTCCAAACCCTGTTTCACCAAGCTACTCTGTGCAAATGATTTTACCAGGCAATATCCCTTTAGCCCCGCCAGAACGCTTTGCGGGGGACCCGAAAAGATTTGCCGTGTTCATGAACCAATGCCGTTTGCACTTTTTATGCAGAACTGGGGCTTTTCCAAACGATCAAGCCAAAGTAGCCTTCGTATTATCATATCTCAGCAGCAGTGCAGCTGATTGGTCAATCCCACTAGTCAATCAGGATGACCCTATTCTTCGGGATTTTCAGGGTTTTCAAATGAGCATGGAAAGACTATTTGCCCGGCACACTCAAGGACAGGCCCTGGATAACGAACTTTGGTCCCTACGACAGGTTAACCAAGACCTTCTAGCCTAAATAGCAACCTTTAATAGGTTGGTGGTGGAAACTGGATGGCCCGAGGAAAAACGGATTACGTTGTTTCATTGGGGACTTCGAGGAGAACTCAGATGTTTTGGCTCAAGTTGTGAGCCCACCTCAAGACTGTACTGAATATATAGACTTAGTGGTCCAGTTAAATCAGACTTCAGAATCGAAAGGCTGATCGAGCCAAGTTCGAGAACCGGGTGTTGGTTAAACCCAACGCTACCCCCAAAGGAACAGATGCCTCAGAACCCATGCAAATCGGAGGAGTTAAAGGACCTTTGACACAGAAGGAAAGCGAAAAAAGGCGGCAAATGCAATTATGTCTATACTATGAAACTTTGGGACATTTTCTACGGGATTGCCCTGTAAAACCACCCAAGAAGGTGGTAGGAGCTGCTGATAAAAGCCATATGGAGCCTGACTCGGGAAATGACCTCGCCCGACAAGCGTAGAGGTCCGCTTGCCGAGCTTGAAGAAGGATACTCAGACCTCGCATTTCATCATACCAATGGTCCTTATAGATCCAAGGCAGCCATCACGTTTGCACGCAGTTAGGGCATACATTGATAGCGGGGCCATAGGAAACTATGTGGACCACAAATTGGCTTCTAGGATTAATCTACCTCTCTGCAGGAAGACCACTTCGGATGTCATCACCACAGTTGATGGAACTGAAATTGCCTCTGGGCCTGTAACTCATTCCACCGCAGAGATGAGATTATTCGGTCAGGATGGGCATCGAGAGACTATTGTGTTTGATTTAATCAAAGCCCCGCAGTTGCAAATAATACTGGGGATACCTTGGTTGGAAACACATCCTTGTATTGATTGGCGAGAGAAGAAAATAACCTTCCTGGATTGTGCACATACTTGTTGCCCAATAAATACCTTGAACAAGGACCTGGCCACAGTCGCTACTCCAGTTGTGCAGTTACTGCACGAATATCAAGAATTCCAGGATGTTTTCGAAAAAGAAGAGGCAAACACCTTATCACCTCACAGATCATACGATTGTCAAATTGATCTCATGCCTGGTGCACAACCTCCATGTAGTAGGATCTACGCACTTACGGAACCCGAGAACCTTCACCTATGAAAATACTTGGACCAATACCTTGCCAATGGCTTCATTTGTCCATCCAAGTCCCCTGCATCTTCAGCTTTGTTCTTCGTGCCAAAAAAGGAAGGGTGACCTCAGAACGTGCATAGACTACCGCGCCTTAAATCAGATCACGGTTAAGAACCGATGCCCATTGCCTCTGATCCCAGAATTACTAGACCAAGTAAAGGACGCTTGCATCTACACTAAATTAGATCTCCGAGGGGCATACCATCTGGTACGTGTAAAGAAAGGCGACGAATGGAAGACTGCTTTTCGCACCAAGTACGGGTTATTCGAATACCAGGTGATGCCCTTCGGGTTGTGCAATGCACCAGCAGCCTTCCAGTATTTTATGAACGATGTCCTGCGTGAACTCATTGACGTTTGTGTTGTCGTATACATAGACGATATTCTAGTGTACTCCTCTTCAGAATCTGACCATGTGAAGCACGTTTGTGCAGTCCTTGAGAAACTACGCCAACACAAGTTATATGCAAAATTGGAAAAATGCATTTTCCATACTACAGAAGTTGAATTTCTTGGATTTATCCTCACTCCAAAAGGAGTTCGAATGGACTCTCGAAAGGTGGACGCAATTCTCAAATGGCCATCAACCAGTTCAGTTAAAGGAGTACAAAGCATGCTCGGATTTGCTAATTTCTATCGCCGATTAATTCTGGATTTCTCGCACGTTGTACACCCTATCACAGCGCTCTTGCAAAAAAAACAAACGCTTCCTGTGGACTGAAGAAGCTGAGAATGCCTTCCAAGAACTGAAAGCGAAATTCACGTCTGCTCCTGTATTAAAGCATCCTTGTCCTGAACTCCCATACATAGTTGAAACCGATGCATCCAGTTTAGCCATGGGAGCTGTCCTGTCCCTGAAGGATCCTGAAACCGGTCAACTTCACCCAGTAGCATTTTGGTCCAGAAAGTTCTCGGCACCCGAGTTTAAACTATGCGGTTACCGATAAGGAGCTATTAGCTATCAAATCCGCCTTCAAGGCTTAGCGGCATTATCTTCTCGGTGCCAGGCATACCATTACTGTAATCACTGATCACCGGAACTTGCAGTATTTAAAGACAGCCAAAGCCCAATCATCACGCCAACTTCGATGGGCATTGTTCTTTGCCAAGTTCGATTTCGTGATCACTTATCGACCAGGCTGTAAAAATGGCAAGGCAGATGCCTTATCCCGAATAGGAATGGAAGAACCATATGCGAACTCTGAGCCGGTGCCTATAATTTCAGAACAAAGAATTCTTGGCATAACTACTTTACAAACCCTAGAAGATATTCAGGTAAAGATCCAACAGCCCTGCAGGACTGGGTAAAGAAAGGCTCAGACTACTCTGTCATCAATGACCTACCTTGGTATCAAGGCCGTCTAGTTCTTGTAGTTCCTTATGTGGTAGAAATAGTCATCTCCAATTATTATGACACCCTGATGGAAGGGCGCCCAGGTATCGCAAAAACTGAAGCTAAAATTGAGACAATTCTGGTGGCCCACTTGGCGAAAAGACGTAAAGTCATTTGTAATGTCCTGTGGCATTTGCGCCCAAAAAAAGTCAGAAGAAAAAACCGGCTGGCCTTTTACAACCCTTGGATATTCCACCTACACCATGGCACACATTATCGTTAGACTTTATTACAGACCTACCTCCATGTAATGGATTTAGCGCCATTCTCGTTCAAGTGGATCTTTTTTCCAAAATGGCCCACTTTATTCCTTTGAAGGGATTACCTTCTGCTTCAATTCTGGCCAAGGAGTTTCTCAAACATTGTTTGAATACACGGATTTCCCTCCGTATTGGTCTCTGACTGAGGTAGTCAATTCATTTCACATTTTTAGAAGAAATGTCAATTGGCGCAAATCGAAGTGAGGTTATCGACCAGTCACCATCCCCAGACCGATGGTCAAACGGAGAGGACCAACCAGACTCTTGAACAGTACCTGCGTTGTATGTTACACAAGACAAAGTAATTGGAAGGACATTCTATGGATCTCCGAATATGCATACAATAACTCTGTACATTCTGGAACTGGACAAAGCCCCTTTTATACCATATACGGGCACCACCCTCGAACCTCAGAATATGACTCGCCTCAACACTTAGAAATGCCCGCAGTGAACCATCTGCACGCTACTATTACACAAGCCTTTAAGGAAGCAACTGAACATTTGGAACATGCCAAAGAAAAGTACAAGAAAAACGCTGATCAGCATCGAAGTGATGCTCCACAATACCAAATTGGGGATCAAGTTTGATTGGCCACAAAACACATAACTCTAAAAGGAAAGCGGACCTTTAACCCTAGATTTTTGGGACCTTACCTTATTAAGGCCATTATCAACCCGGTGGCCGTCAAATTGGAATTACCTGCTAGTATGCGAATTCACCCTGTCTTCCATGTGTCACTTCTGAAGCCAGTACAACCTGGGACAAGACTAACCTAGCCACCTGACCCCGTCCTTATAGACTGGGAACCCGAATTTGAAGTGAAAAGTATCCTGGACTCCAAAATGGTTAAGTCAAGACTTTTTTATTTAATCGACTGGAAAGGTTACGGACCACAAGAACGGTCATGGGAACCTAGTGACCACGTTCATGCACCTAGGTTGGTGAGAAGATTCCACCGGAATTTCCCAGACAGGCCAAGGGGAGGAACAACTTTGTCATGATGCCTACCCCCGGGCATCCAGACCAAGTCCATCAACCCCGGAAGCAGGCATCATGTTACCTGGAGCAAACCCAGCAACCCCTGTTAGGGGCTATCTGGGTACAGTCCTGGCGCCTATGGCGCCAGGCTCATATAGGACATCAGTCAAGGCGCCAGGCTCATATGTTAAAACTTACCTGATGCAGACCATGCTGCAAGGGATCCAAGCATCCAAGCCCATGTGAGGCTTGAAGGGACTATTTTATCTTAGGGACTATTTTATTACTCGGTGGTGGCTGTGGAGGAATACTTACCTCGGACTACTTTGAAGGCTATTTAAACCACGCCCGAAGAGCAGCACATGCTTCGCGTTATTCTGCATCCAGCAGCGTAACGCTCACTGTGTCTGCAGTCAGCATCCTGCCACGCCCGCCTCGAGTCCAGAGCGCCTAGAAAGAAGGGAAAGAAGAAAGGTTAGAACAAGAACTTTACTGGATTTCTTACCTGATTTCGGATTCAGCGCATCTTCGAACCAGAAACAGACTTCATTTTAAACGCATCGCCAGCAGCAGCGCCGCGCCATACTCATCGTTCCTCGCAGCATCTCTACGATCTGGTGCTGTCTCCATCACCTGGTTGCCGCATTCCAGCGCCTAAGGGGGACAAGAAAACAACAAGGTGAGCCAAGGGAACAAACAAGGACAATCTCTTGCCACCATATGCTTACCTGATTTTACTGCAGGAGGTATTATTCACCAGCACGCCAAATCTTCCTACGCTGCATCTGCAAGAAAAGAGAAAGCAGCGAGTTAAACCTTGGCATCATTTACCGGACAGTGTTACAAAACACAGACTCTTACCTGAACGCTTTCAGCTGCCACAAGATGATCATCTTTTGGGTCTAAGCTGCAAAAGAAACAAGTAATTGGACAAGAGTGATTAATCAGACATTTTGAACTCATTAGAACTATATACTTACGGCCTTTCGCCCGGAGGTTTGGAGCCAAGATTTGAAAAGAACTCTTCCAATATCCTCAAGCCAGTGAAGTAACTGGCCATCAACGCGCCCCTGCATTCTTCGCAGGATGGAGAGCTCATCATACAAAACTATAAGGTGAGCTTTGTGAAAGGGAATGTCAGAAGTGATAAGTGGGGACGCAGTGAGGTGTTAATACTCAAATCCACGGGGGGCTAATTCCCTTTCCCCGTCTTTAGGAGCCTACTTCAACGGGTCAAGCAGACGAAGCTAGGTGGGCCAGTCCAGTCAGTCATCTCTGCACTACGCATCACGTTGGTGGAGACCATGGCTGTCCAGTTCCGCTCGACACCCCTGTGGGAGCCAGGTGAGCGTAACACCTCCCTTTTGGTCTCAACTCAGCCCCCAGAGTCTTTACCAGACTCATGAATGCAGTGGCTGCCCTCCTCTGGGCCTCCATATAGTCCCCCTACCTACCTGGCTCGTCAGGGCTACATCTCAAGAGGCAGTTCACCACTCCTCCCATGCACTGATGAACACGCTACACAACCTGGGCTTTTCGCTCAATCTCAAGAAGTCACAACTGCAACCCACACAGTTGTTGACCTTCCAGGGCCTCATCTGGTACACGCGCTCCGAGAGGGTCTTCCCCTGGGAGGACAAGATCGCGGCCATTAGGAGGGCCACGTCCCACTTCATCAGCCAGAGCGCTACTTCCTCTTGGTGGTACCAGCATCTGCTGGGCCTTTTTGCAGCGGTTCTGTTGGCTGTCCCCAACATAAGAATCATAATGAGGAGGATTCAGCTACACTTCGCAGCATCGTGGAACCAGGAGAGAGGGGCTCTCAAGCTGAAATTATCAAGATCCCCATCTCTCTCCACCCAGACCTCACATGGTGGTCCAGGGACTGCAACCTGCGGATGGGCAAGCCCTTCCGGCCCCCGTCCCTCTGGTGATGATTACCAGAGACTCCTCCCTAGAGGGCTGAGGAGCCAGCCTGGAGGACCTCTCGGTCCACAGCACGTGGACTCGTCAAGAAAAAGAATACCACATTGATTGGCTGGAACTGAATGCCATCTGGTAAGCGCTCAGCCTTCCTCCCACGGCTCAAGGGAAGAGTTGTCGTCATCCAGACAGACAACTCGACCAGTATGTACTGCATCAACAAGCAAGGGGGGGGGGGGACCCGTTCCCCTTCCCTGTGCAGACTGGCGATCAGCATGTGGGAATGGGCCTTGGAGAACGACATCTACCTCACGGCAGTGCACCTTCCGGGGGAATCCAATCTGGAAGCCTTCAGGCTCAGCAGGTTGGGAGCAGACAACTACGAGTGGCAGCTCAACGACCTCGTTGCACAGGAGATCCTCCACTGTTGGGGCCTCGCCCAGGTTGATATCTTTTCCACCAGACACAAGAAGTGCTCCCAGTTCTCCTCCTGACAGGGGCAGGGCCTAGGCTCCCTGTGCGACGCCTTGTAGATCCAGTGGAACAGCATGTCAGCATATGCCTTCCCGCCCACTCCACTGATTCACTGAGTACTTTGCAAGTTCAAGGAGTCTCGCCAGCTCAACCTCATTCTGATAGCTCCATGGTGGCCAGCCAGGCCATGGTTCACTGAGCTGCTCAGCCTCTCGGTGGTCCCTCCAATCCACCTCCCGACGGGCCCAGCACATCTTCTGACACAGCAGGAGGGCAGGGTTGTCCACCCTGCCCCCCAGAAGCTGGCCCTCACAGCGTGGTTTCTGAGCAGGTGACGCTCAGCCACCTCAACCTATCTCAGACCAACCTGGAAATCATACAAGGGGCTAGGAGCAAGGCTACTAGAGCCCAGTATAAGAGCAAATGGACCAGGTTCTGCCACTGGGCTCCCTCCAAGGATATCGACCCGCTGGCTTGCTCATTGGACGACGTGCTGTCATTCTCAGCTCACCTCGCCAACTCTGGCATGCAGGTGGACACCTGCCGCACATACCTCTCAGCCATTGGGGCCCTACAGGAACTCGTAGGAAGGGGTCTTCTCCTCCTCCAACCCGATCGTCAGGATACATTTGGCCGGTCTCGCTAGGTTCTACCCGCCCATCAGGAAACCACACCCCATGTGGGATTTGAATCTGATCTTGGGCACCCTTGCGCACAAGCCTTTGGAGCCTATGGCGACTGCGGACATCAGGCTGGTCACCATCAAGACAGCCCTGCTAGTCGGCCTCACATCGGCGCGCAGGGTCAGTGAGATCCAGGCCCTAGTCACCTCACAGCCATACACCACCTTTCAAAAGGACAAGGTGGTCCTGCAGACCCATCCGGCATTTTTACCTAAGGTGCCATCAGCCTTTCACTTAAATGAGATCGTCCTTCCTACATTCTTTGCGGACCCGAAGGACGAGCCTCGGAGAGTTCTGCACTGCCTGGATGTCAGGCATGCCCTGAAATTCTACCTGGACAGGACCAAGGGCTTCCGCAGGTCAGATGCCCTAATCATCGCCTTTGGAGGCGCCAGGCCGGGCTACCAGGCCTCCCAGGCCTCCATCTCCCGCTGGATGGTCTCAGCCATCAAGGAAGCGTACGAGGGCCAGCATAGACCCCTTTCCGGCGAACATGCATGCCCACGCGGTCAGGGCCAAGGCAACGGCCATCGCCTTTCAGCGCCATGTCCCCTGGCAGGTCATAAAATGGGGGCCACATGGGCCACTCCCTCGGCTTTCTGCAAGCATTACTGTTTGAATGCCGGCTCTAGATCAGATGCGGCTTTCGGACAGGCGGTTCTCCTGAACCTGTTTGCTTAAGGAGGGTCTCATCTCCACCCTGGGGCTACATTCAGTTGTAATCACCCATGCAGTATGGAGGAAAGGGGACGCGACGTAAGAGTAATTAGAAGTTACTCACCTTAGTGACTAACATACTCTCAGTCCATAGTCCCCTTTCCTCCATACGTCCCACCATCCCCCCCCCCCCTAATAAACTGGTGTCATTAGGCAACGGTAGTTCTATTGTCGACACGTCTTTGGGGACTGGGGTGTGGCGCCGGAGGGCGGAGTCAGGGCAGCGCATGTTCCAAGGGCCATGCCTCCGCGTGCCTCTAAATTTAGAGGGGAAGAAGATTTTTCTGGTGAAAAAGGTTCCGTCTCCCTTCTGTACGAAAATTATCCCAGTGTATATTTGATTATGCAACACTGGTTTTGCCTCTGTGACCAAAAGAAACATTGCATGGAAAAATGTATGATATAATTCCATCTTTCTCACGATGTGGACTTTTTTTTTTTTACAGATTATTCAACAGTGCCTACTTGTATGGTTTACGGTTGCCGTTCTAAGACCTATAACAAACCTAAGGGAATAATAATGAATATATTCCCGAGGAATATAGATCTGGTAAGAGAATGGGTCAGTTCTCCAGCATGGGGTCTGGCATGGATTCACATGCTCATTAATATTCCCTGTCGTCAGGCTGGGAATCCTCGGTAAAGAAAAAAATCAGTTTGTTTTGTTTCTGAACTGTCTTTCTACTAATGACCAATCACTGGTCTCTGGGTCATACTGACCCCAGCCAATGACAGCCCTCTACCTAAGCCCCTCCTCTGGCAGCCATCTTCAGATTTTTACCACACTTTCAAGTGTTGGGAGTCCTCGTGCTGTAGCTCTCGAGCTTTTACTGCGTATTGCGTTTTTTCAAATAGTTTACTCTTATTTTTGCAGTCAATTCGAGCCTCAAGCTTCACCGATTCTTCTTCCGATGAACGGGGACCCGTTTTGGAATTTTCTATGCCCCTCAAGGGCGGATTTTCATCGAATTACACTTCTTGGAGCATTCCGGAAGACCTTTGAGGCCTACCCCGATTCGGACATGGCCCAGGACAAAGGAGATTCAACACCTACTGGATCCAAACTGTTCAGGAACTGCCCAGGATGTGGACTACAGAATGTCTTCAAGGAAGATGAACACTCCCGGTGCCTCTACTGCCTTCATGCCGACAAGTCGCACGTGGAGGACGACTGTGCGTTCTGTCAGAACATGTCCGTCCGGACAATGAAGGACTGTCGTACTCGGCTCACCAACTGGCTGGAGGGGAAGAGCCCAGCAGCAGGTGAAAAGAAGTCTGAGCGGTCTTCTAAGACCTTTGAGGGCGCTCCGGCGATGGGGGCCCAACAAAAGGCAAAGCACCGCAAGTCCCTGGGCACTGTGAGCGCCGTTGGTTCGGGCTCCTCGGCTGCCAGGCAGGGCACAATGTCACTGACGCCATCACCAACGAGCCAACTCTCTGGCTCGGGGAAAAGGAAGTCTGAGAACCTGGCTAAGCTTCGGGAGAAGCCCTGGTCGATCCCGGTGGAGAAAGCCAAGGGGGGGGCAAGGCGGTGACCCTCCCCCTAAAGTGAAGGCCTCAGACGCGCCCAAGGTCGTGAAGGCCCTGATTCACCCGGCGAAGGCCTCTATTGACGTTGTGGCGGCCCTGGCGAAGCCTGTGGAGGCTACCCCAGTGGAGACGACTTCCGGGCCTAGAGTTTCCCTGCCACCCCGGAGGGAATAGTCTTTCCAGCTTATCGAGAAGATCCCCGTGAAACCCCGGGACGAGAGAGAGGGGGGGGCACGGTAGCCATAATGGACACAGATACCACCTCTGAGGATGAGCTGGCTGGCGTCAAAGCTATCTTGGGCAAGAAGTTTGAGGCCTACGGTAAGGATCCCGACGAGGCGGACGTGGAGAGCAAAGGTGGAGCCGACGAGGAGCGCTGGCAATGGAAGAAACTGAGGACCCCGCGCCCCAGCCATACGCCACAGGACAATTCAGGAGCAATCTTGATGGCTTTGCAGACCCTGTGTACGGAGATGACAAGGTTGCCCTTACCCCCAGCTGACAATCCAGCGGCGCCTGGACCTTTGGGGAGCCCATCGAGCAAGTGGAGGCGAATCCATCCTCCCACCCCCCCCTTCCATCCTTTACCTCCATCTCCTCCACTGAGGGATGAGACGGGAACAGAGACGGCGATGATGGGGACGGACGACAGTGGTGACGACGGGACAGATCTCCCATCACCCCCTGCCTGGGCCCCCCCTCCCCCGAGTCCTATCTTGTCGTCCTGAAGAGGCTCCGGGGCTTCGGAGTATACTCGCAGTACTTCCTCGTCCGAAAGACCACAGGCGGCTGGTGACCCATCCTGGACCTTCGGCGCCTCAACAAATGCATCAAAGCCCAGAAGCTCCGTATGGATACCCTTCAGCACGTGCTGGGACAGCTGGAGGAAGGCGGCTTCCTATCGTCGCTGGACTTGGAGGATGCTTACTTTCACATCCCCATACACAAAGGACATCGAAAAGTTCCCACGTTTCGTGGTCCAAGGGCAGCACTACCAGTTCAAGGCCCTGCCCTTCGGGTTGAAGTCGGCTCCAAGGGTCTTTACCAAGTGCCTGGCACCGATCGCAGCGCGGCTGCGCCTGCAGGGGATTCACTTGTGCCTCTACCTGGACAATTGGCTCCTCCGAGCAAAGTCAAGAGAACTCGCCGTCGACCACACAGCGAAGACCGTCCGCCTGCTCACGGAGCTGGGATTCTCGATCAACTTTGCAAAGTCCCACAGTGGCCTGGTTGGCTTCACTGTCGGAGGAGAGGACAAAGGCCATCCTGGGCAAGCTACAATGGCTGTTGACCATAGAAGTGGCCAGGTTGAGGTCCATCAAGTCCCTGCTCGGCATGATGTCCTCTTGCATCTACCTCGTGCGCCTGTGCAGGCTGCGAATGCGACCACTGCAGGAGTTTCTTGACGCCCTTTTGATGTAAGTGGCCGGGAGCTTCGAAGACCAGATCTCCCTCAACGAGACTTTCCGTCGAGGGATGCGTGCGGGTTCCCCACCTCCGGATCTCGCAGCGGGCATGGACCTCAGACCCCAGCGCACCAGGAAATGGTGACGACGGACGCCTCCCTGGAGCATTGCACGAGACGAGGGTAGTGCTGAGGACGCACCCCTCCTTCATGCCCAAGGTGCCGACGGACTTCCATCGCAACAAGCCCTTGGTGTTACCTGTTTTCTTCCCGTCACCGGCTGAGAGGACTTTGCACTTGCTGGATGTGGCTAAAGCGCTGAAGTTCTACGTGGACCGCATGAAGAGTCTTCGGAAGACATCACAGCTGTTTGTGAGCTTTGGACCTGTAAACCAAGGGAAGGCTTTAATTTCCAGATGGCTCTCCGGCTTCATCATGCACTGTCACCGGTTGGCAAACCGACCTTTGCCCGGCCGTCCGAGAGCCCATTCAACGAGAGCGATCGCTGCTACTACGGCATTCCTGTCTGCTGTGCCCCCTCTGGACATCTACAGGGCTGCTACGTGGAGGTCGAAACACACCTTAACGAGATTCTACTGCGTCGACCGTGATTCCGGGGAGGAGTCCAGAGTCGCCTAAGCAGTGCTGTGCAACCTGTTCGCTTGAAGATGAGCCTGGTGAGGAGGTAAGAGATGATTAATGTTGAGTTGTTGAAATGATTAATGTTGAGCCTTGCCACCTCCCGTGGTTGTTCATGTGTGTACTGCTATGTATTATTGTATTCATGAGCATGTGAATCCATACCAGACCCCATGCTGGAGAAGGAACAAGTTACTTACCTGTAACTGTTGTTCTCCAGCATGGGTCTGGCGTGGATTCACATGCAAACCCTCCCTCCAACCCCTCTGCTGCTCTTCTCTTGGTCCTACTGCCACTTTACGTGCTACCAAATCAGAAGATGGCTGCCAGAGGGCCTTAGGTAGAGGGCAGTCATTGGCTGGGGGCAGTATGACCCAGAGACCGGTGATTGGTTATTAGTAGAAAGACAGTTCAGAAACGAAACTGAAACTGATTTTTTTCTTTACTGAGGATTCCCAGCATGACGAAGGGAATATTCATGAGCATGTGATTCCATGCCAGACCCATGCTGGAGAACAACAATTACATGTAAGTAACTTGTTCCATATTGCAGATTTGCGCTGGACGAGCTTGAAAGTCGAGTCCAGGAAGTCTTGGGGGACTTGAGAGGAGATAGATTCCGCGTCTGCAGCCTGCACTTTGCCACAAATATGTACGATGAATCGCAGTACACAAAGAAGCATTGACGCAGAACGTCTCGTAAATTGCTTCCAAATGCAATTCCGACTCTATTCATGTACACGCTGCCTCAGGTGAGTCATGGTTCATCAATTAGCTGTAGGCCTTGGGGTACTGAACAGGTAACTACATGGACGGATTGGTGTTTTTGGTTTAAATGTTTCTTATGATACTTTGCATATTGACCAGATTGTATTGCTTTATAACCACGCCCCATTTTGCTATACATCTGTCCCTCGTTTTAGGAGCATCATAGAAAACTATTTATGGACACAGAAAACTATGCTATAGTGCCCTTGGAAATGAGCATAATCTTTTCGTAATTGGTTAATTTACATGTCAATTTTTTTTTAGGTTAGCATATTGACTGAAGCACAGACTATCGGTAGTGACGACATCACCGACACATCCAGTATACCAATGGTGAGCCATACAGACCTGCTTTAAGTTCATATTGTTCAGAGTTGGATCTTGTCACATTTCTAATTCAAATCTAATTTTCACTTTACAACTCCATGACTATGCACTGAAATTGAAGGAGCAAGATTCTGCATCCATTTCGTTCCTGCAGTCAACGAAAAATGTGAGCGCCTATCAGGTAGTTTTATTTTGCTAATCTATTCTGGGAATGTATTATGCATGGAGTTTTTGATAATATGAAATAGTTTACGTATCCTGTCGTTTGATTATATAATGTTTCATATATGGGTTTTTATTGAGATGTACCATTGTCTGCATCCCTTTGTGTGTGTTCAAGTATCCATACTAAAACAAGTACTGTGTTACAGGGTGATGCTGGTACTTCGACTACAATTACATCATCCTTTGGAGCTGATCCAGAGCCTGAGGTATGCGTACTGACATTTCCCTTGAATGAAAGAAAGTATATCCTACATCTGATACTTTTAGACAGTGACATTATTATAAACACGCATCTTTTCAAACTGTTAACATTTCAGTTCTAATGTTACAATTTCTACCCTAATGCCGAATACAATGCAAATTGCTTGAGTGCAACATTACAATCGGTGGGTTTCGCACAGTGATCTCTGATCGAGTACACTAGCCATCAATGAGGTGAAATTCAAAATGTGTATTTTGACTAAGTGACACACAGTGTACGAGGGTATCTATGTAAGCCATGTGCGAGGATTTCAAATACGATTTACTTTTTTTTAATAAACATTCTATTCAAGGGATGCATTCAAGATAGGGAAATAGAAGAGGAGGCACGTGGATCCGAGGTGGCGGACCAGCTTGCTGGTGCAGTCGTTACAGTGAATAAAACTGTTTCACAGTAAATCAAGACAGCAGTGGTAACTAACAAACAATTTCGATTAGAAAGTGTTTTGGGCTGGTGTCTTCATAACATGCTTTTTTTTTTTAATCTAAAGTGCTTTATACTATATGTTGGATTTACATTGAACATGTTTTTACAACCCATCTTCTAGAGCCCCAGAACAAAACGAACTATGAAGACACATGGCCTCATTACGACTTTGGAGGTAGCCATGCCCTTAATAAGGGCATGGCTGCCTCCAAAATCAGGTCCGGGTTCCCTTAATGGGGAAATACCGGCCATTCCCAGTATGGAGGGCCCGGTATTTCCTCCTTCAGGGAACCCGGGCCTGGTCCTTCCCCATTCCCATTTGAGCCCCCATAGGGCTCGATGGGAATGGGGAGGGAGCTAACAACGGGCCCATTACGAGCAGGACCGTTGTTAGCTCCCTGGTCCCCTTGCGGGACCCGCTATGGACGTCTGGATTAACCAGACGTCCGGAGCGGGTCCCGCGAGGGGACCTCGTAATAGTGCAGAGTGGGTTTAACTGTGTCGGCACCATTAACGGCGCTGTTAAACCCATTCCGCACTTGTTGTAATGAGGCCCACAGACAGCTAATGTAACCAGAGATGTTGCTTGCCAAACATAATTCACCATGGAGCAACTATTATTTGAGGCGCAGCGTGGTCCAATCAATAAGCAGACTCGAGATGCTTATGCCCAATGGCCAGAAAATGAATTGATGTGACCGCGGAAGCCAGCAAAGTGTTGTTGGACCATTGCTACAATGTTGGAACGCTTCAAGATGAAACCGAATATAATGAAGATGATTTCGAATTACTCGCTGACCACTTGACACAATCCACACCCGCAAAAGAAGGGCCACCCAAAAAACAATCAACATTGATGGTTTCTCCAATTTGTGTTCAAATAACACAAGCTGAAAGAACAGAGACTGAAGCTTCAACGCAATTGACCGAGGAACTAGCCAAAGATCTTGACTTCAGTGTGTCCTGTTCGGCCGATATGTCCACCACAGTTGAGTCACAAACCACATTCATGCAGGACGATAGTCTAATAAAGGAACCCAAATACATTGTATTTGACAGCTGCCTGGTAGAGATTATACTGATGCTGAAATGTGTCCATCCACTGGGGGAGGAGGAGGAGTATGCGGGAAGCCATTGTTGAATGTGTCTCGTGTATCACAAGGCACTAACCTGAAAATACAAGCCACCTGTGATCAGCTCCATGCTAAATTTTCATGGTCCCCTCAACCGATGCCGGGGAAAGTGCCAGCTGGAAATCTACTGTGTGCATCTGCTTTAATTTTCAGTGCTCTACTTTAAGTAAGTTGTCCAGTTTCTGTCAATTAGTGGGACTCCAGTTCCTTTCTAAAACGCAGTACTACAAACAACAACGTGAATATTTATTCCCTGCTATTAGTGAAGCTTGGAAAATTGAACAAATGTCAATTGAAAGGACATTCTCTGACAAACGGTTCAGGCTAGCTGGCGATGGACAGTGTGACAGCCCCAGATTTTCAGCAAAGTACTCCACATACCACTTTCAGAACATGGAAACTAATAAAATTGTGAGTTCGGTGGTCGTGCAGGTGTCCAAATGTAAATCATCAGTGGCCTTGGAGAAACATGGTTTTATCAAATCCCTGGAAGATCTCAAATCGAGCGGGAATGCAAGTAGACCTCATAGCCACCAACAGACATGTTTCAGTAGCCAAGACCATGAGACAGCAGTTTCCAAATATTCGCCATCAATTTGATGTATGGCACGTTGCTAAATCAATCAATAAAAAAAATCTCAGCTGCTGGAGGAAAAAAAAAGGTTCTAAACAAATGTTAGTGGTCCCAGTCTTTCAGCAACCATCTTTGGTGGAGCTCCAAAACTTGTGGTGGGTCTGTGGAAATTCTACTTGAAAAATGGCGCTCACTAATGCATCACTGTTCCAACGTTCACTCTTGGACAGAAAACCTACATTTTCACCAATGTGCACATGGACCTTTGCCGGAGGAGCAGTAACGCAAGAAGTAGTAGTTGATTCCATCTTCACCTCCACACAAAGCTTTTGAGAAGATAGAGCTTGATAAAACTCTATCAAGAGATCTGAAGGGACTCACAGAATTCTGTCACACAGGAGATTTGGAGGTGTTCAACAATATGTGCCTAAAGTACAGGCCCAAGAGATTGCATTTCGGCATAGACAGGATGCAATATAGGACATTACTAGCGGTCTTAGCGCATAACGAGAACGTAGGACGTGAACAATCGAGGACTGCGGGAATCTTTGGGATGCTTTGTTACACAATGGCCTTTACGAAAAGAAGCAAATAATGGGTGGTCAAGCCAATATACCAGGAAATGGAATTTGATTTTGTGAAAGTTCTCATTTTGACTGTGTTGGACATACATACTCATGGAATCGCGCATGATTTTGTTCCGAGGACAAATACATTGCCACAAAACATTGCAAACGTGCCCGGTCCACCGAAAGCAGACCTCGTGGAACAGTTCACTTCCCAGTACCAATGATTAGCAGCTATTTATTTGTTCAACAATGTTTATATAAAGTGTCCAAATAAAGCGTGCAAATTGTCTTTTAAAATGTATCCTCTTGGTCATTTTTTTGTTGTTGCAAGAAGTGCCTTCTGGAGGATGCCATAGAGTGTAACGCTGTGCTTTCACACTTCCCGTTTCCGTCGACCTCTTGTGGGTCCTTCACTGATCGGTGGAGGGTCAGATGGATAACAGCATGAAAGAAACTTTGGGGTTCTGCAGTTGTCTTATGAAACACTTGTCCAAATAGCTGAATAAATACGAGTCCCACAAAATAAATGAGACCTAGGCTAGATAAGATGCTTGGCACCGACTGTAAGCAAAACAGTGCATCATAGGGGGTTGTTGGTGAGAAATAGGTGCATTCTGACCTATATTTTTATGGGGGCACGTGTTGGGGGTCGTTGCTTTCGGATGCCTTATTACAGGGGCCAATCTTTGATTTGTAGCCCTCTGAGTCTTACGATTTCAAACGCAGTGGGTGTAGGTTTCAGCCTTACCAGAATATATGACCAATCCAGAATAGATATATGGGAGGTGAGGTTGAGGTGGTGGAGGAGTCTGGTGACCAGATGCGTTCAAAGGGAAGTGGGGGCATGGGTTCAGGGGACCGCGGTCCTGGCAAGAGGGGGTTGCAGCAGGGCTTGCTCTGACATTCTCGTACGAGCACATTGTCAGTGCTCGAGACTCGCTCCTTGTCTAAAATGTTTACATGATTTGCCGTGTGAACAGGAGACTGGCTGAGCTGAGAGGTGGTGTGGTCTGGCTGTGGGAGTCGCTGGGAGAGTGCAAAGTTCTCCAGAGGGACATTATAAATAAGGCATTTGGAAGTAAACAAACTACAACTGTTTTAATTTAAAAAAGTAAATCACTAGAAATTTTGCGCGGCATTGGTGGATGGCATCAAACAATTCAGTTGTTTTTTGAAAAATGCCACTGTGGTCTGAAGGGCTATTCGCTCCCATTTGAAGTGAAGGTCAGTGCCTTTGAATTTTGCATGCGAGCTGAGCACACCCACGCATCGTACACAGTATAAGGTTCAATTGATTTTCGACCTTAGAAAATAGGGAGGATTCTGAAATGAATGTGGGGAGGTGTGAGGGCTGCTGTGCGCTATACAAATTCGAATAGATAAAATAAATACTGTCAAATATGATAAGGGTCCCCATTCCAAAACTGGAAAAAGGAACTTGTAATTTAATTTAATGAAAATGCGTTGATCTGAACGGACACTCTGTGTTACGCCGAGAGAATGGAAATGCTGAATATTATGTAAGTTTTACTGTAGACGATTTCATAGACCGAGTCAAGGTTTCATTTTCTGACCGTTATTGCTGGCTTACATTGTACTTGGTTGTTGTTTGTGGCATATTGCAACGACATGCAAAAATAACCCTTGTGTACTTGTTTTTGTCCCGGACACATGGGCAGTCCAGCATCGAAATGCATGTAGTCCACATCTGGGTTCCACCAATGCCAAATTCTACGCTAATATTTCGTTAAAATGCTGTCAGTGTTCTTCGAATTATATAGTCAGCTTCCGCATCCCATTGCGAGCTAAACATATTCCATAGCACTAACCTCTCAACCAAATTGTAAACTACTTTCCAAGATGTTTTCTCTGTGTTTCCATTGTTTCACGTTTGTGTTCATCATTAGTTTTCACACGGTGCAGAATTAATGGGTAAATATATAAATTATAATAAAGAACGGCTACTGAGACACATTTCTGTTATGTTTTCCACATAGCTACATCCTGCCTTTCTGAGAAAGTCATTGATTCCAGATACCAATGGATGGCTTCTTTAGCCAGCAGCTGCATGTACACTTAAATGGCTGGATAACTATGACACTGTTTTGGGACAAACACCACGGGCCGATATGCCCTTTCGCGGTACCAGCGATAAGGAACAACCTGACATCGTTTACAGTGGCCTAGCGCCAAGCTGATGCCAAAGCCTTGCGATTCACGCTGCGTCCAATGTGCTTGATATACCCAAAAGGAACACCGTGTGACTCACGATAAACATTTTTGGATCGAGAACAAAGAAAAAAATTACCCATGTAGTTGAGTATTGCAATCGCAGTATGTTCTCGGAGCGTTTATTGTGAAATAAAAGTACATTACAAATTGTAGAGTGTTGCTTTTTCCTTTAAAAAAATAGTTTTGTATTCAAAATTGGGACGCGCTGTGTTGAGATGTGTTGATATTCCAGGTTCTGCGTCAGCTGACGTTAACACGTAGGTGATGACTGGGCACGTTTGGCTACGCTGCCCAGTAACGTCATGGAGATAGGTGGAGAATATCACTAGGTTTGATGATGTCAGCCTCTGGGGCGGGAGATATGATTTAGTGCCGCCAGGGCAGTTCACCTTAGGGCGATGTGGCAACGGATAAGATTAGCACAAGATTGCCACGCCCTGCTGCCTGATTTTGCATGTGTAAAAGTGAGGAAAACGATGGTAAGGTGAATAGGAAATGTTTGTACGCTTGATCAATGTATGCTTAAAACACATGCCCGAACCCTCTGGACAATAATATTTTTGAGAGCACTATTCCTTTAACCAGCCACAGAATTTGATATCTTGGTGTCCACCATGTGAGCAGGACCAGCTAAAATGGGACTGATATGAATTAGTAATCAAATAGTTTTCTTTCCCTAGGCTTGATCTTCTGCCAGCGACACCAATATTTGATAGTTATTTATGAGTAAATATCAATACTAGTAGCACATACGTTTTAGAAGAGTTGTTGCGTTTCCCTGGGGTGGGTGGCGCGAAAGAGTGTGCCACTTTAGTGTTTAAAATGCAAACCGAGACCCCTGGAGACTTGCGCCAAGTTATAATAGCTTTGAGTCTTAAATTATCCATTAACAAGTTGCCCTTATACATGACACGTGTTTTGACTTGTTCTAGCCTTTCTCAAATATGGGCATAGTGACCAACTAATTATTACATTTGCATATTTTGCGCACATTTTACATGCATAAGAAAAACCATATTGTCAACAGAATCAAGTAATAAGTCAAAGCAAGATCATAATTTGACAGAAAATAAGGATGGTGTAGTGGCGAAGATTGTTAGGGGTGATGAAAGAGTGGAGAAAAAAACCCAAGAAAACCTCAGTTAAGTATAGCACATATTCCTGTATACTGTTCACTACAGTTGTATGGAAAAATAATCTGGAGCTGTGTTGCTCTGTGCTTACCCATCCATGTTAAGCTGCAAATTTGGGTTCATGTATTCTTAAGAAGGGTTCAATCCCCGTACAACTACAATAGGAAGTTTAAAGCGTGTTGGCTAGTGAATCTATAGGTGATTATAATCTAGATCTTCAGTCATTACACCCGATTGTGTCCCATGTGTGTTCCATTAGTAAAGCACATTGTAAAAGTGTCTCTACATGTCTGTGCGTTAATCCTAAAAGATTGCAAGTTTATCAATCTGAGTCCATAAAATCGCTTTAGCGCTTTATTCCATTCTCCTTATGTTTGTTGTGAACTAAATTACGGAAACATCATGTGCATATAAAGCTCTTTTGCATGTTAAGCCGGGCTATAAAAATGGGATAGCCCATTTATGTGCCATAAATAGATAGCCACATAAATGGGCTATCTCTACGATCGACTATACCTATAGGAATTATTCAGCTTCTCTTTACCAACAAATTACAATGATCAAAGAAATGTTGCAATTGACATTGAACTACAGCATCTTTACCTTCAACAACACATTTTACCAACAGGAAAAAGGTGTGGCCGTGGGTATGAGATACGCTCCTTCCCTTGGCAACCTGTATATGGGACTTCTTGAGGACCATGTAGTCTATAAGGACCAGGACTATGAGAGCAGACTTAAGTTATGGATGCGGTACATAGATGTCTTTATCACATGGGAAGGAACATTGGAACATGAATTAATTTCCTGGATTTGACCATACACATTGTTGGAACTCAATTGGAAACCTGGACATACAGGAAGGACACAGAGGTCAATTCCACGCTGCACTCAAGCAGTTGTCACTTTAGGCCCATTATAGAAAATATTCCATACGGAGAATATGTTAGAGGGAGAAGAAACTGCAGTAAAGATGAAAGATTTGAAAGGGAATGCCAGCTTCTAGAAGAACATTTCCATCAAAGGGGATGTTCCTCTAGAAGCACCAGAACTGCATACCAGAAGGTCAACAAGATGAACAGAGAACAAACATTATGTGAACAGTATACAGGAATATGTGCTATACTTCACTGATGTTTTCTTAGTTTTTTTCTCCACTCTTTCCTCACCACTAACAATCCTCCCCACAACCCCATCCTTATGTTTTGTCAAATTATGACCTTGCTTTTTTTTTTAATGTTTATTTGATTTAATTGAATTTACAATTTTTACAAAATGATTCCTGATTTAATTTCTATTTTCATCCATCAATCCTTAGAAGTTTATTTACTGATGGGGTTCTTCGTTTCTTTAATAGTCCATTTATTTCATGATTAATTTACCATATCGGGAGAATGATTCCATGGTGGCAAGTCATTTTCAGTTGCTTATCCTCTTTCTCCGATAGTCATTTCCTATTAAAGTTTTCCTGGGATTCCGGAATTTAATTAGAGTGGATCATGGACCGCTCCTTGCCCCGCTCCGAATGATCAGGCTGTTTCCCTGGGCCTGTCCATGCCCAGTGATTGAAAGAAATGGACAGTTGCCACCACCCATCTGACCTTCTCTCCACTCATTAGCCTGGCCCACCATTCCTCTCTGTAATGTAGGCCTCGGAATAAGGGACCCAGATGCATAGCACGGGCCGGACTGGTGTTCAGGCCATCCAGAAGCAGATGTTTAATATTCTCCATGACATCCTTGTTTTTGCTAAATATACAGTGTTTGGTGCTCGATTGACGTCTTGCTGATAAGATTTCGTTAGTAAAGAATAGGTTCAGTCAAATCCTGAAAAAAGCTCTGCCGGATTTTACAATCCGGGAACTTTTCCAAGTAGCTCCTAACTTCGCTTACCTTAATCGGATTATAAGGCAAAAACAATGACTGTTTTAACGTTGCTGTTTAATCCAAAGTTTGGATCCAGTCAAGTTGGAGTAGGCACTTTGATAACTTCAGTAGGATTGTTCCAGTTCCTCCTCCGAGCTTTGATTGACTCCAGGAGGGACCGATTTCCTGCGCCCCAAATCGACATGGTCTCACATGAGCCGGTTTTGACTTTGTGCCATAGTTCCTTTAGAATCTTTGGAGGGTTAGGGAGAATGATCTTCCTATGCAGCATGAGCCTGTTCAAGCCACTATTGCTTTAAGAGATATGAGGCCCAGTTCTTTACGAATCGCTGCCATTCAGGTTAAGTGCAGAACTCAACGCCAAAAAAGCCCTTCCAGTTTGGGCCAAAGGATTTCCGGCAACATTGGCATTGCTTCTGCGACCGTAACTCAAGCTTGGGACAACCTTTGCCTTGTAGAAGTTAATGATGGGTTTTAGGGTGAAACAACCATATTTCTTGTTGACGATTTTTGCTTGGGCTGCCAAGGTTTTCGTTTTCCCAAAAAGATGATCCTGCATTGGGGTTTCTTTTACACTATTGCTTATTATTGCTGCCAAGTAGCAAAAATGGTCCACCTTTTCTAACAGGTTCCCTTCCAGCCTTATTTTTGTTTTGTGCTTCTTTTTTCTTTGTTTCGCAAAAGACATTATTTTCGTTTTTTTCTTTGAGTTCTAAGTTGTTATGGCTCAGGTAGTTTTGCAGGTTTACTAGCTGTCTTTGTAAACCTATCATGGTCATATCCATTAGTATAATGTCATCTGCGTATAAGATCCTTGATAATTTGTCCTCGACCAAGGAAGGTGGAAACATTCTTACTCCGGTTTCGGTGTCTTTATAGTCACTGACGTAAGCATTATATAAAGCTGGGGCTAAAGGGCACCCTTGTTTCACACCTGTTTGTGTTTTTATTTCTGATGACAGAAGACCTGCGCTGTTTAATCTAACTCGAAATGATATCTCCATATAGAGGGCTTGAATGGACTCCAGGATTTTATCCGGACAGTTATTGGCCTTCAGTTTTTTCCATAAAGGCTCCCTGCTGACCTGGTCGAAAGCCTGGACCAGGTCAACAAATGCTTATAAACAGGTGGTTTATGCTCTTTGCTTTTTGCTTTCAAGATGCTCAGTGCCAGTATGTTTGTCGACGTCCCTAGGCCTTTTACAAAGCCTGCTTGCACTGGATCTGCCGTTTTGCTGAGTTTTGTTCATTCTTGCAGTCTGTCCAAAGCCAATGAACCAAATATTTTTCCTACCGAATCCAAAAGAGCAATTGGTCTATAGTGCATAGGATCGTCTCTAGCTCCTTTCTTAAAAATTGCGACGATATGGGCACTTTTCCAAGAAGCCGGAATAGTTCTTTCTTTTTTACACTTCTCAAAGACCCTACTTATAAACAAAGCTCAAACCACTGGGTGATGTTTCAGGTGCAAATTGGTTATCCCATCAGGCCCTCCTGTTCTGGAGTTGTTTAACTTTTTTATTTTGGCTAAGATAGTTTCCAGATCATGTGGGATATCCCAAGGACCACTCGCGTGTCCCAAGGTAGAGCTCATAAGTGGTTTGTTTAGTTGCTTCTTATACAGATTGACAAAATGATTGATCCATTTTTGTTCCTCCACATTATTCTGCAGCTCGTATTTAAAGATGTTAGTTGATTTTTTAATCGGGGACCAGAAAGCTGTGCAGGACTTACCACACAGTGCTCTCAGCATTGTTTCCGAGTCCAATTGGTACAAAGTCGCTCTGAGCTTCTATATACATTTCTTCGGTCTTGTAAATAGAGGCAAGTCTCTTGGCTTTCCTAACCAGCTTTCTTTGTTCAACCAATTGCTGGTTGAATTCATGTAGATGGTGCTTAGATTCAAATCTGCCTGAATTTGGTGGTTTCTTATAGGCCTGGAGTAAAGGTTGGTAGCTCACGTTACTACACATCTCACTCTCCTTGTTTGCGGTGAACCCAACATACCTAGCCGTGAGGTTCAAAATTGCGTCTTCTGTTAGTTTGAGTCGTACTCCCTTCCCACAACTTTTGATTTTTGCAGACATTTCTTGCCTCCCTGGAGGGACCGTATGCCACGTGGTCATTAACAAGTTGTGATCACTGTATGAAGTTCTCAAGACCTCAAAGGCTGTTATTAGGGCCAACAGCTCCCTTGAGACATAGGTATGATCGATGTTGAAGCCTCTTCCCGGTCTTTCCCATGTGGGAATTTTAGGTATATTGTTTGACAGTGCAGATTATGGAGATACTTGGCATTCATTAAAGATTCCCAATGCCGACCCCCGCTCTTCAACATCCGATGAGCCGATCTTCCTCTTGCCTGATGTTTCCGGATTATAACATAGTGCATTTAAGTCCCCTGTAATTATCAGATGGTTTATTTGAGAGCCGTCTAGTGCATCCTCGATTACATTTTCCATTGCCTCCAGGAATGCTTTGGTGGTTATAGAAGTGGGGTTCCAGTATGTATTTATCAGAAGACTTGATTCAGACTTGGCATCACAGTCCGCAATATGCGCTTGCCACCATTCTAGGAGATTTGCCAGTAAACATTCTGTTGATTGAAAACAGTGCTGAATTGATATGCTGCATCCTCTTTGAACTGCAGTTAGCAATCCCGACCTTGGGCGGCCTTTCAGACCTTTAGTTGGACCAGAGAATGATATGTCATATCCTTCGAGCGTTGGTTTAGTGCAGAGCCAGGTTTCCTGTAAACACAAGATGTCACATTTTCCCAGATTAACATTGGTGTTGGTAAGTAAATGGCTGTAACCTCTTGTGTTCCAGGAACCTAGTTTGATCGTTTTTTTGGATGGATTTGGCAGTTGCTTAGATGATTCGCTAGCCAAAACTGCCACCATCTTCCTTTCCAGTGGCTAAGACCTATGGTCATTCCTTTTGCCCGCTGTCTTCCATGACCAATTAGAAGGGGATGCGCGCCGAGTAAGGAGTCCTAGGTGAGAGCTCTCCCTTCCTTGACCTTCCCTCCAAATCGTGAGATGCTAGAGATTCTCGCCGAGGATAAGGACCCTTAGGAGCTCTCGCCTTCAGGGCCTGATCCTGCAGATCCTGATCTTCCTTATTTCCGGCCCATGGCGCCTTTCTCCTCATTTCCTGAGTAGATCTCGTTGGGGCCCACATGCTCTTAGAGGAGTTATCTGAGGAACCGTAGGTCTTGGAGTGTCTTGATAAGCAATCTTGAGGCTGCTTCTCTGATTTGTCTCCTGTGGCATCTTGGTAGTCCCGCCTGTCATCATGGCTTTTGGGAGTTCTCGCCTTTCTCCTCCGTGCTTATACTGAACTCTCCGAATTATCAGACTTTAGTGTGCTGTCTGGATTTGTTTCTCTCAAATTGTATCCCAGGTCGAGGAGATGTTCCGCAGCCTCCAGTAACATTTTCTTAATTACTGGAGAATCCATGTGAAGAAACAAGCTGTCGTTTCCCCTACTGGCATTTGGTTCCACCACCTTAAGGTCATTAGATCTAAGGTCTCTCAAGCTCAGGATTTGTATGAAGATATCAGTGATGGTTCTTCGATTGAGGATCAGGTTATCCTTCATGGCATTTGTTCTCTCCAAAAGGAAAGTTCTACTGAGATGGGGAATCGGGGAGGAATGCACATGATTGGATATCCTAGAAGATTTAGCTGTTTCAGAGTGATTTAATAAGCTTGAGTGACCTGATTTCATTTGCAGTTTGCTTCTCTCTTGTTATGTTCAAGGGCACCTGATTTGACATGATTCGAGAGCTCCCCTTTTTTTTTTTTACCTCCTCCTTGGAGGAACTGTCTCCCAGATCGAGGGTGATCTCTGTCTGTCTTGGCTGAACACGTTTGGTCTCACCTCCGAGTTTGATTTCTCAGCAACTTGTGGGATGTATTAACCCACTTATGCTCTCCCCTGCTGCATCCCTGTGTTCTGAAGGTGCCAGAATTATCAAAATGGCTGCAAAACCCTTGTGTGCGTCAAAACCTATGGAAATCACGCTTTACAACACAAAAAGATGGCTGCCAAATCTACCATGTATGTTGTCGGTGGTGGAACGGAGATCTCACTTCTGAAACATGTCACTGGGCTTCACAACAAGTAAAAATGGAGCACAGATGGAAAAGCGGGGCTTTGCTGAAAGAAATCCAAAATCTTGCTTTTAAATCCTTTTTCTTGGTTGCTGAAACTGCAGAATGCCGGTACAAAACACCTGCAAACATCCAATGTTTTTGCTGGCTGCTATAATTCACTTAATTCAAGAAATCATTATGAACATACAATGTCCTGAAAAGCTGAATTTGTCATCAAAACATTCACAGCAAAAATGTGCCTGCCTGTGAAATCTGTCAAAATCTGGGCGCATGTCATGGGCATCCAGACCAAGTCCATCAACCCCGGAAGCAGGCATCATGTTACCTGGAGCAAACCCAGCAACCCCTATTAGGGGCTATTTGGGTACAGTCCTGGCGCCTATGGCGCCAGGCTCATATGGGACATCAGTCCTGGCGCCTGTGGCGCCAGGCTCATATGTTAAAACTTACCTGATGCAGACCATGCTGCAAGGGATCCAAGCATCCAAGCCCATGTGAGGCTTGAAGGGACTATTTTATCTTAGGGACTATTTTGTTACTCGGGTGTGGCTGTGGAGGAATACTTACCTGGGACTACTTTGAAGGCTATTTAAACCACGCCCGAAGATCAGCACATGCTTCGCGTTATTCTGCATCCAGCAGCGTAACGCTCACCGTGTCTGCAGTCAGCATCCAACATCCTGCCACGCCCGCCTTGAGTCCAGAGCGCCTAGAAAGAAGGGAAAGAAGAAGAAAGGTTAGAACACGAACTTTACTGGATTTCTTACCTGATTTTGGATTCAGCGCATCTTCGAACCAGACTTAATTTTAAACGTGTCGCATCGCCAGCAGCAGCGCCGTGCCATACTCACCGTTCCTCGCAGCATCTCTACGATCCGGTGCTGTCTCCATCACCTGGTTGCCGCATTCCAGCGCCTAAGGGGGACAAGAAAACAACAAGGTGAGCCAAGGGAACAAACAAGGACAATCTCTTGCCACCATATGCTTACCTGATTTTACCGCAGGAGGTATTATCCACCAGCACGCCAAATCTTCCTACGCTGCACCTGCAAGAAAAGAGAAAGCAGCGAGTTAAACCTTGGCATCATTTACCGGACAGTGTTACAAAACACAGACTCTTACCTGAACGCTTTCAGCTGCCACAAGATGATCATCTTTTGGGTCTAAGCAGCAAAAGAAACAAGGAATTGGACAAGAGTGATTAATCGGACATTTTGAACTCAATAGAACTATATACTTACGGCATTTTGCCCGGAGGTTTGGAGCCAAGATTTGTCCAGAACTCTTCCAATATCCTCAAGCCAGTGAAGTAACTGGCCATCAACGCGCCCCTGCATTCTTCGCAGGATGGAGAGCTCATCATACAAAACTATAAGGTGAGCTTTGTGAAAGGGAATGTCAGAAGTGATAAGTGGGGACGCAGTGAGGTGTTAATACTCAAATCCACGGGTGGCTAATTCCCTTTCCCCGTCTTTAGGAGACTACTTCTATGGGTCAAGCAGACAAAGCTAGGTGGGCCAGTCCAGTCAGTCATCTCTGCACTACGCATCACGTTGGTGGAGACAGTGGCTGTCCAGTTCCACTCGACACCCCTGTGGGAGCCAGTTGAGAGTAACAGCGCAGTACCAGCTGGCGCCTGTATAATAGCTGTCAGAAGCCTGCATGATAGATTTTAAACTTGTACAACTGAAATCTAATGTCTGAAAACTAAGTGATCTGTTATTGAGAGTAACCTAGATTGCAACTGTTTAATCCCATGGTTTAGAATCTGGACTAAGTGTTTTAGCTGCTTGTTTTGAAATTACAAGTTTGTTTCAAACCAAGAAAAAAAAGTAACAGAATGACATTGAAATTAAGCCTGACTCAAAGCAATGAAACCAGTCCAACAGCTTCCCCCACGGAGGCCAGGCATCTCCCTTCTGCTTCCCTCCACCAGGAACTCCCACCTCTGTGATGATTAGATTAGAGATTAGTGCTGTACGCGGAGGATGGGGACCGGAGACCAGAGCAGGAAAAGTGCAGCTGAATCTCGGTAAGTGCTATTTATTTTTTTTAAAAAATAAGCACTAGCTGCAGTTTTCAAAAGCGACCGCAAACATAAATACGTTTTTAAAGCTGCGGTTTTATTTCTAAGTTTTCCGGGCTCCTCCAGCCCGGAAAACTTAGAAAAAAAACTGCAGCTAGTGCTGATTTTTTTTAAAAATAAATAGCACTTACCGAGACTCAGCTGCAGCTTTCCTGCTCTGGTCTCCAGTCTCCGGTCCCCGTCCTCCGCGTACAGCACTAATGAAGGGAAAGCCACCCAGCGGTAGCTTTTGTTTACTACAGCTGGCTGGCTTTTCCTTCATTAGTGCCGCAAAAGCAAAAACCAGCACAGGAGGGCATCCATTTCACAAAATGGATGCGCCCATGTGCTTGCTTTTGCGAATTTTGAGCTTGAATAGCTGAAAATTTTACATAGGAAGTTTTAAAAAAGAGAATGGTAGTATTTATTTTTTATGTTGCCTATCTATTTTTTAAATACATTTTTTTACTAGACCATGCCTTTAAGGTGTCGCCAGTATCGAAGTGGGTTGCTTACTTTGCTACTTTGGGGGGAGGAGTTGTGTCAGGCTTTTTAACCACATCCCCTCTTGTTTTTAGGAGCTCCAATGATGGGGATATTAAGTCAGCTTTGGGGTGGCCTAGATCGCATGTACAAAAAAGGCTAGCTTTGCACTCATTGATGTTAGCAGCGATGTGTGGTCCTTCTGAGCCTCGTTTAGCGCCTCATATAGTTTACAAAATGGGGCTAGCGCTATGGTGATACTCGACATTAACGTCATGAGTTCTACTTTTTCGAAGGAGAGTCTTTAGCCAACTTGTACGAGATTTTACTCAACCACCTATTTTGACAAACTGATTCATGATGAAGGGTTTGATCACATGTTTTATCTCGGTGTCTATGATCTTTAATAGATAGACAAGAACATTCAGACATTGGGCTTTTTAAACTTTGATTTGCATCCGTCTTGTTTACATTTTCGGAGGACCAGGATCCAGCAGAGGGAAAGTGATCTGTGTCATGCAGTGGTGAATGAGCTGAATCGACACAGTAATCTACGATCCTTCCTTTTTTCCTAAAGTGCCCACCCCGTTCATCAACAGAAGAACAAGTTACTTCTTACCTTGTAACGTTCTTTCGACGGGATGTTCCTCCGACGTATTCCTCATCTTAGATATCTCCTTCCAGCTCTGCTGGCCTCGGAAAATTTTTTCTCTAGAGGGCGCTGCGCGTCGACGTCCTTCGAGTCGATGTCCCTCGACAGCCGCCGTATCGACGTTCGACGTCATCCTGCCTATAAAGGCCGCGCGCAGCGTCCATTGCTCAGTTCCGTTTTGTAGCCCACAGTATTACTGTCTGGACTAGACTAATCACCCTGAAGGAGCGTAAACTGCAACAACAAGGGAAGTAGAACTGCGGGGATGGATGGGAGGGTCGATGAGGAATACGTCGGAGGAACATCCCGTCGAAAGAACGTTACAAAGTAAGAAGTAACTTGTTCTTCGAATGGATTGTGTCCTCCCACGTATTCCTCATCTTAGATAGGCTCCCGTAGCAGTATTCTATATTCGGAGGAGGGAGTACTGACTTCACGCTGTCTTCTATTGATGAATAGAATGTAGTACAGCCCTTCCACACCTAGTCTCTTGACTGGAGGAGGAATCCAGATTGTAAAAACGTGTAAAGGTATGGACAGACGACCATGTAGCGGCCGCACATATGTCTTTAACTGGCACGCCTCTTTTGAGGGCCGATGAAGCTGCAATACCTCTGGTCGAATTAGCCCTAAGGTTTTGAGGGGGCTCTTTCCCTGCCAGTTTATAACATTCCAGAATGGCTAGAATGATCCATCTGGAAATGGTCTGCTTAGTTATTGGTAACCCCAGCTTGTGACCTGTGTAACCTACAAACAGCTGGTCTGCCTGTCTTATCCTGGCTAGTCTACTAATGTAAAAACTTAAAGCCCTCCTAGGGTCTAGTCTGTGTAACCTCTCTTCCTCTTTCCCCGGGTGAGGAGGAGGATAGAAAGATGGTAGGGTAATCTTCTGAGTGATATGGAATTCAGAAACCACCTTTGGGAGGAAATTAGGCTTCACTTGCAGGACAACTTTGTCTTTGTGAAAGATTGTATGAGGGGGTTTACAAGAAAGAGCTTGTAATTCGCTCACCCTTCTAGCAGATGTAAGTGCTATTAATAAAACAGTTTTAAGGGTAAGGAATCTTAACGAACAAGAATGGAGAGGTTCGAAAGGTGTACCCATCAGGAAAGTTAGTACTAAGTTTAAATTCCATAGGGGTACTTGGAATGGTCTTGGGGGATAAACATTGGTTAACCCCTTTAGAAACTGTATTACCAAGGGTAATTTGAAATAGGATGGTTCTTCTGCAGTACGCTTAAAGATGGATAGCGCTGCGAGATAGCCCTTAATGGTGCCAACTTGAAGGCCTGAATTTGCCAAATATAGTAGGAAGGACAAAACCATTGGTGTACCACATGAAAATGGGTCGATATTCTGTTCTCTACACCAGCTGCAAAATCTGTTCCAACGGCAGCGGTATAAAGACTTTGTTGCTGGCCTCCTTGCCGAAAGCAACACCTCCATAACATCATCAGGGAGGTCCCAATCCTTGTACCTCAGCCGTTCAGAAGCCAAGCGTGAAGGTTGAGGGTTTTGATGTCTGGATGGAGAACCTGACCTCCCTTCTGTGAGAGTAGGTTCTCTCTGAGTGGAAGTCGAATTGGAGGGCAGATGGACAAGTCTAGAAGGTCCGGGTACCACGTTCTCCTGGCCCAATCCGGGGCAATTAGGATCATGGTTCGCCGGAATCTTCTCAACCTCCTGATCATTTGAGGAATGACAGGGACCGGTGGGAACGCGTACAGAAGCGGAAACTCCCAGTCCACTATGAACGCGTCTCCCAGAGCTCCTCTCAGAGGAAATTCCCTTGAGCAGAACAGGTCGCATTTCCTGTTTAGGCTGGTGGCGAACAGATCTACCTGAGGGGTTCCCCAAAGGGCGAAGATCTCTTGAAGGACTTCCTGAGCTAGCTCCCACTCGTGGGAGACTGTGTTCTGCCTGCTCAGAGCGTCCGCTGTCAAGTTCTTCTCTCCGGCTAGATGAACTGCCGATAGAGAGATTCCTTCTTGGATTGCCCAAAACCAGAGCTGCATCGCCTCTCTGCACAGGGGTAGTGATCCTACGCCTCCTCTTTTGTTGAGGTAATGCTTGGCCACCGTGTTGTCCGTCATTATCAGGACGTTCTTCCCTTGTACAGCTGGCAGGAAAGCCTTCAACGCAAGTCTGATGGCTCTCAGCTCTAACAGGTTGATGTGTAGTCTGGACTCCGATGGAGACCAACGACCGCTGATGGTCAAGTCGTTGGCGTGGGCTCCCCACCCCGTGAGTGAGGCATCCGTGACTACTGTTATCTCCGGCCAGGGTTGCCAAAACTGTTCTCCTTTCAGAATGTTCTCCTGACAGGCCCACCACTGAAGGTCTCGAGCCACCCTGCCGGGAACCTGAAGAAGATCTGTCATTCTCCCTGAGAATTGTGACCACTGAGTCCTCAGTGCCCACTGGAGGGATCTCATTCTCAGGCGAGCCTCTGGCACAAGGAAAATGCAGGATTCCATGAGGCCTAGCAACCTCAAAAAGTCGAAGGCTGGGAGACGTTGGGCATGCTGGAACTTGGTAACCATCTGTAGAATATCTTGAGCCCTCACCTCTGGTGGCGAGGCTTTTCCCAGGGAAGTATCCAGGATCGCTCCTATGAACTGGAGTCTCTGCGATGTTATCATTTGTGACTTCTTTAAATTGAGGGAGAAGCCCAGTCTGTGAAGGAAGTGGCACACGTGATTTAGCTGGATCTGAGCTTGCTCCGGAGAAACAGCCCTGATCAGCCAATCGTCCAGGTAGGGGTAGACGTGAATCCCTTCCCTCCTTAGACTTGCAGCCACTACCGACATTAACTTGGTGAAGACCCTCGGGGTGGAGGTCAGCCCAAATGGCAGCACTCGAAATTGATAGTGAGAGTTGCCAATTGCGAACCTTAGGTATTTCCTGTGTTTGAGATGGATAGGCACATGGAAATAAGCATCCTGAAGGTCCAGAGATACCAACCAGTCCTGGAACTGAAGGGCCTGGAGGATCTGAGAAAGAGTGACCATCTTGAATTTGTCTTTTCTGAGGAATTTGTTCAATTCTCGCAAGTCCAAGATGGGTCTCAGTCCTCCGTCTTTCTTCGGAATGAGAAAGTAAGGGGAGTACCAGCCCTTGTTCCTCTCCGCTACAGGTACCGGTTCTATGGCACCTTTCTCTAGCAGGTCCAAAATTTCCTGCAAGAGGAGCGGATCTGGAGCTTTCTGAGAGCTGATCCCCGGTGGATGACTCTGAGGTATACGTAGGAAAGGCAGGCAGTAACCTTGGGAAACTGTTTCCAATGCCCAAGCATCTGACGTGATAGCCTGCCATACCGCCAGATGTTGAGTCAACCAGCCTCCTACAGGTGTCCTGTGAGGGGAGTCCTCAGAGTGGTTTTGGGGCGGCTGATGCAGATGCCGATGGTAAAGAGGCACCTGCTGTTGCTGCGGCTTTAGAATATCTACCCCGTCCACCTCGGGTAGTTCTTCTTTGACCCCTTTGAGCCGGTCGTCCTCTACCTCTTCCGAATGCGGAGTAGAAGCGAAAGGACTTGCCCCTCGCAGAGGTTCCCGTGGGACTAAAAGGAGTCTGACGGATTGCAGCTCCTAGGGATTTTGCTGCCGCTTTTGAAGTTTGCAGTTTCTCTAAACTGTCATCCGCCTTTTTCCCGAACAAAGAAGAGCCATCGAATGGCATGTTCAAGAGCCTGGCTTGCACATCTGGGGCAAAACCCGACTTTCTCAACCAAGCGAATCTCCTGGTTGATGTACTTGCCGCCATTGCTCTGCTGATACTGTCAGCCGAATCAATGCCCGTCTGGAGGGATTCGCACATAGCGTCTTTACCGTCCTGTATAATATTCAGGAACGCATCCCTTTCTTCTCCCTCCAGGATGCAGTCAGCCGCTGTAGAAGCACACTCCCAAAGTGTATGGCTGAACCTAGCAAGGGTGCAAGTAGCATTAACAGACTTTAACGCCATGCTACATGCTAAAAAGACTTTCCTTGCCATAGCATCATATTTTTTATCGTCCCTGTCCTGTGGGACTGTAGGATAAACCGTCTTGACATCGGTAGAGGATGCTGCTTGTACCACCAGACTTTCTGGGGATGGGTGTTTAGACAAAAACTCTGGGTCTGTGGAAGATACCCTGTACTTTGTAGACAGTTTTTTATTTACTGCTGGTATTACATCTGGGGTTTCCCAGTTTGTCATGATCTTTCTCTGAAGAGCTTTATGAAAGGGCACCACAGGATCCTCTTGTGGGCCTTTGTCAAGAATATCCGTGAGGTCATCTTGTTGGAAAGATTGTGAAGGTGCAGACCACCCCATGAACTCTGTAATCCTGGCCATTAAGGCTCTGTTGGGGGTTTCAGCATGCTCCCCCGGGTCTGGCTTAGCAAACTCCACCTCAGGGGAAGTGTCTAACCCACTTGCCTCTTGTAAAGAATCATGAAGATCCTTTAATCTGCGCTCTTCAGAGGAAAATTCCTCTCTAACTGGGGTTACAGGTCCCTGTAACTCAAATGTGTCTTGTTCAGACAATTCACCCTCTTCTAAAATTGAGGATATAGTTCTCAATTGTTCTGAACTCATAAAGGGAGTAAATCCCATTTCCAAGGCAGAGGGTGCCGAACTTGTCATTATTGGCCTCAAAAGCGTCGATGTCGTCGACGTCGAAGGCTTCGAGCGTGGCGTCGAAAACAGAGGTGGAGGCCTCGAGGACCTCGACAGAATTGGAATTCTACTCGACAATATCGAAGCCATCGACGTCGAGGGCCTGGGGATAGTCACTGGATGTGTGGAAACCGTGACTTTTCTTGGCGTCGACGCCGGTGTCGAGGCCGGCGCCGAGTCGACAGACCCGTGTGTCGAAGGTCCCCTCGACAACGGCGTCGAAGACATCGACCTCGACGGGACCTTCGTCGACGGCGTCGACGGAACCTTCGAGGAAGGTTTGGAGGTCATAGTCCTGCTCGAGGGTTCGAAACGCGCTCGAGAGGTTTCTTTTGCCGGGTACTGCGACTCGCGGCGTTTTTGACCTTCGTGTCTTTCGACCAGAGCATCGCTCTCGGCAGTCTTCGAGGGGGTCGAGGCCGCTTTCTCGAAGACGCTCATCATATTCTTTCGGAATTCCTCCCATTCAGCCCGGGAACTATGTTTCGTGGGGCAAGGGATTCTTTTTGGCGAAACAGAGGAAGACGGAGAAGGGGATCTTCGACGTCTCCTCTTCGAGTGCTTCGATCTCGAGGAGTGATGAGACCCACTCCGAGACCTGGAGCGCGAATGGTGACGAGGAGACGAATGTCTCGACTTCGTCTAGGAAGAAGAAGCTTTAAAAGTCTTACCTTTCTCCAGCTTCCCCCTACGCTCCTTCAGGGCCTTAGCTGTCATGGACATACAGTCCTCGCATTCCGAACAATGGTGTTCAGCTCCCAAGCACCACAGACAAATTCTGTGAGGATCGGTCAACGACATCTTTTTCCCACAATCTCGACATTTTTTGAAGCCGGATCGAGGAGTTGTCGGTTCCGACGAGGAAGCCATCGAGTACGGATCGAATAACTCGAGGTAAATAGGATTATCTGACTAAGAACTGAGCAACGGTATTCCGAGGCACCGAGTAAGCGCGGAAAAACGGAACTGAGCAACGGACGCTGCGCGCGGCCTTTATAGGCAGGATGACGTCGATACGGCGGCTGTCGAGGGACATCGACTCGAAGGACGTCGACGCGCAGCGCCCTCTAGAGAAAAAATTTTCCGAGGCCAGCAGAGCTGGAAGGAGATATCTAAGATGAGGAATACGTCGGAGGACACAATCCCTTCGAAAGAGGCGATTTGTTCACTGTCATCCGTGTCCCTCTCATTTACGGGAGACAACAGAGCTGATTTGGGGTCCGTTGGGGTGTAGTGCCATCTTATATGGTTCGCTGCTATTGTGGATCTAGACCTCGAGATGGGCGGTGTAACAGTTTCTGCCTCTTCCTGTGGCAATTGCTGCTCTTCAAGAATATTTCTCCTGGGTTGTTCCACAGCCTGAGTTGTGGGGTCCTCCACCACTTCCAAAATTTCGGCCTCAGAAGGTTCCATCCGCTTTTCTGCAAGGGAGTCAATTTTCTTTTTGAAGAAAGCTTCAAATTCTTTGCTCTGCAATTGCTGTTTCATAAACCTGACTGTTTGTCGATTTGGGACTTTACAAGCCGCCCCTCGTCTTACCACATTTTTCTTTGTATTTGATTGTCCCTTTACGGGATAAATGTCTTTGCCAGCTTGGCCTTTTGGCTCTTGTATTTTTGGTGACACCAGAGGCTCCTCGGAAACCCCCTAGCTTAAGCCTCCTTTCTCAAAAGCAAGCTGAAAAGAAGTATCCTTCACTGTTGTCAATTGAAGGCTATCCTGCAGGCTGCAGTCTTGGTTTGAGTGCTCTGGTGTAGCCGCACTCTCCATGGGGAACTCGAAGCGGGCCTCCTGAGTTGGATTTATAGAGGATCCATCTAAGCCCTCTGGTACCGAAGAATGATGTTCAAGAACTTCGTCTTGCTCCTTGGCATGAGATACAAGCTTCTAGGGGCTGTGCGGAGGGCTGGACAGATCCTTAAAGTAAGTACAATCCTGTGGTGCATGAGTCCATTTGGACGGGGGGGGGCGCTGGTTGGTCCGCTTCTCCCGATGAGTGATCTTGATGAACGGCGTTCAAGTGAGGTGGGGGAACTTGCAAAGTGCTGTCTGTTTGTTGATTAAGCCGGCTCTCCTGGCCTGCTATGAATATATCAGCAGCGTTATTACTGGACAATACATTTTGCGGGGATAGAGCCTGCATGTGCTTACTAGTGAATACCTTTTTCTCCTGAGGTTGTGGCTCCACAGCAGCAGCAGGGCACAGCTCCCCCGTTGACTGCAGCTTCTCTTGCCCCATCGCGGCCTACGGGTCTAAATCTGCAGGTGCCAATAAAGAAGCCTCCGTAGGGCAGTTTGATCCATTAGGTCCTCTGCTCAGGAGTCGGTTCCAAGGAACTCCCCTAACGGTGTAATTTTCCTTTTCTAATATCTTCTGCACTACTCATTGAAATGACTCCAAGGGCCCGAGGATTGGGTAGTTTTGTTAGATGCATATCTGGTCCCCCCAGGTGCTGAGAGAGTGGAGAAGGGATGGCTCTCTTACCTGACTCTGACAGTTCTCGTTCGGAAGCAAGCCTCTTCGGTGCTGGATCTCTCAGTCGCGGCTTATAACTTTGCAGCAATCGCCCCACCTCTTCCATACCTTTTGCCTTGGCTACTGCAGGACTCCGGAAAGTCTGCAGTCCTTTCTTAACTTTGTACGTAGAATCTCGTGCCTCTGAGCTTGCGGCTTCCTGGGGGACTGCGGTATCCAATCGTCCAGCCAAACAGTGCCACCAGCCCTTTGCTCACCAGGGCACCATGATCTTGCTTTGACTTATTACTTGATTCTGTTGCTATGTTTTTTCTTATGCATGTAAAATGTGTGCAAATATGCATATGTAATAATTATTAGTTGGTCAGTATGCCCAGATTTGAGAGAGCCTAGAACAAACCGAATACGTGTCATCTATAAGGGCAACTTGCTAATGGATAATTAAAGACTCAAAGCTATTATTCTCCAGCATTGGATCTTTCATGGATTCACACGCTTAGAATATTCCCCGTCGTCAGACTGGGACCCCTCGGTACACATATATAGCCATTTCCTACAGGGAAACTTCTGACACTTTTGTGTCCTATCTACGTCTTTTTGGGGCCCGCATACGCATGCCCCGTAGGACGTTGCGGTATAAAAGCCCCGCCCCCGCGGCTCCCTTCAGATTTCAACCGTCTCCAAAGTAGTGGGATCGCCTCCCGTCGTCTTACTATTTTGTACAAGGTTGTGTACTTGGAGTTAGGTGAATTTTTCCTTCATGTCGGGAAAGGCGCTGATCCGTCCGTGCGCGACGTGTGGCTTGAAAATTTTTTACGAGGGGGATGGACACATGGATTGTATATACTGTCTCCATCCTCATCATTCAGCTGATAACTGTGACATATGCAAAGGGTTTTCTCAAAAGACCCTCAAAGACCGAAATCGACGGCTGGTGGCATGGTTGAATGATAGAGCGGGGGCATACCCCCCTTCGGAGGTAGGCTCCACACAATCGGCAAAAACATCACACTGCGCTGTATCGTCAGAACCACCGGCGAAGAAATCTAAACCGGCGGAGAAAGAGACATCTCGGAGTCATTCAGCTAGAGAATCTTCGACGAGAAAATCGTCATCTTCGTCAAAAAAGCATGACAAGGAAAGGCCGAAATCCTCCTCGGGCGATCACCATAGATCGACCACGAGTCGAGAGTCGAGTAAAAGCAGGCCAAGTGCAGAAAAGGCGGGACCGCCTAAACCACCTGCTAAGCCACCGTCGTCGACGGCGGTCCAGTCATCGGCCTCCTCCCTACCACTGACGCATGTGGTATCTACCGTCCCACCGACAACGACTGCGACGGTGGCCTCGTCGATGGAGGTTCTACAGGAAGCCTGGAGGCCTGAAGTTTTCAATCCGATCCCTTCGGATACTTTACTGCAGGAACAGGCAGTGTTGCTGTCCTCGGGAGAGGACGAGAGCGGGGGAATAGCTGGCCCGGCAGACCTCAGGCTACGAGTGGTTGACAAGTCGTTGACGAGGGGATCCGGAATTCCGGTGTCTGCCCCTCTTCTCAATCCTCAATCTGTTTTGTCGCTGGAGATTCTGTCCACGCTTCAGTCTTTAGTACAGTCGTTGGACCAGAGACTACCTCAGGTAAACCTGCCACAGTCACCCGTCGACGAGCCGGGCCCGTCCCGTCCCGTCCACCGACTCACTTACGCACGCCAGTCTCAGCACCACAGGCACCCCAAGAGGAAGGTGAGCTGCCAGATTCGGAGTCTGACAGAGGAGCCATGTCGGATGTCTCATCATCCCCCTCCAGAGATCCAGCCTGGGAGTCAGAGGTGGAGTTAGAAACCCCAAGGAGCCTGGTTCACCCGTCCCCCTCGGATGATATTGCATCATTCCATTCTATGATGGAGAAGCCGTGTAAGGAATTCGGTTTGCCCCAGGAAGAACAGAAAAAGGACTGTTTTCTTTTCGACCACATGGGTAAGAGAAGGAGGTCAGTGTTTTCAATACCCATACTAGATCACATGTGGAAGGAGGGTTTGCAGACAATGCGTCACCCCTTTTCGGAACCGGCGGTAAAAGGTTGCCTTGAGAAAAAATGTAAGGCTCCAGAGTCTACCCCCAAGTGCTTATCCTCCCAACCAACACCTGAATCGGAGGTGTCGGTGGCAGCGGCGAGGAAAGCAAAGGCCCAGCACAAGTGCACGACTCCGCCTGAAAACGAGGCAAGACGTCAGGATGCCTTTGGCAAAAAAGTGCTATCTGTGGGAGCAACTACAGTAAAGGCTGCAAACTCTCTGGCTATTGTAGCCAGATACGACAGAGAAATGTGGCACAGGCTGGCTCCGTTGCTGGATCATCTTCCGGAAGAGCATAGGAAGGCGGCTATGTTACTTGTCCGAGAGGGTGAGGAAACCTCCAATCACGCAATAAACATCGCGGTGGACCTCGCTGAATCGGGCTTCAAGCAAGTCAATAATGGGGTCGTGTTACGACGACCGTCATGGCTTAAGTGTACCTACTTCAGGCCGGAGGTACAATACAAAGTATTAGATATGCCCTTTGAGGGAGACCTTCTATTCGGAGAGAAAGTAGATGAGGCCCTGAAGGGAATGAAAGAGGACACGGCACGTTCATTGGATGCCCTCCAGAGTGGCCAAAGCTACAAGTCTTTTCGTCCCTTTAGAGGGGCTTCAGGTAATTCCAGATTCTCTGCGTCAGGCGACAGATCCTTCAGTAGGTCGGCGTACCCCTCCTAGGGATACAGGCGTGCTTCCCAAACAGCAAACCGACGCCGGAACTTCCAGACCTCCAGGAAGAGACCATCCTATCCGTCATCGTCGAGAGAGAAGCAAAATAAAGATCAGCAATGACGAGCAACACACCGTTCTGGGGGGAAGATTATCAGCCTATGTCGACGAATGGGAACGAATAACGACAGATCAATGGGTGCTGGACACAATAAGGAACGGGCATTCTCTACAATTCAAGCGCAGCCCTCCGCACATTCCACCTGCGTTTGTCGCTCATTCCCATCTGAGGGTACTGCAACAAGAGGTAAAACTCATGTTAGCAAAAGGTGTGATAGAATTAGTTCCAGCATCACAGAAAGGTCAAGGGGTTTACTCAAGATACTTCGTCGTGAAAAAGCCAAACGGAAAATGGCGTCCCATTTTAGACTTACGCGATCTCAACAAGTCCCTAAAGAGCCTAAAATTCAATGCTCACGCTCCAGGAAGTGATCCGAGCCGTTCAAGAAGGGGATTATCTGGCGTCCCTAGATTTGCAGGACGCGTACTTCCATATTCCAATGTTTCGGAAACACAGGAAGTTCCTGAGGTTTGTGATAGGGCGGACTCACTACCAGTTCACGGTTCTTCCCTTTGGGCTCAAAACCTCCCCCAGAACGTTCACAAAATGCCTGGCCCCAGTAGCGGCCCTGGCTAAGAAGGCAAGGCAACCATGTATACCCATATCTCGACGACTGGCTGGTAAGGGGATCCTCCCCAGCGTCGACCAACACAAGTTTGCAAGCCACCATGCAGCTTCTACAACAGCTGGGATTTGCCATAAACTTCCAAAAAATCCTCACTGATGCCATCGAGGACATTGGTGTTCCCGGGGGCAGAGTTTGAAACCCAGTCGGGGCCAGTGAAGCCTTCCTTCGACAGAATCTCAAAACTCAATCAACTGGCGAGTCGACTACGGCGAAACACCAAGCTTTCAGTGAGAAAATACGTTTCGGTCCTAGGGGCCATGGCATCCTGCATCCATCTGGTGGCCAACTGTCGCCTATTCATGAGGCCAGTTCAGGAGTTCCTGGCGGACAGGTGGACACAGGCCCAAGGATCGTGGTCAGACAAGATAATCATCGACAACGACAAACTGCTTTGGACTCTTCAGTGGTGGCAGAGTTTCCACAACCTGAACAATGGTGTACCCCTACAGGAACCAGAGTTCCAGCTAACCATAGTCACGGATGCGTCTCTAACCGGCTGGGGAGCTCACATGGGCACTCTTCAAACCCAAGGTCGTTGGTCTCAAACGGAGTCACTCCTACACATCAACGTGTTAGAGCTCAGAGCAGTGTGATGGGCCTTGAAGGAGTTCCTACCACACATCAAAGGATCGAGAGTACGAGTGCTGACGGACAATACGACGGCCATGTTTTATTTGAGAAAAAAAGGGGGGACGCGATCCAGGACCCTTTCCATGGAGGCCCAGAAAGTGTGGCATTGGGCATTAAAGCACGAGATATCCATCGTGGCTCACCATCTCCCGGGAGTGAGGAACTTGCAAGCGGATTCCCTCAGCAGAAGGATGGCCCAGATACACGAATGGGAAATGGACACAGTTCAGCTGATGAAAGTTTTCTAGAAATGGGGTCACCCCCCACTGGACGTCTTCACAACGAAGGAAAACAAGAAATGCGAGCAATTCGCAAGCAGATGGCCTCAGGAGGGTTCCATGGGGGAGGCGTTCTCCTTCCCATGGACGGACAAGTTCCTTTACGCTTTTCCTCCGTTTCCCCTCATACGGAGGACGGTGCAGTGGATACGCAGGTACAGTTGCCGGGTAATTCTAGTGGCACCGTACTGGCCGAGGCAACCGTGGTTTTCCGACCTGCTTCACCCGTCGCTGGAACAACCAATAGCGTTTCCGAGAGTCCCGAACCTACTGTCCCGGGACAAAGGTACGGTGTGGCATCACGACCCGGACAGTCTCAACCTCACAGCCTGGCTCCTGACTTTTTTCGGAATTTGGTACCTTAGACGTTTCGGAGGATTGCCAGAAAATTCTGCAAGCGGTTCGGGCCCCTTCTACCAACAAATCTTACACCTATAAGTGGCGAAGGTTCTGTGAGTGGTGTCGAGGACAACAAGGTCTACACCCGTTAATGGTGACTCCGGAGCAAGTTCTGCCTTATCTGCTTCACTTGGCAGAGGGGGGGTTTATCTTTCACATCGATAAAGGTGCACCTGGCGGCCATCTCTAGGTTCACGAGGAAGAGACAGTCGTCTCCTCTATTCAGCGACAGATTAGGGAAACACTTCATGTGTGGTTTATTTCAAACCTTTCCCCCAGTAAAACGTTTTCCGCCAACATGGAGTCTCAACGTAGTGCTTGCAGGCTTAATGAAACCACCCTTTGAGCCTATGGCCACTTCGGACATGAAATTCATATTGTGGAAGTTGGCGTTCTTAATTGCTATCACGTCAGCTAGGAGAATCTCGGAACTGCAAGCGTTGGTCGTAGACCCTCCATACCTAAGATTCTTTAAAGACAAGGTGGTTCTGGCAACTAATCCTACTTTCGTTCCGAAAGTTCCTACAGTGTATCACAAACACTCGACCCTATCATCGGCAGCGGAAAAAGCTCTTCATACCTTGGACGTTAAGAGGGCCCTAAAATTTTACCTACATCGTACACAAGAATCTACTCGACAACTGTTCATCGCGTATGGTCCGTCGACGAGAGGAAATGCAATTTCTAAGCAAGGACTGGCTCGGTGGGTCTCGTCGACGATTGCGTTTTGCCACTCCAAGGCCGGAAGGCCGCTGCAAGGGCATCCTAGAGCCCATTCTACAAGATCAACGTCCTCTTCAGCAGCATTATGGGCAGGAATTCCGCTAACGGGCATATGCCAGGCTGCAGCATGGTCTGTGCCCCACACGTTTACCCGCCACTACTGCCTTGCGAGGCAGCATGCGGATGAGGTGCAGATGGGAAGAGCAGTCCTGCGCCATCTGTTTCAATAAGGTAAGCTCTACACTGTGGAGAGTTTTTTCTACCTGTTGGTGACCGTATGCTTTATGGAGGTACAGATATATGGGTAAACTTATTTCTTGTGTACCTATGCATTGTGTATTTTTGTGAGTGTATATTGCATTGCATTCTCACCGCCGTCTTCCGGTTTACTGCTATACAATCTATTCTAAGCATGTGAATCCATGAAAGATCCAATGCTGGAGAAGGGAATAGTTTCTTACCTGTAACTCCATTTCTCCAGCATTGGTTTCTTTCATGGATTCACATGCGCCCGCCAGCCTCCCCGGAATGCTATGTATATGCTTGATAGGTTTGACCCTTCCTACTTTGGAGGGGCCGAAATCTGAAGGGAGCCGCGGCGGCGGGGCTTTTATACCGCGACGTCCTACGGGGGCATGCGTATGCGGGCCCCAAAAGGACGTAGATAGGACACAAAAGTGTCAGAAGTTTCCCTAAAGGAAAAGACTATACATGTGTACCGAGGGGTCCCAGTCTGACGACGGGGAATATTCTAACCATGTGAATCCATGAAAGATACCAATGCTGGAGAAATGGAGTTACAGGTAAGAAACTATTCCCTTACTTGGCGCAAGTCTCCAGGAGTCTCTGTTTGCATGATATGAATTAGTGTCTGGCCTGACTGTTTTCACTCCAGCCACGTTGAACAATAGCTAGTTTGCTACCCCGTTGATTTGCATGCAGGGCTGGTAAGACCATCCCCCAGGGCATAGGACCTTCCCCCTTTGAACCAGGACTTTCTAGGCAGCACGTAGATGGCAAAAAGCCTCTCACACCAGGATTATGAATATGGGAGTACCTTTGAATTAAGTATAGGGGGGGTTAGATTAGTCAGAGAGGGAAGGTAGGCACAGAGAAGGGTCCCACCATCTTGGTCCCTGTTACAACCCTCTTCCCTGTCTCCTCCATTTCCTGTGGGCAAAGTACTCTGGGTAGGATGTCATAAGGTAATGGACACTTGTTACAACAACAGGGATTGAACCCCTTCCAGAAGGCTTACTTTGGACTAATCGTCTGGGGTATTTTGCCTTTAAAAGGAAAAGGGCACCATGTGAAGGATTCCCATTTGGTGAAGGTGTAGAAACCCTATCTTTTCTTGTAATAAATAATAAAATGATGGGGTTAATCCATCTCAGGACGTGCTGCCCTTTCCTACTGCATGCCAAAATCCAAGTGAAAGCATGTGCCATAATGCATCAGTCGCCTGATCTACAGTGCTTGTTAGTCAGTGGCACATAGCATGTTTAAAGGCCACGTGTCGTCTTGACAGCTGCTGGTATATGTACCTGCAGACAGAGGTTGCATTAAACATCTGCATCTTTGACCCAAAAACATAATTGTGGCGCCATTGGTCCAGTGGCAGGGTAATCATTAAGAATAAGCCAAACCTGGTGTTAAAGCCGTTTTTGTGTCACTATCTATGAATGCTACACCTACAAACCCTAGTGGGAAAGCGAGCAGCCGACAAGAAAGGGAAGCAAAACCTCTGTGTAGGTAACCTAATCAGAGCGACAACGCTGAACTCTCAGATAAGGACAGTAGGTTGACACAGAGGTACAATTAATCCTCCCTCAAATCCAAAAAATGCACTACACTAATATATACTGAAAAATATCTACTTCGATAAAATCACACTTATATGAACTATCTGTTCAGATATGCACTTTTGATATTAATACACAAAATTAAAAAGATGCCCGCATATCATGAAAAGAGTAATGCCTGTACAAGGACAGTCCTGACCCTAATATCTACATCTGGGCCCCCTACCAGAGGTGAGCACCCAACATAAAATAACAGTGGAGTAGGGAGAACCAGGATGCAACAAAAAAACTATTAAACCGTTAAGTACCTAGTTGTCTGCACAACTAAGTGCAGTGTCCTAAAGACCCATCCCAAACCTAGTACACGTGGAAGGCCCTCAACTTGATAGTCCGCAGCTAATACATGTGGTAGGGTAGGGGATTAAAAGTAGAAACCGAGTTGAGAAAGATTTTCTTTATGCACCTTTTGCTCCATAGATTGAAATTCTTGTACTTTTACCATTGCACACATCGCTTTATAGTGAAGTACAGTTAGTATATTGTGTATCCTTGTTTTACCGAATGGCCTTTTGGTTACTTTGACAATGTGCCTAATACAAACTGGTGACAGCTGTGTGACTGTTCACATTTTTGTGTTTTTTTTTTTTTTCTCCCTATGGCTGCTAAAGGTGGCTAGCACCCTAAAATGGCAATGCCACAAGATTTTCACTTGTTCTTTTTCCATCTTCTTTTTTGACTGCCTTCCTGCCTTCTCGGGTCAGGAAATGCTATATATAGTAACCCCTTTCCCGGTAAAAGATGTTGCTTTCGTGGGCAAGTGGTGTGTGTCAGCCAGCCAGCGCGGGGGGCTGGGACTGTCTTGTTCCACTTCACGTCCTCTGGCACCCCCGGACGTCTTTTGCTGGTCGGATGTGATGGGCAGTGGTTACCCAGGACTCGACAACCATGGTCTGTTTGAATGTTGCAGATCCTTACCATTGGTGGTCTTGGGCTGTTCCCAACCTGAATCTTGGATAAAAGGAGGGCTCCTGCAGCTATTTGAGCTATTAACGTTGGAACCAAGATTTCTATGAGAGAGCCTGCTATGAACCGAGAAGACCCCTCCAGCTCACCCGCAATGACTCCACTGATTGGCCCATTGAAGCCCTGATGCTCTGCCTGATCTCAGAAGACCCTTGTTTTGTGCTTAGAACCAGCCCCAACCCCTGCTTGAGGATCCATGCCTTGAAAGCCTTCGGAAAGTATCACTAGACCACCTGGTGGAGCTCCTTTTTGGGCTGCTTCAAAGCAGCCATTGTCTTTCTGAAACGAGCCTTGGGACTCAAGATCTTCAGCTTATGCTATAAGTCGCCGGTCCGAACAATTATGAGCCTTCTCACTACAAGGCAAGCAGTGCTGGGGCTACGTCTGTGTCCACCACTGGAAGATTTCACCTGCTACCGCCTGACCGTGGTGCCCTCTGCTGGAACAATCTTTCTGCAGTCTCATGAGGTGTCCAGGAGGGTTTGCACTGCTGTAGTCTGCATTTGGGGGTGGTCTTCTTGAAGCTGACTGGAACCGTCTGGTGAGAATCACGACCAGCACTCGGCCCAAAAAAAAGTGACCTCTGCAGCTGCAAGTTAAGATGATCATCACTTGCCACATCTGCTAAATTTCAAGGGTTTTGTTGCGTTAAATCTGATCACCTTAAGTGTCGCTGAACTAACGTTTTTCCAGTGAATTTCAAGGGTTTTTGAAGGCCTTGACAAAATTAATCTTCGAGTTGGACCTCATAGTGCCTTATAACGGTATTATTGCCCAGTCACCTAGAATAATACCTTCAAGTCACAGGATTGAACTACAGTAAACCTTAGCAAACGCTTCCAAAAGGCAATGAACATTTCAGTACCCGTTACCTTCCTGATGCATTTGATGGAGAAATATACACTACTAGATGGAGTTGGTGTTTAAGGTACATTTTCCATAGTAGAAATGAAAGGGATGACTAAAAATGTTTGAGGCTTGTGGGTCTGCTTGGAATCACATGCTTTGCATTGGTTGACATCTAGTGGTAGCTGCAGAGTGTTGCACATGAAGTTTTTCAAAGTTTGAAAAGGGGGCCTTGACTGGGCGTGTATGTAATTCTATCCCTAGTGTGACGTTGACTGTACCCATGATACCTCATGCATCGAGGTCCCTCAGATTTTTGTTTCTCACAGTCGTGTAAATATGCTTCTTTTTAGTTAATAACTCTTCATTGTTAAATTTTACGGATTCCCCTTGACGCTACATCTTGACGGAAGATCTCTCTAAGACCGAAACAGACAATCGTTTTCGGTGACGGCCTTCGGCCTAGCAATAGGGAGAGTGGGGGGACTGATCCTTTTTGTATAGAATGCCTGCCTCTGTTCCCTGCTTCTACTGCTCTTGTCTTGCTGCCCTTCATTTCTCTTTCCAACATGGAGAGAACTCCATTTGTATTCTGTCCAAAGTATAACAGAAATTTCCCATGGAAGGAAACCCATAGAGGGTGCAACCACCGTTTCCCCCGTAATCACCAGGAGAACCGTTGTGCATCCTGTAAGCTCTTTAGACCCCAAACACTTAGAGCGTCATACAAAACGGTGGGTGGCATATGCCATGATGGCAGAGACGGAAACCGCTGCGGGTCTCTGAGTCAGATTTGGAAGGCCAGGGAAGTGGGGCTCCGGTTCAGAGCCCGAAGACACCACAAGGGAACCATAAGGCTCCTACGCATCAGTCCCCAGCCTCGAAAGGCAGTTGCAGCGTGCTGCTATGGGGAAGGCCTCTGGTGGCACGCACGCACACCCACACCTAAACACAAACCTCAAGGCTGCTCCTCAATGGAATCTTTGGCATTGCGCCCTACCAAAACCACTGCTGAAAAACCAACTGCGATTCCGCATCAACATTTACCGCAAGGAGATAGAGTACTGGCTATAGGGACATTCAGTCTGACAAGGCAGATGAAGGTATCTGTTATGTCAACCAGGATAACCCCAGTCAAGACCCTGAGGATCTGTTTTCAGATTATCAGGATGACCCAGATGTCACTTTTATTGACCCTGAGACGTTACAGCGGCAGATAGTGGTGAGACAGCACCTTTTGATGATCAATTGCTATACAACAACCTGCTTAAAAAAGCTGCTCAACATTTCAACATCCACACGGAGGATACAGTCCATGGTACTACTGACTTAGTTAAGGATATTCTTAATGAAAAGAAGCCTGTCAGCCTAGCTATTCCCATGCTCCAGTCCATTAAAAAGAGGATGACTCCATCTCTTTACACTCTTTAACTCGCAAGAGCAGTGAACCGAAGAGTTGAACAAATCTTCAAACACTCTCCATCCGACCCCTGGACATGTGAAACCTGAATCTCTTTTAGTCACCACTACCTGAAAGAGAGATGGTGTCCACTCTCTACCTCGGAAACCCCCCAACAAGGAGTGTAAATGCATATATAGTTTAGGCAAACACATTACCAACTCGGGCGCCTACATAACCAGGATTGTGAACTACACAACTCTGCTTGCAAGCTACAATAACGCCCAATGGATTGAAGTACTCTGTACCAGAACCTGCAAGGTTGCTTCTGCTTAAATCTCTAAAGCGGGCAAGCAGGTAGTGCAGAATATCCTGAAGAATGTCCTGGACTCAGCCGACACCTCAGGAAGAGTCATTACAGAAGGTACACTTCTCAATAGACACTCATGGCTCTGCGACTCTGGGTTTAAGCCCCAGATTTTCAGGAAGCCCTAATCAATGTGCCTATTGAGGAGACAGTCCTGTTTGGGAAGGCTGTCGAACAACTCAAAACAGCCAAAAGGGAGCTTGAGACCATAAAGACCCTAGTTTAGATTACTAACAAGCCATATGTCGAAAGAGCGTCTTTAATGCACAGCATACTTTTCATACCCGAGACTTCAACGGGTCCAATCAACCAGTATCTGGAACATCTGGCTCCTCTTTGCCAGTCTCCAGTCTCAATCTACCTCCTATCAGCAGAGGCGGTTTTGCAGAGGAAATGGGTGAGGCTGGTTTGCAGCCTCTATAGGTGCAGCAGCACCTGCTAACAAATGATTGGCCGATTCATATTCCCTCCCATGCATCCCCAGTCGGTGGTTGAATACAACTTCTCACCCAGCAATGGGAGGGAATAACGACAGATCACTGGGTACTTGCAACAGTGGCAAAAGGATACTCCATAGATACGCCACCACCCGCCTTGTCTGAGGAAGATGTCTCCAGAACATTTTCAAATCCTACAAGAAATCCAGACACTACTGGAAAAAGGATCAGTAGAGCTGGTGCCATCTCTAGATGATTATTCAGTGTACTTCCTTGTTCCAACGAAAGCTCTTAAATTGCACCCATTGCTGGACCTGCGCACTGCAAACACGTATGTCAAGCCTAAAGAATTCAGCATGACATTACACAAGGTAATCCCCCCCTGCTGAAACAAGGGAGTTTCATGGTAACATTGGACATGATAGATGCATACTTATATATTTCAATGTTGCCAGAGCACAAAAAATAAATAAGATTCAAAGTAGGGGACAGGCACTAACAATTCATGCCTCAGCCCCCAGGTTGTTTACAAAGGTCCTAGCAGTAGTGGCGGCCCACTTACGAAGGTAGTCCAGTCCAGTTGTACCTTCACTTGACCGACTAGCTAATAATGGGAAACACACAAAACACACAATGAACAGTCGACCTGCTGTTCCAATTAGGCTTCTCCATAAACGAGAAAGTCAAGTTTAGTGCCCAGCTGTGTAAAACAATTCCTGGTGCACTTATCAAAACAAACAATGGAGCAGTCTTCTGCTCCAATGAAAGGGTCCAAAACATGCTGTTCCAAACAACTTGGTATGTCTGGGTCATCAAGTTACAGTGCGAAAGGCAAAGTGCCTTCTGGGAATGATGGCTTCCTGCATTTACATTTTGCCACACGCCCGTCTGCGCATGCGCCCAATGCAAGAGTGGTTAGCGAAACAATGGTCACAAGCAAGCTGGATGTGGGATGATCAATCGCTGCAGTGGTGGTCCAAGGACAACCTATTAAAGGGAAAGCCTTTCAACATCCCAGCAATCAAAGCCACTCTTACAACAGATGCCTCATTCACAGGGTGGGGAGCTGACTTCCTCCATCATACCGCACCCACGGTGTGGTCAAAGACGTTAACTAAGAAGCACATCAACCTTCTAGAATCGCTTGCAGTCCTCAAGGCACTTAAGGCATTCAAGACAGTCCTCATCCTCACACAGTGCCACAGTCCTGTTTTACATAAACAAACAAGGGGGGGACACATTCTCGAGGGCTGTCCAAACTAGCCGAAAACATTTGGCTGTGGGCGCTAAAACACGTTTCTCCTAGCACATGTTCCAGGGTAACTCACTTCCCTGGCAGGCATACTAAGCAAAAGTGTAGTATTGACCTCAGAACACGAGTGGCAACTAAACAGACATGCGACTCAACATCTTGTTGATCTGGCTGGTTAGAAAACTTTGCTACTCAAGAGAATGCACAATGCCTAGTTTGCGCGTCCATGATGCCCCAGAAAGCTTCCAAAGGGAACGCACTACTAATGAATTGGTCAGAGATTTGTGTACGCCCTCACCCTCAACACCTCTTAACAAAATAGTCTACAAACTACACCGGGAACAAGTAACATTTATTCTGATTGCGCCAATGTGGGCCTGACAAACATGGTACTCACACCTACAGATGATGTCCCTATGTCCTCCCATCAAACTACTGTGTCCAACCAACATGTTGACACAGGATCAAGGGACGACACTCCACCTGTGCCCTCAGACATTGAACTTAGTAGCCTGGCTCCTGCAGTCATAGAGTTTGGCCTCTTAAACCTGGACCAAAGATGCATGGAAACCTTTAGATGCACGTAAACCAAACACATGACATTGCTATTTTACCAAATGGAAGCGTTTTGGGTTATGCTGCAAGACACACTTTCTCAATCCAATTGAATGCTCGGTGTCAAATTTAGTCCTCTGTCTACTATATCTATTAGACTCAAGCTTAGTCTTTAACTCACTGAAAGTACACCTAGCTGCTCTCTCAGCATATACCACTTCACAGAGCAAAGTGTCATGGTGGAAAGTGGCAGTAGTTAAAACGTTCATGGAAAAAAACAATACCCTCAACTTTCTAATCCTACTCCCGGCTGGGACCTAAACATTGTACTTACAAGGCTCATGGGTGCCCCCTTCGAGCATATGCTCAAAGCCAGTCTTAAACATCTCAAATATAGAACAGCTTTTCTGATAGCTATTACATCTATCAGAAGTGTCAGTGAACTACAAGCACTATCAGTACAGGACCCCTTTGTTGTTAATCACTAAGACAAGTTAGTACTTCGCACTCATCCGCGGTTTGCACCAGAATGTATTTCATGTAAGCCACTCCATAGAGCTTCCTGCATTTTTCCAACACCCCACACATGCGTCAGAAAAAAGCCTTCATACACTGGATGTACGAAGGACTGTCATGTAGTCATGTACTACCTACAAAAGACTAAGCTTTCAGAAAAAAACTTGTTTTGTATCCATAGCAACAGGAAGAGAAGGGGATCCTATCTCTAAATCAGCAATTTCTAAAGGGATTGTCAACTAAATCCAACTTTGCTATTCTCTTGCTAAAAGAACATTGCCATTCAAGCCTAGAGCACACTCTACTGGAGGCACAGGGTCAACTCTAGCTTTCATAGCACATGTGCCCTTCGATGGCATTTGCAAAGCTGCCACTTGGAGTTCAGTATACACTTTCACCCAACATTACTGTCTAGACACACATTTCAAGGGTGATGCACAGGTGGGACAAGCAGTGTTAAAACATCCATTTGCAGCAATAAATGGAAACATTGAAACAACCCACCTCATTCTCCAAGTACTGCTTGCTAATCTCTGCAAAGCATGTGATTCCTAGCAGATCCACACGCCTCAGAAGGCATACTTTACTTACCGTAATCATATTTCTGATACCAGTATCTGCTTAGATCCACATGTGGCCACACTTCCTCCCCTTTTGTAGTTAAAGTTCTTGGGAGAACATAGATTGTTTACACCTCATGATCTCTACCTACACTCCACGCTTACACCTTGCACTCCCTCATGTCAAAAACACATAATCTGAAGGACTTCGACACGTGAGGGATCATGGGTAAAGTCGACATCTCACTGGGGATAGTTACAAACATGCCTAGTCGACGTCCCTTTTCGAACTTCAAAAACCTTCACGTGCAATACTCGCAGCTACCACTAGATGTCGGCCTATGCAAAGCATGTGCATCCAAGCAGATGCAATCAGAAATGTGATTACAGTAAGTAATTTATGCCATATAAAATCACAGGGAAGTGATTACATTTTGAAACTTGGTCCTGAACTCGCAGTACCCCTAGAAGATCCGGGAAACATGGCCAGAGGCAGGCAAGTACGCCAAAGTCACTTTTAGGAGCGTTCCTGTGTCAGTTCACAGCTCCATATGAATTAATAGGTGTACTTAAAGAGCCCATTACCTTTAGTACAAGTACATTTGTTTGACTACACAAGTGCAGATTTTGCAACAGGCAATCCCAGGGAAGGCCACAGGAGAGCTAAAAGGTGTTCCAGAGGTCAAGGATAAACTCATGCCTCAGTGGAAAAAGCAGCAGAACAGGCGGACCCCCAATATAATTCAGTGAAAATCATGGTAAAGACTTGCCTCCCAGGAATCTCTACCACGAACCAGAGACACGACTAGAAGTAGGTTCTCAAGTCGGTAGTTCCGGCATAAAAGCTGCATGAAAAACAACCCAGTGAGTAGACTTTTCTTTCTTTCCCACAGTTGCAGCTTGCAGGATACAATTCTCTGGGACTTGATCCCTGGTCCAACGAAGGCCCCAGTAACCCAGGGGAAAAACAAAGTGGTTTCCTAGGATCTCGACATTCAAGCCAGGAGTGAAAAGTCCAGCGAGGGAGACTCCATATGTAGTGGGAACTCAAACAAATGGCTCCCAGCAGCTGGGGGAACAAAACAGCACAGCCGTAAACCAGTGGTCGAAGTGTACGAAAAGTAGTGGAACTATGTTCCCTGCTGGCCTGTGCCTGCTTCCCACAAACCCCATCGCCAAGCCCCCTCCCACATGCTATACAAACCTATAAACAAATGCACTTGCTGTTTAAGGGAACATTCAGTTCAGTGCAGTGCACTGAAGTGCAAGTTTGAACTTCTTCCTACACTTTTATTGTAAAACAAACCATTCCGGTACTGTATCTTTTTAAAATAAAAGTATAGGAACTGTAAAACTTAATTATAAATAGTAAAGGAGCACCGCTCCCACCCACTTCAAACACAGCGGCAAACTGTCCCAGGAACAGTTGTTGTAGAACAAGGAACCAAGAGGGAGATTGCTAGTGTCTGGCCAGGACCTAAATACCCCTTCCTGGAGTGATCACTTTCTTGTTTCTTCCCACCTCTCTCTCTTCCCCCAGGTCAAGTCGACTCCAGCACTGCCACCTACCTTCTCCGTCATCCGACCCATTAAGCCTGTGCCAGGTGAGGCTTTCGCCTCTACTTTCTCTCCTCCTCCTGCACCTTTGGCTAACTCGCACCATGACACAGCCCTCTCTATCCGTCATCTCTCGAACACTCGATGTCCTTGCCCCTGTCATGAGGATCAGTTTGAAGCCTAAATTCAAGTGCAACTCTTGGTACAATTCCGACTTTGCCGCCTTTAAATACAAGTGTAGGGCAGTGGAGAGGAAGTGGAAGGCATCGGGTGCACCCCCTGACAAACTGGCCTTCCGCCTGCTCCAAATGCAGTACAGACTCTGTCCTCTCTAAGAAGAGAGCCTACATCCAAGCCCACATCTCTGCGGCATCTAACAACTCGTCCGAACTTTTCAAAATCTCCAAGGATCTGGCCAATCCTGCTGCCGTCTCGACCTCTCCTGTTCCCTCCCAGGCCCCCTGCATGGCTTTGGCCTCTCATTTCACTACTAAAACTCAGGACACCCTCTCTTCCTCTACCTACTCTTCCTCCTCCTCTACCACTTCTGGCCTGCCTGAGGCCATCTCTCCTCCTCCTTTCTCCTGTTCACCCCTGACAATGTTTATAGACTAGTCTGATCTATGAAATTCTCGTCAAAGCAGGTTCCCCCCTGCTAATCCAGAACCATCAAGGGCCACTTTGACACCCTTGCTCCAGCCTTGGCCGATTTCTGCAAGCACTCCTTTGCCACTGGTTCTTTCCCCTCTCCCTTAGGCACTCGTGTGCACCCCATTCTAAAGAAGCCCTTGGCCGATCCTTCCTCGCTGGCCATCGCCCGATCTCCATCACTCTGTTCCTGGGCAAAGTCTTGGAAAAGCTGTTCATCTTCCAGCTTAATCTACATACTAAATCTGTTGGTTGCCTCCATGACCACCAGTCTGGCTTCAGAGCTTCCAGAAGCATGGAAACTGCTCTCTTGAACACCTGTGAAGACTTGCTCTCCAATCATGACTCTAATCTCCCTTCTGTCCTCATTCTCCTCAATCTGTCCTCTGCTTTTGACACGGTCACCACGCCTTCCTGCTCAATCGCCTCCGCAACAACCTTGGTATTACTGATCAGGCCCTGAACTGGTTGACCTCCTTTCTCACTGACCCTCTTGGGTCCAACTGGGGTCTTTCCTCTCTTCTATCTCTCCATTTGTGGTCTTCCCCAGGGGTCTAACCTGTCTTCCTGGCTCTTCAACCACTACCTGGCACCTCTTGCCGACCGCATCGCTACTTTCTGCTCCAATTTTCATTGTTATACGGATGACACTCAGCTCGTTCAGGCTCCCCTCAGCCACCTCTGCTTCTTCACTCATACCAGACTGTCTGGTTGCAGTTCAGGATGGTGTGCCGCCAATGATCTCTGCCTTAGTGCCAGTAAGACTGAGATCCTGGATTCCAAGATGGCCGCCAGTCCCTGAGGCTGCACAACCCCTGAGCTCCGCCCGGTCGGCAAACTAAAGGAGAAATTACCAGCATAATACCTAAGTATAACAGCAAGCTGATCCCCGTGAAGCGTGTGGGAATTACTACACAGAATATTTTCGAAGAGCAGCCCGCTCATCGTGAGCGCAGAGAGGAGGAGCCGCTTCCGAAAAGGTGTGCAGTTCCGGGCAAGCCACGGCAACTTGAAAGCAGGAGCCGTAAAAGCACCAGCGCTCAGAGACCTTGGAGCGCCTCCCCCACTCCCGGTCTCCACATCGGCACATCGGGGGTCTCCCGGCAGAGGCCCCAGCAACTGCAGCGGAGCTGCACCACAGCAACGCAGCAGGATGGACAACCCCCCAAAAGACAGAGGACGGCGCAGGCGGCACTGCTCCCTCCCGGGCGCCACACAACCCAGAGAGAGCTCTCCCCACCTGCGAAGCAGAGGCCGGCTGGGGGGAGCGCTGGGCTGCCCGTGCCGAACACCAACTGGAGTGCCCGTGAGGAGGAAGCTGCGGCCCTCACCCCGTGAGGGCCTCGGCGGGAACACCATTAGAAAAGGCTTTGTTTGGAAACCAAGGGGAGCGGCTCCCACACATTAAGGTACGGGGGCTACAAGTTCACAGGCACAAAGTTACCGCAAAGCAAAACCCATAACGGACAACAGAGCTGGAAGTTAAAAGGAGTTAAAGGCGGCACAGCAAAATGGCGCCAACGAGTCTCGTAAGAATCCAAGACCAGTGCAACCTCCATCTGGAAGCTACAACCTAAGGGGACCAGCCCAACGACAGGCGAGGTATCAGCGAGAGACCTGGAGCAGCACCACGGGGAAAGAGAAACGGTAAGGGCAAAGCAGCATATCCCGCAGCCAAGTAAATAACCGCATAGTGCGCAGAGCCCACACTACGCAGCAATACAGCTCCAACGTAGGTGAACACCATAGCAGCAGACCCTGCTCCCTGCAAGACACTGCCTGCAAATATAAAGCAGCTGCGCTGGTCGGTGAAGCACCATTTGCCCCACGGGTGCGCCCGATCACAACACAAAGTACACACAAACGCATTGTGTACTCAGCGACTTAAAAAGACACGCGCTTCAGGATAACAAATAGCGGGTAGCACCGCATGTAGCCACATCATTAACACAACATCAGCCACGGCAGAAGCGAACAAAACGGACCGGGGACCCATCGGGGCTCAGCTAGAGACCACAACGGGTGATATTGCAGCCCACACATCGGAAGCACGACAGATGCCAGGCACAAAACAAAAGAACACCCCTGCAAGAACCAGATCTATGGCGAAGGCGCGAAGCAGACAGCTGGAACTATACTGGGGGCAACCCCAGGAGGGGAACCAGCACAAGAATAACACAGAAGACCCAAACACTGAAACAGAAAAAGGCATAGTGGATACCAACACAATGGCGTTAGGTAAAGAAGATCTACAGGACTGTCTGAGAAGCATGGAAAACAGAATGATGGAATCCCTCCAGAGCCAACTGGGCACAATCCGTGAAGAACTAAAATCCTGCCTCCAGGAGGTGAAGAAAGACATCGGGGAGCTGGGAGACAGAGTGAATATCACGGAGAAGGGCCTCTCAGAGACAGCAGAAGACGTCAAACAGAATAGCATCCTCCTAGAACAGATCTCCAGAGCCACACACAATTTAGAATTGCAAGTGGAGGACCTCGAGAATCGCTCACGAAGGTCCAACATAAAAGTCAAAGGCCTGGACGAGACGATTGGGGACAAAGACCTTAGAGACACAATCCAGCTGTGCTTTAGCAGCATGCTCAATGATATCCACCAGAAGAAAAATCCATCGACAGAATACATAGAGTGATGCCTAAGCAAAATGACCCGGTAGCCAAGCCAAGAGACGTGCTCATGGCAATGACCTCATATCTAATGAAGGAAGATATATTACGAGCAGCCCACACGCGACAGTCACCATTAATGGCAGCCAGATCCAACTCTTCCACGACTTAGCCCTATCCACGCTGCACAAAAGAAGACTGATTCAACCAGTCACAAGAGCACTGAAAGCTAAAAAAATTATGTACAGATGGGCATATCCTTTTGGACTACAATTTACGTGGGAGGGCAAACCACAGCGGATCTCCACATGCGAAGAAGGAATAACCCTGCTGCAGTTAGAAGATGAAGAGGAACCCCAGAAAAATACGGAAACATGCCAAATGAGAAAGCTGGGGGGACCCAGACGATGGGAATGGTCCCCGACTCTAGGCGACACCAAGAAAGAGAACCCCCACCAAAAGGCTCCAAGCCGCGTTAAATCTTGAGGGAACAGAACTGGCAAAACAACAATGAACAGAACACCTAAAGACCTGGAAACGGAATGGAAGAGAAACCGATGACCGCATTAAGGACACAGCAAAAGGTAAATCAGAAAGGAGATTGAAATGAGCCTGGGCAGAGGGGGAGGGGAAATCTTGGAACCCACGACCACCCCAGATATGCCCCGGCAAACGGGACGCTGGGGGAATCAAGGGACCCACCACTCCGGGGGGAGCCCGGAGGAGGCGCAAAGACTCCTTGGTCCCACCACTGTGAGGGTGAAACAAGTTTGGAAGTTTTTAATTGTTTTGGTTCGATTATGTTATGTCGGGATTTGTTTGAGGCATGGTCCGCAACTACACACTGTACACCATTTATCGCTGACAAGAGGGCACACTGATGATGAGGAATCCACCACACAAGACTCGTGCCTGAGTTAACCGTCATGACCCTGAATGTACAGGGCCTAAACTCGCCAGTGAAGCAACGCAGTATACTGGCACGCCTGACGGAACTTCAAGCCGCAATAGTGTTCCTGCAAGAAACACACCTGCTCACGATAGATGAGAAACGGATGACCCATAATGCCTTCCCTAAACAGTACTTTGTTTCCAGAGAGGGGGGAATAAAACTAGAGGAGTCGCAATCCTATTAAACGCTAACTTACCATTCAAGAAAAATGCTGTATATAGAGACAGAGAGGGTAGGTTCATGTTCCTGAAGGGGACCCTGCATGAACAAACGTACACTCTAATAGCACTATGTGCCCCGAATGACAGACCAGACATCTTCCTAGGCGAAATTCTGCGGAACCTGGGTAGTTGGTGCGAGGGACAAATTATAATAGGGGCAGACTTTAACTGCGTAATGGACCCTGCTCTAGATAAGACCCTCCCCCCTACTGTGGCAGATGGCAGGAACAGACCAGCACTAGACAAACTGTTTAGGGACCTAGGGGTAATTGAGACATGGAGATTCTTTCATGGTACGGAAAAAGAATTTACTCACTACTCGCCAGTACACAGGGGTTACTCGAAGTAAGATAAGATTCTAACCTCATCCACACTCATCCCACAAATCGAAGATGTACAAATAGGAGTACAATATCTCACCGACCATGCCCCAGTCACATTTAAAATGATCCCCACAAAAGAGACACCCCGCACTAATAGAACCTGGAAACTGATCAAGATCATACTCAGAGATATCGCTCCTAGAGCCCACATGGAAACAGCACTGAACAACTATTCAGGACAACAGCAACACAAACTGGGGGGTAATATGGGACGCAGGGAAAGCAGTAATACGGGGGAATTCATATCACAAACTACAGCATACACACGGGAGAGAAAGCTGCTCAAACAGAAACATGAGCTGGAACTGAAGGAAGCAGAAACACAACATAAGGCCAAACACCCAAAACAGTAAGAAACATTCGAAAAGTGAGAGCCCAACTAGAAACCCACATGGCAGATCACACCGCACAATCCCTACTACGCACTAAACAATCCTATTATGCACACGGAGGCAAAGTTAACAAGTTCTTAGCAGCTAAACTCAACAAACAAAAGACCCGTAATTACATAGTGAGCCTTAAGAACCCAAAAGGGGAGACAAGCACATCAGAGGATGAAAAGTTGGACATCATGGAAAAGTTCCACCTAGGCCTCCTCGAAAGAGAGGAACTACCCCCACAACTCTAACTAGATTACATAGCCAAAATAGCTCTCACGCAGATAACGGAAGAAGACAAGCTGAAGCTTCAAGCCCCCATAACGGGCCAAGAAATAAGCGAAGCCATAACACACTTACCACACAATAAGACACCTGGGCCGGACGGATTTGGGAACGGGTACTATAAAACCTTGAGGAACCAGCTGCTGGGTCCACTAACGCACCTTTTCAACCACATCAGAGAAACTGGAGCAGTCACGCCAGACATGGGGTAATCGACCACAGTCCTAATCCTTAAACCAGGGAAAGATCCCACAGATTGCACAAGCTACAGGCCAATATCACTACTTAACAGCGCTGCCAAGTTATATGCAAAGATCCTAGCAACCAGGTTGGCGAAGATCTTACCCCAAATATTCCATGAAGATCAGGCGGGATTCATTGTAGGGAGGCACACACAGGACAACATCAGGCGGGCGGTAGACATTATAGAAGTAGGGAACAAAACAAAACAAAACAGAAATTCTCCATAGCGGCCTTGGACGCACGTAGAGCATTCGACAGCTTAGACTGCGCGTACCTGAAGCTAACCCTGAAAAAATACGGCTGCGACCCTACCTTCATAAGGATGGTCTTGGCAAACTACAAACTCCCCTCAACAACATTTATAATCAATGGCAGATCCACTACAACAATACAAATTTGGAGAGGCACGCGACAGGGCTGCCCGCTATCTCCCCTTATATTCGCAATGGCAATGGAACCAGTGGCACAAACCATAAAACGGGACCTAGAAATAAAGGGGGTGCTAGCAGGAGGGATAGAGCACAGAATAGCACTATACGCAGACTATAGCCTATTATTCTTGAGAGACACTGCCATATCACTACCCAAAACCCTAGAAAGACTATGAGAATTTGCTATGGTACCGGGGTTCACAATTAACTACGAAAAATCAAAAGCTCTAAACATAACCGAGGAAGAGGAGGTACCCAAAGAAATGGCAACACAATACCTACTTATCTGGGAACCCAAGGCCATAGATTACCTGGGCGTCCAACAAATACGGGAATATAAGCACTTATACGGGGAGAACATAGTACCACTATGGAAACAATTGAACGAGGACCTCTCGAGATGGGATACCGAGGAACTCTCATGGTTCGCACGAATAAACGCACTCAAGATGACCCTCTTGCCCCGCCTCCTATATGTAATTAGCTCCTTCCCGCTAGAGATCCCCCCCCCTAAAATGAGTAGAAAACTACAAAAGGATTTAGTAACCTTCGTATGGAATGGGAAGAAACCCAGAATCCAAAAAGGGATCTTAACCAGACCAGTCTTATTAGGGGGACTGAGACTCCCCGACTTAGGAAGATACACACTAGCAGCCCAGATATCCCCTGTGCTGAAATGGATGGGAGAAAATGTACATAAGGGATGGGTGGGAATAGAACAGGGAGAAACCAGAATTCCACTAGGGACTTTGCATGCCCTACGGGCCGGAGCTAGAGGGGTGGAGGGACATCTACTAGAATCCCCCCACACCTCACTAAAAGCATGGGACACAGCACTCCGAAAACAGCACATACCGCCTGGACTGGCCCCTTTACACCAATGGCACACAATCAGGATTTCACCCCGGGTAAACGGGACAGATTTTGGGCAAACTGGGGACGACCACACCCGATTCACCTGAAAGAATTTTACCAGGAAGTAACCCCATTACAATTTGAGGAATGCAAGCAGAAATTCGGGATAGGGGAAAAGGATAGTTACACGTATATACAAATTAGGCACTGGATTTCACAGGAAGGAGTTAAGAAATCGGCCACCAGGAACCCCATAGGATTGGAGCTCACCCTACAGGAAGGCCAGACCCACAAACCAATAACAAGAATATACAAGCTGCTGGACAACGCACGAATCGAGGATCAAATCTCATATAGAGACATTTGGGAGAAAGACTTGGGAGCCCCAATCACAGAGGAGGAATGGGGACAAATCTGGAAGAGGGCTCAGAAAGCATCCAAATGCACTACAATTAAAGAAACTTCATATAAACTATACACAAGATGGTACCTAACCCCACACAGATTAAATAAAATAAACCCTGCACACCCCCCCCAACTGCTGGAGACAATGTGGTAACAGAGGGGACCTATACCACATGTGGTGGACCCGCCCTAAAGCTGAAATATACTGGAAGGAAATATTGGGACATATAAGAGACATCACAGGGCGACAACTCCCACACGACCGAAAGGTAATATTGTTGGGAACTGCAGTTGAAGGAGTGTACGCAGAGACAGGCAATAATGCAACCCTGCTCACACAACTACTAAATGCAGCAAAAATAACACTGGCCCAGGGTTGGAAAAACCCTGGGAGTCCAGTGGTCGCATGCTGGTGGGTTAAAATATGGCACATACTGGCAATGGAAACGGTGGGGTCCATAAAAGACAACAGATATTTCAGATTCAGGGAAGTGTGGGACCCATTCATAGACTTTGTTGCAGATAGGGAAGCCTATTTCCATAGACCAAACTTGATGAGAACGATTTTGAACTAAAACTTCCTGGAAGGACGGAAGCTTGAACGGGCCCATAGCAAACGCTAACACAGGCCGACAACGCCCGAACTGAATCTGCACTAGCTAATGGGGTAGAAAACAAAACCAGCCCAGTTGGGGGGAGGGAGGGATGAAAGGGGACAATTGTTACGAATTCTACGGTAAATATAGGGTGGGGGGGGGGGTTATAAATGTTAAAACTCATGGATTTCCTGCAGGACTGAAATGAGAATTGAAAAAGAACAATGACAAGCATACTGTACACTGTTTCTCACATATGTTTGTAACTTGAATCCATGTGAAGAAAATAAAGTTGGTAAAAAAAAAAGACTGAGATCCTCCTCGTTGGGACACCCCTTCCCTCCTTTCCTCTCTCTGGCCGCCCACTCTGAGCTTTCTTCCTGCTACTTCTTGTGAAGCTAAGAACCTTGGTGTCATCTTCGACTCCACCTTCTCCTTCTCTCCTCACATCTCTGACATCTCTAAGAAGTCAAACTGTTAGCTGCACCTCCTCAGAGGTATTCTTCCTTTTCTCACTTTCTCCCAAAGCTCAATGTCCCTAGAGCTCTTGTCCTCTGTAAGTGGGACTAGTGCAACAGCCTCTTTCTAAATCTTCCTGCCTTGACTCTTCGACCTTTACAACTTATCCAGAACAGGACTGCAAGACTTGTCCTTGGCCTCAAGCCCATGGATCATATCTCTCCAGCTCTGAAATCTCTTCACTGTCTCCCTGTGGCTGCAAGGATCAAGTTCAAGACCCTCTGCATCGTCCACAAGGCTTTCTGGGGCCTAGGACCGCTATACCTCCAACTTTCTCTTCCAAAACATCTTACTTCTCGAGCTCTCAGCTTGTCCATCTCCAACCCTCTGAGGGTCAGACGCTTCTCCAAGCAAAGAGTTGCGGGCAGATCTCGCTCCTCAGCTGGGGACGCCCTCTGGGACAGCCTCCCTGCCGCTCTCAAACTTGAGCAGAACCACTGCCGGTTCCGGAAGCAACTGAAGACCTTCCTTTTCGATTGCACTTTCTCTCTTGCAGTCCCCCAGTGATGCACCTGACTGCTCCGCACACTGGTCACCTGGTCACCCTCTGAACTCTGCCCCAGGATCCTGCATGTCCAGTGTCCCTCGCACTACCTCCCGGCTTCCCAGCACTTAAGGGTCTGCATCTGCAACCCTACACCCCTTCTGTCTGCACTTATGAGCCACCCTCTGGCTGCATTTGTGAGTTAACTGCACTGCCCACTTCCCCTCTCCCTGGCACTTCTCCCCTTCCCCCTCAACGTCTAGTAGGATTGTTTTGTTCTCCCTTTGCCCCCCGTCTTGTCGCGTCTAGAAACACTTGTGTACAGACGCGTCACAAATGCCACATCATATCACCATAATCACTCAAAGGGGCTGCAGGGGCAGGGTGAAGTTGCGAGCCATGCCACAACTGCTCCTGTGTGCTGCTGGGGATAATCCCCCCCCCCCCCCCAAAATGGACCTTGAGGGTGGAGACCCTGGAGGAGAGATGTCCCAGCCCTGGCCATAATGTTGGAAGAGATTCAGTATGTAAAACCTGGCACCATAAGTAGCAACTGGGCCACTTCCTTGAAATCCAAGATGGCGACTGCTCCCGCTCCCATTGTGCATCTGAAGCCTGCGATCATCTGAGAGGCTCATGCCAATACTGGTGGCAGTGGATGAAATTCCGTTAAGTCCCGCTTCATCTCCACCTGAAGGAAACTTGGTGTGGAGGCGTACAAGACTAGAAAGCAGGCTCTGAAGAAGGTAAGAGTGCAGAGCCTCTGGCGATTGGGAACACTGATGCTGTGCATCAGCAACTTGCTTCATGCAAACAATCCATGTGGGAGTACACCAGCCTTATTTTTTATTTTATTTTTTTAAACCATATTTTTATTTTCAATAATTGTGCACATTACAAAAAAGAACAACCCACCCGCCCCCTCCCCACCAGAGGTATCCTTTTATACATAATTTCCTGAGCACGATTATGTTCATAACCTGTCCAGTATCCTGATACTATGTGGGCACAATAACAGAATACAGTTACTTTGCAAATACAACAGTACCGAACCTCAGTCTTATTTAAAGATAGCCTGATTCCCCTGGATCCTATGTTACCCATTTGAATGAAACAAAGCTCCAAACTTTCTGTAGCCAATGCTGGCCTGTGGGTCTCTGTTGCTGCTTCCGTTGCTGTGTGATTACCAGCCATGCCGCTATTAAAAGGGTCTGAAATCCCTGTTCCTGCAACTTTGTGTACACTCTAGACTCTGGGTCTCACATACCACACATCTAGACCATCTTTCCCAACTGCTCCATCCCCTGGGACATCTTTGCATCTGTGATTTCACCCCCGTACAAAATGGTTGCAGCACCGGGCAGTCCCACCAGTTGTGTCCCCCATGCCCCACCATATTACATCCCCTCCAACATTGGTCTGATATCGAGGGATATATTGTATGCAGTCTTTCGTGTGTGTGTAGTGCAATTGTTACTGCACTTTGAGACACATCCCCCACACCTGAATGGAGCGTGTTTGTTTTGGGATAGATCCCCACAGGAACTCCCACGGTTTCCTTGGAATGGCCTCCTTAGCTGTCCTTTCCTATTTTTCCATGTATCTACATTGAACTGGCTCTTCGTGGTAATTGAGATACCTATAAAGATTCGACACCAACTTCCTTGTGCTCATATGGGCCATAATATACCCCTCAAATGGGGTTAGCCGTCTTGTAGATGCTGGTTTAATAGTTGGGTCGGTTAGCCAATGTTTCAGCTGATTGTACTTAAACATGTCCCTCTCTCTTAGCACTATATCCCTAATGCAGTCCTAAAAGGTCTTAAGTGTCTGTCCCTGGTATACGCTTTGAATGCCTCCCTCTCCATTCCTGGCAAAAAGTCTGGATTCCCAAACATTGGGTGGAAAGGAGAGGGGTTCACTGTTGGTGCCCCCAGCTACTCTGCTGCATCCATACCTCCACACCCACTATTTCTCTAATCCTAGTATTGGGGTGTCTGCTTTTTGCTTAGCCACAAGAGCCCAGAGAGGGATGATCCTGCTACCGCCCCATCCTGATTGCCCATATTTTCTGTTGACTTTCCGTTAACCATTCTCGCATGACCCATTACTGGGCTGCTTCATAATATCTATAATAATTGCAAAACGCTATTCCTTGGGGCCGTCATTGTAGTCATAGCCACCCTAGGTGGTTTATTCCTCCAAATATATGAAGACAGGACTGTAGTAAGAGGCCTAAAGAAAGTCCTAGGGATCCTATTTGGCAGCGCTTGAAAATAACATAAGTCTTGGTGTACTACCATGTTTATCTATGTCATTCTTCCCCACCAAGAGATTGTGAGGGGGCTCCATTTCATCAGATCTACTTTGACCCTGTCAAGTAGTTGTGGGTAATTTGCCCCATACATATGCCCTACCATTCTTGCGAGGGTCACTCATTATGTAATTCCTTTTTCCACAATCTTTAAGTGCGTATTGAAGCTCAGCCTATCCAACATGTCTGGGTGCACAGATGGGTTCAGGGTTTCAGATTTCTTCCTATTAATTTTTAATTCTGAAATTACCCCAAACCCTTCCAATTCCTTCGTCAGCACTGGTAGGGAGTTTTCCGGATCCAATAGCGCTACTAGCATATCCTCTCCAAACGCGATTGCAAACGCGATTGCCTTATGCTCCTCTTGCACCATTACTATCCCTTTTATCTGATCCTCTTTCCAAATCCTAACCAATAGGGGTTCTAAATGGATAGCGTAGAGTAGCAGGGACAAAGTGCAACCCTGTTCAGTTGTCACCTTAATTGACAAAGTTCCATGAACCGCAATTCGAATTATTGGAGATCTATAGTTGGCCCGAACCATTTGGATAATCCCTGTGCCAAACCCCATATGCTTCAGTGTGCGGAATAACAAAGACCACTCCACCCTGTCAAACGCCTTTTCCGCGTCTAATGACACCAACATTGCAGGCTTCTGGGACATGGGCGTCTTCTGTATTAAATGGCAGAGACTGCAGGTATTATCAAACGTTTGTCTTGATGGATGAACCCCGATTTATCCTGTCAGATTAATTTTGGTAGCAAGACTGTTGCCAAAATGTTCGTATATAATTTGGCGTCAAGTTTTATCAACGCAATTGGACGAAACAAGCCTGGGGATGCAGGGTATTTACCCTGCTTTGGGAACACTACCATTTTGGCTTCATTCATCGACTGAGTAATGGAGCCTCTCGATTTAAATGTATTAAAAAGTTTCGTAAGATTTGGGGGGTCAAGATATCCCGATATTATTTATAAAAACTCTGTATACCCATCCGGGCCCAGGGCTTTATTCCTTAGCAGCATTCTTATAGCTTTTCTCAACTCTTCCTCCCCTTTCCTCCTCTGAGATTTGCGGATGTGTTAGCTTGACTGGGTACTCCTCCTGCCTATCCCCCAAGGGGTATCTGATGTATATAAGGTTTGATAATATTCCCTAGAAATTCCACCAATATCCTCATTGGTTGTCTTCCCCCTGAATTATTCTGTAGCTTCATAATCGTCTGCGAGTGCCCCCTTTCCTTCAATTGCCTAGCTAGAAACCGGTCTGCTTTATTGGCTTTCAAATAGTACCACTGCTTCGTGTAGAGTAGTGCTTTCTCAGCCCTCTTTGTGCAAAGCGTCTCTAATTGACCCTGCACATGTCTCAATGCCTCCTTAATTTGTTAGTCAGTGTTTTTAGACAGTTCCCATTGTAAGTCTCTCAGCTTCCCTTCCCACTGCTGTGCTGTCCCTGCCTTGATTGCTATCAGGTGTCCCCTCAATACTGCCTTAAATGCATCCCAAACCAACTTCGGAGATGCATCAATGTTTCATTTTCCTCGAAGTGCTGCTCTTTCTTGAGTCAGATTGATTGCTCTTGAACTCTATCATGTAGAAGTTCTGTGGGAAACTTCCACTTGCAGAGCACCCCCATCCTCCCCCACCTGTGTTCCCCAACTTGGTCATTGAACGTGAGGCATGATCTGACGGAGAAATGGACCCCACTTTTTTATACTTTACCTTCCCCACTAATCCTGTGGAGGCCCAGATGCAATCTATCCTGGAAAGCGAAGAGTGCAACCAAGAGTAGTAAGTAAATCCCTGCTACTTTCCCTTTACAGTTCACCAGACATCATGGAGGGTCAGTGTAAACCTTTTTAGTTTAGGTGCCTTAGATGGGGGCCAGAGCGCCCGCTCTTGTACTCCCATCCAGTTGGGGTACCCATGCCATGTTGAGATCCCCCGCCAGAATTATATCCTTTTCAGCAGTCTTCTTGCCTAGAGAGCACCCCCCTTCATGAACCCGTCTTGACCTGTATTTGGGGCATACCCTTCCTGATCTGACTGGGTCCCTAACACGTGCATTCCCACCCTATCATGCAGTGCTATTAAATACCTTTTTTCCACCGTATTAGCCTGATCGAGTTGAGAATACCCTCTAATTCGTAATTTCTGTCCCTTTTGCTTAATGTGTTTCTTGATGCATAGCTATATCTGGATTCTTCACCTGCAAAAACATTTCCAATTTTTTTCCTCTTGACGGGGTGTTAATTCCCCTTACATCATACATCAATACCTTAAGTCCCCTCATCATAATAAACTCTTCTTTCCCCTACCACCCTTCAATCTGGCAGGCCACATGTTTTCCCATCTGGTGCCCCCCTACCACCTCTGCCCTACCCCTTGCCCTCCCCCCAACTACCCACTAGAGCCCTAATTTTAGTCCCCCCCCCCCTTCCCCATCCCTTCTCCTGAGGAGGGCACAGGTTCCTAAAACCGCTCAAACGATTTGCTGGCCGCCCCTGTTTCTCATAAAATCCCAGAGATGATTAGTGGGGAATGCTAAACTTCACTAACGGATTCCAAGTCCCCCACCCTGCACCCCGCACCCTATGGGTGGCAGGCCACATTAAAACGTGTGTGTAGCTTACCCCTCTTCGGCGTTCCATGTTCATCCGCTTCCACTCCATCCCACCTCCTTCTCAGGGATTGTCCAAGATAGTAGTTCTGCCGTTCCGCTTCATGTCTTGTCGCCCCCTTATCTTTCCATGGTCTTGTCTTCCATTCCCATGGCTTCCTGCGCCCTCTTCATTCTCTTGGTTGACCTTCTCGACCGTCCACATTTCCTTCCTCCAGCTTCAAAATTTGTTCTCCTTCATCGCATGATGTGATCCTATGTTGCCGTCCTTCCCATGAAAACTGAAGGCCAAATGGGAATGTCCACTTATACCTGATCTGTTTCTGTGCTAAAAATGTCACCACTGAGCCCATAGCCTTTCTTTTTTGTAAAGTGGATTGGGCCAACTCTTGGTATTCTCTGTTGATTCTCCTCGGGACCTTGCCATCCCCATAATCTGTTCCTTCTGCGTATAAAATGTCCCTGCCACCAAAACATCCCTTGGCCGCGATCCCAATTCCACTGCACTCAGTGGGCCCACCCTATGTATGCAGTCAGTCTGGACTCTGTCTTCTGCGCCACTTGTCAATATGTCTGCAAACAGCTGCTGGGCGTTATCTTTCAAGTCCTTGTCCGCCACTGTTTCCAAAAAATTATTGATCCTGAGGTTGGATCTCTGTGTATCGTTTTCCAGGTCCTCGCACTGGAGTTTAATGTTATGTGAGAGACAGGATATGTGTTCCAGCGTTTCGTCGCTCTTCGGTGTGCCATCCATGTTCTGGACCACCCTTTCCAAAGTGTCAGTTCTTTGCTCCAGTTTCACCACATCCAATTTTATTTCCTGCACCGATTGCTTAATTTCTTTCTTCAGCGTCTCAAATTTAGTTTGAAAGGATGCCATGAACTGATCTTGAAACTCTTTAAACCAGCTCTACATATCCTCTTTATGCAAAGCCATAGTCCCTTCTTCCTGGGATTCTTGCTTCCGCTGATCATGACTATCCAACTCTTTTCTTGTTTGTGGGGAAGTTACTGAGCCCCACAAATGCTTAATATTACTTTTTTTGCAGCGCCTGGGGGGGTTTTCTGGCCTGCTGACACCGCTTTCCCTCTGCTCTTGGACATATGGACGGTGCAGGTTGGGTCCTCCTGCTGCACTAACACTGATTCCAGAGTCGCCCCTTGTTCTGGCACACCACTGCCCCTATTTATATGGTTGCTGGGCCCCCTCGCTGTCCAATATGCTGTGGGGCCCCAGTTGGCATCTCTGACGCCCCTGTTCTGAGTGGCAGGGATGTCTCTTATTCTTCTTAAATGCCCCAAGCTCACTCTCTCCCATCTGCTTCCTTGTTCAAATGGTATTCCTTACCTGGTATATCTATAGATCAACAGTCTCAACTTTCATGCTTGGTTTCTGAAAGGTTGAGGTACAAGGATTGGGACCTCCCGGATGACTTGATGGAGGTGTTGCTTTCAGCCAGACGGCCAGCAACAAAGTCTCTGTACCGTTGCCGTTGGAATACGTTTTGTGACTGGTGCAGAGACAAGAATGTTGATCCGTTTCAGTGTATGACACTGGATGTTCTAGCCTTTCTGCTTTCATTGGCACACAAAGGTCTTCAGGTTGGTTACCTGGCAGCACTTTTGATTTTTAAGGGCTCTTCAGAGGAATGTTCCTATTTTAAGATCCCTCTGGTCACTCAGTTTCTAAAAGGGCTCACAAATGTGTTCCCGCCTCCTACATTTCAGGTTCCCGTGTGGGACCTTAACCTGGTATTAACATTTCTGATGGGTGCTCCTTTTGAACCCTTGAGTTCATTGTCCAAGGCTATACTGTTAGTTGCTCTTACATCTGCAAGAAGAGTGAGTGGGTGAGTTGCAAGCACTTTCTTCCATGCCACCCTTTACTATAGTCCACAAGGACAGGGTTGTTTTGAGGGTCAACCCTCCTTCTTGCCTAAGGTGGTTTCAGACTTCCACCTATGGCAGATTTCCAGGATGTCCAAATTGAGAATGGACAACCAGCACTTTGTAGGGTACACCGGGCACAGACTGGGCAAGCCTGTTTCCAAACAGACCTTGTTTTGGTGAATCATCCTCACTATTTCTGAATGCTACAGGCTGGCAGGCAAGGACCCTCCTGAGGGTTTGCGTGCCCATTCCACCAGGGCATGGCCACCTAGACTGCCCTGCAGGGAGGGGCCCCTGTTAAGAACATCTGTGATGCGGCGACGTGGTCATCTATACACACGTTTACTAGGCATTACTCTCTGGATACTTCACACGCTCATAATGTTGCTTTTGGTAAGGCAGTACTTTATCCTGCCCTCTGAAAGTTCTGCATGTCGAAATTCCTCTCCCTCCTATCATGGATACAGCTTTGGGAGTCTGTCAAAGATGAGGAATACATTGGGGGACACAGTCCATTCGAAGAACAACTTACTTACCCCTGGTAACGTTCTTTCGACTGGATGTTCCTCCAACGTATTCCTCATTGCCCTCCCAACCTACCCCTCTGTAGAATTTCCCATGCTATTGCAGCTTTCATTCCCACAAGGCTGAGTACTGTCCTGCCTGTATTTATGGGCGCTTCTGAAACACAAGGTGGAAAAACAGAACTGAGGCCAATGGGCGCCGTGCGTGCTACTTATAACATTGGATGATGTCACCCTCGACGGAGGCCTTCGAGGGACATCGACTCGACGCAGGGCTGCTGCCGAAAAAAATTCCTAAGCAGCCGAAGCTGGACATTACATGGCAAAGTTGAGGGATACATTGGAGGAATATCAAGTTGAAAGAAAGTTACCGGGTGTAAATAACTTGTTGTTCCTTCACATGCCCTCCCCACCAAGCCCTGACGTTCGGGCAGGGAATGGGCTTGTAAAAGGAAATCTACCTGAGCCAATAGCTTCCCCGGCCGATGCACTGTCGTGAATGAAAAAGGTTGTCATGAAAGAAACCACTGCAGAATCCTAGGATTAGAGTGTTTGTTCCTCGACATCCAGACCAGTAGGGCATGGTCGGTGACCAATGTGAACTGTCGCCCCAACAAATATCTCAATGATTCAATGGCCCATTTAACTGCCAGGCACTCCTTCTCAATCGTTGCATACTCCTTTTCATACAGCAATGATTTGCGACTGATGAAGAGGATAGGTCTTTCCACGTTATCCTTGTTCTGGAACAGCACCTCTCCCACACCCACTGCAGATCCATCCGTATGTAGGAAGAATGGTGCCATGAAATCTGGCCAATGGAGCATGGCATGATCAGCCAGGGCTTTCTTCAGGGCTTCGCGGCCAGTTCAGCGTCCTTTAGGGTCGATGGTCCTTTACCCGCCCTGGACGACTGTAGCCTATCCGGCAATGGGGCGGCCAGGGTCATACAGTGTGGAATAAATCATCTGTAATAGCCCACAAATCCCAGGAATGTCTGAATTTGCCTGGCATTGGCAAGAAAAGTCAGTCTGTTGATGGCCTCAAATTTATCCTGTTAAGGTGGTATAGTCCCCTGACCCACATAATATCCCAGATATTTGGTATGCAGGAAGGCCACAGAGGTCTTCTTAGGATTGCCGTTGAGGCCGGCCTGTTGTGTTCCACGAGTTAATCAGCCATTGGAAGGTCACGGTTCACCCTTGTAATCTGAAGGGAAGCACTGTGAAGTGGTACAGACCCGTGGGTGTGGCAAAGACACTCTTCTCCTTGTCTCCAGGCAATAGCGGAATCTGCCAATACCCCTTTGAGAGATCAATAGTTGTGAGGTACTTTGCCTGTCCCAGTTTGTGCAACAGATCCTCAATGCGTGGCATGAGGTAGGCGTCAAATTTGTAAACCTCATTCAGCTTCCTGAAGTCATGCAGAATCTGAGGCTGCAATCCAGTTTCGGCACCAGCACCAATTTCAGCACCAGTACAATGGGCGAACACCATTGCCTGCGGGAGGGTTCAATCAACCCCTTCTTCAGCATCGCCCCGATTTCCTAGTTGATTTTGTGCCTTCGGGATCCGGTACAGTGGTAATCTGACTAGGGTTCCCGGTACTGTGTTTATTTCATGATATGTTTGTGAGGTGCGCCCGGGCAAAGATGAGAAGATCTCCTAGATTCCTGTATCAATGCGCCCATGTCCTCGCGTTCCTGCTTCTGTACTCCCGGATTGATGTGCAGGGTCTCTGTCCCACTGTCATCCCAACCAAAATGCATCTCCGTAGGTGTACGCACCTCTGTACTGATGAGGGCTATCGTAGGAGTGGGCTCCACTCGTTTTTTAAGGAGGCTTACGTGGTACGTTTGGACCGTGAATTTGTGACTGGTCCTAGCACTTGCTCTATGGTATATGGTCCCCTCGACGAGACCAGCATCTTGTTCTCCGAGGTGGGCAGTAGCACTAACCCCTTGTCTCCTACTTGGAAGCGCTGCATCCTTGTCCCTTTGTTGTACTGTGCCTCCTTTGTCCGCTGGGTCTATTGCAAATGCTTTTGTGCCACCTCTTGCAGCTTTTCCACCTGTTCTGTCAACTGATGGGCGTACTCTGTGCGATTAAGCTCCTGATGGGGTTGTTCTTACTATTCCTCTCTCAGAATGTCGAGCAGTGTCCAGACTGGTCGTCCGAATAATAGTTCAAAGGGAGCAAACCCGGTAGACAACTGTGGGGTGTTTCTCAGGGTCATGAGAATCCATGGAATCAACCGGTCCCAATTATTTTCCGTGCATTGAAGAGTTTTCCTTAGCATTTGCTTTATCATCTGCCCATCAGTCTGGGGATGATATACCGAGGTCTTTAAGATGTTCTTTGTGCAGCGTTTGACACACTTGCTTGAGGACGGCCGACATAATGTTCGTGCCTTGATCTGTTAGGATCGCTCTGGGAATCCCCACTCGTGCAATGAATTGCATTAACACATCACAAATTTGTTTGGCTGAGAAGGACCTCAACAGGATCGCTTTGGAGTACCGGGTGGTGTAATAGATGATGACCAGTAAATATCATTGACCCACGATATCCACTGGCACGGTTCCAGTATCAATGCCATGGTCGGTAACGGCGCCCTCGGCACATGGTGTTTATTCTTCTTCTGGCAATCCGTGCACTGTTGGCAGAACCGAGCTTCCTGGCCATGTATCCCAGGCCAAAGGAAACGTGGCAAGATCTTCAGTATGTTTTTTTTTTCCGTTCCCAAGTGACCCTCTCCTATCTACACATGGGCCACTTCCAACACTGTGTTTCAAAATTTTACGGGCACAACTAACTGTCTCAAGGCCCCCCCCCCTCTGGCTGTGGTACGACTCTGTACTACAGTCCTTTGTCCTTGCTAAAATGCGACCCTTGCCCTTTCCTTCCCTCTTGTACGGCCATTCTAGCATTCCTTAAGGTGGGAATCCAATTTCTGAGCTAATCAGTAGCTGGCCCGCTTGATCGTCGCGTTTCCAATCCACTGCAACTGGTAGCTTAACCTTCTCATGCCACCCCTGCCTTGCAACTACTGCTTCTCTGCTCGACATTTCCTTGGTCGCACCGCCCGTTTTTCTAGGGCCGCGTCATGAAAGGGGGCACTGTCCAACCAATTTTCCTCGATCCATTGAATAATTCTAGCCATTACGGTCACATCCGACCCTACGACCAGGGGTTCAGGGAGCACGGGTAGCACAACAGCATTGATCTTTAGCTGCTCTCCCGCTAGTTTAACCTTGATCTCCTTGGTAGGATAGACTTTGAAATCACCATGCACACACCTAATTCGTATTTACTGTCCTCTCGCTGTCTCCCCACCTATCAGCTGGGCGCTCAACGCCAGCTGCAAGCTTCCGGAGTCCACCAGGGCTCGAGTTGGGATCCCGTCCACTTCTGCCTTATAGGTATACGGGTACGGTGATCGCTGCAAGGTGCATAGTCTCTGAATATGTTCCTCCTCCCGGCGCACAAAGAGACCCATTTCCATTGGTTCCGCCTTTCTCTTCTTGGGACACATTCTTGCTATACAGCACCATTCCCCACACTGGGTTGTACCATTGGGCTCTGTCATACATTCCTCCATCAGTTTCGGATTTTCGTGTTATTGGGACATCTGACTTTTCCTGGTCCTATCCCTGACCCGAACCTGGATGGGCCTGTCCTGGCCAGAGTCTGGCTGCGGTTGACTGCTCCGTACACCAGCATTCTTCCTTGACCTGCCTTTTGATACGCTGGGGCGATGTTGACGGCCTCTGCCAAGCACGGCCTTGGATGTTGCCTCACCCAGCTCTACACTGGCCCCGGCAGAGCTTCCACAAATTGCTCCAGGACTATCCTCTCGGGACATTTCCTGAGCGTTGGTGGTGCCCGTCTGTAGCCACTTATCTATCAATTCTTTTACCCTATAATATAGTTGCCCGGTGTCTCATTTGGCAGTAGTTTCGTCTCTCTGAACTTGACCCGATATGTTTACTCGCCATGCCCCAATCGTTCCAAGACAACCTTCATCATGTCTACATACGCTGTATCCCCGAAGGGGTTTGCGGCCTGGTAGGCACTCTGCATTTCCCCAAGTCATTAAGGGTGCAATATAATGACACCATCGCTGCGGCGGCCACTGTGCATTCTGTGCTACTCTCTCAAAGATAACAAAGAAATGCGCTGGCTCTTCCCCTGATGTGTATTTCTGCAGGACGGTCGCCGGCACCTGGACTTGCCTCCTGGCGTTGGCTGCCTCCAGCAACTGTGTTTGCTGCATCTGCAATGCCTGCTGAAAGGCCTGTCAATCAGCCTAAGCCTGTTCACTCTGTACTTGTAGTGCCTGCTGTAGTTGGTGTTGACCTTCGCCCAAGACTTTTAATAATGCCTCCATGGCGTTCTCTTCCCAATCCCACTGCTGCCACCACTTGTTGCCGGCTGGGATTGGCCAAGACAGACCGACTCAGAGAACCTTCAAACTCAGGTTTATTTTGTTGTACAGCTCAAAATAACAGTTAATTACCTGTCAGTTCAGACTGGGGTGGTGGTTAACTCACTGGGACACCCTGCTCCTTGGCCGGTCTCATATTTATCTGGACAGTTCTATATGTCTGTCCTGAACTCTTCAGGTCTGGGTAGACCTCCCTCGGTAGCGGCGTTCAGCGTACTTTGCTCCTCTGCGTTCTCCTGTGTCCCTGGTATGCTGGCGAGCACACCCGCTACACTCCTCCCTGTCCGGCACCGATGACACACACAAATATGCAATAGTTAAAAAAAAAAAGACTTCGGCTCTCGGTAGCGGCATTCCGCATCAGCTACTGCTCGACGGCTGGGGACCTCATGCTCCGGTTGTACCGGCTCCTGGCTGCCAGCACGACTCCGACCTTAGTTCCTTTAGTTCCTTTTTGCCGGCGTCCGTCTCCGGTTCCCTCTCACAGTTTTCCTCCTCCAGCTTCCTCGCCGTCATACCTCTCGCCCCCTCCTCCTCATGAACACAAAAGAAAGTAGTCCTTTTATCAGGCTCTCTGCCTCACCCCCGTCCCGCCACCTGTTACTCCCATCTCCCTTCTCTGGCTGCCGGCCTGTCCCTCATTCCCCTTTATCCTCTTAACCTGCTGTCCCACTGCTGCCATGCTCTGCCACCCCCGGAAATTCCCTGTAAACGCCTTTTCCTTCACACACAAGGAAACTTTTTTTGCAATTGTTAGGAAATGTTCTCTTTTAAGCAAACTTTCCTCCGTATTCTATGGACCCCCAAACTTTCTGCTTTTGTTTTACACCTTGTCCTGACTTTTTACAGTTAAATGAATCCTTCAGCTACACTCCACTGGCCTTGTGGTTCATTTGTTATGGGGAAACTGACAAGTCCTTCATATTGTCATTACTGGAAAACTGTTTCCCATTTGACCTTATCTGTTTGGGTAACGTTTTCATATTGCACACAGCACCTTACAGTGCAGTGGGGATACTTTTGTATCACCCTTGACTCCCACAATCAAGGGATTTCTTATCCGAATGTATGACAAGGCCGAGAAAAGAAAGACCTTTTCTTGACTCTGTTTTAAGTTTCTTAACTTTGTGGTAGGGTCAAGTAGAGTTAGGTTTGGACCGAGGACATTTTTATTTTGGGACATCCTGATGACAGACAAGCACGATTAGCAGAGTGATCGCTTCAGCAATAGGGAAAGTTAGGCATTTGTACTTAAGTTCATTAAAGCTCGTTCAAAATGTCCGTAATGTGTTGGACTCATTTTTTCCGACTGTTAGGCAGAATCCTGTGCAGTGCCCTTAGGGACCACTACACACAATTAAGACTACAGGTGGCAATACAAGTTTTACCTTTGGTACAGGCCTCTACTACTATGTTAAATTGGTAGCAGTAGCGGAGCAGCCAGGCTTATCTCAAGAGTATATGAGCAGTAGCAGAGATTACACAAAGGAACCACAATTACTGTGACTCAAGCAAACACTGACTCAAGGTGTCAGGTAAAAAATATAAGTAAATTTATTTTTAAACCATCTGTAAAACACACTTCTATTAATTCAAAACCACACGTGAAACACACTACAAACAACCAATTCACTTGGCACAGTATAACTCAAAGTACCCTATGTTTTAACGGACTGGTGTTACGAAACAGAACACGTTACCGTGAATACAATTGCGATCACTTTTTGACAGTTCGGTCTACTAGATAAACGCGTATCCGTGGCAAGAAATGCTACCGGGGCAAAAACACACTTAGCACCCGAGACACCCAGAGCGAGTTGGGGGCAACAATCACAGGCAATATGTTGGTTAGGCAGACAGAATCGAAGCATACACATAGACAGAAATGCAAGAGTCAAAGGGCCGGAGCCAAAGTCAAGTGACACCGGGTGCCTGTTTTCGAGGATCACAGTCGGACAGTTCGAGATTCAAAGTTGCCAAGAGTAGTTTGATATTGTCAAGGTACGGAAGCAAAAGTTATAAGAAGGAGGGAAAAGTAAGGATAAGCCTTAAAGTAGAGAACTGGGTATTTCACCCAAAATTCCTCAAACAGGACACAGTACCTTTCTCAAAGAACAAAGCTGGTGCCACGGCAGTTGTTCCTGTTGGTTTCCTGCAGACCCACGCTTTCCTGCAGCTTCAGCACAAAGGACGACGATGAGGGGGTCCGCACCACACAGGGATGAGGCCAGCAGCAGCGACAATGAATAAAAGGTGCGCTCCTTAAAAACAGGAGAGGTTCTTCAGGTGGCTATCTGGACCACTACAGCAGTGTGCAGCGATTTCGACCATGAAGGCGACCTCTGGCTGAAGACGATGAGCTGGTTATCCCCACCAGGCTCAAGGGAAGAAGACTCCGGACTGGATGATCTTAGTTGTTGAAGAGTAGATAGCTCAGGACTGCAGCAGGGCATCAACGGTACGGGGTAGTTGCAGCAGTCGACCTCTCCTCCACTTCTCTTCGGTTCCTTGTAGTTCCAGTGGCGACTGACTTCCAGCCCAAGAGACCTGCCTTTTATGCGAAAATCCCCCATTCACACAGCCTGGCTGTCAATCACCCAGCAGAGGGGTTGTCCAGCCCGGACAACCACCTTGCCCAATCATGACAAAGTGCGACTTGGGTTTCCTAGGATATCCTGTGCAGGGGGTGACTACACCCCTCCCTCACATTCAGCCCACCTAGACACCTTCAGGAGGGCTTCTAGGTAGAAGCCCGCCAAAAGACAGTGAACAAAGAAGGCAAACCTGGTTTGCCGCGCAGAGTAAAACACAAGAAGGAGTTTAACAAAAAGAAATGGCGAATGAACCGCACCGGAGCCAAACGAAAAAGGATTTGGTCAAGCGGGTTTAAGTTTGAGGCTAACACAATAACCTACAATATTACCACGGTTATATAAGATAACCGCGGTAGAAATTTAGGGTCGATACCACTGCCACCAGCCATACCTAAATGTTAAGAGCGAAACAATGCTCTAGGAGGTACAGATAAAGAGTTAAGAGTTAACCCTTCCAGCACTCTATGTAACATGCTGTGTAATGGATCTGTGGTGACATTTGACTAAGTAAAGTTAATGGTAACTTTATCCTTTTCTGGGGGACAGTAGTCACCTCAGAAATGGTGTCAGTGGGAAGTCTGAATGACAACCCTGTGTCACTGCACTGAAGGTGCTGTGTGACGCACACAAGAAAGGGGCTACTGAAGTGGTGTACTCCAGAGCTCACAATCTTAAAAAGGTAAAAGGCACATAGCAAAATAGGTGTAAGAGTGGGGGAAAAGCTCACACTCTTAACAAGTGGAAAGAAATAAATCCAGAGATCCAGCAAAGCTGCTGAGGGACTCACTAGGTAAGGGAAATTAGCCATAGAATGAGAATTCTCCCCAACACCGACCCACCAAAGCTGGTACATGAAGTTCAGTACATACCTTTAATCAACCTTAATGTGTTGACTCTCAGGCCTGGAATGACTCATAGGTGGCATAAGTAGTGCTGAAACATTGGTTTGGTTCCTTCTATCAACTGTGATGAATCCAGTGGAGTCATCACGTTTTCCCCAGAGGTGACCTCCCGTGAGGCCTGGGGAAGGCAGCCCCACTACCTGATCCTGACCCTGCGGGTGGTTATGATGTCGGAGAACTTGGGAGGAGACATCTACCAGGGTGATATTGGTGACTTTGCAGGAGAAAACGTGTTATTCCCCCTTTACCATGTGGACGGCCATACGATGCCCAAGAACTTAATGGCCCGTTGTCAGTTGACAGTTCCTCCCGAGAGAGAAAGTCAAGAAACCACTTTAAACTTCTTTGGTCAGAACCCCACCTTTGACCCAAACACCCACTACCCACATATGGCACCCTTTGTTTCAGGTATACCCTTATGTAAAATCCCCAATATAAACCACTTAAGAGTCAATGCATACATACCATATTTTTCTAATCTACCTTTATGTGAGAACCCTAAGAAAAAGCACTTGTTAACACATACACAGCACTTTTTGTTTCCAAAATGTCATTATGTAGAATCCCGAGAAAAACCATTTAGGAGTTAAGTCTAATAACTACTATGGACTGAAACTGCTATAATCACTCGGACACTGTGACGAGGAGGAGGATGAAGGAGTGTATGTAAAGTAACAGGAGCCAGATCACAACACGCAGACAGAGAACGCTACATTCCCAGCTGTAGCGCGTGAAGCACACAGGAAGGCTTGCTCGCACGGAAATGGCCACTGGACCAGAAGAGACGCAGGCGAGCAAAAAGGGTCACAGACACATGGGGAGCTGCAACAGTGCTCCAGTGGGTTGGACTGCTCGCAGAGGTCGCACTCTTCAGGCCAGAACGAGCGGGGAAGTCGGTGTGATACAACAGAGCTGCACGGGACACTGGTGGGGTGTCCTCACTTGCCACAGTGGAAAGCGGGTGAAGAAGCGGTTTCCGCAGAGCCACAATCATGACAGAAATGCTGGAAATGCCCGGTGAGTCTGTCCAAAGCAGCTCTAGACCCCAGGGCGTTCCAACAAGCGCAGCAAGATCAGTTGTTTGAAAATTACTAGATTACTGATAAGATAAGATGCAAAGTTCATATCCTATAAGAAGAAAGTTTGAATGCAGAGAAGAAAACGTTAGAAGAATGCTTGAATACAGACAATACAAAGAGAAAACCTATCCCCAGTTCAATACAGATGCATTAGATGCCAGTGTAGGGGAGCAATTGCTAACAAAGATAGATGGACCAAGTGTTCATAGTATGTTAGACGTATACAGTCAAAGAACTGAGAATCCTGTAAGTACTGGCAGGGGAGTATACCAGGTAAAATGAAAACCCATAAAAGAAGGCCTGGCAAATGAGTACACCAGGCAATTGAGATTGAATACAGATTCCTGGAAGGGGAGTATACCAGGCAATCTACAAGTTTACAAGTCGTCTAAAGAAATACTGCTACAGAACTTGATTAATTAAACAAGAACGTTGTGGGTTCAGAGAAGGCCCACACGAACTGTAATTTAAAGTGGCACTTTTTGCTATCCTGTTTAAAGAATCCAGGGGAAGGTAACCACCCTCTAGATCCAAGGGTCTTTTCCTTGGAGGACATTGGAGTTATTCCGATTCTTTTGATTTTTGAAATTGTTTTGCTAACATTAAGACAAATACAATTCCTTGTTTTATCGTGTTAGTTTGAGTGTCAGGGCAAGGCATTTTGGACACAAGGTTGATTTATTATTTATGGAAATCCTGACACAGACGGATCCTTCATTTTGCTTTCTAGCTAGGGGGAGTCCTCTTTAGAATAGGGCTAGAAAGGCATTCTTCCAACCTTTTTTCCTTTAATAAAAAGTCTTTGGTTAAAAATATGAACACCTTGTGTCCGCCTCTAATTGTTGACCTCTCACACAACCCACCACCTTCTTCTGGTACTGCCTGCTAGTCTATGTAAAGCATGTGAATGCAGATCCACATCCTCAGAAGACAAACATTACATACCTGTTATCCTCTTCTGGATGCTTGTATCTGCTTAGATCCGTTTTATCATCATTGAGGCAGAGCATGTGTGATGCCATCCAGGCTTCGATAGTTTGGTACGCTTGTTTCAATGAGGCAGAATCGGTGGCGTAGTCGCCAGTCATCGGTAGGAGTAGCTGCGTGTTGTCGGCGTAGTTGGTTTGAGATTCCCTGGGCGTCGAGTAGGTCAAAGTGGCTTTGTGAAGATATTGTACAGTGTTGGTGACACGCAGGAGCCTTGTGGGACAACACAGGTGAGCGGGGGGGGCTGAGGCAATGGCGGAGAAGACTCTCATTGGTCTGTTTGATAGAAAGGAGATCCAAGGGGTGGCTTTGGTAGAGAATTGGGCTGAGGTGAGAAGGTGCTGGCATAGTATTTTGTGATCCACCAAATCAAATGTGGCTGAGCGATCAAGCAGTAAGATGGGGGCAAGTTTGTCGCCATCTTTAGATTCGTCAAGTTGATTTTTTTATGTCCAGTAGGGCTGTTTCCGTCCCGCGGCCTGGTCTGAAGCCAGATTGTCGCAGGCCTAGAAGGTTGTTGGATTCCAGGTGATGTTGGATCTGCAGATATGCTGCTCTGTCCAATATTTTCAGTAGGAATGGTACCATGGTGATGGGGCAGTAATTGGTAGGGATGTCAGTATAGTGTGGGTTTTTTCAAGAGTGGTAGCACCCCGGTGTCTTGTAAATTAGCTGGTACAATGCCTTTGGAGAAGGAGACCTTGATGAAGGGGGAAATGAATGGCACTAGAGCTTCTGCACAGGCTTTGATGACTGGGGCAGGGCAGATGTCCCTAGGGCTAGTATTACAGGAACGCCCCTTTTTTTTTTAAATCGTAAATAAATTGTGATACCGCATACCAACTACTAGATTTCTGCCTATGCAACGCATGTGAATCTAAACTGACCAAGCATCAGAAGACGATTACAGGTATGTAATGTTTGTTGTATATATACTTTCCCTTATTGTGTGTTATTGCCTTTTACTTTGTATATTTTTACCAACCTGAACCGGTCTTGAAAGTATAGCCATGACTCCTCTGCCACATTTACCCCTTGAAGAATCGGGCAGAGAAGGAGAGAAGTCCTGCAACCCAGGTGTCAATTGATCTTCCTGAATCCTAAATATAGGATCTAGGAAAATCCTTATAACACCTTCTTGACCATTGTTTTTTGATCTTGGACAAATCACGTAATCTGCTTGTGCTTTGGTTCTCTTATCTGCCAAATGATTTTGTTTTTCTCATCAATTGACCTTTATGGACATTAACGGATCACTATAACATTTTCATATTTTGTGTTAGTTGGAGATAACCTACTTACCCATGTGGCACTGTCGATGATCTTGAACAGACACCTGTAGTTAGCTCAGTGATTAAAACTGGTGCTAGCTAGGGTTTGAGGAGCAAAAAGGAATTCCCACAATGTGAGGAACTTCATATAAGCATGGTTTCTTGTTTGAGTGCATGTTCTATGCATCTGCTTTGAAGTAAGACTACATGAGAAATTGCAGTAAATGACCACAGTGCAGAGACGTTTTATAACTTCTCCTGTTTTACAACCATTCTGGCTCCCTGGATTTGCCTTACGTATGAAGTCCTTCAGCCTAATCCTTGTGACCTAGCATCATTACATCTACACATTATAATCTTTTGGAATCCGAAATTGAAACTGACTTATGGTGCATGCTTTCAGCCTTTGCAGTGCCTCAAAGTTTTAACAATGAGTGGCTGGAACCCTCCACCTGGCAACCGAAAAATGCATGGAGACTTGCTCTACCTGTATGTGATCACCATAGAGGACCGGCATGTGAGCATCACCGCTTGCACACGAGGATTCTACCTAAACCAGTGAGTATGTGGCTCCTGTCCCCAGCTCACTAACAATGTTTGCATTCTCAAGCATGCAGTTGAGCGAGAGATCACAACATTTGGCTCCATTCAGAAGTATTGATAATACAACCCCACACAAAATAATTGTTGTAATGTGTTGATCTTTTATGTGATTTAATTGGTAATAAACAGAACAATGTATTTGTACTTGTATCTCAAACTGCATTCTTACACACCACTTTTCAATTGTAGAAAAATAGTTAGCACAAATGTTTGCAATTGTAACTAAGGGGTACACGTTTAAATTTGCCAGCTACTAGACTGACGTAAAATATTATTCTTTTTACTGCCGTGGCCCAGATGTGACCAACGCTTGCTCTGCAGAGAAGTTGGAGCCCCCAAGAGCATTCCCCAGTGCCCTACCCTATTCCCATTGAAGCTATTACAGTTAGAGGCAAGCTCCGCATGGGCAGGTTTCTGAAGTCTTAGGAGGTTAAACCTTGACAAATTAGTGTGCCCTGATGACACTGACTGCCCTCAGTGTCCATTGCCCAGAAGCATACATCGCTCGCTCCGCGGAGGGGCTGGAACCCCATCCCTCGATACTTTCCATCTGATTCTGCCCACATCAGCCATTAATTACAGCTACAGGCAAACTCCCCATTTGCTGCAACAGTTAAGCTTATATCCTTAACCCAGATGTCCCATGGCCTGAAATCCTTTGCATAGGCCATTATTGTTACGGGTAACAGCTGTTTGTCTCGGTTCAGACCTCAACAGTCTTGGTGGTGGGTGGGGGAGACCCTTTCTCAGTTACAAAACTGCTGTAGAGCTCAGCCTTCTAAACCCACTATCGTTTCTACTCTGCTGAAGTATTGCTTTCTTGAATGTGAGTGAGTGATAACATTTTTTGGTATCCATGGATTTTGGTCACCTATGGGCTTGCATGTAATGCAAAACTGCATTTTTGTCACTGGTGGCAATGCATTGAATATCTAACTATATTTGGTTGCCGAAGTGCCTGCATCCACTGTCTTATTTCTTGTTTGACCTGCTCCCCTTCCTTCCCTCGTGGCTGGGATTGCCTGCATTCGTAGGCAGGTAGGGAAAAGTTGAATGCCAAAAGATATCGGTCAGGTTAAGGAACTTTTCAAATGTTTTGGAAGCCTTTACATGCATGAGTCCATCTACGCACAGGCACTCAAGTGACACTCTGCGTCACCAACCACTTCACCCAGTTCCTGTTTTTTCCGCCTGCTAGGCGGGTTGGGATTTACTGTGCCCTGTGACACCCGCATTTTGTGGGTGTTGTGTCTAGCGGTTTCCTTAGTTTTTATTATGATTGGTATTTTTTTTTGTACTTCCTTACATTGACATGCCTCCCTCCTGAAGTGCCTGCCATACTACAGCTTACAAGCAGTGTATCCAGTGTAGGAAGCAGTAATAGGCACCCAACTAACACAAAGCCTACGTCCGGTGTTAAGGAATCCTTCATCCAGTGAGTTCTTGCGTTTTCTGTAGCTGAATTCGCATGAGTTCTCTTTGAAGTAGTCCTCTTTACATGTCAGAATTGGGACTGTTACCAAAGGTGACCAAAGAATTTGCAGGACCAGGAAGGATGCTGATCTTTTGAAGAGGGAGACCATCTCTGCCCGTGGGTACAGGTATCAGCAGCCGCCTTCGGTACTGAAGTGAAGACTCTACCCCCAATTTCAGGGTCTTCACAGGTCCATTTAGGGTGAAACCCCAGGTGAATGCACCCATGAGTGGGAGCCAGTCATTACCTCATGGTGGGAAAGCACGAGTATCTGTTGGGGTGGGGACGTGTCTAGACAGGATTCCGGCCTCTCAGCACCGGAAGATCTGTCCAAGCCAGACGAAATTGTTATGGTACCAAGAAAAAGCTCTGCTACCTCAGAGCAGTGCTTCCCTGTTCGGTGCTGATCAGGAGTGTTTTGCTCTATCTGGCTCGATTCAGTCCCTACCGGAACCTCTGGTAAAGTGACCTCATTAGTACCCCATTCAGTTACTAGTGTTTCTTCCGAGTCCCTTGTGCTGAGGAAAGCTCTCCCAGTAGGTACAAAGTGTGGTAGTAGTATGTCCAAGAAGACACCCTAAGACAAAGAAAGTGTTGACGGAGAAACCTAGGGGATCTATTTTGTTGCAATTTGACCATTCAGACTCTGGAAACCTTATTTAGAATTCTGAGCTTTTTGATTTTAGCAAGTATTTTACCATTCCTCCAGAGGAGCTTTATAGTACTCCAGTCAGATCTAAAACATCAGGGTTTCCACCTCTGTTCTCTCCTGATAACCAAGAGGCCCCTTTATCAAAAGCCCAGGTTGCCCCATCGGTCCCTAGGCATTTAGAGTTTAATATTTACGGTCCTGAACCTCCATCAGTTCTTATTGAGTTGCATGATGGGATGAATTGATCTTCAATCTCTATGCGGTTAGAAGAGGATCAGGCTGAACCCTCAGCTATGGTTGAAGGACATATCTGTAACTGCTTTTGAAACAAGCTTTCAAAGCATTGTTTTATGAGTTTTAGCTTGAAGGATTTAAAATAAAGATGGGTCCAACAGATATTTCACTATCAGATCCTTCTACTCGGGTGAACATAACTTCGCTTCCTCCAAATAAAAAACAATGTGTCAATTACCCTGATGCAGACAATGATGAGGAACATCAATCTAAATCCACTTAAAACATCGATTTCTGAAATGCTGTCCAAAGCAATGCAAGTTCTGTAAATATTTCCAGCATACAAACCTGAAGCTTCAGAAGTGTTTGCGATATGCAGCGGTCAAAGGTAGTACTACCTATCGAAACTTTTGAGCAGACCCTATGGCATAGGACCAAGCCTCATTTAGATTGAGCAATTGTTTGATTCCCGTACAAAGATCCCCAAGGAGGAGCCATTGGGGCCAATGGGTAATATGCCTGCTCAATCCACAGTAGTATCTGCAGCCTAGGAAAATCAAGAAGAAATCTTATTTGATTGCACCCCTGCAGTTGAGGCAAAACAATGCAGCTACAGGGTCTGGTTTCAGAATTCTCAACTAAGAGAATTTAGAGAAGTTTATTGAATTATTTCCTCAAGATCTTGTAGTTGAGTTTGCCGTCCAGATTTCAGAAGGTCGGGAAGCCGCATTCCATTAACTTCAGGTCATTAAGAACATGACACACCATGGCAAGGATCATGGATTTTGCTAACATTGTTGGACCCATCAACTTAGTTTTTACAGAAGTACAAAGCTAGAGTTATGCCTGCGAAATCATTAAGTTCGATCTCTACTAAAATGGACTGACCATCAGAGCTATCAGTCAAGCCTTGTCCATCATCGGTAAATGGCTTGGCTACCTCAGCCTCCGAGTCGCACTATGCATCTTTTAAAAATAGGAGGCTACACCTCCAGCTCCATCCACTAGTAAGCTAGTAATCTAAAAAGTCTGTTTAATTTAGACTCTGGGATGTTTGATAACCGTTTCGATTCTCATCAAGGAATATACATCACTGGTTGCAGGGAAAATGTTCCAATTTCTCCATCTTTGAAAAACCTTACTCAATGGCAGTTGGATTTTGATCATAATTCATATGTTACTCTTTAGCTCCAAAAAGCATCTCCGGAGCTTCTCAGAGAGATTTTAAAACTTCTCTTCTTGGAGGAGTAGAAGTGGTTCCAAGAGGAAAGATTTCAGGGTTTTTATTCTCACTATTTTATAATAACTTTTGAGATAGATTTCCAAAATCGACAATGGGGGTTGATTTTGGGAGGCCAACCTATTATGGTGAACAGAAAAGACACTCCTGTCTAGCAAATCCCGTTCAATTAGGTAGCGTAGCGGCAGAGTTTACCCTCAGGAGGGGCGTGAGAGTGGTCTAGGACTAAATGATCACACACAGCACTTTAAAATACACAATAATCAATGAAACCTTTAGGTAAGTATTGTCACAAAGCTACTATAAAATGCCTTTCTCCAGCATGACGTCTGGCATGGATTCACATGCTCATGAATATTCCTGTCGTCAGTCTGGGGAATCTCAGTAAAAGAAAAAACAGTTCAACTTTCACTTACAAACTGTATTTCTCCTTTAAACCAATCACTGTCCTCTGAGTCGTACTGACCCCATCCAATGACAGTCCTCTCCCTAAGCCCCAACTCTGGAAGCCATTTTTACTGCATGTTTCAGTGCTGGAAGTCCTTGAGTTTCTTTGCGAGCTACTTCTACATTTTTTGTGTGTTTTCGATGAAAAAAGGTTCTATTTGTGTTCCGAAAGATCTGTGTGCTCTCTTCTGCATCTGCTGACAGCAGGGATCCATTATTGATGAATTTTGGTGCCCCTCAAGGGTGGAGATCGTCGAAGATTCTAGAAGGCCTTCGGCCCTACTTCCACCCTCTGACCATGACGGAGGAGGAGGGGAAGGTCCCACTTCAAGCCCTGCACAAGTGCGGGCTACAGAATGTTTGTGGAAGATGAGCACCTGCAATGTCTCTATTGCCTGCATCCAGACCATAAGAAGGTGTAGTGCGAAATATGCCTTGGGTTCTCCAAGAAGACAATGAGGGACAGGCACAGTAGATTGGCGGCGTGGCTTAACGCTAGGGCCTCTGCCACGTGCTCCGAGCAGGGTCATGCCTCACCCAGGACCTGCCGGTCCGAGGGTGAGGTGTTCTAAGTCCTTTAAGGGCGCCTCATCCGTGGGGTCCCAAGACAAGGCCAAGAACCGCAAGTCCAAGTCAAGTGGGCTCGCTGCGGAAGCGGATCCCAAGGTGGATAGGGTGCGATCGACATCACCCTCTGCCTTCTTGGAAAGGAAATTAACTACCCCAGCTAAACTGCAGGAGAAGTCAGAGAAGTGACAGACGGAGGAGAAGGCAGAACTCCCCAAATAGTACCAATCGGCACAGACAAAGACTTTGCCGACTAAAGTTAGCGGTGGCTGCTATCACGACTGCTAAGGGAGCTGACCCTGTTTAGGTAGTCCCCGCAGCACAGAAGGTATCCCTGCATGTTAGGCAGAATCCTGTGCAGTTCCCTTAGGGAGCACTACAGAAGATTAAGACTACAGGTGAGAGCAATAAATCCCCTTTGGTATCAGTCTGTACCACAAAGATTTAGTTGGTAGCTGTGACTAAGCAGTCAGACTTATCTCAAGAGGGAGATGAGCAGTATTCAGGGTTTACACAATAGGCCTTCAGTACTATGGAACAAGGAAACATTGACCAAAGCTTTGTAATAAAAAGAATATATATATTTGTTTTATACACTTCTAGTTAAACATATCTAGCACAGTTAAGCAAGTTAAATTAGGTCAAAGAAAGTATACACAACTCCCTAATTAAATTGTAGACAAGTTTGCGCAAGAGTGAAAACTGAGCAAAACGGCACATTGTAAATCAAACACAAATGGCACTCTAGCAATTTCTCACAAGGGAGGGAAAACACAAGTTAAACAAAAATAACCTTCTTACACCCCTATCAACACTTCCCATATGTTTGTGAACCAGTTTTAAGCAAGACAGTGCATCAGTATAAGAAATACTTAAATGAAAACTGGCATTTCACAAGGTTTAGAAGTGGGGAAGAAAGGGTAGTTATAAGAAGTAGGTGCATCCATACAGTTCTTGTTGAGAAGCAAACTAGAGAAGGCAGTTCTAACAAATTTAGCCAGAGTCAGTAGGCCTGTGCCAGAGTCTGTGGTACAGGGCAAGGGCCCAGGAGCAAAATGTTCTTGTAGCTGCAGTCAAGTCTTTGGTTAATGATTTTGAAAAGGAGGATGGAGAAGGTGAAAGACAATGTTAAGAGATGGGGGCGGCCAACCCAACAGGTAGGTAAAGGATTTAAAACACCTTTAATTCTACCGCGAAAAAGGGTGGCCTGACGGAACAATGCACCTTTAAATGCGGTGGTGGTTGTTCCTGGTAGTTCCTGCAGTTCGGGGGATCCAGCAGAGAGGGAGAGAGGCTCTCGTCGTGGAGGAAGGTTCGAGTTACTGCACTTCCCAGGGATGAAACCAGCCGCAGTGCTGCCCGACGAATAAAAAGGTACGCTCCTTTAAATCGCAGTCCGGGTGGACTGGTGCCTGGCTAGCCGGCCTCAGAGTACAGGGTACTGGCGATTCAACCAAGGCAGGTCCGAGTGTGTAATTGGCAAAGTGGTTGGCCCCACCAGCTCAAGGGAAGAAGGCTCTTTCGGATGAAGATCTTCTCTCGTCATGTGGAGAAAAGTGGTGAGACGCTGCAGCAGGGCTTCACCGGTGGTTCAGTCGTTGCAGGGGTCTTTGGCTACTCTCCTTCGGCTTCTTAGTTCCAGCGGTGGCGTCTTGCTCTTCCAGTCCTCAGGACCCTGCTTTTATGCAAAAGGAGCCCCATTCATACAGCCTAGCTGCCACTCGCAGTGGAGTGGTCATCTTGGCGGGAGACCCTCCAGCCTATCAGGATAGAGTGTGACATGGGTTGGGGTCCAGGGGGTCCTACTCCTCCTCCCACACAACGGACCCGCCCCAGACTCTGTGGTGCCAAAAGGAGGGCTTCTTGGCAGAAGCCTGCCAAAAGGACGAACAAAGGATCCCCGACCTGGGTTAGGAGTTTAGAGAAAGATACGAGAAAGAAGTTATATTAAAGTTCTGGCAAATAAAACCCACCGGAGTAAAGTTAATATTAAAACACACCGGCGGTATGTTAGAGGCTGTCGGAAAATGTGGTCGCCTTGAACAATGGGAAAATCCCATAGGAAAATATTTGCGGTCGAATATTTATGGTAGTAACCACTGCCACCAGCCAGAAACTTTTGCGAGAGGGACTCTACGGTACCCTCTCGAAAATGAACATGAGGGAAAAACTATTAACCCTTCCCAGTACCTCCATAGTAAGATGGGTTGTACTGTTTAGTTCACAAAAATTGACTAGTAAAGTTAGTGGGGACTTTACCTGCCCTGGGAGGCAGTTGTCAGTCCCAGGGTATGGAGTCTATGTTTGGGGGTCGCTACGACACCCTTGTGTCACTGCACGGAGGGTGCTGTGTAACACATGTAAATAAAGATGGTTCCTATGGAGGTGAGAGAAACCCCATAGACATTAAACACAAAAATAGCCTCGAACACACATAGCAAAAAGGTCTAAGGGTGGGAAAAAAGTCTCACTTTTAGCAGGAAAAAGAAACAAACCCTTCAAATCCAGCAAAGCTGCTGGGGGACTCTATAGGTAAGGGAAATTAGCCATAGAATGAGAATTCTCCCTAACACTGCCCCCAAAGCGCGACAACAATGCAGTGACTTTGGCAAAGTCTGCTGGCATGCCAGAAGGTGGGAAACCGGCTCTGGCCCCGGTTTAAACTCCACAGGGGGTAAACACGGGGTGGGGCAGACGAGGAGGCCCCAGAACAGCACTTCTCAGGCCGTGGCCCAAGCCGTGGATGTCTCGTCCACAGACAATTACGATCAGGAGTCCTTGCATACTGTCCACAATGATGTGGACGACGGCGGCCTGGGGCCTAGTTTTACCGATCCCGCCAACTCAGCCGAGGCATTCTCCGTGGGCATTCTGTCGAAACTGCACGCCTTGGTGTCAGCGATACAGAAGAGGATGCCCCAGGCCAGGTTCCGGTGGTCCCCAAGTCCCTGTTCAACCTCCAACGAAGAAGAGGAAGCGTCATCCAACGCCCCCATTTCAGCCTCCACATCCGCGTCCGGCCCGTCTCCACTAGCCGATCCAGACACTGTGACAGATACGGCTACGAGTACAGACAAGGATATCGTTGCAGCGTATGGCGAGTCTCTGCATGTGGATGCTCCACCTAGTGCGTACCCACCAGATGAGGTGGGGACTTTCCACTCCATGATCTCCAGAGCCTCAGAGCTATTCCAGCTTTTGCCAGAGGAAACCAGGAAGGAGGGTTTCTTGTACCAGACCCGCGAGGCCAAGAGGAAGAAAATCATGGCGGTACCCCTTCTGGACGACATTTGGGAAGCGGGCCTAGCCCCCATGAAGAATCCTTGCACGGCTCCATCCAAACGGGATAGGCTGGAGAAGAAGTATCGGGTGCTGGACTGCTGCACCCAAGTGCCTGAGGTCTCCATCACTGGATTCGGTTGTATCAGTGGCTGCGAGGGTACGGTCAGCTAACTCGTCGTCTTCAGTCCTTCCTGACAGTAAGGGGAAGAGGATGGACGCCATGGGAAGGAAGGTGATTTACACCGCAGTGTCCACTATCAAGGCGGCCAAAGCACTGGTGATCCTAGGCAGGAAGGGGAAGTAGTGTCTGATCACGCCATCACAGTAGCATTTGACGTCGACATGGGGTTCCGGCAGATGGGGAACGGTGTCTACCTTCATCGCCAAGGCTGGATGAAGGCCACGAATTTCCAGCAAGAGGTCCAGGCAAAGGTGTGAGACATGCCTTTTGACGGAGAGAACTTGTTTGGGAAGGTCGTCGATGAGTCCCTACAGGCCTTCAAGGTGGATACAGAGACGCTGCGTGCCCTGGGAACCCTATAACAGCACGGCTTCTCCAGGGGAAAGCCAAGCAGGTCTGTCAAAGGTTTCTCCTCTTCGTACCGTCAGCCCTCCAAATCCATAACACAAGAAGCCTACAGAGGCTGTTCCCAGGCCTCCGGTACCGGAGGACAGTGTTGTCGCCTGCAGGAAGCCAGCGCCAAAGTAGGCCTCAACTGGCCGGGATGTCAGGCCCCTAAATGTGCACCCTGGTCGGAGGCCGACTGAAGAGGTTCGTCAGCGAGTGGAAGATGATCACCACCGACAGATGGGTGCTGGACACTCTCGCAGGGACGGAAAACCCTAGAGTTTCAATGCAGGTGTCCGCGGATCCCTCCAATTACTCGTCAGGAGCAGCACATCCCTCAGCTCCTGGAAGAGGTACAGGCCATGCTACGAAAAGGGGCGATAGAGCTAGTTCCCCAATGACACTGGGGCTCCAGAGTCTATTCCAGATACTTTCGGGTCAAAAAGAAGACAGAGGGCTGGAGGCCCATCCTAGACCTGTGCGTCTCAACAAATACTTGAAGTCCCAGAAGTTCAGGATGGTCACGTTGCAACATGTGCTCTGCCAGCTGGAGGAAGGAGACTGCTTGACGCCACTGGACCTGGAGGACGCCTATTTACACGCCGCCATTCACAAGAAACATCGGAGGTTTCTGCATGTCGTAGTGCAGGGTCAGTACTACCAGCTCAAGGCTCTGCCTTTCGGATTGAAGTCAGCCCCCAGAGTGTTCACAAAATGCCTGGCTCCGGTGGCTGCCCATCTACGTCTACGGTGCATACCAGTATACCCATGCCTCGACGACTGGCTCATACGGTTCCGCTTGCCGGAGTTGGCTGTGGGACACAGGGAGATGACGGACCAGCTGCTGACAGATTTGGGATTCTCCATCAACTATCTGAAGTCCTGCTTAACACCATTGCTGAATGCGCTGTTCCTACAAGTCAGACTCAGTACAGTGTCCTGTCTGACGTCGCCCTCTGAGGGGAGGGTAGCTGCCATTCAAGGGAAGGTGCAGCGACTGTTGTCGATGAAGACAGCCACGGTGCGGGCCTTGAAGTCATTGCTCGGCATGATGTCCTGCATCTACCTCATCATGCTCTGCAGGTTGCAAATGCGACCTCTATAGGAGTTACTGGATGCTCGCTGGAAAAAGGTGTCCGGAAGCTTCACGGACAAGATCCCGCTCGACTAGTTCTGTCGGGCGATAGGATGGTGGGGCGCCCGCTCCAACATCGCCCGGGGCACAGGCTTACAAAACCCTGCATACCAGGAGACGGGCACCACAGAAGCTTCCCTGGAAGGATGGGGAGCCCACACCGGAAGTCTGCACGCCAGAGGCCTGTGGCTGCTGGAGAAAGGATCTCCATATCAACATCCTGGAGCTACGGGAAGTGTTCTAGGCCCTCAAGTCGTTCCTTCCATCTCTGAAGGGCAAGGTGGTGAGGATCTTCACGGACAACACCACCACCATGTTCGACATCAGGAAACAGGAGGGCACTCTATCGCCAGCGCTTTCCAAGGAAGCGCAGGACTTGTGGCGTTGGGCAGTCGGACAAGAGATGTTCCTCGTCACTCTTCACCTAGCAGGGATCAAGAACACCATTGCAGACTCCCTCAGCAGGGAGTTGCGCTCCTGCCACGAGTGAGAACTTTGGCAGGACCAGGTAGACCGCATCTTCATCAGAGGGGCAGGCACCAGATCGATCTGTTTGTGAAAGCGGCAAACTCCAAATGCTAGATGTTTGCCAACAGATTCCACCAAACGAGGAGCCTGGGGGATGCGTTCTCCGTACCGTGGGATGGGCTGTTTCTGTATGCGTTTCCTCCTTTGCCTCTCCTGCTACGAGTCATCGACACACTCAGACAGTGCCAATGCAGGATAATACTCCTTGCCCCGGGGTGGCCGAGGGAGATTTGGTAACTGGACCTTCTCTAACCTGTCAGCGTCGCCTCCTGTCAAGCTGCATGTCGTTCTGGATGATTTTACCAGCGATGGAGGCGCAATCTTACATCACGACCCAGGATCGCTGAACCGGAGCTCTTGGCTGCTGCAGACCTAGAGTTTGGAGTATATGAGTTGCCAGCGGACTGCAGGGATGTCTTCGCAAAAGTCAGTGCGTTGTCGACATTAAAGTCCTACGGCCACAAGTGGAAGCAGTTCACTATGTGATGCTGATACCCGTTTGAGGGTCACAGCCCCAGCCGTACTTGCTACCATTGGCCAAGGCCGGACTGTTACATGCCTCCCTCAAGATGCATCTGACGGCAATATGCCACTACACCAGGTCTCTAGGAAGTTCTTTTCTTTGGTCTCATCGACTCATTAAGGAGTTTCACAAAGAACTTTTCAGATCTTTCCTGCCGGTGAAGGCTCCTATCCCGGCGTGGGAACTCAACGTGGTTCTGGCGAGGCTCATGGGGGGGCCCCCCTTCGAGCCTATGTATCAGGTCCTCAAGTTCCTCTCATGTAAAACAGCTTTCCTTGTGGCAATCCCCTCTACCAGGAGAGTTGGTGAGATCCAGGCACTATCCTGCAAGCAACCATACCTGGATTTCCACGAATCAAGGGTGGTGCTGCAAATGCACCCCTCTCTCATGCCGAAGGTTCCATTGGAATTCCACCTCAAAAAGCATTTGGTGTTACCTGTTTATTTCCCGAAGCCTTTGTCGCTGGATGAGGAGGCGTTGCATTCGCTGGACGTTGCTCATGCCCTGAAGTTTTACGTGACATGAACAAGAGTTTTCGGAAGACTGCACAACTGTTTGTGAACTTTTGGTCCTGTAAACCATGCAAAGGCCTTGTCCAAGGCTTCCATTTCAAGGTGGCTCTCTGGCTGCATCACCGACTGTCATCGGTTGGTGAACCGACCGATGACTGGCCAACCGAGAGCTCTCTTCCCCCAAAGCAATCGCTGCGTCGACGGCGTTCCTTTCTGGTGTGCCCCTGCTGACATATGCAGTGCTGCTATGTGGAGGTCAATGCACACCTTCACAAAGTTCTACTGCGGCGACAGGGATTCCAGGGAGGAGTCCAGATTCGGCCAAGCAGTTCTACGCAACCTGTTTGCTTGGGGTGAGTCCGTTCCAGAGGCAAGAGTTGTTTGCTTTGTTGAGCCTTGCCACCTCCCGTGATTGTGTAATGTTGTACTGCTGTGTATTCGTTATTCATGAGCATGTGAATCTATGCCAGACTCCGTGCAGGAGAAGGTTTAAGTTACTTAACTGTTACTATTGTTCTCCAGCATGCTTCTGGCATGAATTCACATGCGAACCCTCCCTCCGACCCCTCTGCATCTCTTCTTGGTCATACTGCCACTTTACGTGCTTACCAAATCTGAAGATGGCTGAAAGAGGGGCTTAGGGAGAGGACTGTCATTGGATGAGGGCAGCATGACCCAGAGTACAGTAATTGGTTTAAAGAAGAAATGCAGCTTATTTTACCTAGGATTCCCAGCCTGACGACGAGGGAATATTCATGAGCATGTGAATCCATGCCAGACCATGATGGAGAAAAATAGTTACAGGTAAGTAACTTAAACCATATACATTCTCCATTGGGGGTTTGCAGGAAAATCCTAAAACTTTACCCCAAAGACAGTTAATCAACTGTTTAGCAGAGTAATCAGCAATACCTTGAATTAATGTATCAGGCAAAGTTAGTGAATGGATAGAAAAGCAAACGATGATTCAAGCCTAGTGTAACATTAGAAAAACACAGTAAAACAGTTGAGGGCAGACCTAGCATAAAATCCCTAGCACTTAGTAAATCCACTCCTGAGATGGTACACGGTAGTGCCTTAGAGTCAGCAGTTCCAAAAGTTCTACTGTTCAGGTAGGTTAGCTTTTGCTGCCAGTGGTTCTGATTCAATGTTCCAAAAGCTAGAAATATATAATTTAAGTATCTCTCAGTCCCACCACTCTAGAAAAGGTTTAGGGGTAATCCTAGACCAGACTACCACTGATCTGAGTCAGGCATACGAGAGATAGGGTCGGGACCTTATGCCCATGTAACCCTATAGGGGACGATGGGGGCGGAGGGAGAAACGATTATGTTATTAACTTACCTCTTTTACTTTGATTTTCCCCAAGATCACTTCAGGGTTTCCAGAATCTGTTGGACACTTATTTCGGTGCTTGGTCCAGTTAAGGAAGGATTTGGGTTTGCAGGTGCAAAGTTATTTTCGGATGCAGGATTTGGAGGAGTTTGGTCGCAGTACCTGTGTTACGGTTCCATAGACTAGCCAGCTCATCACCCTTCTGCAGGCCAAGAAAAAGACAACCCATGTACCATTTATGTGCATGTCGTCACACTCACCCATGTGTCTGCAGGGGCGATGGACGAGCCTCCCTTGACCCTGAGTCCTCACTTCCCCTGTTTCACCCGGAGGAATGCCTGTCAAATACAAGGGGTACACTCGGACCAGAATGTCCCCCTATGGGCTTACCTTGATCTTTAGTAGGGTGTGCACTCCATCCTGCATTCGCAGGGGCGCAATTCACTCATGTGATTGGTGCCAACGTCTGTAGGCTGACTTCAGATGCCAAACGCTGTTTTATGCCTTCACAGCGAGGCCGAGTGTTCAAGGCGCCAGTTTCTTCACTGGCTAGAAAGTCATTCCCACACGTGAACGTTGCGCGGAGAATGTTGTGTCCAAAATTGTCTGTATTGTCTTTGTTTGCAGGTATTTTTGTGGGCGAGTAGCGCTGCATGTAGAAGCTAGCTGCTGGTAGGTTTGCGCAGCGCCTTCAATTCGAGCGCGCCTGGTAATGTCTCTCCCTTTCCCTTGCAGGAGGAATTATGTGGTGTTAGCGCCTCGAGTCCGGGTTCAGAGCTACTGGAGACTTGGTGGTTGGGTAAGTATGCACAGAGGCTTTTGGTAAGTATGCACTGCGTAGAGAGGGAGAGCGCAGTGAACTAAGAGTCTGTGTTATTGGGTCGAGCGCAATGAATAATGCCTCTTCTTTCTTTTGTAGGGGTTTGTGCGCTCGTACAACTGACCTGGATTCCAGCGTCGTGGGATTATTCGGTAAGTATGCGCAGCGTTACTGATGTGCGCGTGTTAACGCAGTTCTTCTTTGTTCTTACAGGTGCCGGTGCAGAAGTCCCCTCTTGACTGGAGATAGCTGCGGCGTGGTGTAAGAACGGAGGTTCTTAGGGAGCAGGTAAGTTGAAGCAGAATGATCCGGAGAGGGTAAGCAGAAGCAGGGTGTTCCGGAGCAGGTAAGCAGAAGCAGGATGATCCAGAGCAGGTAAGCAGAAGCAGGATGATCCGGAGCAGGTAAGCAGATGCTGGCTGATCCAGAGTACGGCAAGTGTGTTGCTGATACAGCTCACAGTTAGCAGCACGAAGCACTGGAAGAATCTTGGGTGTTGCTTATATAGCCAGCCACACCCAAACACTAGAGAGCTCATGAATTATCATGCACTTCCTGTTTGGCAACAGGAAGTGGTAACCAGGAAGTTACTGCAAACACTATGAAGGAATGAAAGGAGGGATCTGCTATGGATTCTTTGTGTGCCTATGCCAGGCCTACCAAGCCTCCACCCAGCTTGCCCCAACTACCTGCCTGATACCCATGACACATAAGCAATTCAACAAAAATCAATTAGGGCACGACCAATCAAAAATAATTAATATTGCAAAATGTATTCAACAAATGTAAAATAGGAATGTCCCATAACACAAAATAAAACAAACCAAGGGTTTAGTATAAACAATTTTAACAAACTTACATCAGAATTGTAAGTTAAAGACATTTTACCCCCATGAAGGCCACCCACCAAACCCATTATGTCAACCATCCATCCATATTCTAACTTCAATCATCCAACATGCATTACAAATACCCCAAACGTAAAATACATCATTCCGATTAAAAAGCACGACAGGTGATTGCCCATCAGCGCCATCATAGTATATGCAGAGCACCATTAGTGTGCAGCTTGTGTCAAAACGTGTTGTAAATCTACATATATACTAATTAACAGAGAAACAAAAAAGCAAAGAAACACTTTCTAGCTAATGATTACTAGCATGTGAGACATTTGTTCAAGCCATTAGTTGATGCCAACTTGAGTTTCGGCCTAGGACTGCAGCTTTTTTCGAAGAGTCAGGCCTTTTTCAGGGCAAGAAAGTTTGTTTGTTAGGATGGACAATTATTATTTTCACAATTGTGTGTCTATAGTCGAAGCCACACTCCGCTACTGACTATTGTTGACTCTCTAGCTTCATAGAAATCACTTGCTGTCATAAACCATTCATGATTCCTGTAGTGGTGTTTAGGTGAGAGAGACTTCTATTTGGTTGTTCGCCTGTGAGTGTGGCTCCAGTGAAATTAATCACCCATCTGGTGTTTTCCACAGCTCCACAGGTCTCCCCGGCACCTCCCCTCCCCTCCACTCTCCTGATTGTAACACAGGGACTACCGAATCCTGCTTTGTACCATCGAAAGAGCAGGCGCTGTACTGCTTCTGTTGTGACTAGAAGGCTCAAAATGCAGGCATCTTGTAATAAGCTGAAAATTCTCAATCATCCAAGTTCCAAGGATGCACTAGGAACAGTGATGGCTATAGCCCATGAGACCGCGGGCCACTATACTGGTTTGTCCAAGGACACTTCTGAATGGTCAGCAGGTGCGGATTCTCAGATATGGGTCGAGACTGGTTGTTCCCACTGGTCAAGGGGCTGGAGTACCAATGAGGGTCTTCTTGAGATCGACAGAGTAGCAGTGCTTAACCGGACTTGGCTGGAGGCAATGCTGGTCAGCTGAAATGTTGTCCTCTGGTCTTCAGTGGGCTGCAATTCTTCTTGGCGGTCTGGGCACCAACGATGATCTGAGGAATGCCTCCACAAGTCCTCCTTCTATGCAGGATTGATTGGATTGCTCTGTGTCTCTCATTATAGCCCTCGACCACGCTCGTATCCTCCTGAATTCAAGCCTTACTGCTCTGCCACACTGCTTGAACTGGGTTTGGTTAGTCCTCAGTGTCTTTCCTGATCACAATAATAGCTTGGCTTCTCAGAATTCACCCCCAGGGTAGATGCTGAAAATGCATCTCAACAATTGGTGGCATTGATGGAAGGATGTCTTTGCCACTCAGTGTAGATCCACTGGAGTGATTTGATAATTCTTGATACACAGACCTCTGAGCTTTAAAAGTTGTAGGCCTGTAAACATTACCTACCCTATCTTATATAATGGAAACATTCAATCGTGAAACACTTGCTCTGCGCAAGGTTGAATATTTGAAGAAATTGTGTTCAGAGAAAGGTCTGCCTACTTCTAGTAACAAAAGTTATCTAGTGCATACATTGATGATCAGCAGGTGTCTAGAAAGAGCTTTTGATCTGTCGATAGTGGTGCAGATGATGCTGTGGCAGGGCCTAGCAGTAGTATTAGGCTTGTTGTTGCAACCACAGAAGGTACAAGTGATTCTGATGAGACCTTCAGTCTTCTATCAATACATCTGAAGCTGAGACCCTATATGACTGGAAAATAAAAGAGCTTAGGCTGAAAAGGAATTGAACTTAAGTATATTATAGCTAGGATGTGGGGTCAGACAAAGTTGAGAAAGAAAAGGATAAAGCTTTTAATATGCAACTGGCCAGGCTCAATGGGCCCAGAAGCTCCTTCGGAGGGTCTGGGAATGGTTCTGGTTCCTCCCATCATCCAAGATTTCCTCAGGATCCGTGAATGTTTATTATGACAAGAATTAAATCATAGACTAGTTGACTGCATTTGCTCTTTTCAGGTAAGAAGTTGATGAATCTGACAAAACAGCTTGGCTTCTCAGCAGACTTCCCCAGATTGCTGTTATGGTATTTTTAAACCTGAGAGAAAATATTTTGAAAAATTAAAGCAGGCTCTGCTCTTAAAGTTTGGACTGTCTCCTTTCTAGTGCTTGGAGGTTCATAGACCACAAGGAGAATGTAACTTGGGTCACATAGGTCAATGATTCTCTAAATAATTGTGTGTGGGTAGAAGGCCCTAAAGTAACCACTTTTGAAGGCATGATGAATGTCATGCTGGAACTCCTTTGCTTCATGTTCCCCTGAGCTTAAACCTCATTTGGCTGACTCTAAGGCATTAGATCCTAAGACATTGTCTATTGCTGCTGACCTGAGGGTGTCTCACATGGTGTCCTATAAGGACATGGTAATTTCTAGCTTAGCATGAGGAAGGGAAGAAGCAGAACGAGAAACATTGTGGGACTGCTGGCCATTTAAAAGGGGATACGCCACATGCAGTAAACCTCCCTACATACACAGATCCTCGGAATCCTCTGGTAAACTAAGAGGAGCTGTCCAGAGCATCTTCAATTTAGCCAATGCCCCCCTCAAAGGTGTCCAATAATGCCCCTCACTCTAACAATAAATGGAGAAGTGGTAAGAATTCCTGTAAGTGTCCAGAGGTAAGTTCCTTGTACATTTCTGCTGGGAAATGATCTAAAAAACGTGGGTCTTGCGGGTGATGCAGCAGAACGACTATGTACATGGTCTCAAACAAAGAAAGCTGCCTTAGCCAAGCATAAGGGGAAGTCTAAGTCAAAAGTGAAACGCAAGACTGAGGAATCCAAGGTTCCTGAAAAGTGGGTGGCACCTTTCTCCCCTAATGTGGCTGCAACTTCAGTTGAGGTAACCTGACCAAGTTAGCGTCGATGATGAGGCGCTGCTTGAGCTTCTCAATCCTCAAGAACATCATAAACTGAAAAGTTTACTTCCAGAAGGAAAGCCAAGGTCGGAGCCAGTGCCCATCTCTGGAATGCCTAAGGAGACAGGCTTGTTCCCAATTAGAGGGTAACCACTCTGGGCAACATTGGATATATTGGGGAGCAGGTTTTCTGTATTGTGAATCCATAGTCAAGAGCAGGAGACCATAGGAGGTTGGTGGTCCCCCAGTCTGTGCTGCCCTTCCTCTTGCAGTTGGCACATGAAGTCCCCCTTGCTGGCCATCTTGGGATCAAAAGGACTAAGGAGAGGTATCCATGTATTTCTACTATTCTAAGATGGGAGTCCAAGTAGAAAACTACTTCAAGAGTTGCCCTACTTGTCAGCAGTCTGACAAAAGTGGAGCAACTATCTGCGCTCCATTTGTACCAGTAGTGGTAGGGATCGACATTGTTGGTCCCCTTAATCCTCCTACATCCTCTGGCAGCATATTTATCTTGGTGGTGGTTAACTATGCCCCAGATATCCTGGGGCCCTCCCTCTCAAAACAGTAACTGCTAAGTTAGTTGCAAATGCATAATTTGGAATCTTCAATCTAGGGTTGGTTTATCTAAAGAAATTGTCTGACGGAGGCACTCATTTTGTGTACCTTTTATGCATACCGGGTAGAAGGGGTGTTACATGTCTTATAAGGTTTCATTTCATCTGACTGCCATCCACAGACAAGTTGACATTTTTAAAGATTGAACAGGACCCTTAAAAGCATGATTGGAGCTCTTGAGGATCCCCAGAGAAAGTGGGATTCTCTATCGCCATGCTTATTGTTTACCTACAGAGAGGTGCCTTAAAAATGGGTTGGCTTTAGCACCTTTTAAAATCTGTTTGGTCCTCCAGTTAGGGACCCCTTGGCTCCAGTGAAGGAAGGGTGGAAGACGCACTATACTGAAGATACCTTAAATGTGGTAGATTATGTTCTGCGACTAAGAAAGATGATGTATTTCTTAATAGAGGCCAATGACGACTTGAAGGATGGTCATGCACTGGTTAAACTCTGGTATGACCAGAAGACTTCTTGTGTTCATTTCCTGATCATGGATCCTATAAGGTCTAGGGACCTGAAAGACTAGGTATGGTCAACTATTCAGTTGACCAGGGAAGGCCCAAAGAGCCTCCTAAAGTATTCCACGTGAATAGATTTAAAGGTGTTCATCTAAAGATTTGAAATGGGAGCTCTGCTGCTACTGGCTTCAGATAAGGAAGAAGAGTCTGGACCTCTTCTTGCTCTGTTCCAATGTAGACCTTAAAGTGGCTCCATTAAGGCTCTCCAATTGTCCCCTCAACTGAGTTTGCAACAGCAAGATGAGGTGCAGATTTGCTTAGGTAGTTGCCCCCTTGTTCTCGCTTACTCCAGTCGTGACACATTGGCTGTCAGTATGACTTTGACAGCATGGGGTATGGCATGGATTCACATGCTCATGAATATTCCCCGTCGTCAGGCTGTGAATCCTCGGTAAAAGAAACCGTTTCACTTTCACTTCCATGAACAATACTGTCCTCTGGGTCATACTGCCCTCAGCCAATGACAGTCCTCTCCCTAAGCCCCTCCTCCAGCAGCCAACTTGAGATTTTTACTGCACGCTTCAGTGTTGGGAGTCCTCGAGTTTTGCTCTGCGAGCTACTTCTATGTTTTTTTGTGGAAAAGGGTTCTATTTTTGTTCCAAAAGAGCCCATGTGCTCTTCTCTCCATCGGCAGTGGGGATCTGTTGTCGGTGAAGTTCAGCGCCCCTCAAGGGAGAAGATTGTCAAAGTTTCCAGAAGACCATCGGACCTACTTCGCGCCCTCCGACAATGACAGAGGAGGAGAAAGAAGGAAGATCCCTCTTCAAGCCCTGCACCAAGTGCTTTCTCCGAAATGTGTTTGGGGAGGGCAGCATCCACAATGCCTCTACTGCCTGCATCCGGACCACAAGGAAGGAGATTGCGAGATATGCTGCACCGCTGTCCTGACCCCTGAGCATGGGCATGCCTCACCCAAGGCCGGTCAGTCCGAGGAGCGGGCTTCTATGTCCTGAGAGGGCGCCTCATTCATGGGGGCCCAAGGTAAGGCCAGACGCTGCAGAAGTGGGTCCCGCGGCAGAGAGGGCGCGATCGACATCACCATCAGACTCCCTTGCTAGCCAGCAATCGAGCTCCTCCTCGAAGAGTTGTCCAACCCAGCTAAACTGCGGGAGAAGCCATGGACGGAGGAGAAGGCTAAGCAGCCCAAGAAGGCCCAGGAGGCACAGGAAAAGTCTTCGTCGACGATAGAGCTGGTGGTGGCTGCTCTTTCGAAAGCTAAAGGGGTTGCCCCTGAGAAGGTAGCTCCCACAGCGCTGAAGGTATCCCTCCCTCCGAGGGGAGAAGCCGCCATGGTGACTTTGACAAGGTCTGCCGGCACGCCGGAGAAGAGGACACCGCCTCAGAACCTGGTTCCATCCCCTCAGGGTGGAAAAGTGGGGGGGGCAAGGAGGCCCCGAATCAGTCACAGGCCGTGGCCTAAGCCATGGAACTTTTCGTCCACGGAGGACTAGGATATGGAGTCCCTACACACTGTGCATGAGGACGTGGAAGACGACGACAAGGGCGACACCTTAGAGTCAGAGATCCAGAAGAGGATGCCACAAGGGTCTGTTCCAATGGTACCCCGGACCCTCTGACCCACCACAGATGAATAAAAGAAAGCGCCATCCGACGCCCCCATTTCAGCCTCCACACCTGCGTCTGTTCCCATCTCCCCCAGCATACCCAGACCCGGGTACAGATACGGCCACGACGATGGACGATGATATCGTCGTAGCGGGCAGCGGGTCCCTGCAGCCTAGGGTGTCCCCACTGGACGAGGTGGGATTGTTCCACACTATGATCGCCAAAGTCTCCGAGCTGTTCCAGCCCGTGCCCGAGGAGACCAGGAAGGAGGGTTTCCTGAACCAGAGGTGCGAGGCCAAGAGGGAGCCAATCATGGCGGTACCCCTCCTGGACAATGTGTGAGAGGAGGATCTACCCTCTTGAAGAACCCTTGCACTGCTCCAGCCAAGCGGGATAGGCTGGAGAAGTACTGTGTACCAGAACCCGCCCCCAAGTGACTGAGGTCGCAACCAGCGCTGGATTCAGTGGATTTGGCGACCGCGAGGAAGCAGTCATCAAACCCGTCCTTGTCTTCAGTCCCTCCGGACAGCAAGGGTAAGAAGTTGGACGCCATGGCGAGGAAGGTGATCTACACCGCGGAGTCCACCATCAAGGCGTTCAAAGCAGTGCCGATCCTAGCCAGGTATGACACGGAGACGTGGTACAAGCTGGGGCCGATTCTGGAGTTCCTCCCCGATGACAAGAGGATGGAGGCGATCACCCTCTTCCAGGAGGGAGAGAGGTAGCATTGGATCACACCATCACAGTGGAGCTGGATGTTGCCGACACAGGGTTCCACCAGATGAGAAACCGTGTCTGCCTTTGTCGCCAAGGCTGGATGAAGGCCACAAATGTGTTCTTCAAGAGGGCTAGATCCTCCTCCCACACATCGTCCAGGAGAGGTACCAAACGAAGGTACTGGACATGCCTTTCGACACATATAACCTTTTCCGGAAGGTCATCGACGAGTCCCCTGCAAGCCATCAAGGCAGACAGACGGCCCGTGCCCTGGGCACCCTCCAAGAGCACCACTCTTCCTTCCGTTCCTCCAGTGGAAAGTCTGGCAAGTCTACGAAAGGTTTCTCCTCCTCGTACCGTCAGCATTCCAGATCCATGACCTGGGATACCCACAGAGGACGTTCCCAGGCCAATGAGGGAGGGCGCCAGGGTTGTCGTTGCCAGCAAGGCAGGGTGCTGGTGCCGAAGCAGGCCTGAACCGGCCAAGATGTCAGGAACCCACCCGTGCAACACGGTGGGAGGCCGGCTGACAAGGTTAGCCAGTGAGTGGGAAAAGATCACTGACAGATGGGTGCTGGATGCTCTCGCCCAAGGGCATACCCTGGAATTTCAGCACAGGTGTCCGCGGAACCCGCCAGTGACTCGTCAGGAGCAGCATGTCCCTCAGCTCTTGGAGGAAGTATGGGCCATGCTGGGAAAAGGGGCGATTGAGCTGGTTCCCCAGCGACTCAGGAGTTCCGGAGTCTACTCTAGATACTTCTTGGTAAGAAAAGTCAGGGGCAGGAGGCCCATTCTAGACCTGTGACATCAGAACAAGTACCACAAGTCTCAGAAATTCAGGATGGTTATGTCGCAGCACATTCTCGGCCAACTGGAAAAAGGAGATTTATTAACATCGCTGGAATTGGAGGACGCTTACTTCCATGTCCCCATTCACAGGAAACACTGCACGTTTCTACGCTTCGTAGTGCAGGGACAGCACTACCAGTTCAAGGACCTACCCTTCGGCTTGAAGTCGGCCCCCACAGTGTTCACAAAGTGCCTGGCACCGGTGGCGGCCTGTCTGCGTCTACAGGGTATTCACGTATACCCGTACCTCGACGACTGGCTCATCCGTGCCAGCTCGCAGGAGTTGGCCGACAAGACACAGAAGCGACCGTCAAGCTGCTGATGAATCTGAGATTCTCCATCAATTATCCAAAGACCCCTGACTCCATTGCAGAACGCGCTGTTCCTGTGGGCCAGACTTGATAGTGTCCTGCCTAGCATCGCCCTCGGAGGAGAGGGTAGCGGCCATTCAGGGGAAGGTGCAGCGGCTATTGCTGATGAAGACCGACATGGTGCGGACCATCAAGTCGTTGCTCGGCATGATATCATTCTGCATCTACCTCATCCTGCTCTCCAGGTTACAGATGCAACCGCTTCAGGAGTTCCTGGATGTTTGCTGGGTGCAGGTGTCCGGAAACTTCTCAGGCAAGATCACTCTGGACGACGAATTCCTTCGGTCGATAAGGAGGTGGGGCGACCGCTCCAACATTGCCCGTGGAACATGGTCTCAGAACCCTCCATTATTGGAAACGGTCACGGCGTACGCTTCCCTGAGACTGGGGAGCCCAAACCGGACGTCTGCACGTCAAAGGCCTGTGGCTGCCAGAGGAGAAGGATCTCCGTCCTGGAGCTACGGGCAGTGTTCTGGCCCCTCAAGTCATTCCTTCTGTCTCTGAAGGGCAAGGTGGTGAGGATCTTCACGGACAACACCACCATGATGTTCTACATCGGGAAACAAGGGGGCACTCGATCCCTGGCCCTCTGCAGCAAAGCACAGGAACTGTGGTGCTGGGCTGTCGGGTAAGAAATGCTCCTCATCCCCCTTCACCTAGCAGGAGTCAAGAACACCATTGCGGACTCCCTCATCAGGGAGTTGCGCTCCTGCCGCGAATGGGAACTTGGGCAGGACCAGGTGGACCGCATCTTCGCCAAGTGGGGGCGAACTTCAAATGCCAGAAGTTTGCCAGCAGATTCCATCAGCCGAGGAGCCTGAGGGACACATTCTCCTTCCTGTGGGAAGGGATGTTTCTGTACGAGTTTCCTCCATTGCCTCTCCTGCTACGAGTCAACACACTCGGTGTCGGTGCAGGATGATACTCATCGCCCCGGTGTGGTCGAGGCAGATTTGCTACCTGGACCTTCTCAGCCTGTTAGCATCGCCGCCGGTCAACCTACCAGCGGTTCCGGATCTTCTCATCAGACAAGGAGGCACAATCCTGCATCACGAACCCGGATCGCTCAACCTGAGGGCTTGGCTCCTGCAGCCCTAGAGTTTGGAGGATATGAGTTGGTGGCGGACTGCAGAGTCGACTATGCCCTGGCCTTGGCGAGGACTTCCTCGCCAAGGCCAGGGCATAGTCGACTCTAGTGCTACGGTCACAAGTGGAAGTGTTTTGCCACGTGGTGCTGGTCACAGAAGATTACCCCTTCAGTACTTGGTATCCTTGCCCAAGGCTGGACTGGCGCACACCTCAATCAAAGTACATCTGGCATCTATCTCCTGCTACACCAGCTCTCCAGGGTGGTCTTCACGTTGGTCTCATCGGCTCGTCAAGGAGTTCCTTCAAGGGCTTATTTGATCTTTCCCGTCGCTGAAGGTGCCTGCCCCGGCGTGGGAACTCAGTGGTTCTGACAAGGCTCGTGGGGGGGGGGGGGGGGCCCTTCGAGCCTATGAATCAGGCTCTTCTCAAGTTCCTCTTGTGGAAAACCGCTTTCCTTGTGGCCATCACCTCCGGCAGGAGGGTGGGTGAGATACAGGCCCTGTCCTGCAAACAGCCATACCTGGCTTTCCACGAATCGAGGCCGTTTGTCTCAGGTTTTGAGGGCTTTGCACTCACTGGACGTTGCTCGTGTCCTGAAGTGCTGCGTGGCACGCAGAAAGAGTTTTTGAACGACTTCACAGCTGTTCATGAACTTTGGTCCATGAACCATGGTAAAACCTTGTCCAAGGCTTCTATCTCTAGGTGGCTCTCCGGCTGCATCATGCACTGTCATTGGTGGGTGAACTGACCGCTTCCCAGACGTCTGAGAGGCCACTCCACCAGAGCGATCGCTGCAACAACGGCGTTCCTAGCTGGTGTGCCCGTGCTGGACAACTGCAGGGCTGCTACGTGGAGGTCCAAGCACACCTTCACGAAGTTCAACTGCGGCAACAAGGATTCCAGGGAGGAGTCCATAGTCTGTCAAGCAGTGCTATGCAACCTGTTTGCTTGAGGAGTGTCTGTTCCAGGGGTAAGAGTGAATTGCTTCTGTTGAGCTTTGCCACCTCCCATGGTTGTGTAATGTTGTACTGCTGTGTATTCATTGTTCATGAGCATGTGAATCCATGCCAGACCTCATGCAGGAGAAGGAACAAGTTACTTCCCTGTAACTATTGTTCTCCAGCATGGGTCTGGCATGGATTCACATGCAAACCCTCCCTCCTACCGCTCTGCGCCTCTTCTTGATCATACTGCCACTTTATGTGCTTACCACATCTGAAGATGGCTACCAGAGGATGGTCTTGGAGAGAGGACTGTCATTGGCTGGGGTCAGTATGACCCAGAGGACAGTTATTGGTTTATGGGAGAAATACAGTTTTGTAAGTTGAAGTGAAACTGTTTTTCTTTTACCGAGGATTCCCTGCCTAACAGCGGGGAATATTCATGAGCATGTGAATCAATGCCAGACCCATGCTTGAGAACAATAGTTACAGGTAAGTAACTTGTTCATAGACACTAGAATGCCTACCTAAAGTAGAAGTTACAGAATGTCAGGCAAGAGAATATCGCACATCCAAGTCGAGGGTTTCCAAGATGTTGGATCTTGGGATCTTGGAGAACTCTCCAATAATCCCTGGTTCAGTCCAGTAGTTCGGTACAAAAAGCAGGCACCAGGGATTTGGGGTTTGTGTGGACTGTAGGGCTCTTAATGCTGTCATCAAGAAAGAGGCTCCCCTCCTTCCACAAACTGATGTAAGTGGACACATAGGGTGCTGCCAAGTACCAATGTACCTTTGATCTCACTTCAGGGTATTGGAAAATATATTGACAGAATATGCCACTGAGAAGACTGCATTCTCCACACCTGAGACTCTATCAGTTCAGGGTAATTCCCTTGGGCTAAAAGAATGCATGTGCTACCTTCCAGATGTATGCAAATCATGCCCTGAATGGGTTGTGTGAATTCTGCATGCCTTTCTTAGATGACATTGCAATCTTGAGCACCAGTTGGGTAGAACTTGTTAAAAATCTAGGGATTTATTGTAGGCACTTCAACAGGCCCACTTGACATTAAAGGCTACCAAATGCCAGGTTGGTCAAGGCTCAGTATCCTACCTTGGGCATGAGCTTGGTTGGGGCAAGATTCAGCCTCTACCCCGTAAAGTCGTACAAGATTATGATCCCCTTCCTTCCCAAACCTAGGTGAGAGCGGTTCTAGGCCTCACTGGTATGACGGAAATTCCATTGCAGATCATGCATTAAAGCTGTCCCTTTGACTGCACTAGCCACTCCTAAGAAACCTAAAAAGGTTACTTGGTCAGCAGAATATTAAAAGGCCTTTCAGGGCTTAAGGGATACACGTTGCTGTTAATTTTACTTCTCAAGTTCTACTGTAAGGCCTGTTGGCTAGTCCTCTCTATGAACATTGGCTACACTGAGACTTGTCGGTGCTTGCTGCCTTCTTCACACATGCAAACTGTGTCAAACTGCACTTTGCATAGTGCTCTAGCTACATGCGTCGCAGGGGGTTTACGGTGCGCTGCTTCAGCATCAGGATTGCTAGACATTACTTGGTGTTAAGCAGAATCCTGTGCAGTGCCCTTAGGGACCACTACACACAATTAAGACTACAAGTGTTAATACAAGTTCTCCTTTGGTACAATTCTGTACTACACTATTAAATTGGTAGCAGTAGCGGAGCAGCCAGACTTATCTCAAGAGCAAATGAGCAGTAGTAGAAATTACACAAAGGACCACAATTACTGTGACTCAAGCAAACACTGACTCAAGGTTTTTGGTTGAAAAGTAAAAGTACATTTATTTCTAGACCATCTGTTTGCAAAACACTTCACTTCTATTAAATTAAAACCACACGTAAAATAGACTACACACAACCAATTCTCTTTGTGCAGAAGAACTCAAGGTAAGTACCTTATGATTTGACGGACCAGTGTTATGAAACAAAAGGCGTTACCGGGAATACATATGCGATCACTTTTTGACAGTAATGACAGTTCGGTCTTACTAAAGATACGCGTATCCGCGGGAAGAAATGTTGCCGGAGTTAACACACTTAGCACCCGAGTTAACAAAAGAGAGTTGGGGACAAAATCATAGGCAATACTTTTGACAAGAAGATAAAAGTCAAAAGGCCTGCGCCAGTGTCAAGTGGAACCGGGTTCCTGTAGTCGAGGATCACACAGTCGGATAGTTCACGATTGAAGACTGCCAGGAGTACTTGGATATTGTCAACAGAGGAAGCAAAAGTTATAAGAGGGAAGGAAGATAAGGACAAGCCTTTGGTGAGAAAAAAAGGGGGTCACCCTAGTTCCTCGAGGTCGGAAACAGTACCTTATTCCAGTGAAGAAGAGCTGGTGCCACGGCAGTTGTTCCTGCAGACTCACGGTTCGTGAGACTTCAGTCGTGGGGACAAGGACGACGACGTCTGGAGCGATCTGCACTACCCAGGGATGAGGCCAGCTGCAGCAAAAGCAACAGTGAATAAAAGGTGCACTCCTTTAAAACAGGAGAGGCTCTTCAGGTGGCTATCCTGACCACTACAGCTGTGTGCAGCGATTTTGACCAAGTAGAGGATCCTCTGTCTGTGGAAGGTGAGCCGTTGATCCCACCAAGCTCAAAGGAAGAAGACTCCGGACTGGATCTTCTCTTGTCGTCGAAGGGTAGATAGTCAGGACTGCAGCAGGGCTCCACCAGGACTTGGTAGTTGCAGCAGCTGTCTTCTTCTCTGCTTCTCTTCGGTTCCTTGCAGTTCCAGTGGCGACTCTGACTTCCAGCCCAAGAGTCCTGCCTTTTATGCGAAAATCCCCCATTCACACAGCCTGGCTGTCAATCACATAGCAGGGGGATTGTCCGGCCCAGACAACCACCTTAGCCAATCATGCCAAAGTGCGACTTGGGTTTCCAAGGATACCCTGTGCAGGAGGTGACTACACCCCTCCCTCACATACAGCCCACCTAGGGAGAAGCCCGCCAAAAGACGGTGAACAAAGCTGGTTTGCCACGCAAATTAAAACACAAGAAGGACTTTAACAAAAAGAAATGGCGAATAAACCCGACCGGAGCCAAAAGAAAAGGTATTTGGTCAAGCGGGTTTATGTTCGAGGCTACTATGATAGCCTGGAACAGTACCACGTTTATATAATATAATCGCGGTAGAAAAGTTAGGGTAGATACCACTGCCACCAGCCAAGTCTGAATGTTAAAAGAGCAAAACAAAGCTCAGACAAAAAGGGATAGGAGTTAACCCTTTCCAGTACTCCATGTAAAATGGGGTATATTGGGTTTGTAGTTTTAAATGACTATGTAAAGTAAATGGTAACTTTACCTGTTTTCTTGGGGAAGAGTAGTCCGCCCCAGAAAAATGGAGTCAGTGGAAAGTCTCAGACAACCCTGTGTTTCTGCACGGAGGGTGCTGTGTAACACATATAAAAAGTGGGGGTCATGGAGTGGTGTCCTCCAGAGCCCACCATTACACAAACAGTAAAAATACACATGGCAAAACACATGTAAGAGTGGGAAATAGGCTCACACTCTTACCAAGTGGAAAAAAATAAACTGCAGGAATCCAGCAAAGCTGCTGGAGGACTCACTAGGTGAGGGAAATTAGCCATAGAATGAGAATTCTCCCTAACACTTGGTGCAGTTACTCTGTTGGTTTGGTCCCCCTGCTTGCTGTTGTGGATCCTGGTTACATCTAGCATCCCTGCTACAGAAGCAGAGCACATAAAAATGAATAAATCAATTTTCTTAATGCATTCCTTCCTCCAATAGAGTCCTCATACTAGATATTCTACCTCCAGCTGTCTTCAGAAACCTCTGCAACCATGGGGCACAACATAGCTCTGCATCTGCTCTATCTGGTACCGTTGCTCACCGAGATGCTTGACGTTACGTCGGGCCAGTATATATGGAGTTGCGGCGTCCCATGATCTTGCTTCTTTTCACACTGTCTGCTTCGGTAACGCCACTTAGCTTTGCTATTTTACCTGTGCCAGGCCTAACCCTCCGAAGATCAAGGACTTTATATCCTGCTTTAACATAAGAAGGCAAATATCTGTGATGGATCCCAACATTGTAAATCTCAACTTCCTTGGGTATGACCACAACACAGCGTTCCTGCAAGTCTGTGCTCTATAAAACCCTCTTGGGGTGTGCCACAAAATTCTTCACTTGTTACCACAAGGGTGGTAAGAGTGCACCTTCCAAGACCCCAGGTATCGAATCGAGGAAATCCATAGTGGAAGAGCCTGTGACGAAACATTCTCCAGTCCGAAAGGTCAAGAAGAAAAATTGGAAGTCGTCCTGCTACCCCAGCGACAACTCTAAGCAGAGGGGTCTGGAACCATTGACCTATGCAAAATCTGCTGTTCTGGATTGCCTAGGCCCAGTTAAGGACCATAAAGGGGTACCGGACAGCCATTTACATTTTTTAAGAGTATCCCTGAGCAGGGCTCATTCTTCAACATCCCCACTGTTAGGCAATTTTTGCAGGGTATAGGTAACCATTTTGCCTGATGCCCGTTTTTTGTTCCTGCTTGGGTTTAGAACTTAGTTTTGACTTTTCTTAAGGGCGCTCGTTTTGAGCCCTCTACATTCATGTTCATTAAGACTGCTCACCCTTATGTGAGAGGGGTGAGTGAGCTCCATGGTCTCTGTTAACTTTCCAATGAGAAGGTGAATGAGTGCAAGATCGTCCTTCCTTCCCATGTTTGTTGGAATTTCATCTCTTGAAATACCCATCTTCCAGATATTTCCTCCTGTTCATCCCCCTAAAATGTAGGAGATGTTCTATCAGCTCGGCCCTCAGCTACTATGTTTCTCAGACGAGAGACCATCAGGAAAAATGACCAGTTATTTGTCGGTTATGCCAGGTCCCATGTGGACAGTCCTGTGCCTGTCATTCTTTCTTAATGCTACAATCCAGCTAGGAAGGATATGCCTCGTGGTCTCAAGGATCATTAAGCTAGAATCTGGCTGACGCCTCTGTCTTGCAGATGCTGGTCCCTGCCCTGGTCAACTTTCTCGAGGTTATGTGGGCACTGCTGCACACGTTTGCCAAACATTACTGCCTGGATTGCCTGTCGGGAATGACATTCTCTTTGGCTTGGCAGACCTCCAGAGGTTTCTGGTGTAGATGGTGGTTTTCTTCTCTTCCACTGCTTTTAGAGTTTTGTAATGCAATGGGAGTACAGCATAAGGAATCTTGGGGGAGGAAATCTTATCAGAAGATCAAATTGTTTACTTGTCTGTTCTTTCTGATGCATTGGTCCTTCCTCCCACAGATTGTTCTCCCCCTTGGCAGATACCGTGTGCAGCATCTGTTCTGCGGTCCCTCAGATGCTGAGTGTTATGGCAAAGGATGAAACTTGGGTGATGAGGAGCGGTGGCTTCATAACGAATGGCACCTGTGCACGTAACACTGCTGGGCGGAGCTGACGCAGCACATGCTGTGCTCCTGGTGGCTTAAAAAGTTTGAGAAGACGGCTGACGCTGGAGATCAATAAGATGAGTGTTAGGAAAGATACTTCTTTTTGCTGCTTCCCTCCACAGACATCAATGGGACACCCTACCTTTTGCTATTGTTTTGAACCTTTACTGACTTGGAATTAAGTGAATACTTTTTGCTCCACTTATCTTGCTAAACTCCTGTTTTGGGGCACTGATTTGTCTCTTATTTCGATGATTGCCAGAGAACTGTGTTATCCATATTACAATTCCCTGTTTGTCTGCACACCGCCTTCAGTTAAGTGCAGTAGAGACACTTTGCGTCCAGGAACAGCCTCAGATGAGAAGAGTGATGCAGACACACTGGCTGAACATTGCAGTGTTGAATTTGAAATGTCTTGGAACCTCACAGAAATACAGCTTCAAGTTTGGCACCTATGTTTTATGAAGTTGTAAGTGCCTCCTTTTGAGGTTGAAGTTCTGTGAAGTAAACAACTACTCTGAGAGAATGTCTTTCAAAACTTTCATTAAGAAAGCTCAGACAAGTGCAGGACAAATGTGGGAGGAGCTACCTAATGGTTTGGTGTCTTGAGGGTCATTCAAGGGATAAAAAGGCTTGCACTTCTTCCACAATGGCCATACCTGGAACAGCCTCAGATGACAACAGTGATGCAGACCCACTGGCTGAACATTGCAGTTTTGAAGTTCAGATGTATTGGAACCTCACAGAAATGCAGCTTCAAGGTTTGTGTGTGTGTGTGTGTGTGTGTGTGTGTGTGTGTGTGTGTGTGTGTGTGTGTGTGTGTATATTTCTGATGTTTGTTAATCTGCTTAGAATCGCATGCTGTGCATAGGTCCGACATCCAGTGGTCACTGCAGAGTATTGCATTTTGGTCGCCTTTATGCGGAGCTCCTCGAGAGACATTGCCAAATAGTTTCTTCGACCTTTGGTCGTTTCTTATTAATATCAATAACTAGATCCCTCCCTCGACGCAGAGCTGTTTCTCCGCCGAGCAAGATCTTCGACGGAAGGACGAGCGGAGGGGATCCTTCGGCGCTGCCGAACACGTGGCCTGGCCTCGCTGGCCATACACAGTAGGGAGAGTGGGGTTTTGTGGTCTTTCTTTCTTCTCTTTAAGAATGCCTTTCTCTTTCCCCTCCCTCTCTTTCGAGGTCGTAGTCACACTTATTACCCTCAGCTATGGAGAGGACGCCATTTAGGTTTTGCCCGCTTTGCAAGGGTAAATATACCTGGAAGGATAAGCACAAACGGTTGTGCGGCCTGTAAATTACTAAAGCCCAAAACTCTAAAAGACCGCTGGGTCAAAATGTGGGCGGCCTACGCCATGTCTAGGCCTGACTCCTCGCCCGCTGCCGCCGAGTGTGACGAGGACAGTGACTACACGGCCCCCGTAACGGAGGCTGTAGACCTCTCAAAGGAGCGTTCACGCTCCTCCTCGTCTGTCCCCGGCCCTGACAAGCCCGGCTCACGCCCAGCTTATGGGGATGAACACCCCGGCGACAAGGACGCACACGGAAAAACACCAAAGCACATACCCCCCGGCACACATTCGTCAAAGACGAAGGCAGCCATAGCGCCAACGGGGACGCCGGGCCCACCGGCGTCTTCCGCCGACCCCACCGGCGTCTTCCGCCGACCGTAAGGGTCGTCAGCCCTCCCCGCCACCGCTTCTGCGACAGGCAACTGGGCACTCTAAAAATAAGGGCGCTAATACCAAAACCTCCGGCGACGCGCATCGCAAGAGCGCTCACGTTGCCAACAAGGACTCGACGGGCAAGGACTCGACGTGCAAAGGCTCGACGTGCAAAGGCTCGACGTTACATAGCGCGACGGCGACCGATCCCTCGGAAGAGAGAATGATCGCCGAAAGCCTCGCGCGCATAGCATCTAAGGACGGCCAGAGACGTACGGCGAGTGAAATGCCGAAAACCGCGCACAAGGCCAAAGATACGCCGAAAGCGCCGGAAAACAGATCAGGCCAGTTCCCGACGCCGACAGAAGGCCCTAGCCAGCAAGAAGGCTACTCAGAAGGTGAAGGCTCACTTTCTTCGACGTTATGGGACAGAACCAGACAATTACAGGAGGAAGAAACTCCTTTTTCTTTCCCAGACCATCCTGGCCGACCTCAGTGGACCTTTGAAAGGTTCCAGACCTGTATGGACAAACTAGACAGGTTCATGTCCATCCCAGAAGACAGGGCACCCAAGAGACCAAGGGAGGCACCCCTGGAGAGTCCAAGGGCTAAATACCAGACCCCATACAGGAGGACATATACTCTTACAATCCCACTGAGGAAGACACCTTCTTCCAGGAGGAAGATGTGTTCACCTATGTTGAGGACCAACAAGAAGAGGAAGGTTTTCACGAGGAAACTAACCTATGTGAGGAGGGATTCCAGGAAGACACAGGCGAGGGCGACCCAAATCCCTGGCAGTCACCGGCTAGGTCGACTGACACAGGCAGTAGCAGTATAGTCATCAGGTCTACCGAAACTACACCAGTCAGGAACCCTTTGCCTGTCGATGATCAACCCACCTTCAATGCACTGCTGAAGGCGGCAGCAGCACATTTCGAAATCGAAACTGGGGACGTCACCCCAGACACCGATTTTGTGCAGAGGATTATCAAAGAAAACCCCCCCACTAGCCAGGTTATACCTATCCTCGCCTCAGTTAAGAGACGTATTACACCTTCTCTTTCCACTCCTGCATTGGTGAGAGGGGTCAATCCGAGGATTGAGAAACTGTTCTCGCCCTCTCAATCAGACCCATTATATATTAAGGGTCACTCAATCCCGGACTCCCTGGTCGTGACCAACACCAGGAAAAGGGCAGGAGTCCCACTATCTACTAGCGAGGCACCCCCAGATAAAGAGGGGAAGAAGCTGTATGCCCTAGCCAAGAGAATCACCACCTCTGCAGCATTCTCTACCAGAATCGTCAATAATAATACCCTATTGGCAAGCTATGCCGGTGCTCAATCGGCTAAGCTCAAACAGGACATCGAAGAAGTTCCCGAACCCCTAAGGACTCGTTTACTGGCTACAGTTAACGAGGGCTCTCTGGTCAATCAAAGCATCGTCAAGAATACCCTCGATGCAGCAGAGACGGCTGGCTGCACTTTGGTACAAGGAATTTTACTGAAGCGTCACGTCTGGCTTCGCAATTACGGATTTAAGGCGGAAACACAAGCGTCCCTTATTAATAAACCCATAGAGGAGACCAACCTCTTTGGGAGAGCAGTGGATGACGCGCTGGACAACGCGAAGAAAGAATTTGATACAATAAAGACCTTAGACCAAATTTCAAAACCCCCTAACAGGCGGGGATTTGGTAATAAGCGCTTTTTTCATGGACAACGCCAGCAACAAAACCAACAGTAGTATTCTGCCAGCAACTACCAGGGTAATAGCGGCCAATACAATCAGAGGGGTCAATGTCGTGGCAAGGGAAGAGGCCGGGGTTCCACCCCCAGAGGCTCCCAAGCCAACAACACCACCAAGTGACGCGAAGATTCGCGTCCCCTCCCATGCAACGCCGTTCGTGGGCCAGTTAACATCCTTTCTTCCAGCATGGGAGGGAATAACATCAGACCGCTGGGTACTTTCCACCGTAGCCCATGGCTACTGTATAGAGTTCAACAGTCCCCCAACATACAGACCCCCGAGGGGACGCCGCATGTCACCAGGACACCTCGCCATCCTTCTCCAAGAAGTGGACCAACTGCTGGAAAAAGGAGCCATAGAGGTCGTGCCTCTATCTCAGGTAAGGGAAGGTATTTATTGAGTGTACTTCCTTGTACCCAAAAAGGATCTAACCATGCTCCCTGTATTAGATCTGCGCCCAGCGAACAAGGTTGTCAAACCCCAAAAGTTTCATATGGTGACCTTACAGGAAGTGATCCCACGGCTATCACAGGGAGATTACATGACAACACTGGACATGAAAGATGCATACTTTCATATTTTAATGTTGCCAGCGCACAGAAAATACCTCAGGTTCATGATAGAGGGCAAACACTACAAGTTCAGAGTGCTACCCTTCGGCATAGCATCTGCACCAAGGGTATTCACGAAAGTACTGGCAGTGGCAGCGGCCCACCTGCGCAGGTTATCCATCCCAGTATACCCTTACCTCGACGACTGGCTCATAACAGGGGATTCTTACGAGACATGCTTCTCAAACACCCAAAAGACTGTAGACCTTTTGTTCCAACTGGGCTTCTCCATCAACGAGAAGAAGTCCAGCTTAGACCCCAGCCAAGTCAAACAATTCCTAGGGGCTCTAATTCGAACAAAGGACGGCCTCATCTTCCCCTCCAACGGGAGGGTCCAAAATATGCGGTTTCAGATTCCCCAATATGTGGCAGGTCGAGAGGTGACGGTGCGCAAAGCGATGTGATTGCTAGGAATTATGGCGTAGTGTATTTATTTGGTACCTCACGCGCGCCTGTGCATGCGCCCAATGCAAGAGTGGCTCAACAACCAGTGGTGTCAGGCCAGCGGACAATGGGACGATCTAGTGGTCGTCTCGCAAGCCTTGGTTCTCTCGCTACGGTGGTGGACAAAGGAAAACCTGATAATAGGGAAACCCTTTGCCACACCCGCGGTGGAGGCCACTCTAACCACGGACGCATCCCTCACAGGATGGGGGGGCTCACCTATCCCATCAGACTGCTCACGGAGTGTGGACTCTGAACGTAGCATCCAAGCACATAAACCTACTGGAGCTACTGGCGGTGTTCAAAGCACTAAAAGCCTTCCAGGAACACCTACAAGGGAAGACAGTGATGGTCCTTACAGACAGCACCACAGCCAGGCACTACATCAACAAGCAGGGGGGGCACCCACTCTCCAGGACTGTCCAAGCTGTCCCAGAATATATGGAAATGGGCTCTCAAACACAACATGTTCCTACTGTCACAACACGTACCAGGGGAACTCAATCTGCTAGCAGACGAACTCAGCAGAGACTTCCCCCTGCCCGAAGAGTACGAATGGCGATTGCACTAAGACATCATCTTAGACGTCTTCACGCAATGGGGATTCCCAGAAATAGACCTGTTCGCAACTCTGGAGAACTCACAATGCCAAAGTTACGCCTCCCCAGAACCAGTCCAAGGGGAACGGTCTGCCGATTCAATGGTCAGGGAAATTTGTTTACGCCTTTCCCCCGACTCCCCTTCTCAACAAAGTGGTGCACAAGATGCACCAGGAGCAAGTTACCATGATACTAGTGGCCCCAATGTGGGCCCGGCAGCCATGGTTCGCTCACTTGATGGAGATGTCCCTATCTCCCCCAGTGAATCTTCCCTGCCTGTACAACATGCTGTCACAGGACAAGGGCAGGACACTGCATCCATGCCCTCAGACCATGAACTTAGCAGCCTGGCTCCTGAGGTCATAGAATTTGGACATCTACAACTCCCGCAGAGATGTATGGACATCCTCAGGGAAGCCAGAAAACCTAATACTCGCCACTGCTATTCTAGCAAGTGGAAAAGATTTGTCATCTGGTGTAGAGGTAAGAGCATCAACCCGGTTGACTGCTCTTCCACACACATTGTTCTGTACTTGACCCATTTACTGGATTCAGGTCTAGTGTTCAATTCCATTAAAGTCCACCTGGCGGCACTTTCTGCATACACCACTTCCCAACTTAAAGTGTTGTGGTGGAAGATACCAGTTATCAAGGCCTTCATGGAGGGGGTAAAGAGAATACACCCTCCGATAGCTAACCCAGCTCCCGGATGGGACTTAAATGTGGTACTTTCTAGACTCATGGTCTCGCCTTTTGAACCCATGCACAAGGCAACTCTTAAAGACCTCACTCTTAAGACTGCTTTCCTAATAGCTATCACCTCCATTAGGAGAGTAAGTGAACTACAGGCTCTTTCTGTTCTAGACCCCTTCGTAACAGTTCACAAGGATAAGGTGGTTTTACCACACACCCAAGGTTTGTACCAAAATTCATCTCGAAATTCCATGTAAACCAGTCAATAGAACTACCAACCTTCTTTCAAAACCCTTCCAGCTTGGGAGAAAAAAGTCTGCATACACTAGATGTACAAGATTAATCAGTTCTTTGTCTCAGTGGCAGCAGGAAGAGAAGGAGATGCAGTCTCAAAGTCCACTATATCTAGATGGATTGTTCAATGCATCACTCTCTGTTACACTCTTGCTAAGAGAGAACTACCCTTAAAGCCAAGAGCACATTCTACTCGAGGCACTGGGGCTTCCATAGCATTCATTGCAAATGTTCCCCTTGAGTCCATCTGCAAAGCGGCTACCTGGAGTTCTGTGCACACCTTTACAAAACACTACTGTCTAGATTCACACTCTAGATCTGACTCCCAGGTGGGACAGGCAGTATTAAGACATCTTTTCTCTACTGTTCCTTCTCATAACCCACCGCCAACTCCGGGTACTGCTCGCTAGTCTATGCACAGCATGTGATTCTAAGCAGATTAACAAACATCAGAAGACAATGCATTACTTACCGTAAAAGCATTTCTGATGGTTGTATCTGCTTAGATTCACATGCGCCCACCCTTCCTCCCCGCTCGGATGGAAGGAGCATAGACCTCTTTCTACATCTCTCTCTTTTCTGTACTCACTCACGTATAGAAGTCTCCCTCAGGGCAGAAAAAATACAAACAGAGGGACCTCGACGCGTGAGGGATTGTGGGTACAACGCACATCACTATAGGGATAGTGTTACAGACACGCCTTGTCGACATCCCCTTTTCGACTACGAAAAACAAAATGCAATACTCCGCAGTGACCACTGGATGTCGGACCTATGTACATCATGTGAATCTAAGCAGATACAACCATCAGAAATGCTTTCACGGTAAGTAATGCATTGTCATATATATATGTGTGTGTATATATATATATTTCTGAGGCTTGTGGAATCTGCTTAGATCACATGCTGTGCATAGGCCGACATCTAGTGGAAGCTGCGGAGTATTACAGTTTGTTTTTCGAAGTCGAAAAATGGGCGTCGACACAGGGCGTGCCAGTAATACTATCCCTAGTGTGACGTCCCCTGTACCCATGATCCCTCACGCGTCTAGGATCCCCAGATTGTTTTTTTCCGCCATTCTGGTCGGAAGCACTTCAGCGGAGTTCCCTGGCTTTGCCATATTTTCACTCTAAAATAATTCTAATTTGCCCCGTTTGACCAACCTTCGTCGATCAACATCTCGACGCCGAACCGGGGAGGAGATCAACGTCGAATACCCGACGGATTGGGCCTTGAGGCTTCCGCCTCGGCTCGGGCCTGGGCCGCTGGCCTCGGCCCTACAAGTAGGGAGAGTGGGGGTGGTACACTTCCACACTCGACACCTTATTACCTACACACACTTGCCCGCTGCCCACAGGCGCGTATGGAGGGTACGCCCTTTCAGTTTTGCCCCAAGTGTAATAAGAAATACCCTTGGGTAGATAAGCACGCTACGTGCAACCTTTGCCTACCCAGAGACCACCCCGAAACGGGTTGCAGGGCCTGTAGTAGGTTTAAGGCCAAAACTCTTAAGGACCGCTCCACCAAGCGTTGGGCCCACCACGCCAAGCTAGCAGCTATGGAAGCGGAGGGTACCTTCAGCGACGGCAGCGACGCCGAACTTTCGGACAGCGAGGGCACCAAGGCGTCGAAAGACAGCCGAACGCACGTCCCCGGCCTCGGAAGGTCGTCCGTCCCGGCGACTATGGGGAAGACCCCCGGCGACAAGAGCGTTACACATACACACGCTAAACACAAAAAATCCACCCGAGATTCGACGTCGTCGAAACCTCGGAAAGAGGCACAGAAGGAGCGGTCCGAAAGGACGTCCTCTGGGCGGTCCCGGTCGAGGTCGCCGCACGACGTCAGGCAAGCCTCCACACTTGCACAGAGTGCCTCGACCATTAATATCCCGGAAGATCAATCGTCCGGAGACGATCACGACTTCCACGAACACGACTTCCACCCCCAGCCTGCACCCCAGGGAAAGGGTACTTCACTTGGGAGTAAGGAAAGCCCAGTTAGCTCGAAAAACATGGATTCCACCTCCGATCCTCGACGCCAGGCGTCGAAAGATAAGGGAAAGGGGAAACACACTTCCACCCACGGGGAAGGGGGTAAACAGCAAAAGAAACAACCCTTGCAGTCCTCCACTACAAAAGAACTGACCAAGTCTTCTCAGGGCCAATCCAGAGAAAGTCCCAGCAAGGTCACCCCAAGCTCAAAACTCTGGTCATGCGAGGACATTGACAGAGTAATGTCAAGGATGTCTTCCTTGGCGAATTTTTTCGACAGACACCCTGAACAACTCCTAGCGTTAAACCCTCAGGGAGATTCTCCCTCAGGGTCAGGGGACCCTATCCCCTCAAATAAAAGACCCCGGGTCGAGACACCATTTAGGCCTTTAGACCCCATCGAGGCCCAACCCTTTTCTTACCTCTTCCCTACAGACCAAGGAAACTCTTCCCTTATAGAAGGTCAGGAAATTGACACGCCAGAAGATCCTGCAGGATCAGATTATTACGGCGAAGACGAAGACGAGGAGGAGCCAGAAAATAGCCCAGATATTTTCAGAATGGACTCACCAGTCGAAAGGGAAGCCCCAGTGTCTGATTCACCGATAGATAATCAGCCCCTCCTTAATGAACTGCTCTTTCGGGCAGCTAACCACTTCCACATAGACACACAAGGTGCCCAGGAAGAAAGGGACTTTGCGGAAGAACTAATAGGGGAAAGGAAGCCAGTAGCCCAGACCATTCCCATCCTAAAATCTGTTCAACGCAGAATAGCACCATCCCTTGTCAACCCAAACCTGACAAGACCTGTAAATCCGAGAGTGGAGAAGCTGTTTAAAGCAGCCCAGTCGGACCCCCTATATATTAGAGGTCAACTTAAGCCAGACTCTCTAGTAGTAACCAACACCCGCAAAAGAGCTGGTACACCATTATCTTCCTCTGAGGCTCCCCCCGACAAAGAAAGTAAAAAACTTTATGGTTTTGGCAGGAAAGTAGCTTCCACGGCAGCCTACCAAGCCAGAATCGCGAATTCCACCACACTGTTGGCTAGCTACAACTGTCACCAGTGGGAAGAAGTGGCAGCACTAATAGACTCTGCTCCCGAACCCCTTAAAAGCCAGCTAGCTCGCATTTGTGCGGAAGGTAGGAACGTGTCAGGCTGCACTGTAAAAGCAACTCTGGACGCCGCTGACAATGCGGGTAGACTTATAGCAGAGGGGACTGTCATCAAAAGGCATGCTTGGTTGAGGCAGTCGGGATTCAAAGCAGAAACACAAGCTGCGCTCTTAGACAAACCAGTGGAAAGTGATCTCCTGTTTGGGAAGGCAGTCGAGGACGCTCTAAAAAACGCTAAGGAGGAATTCGACACCCTCAAATCCCTTGGCCAATTAACTACCAAACCACCTAACCAAAGAGGGAATGGCAATTTTCGTCGCTCCCGCGGCCAAAATTCCAATAGAGGAAATAGCTACTCCCACACCCAGGGTACACAGTGGAACACCAGCTCACAACAGTCTACCCAGGCGTATGGTAGGGGTAGTAAAAGAGGACGCGGTAGAGGCAGAGGCAGCCCCAGTAAAGGAGGAGGCACGCCTCCACCAAAGCAGTGACGCTCAGTTCAGGGTCCCTTCCCATGCAACCCCAGTAGGGGGACGAATATCAAGTTTCACCCAGGCATGGGAAGGGATAACATCCGACAGATGGGTGCTGTCAACAGTATCCAATGGGTACTGCATAGAACTACTGCAACGTCCCCTAAACCATCCTCCAAGACAAAAAGTCCACTCTTTACAACATCAGTAGATCCTCCTCGAGGAGATCGCCATTCTGCTACAAAAGGACGCAATAGAACTCGTCCCGGGACACCAGGTAAACAAGGGTATCTATTCAACTTACTTCCTTGTGCCAAAGAAAGATTTAACAATGCGCCCAGTTTTGGACTTACGGCCTGCCAACAAATATGTCAAGCCCCAAAAATTCCGTATGACCACACTACAAGAGGTAATCCCACTCCTAAAAAAGGGGGATTACATGGCAACCTTGGATATGAAAGATGCCTATTTTCATATTTCCATGCTCCCGGCGCACAGAAAATACTTGCGCTTCAAGGTGGACAGTCGCCACTACCAATTCAAGGTACTACCCTTCGGGATAGCTTCAGCACCAAGGGTATTCACCAAGGTACTGGCGGTGGCAGCTGCACACCTACGCAGGGAGGCAATCCCAGTGTACCCTTATCTGGACGACTGGCTCATAACGGGGGAAACCCCAGGAATCTGCAGGTCAAACATTCAGAGGACCATCGACCTCCTCCACGAATTAGGCTTCTCCATCAACGAGAAAAAGTCAAGTCTGGTGCCAAGCACCTCAAAACAGTTTCTAGGAGCTATCCTAGATACTCAGAAAGGATTGACCTTCCCGTCGGAAGAAAGAATTCGGAACATACTTCTGCAAATTCCGCATTATCAGTCAGGTCAACAGATAACAGTACGCAAAGCTATGCGGTTACTGGGCATGATGGCGTCATGCATTTACCTGGTCCCCCACGCGCGTCTGCGCATGCGTCCCATGCAGGAATGGTTGGCGAAACAGTGGTCTCAGGCAGGTGGTCAGTGGGACGATCTAGTGGTCGTTTCGCCAACACTAGTACAAAACCTACTCTGGTGGACAAGAGAGAATCTCGCAAAGGGGAAACCCTTTTACGATCCCGAAGTACAGGCAGTGGTGACTACAGATGCATGCCTGACAGGGTGGGGAGCTCACCATCTCCACCACACAGCTCAGGGTCTCTGGTCTCACTCAGTAGCCAAGAACCACATCAATCTGCTAGAGCTTCTGGCAGTATTCCGAGCGCTGCAGGCGTTCGAGCCCCATCTACTAAACTTGTCGGTGCAGATCAGGACGGACAGCACGACAGCCATGTTCTATCTGAACAAGCAAGGAGGGACTCGTTCGCCAAATCTGTCCAAGCTTGCCCAGAAAATATGGATATGGGCACTCAGACGGAACATCTTCCTGTCATCGCAACATGTTCCAGGGGAGCTCAATTCCCTAGCGGATGCTCTAAGCAGAGACTCCCTCCCAGTAGAACACGAATGGGTCCTTCACAAAGACGTAGTAGAAGATCTCTTCTCTCAGTGGGGTTTCCCCACTATAGACCTATTCGCCACAAGCGAAAACAAACAATGCCCAGGATTTGCATCCAGGTTCCCACAACCGGACTCCCAGGGGAATGCCCTGTGGATGAACTGGTCAGGGATGTTTGCGTACGCTTTCCCACCAACTCCTCTCATCAGGAAGGTGGTGTACAAGATGAACAAGGAATCGATGACGCTCATCCTAGTTGCTCCCATGTGGGCGAGACAACCATGGTTTCCACACCTACGCAGGATGGCGGTGTGCGAGCCCATCAGACTCCCAGCCTGGTACAACCTTCTGTCCCAGCAACAAGGTCAAACAGTGCATCAGGAACCCAACTCTATGAACCTAGCAGCATGGCTCCTGAAGTCATAGAGTTTGGACATCTCAAATTACCACAGAGGTGTATGGACATTCTAAAAGAGTCCAGGAAACCAAATACAAGGCACTGTTACTTTGACAAGTGGAAAAGATTCGTTATCTGGTGCCAGAGTAAACAAATCAACCCGGTTGATTGCACTCCTTCCAACGTTGTAACATACATGCTCCACCTGCTGGATGCAGGGTTGGTTTTTAACTCTCTGTAAGTACACCTGGCAGCCCTCTCAGCCTACACCACATCCCATAACAAGGTTTCGTGGTGGAAAGTACCAGTGGTTAAAGCCTTCATGGAAGGAGTAAAGAGACTTCACCCTCCTATCTCGAACCCACCGCCAGGATGGGATCTCAATGTGGTGCTATCTAAGCTCATGGGGCCCCCCTTCGAACCCATGCATAAAAGTAGTCTCAAACACCTGACTTATAAAACGGCCTTCTTAGTAGCCATTACCTCCATAAGAAGGGTCAGTGAAATTCAGGCTCTGTCAGTGCAAGATCCTTTCTTTACTATCCACAAGGACAAACTGGTTTTACGCACACACCCTAGATTCTCACCAAAATTCATATCCAAATTCCATGTAAACCAGTCCATCGAGCTTCCGGCTTTCTTCCAAAACCCACAAAGCTCAGCTGAGGTGAAACTACACACCCTAGATGTGCGTAGGGCGGTCTTATACTATGTAAATAAAACCAGACCGCTAAGAAAGACAGATCAACTGTTTGTCTCCGTAGCTACAGGCAGAGAGGGGGATCGCGTCTCTAAGGGCGCTATCTCAAAGTGGATTATCAACTGTATACAGCTGTGTTACTCTCTTTCTAAAAAGACACTGCCTTTTACGCCAAGGGCCCACTCTACCAGAGGCATTGGGGCCACTCTGGCTTTCATTGCAAATGTTCCCCTTGACACCATTTGCAAAGCGGCTACTTGGAGCTCTATTCACACTTTTACTCAGCATTACTGCATTGACACTCATTCCAAGGCAGATACACAGGTGGGACAAGCGGTTCTAAGACACCTGTTTGCTCATGACCCTTCTCACATCCCACCTCCTTCTTCTGGTACTGCTCACTAATCTATGCACAGCATGTGATCTAAGCAGATTCCACAAGCCTCAGAAGGGATACATTACTCACCGTAATCGTATTTCTGATGCTTGTATCTGCTTAGATTCACATGCGACCCACCCTTCCTCCCCTCCGAGAGAAGGCGCATGGTTGCTTGTAGTCTTACCTTTCTGTCTATCTGCTTGGACTATCTGTACTCACGCTACTCCTCATGCTACCTCATGTCAGGAAAAACACAATCTGGGGATCCTAGACGCGTGAGGGATCATGGGTACAGGGGACGTCACACTAGGGATAGTATTACTGGCACGCCCTGTGTCGACGCCCATTTTTCGACTTCGAAAAACAAACTGTAATACTCCGCAGCTTCCACTAGATGTCGGCCTATGCACAGCATGTGAATCTAAGCAGATACAAGCATCAGAAATACGATTACGGTGAGTAATGTATCCCATATATATCATTTGCTTACTGTTTTATTCACTGTTTTCTCCTCCTCTCCCTTCTCCCGCTCTTCCCGCCCTCCTCTACTTTTTTCTATGCACTTACTCTGAGAATTGTCTCTGGCCCTAGTATGATAGCAACACACGTTTGTCTCCTCCCCCACTCACTTTACTTATTCCCCCTCCCTCCAGCACTATCTGAAATGTCGTCAGGCCTAGTACGATAGTCGCTTGTTTTGTTCCTTTCCCTCCTTTCTCCTCCCCCTCCCACACCTCTTGTTAATCTCTGGCTCTACCAAAAATGTTGTCAGGCCGAGTATGATAGTAAATTTTACATTCTTGTTGTTCATGGTCTGTAAGAATGTCCTTGTATTTTCCCTTGTTCCCTCCCTTGCTGTGAAGCGCTTTGAAACACATTGTGTATAGGCGTTATGATAGTTTAATATGATAGTTTATTTATATATCTATAACTTGGTTTTTGGTAACTTTGTGGTTACTTGCATGATGTATCCAGGATTGGATAGTGGCAGCCGATACTTTTATGGTGTTTTTGTTTTTAATAGTCTTGTGCAGGTTTGCATTTTACAGCTTAATATCAACATACACTCTAAAATGGCTGTGCCACATGATTTTCACCTGGTCATTGGCCATCTTGTACTTTGACCTTCTTTCCCTGGAGCGGCCAGATTTTCCATGTATGCTCGCTAGAGCCGTTATATATGCACAACCTTATTGTTGTAAAGTACCTTATATGTGAGTAGGATCTTATCAGATCGATAATTGGAGAGGGCAGGTATGATATCCTGTAGCAGAGGACAAAAATGCCAAGGTTGCTGTTTAGTGATGGTCAGATTTTGAAACTTGATCTGAGTTATCAGTCAGTCAATGCCTAATTCCAAAATGCACTAGTAATAACGTTATTGTGGTGGGCCAGCGAAGGGAATCTGATGAAGGAGGAGCCATTTTGGCAACTGTGGCCGGAGGTGACGGTGGTGACGGACGCTTCCCTCACAGGATGGGGAGCTCACGCCAACGAGCTGACCACCAGCGGTCGTTGGTCTTAGTTGGAGTCCAAACTCCACATAAACCTTTTAGAGCTGAGGGCCATCAGGCTGGCCCTGATGGCTTTTCAGCCGTCTGTGCGGGGGAAGAGTGCCCTTATCATGACGGACAACACAGTGGCCATGCATTACCGCAACAAAAAGGGGGGTTAGGGGTCACTCCCGCTGTGTAGAAAGGCGATGCAGCTCTGGGCGATACAGCAAGCAATCTCACTCTCGGCAGTTCATCTGGCCGGAGAGGAGAATGCAGTGGCGGACCTTCTGAGGAGGCAGAGCACGGTCAACCACGAGTGGGAGTTGGCTCAGGAAGCCCTTCAGGAGATCTTCGCCCTTTGGGGAACCCCTTAAGTGGATCTGTTCGCGACCGGTGCCAACCGGAAGTGCGAGAGATTTTGCTCAAGGGAATTTACTCTGAGAGGATCCTTAGGGGATGCATTCGTCGTGGATTGGTCGTTCCCACTTAAGTACGTGTTTCCTCCGGTCCCCGTCATTCTTCAGGTGCTAAGGAGATTGCTCCGGATTGGACCAGGAGGGCATGGTTCCCAGACCTTCTAGAAATGTCCATCTGCTCTCCACACTGTCATCCCCACAGAGGATCTGCTGTCTCTCGTGCGCGCAGGGGGGGGGGGGTGTTCTCCATCCAGAGGTCAAGCGTTTCAGCCTTCACGCTTGGTTTCTGAAAGGTTGAGATATAAGTATTGGGACCTCCCGGATGACGTGATGGAGGTGTTGCTTTCGGCCAGGCGGCCGGCAACCAAATCCCTGTACTGTGCCGTATGTGTAAGTTTTGCAACCGGTGCAGAGGAAACAGTCGATCCTTTTCAGTGTTCCATTCCAATGGTTCTTTCTTGCTTTCTTTGGCCCACAGGGGGCTTCAAGCGGGTAGAATTAAAGGTTACCTGGCGGTGCTGTCTATTTTCAAGCGCTCGTCTGAAGAATGTTCTTATTTTAAGATTCCTTTGATTTCCCAAGGGCTCACGAATGTGTTCCTGCTGTCCCCTTCTCAGTTGCCAGTTTGGGATCTGAATTTAGTCTTGAAATTCCTGATGGGTGCTCCGTTTTAACCACTGCACTCTTGTCCTTTGAGGCTGTTGTCTCTCAAGACTGTTTTCTTGGTTGCAGTTACATCTGCTCACAGAGTGAGTGAATTGCAGGCACTTTCATCTAAGCCACCCTTTACTGTGTTCCACAAGACTAGGGTTGTACTGAGGGTACGTACGTTGTTCTTCCTACCTAAGGTTGTGTCTGAGTTTCATCGGAGCCAGAAAAAGCGACTTCCTGCTTTCTATCTTCCCCCTCATCCTGGTAAGGAAGAGGAGAGACTTCATAGGTTGGACCCTAGGAGATATTTGAGCTTTTATATGTGTAGGATGTCCAGAGTCAGAGTGGACAACCAGCTTTTTGTGGGGTACATTGGACACCGATTGGGCCAGGCTGTTAACAAACAGACCTTGTCCAGGTGGATTATGCTCAACATTACTGAATGTTACAGATTGGCGGGCAAGGACCATCCTGAGGGGTTGAGAGCTCACTCCACTAGGGGTGTGGCTACATCCATGGCGCTGCAGCGGGGAGTTCCTATTAAGAATATTTGTGATGCAGCAACCTGGTCTTCCATCCACACCTTAGTCAAACATTACTCCCTGGATACGCTCCACGGTCCGGATTTGGCCTTTGGTAAAGCGATGCTTTATTCTATCATCTGATTGGGTATTCTAAATTCTTCTCCCTCCTCCATACACCGATACTGCTTTGGGAGTCTGTCAAAGATGTGGAATACGTTGGAGGTAGCAATCCATTCACGGAACTAGTTACTTACCAACTGGTAACGTTCTTTCGACTGGATGTTCCTCCAACATATTCCACATCGCCCTCCCAGCCTGCCCTCTGAAGAATTTCCTATGCAATTGCAGCGTGCGTTTCTGCAAGGCTATGTGCAGTGAAGCAGGCATTGTGTACGAGCATGTTGGGCGTTATGGGGAAAAAAACTTAAACTGGGGCTATGGGCGCCGTGCGTCCTATTTACCCGCGATGGAGTCCTTGGAGGGACATCGACCGGACACCATTGACGCAGGACGTCCTCTGCTGAAAAAAATTCCGAAGCAGCACAGCTGTGGACATTACATATCAAAGATGACGAAAGAATGTTACCAGTTGGTAAGTAACTTGCTTTTTTGTCCGTTGCCTCAGGTCTCCATGGGGTTGTATGTACATAAAGTCCGAGCCATAGCTCTAACTTGACTAACCTTGAAAGGTGATGGTCTTGCCTGGTATCCTCCCCTGATCTCCCTCCAAGGTGGTTGGATTGGCAGATTGTATGTTAAAGCAACACTTGTGCCCCTTCCTAAAAGACTCATAGCTTCCTAAAAATACATTTGTTGGGATCTTTGACTTTAAGGGCACTAGGCCCCTGCTTTTATTGCTATGGAAGGACTTTTGAAGGTTAGTAACATGATTATGTGGTTTTGTATAATGTTTATTTCCTTTATTTTAAACCGATTAGTTCACAACGGCCAGCCTAACCTCCCAAGCACTCCCATCCCCGCTACTATCCACCCCCCACTCCTCATCAACTCCCGCCACCGAACCCACTCCTTCCCCTCCCCAAAAATTGCACGCCTCACCTTGGCAAGAACAGTAGCCGCTTCCCTTTCCCCCTCCAACCCCCCCTACCGTCTCCCACACTCCAAACACAACAAAAACACTGAAGAGAAAGCATACTTGGTCTCCCTCAATCTCTCAGTACTCATCGCCACTCCTGTCTAGACCCACCTCCTCATCCTCCCAATCTCGATCACCACCCCTTCCCCCCTGCCTCACCCTACCTGAAACCCCCTCCCTCGAATTCTCACCGACCACAACCAAAACTCCTAACCCCCTCACACCCCTCCCTCAAGTCCTCAGACCCAAAGCCAGTCAACCAGTCACACCAGTCCAGCCCCTCCCCCCAAACCCACCAACTCAACTGCACGCCTACTCTTCCCATCGGCCACCATACACCCCCACCCTCTAGCTCCCCATTCTCCACCCCCGCCTCTGCAACTCCCTCATCACTCTCCTGTACCGAAGTAAATTGCATCCTTTTTAATGCCCGATCAGTAGCAAAAAACAGACACAGCATCTTTGACCTCCTCGCCTCTGACAAACTGGACCTGGTAGTTAAACCTGGTTCTCTGACGACTTTGCCCCGATCGCCAACAAAGCCTTCAACAGACCCCCCCCCCGGCCCGGCTAGGCTAGACAATTCTCAAACAACCTCTGCAACTCTATTGCCACCCTCCAACTAAACCATCCCAGCCTCACCCTTCTAGGACATTTCAACATATGGCTTGACATTCCCACCAACCCTATGACACACACTCTGGTTGACGGCCTAGACGCGATTAACCTCCAACCCCACATAAACGGCCCGACTCACTATAAAGGACACACACTTGATGCCATCTTCAGCTCCCACAACGTGATACATCTAAACCCCCCCACCCCTATCATCTGGTCCGATCGCTTCATTGTGTCTTTCACCATTCGCTCATCCAACCCGCTCCCCTTACCGGAACCTGAACCTCCAAATCTATGCAAATGCTGGAAGAAACTAATAATCCTTCATGACCTAGCTGACATACTCCTTCAGTCTCCTCCCCCGACCTGCCTACTCAATGAACAACTAACCTCTGACGCCTTTGACTCATGGCTCAACACCTCACTAATGCGGCTCACACCCTCTTGCAAACCATCAGCCCGCTAGGGCCTTTTCCCTAGATGGTCCACACTTGAACTGAGGACCACTAAACAACTATATAAATCCCTAGAGCGCAAATGGTGAAAAGACAAAACCCCCCTGAGCAGATCGACTTTGGCCGGCACCTTCGTCAGTACAAGGCTGAAATCTGGAAAGCAAAAAAAGCCTATTACAACTCCCAAATCCTAAACTGTAAAAACCCCAGCAAAGAACTTCACAAAATCATCACCGAATTCACCAAACCATCATGCATCACCAACCTCCCGACCCCCTCACAATCACTGTGCGACTCACTCTCTCTCTCCACTTTTACACCACAGCTCTTGAAAGAAGAAAATGCTTTAACCATCACACTAGCTCTTACACCCACCCAGGCAATCCACCCTCTATACCAGCCAACCGCCCACCTTCGATCACTACACAACCAACGTTCGACTCCTTCAGTCCAATATCAACCGGCCAATTTGTTATATCGTGACTGGACTATGCTAACCCCCTCTACCTCAGAGTGCACGCATACCAACTGACTAAACTACAAAGAGCACAAAACGCTGCAGCCAAACTGCTACTAGTGCTTGGCCCAAGAGACCACATCTCCCCGGCCCTCAAAACTCTGCACTGGCTTCCGGTTGCCCGAAGGGTGACCTTCAAAACCTTATGCATTTCTCACCGAGCACTGCATAAAACTGGACCTCAATATCTTCAAGACAAACTAAAACCCTATCACCCTGCACGTACTCTAAGATCAAGCTCAGCTGGCCTCTTAGTCATACCAAAAACAAACTTAGGTTAGGTGGATCATCATTCTCAGCCTTGGCCCCCACTCTGTGGAACACACTCCCACCCCACATCCGACTCACCGAGGACCTAATGTCTTTCTGCAAATTACTGAAAACATTGCTCTTCCCCCTAAAATCGACCCCTAACTCATACTGGATAACAGCAACTCAATCACATTTGCCCAAAATGCTAGATCATAAATAACAACCCAGCATCATGATCCGAGCAGGAAATCGAAAACTAATAACCTCTAATGTAAACTAAAAAGGACAAACAAAATAGAATGAGTAAAAAGGATCAAAGCAGTGAAGTGGATAAAAAAGAATAAGTTGTATGAGAGCAGTAAAGTGGTTGAAAGTAATGAAATGAGTGAAATAATTGTAACGGACAAGAGGATCAAAATGGACGAGAGGAATAAAGTGGATAACAGCAATTCAACTAGCCAGAACTACTAGATCATAGATAACAAGAACATAAATAATAATCCAACATCATGATTCCAAGCGAGAAATCGAGAACTAATAACCTCTAGTGTAAACTAAAAGGACAAACTGAATAGACTTAGTAAAGTGGATCTAAGCAGTGAAGTGAATAAAAAGAATAAATTATATGAACGCAGTGAAGTGATTGAAATGAATGAAATGGATGAAATGAATGAAATGGACGAGAGGAATGAAATGGACGAGAGGAACAAAATGAACGAGAGGAATAAAGTGGAGAGGATAGAAAGATGATTACATGATACAGTTGAGTGCACAGAGTACAAAGAACTGGTAGAGCGCATGAAACAGATAGATAGCATGGAATGTAAGAGTGCATGGTATAAATGGAATAGACGATTCAAGTGCATGAGACGGGTGTAGTGCTTGTGACAGATGGAGAACATGGGACTGACCGAGTGCATGTGTCAAATGACATGAGTGAACCAATAATGCATGATGAACGGATGAAGTGAGTGGAACAGTTGAAGTCGGTGGAGCGGATGAAGTCGGTGGAGAGGATGAGAGCGGGGAGCAGATGAGAGCGTGGAGCGGATGTAGGGTGTGAGAGTGTTGAACAGATTAGGGTCTGGAGCGGGGGTAGAGTGTGGAGCGGGGGTAGAGTGTGGAGCGTATGTTGAATGGAACGGGTGAAGTATGTGAGTGAATGGATGAAGTATGTGGATGGAAAGGAGTAAGGGGGTTGGAACGGGAGAAGTATGGGGTTGGAACGGGAGAAGTATGGGGTTGGAACGGGGGAAGTATACCGTTGGAACGGGGGGGGGGGAGTATACGAATGGAACGGGGGAAGTATACGAATGGAACGGGAGAAGTATACGAAGGAACTTCTTTCTTGTGTCTTTCTCTAAACTCCTAACCCAGGTCGGGGATCCTTTGTTCGTCCTTTTGGCGGGCTTCTGCCAAGAAGCCCTCCTTTCGGCGCCACTGAGTCTGGGTTGGGTCCATTGTGTGGGAGGGGGAGTAGGACCCCTCGATAGGGTTGCTGCAGCAACCCATGTCGCACTCTAACCTGATAGGCTGGAGGGTTTCCCGCCAAGATGACCACTCCACTGTGTGAGTGACAGCTAGGCTGTATGAATGGGGATCGTTTTGCATAAAAGCAGGGTCCTGAGGACTGGAAGAGCAAGACGTCGCCACTGGATCTATGGAACCGAAGAGGAGAGAAGCCAAAGACATCTGCAACGACTGAACCACCGGTGAAGCCCTGCTGTAGTGTCTCACCACTTTTCTCCACACGACGAGAGGCGATCTTCATCTGAAAGAGCCTTCTTCCCTTGAGCTGGTGGGGCCAACCAGTTTGCTAATCACCTTCTTGGACCTGCCTTGGTCGAATCACCAGTTCCCAGCACTTGGAGGCCGGATAGCCAGGCAGCCATCCACCCGGACCGCGATTTAAAGGAGCGTACCTCTTTATTTGTTGGGCACCACCGCGGCTGGTTTCATCCCTCGGTAGTGCAGTCACTCGAACCTTCCTCCACGACGAGAGTCCCTCTTCCTCTGCTGGATCACCCGAACTGCAGGAACTACCAGGAACAATCGCCACCGCAGGAGCCTCTTCTTCATTTCAAGGTACTTTGTTCCGCCAGGCCTCCTTTTTCGTGTGGTAGCGCTAAATGTGTTTTAAATCCTTTACCTACCTGTTGGGTTGGCCGCCCCTTTAGTCTAACATGGTCTTTCGAATTCTGCACCCACCTTTTCGAATCGTTAACCAAAGACAGGACTGCAGCTACAAGAACATTTTGCTCCTGGGCCCTTGCCCTGTACCATTGACTCTGGCACAGGCCTATTGACTCTGGCTAGATTTGTTAGAACTGTCTTCTCTAGATTGCTTCTCAACTAGAACTGTGTTGGTGCACCTACTTCTTATAACCACCTTTTCCTTCCCACTTTTAAAACTTGTGAAGTGCCATTTTGCTCGGTTTTCGTTTAAGTATTCTCTATGCTAAAGTACTGCCTTGCCTAAACTTGTTCACAAACTTATTGGGAGGTGTTGCTAAGGTGCTTAAGAAGATATTCCTGTATAACTTGTCCTTTTCCTCCGTTGTGAGAAATTGCTAGAGTGCCATTTGTGTTTGGTTTTCACTGTGCCGTTTTGCTCAGCTTTCACTCTTGCTCAAACTTGTCTACAATTTAACTAGTGAGTTGTGCATACTTTTCTTGACTGATTTTAACTTGCTTTATCAACTGTGATTAATGTGTTGAACTAGAAGTGTGTAAAATAAATATATATTCTTTTTAATACAAAGCTTTGGTCAGTGTTTCCTTGTGCCATAGCACTGTAGTCCTATTGTGTAAACCCTGAATACTGCTCATCTCCCTCTTGAGATAAGTCTGACTGCTTAGCTACAGCTACCAACTAAATCTTTGTGGTACAGACTGATACCAAAGGGGATTTATTGCTCATACCTGTAGTCTTAATCTTCTGTAGTGCTCCCTAAGGGAACTGCACAGGTTTCTGCCTAACAGTTGCGACCCGCCCCTAGTCCTTGAATGGATGACGGGTTGGCACAGATTTCACCTGGGGTGGGGGTCCTGTCCTGGAATATTGCTGGGGTTACAAAATACCTATCTGATAATGATTGGCTTACCTTTGTCAGGGATAGTGCAGTGATTTGCCTACAGGAGTCTTGGGCTCTCGAACCCCCTCATATCCAAGGGTTTGTTACTTTTTTCTCCCTGGCCCACAAGGGGGCAAGGGCTCGTCCCAGTGGGGGTTTAGTGACATGGGTAAATGCGACTGTCAGCTACTGAGATTGATCTAGCATGCCGCGAGCTGCTTGTGATCCATATTAAATTACAGGATGATTCTAAGATCCTGTTGATTTAATTTTTACAAGGCCCCAGCTGTGAGGGTCATGGAGCTGAAAGATAGAATCTCGAGCATTGCAACTGTGATGCTGGAAATGCTTTGGAGGGACAGGGCCTCCCTGTCCTCGAGCTGTACTCCCTTATGTGTGTTCTGTGTTATTTTCTGCACAGGAGTCCAGTTGGGACCCCTGGCAGTGCAGATCTTCCTCTTTTCTGTTGTGGTGAACCGAGACCCTTGGGATACTCTCAGGGCACCTATGGGTGGGGGTACAAACTTGTACCCCTAGTGTATTGTTTTGGGGAACCTGTGTGTTTCCTACAGAGCAGGGTATGGGCTGGTGGCAGCCTCATGCTGATGTGACGGGAGCTCTGAGTGTCCTCCATTTTTTGGGATACCCAGACACTGCCCTAGGAATCAGTGGATTCCTGATTGAAGACAAGATGGCCCCTGTGGTCTCTTGGTTTCTATTGCCTTCTACCTTGTTTTCCCAAAGTCCTAGGAAGCCCTGACTCTGTCCCTTCCCCTGACTGGCTGCTGGGTGGAAGAACCATATATGGTATAGTGGGGAAGTCCAGGCCAGACTGGCTGGAGCCTTCCCAGTGACTGTATGTTGTGTGTACACCCTTGGAGTGGGACCTGTGTGAATAGAGTGCGAGACCAATATACATTCTATGTTATGGGTGTCTGGTTTCTGTTTGTGTGACACAATGAATGAGACGGCCCTGCCTGAAACTGACATGAATGCAGTGTAGTGTGCTGAAAGGCTGGGTGCTTGCCCCAATCCACATTCCTCGTTATGGGTGTCTGGGTGGAAGTGAATGGCCTAACTGCCTGTGAGCCTGATTGGCTGCCTGCCTGCATGAATGCCCTTCTGTGTGATTGGCTGATTGAGCCTGGCTCAGCCAGAGTGAATGAGGGATAGATGTGTATATCTGGTTACCTCTCACTTACCAATTTGTTCAGAAGCTCAAGTCGAAACTTGTAGCTCATCCTTGAAGTCCACTTGGAGGAGAAGATTGCTGCTGCATTTCCTTCGAGGCAATCAAAGAGCTATTGAGTCTGTTGAGGACTGATCCGAGAGAGGACCTGGCTAGGAGACCTCTCCCCGAGTTACGAGGGACCATCGTGCAAAAACTGCTGTTCTTCATCGAGGTGGAAGCGAGTTCTGTGACTCTGACGTCCGGAGAAGGGGTCCGCAGAGAATCCTGATGAGAGCGCCTGGACATCAGGTCCTCCAAGTCCATTGGGGTTCGGAAGATATGTGACTGCTGGAAGCCAGTCAAATCGTGTCACCCAGAAGCGGGGACACATTGACGCTGTGCTGCTCGACGCCCAGAGCCCAAACACTCTGCATCGCGTAAGTGTCGACCACTTTGTTCCACCGCAGAAAGTCGAGGTCGCCAGCTATCGAGGAAAGTCCGCCAGTAGGTTTCCTGCCACTAAAAGCCGACAAAAACATCCCAGAGGACACAGAGGGAGTGAAGATTCGTGGTCTAGTCCCGATCGCCAAATCTATCCCGAGGTACGTGCTGCGTACCTCGGGATAGATTTGGCATAGAGATTGCGGGAAGGCTCGAGGAGGAGCCCTGTGGAACGCAAAGAGAGGGGGCCTCTGAAATGGTGTACCCCCCCACCCCGCCTCCCCCGAGGACCAGAGCTACTGAATGAATTCTCAGTGGGATAAGGCTAGGAGGATAGTCCCTTCCGGAAGCAACCTTTATGGCACAGAGCCCACCCTGAGCAGGTGCTGGCAAATGGACAAGCAGAAGTCCACCAAAAATACACCAGCTCCGGACAAGGCTGCAGGAAGAGGAGAGACCCCAATACCATCAGGCCTCATGCCAGTCAACAAGGAAGACCTGATGCAGTACCTGGCGGATCTCCAGATGAGGATCACAGAGTCCTTTCAAGAATAGTTCACCTCCTTAAAGTCAAACTTCAAGGGAACAGTGCAGGAGGTAAAGGGGAAACTATTGACATTAGGGGAACAAATGGACATGAATGAGCAGGCTCTCCAGGACTTGGCACCAAAACGAGGCGCTGGAAAAACTGGCACCAATGTGTCACAACCTAGAGCTCCAATGCGAGGAACTCGAGAATTTGTCACAAAAGTCAAACATACGCCTCACGAATGTCCCGGGAAGAGGTCGCAGACAACCTCAAAATGACAATTCAGTCCTTCTTTGCCAAGCTCCTTCTGGAGGCCCCGCAGACATGGTCCATTTGGACAGAATCCATAGGGTAGGCCATATGAGGAGAGAGCCGGAGCACGCCCGAGGAACGTCCTAGCAGCATTCCCGTGCTATGGCCAAAAAGAGGTAGTCTTGAAGGCTAGGCGAACAGCCACTTCTTGGAAAATTAATGGCATCGAGGTCAAACTCTTCCAAGACATAGCACCATCCACACTGCTTGAAAGGAGACCTATGGGACCGGTTGTTAAGATCCTTAACCAAGAGAAGATCTAGTAGAAGTGGTCCTTTCCGTTCAGCTTGCTGTTTACCTGGAACGTTAGACAATGTAGGGTGATGACCTGTGAAGAAGGCCTCAAGGTGGTGACGCCCGAAGGCGGTGGCAGGGCTTTGGCTGCAGACAATGCAAGGGTGGGCAACCAAAGGAGGCGGCAATAGGAATGGTCAAAGGTGGCCACAGAGAATAAGTGCTCCCACGCTCTGAAAGGCTGGAGCAAACTATCAGACGTGCTACAGGAGAGGGGTGGGGGCGTTAAAGGATGTGACCCAGAAGTGACTGGTTGTAGACGTTGGGACCGTTGATTAACACAACGGTGGGGAGGTAAGTATTGAGGTGTCTCACTCTTAAGTTCACTTGGAGGGAATGGCCTGCAATGAGCGCACCCGGGAGATCAGAATGGTGACGGAGGAAGTGGGTAGGGGGCAGGGATCCAGCTGGGAGAGTTTGTGCTCTTGGAATCTCATGGAAAAGCTTCGAATGATCTGTCCGCAGTTCTTGACCCCCGGAATGGAAATGGGTGAGGGGGACCAACACTCTGGCTGCAGACACAGCAAGTTTGGGGGGTGGACAACCTGGAAAAGGTCACGTGAAGCGGCGGGGAAGGAGGGACCAGGGAGGGGTGGCTGGCTGAATGTTGTGTTCAAAAGTCCTCACTTATAATATCAGGGGATTAAATTCCCTGGCAAAGCGGTGTAAGGTGGACCACTACTTTAGGCACGAGAAACCCAACTTTCTCATGCTCCAAGAGACCCACATCTGAGAGACAAGGAGAGGTTCTGCTTGCAAATGTACCCCCACGTGTATCAGGCAAATGCAAAGGATAAGACAGCGGGGGCCCTGATAGCTTTCAAGTACATGCCCAATCTGGTAGTCCTAGAATCGAAGGGGGACAAACATGGGTCAGACCTCTTTGTCAAATTCTGCATTAATGCGATCATGTTAACACTAGCGACGATGTACGCACTGAACTCTGGACGGGACGGGATTCTCAGAAGGAAAATGGCAGAACTTGAAGGGATGGCCAAGGGGTAAATCATTTTGACTGGCGATTTTGAATGTGGCTTGGGCATCAGGGCGAATCGTAGCAGGGTGGGGCACACACTCCAAGGCGCCCCCTCTCTAAAGCTGAAAGTGAGATTCAGGGGAATGGGCTTGGTGGATACGCATTTAGGAGCTCAGAAGCGGGACACATACTATTCACGCGTACATAGGACACTATCCCACATAGACTACATCTGCGTGTCTGCCCAACTAGTGGGGCAAGTTAGGGAGGTTTCCCAGAGAGCTATCGCTCTCTGACCATGCCTCTTTCAGTGCGACGATGGATACGCTTCAAGGACAGTGGGGGCTCTGGCACTGGTCCCTCCCAGAGTGGATACTAGTGGGCCCTGTCATGTCTTTATGGTGGAGGGGAAATTTCAGACCGATTTCCAGGAAAACCTCATGACACCTGCCTGGGGATCTGGTGGGGCGCTTTATTTTCCGACATATTTTTATTGGTTTTCAATGTACTCAACTGTAACATGTAAACATCCAAAAACCATTCCCCCATAGCCTCCTCAACCTCCCTCCCGCTCTCCTTCGGAACGGTCTTGTCCCTGCTGCCAGAATTTTGAGCTTGAACTTCATAAGCCGAACATGTCGAATTCTGATTTTGTGTGGGCACCATTGTTCCATGTAGTCACATGTAAGTAAGTTAGTATTGCCCCCCCCCCCATTCAATCTCAAATTTATCTTGGTATCCTTGGATCTTGTACATAATGCATTCCATCGCCGCAAACAACCACACCCTCTGTAGCCACTCAGACGGTGGGGTTTTCTGCTTCCATTTTTGCGCTATTGCGAACTATGCCGCAATTAATAGACCCATAAAGTTCTGCTTTCGTCTGGAGCTTCGCCTGGGTGTCCCACAGCCTTACTTTTTCTTCCTCTTTTCCCAGGTCTTGGAACATCCCCTGCATCTGGGTTTTCACATCGGCCCAGAACTGTTGGATTCCTGGGCAGTCCCACCATATGTTTCCCTGTCATCCACGTGTCCACAGCCCCTCCAGCATAGATATGAGGTTTGCGGGTACATTACATGCAGTCTTTCCGGGGTATAGTGCCAGTGGACCAGTATTTTTATCCACATTTCTCTTATCTGTATCACCTGTGTCAGTTTAGGGCTAGCCCTCCATATATGTTCCCAGTGTGCCTTGGGTAGTGTGTCCTTTAGTGTTTTCCCATTTCTTCATGTAGTTCCACTGAACTTCATTATGTGTGTTCAGGAACCTATACATGTCCGAGACGCACTTTTTTGAGGCTGTGTGGGTCGTTAGGTAGGATTCAAAGGGGATAAGTTCTCTGGTCACTGCCCGCCTTATCTGCGGAGTCGACGGCCAGTGACGAAGTTGTTCATATTTGTACCTGTCTTTAGTTGTCAGGCCTAGTAAGGATTTACAGTCTGTATGCCCCTTTTTCCATCCCCGGCGGTAAAGCCAGATTATTGAACATGGGCTTGAAGGGAGCTGGGTCTTGTGTTGGTGTCCCCCCCCTTGTTGACACGTCCCATACCTCTCGTGTTGCTTTCATCAAATCACTTAATTGGAGGTTTAGATGTCTGGAATGTTTCCTCTTCCACAGCAGCTCTGGTAGTGTGGTGGTCGCCACTGCTCTGTTCTGGGAACCCCTTATCTTGTGCGAGTTCGCTCTGGCCCATTCTTTCAGTACCCACAGCTGTGCCGCTTCATAATATTTGCCAAAGTGTGGTAATCTTCCCGTTTGTTTTGGCGCTGTGAGGACTGTTCTAGCTACTCTGTATTTGTTTTTCCATACGAATGCCATGACTGCTTTGGCCAGGGCTTTAAAGTAAGATTTGGGGATTCTGATTGGAAGCGCCTGAAAGAATTGCAGTAGCTTGGGCAGTATGGTCATTTTTGAGGTTATCCGGCCCCACCAGGAGATCTACATAGAGCTCCATCTCTCTAAGTCTTGTTTTATCCTCCCCAGCAATTGCAAGAAGTTCTCCCCATATAGTCTGTCCATCCGATCCGTAAGGGTAATGACCAGATAGGTCACCCCTTTGTCGGCTTCTTTCAGTTGTAGGGCGGAGGCCAGTCTCTTTAGCACTTCTCGATCTCCAGCTAACACTAGCATTTCGATTTCTGCCTATTAATCTTTAGGCCTGAGATTGCTTCATAGTTTTCTATTTCTTGCATGATAGAACTCTATTTCGAGGGGATTGGGTCCTCCGACGTATTCCAGATCTATGACAGTAATCACCACAGCTGTGCTGCTTCAGAAAATCTTCTGCGTCCTGTGTCGATGACGTCGATACGCGGCCCTAGAGGACATCCTCCGATGGCTGACGTCACTGGATGTTAAGTAGGACGCACGACGCCCGTAGCCTCAGTTCCGTTTTTTCCGCGAACGTGTTCGTTTTGGGAATCTCGGCGCGCCTCGACTCTTTGGAGTTTGTTGTTTTCTCGGTTCTTCGAACCTGTTTGGTGTTTGTGAAAAATGTCTTCGTGAAGATGTCTACCTCGTCTTCCACACCGCGTCCGGGCTTTAAGAAGTGCAGGGACTGTGGGTCCAAGATGTCAGTCACGGACTCGCACGACGCCTGCCTCTGGTGCCTCGGGGAGGCCCATGACACGGATGACTGTGTTGACTGCCAGTCGCTCACGTCGAAAGCCTTGTGGGAGCGCAAGAAGTTATCGTTAGGTAAGGTGTCCAAGCCCTGGAAGTCGAGGTCTGCGGGGCTTTCGACGGATGACTCGAGGGGCGACTCTCCGCATCGTCGTCGGAAGTCCAGTGGGTCTCGGTCCCGGAGTCGGTCTAGCCACTCCTCTGCCTCTTCGAGGCACTCCCGGAAGCGCCGTCATCGGTCGCCTTCCCTGTCCTCATCCGAGGACGCCGCCCGTCGGCGGGTCGCTTACCCCACCAAGCATGCGACACCGGAGGAATGGGCTTCCTTCGGGAAGAAAATGTTGGCGATTCTTGAATCGCAGGGCACTGGTCTGTCCGCGCCTCCGAGTGGGGTCGGTCGTGATCAGCCGAGAGACACCACTCGCACGCCTTCAGGCTCGGGTGGTCATCACGATTCGCGGGAAAGGTCCCGTTCGGCATGCCCGGTCCAGGTCCTCGATGCGCTCGAGACCACGCAAACCTGTGAAGTCTTCGAGGAAGACATCGACACCTGTTGCGCCGAGGTCGTCGATGGACTCTCTCGAGGCTCCGCCTCCGAGGAAGTCATCGATGCCGTCGGCGCCCAGGATGTCGAGGGACACATTCAGGGCTCTGCCTTCAAGGCCTGTGTCGATGCTGTCGGCGCCACGCCTGTCGTCGACGCCGATTCTCTCGGCGCCGATTTTCTCAACTCCTTTCGAGTTTGTGTCGTCGGGGGTACCCTGTGGCTCGGGGGAACCACCTAGAAAGGCTCTGGCCAAGGTCAAGCATGGCTTTGGTTCCAGTTCTGTGCCTTCTTACCGCCATCTGGAGTTCATTTCAGAGGTGGATGAGGGCTCTGATGATGGCATGGTTCCTGACACGGTGCCTGACGAGATTCTCTCGGGCCATAGCCAGTTTGAGGACCTGAGGAAGTATCTGCATGCTAGTGGGCTGGACACCTCTTCGGAGATGGAGTTTTGTAGGCCTGAGCCTGGCTCTCATGCCGATTCTTCGCACCGGCGCCTTATGTCAAGGGTCAACAAGTACTTAGGATGGTCTGCTCCCCCAGGGGAGTTTGTTCAGGATGACCTTACGGATATCCTCGAAATAGGTCCGCCAACTGACCCGGTACTGCTGTTTCAAATGGCTCTACAGTGGAGGGTGGCGGCGGCTTGGACTGCTCCGAAGAGTCTCCAGGCAGTGAGCAAGTCTTTGCTGCGAAAATACCGCCCAGCCAGTAGTGACCACTGCTACTTGTCCAAGCACCCTACTCCGGAGAGTTTGGTGGTGCAGGCGGCTACGGTCCCGGCAAAGCAGGCGTCGTACCCTACCATCCCTCCTGATGAGGACGACAATAGTTTTGACGGCTGGGCAAAGAAAGTGTTTTCTGCAGGGGGGTATGGCGCTTCAGGCGGCCAACTTCATATGTGCCTTGTCTCGTTTCATGCACACTCTGTGGAACTGTGTTTCCTTGGCGGTTGAACATATTCCCGAAGGGGACGAACGGGATGGTTTCCTTGCCATGGTTCAGTATGGCAAGGATGCCATGTGTGAGGCCGTTCAGTCGGGTTTGGACAGGGCAGATTGCGTCAGCTGGTCCATGGCGGCGAGCACCGTGATACACAGGTTTGCGTGGTTGCTGAAGTCGGGGTTTGCTCCTGATGTGCAGGCCCGGCACCTCAACATGCCCTTTGACGGGGAACATCTTTTTGGTAGCAAGGCTGACGAGAGCCTTGAGAGGTTGCAGACCTCAAAAGCTGCAGCGAAGTTGTTGGGCGCTGCAGTTCGACAACCTCCGCCTTTTCGTCCTAGGGGACAGCAATGGAGGGGAGGTTCCTTTCGTTATTACTCATCCTTTGGTAAAGCGAGAGGAGCTGCCAGTAAAAGGGGCCACCGTAGGAGTGCCAGAGGTAGAAAACAAGGTACTCGAGGTGCCAAGGCCGCTCGGGCTTTTCCCTCTTTGCCCTCAGGCAACGCCGCAGTTGCTTCAGCTCAGTCATGAGGCCATGTCCCATGGTTCGCTGGTTGGGGGAAGGCTGGCGCAGCATCTTGCAGAGTGGCGCGCCATTACTTCAGATGTGTGGGTTCTGGAGATCATAACCCACGGCTACTGTCTTCCTTTCCGGCAGAGGCCTCAAGACAATCCACCGGGGAATCTCTCTTTGAAGATTCTGGATCCGCTCCTTGCGCAGGAAATTCAATCCCTGCTGGAGAAAGGTGCCATAGAACTGGTGCCTGTAGCAGAGAGGAACAAGGGATGGTATTCCCCTTCTTTTTTGATTTCCAAGAAAGACGGGGGGGATTGAGACCCATCATGGACTTGCACGGTTTGAACAAACTCCTCAGGAAGGACAAGTTCAAGATGGTTACTCTCTCAAGTCCTCCAGGCCCTTCAACTTCAGGACTGGTTGGTGTCTCTCGACCTCAAGGACGCTTATTTTCATGTGCCGATCCATCCAAAGCACAAGAAGTACCTGAGGTTTGCGGTTGGCGACTCGCACTTTCAGTTTCGGGTCCTGCCGTTCGGACTGACCTCCGCCCTGAGGGTCTTCACCAAGTTCATGGTAGTGGTGGCAGCGCACCTCAGAAAAGGGGGGATTCACGTCTACCCCTACCTGGACGATTGGTTGCTCAGGGCGTGCTCTCCTGAGCAAGTCCTGGATCATCGGTCAGTCACCTGCCACTATCTCCACAAGCTGGGCTTCTCCCTCAACTTAAAGAAGTCCCGTTTGACACCAACTGAGAGGCTCCAGTACATTGGAGCAGTGCTCGACACGTCCCTGGGGCAGTGTTTTCCTCCCCAGGTGAGGGCTCATCACATTCAGCAGATGGTGCACAAGTTTCAACTTGCCCAGACTCTCCCAGCTTTCGAGTTCTTGAGACTGTTTGGCCTCATGGCATCCTGCATTCTTCTGGTGCCAGAGGCCAGGTTGCGGATGAGATCTTTGCAATGGGCACTCAAGCTCCAGTGGTCTCAGTCCTCCGGCAGGATGTCGGACCCTATTCAGGTGCCGTCTTCGGTCGCCCGGGACCTTCTGCGGTGGGCTGACGAAGGCATTCTGATGAGGGGGCTCCGTTTTGGCTGCCGTTGCCGGAGGTGACGATCATGACTGACGCATCCCTCACGGGATGGGGAGCTCATGCCAACGAGTTGACAGTCAGCGGTCGTTGGTCTCTGTCGGAGTCCATACTCCATATCAATCTGTTGGAGCTGAGGGCCGTCAGGCTATCCCTGAAGGCTTTTCTGCCGACTGTGCGAGGAAAGAATGTCCTGATCCTGACTGACAAAACGGTGGCCATGCACTACCTCAACAAAAAAGGGGGGCAGGGTCACTTCTTCTGTGCAGGGAGGCGATGCAGCTCGAGTTCTGGGCAATCCAGCAGGAAGTTGCGATCTCGGCAGTTCATCTGGCAGGAGACGAAATGAGACGGTGGACGCTCTGAGCAGGCATAGCGCGATCTCTCACAAGTGGGAGTTGGCTCAGGAAATTCTCCTGGAGATCTTTGCCCTTTGGGGGACCCCTCAAGTGCATCTCTTCGCCTCCAGTATCAACCGGAAGTGCGAGAGGTTCTGCTCGCGGGAATTTCCTCCAAACGGAGCCTTAGGAGACGCGTTTGTGGTGGAGTGGTCATTCCCACTGCTGTACGCGTTTCCTCCAGTCCCCGTCATCCCGCAAGTACTGCGGAGGTTACGGAGGTTTGGTTCCCGGATGATCCTCATTGCTCCGGCGTGGGCCCGGAGGACGTGGTACCTTGATCTTCTCGCCTTGTCCATCTGCTCTCCATGTCGTCTTCCCTACCGAGACGATCTGCTCTCACGGGAGGGGGGTTAGGTTCTCCATCCAGAGGTCAGGTCCCTCAAACTTCATGCTTGGTTTCTGAAAGGTTGAGATATAAGGATTGGGACCTCCCTGAAGACGTGATGGAGGTGTTGCTTTCGGCCAGAAGGCCTGCAACAAAGTCCATGTACCGTTGCCATTGGAGAAAGTTCTGCGACTGGTGCAGGGTTAAGAATGAGGATCCTTTTGCATGTGAAATTCCTATGGTTCTGTCTTTTTTGCTTTCTTTGGCTCACAGGGGCCTTCAAGTGGGTACCATTAAAGGTTACCTGGCGGCGCTGTCCATATTTAAGAGCTCGTCTGAAGAGTGTTCCTATTTTAAAATTCCTTTAATTTCTCAGTTTATGAAAGGGCTCACTAATGTGTTCCCTCCGTCACCTTTCCAGGTGCCCGGTTGGTATTTGAACCTTGTTCTCAAGTTTCTGATGGGTGCTCCGTTTGAGCCTTTGCATTCATGCCCTTTGAGACTGTTAACTCTGAAAACTGTATTTTTAGTTGCGGTCACTTCCGCTCGCAGAGTGAGTGTGTGAGTTACAGGCACTTTCAGTTAAGCCACCCTTCACTGTGTTTCATAAGGAAAGGGTTGTCCTTAGAGTTCGTCCTTCTTTTCTTCCAAAGGTGGTGTCGGAATTTCATTTAGGCCGGAAGGTTGTTCTTCCGGCATTTTATCCTCCTCCACATCCTGGTAAGGAAGAGGAGAGGCTCCATACGCTTGATCCTAGGAGAGCGTTAAGCCTTTATATTCCACGCATGTCCCGGGTCAGAGTGGACTATCAGCTCTTTATTGGTTACGCGGGAAAGTGTTTGGGACAGGCTGTGATGACAGACTTTGTCTCGCTGGATTATTTTGGCTATCTCCGAGTGTTACCGCTTGGCGGGTAAGGACCCACCGGACGGCTTACGGGACCATTCTACCAGGGGTATGGCTGCCTCTACTGCCCTGCAGAGGGGTGTTCCTATTTGCAACATCTGTGATGCAGCCACCTGGCTTTTGGTACATACTTTTGTACGTCACTATTCCCTCGATTCCATCCGGGGGCAGGATCTGGCCTTTGGCAAGGCGGTCCTTTACTCCGCAATTTGATTGTGCATGCTAAATTTCTGTTTTCTAAATTCTTTTCCCACCTCCTTGCATTGGTACTGCTTTGGGAGTCTGTCATAGATCTGGAATACGTCGGAGGACCCAATCCCCTCGAAGAACAAGTTACTCTCTTACCTGGTAACGTTCTTTCGATGGGATGGTCCGACGACGTATTCCATATCGCTTCCTCCCTACCTTCCCCGCTACAGAATTTCTTATGCGATTGCAGCTTATGTTTCTGCAAGGCTTTGTGTGTCAGACTGGCAGAAGACTGGTGGCACACGTTCTGGGAAAAAACTACAACTGAGGCTACGGGCGTCGTGCGTCCTACTTATAACATCCAGTGATGTCGGCCGTCGGAGGAGGTCCTCGAGGGCGGCGTATCGATGTCATCGACGCAGACGCCGAAGATTTTCCCAAGCAGCACAGCTGTGGTGTTTACTGTCATAGATATTGAATACGTCATCGGACCATCCCATCGAAAGAACGTTACCAGGTAAGAGAGTAACTTGTTCTTCTTGCAGCAGGGCGGGGACTCTCTTTCCTGGGTCTGACCATGCCATCAACATGTCCTCCGCATATGCAACTACTTTATGGGGAATTCCTGCCATTTTTATCCCTCTCAGGGCTACTGAGTGCCTTGTTCAGATTAGTAGGGGTTCTAGGAAGATGGCGTAAAGAAGCAGGGACATGGGGCACCCTTGTTTCATTCCTTGCCCAATGTTCACCTTGTCTGATATCTTGCCATTTATTGCTATGCAGATTCCAGGAGAGGTGTAGTTAGCCTGGACCATTCTAATAAATGATTCCCCAAGCCCTTATGTTTCAGGATGCGGAGGAGGAGTGACCATTCCACTCGGTCAAGCGCTTTCTCTGCGTCCAGCGAGAGCAGAATGGCTGGGCACTGGGAGATCCCTGTCTTCTCCACTAGATGTATTCTTATGTTATCATGTTTTTGCCTATTGGGGATGAAGCCTGACTGGTCTTGATGAATCAGCTACTTGAGCACTTGCATTAACCTGTCCGCTAAGACTTTTGTATACAATTTTGCATCTAAGTTGATTAGTGCAATCGGGCGGTCTTTTCCTGGTTTGTGCAACACTAGGACCTTTGCCTCATTCATTGACGGGGTGATGTTCCCTCCCTCTTTGAATTTATTAAAGAGACCTTTGAGAGTAGGAGCCAGAATATCCATATATTTCTTGGAGAGTAGTGCTGTGTAACCATCTGGGCCCGGCGCTTTATTCCTGGGTAATTCTAGAATGGCTTTTTTACCTCATCTAGTTTTATTTCTTAGCCCAGCGTCCGCCTTTCTATTTCCGATATGTTCAGGAGTTTTATGGTGCTCAAGAATGTTTCTTGATCCCGGGCTGAGGGGTTCTCTGATACATAAGGTGCTTGATGGAATTCTTTAAAAGTATTCGCTGTGTCTTCTGTTTGGGTTTGGACATTTCCCCCACTATTTAGCATTCTTTTAACAGTTTGCAATTGTTTTTTGGCTTTCAGCTGTCTTGCTAGATATTTATTGGCTCTGTTTGCTTTTACGTAGTAGCAGAGTTTCAGATATAAGAGGTGTTTCTCTGTCCGTTTAGTGCGGAGTGATTCTATTTTGGGCATATATTGAAACTAATGTAAGTGGTTGCCCCTCTAGTATTACATTTGCGAAGATTAATCTCCCTGATTTGTCTGACTGTATGTCCTGTAATTATATCTTCAGGTTTTTATGAAATGCCAGAATCGCCCCTGCCTTCTTCTCTTGCACATTAGATTGGATTATATGATTGTACCCTCTTAGATGGACTTTCCCCTTGTCTTTCCACCTTATGTGTCTCCTGTAGCATTAGGATGTCGAATGACCCCCTTTGGAGTAGGTGGTCTATCTTTCTTTTTACCAGGGTATTCAGCTCCTGTACATTGAATGTCAAAATTCTTATCCCTTCCATTTTGGTTCCTTTCCACTTCCGTCTCTCTCATGTCCCCTATCGGCTCTAGCTTATCCATTCCAGTTTTCCTTCCCGTCACCCTATCCCTCCTCACCCCTCCCCTCCCTCTACAACCCCAAACTTGTATAACCCCCTCCCATCGTATAACCACCCTGAGGAGGGCCCAGGGGCCTATGGCTGCTCGGGCGATTTGCCTAGTGCACCTGGCCCTCGGTAAACTCAGGGATAACTTTGTGGGGGTTCCTAAACCCCACCTGGGCTCCAGTGGATGGCCCTGGGATCCCCCCCCCCCTCTACCAGCTGCCACATACCTGCTGGATTATTGATGTTCATTGGACCGTATGGGGTAAGGTTCTATTGCGTGTCCCAGCTGGATCTTAGGTTCCTTAGATACTGATTTCGCCTTGCGATCTTCTGCGGTCGTCATTTCTTGCTGCCATTTGATTTTTTCCTTTGATGGATCGTTTTCCATTCCCAAGGTCGTCTCCTCAGCCCGTCCCCACTCACTTTCCTCTCAGGGACTTTCTTCTTCCTGGAGGTTCAGCATCTGCAGACCCTCCTCGCAGGTAGTCACTCTGTGCTGCTTTCCGTCCCATGCGATTAATAGACCGAATGGGAAGGTCAATTTATATCGGAATTGTTTCGCTGCTAGTTCCTTGACCACTGGGCCCATGTCTCGCCTTTTCTGCAGTGTCGATTGGGCCAAGTCCTGAAATAATTGTATTTCCACCCCATTCATTCATGTATACCCCATTGTCCTTGCTTCGAAGGATTTGCTCCTTCTGGGGGGTATGACGTGAGTGCAACTAGGACGTACCATGGACGTGCCCCTGGCTCTCCCGTTCTTCGCGGGCCCACTGGGTGGATTCAATCTATCTGAATCTCTGTCTCGTCTTCGCTTGCGAGTATGTCTTTAAATACTTGCTATACTGCTTCTTTGAAGTCTTTTTCTTCCACTGATTCCACCACGTTCTTGATTCTTATGTTGGATCTACGGGAGTGGTTCTCTAGATCCTTGCACTGGAGTCCCAGATTATGCATGAGACGGACCAGACGTTCCTGTGTTTCTCCACTTTGCTCAGCCTCCTCCTCCACATTTTGTCTTATCTCTCCAGTGTGTCCGTTCTTTCTTCAAGTTTAGGTACATCGGTTTTTAACTCTTGTACCGCCTGTTTCATTTCATCCTTTAATGATTCAAATTGGTTGTGGTCTGAGGCCATGAATTGCTCCTGAAATTCCGTAAAACCATGATTGCATGTCCTCTTTGGTGGCCATCACCGACTGTGCTGGGCGTGGCTCCGTGTTTGAATGTGTTTCTCCCTGTCCCTTTCGTTTGGGTGGTTGAGTCGGTGCTCCACAATTGCATTAGGTTTGTCCTGTCTCGGTGTGGGGTTCTGCGTTGTCCCTTGTGCAGCTTTCCCCCTTGATTTGGACATATGGGCTTTCTGCAGTGACGGCGGCTCCCCTTCTATCGTCGGGGTATCCAAGGCCCTTTGGTCGCTGAAGATGGGCTGTTATTTATCCTTATAAGGGTCGGTGAGCGGTTGCACCCGCGTGGGGGTGCATTTATGTGCGAGGCATGGTTGCCTGGGCCTAACGTCCTCACTTCCTGGAGCGTGGGAGCCTTATCTCGCCTTAAGTGCCTCTAAAGCATGTGACAACTAGCGCGTGGGCTGGTTCTCTCTTGCTGACCTTGTCTCGGCACTACTGCACTGGTAGGTCGGTCTCCTGTGTCTAATGAGGGCACCTCATGCTTCTCGCTATCCGTCCCACAGTAATGGCTACCCTTGGGGAATCTGCTGTTGCCCCTCTGTGTCAGAGAGGGATGTGATTAGGATTGCTTCTGCCAGGGGTGGTTGTGCTGAAGCTATAGCATAATACTGTGTGCTCTCCAGTGGTACAGGTGGCGGGGTCCCGCCCAAGTCCCTGTTTGGAGTCGTTTCGGTGCCCTCCTGCACCCTCTTTAATGTTATCTCCCCCACAGCGCTACTCCTTTAGTTGCTGATTGACTGTAGCTGTGAGGACCCTCTTTTCTGTGCTTATTTCCATATAGCGTAGGGGGGGGAAGGGTTCCCCCTGCAGTCTTACTGGGCACAGATGTTTATATTCTGTTGCTGCCTTGCCTTCGTGCCTCCGGCTCTTGTGAGCCTTTCCGGAAAGTACGGGGTATGTGGCCCCAGATGCGGAGATATGGGCGGGCGGGAAGCCTGCCCCTCTGAGCTTATGGGGCGCTTGGGGGGGAGTTGCAGCACAGCCCGTATGGGTCGGGGAGGGGGGAATGCGGTACCTTGTTCGGGAGATGGATATCCCAACTTCTGCTCGTCCATGCTCGCTCCGCCGTATCTCCCCGTCTCGGGTTTCTGATGGGCGACCTCGCCTTTTCCCTTTCTTTCCTCTGAAGGCCTGTTTCTGGTCACCACAACTCCCAGTTGTTAGGAACTGATATCTTCACTGCCAACTGTCACCATGCGGTTGCGGTCTGGAATGCAGGCCCTCGTTTCTTCGTTTCGCTGCGCCCTGCTTTTCCCCTTCCTCCGGTCCTCCACGTTTCTCTGCTTCCTCTTCACGGGGGGGGGGTCTGGTGGGGGGGTCTCGGGCTGACCCCTGCTCGTGGTTCCCTCACCTGAGTCGCCCCTCGGTGGGCTTGCTTGATCTGTCTGTGTCTACGCTCTTGTTAGTGCTGGTGTGCTTCAGTGGGGGAAAGCAGCACGGATTTCACCCTGACACTCGTGGCTTCTGTTCGAGCCATCCCGCTGACCTGCTCCTGTTGCGTGACTCCTCCAGAGTCCATGGTACGCTCCTGGGAGCCTTCGCTCCTTCGGTGTTTGATCCAGCTGGGGTCCGCCCCTCGAGTGAATCTTTAATCCGCTTTATTGTGAAGCTTTAAAGTTGCGGCCCGGAGGGAAAAACGTCTATGCGCGTCCTTCCCTCATGGCCGCCATCTTGAAGTTCTGGTGGGACGCTTTTAAAGCAGTTATCGGGCGAATTGATTGCTCTCGAAGCCTCCAGGGACAAACCGAATAGAAGACTGGAAGAAGATATTATGCCTAAATGGTACATTGCCCAACGAGAGCCACGCTGAAAAGCTATAAGGCAATCGGGGGCAAGCTAGACCTATTGAGGGCCAAGAAGGCTGAGAGGAGTCTCCTTAATGCAAAGCAGTGGTTCTGTGTTGGGGGGGAATAGAGAGGGGATGTTATGGCGAGGCAACATAGGTAGATGAGCAGCCCAGACCATCCTGAAAATTCGAGACAAAGGAAGGGAGGACCTGGTAGACGCGGAGGGAATCCTAAGGTTCTTTGAGAACTTCTATGGTGATCTTTATGCCTCAGTCAGACCTCAAGAGGGTCCACAAAGGGCGTATCTAAGCACGATAGAACTGCCGACTCTTGCAAAGGAAGACAAAGAGGCTTTATTTAGAAGGGGACATGCGAGAAGAGGTTGTTTGCGTGGCTATAATAAGGTCCCAGGTCCAGATGGCTTCACGGCCGCCTTCTACAAGAAATAGTGGGCCACTCTCACCCCACACGTAATGCAACTATGTAACTCCTTCGAGCTGGTAGAGGGCATCACAGAGTCCATGGACCAAGGGAAATTGGTGATGTTCCTGAAGCTGGGTAAAGATCCAACGAGCTATGGCTCATACCGCCTGATAGCACTGATAAATACTGACGCCAAGATCTATACTAAGATCCTGGCACCTAGACTTGCAGGCCGGCTCCCAGTCCTTATTCACCCAGATCAGTCTTGGTTTATCAGGTCCAGCCAGACTTTTGGCATTAGGCGAGCCTGCCGTCTGGTGTTGAAGGTCAGCGTAGCGGGGGATCCCAGTGGTTCTGCTTGCCTTGGACGCCGAAAAAGCGTTATGCCGCTGGAGTGGTCCTTACTTTTTCTCACCATGGCACTCATGGGGTTCGGGGAGTGATTTCTTAAGTAGATGAGGGCCAACTACCAGACTCTTACCCTACGCCTGTGCATTAACGGACAGCTCGCATATCCCATTCGCCTTGAAAGAGGTACCAAGCTGGGTGTTAGGCAGAAACCTGTGCAGTTCCCTTAGGGACCACTGCAAAAGGCTTAAGACTACAGGTGTTGGCAGTAAACCCAATTGGTAGCAGTCTGTACCACCTAGATTTACCTGGTAGCTGAGGCTGAGCAGCCAGACTTCTCTCAAGAAGAATTAGACAGTATATAGAGTATACAAGATAGGTACCAAAATACAGTAGCACAAGCAAACACTGACCAGAGCTTTGGTATCAAGTATAGAATTATGTATTTAAACACACTTAGAAATACTCTAGCAATATTATTATAAGTAAGTTCAACAACACAATCACTATTATCTTATGTACAAACCTTCTTCCTTATTTGACAAGTCTTAGTTAACACCACTTATTTCCAGACAGAGGTGAGCGCTTCACTAAAGATGGCACTCCAATAAGTTTAAGAAAAAGGGAGGGAAAAGGCAGAAATTAGGAACAGCACACCACACAATCCTTCAGAAGCACTTAGCAAGGCAGGAAAGTCAAAGTCTACTTGTGAGCAAAAAGTTCAGAGGTCAGGCTCCCTCTTGGAGAGAGTAGAACACCACTGTGCCCAAGGTCACAAAGTTTAAAAGGCTTGGAGAGTCTTGCAGAGAGTTCAGAGAGGAATCAGTTCAGTTTAGAAAAGTTCAGTTAGCCAGCCTAGGGCCAACCCAAGTGGTAAATTGAGGCTTTAAGAGTCACCCCACACAGACCATTGCAAGGGAGTGTTACGCTCACCTGGTTCCCACAGGGGCATCGATCGGACCCAGACAGGTGCGGTCTCCACCAACGTGATGCGTAGTGCCGAGATGACTGTCTGGACTGGCCCGGCTAATCTCGTCTGCTTGATCCGTAGAAGTATTCTCCTGCAAGTGGAGAAAGGGATTTAGCCACCCGTGGATATGAGTGATAGCCCCCTCCCACTGTTCTCGTTCTCCCTTCTTGTCACCTCCGATATCCCCTTTTAGGAACCTCGCCTTATGTTTTTAAATGAAGAGCTCTCCATCCTGCGTGGATTGCAGGGGCACGTTGATGCCAGTTACTTCACTGGTTTGAAGGTGTGGGAGAGTTCCGGAGAGTATTGACTCTGAGGTTCCTGGCAAGGTTCTGTAAGTATCAAGTTCATAGAGTTCAATATGTCCGATGATTCACTCTTGTTCCCCCCTTCCTTCCTTTACTTGCAACTAAGATCGTGAGAAGATACCTCTCGTGGCAGTTGGTGGCGCTCAGGTAAGAGTCTGTATTACCCGACGCCGTCCGGTAAATGTTGCCGGTGTTTAACGTGTTGTTTTCTCTCCCTTTGCAGGTGCGGCACATGAAGATGTGGAGTTACAGAATAATGCCTCCGGTGGTAATCAGGTAAGTCTATGATAAGTGTTTTATTTGTTGGTTTTCTCGGCTCACCTTGTTGTTTTCTTTTGTCCCTCAGGTGCCGGAGTTCGGCGAAGAAATGTTGGAGGCAGCGCCGAATCGAAAGATGCTGCGAGGACTGGTGAGTATGGTGCGGCGCTGCAGCTGGAGATGCGACGCGTACAGAAATGATGTTCTTTCCAGGTCCGTAGGCGAGATGGATCCGAAATCAGGTGAGGAATTCGAAATAGTTTGTTTTCTAATCTTGTCCTTTTCTTTTCTCTTGGTTTTAGGAGCTCCAGATTTGAGGCGGGCGTGGCAGAAGACTGGATGCAGACTGCAGGCACGGTGAGCGTTACGCTGATGGATGCAGAATAACGCGAAGCGTGTGCTGTAGTTCGGGCGTGGTTTAAATAGCCTCCAAAGTAGTTCCAGGTAAGAAGTTCCCTAGAACCACGCCCGAGTAAAAAATAGTCCCTGTAGAAAAATAGTCCCATCCAGGCCTCACGTTGGCTTGGACTCACTAGCAGCATGGTCTGCATCAGGTAAGTAAAGTCCATGAGCCTGGCGCCTATGGCGCCAGGACTGATTTCCATGATGAGCCTGGCGCCTAAGGCGCCAGGACTGAACCCAAACAGCCCCCAGCTGGGGCTGTTGGGATTTTAATAAGTATCTGGATGCCTGCTCCCGGAGCTGATGGGCTTGGTCCTGATGCCCGGGGGTAGGCATCATGACAGGAAGACCAGGCGGACACAGTACCTTTTAAAGTGGAGAGGATCCTCCAGCGGGCGCAGTTGTTCCTGGCAGTGGGTGCAAGTCACGGCGTCATCCAGAGGAAGAGAAGATCTCGACGTGGAGAAAGGTTGAGGGTCGTTGCACTGCCAGGGAAGAAACCAGCCGCGGAGTTCTCTGGTTAAAAGGTACTAGAGTAAATGGTATATGGAAACTCAGGCGACACTGATAGACATGCCGGTCGAGCCTAACATATTATTTGGCAAAGCCGTTGAAGATGCACTCAAAACGGCGAAAGATGAGTACGACTCCTTAAAATCCCTGGTTCAACTCACCAACAAACCCTCTGGACAGAGGGGAAACAGTCATTTTCGCCACTTTGAGGCCAAAATTCCCAGAGAGGGTCAAACTATAGCCAAAGCCAGGGCTGATCGTGGGGGAATTACCAGTCACAATCTTCCCAGGGCTACCCAAGAGGGCAGCGCAGAGATCGTGGGGGTGGAAGAGGCCGCACCGATAGAGGTGGTACGCCACTTGCCAAACAGTGACCTGCCGCTTCAGGTCCCCTCCCATGCAGTAGGGATGCGCATTACCAACTTCACCCACGCATGGGAGGGGATCATCTCGGGACAGAGGGGTGCTGTGCACAGTGTCCGGAGGCTACTGCATAGAGTTACTAGAGCGCCCCCACGACCATCCTCCACGACAGAAAGTACACTTGCAGGAACATCAGAAAATCCTCCTCGAGGAGATCACAACTCTGCTATCAAAGGACGCCATAGAGGTTGTCCCGGCAAATCAGGTAAACGGGTATTTATTAAACCTACTTCCTTGTGCCAAAGAAAGATCTCACAATGCGCCCAGTATTAGATTTGCGCCCTCCAAACAAGTATGTCAAGCCACAAAAGTTCTGCATGACTATGCTACAAGAGGTAATCCCCCTATTAAAAAAAGGGGGATTACATGGCAACACTGGATATGAAAGATGCCTATTTTCATATTTCAATGTTCCCAGTGCACAGAAGATTCTTACGTTTCAAGATAGCGAACCAGCACTACCAATTCAAGGTGCTGCCCTTCGGAATAGCTTTGGCTCCAAGGCTATTCACCAAGGTACTGGCGGTGGTGGCAGTGCACCTGCGCAGGGAGGCAATCCCAGTGTACCCTTACCTGGATGACTGGCTCATTACAGGGGAGTCCCCCCTAATTTGCAGATAAAACATCCAAAGAACCATCAACCTCCTCCTTCAATTGGGCTTCTCCATCAACGAGAAAAAGTCAAGCCTCCGAACAGTTCCTAGGAGCTGTCCTAAATACTCGAAAGGGGTGGCCTTTCCGTCAGAGGAAAGAATTCGAAATTTGTTACTGCGAATTCTTCAATATCAAGCTGTTTGCCAAATAAGGGTGCGCAAAGCAATGCGTTTGCTAGTCATGATGGCGTCTTGCATTTACCTGGTTCCCCATGCACACCTGCACATGCGACCCATGCAGGAGTGGTTTGCGAAACAGTGGTCTCAGGCAAGTGGTCAGTGGGACGATATAGTGGTCGTTTCGCCAACACTAGTACAGAATCTTCGCTGGTGGACGAGAGAGAATCTAACGAAAGGAAAACCCTTCTCTGACCCATAGGTTCAGGCCGTCGTCACAACAGACGCCTCCTTAACAGGGTGGGGAGCTCACTACCTTCACCGCACAGCTCAGGGTCTCTGGTCTCGCAAGGTTGCTCAGAACCACATCAATCTGCTGGAACTTCTAGCAGTATTCAGAGCGCTTCGGGCATTCAAACCCATCTTATCGAACCAGGTAGTGCAGATCCTTACAGACAGCACAACTGCGATGTTTTACATTAACAAATAGGGGGGCACTTGTTCTCAAAATCTGTCCAGGCTTGCCCAACAAATTTGGAAATGGGCACTCAAAGGGAAGATTTACCTGTCAGCCCAACATGTTCCATGGGAACTCAACTCGCTAGCAGACTCTCTGAGCAGAGATCCCCTTCCAGAGGAACACAAATGGCGACTACACGAAGACATTGTAGAACTCCTCTTCTCTCAGTGGGGTTTCCCCACAATAGACCTATTCGCCACAAGCGAAAACAGTCAATGCCTAGACTTTGCGTCCAGGTTCCCCCAGCCAGGCTCCAAGGGGAACGCCCTATGGATGAAATGATCAGGGATATTTGCCTACTCTTTTCCACCAACCCCTCTAATGAGGAAGGTGGTGAACAAGATACACAAGGAATCGATGACGCTTATCCTAGTTGCTCCTATGTGGGCAAGACAACCATGATATCCACATCTGCGCAAACTGGCAACGTGCGATCCCATCAAAATCCCGTGCCAGTACAACCCACTCACCCAGCATGAGGGACTAACAGTGCAGCCGCACTCAATGAACTTGACAGCATGGCTCCTAAGGTCATAGAGTTCGGACATCTCAACCTGCCACAGAGATGCACGGATATCTTGAAAGAATCAAGAAAACCAAACACTAGGCACTGTTACTTTGACAAATGGAGAAGATTCGTAATTTGGTGCCAGACTAAACAAATCAACCCTATGGAATGTACTCCATTACACATTCTAACTTATTTGCTAGATGCAGGGTTAGTATTTAACTCCCTAAAGGTCCACCTGGCGGCTTTGTCGGCCTACACAACCTCTCACAATAAGGTCTCATGATGGAAAGTACCAGTCATCAAAGCATTTATGCAAGGGGTAAAGAGACTCCACCCTCCAATTTCTAACCCACTGCCAGGGTGGGACCTCAATGTGGTACTCGCTAAGCTCATGGGACCCCCTTTCGAGCCTATGCACAAGTCTAGTCTCAAACACCTGATTTATAAAACTGCCTTCTTAGTTACTATCACTGCCATAAGAAGGGTCAGTGAAATTCAAGCTTTCAGTGCAGGATTTTTTCTTTGTTGTACACAAAGAAAAGCTGGTTTTACGTACTCACCCTAGGTTCTCACCTAAATTCATCTCCAAATGTCATGTAAACCAGTCAATTGAGCTACCGGCTTTCTTCCAAGAACCCAAAAGCTCAGCTGAGGTAAAACTCCACACACTAGATGTGAGGAGAGTGGTCCTAAGACCAGACCGCTAAGGAAAACAGATCAATTGTTTGTCTCCATAGCGCCAGGTAGAGAAGGTGACAGCATTTCGAAGAATGCCATTTCTATGTGGATAGTCAGATGTATCCAACTGTGCTATCCCCTATCAGATAAAACACTGCCTTTTATGCCCAGGGGTCACTCCACAAGAGGTACAGGAGCCACTCTGGCCTTCATTTCAAATGTCCCCTTAGACAGTATTTGCAAAGCAGCTACATGGAGCTCTGTACATACCTTCACTCAGCACTGCTGCATTGACACTCATTCCAAGACAGATACATAAGTGGAACAAGCGGTTCTAAGACATTTATTCGCTCATGACCCTTCTCACATCCCACCTCCTTCAGGTACTGCTCGCTAATCTATGCACAGCATGTGATCTAAGCAGATTCCACAAGCCTCAGAAGAGATACATTACTCACTGTAATCGTATTTTGGATGCTTGTATCTGCTTAGATTCACATGCGCCCGCCCGTCCTCGCCTCTGAGAGAATGCGCATAAATTTGTGAGCTTGTCTATCGTATCTGCTTGGATACTTCTGTACTCCTGCTACTCCTCATGCTACCTCATGTCAGAAATATACAATATGAGGGACCTACACGCGTGAAGGGTCATGGGTACAGGGGACGTCACACTAGCGATAGTATTACTGGCACGCCCTATTCGACGTCCCTTTTCGAGTTTCGAAAACAACAACTAATTCTCTGCAGCTTCCACTAGATGTCGGCCTATGCAGAGCATGTGCATCTAAGCAGATACAAGCATTAGAAATACGATTACGGTGAGTGATGTATCCCATATACTTTTCAGAATGGCACAACACACATTCAAGATAAGCAATAACTTTTGTAAACGGCTCACTCTGAGTTAGTTACCAACTACCTATTACACAAGTAAGTACTTTTCAAACACTTGTTATTCTTTTCAAGACAGAATCCTTTACTTATCCAGTGCTTCCCTATTCTATTGCATGAGTTCACTCAGAGGTATAAGAGGGACCCTAATGGTCCAGGAGCCAGCTGCAGGCAGGGTGAAATGGGGTTCTGTTGCAGACAGAAGTCAGAGTTCCGTGGAAGACTGTTCAAACAAGTAAGTAGTTCACTTTAAAGTTAGGATCCAGGGACTTCTGAGAAGACACTGTAGGAGGATTCCAGCAGTGGGCCTGGCTAAACTGGATGAGAGGACTCCCTTTCACAGAAAATGCCCCAACATCTTTACATAAATCACACAGGCTTATGGTAAGCAAATGCCCCAGCCAACACAGTACCTCAGCACAGAAGAAGAGTTGCAGCAGGAAGACTTCAGGGTCTGCAGCCAAAAACCCAGTTGATGGATTCCTTTGTCATGAAGATGTAAGTCAGGACTTTGAGAGGGATTTCTCAGCAAGGATTAACGAGGAAGGCTCCAGGCAAGAGTTTCTTTGCAGCTGGATGAGGCTCTGTGGTTTTGTCACCCTTTTCAGGAGCCAGAAGAAGACTAATTATCACCAGTCAGATTCTTGTCACTTGCAAGGTCCAGCACTGTAGTGAGGGGACTTTGCAGACTTCTTTCACGTCCCTGGACGTCCAGCAGGATGCCACCAAGGTTTCAGCGGTATTCGGAAGGCCATGTACTGCACGATGACTCGAGGTTCCAGGGTATTGGTGTATTGCAGACCCGCAGGGCCGTAGGTGGTATGGCTCAAAATGCTGGTCTTCTTGAGTCTAGTGAATTTCACCAGGCTCTGGGTCCGGCTGTTGTTTTCGGAGTCCCCAGGTCGCTTGGAAGGAAGGGTAACCACAGTCTCTGGTTACACAGCAGGTTCTCTGGCCGCTGGAAATACTCAGCCTCGTTTTCTTAATCTTCCTCTTCGGATTCAGGTCCAGTGATCGACTTGTCAGCAGCTTCCAGGTTCTGAGTTTTATCAGGAACTACAGCACAACTTCTGCATTCCCTCCCTGCATTTTACAGCAAGGGGCAGTCTGGCTGTCCAATTAGGCCAGCCAGTCCCCCAGTGGGAGGTTGTTCCTTTCAGGCAAGGTTAAAAACCAAAGGGCTGCAGAGTTCTGGATGAGTCCCTCGCTTCCTGCCTCTACAGAAAATTCTGGAGACTGGGTGGGGAATCCACAGGATTTCCGCCAAGACCAAACAGCCACTGAGGTTGTTCTCGCCTAGAATGGCAGGGAAAGCGCTTCGAAACAGCAAGCGTACAAGAAATGGCGACAAAAGGAGGAGCCCCCCATTTTAGCATAATGGTGGCCCTTCTGTGCATTACTGTGGCTGAATTAACAGCCTGCAAGTAATGGAGACTAAAAAGTCATAGAAGTAGTTACACTGCCATCAGCCATTCAAGGAAACTTGATATTATAACAAAATGTAAGCAAGTAAGTAAGAAAGCGGATACATTGTAACCCAGCAGCACTCCACATATGGTGGGATGTGCTGGCTCGCTATATAAAATGTAAGGGGGGGTTGAAATTCCCTCTTTACTACTTGGGACCTGTAGTACACCCACGTACATGAAGGAGAAATTAACTGGGGAGCCCATAGGGGCAACCCAGCCTTAGCCCAAAATTTGTAGGAAACTATAACATCAACCATACACGACGGAGTAACAAAAAAAGGCCAACCATAAAGAGTAAGACTAGGTGAGAGGGGGAAAACGATTCCCCTTCACCTAGGGACAAGGTGATATAGTTACCTAGTCGAAGCAAAATGTTCTGGGGTTGACACGGGTGAGGAAAATGTATCATTGATATGAAAATGTTACCCAACAGGGAAGTATCTGGGCTAAAAATGAATGTGCACAAATCGGAGGTGCTGAACCTCGCGTTGCTGCGGGGGCCCTGGAAGATGAGCAAGGGCGTTCCCCGTTCCAATGGGCGAAGAAAAAATTAAATACCCGGGGGGTCCATATAACGCAATACTTAGACAAACTGTATGAAGCAAACTACCCTAAACTACTCAGTACTCTTAAAAAAGAACCTGACGCTTGGGAACCCTCTGCATATATCTTGGATGGGGCGGATGGCCTCAATCAGAATGTTGACTTTCCCGCACTTCCTCTGCTACTTTCAGAACCTACCAATTTCTCTTCCCAGGAGATACTTTAGATCGCTCGAATGGCTTCTATCCACTTTCTTATGGAGTAATAAAAAACCGAGGGTGGCCCTACGGGTACTGATGGCACTGCGGAGTAAGGGAGTGGGGGGAGGCGGTACCAGACTTTAGACAATATTATCAGGCTGCCCAACTACGGGTACTGAAGAAGTGGCTGACGGGATGACAGTAAATTATGGGTGGGCATGGACAAAGCGCTGGTTGGGGCCCCCACTGGAAGGAGTGCTATGGCTAGCAAAGGGGGATCGACCAGCTAGTATGCAGGCATCCCAGATCACTGCACTGAGGGGATATCAACACTACCGGGCCCGTTCATGCCTCGATTTGGGAACCTACAATTCACTCCGGGGATGGATGTAGGGGCGTTTGGGAAATGGAAAGCATCAGGGTGTAAGAGACTCAGATATATTAAACAAGGCCAAGACATCAAATCCTTCGAGCAGTGTAAGCAGTCCTTCGGTCTCTCCGAGGGAGACAGGTTCCGATACTATCAGCTCAGGCACTGGGTGATGTAGACCCCCACCCCCTCAACATACAAGCTGCAAGTGGACAATTCACCTCATTTGAAAAATACATTACATCCAACTCTGGGGGACAAGCACCTAATTTCAGCTTGATACGCGATAATAGCTGAGGGGGCAATGAGGACGTCTTGGCCTTACATGAGCAAGTGGAAGAGAACGGTGTGACAGCAAATTACGTAGGAGGAATGGGAATTTCTGTGGAGCAAGATTTCCAAGCCTTAATTGGTCTATACAGTTGAGAGAAGCGTGGTAGAGGGGTCTCACCCAATGGCACTGCACCACGAAGAGGTTATGGGTCATGTACCCAGAGGCTTCTCCGGACTGCTGGAGATATAGCAAGGGGCGTGGTGAATGGGCACATATTTGGTGGTCCTGTCCTGGTATACCCCGCTTTTGGGAACAGTGTTGAATTTGGACCCATCGCCGGGGATGGTGGTTTACAAGCTAGCTCTATGGCGGGGGGAAACATTGACACACACATCTCAAGAGTGGTTCTCTAAGATATGGCACATTTTAGCACAGCATTCAGGGGGACTTGGTCAAATTCGGGAAGGATTGGGGATTGGTGCTGATGTACCTGCGGGAGGACTACCGGCTTCAAATGTGCCCGCAAAACCTACGGATCTTGGACATTGTCTGATGTTGCCGCCTTGGTCAAGATGTTGGGGACAAAGTTCTACTATTTGTGTGCTGGGGGGTGAGCAGCTCTGGGTAGGGGGGAGGGTAGGGTGAGGCAGTGGGCAGGGGTTAGGAGGAAATCACTGTCGTTTATAACTAAATATTAATAAACACATCTTTAAAAAAAAAAAGGTCTACAACCAGGTATGGGGCTCACATTTTGGGGTCAATAATAGGTTTGATCTTAACTGACAATTTGCTGTTTTTGTGATTGCACTATGTTTTGCTGCGTGTTCTGTTTTTCTTATTGCTTATTTTCATCTCCTACATATATGCGTGACCAAGAAAATAGAAGTGTATTTTCTTAAGTATAGTGATGTGGTGTTCTCTTTTATGGTGACTTTTAACTCTTCTTCCCTGATGGCTTTCTTTCTTCCTGAGTAAAGCCTATGGCTATGCTACAGCAACCATTGGAGAGGCTGGTCTTTCCTTTGGTGGCACACTGTTCTGCCATTATGTTAGATTATTACACAGCCCTCACCAGACGGTTCTGCAAAAATCTCGGACAATGAGGGACCCCCGGGGCCCACAGAAAATGTCAAGTCAGTAAAGTACCCTACCTATTCCCTTCACAGGTGCTTAAAGGTTTCACCATAGTAATAAAGGGGGCAAAGATGATGGGCAAACGTAGTTGTAGATTAAAATAAGTCTCAGTTCTACCTCACTGGTGCTGCCAAAGAAGCTTCAAACCCCAGAGAACACTGAGGAGACACCATTGACGAGCTCAGGTTGTCAAGCAGGTTTATGGCCAAAGGAAGTCAATGGCGACCTTCGATAGATGGGGGCCTGAAAAATATCAGCATCCAGGGACAGGTATTTAGAGCCCCAATTATAGGACATTTGGTTCAGCAATGGTGGGAGAAGCCAATTCAAACATAACTTCTTTTATAGGAATGGGAGAAGGCTCTGTGACCCTGTGACTTAAACCCTGAACTGGGATAAAGAGCTGGTACCCAGAATCTTGAGCCCTCGTAAGGTTATGATGCAGATAGACGAAAAAAAGAATGATGCATGTTCCCAGGAAGAGAACTCGCCAACCAGGACCAGAAGCAACAACGTGGAAGGCATCAGGAAGATGGAGGCACCCTACCAAAGAGATCCATAGTGCTAAAGGGGCAAGACTGGGCAGCTAGCAAACGATCACTGGTCTCACGATATGCGTAATTGATGGGAGAAACCCCAAACGGAGGTGAGGCTTAGCAATGGTTAACCCCCATTGTTTTATGAGAAGGAAGCCCCACCTCAAGACCCTACTTCAAGACTCTTGGTCTAGGTGGATTTACCATGGAAGCAGCACAGCAACTACCAAAAAACGGTCCTAGCACAGGATGCACAGTACAGCCAACAAGACTTACAAGGAGCAGCCCAACAAGGCATTCCAGCAGCCAAAGAAGAACCCAGGTGCAATGACAAAGGGGCATGAGTCCAGCCATTTTGGCCAAACATGGTCCTCAGAAGCAGCGGCTCATCTTTTTGGCAATGCTACAGCAATTCAGGTCAGTATCCGTGGAATGGAAAGGGTCTCCCCTAGATAAATGCATACACTCTGGCTGGCCTAAGCCAGCCCTCCAATCATACACCAGGCAAACACGCAGACTTTGGTGGCCAGCTAATCAGACTGTCCCTATAAAATGCCAAACACTAAAATACACTTAAACAGGATGTGTATCAGTCTGAGCTGGGGCAGATAGCCAGGCTAGGCCTTTTTTAACCACTCCCTGGAGGGTGCAGGGCTGGCCTTAAAGAGAGCCCACTTCAGCACCACTGCCAATTTGTCATACCTCAAGGTTCCAACAAAAAAAAGTGGTGGCCTAAATGAAAATGCATCTGGGACAGGGCTTCAAAAGTCTGTTAGTAACCCTACTTGGACATTGGACTATTAATGCAGTTAAAGTGGCTTCCCTTTGTGAAGCCCAAATGTAAGGTACAGCTGCCACCAGCCTACCCCCCAACATGCTTCTAGGCTGTTAGAATCCCCCTGGGATCAAATCCGAATGCTTGAAAAGCACCCCTCCCCTGGTAGCCATATGGCCTACTAAGGCAGCACATCACAACATGATTACAGTTACAGGAGACATCTGTAGAAGGCTCTCGGGCCACAAAAATTAAGTCAAAGATCCAGGAAAACCAGCAAAGAAAAAGCTTAGTTTAAGGGCCCCATTCTGTCATAACAGGTAAGCAACCCAAACACTCCAATCCCGATCAAGATGAAAAACCAGCTGAGGTAAGTCAGGGCTGTTTGGGTAAAGTGCTTTCCCCTTAGGTTTCAGCATTGGTAGTCCAGACATAAAGGGTACAGTGTGTTCTTCGTTGACAACTGTGACAGCTGGGTCTTGCGAAATGGTGGTTCCAGTCTCTGTCCGCAACATAATTGAATGGATCATCACTGGTCTGGATTTGGCTGTAGCTCAAGGAGGACTTTTTTGATGACTCCCATGATGATGGAGGACCCACTGGACACCTTGGACGCAAGCAATTGGAGTGACCCCTTACAGGGACTGTTGATACAAAGACAGAGGGCTAAAGCAAGTCTCCTCTTCTTGGTAGAGAGAGCAGCGATGTCCATGGCCCATGACGTGGATGCTTTGCAAGTTTCACACCACCATGTCCAGACGATAGGAAAAGTCCCAACATCCGAGGATCGTTGCCAGCTACAGGTGGACAACCTCACCTCTGCTGGACTCAGAACTGGATAGGTCAACCAGTTCAATGGAAGGTCTTCACTGTTAAATAGAGGGCAGAATCGCGCCTTGTGATGTGTGGCCTGACAGATGATGCCAGCAGCACCTCTCTTATGTCTCATGGCGTCTTTTGGATCCATGTCTCCAGTGCTCAACTGAAGAATGCCTCCAGATCCTCTCCTAATGTACAAATTCCTGTGCTGGGGGCCGCAGACCATCTATCGGAGCACCTGCTACATCCTAATCTCTGGACAACTGTCCACACCTGGACAGCCAGCTTTGGTACATTCATGGCCTAGGGTCCAGTTTGTATATTGCAGGGGCTCTACTATACCCAATCGGAACCCATTCCAAGCAAACAAAAGATGTCCATATCTAGCCACATCCTACCCAGGCATGTTGGGAAGATAGCCAGAAGGACAGTGTGTGAAGTATCGTGGGAATTGGTGACTTCTCCCCAGGGGGGGAGCCTTTTCCTATGGGGCTAGGGAGGTGAGCCTGTTACACAATACCCTCCTTAGTGGTAGAGGCAAGTGGGACCTCACTGGGAGGGACACGGACTCCCGTTCCGAAGAGGAACTCCCTAAGTCACTAACTCACAATCCATTGATAGTTCCGACTACGGGAAGAAGCCATGCAGAACAAGTTGATATTTGTTATTGCCATATAGAATCTGTGAAGAAATCTGAAAAACAGTACTCCACTGGTACTGAGACGAAGAAAACCAATGGAGTAATATCGATTGCTAATAGAACACAGAAGAAGGACTTTGACGTTGCACAAGGGAAGTCCCAAGGCAGCGTCATTGATGAAGCAGTAGTCCTGGGAGAGAGAGAAGCCCATGAGTTTGAAATCAGCTGTGCGAGTGAAGCTGGTGGAGAGAAGGATGCACAGTTTTCAAGTCGTGAAGAAAACTGGCGTCTGACCCGACCCCGTAGGAAAAGCGAACGTGTGTAATTCGAAGACCGAAGTCTATCGCGAGCTAGTTAACTCGAAGTGGTGGCGTGAACATGAGTCAGTCGATGGAGAAGTCCGATAGCGGCTCCCAGACCACTTACCAAATTGAGTGTCTCAGGTTAATTGATTTTGTTTATTAGAGTCTCTTGGTTCCCTTTTGTTTCTCTTTTTTTCAACAAAGCAGCAAGTGTACAAGGTCTGAGAGAAAAGTGGGAGAACCCCATTGATGAACTAGATGATTTGATAAAAATAGGCACCAAGAAGTATCTTCGACTAATTTATTAAAGTGAACTGTTGCATAGTTCAGCATACAGGAGAAGGGAGTCATTCTCCCGTGCCTTAGTTATTTTGTTAGTGATAGGGTAAGCATAGATTCGTTTTGTACTGGACAGATCTTTCTTTTGGGACTCACTGACGAGCACACTAGTTAGTTTGGTTAGGTTGGGAAATCCCATAACTTAGCGAAAGTCAGGCATTTTCTCTCTTTCTTTAAATAAAGTTTGAGTTCAAATGAAGACCCGATTCCTTGTCCTCCTGACCGGCGACAAATGTGAAGCACAAAGTCACAGCTTAAACAACATCGCCAGCCACTTTGGGCACTGTGTGTAGTGCACAAAATGCTGCAGTGTGTTATAAAAATAGAGGTGCACAGAAGGGCACCCAGAAATGGGGGGCGGGGAGTAGTAACTACTTTCCAACAGCCTGCCACTGTCTTTATTTACTATTAGAAAAATACCTATATTCCAAATACAATGGGAAATCAAGGTTTGCATTCATTGCTCTTCTTAAGGCAGGCAGTACACAATACACTTAAACGTGGGACTGGGTCTCTGTATAATGGTATCTTTAAGATTGGATCAGTACCTCATAACAAAATAAATTAAGCAAATGAGTAACGTATAAAAAGCCCTCAATGCTAAAAATCAAGTCCAAATCATTGTATAGTCCTGCTGCGGGTCGTATTGAAGTGGATGGAAAAACCGCATTTAGAACGTTTTCCTTACCAACTTACAGAAAATTGCATTACTAAATTAGGTTAAAAGTTTTGTAAAGGGAACGTTCGCCTCAAGAAGCATCGTGGCACTGAGACTCCGACCTCCAAGTGGAGAAAAAAAACAGCAACAGACTTGACTTGCAAATGTGACTTGCCGTAGAAATAGATGAGTTTTAAGTTTACACTTAAAAGCCAGATGTTCTCTGGTTAATCCTGACTTTAGTGTTGGTGTGTTTCAGGTGTGGCAGCCTGCATCAAGAAGGACCTCCCACCCCAACTTGATATGATCTACAGAATCGCAAAATGAGCTTAGCACATTGTCCGAGTGCGCTTGCTGGTCAGTATGGAGAGACTGTTTTCCAAGAATCCATGACCCTGCATAGATACTTTGTAAACCATGCACTGTCTCTTAAAAATCACTCTTTCCCGATCAGGCCACCAATGTAGAGCCTGCAACCCGGAGAAATGTTTTTTAAACCCCACTCAAAGCAAATTGCGTGCTGTGGCATTTTGGGTGATCTCTAGTCTGTGCAAAGTAGATGTTGAAAGATCCAAGAATATGGCATTGTTCCAAAATACTTGAAATAAACAAATTAACGAGTTGGACGCTGTGAGGAATGGCAATTAATCCTAAATTCTACACAGGGACCGAAGATGGATAAAAACCTATTTTGGAAATCTGACTAATGTGTTGTGTGAAAGAAAGCTAGAAAAGTCAAAAAGAAGGCCTAGATTACAAACTTGAGTAGAGGTAGAGGACAATGGCCGAATGATGGTGGCCATACATAACTATTTCTCCTGCCTTTGGGTCCTGTGAAGGCCTATTTAGTCTGGATGTATTACAGAGCAGGATTTTTGGCTTACAAAGATTGCACTTATGACTGTTATTCATCCAGCTTCCAACAGCCTGCACACAGCTTCTGAAACCCTCCAGTGTGGTTCCTGTGTTGTCACTCAAATAACATTTCAGGGTATTGTCAGCATACATGTAGAACATCAGACCGTGATTACTGATCAACAAGAGGCAGTAGATGTAGAATAAATAAAGGGGCTCAAAGGGATCACTGGCGAGCTCCACAATCAACTAGAACTGTTTTTAATTTGAAAGGGAGGGTCGGCTACTGTGCAACTATCCTGTTAAAAAGGACTGCAGCCAAGACAAAGCATCATCCTGAATCCCCATAGAATCGAGTTGACTCAGGAGGTTGCAATGATCAGAGTCGAAAGCAGCCGAAAGGTTTACAAGTGTAAGTGCCCCTACAACGCCCCTTTGACCAGCCTCCTGAGATCCCTAGCCGCCACATCCACAAACTGCGCTTTGACCAGGTCTGAACCCAACCTGCCCATCATCCATGAGCTAGATCCTCTAGAATGGGGGAGCTGAGCTGACACAACAGTCCACCAGCTTGCGCAGTAGGGAAGCATAGTGGTAAGGCAGAAATATGGGGTTCATCCATGTGAAGGTGGGGGGGACGTTCAATAAAGGGACCGCAAATATTGATCTAAATTCAACTAGAACATGTACTTCAGAAAACTGCATTTATAATGGCACATAAATCAGGAAAAATAATTTTGTTCTTCCTTAAACAAGTGAGTAAGTTAGGGGTCCTGAGATGAACCTGTAGGCCTCCTAGAAGCCATAACCTCCACAAGTTGATTTTCTGTAATTTGGCAAAAACGAGACACAACAGTACGTATATTAAAGTCTACATCATTGTCTTATGAGGGAAATATGTTTCCATGGGGACCACCCAAAGATGCCATGGTAATCAAAACTGATAACTCCATCAGATAGACACATAGCAGTGGTGGTGACATCAGGTGACTAGTAGATGGGGTATTTCAAAGTTCTGAAAAAATCCTCTCCAGTATCTATGGAATATTCTTAACAGAGAAAATGTTCAGAAAAATACTATTTTTTGCATTATTGATGCAGTTCTTAAAATTGTGATGTTCCACTCGGAGCAATTTGCTTCTCTGGACCTCTGGGGAGGGGGGGCGCGGGGTGGTTGAGCCACATAGTCCATGAAAGCAGCAATAAAATAGGAAACGTGAATCAGTTAAGGTGGATAACCCTGAAGAATTTTGTAAAACTCCAAGTAGCAGCCTTGTAGGGCTCATTACGTTAAAACCAGAGTCAAAACAGGCAGATGATTGTAGTGAGCAGAACACAAATGTTAGTGTGGAACACTGCATCCAGGATATCCTGCTTAAGCTTAAAATGGAAAGTTGTAAAAATAAAATAGGTTTTGTATTTTCAACACTTAAGAAGGTGTTATAGGTTGACTTGTTTATCCAATAACTCATTTTAAAAGAAAGAATACCATGACCATGTGTGGAATGATGAACAGTACTTATGTGAGGACTGTACCAGTAACTACAGATGTTAGTTTGACACCTGGTTCTCCATTGGGTATATTGGTTATGCCTGGGCGCAAAATGTGCTCTAGCCATTGGCTAGTGATAATAGATTTGTGATGAGTAAGAAATGTTGTGCTGTTTGTATGTAGATATTCGAGGTCAGTCGTGACTTTTTATGGCTGGCTAGTAGCTTGCAACTTGAAATTTTGCATCCTGGGCTATATGATTGACCCGTTTACAACCTTTTTGAATGCACTCTTTGCCAAATGCATTAGCAAAGGCGTTAGTTAATTTTGTTATTTTTGGGTGCAATTGACCCACTCAAAGTAAGCTCGACTCCCCATATACACATATAGGAAGACTATTCGAGACAGAATGCTGTTGGTAATTGATTGTTTTTATGTTGTGATTATCTTAATAGTTTGTAATTTGATCTTTATTGTTTTACAGATCCACTGCGTATCACTTTAATCCCAAACCTACCAATCCTAGCTTTCTCTGTCACTCTCTGGTGGAGCTATTGAACCAGATCAGTCCAACATTCAAAAGAAACTTTGCTGCCCTCCAGAAGAAAAGGTAACACTAAGATTCTGATTCTTTGTTTCATTGTGTCAAATTGATTGGGCCCAAGCGGTTCTTACCCCTTATATGATGGGAGTGCATTCAGTGCAATACCTTCTCTGAACCATGAGTGTTGGATTGTGAAAGCATTGGATCACTGGATTCTGCTTTTGCTGCTCATCTTGTGGCTACGTTTGGCTATATAGATTTGATCATAAACCCTTCGGTTTCATTGATGGTGTATTGGTTGAAGTTTACAACTAGGCCCCCTGGTTCAAATGTGAATTGCTTTTTTGTTCTTTTCCATTAAGGTTCCATGGCAACTGAAAGCCATGATTTATTTGTTCTCTCGTGCCTGACAAGTGGTGTCTCACATTTGATGTCTGCAAGGTGTTTACAACCTAAACCCTCGAGACTTGAGTCAAATAATGATAGATAAAAATGCCCCTTGATTAAACCCCCTCAACTCCAAAACCCACTGTCATGCAAGGATTTTGTTTATTTTTGTTTTTTATGATTAATACTTTTTACAACAATATTTTGTTAGATTACCACATAAATAATAAAAAACAGGAAACTGCATCAGTTAATCTTGCCAATCTGGGTACAAAAGTCAGCTCCTGGAAACACACAAGTCCTTGTAGTATTCATTTAGAATACGCACATTTCACATCAAACTTTGATATATGTTAATGCTACAGAAAGCAATAGGCGTACCGCTAATTTGGAATGGTGTGTTCCCATACTGCCACAGGAGATATCCACAATCGCACACATTACAGCTAAGCTATAACCCTGTCTTCTACAGTTTATGGTCGGGGTACGTTTGGGGTTTCCCCAAGAGAGTGCCCCTTTACATTTAATCAAGGACACTTCTGTATAAACCCCACTTACAGGATGTATATTCTCACCTACTTGCCTCACCTCCTTATGTCTGGTTATAAGCCCAATCATCCCATATCCAGATTAGTTATGTAGTCCTCATCAGCTGAGGGGAAATGATAATCTGTGCCCAAATGTTGCCCCATTCACCCCTTTCTCTCTCACCTTATATTATGCTAATAATGCCTCTTCCATGGTGACCCATTTTATTATGTCCCTCTGCCAGGTTGTATTTTTTATTTATTATAGTATAGTTCATCAAGACTTTTCACATACATAAATCACAATAGTAATACATTATACAATTTCATTCATTTATGCACAATCCACCTTAATTAATAATCATAAAAGTATCGAACATCAATTTTCCTAACATTATTTTTATTTTTTAAATGTATTTGCTTATACCGTGCCGACAGCCCGCAGGCATCCGGATGCCACAAAAACACACCAAGACATACAAATAAGATGGGACAATAGATATACATTAAGTGAATCCACAGTAAAGCTTTGGGGGGAGAGCAGAGAGGGAAAAATTATCCAAAAAGATGTGTTTTCAGTGCTTGCTTGAATAACCGTTCATTTTCCATAGCTGGGATAGTCACTGATAGAGTATTCCAAAAGGAGGAAGTGATGGCTGTAAAAGATCTGCCCAGACCTCTAGATCTTGAGTACTGCACTGCTTGCAGCTGTATGTGGGAAGAGGAACGCAAGGTCCTCTTGGGTTGGTAAAGGGGGATCTGGTCTTTGATGTATTCAGAGGCTTTGCTGAAGAGAGAATGGTGTATTAGCATACCAATTTTAAAATGGATGCGTTTCTGCACCATAAGCCAGTGTAGGTTTCTTCTGAAGTTGGAAATATGGGATCTCCTAGGGATTTCCAATGCAATGCGGACCGCATAGTTTTGGATGACCTGAATGGCACGAATGTTGGATTTTGGGGCTCCGCCAAGTAGTGCGCTACGATATCGTAGCACGTGCTACAGTAACCACATTCTGTTTGTTAAGAAAAGGGCGAATGGATCTCACAAGTCTAAGGTGGTAGTTAAATGTCCTACGGAGGTATTGCACATGGGTGTCTGGGTTTAACGAAGCCTCCAGAAAAACACTGAGGGTTTTAACCTTTGAGTAAGTCTTAACGATGTTACCTTGACTCACGAAGTGATCATATGATGGGTCAAGTTTGGATAGGGCCTGGGGAGAACCAAAGACCAAAATCTCAGTTTTATTTCCGTTGAGACAGAGCCCATTTGTGGACACCCATCTCTGAATGTCATTATATATGTTGTCTAGGATCCCTGAGTCAATGGCATGGTCCGTGGACAGCTTGATGACCAACTGCGTGTCATCGGGCCAGTTGGTAAAAAACAGGCCAAGCTCTTCTAGAAGGGTACATAAAGATCTAATGTACAAGTTGAATAGAAGAGGGATGATGGAAGAACTTTGAGGAACACCATACTCTTTGATGGAGGTGGGGAGAAGGCTGTGCCCCAGTGGATCTTGGATTCACATTTGGACAGGAAACACTGGATCCAATTTGCAGCGGCTGTGGAGCAGGAACCCTGATGTCATAGGTACTGGAGCAGAGGCTCGTGGTCCACGAGATCGAATGCTGCCGACAAACTAAAAGAATTAACATTCCGGCCTTCCCCTTTCTCCAGAATTGTCAGCGGTTGGGATTGGAGGTCCACCAGTGCCTTCTCTGTGCTAAAAGAGGGTCGGAAACCTGATTGTCGGCTGTGGAGGTTTTTGTTTCATTCTTTGAAGGCATGAAATGGACGGTTTGTGATGGGCCTAAGATTACAAGGGTCCGTAGGGTCCAGGTTTGGTTCCTTAATGATCAGTGTGACAGTGACTTTAAGTCCCATTTGAACATTGTTTGTCTCTGAACAAGGCATTTATAAATTGTGTGAGAAAAGGTGCGAACAGATCTTGATGCTAGAGTATTAGTTTAGGGGCAGGTGGTTGAAGGCGCAGGAAGTTGGGTGCATTGAAGACAACATATTGGTTGTGGCTTCCAGTAAGATGGGAGAGAACGAGAACCCCTCCGTGACACTAACTTTATCTCTCTGGTCGAGAGGGATCCCTGCTACCTGACTGTCGGTGGTTCGAGAGCAGTCTTGGTCTCTAGCTCTGAAAGGGACCTCAGACTTTTGGTTTTTCAAGGGCTTTGACTCAAATAGTTTGCCCGTTGAGTTGGAAGTAGTTTAGATCTGGGCATTAGTTTTTCTTCGTCTCCACAATAAGTAGTCTATATATTTTATCCTGTTGTTTCCACTCCGTTTGAGTAGCATCCGATGGGTGCTTTATCCATCGTTGTTCCAGCATTCTTTTCTTCTTTTTTTAGTGCCTTGAGCTCAGGGGTGTAACATTTCTGCTGTCTTGGGTTATCTCTGACTAGTTTGGATTTCTCAGGGGCGATGTTATCCAGCATCTTTCTGAAAGTATCTTTGAAGGTTGACAATATTTTGTCCATGTATCCTCGGGAGTGAGTGGGACATGATGGTATCCAAACAATGCTGCAGGTGAGAGGGGCAAACATTTTTAAAGTTGTGCCCAGTGATGGATTTCACCGGGTTGGAGGAACTGATCAGAGGAGTGGAGAGTTTTAGCGAAATACTGACTGTAAAATGGTCGGACCAAATACACAGGGAAGTGTCAATATTGTCAATTGTGAGGTTCCTAGACGCAACCCAGTTTAGGATATGGTTACAGGGTTACATTAATACGGTGTTCAAAATTGATGGGAGCTGGGAGCTATTTAGCTCCTGCTTCTAGCCTAGGAGAGCCTGGTTAACTAGAAAGCAACAGCTATCAGGAGGTACTTTTGGCTCCCCAGGCAAATTGGTGTGTAACAAACATGCAAATGTGACATTAACTTTGAGTATTTGAGAATGTTAATATAGAAGAATTAGGACAGATATAGTACACATTTAAACATACTCGTGCACAATGGAAAAATGTTAGTGTACATCTCATGTTGAAGTTGGATTTGCAGTATGCTGGGGACTCGCTCCTGGTTCTCCAGCAGTAGCTCCTGCCTACTGGGTGATGCCTGACACCCACAAGTTGGCTTTAGCTTCCGCTTACTGAATCTTAAATTCGAACCCTGTTAATATGTATACATTTATGTTCCGTAAAATTTCCTGAAATCTTAAAAAGTATATAAAATGCGTGTTTAAATAAAACATGAATGCGCTTGAACCGTTCTAAACCAAATTAGGAGTCGCATTCAGCCAGACCTTGTAAAGTCTGAGATGCAGTGTATTATTGTTGGAGTTTATGCATTGAGCCCAAAAAGGAGGGGGCTTTAATTGAATCTAAGGTGTGCACATAGGTTCCCAAATGGCGTACATAAACGGCACCCATTGCACAGCATTCCGTTATCACATTTTTAGCAGTTTCATGTATATGCTGCTTCTGACATAGGCGACGGCTTCTTGCATCAGGTGGTAAATTCACCGCAGTGCCAATTGTAGTTAATAACAATCGATTTATTCACATCAAAAGTATAAACCTGCGCACCCATAGGGAAAGCCTTAATCGCAAATTCGCTTGGGGCTTTTTATATTGGTATGTAATTAATGCAACCTGTGAATAGGATTTCAATGTTGCCAAGTGGTCAAAGGTGCGACACAAATCCAATTTAATCACTTGCGCTTAAAAACCTTTTTTTATTCGTAAAAATGGGCTTCCCAATGAGGTTGGCAACCTATAGTCTTAAAAAAATGTTACTATAGACTTGATGTAAGCTGCTTCACTCCCACTCAATTTCTAATCCGAGTGATTTGCCCGCGGCTGAAAGTACCGCGGGCAAATCGTTCGCATGAGAAAGGTGCGCATAGCTCTCAACTCACCCGCTTTTGGCGGGTGTCACCCGCCTTGCAAAGGGCTGACTCACCCGCCAGGCCTCCTGCACGCCCATTCATTCCAATGGGCGTCTCACCCGCCAGAAACAAAATCGGGTGATTTCACCCGCCTTTGCAAGACAAATGGTTGAGAGCTATGGGTGCGAACTACCAAAAGTTTGCACCTTTCTCATGCGAACACACATACATTCTCACGCACACACAACACACCTATAACACCCCACACCCTCAGCGCAAACCGCACTTACCTTGTCTTCACGCTGGGTTCCTGTAGCGCCAGTTCCCTTTTACTTCCGTGATCGGGAACCGGCGCTGCAGGGTCCTTTTTCTTTTTTTTTTTTAAACAGAAGGCTGCGGGGGTGTCCCCCGCAGCCCCCGCTCATTATACCATAAAGTATAGTGTGCGGGGCGATGCGGGAGACACCCCCGCAGCCTAGGGTGACCAGACGCGGGACAGTCCGGGGAAATCACCCTCCACCCCGGGGTCCTGGAAGTTTTTTCATTTTTGAAACCCCGTCCGGGGTTTGCATGTTTGGGGGGCTACGGTAATTAAAACCGTAATTATTTTTCACAACACTATCAGAATGTTTAACTTGGAGGTTTAGCTCGAACCCCCAACCACTCCGGTACCAGTCACAACACTTACTGACTGTGCCACAGACACTGACTTGGACATTTTTGTACAGCTATCCATGTTTTATCAATTAGAGCTAACGCTCGTTTTGAATTAACATGCCACGATTCACAGACAAAACTGCACAAATGAGATTATATAACAGTTTATAGAAAGGAGAAGTGGTGGAAATGTGGTTGGGGTGGTTGTGGGGGAGGAGCGGTAATTGGTGGGCTGCGATGGGGTAGTCCCTCTTATGTTGTTGGCCGTCCCGGTTTTTTGCTTTGAAAATCTGGTCACCCTACCGCAGCCCCCGTTTTTTTTTTTTTTTTTTTTTTTTTTTTTTACAATGCTACCACTACCACCAAAGGTTCGAACCTTTGGTGGTAGCATTTTTAGAACAAATGGTCATTGCGACCATTTGTTTACGGTAAAATTGGCCTAAACCCTCAGTTTTATTTGCAGTCCTAGTGAGCACAGCAAAGGGCACTTCGGGTTTGGCAAAGCCTTAATGTATATTAAACCCTGCTTTAACAGAACAGTGGCCTCCATGGACACGAGACCCAGTTTGAGTCACAATATCTCCATGGGAACACACCGTGGTGAACCCAACATAGTTTTCCAGAGACGGCCCTCGACCGTAGCCATGTCATATCAAACAAGGACATGCTCTCCAAGCCGTACAAAATGGCAAGGCAAAGACATTGCTTAAAAAGACAAATCGTATCCTCTAGGGAATCCCCCCGCCCCCCCCTCCATACGTTTTGTACATTTTTTCATTTTTCACTGTTAACTTTGTCACCTTTCTCCGCCTAGCAGGTACAGTCAGAAAAACCCTGCCTCACACCAATTTCAATTCCCAAATACTTGTAGCAGTTGGTATACTCAACCGCTCCACCAGAGACCAGCAATTTTGATCTTGGGATCCTCCCACTTGTAAACGGCATAATCTGGACCGCATACCGCCACAGTTCACTGGCAGATTTTACAATCCAGAGAACGTGTGGTCGAGAATCACAAGATCATCAGCATATGACACGGCATCAATCTTAAGTGAATAATTCGGGACAGCATTTGAACACTTCGGTAGATCTGCTAAGTACAAGTTGAAGAGCAGGGGGGGGCCAGGAGGCAGCCCTGCCTGATCCCAGTGGTGATCAGTACAGGACATGTCACTGATCCCCCGCACTCCAGCCTTACCTGTACGATGGTATTGCCATATAGTAGTTTCAGGAAATGCTAAATGTCTATCCGGCATCCATAGGCCACAAGTTTTTGCCAGAGCCTCTGTCTACCTCTTTCACCCAGGCAGCCCAGGTGAGTGTGGTTAGCACAAGGACCCTCCCGGGCCTTGTTTCCATATATTTTTAAAGTTTGTTGGGTCCCCTAGCGCCCGCGTGCAGTGCATCTCCCCCATCTGCCCCGAATCCACATCCCGCCTCTGAGCCCGCCCCCCTCACCCCTGATTGGCTGTTGCACTCTGGGTGCCTAGCCTTGCTCCGGACACAGCCTGCAAGCGCCCAATTTCACCCAGGCAGCCCAGGTGAGAGTGGTTAGCACAAGGACCCTCCCGGGCCTTGTTTCCATATATTTTTAAAGTTTGTTGGGTCCCCTAGCGCCCGCGCGCAGTGCATCTCTCCGTCTGCCCCGAATCCACATCCCGTCTCTGGGCCCGCCCCCCTCGCCCCTGATTGGCTGTTGCACTGTCAGTGCCTAGCCTTGCTCCCGACACAGCCTGCGAGCGCCCAATGTCACCCAGGCAGCCCAGGTGAGTGTGGTTAGCACAAGGACTCTCCCGGGCCTTGTTTCCATATATTTTTTAAGTGCAGCCCTAAGGCTAAGGGCGGCTCCAACAGAGGCGGCTCCAAGAAGTGTCAGCAGGTGACCACTGGGGAAGCCAGTGGCCAGCCGTCAACCATCAACTACAAGGACCAGTAAGGTAGGAGTGGCCTGGGTCTGGAGTAGAGCAACTACTCTACCCTAGATTCCGAGCCACTTACCAAACCCATAGCAAACAAGGTGACTCCCCACTGCATCTCTCTCTCCCTCACCCTCAAATATAATCATTTTTTAATACTGTACCAATATTAGTTTAATAGTTTTGTGCCATCCGAGGCAGGTGAGTGTGGGCTTGTGCCTGAAGAGCCGCCAGGGCCCTCTTTCTTGATCCTCCTGGGCCGTAGCCTCGCGCTTGCAGCGCCATTGCCCTAGTTTCCCCCCAAACCCCTTTGCATCCACTTCCTCACTCCCTCCCACCTCCCCTGATTGGTGGAATATCACCGGAGCCGGCAGGCCTAGTGACCTGCAGCAGCCGCCGCTCGCCTTGTGCCATCCGAGGCAGGTGAGTGTGGGCTCGTGCCTGAAGAGCGCCCAGGGCCCTCTTTCTTGATTCTCCTGGGCCGTAGCCTCGCGCTTGCAGCTCATCAAAAAACACTGCCTCACATGCTACAACTACGCCGACGATACCCAAATAATCTTCAACATACAAGATACCCGAGAAGAAAACACCACACTAGAGAATTGCCTTTGTGACATATTCAACTGGATGAACCTCAACCATCTCAAAATCAACCCAGGCAAAACAGATAATGATCGTCTCAAAAAAGGGAGGAGACATAAAGTACATCCCCTGACCAAGATAGCTCGACACCACACCAGAACCATCAACTGTAAAAAACCTAGAGGTCCTGATGGATGGCAATCTCACTCTAGAGCCACAAGTAAACTCGGTAATCAAGAAATGTTTCTTCCTCCTGCGAGCAGCAAAAAGGATTCTACCGTTCCTGTTGTTCGCCAACAAAACACTTACCACCATCGCTCTGATCATGTCCAGAGTAAACTATGCCAACAGCCTATACCTGGGCATGCCCGAACGACTTCTAAAAAAAACTGCAACGCATACAAAATGCAGCAGCCAGACTCCTCCTCAAGATTCCCCGAAGAGAACACATCACACCCGCGCTAAAAATACTACACTGGCTACCACTAAAACAACGAATAAAGTTCAAGTCCATGTGCATCACGCACAGAGCAATACACAAACAAGGCGCAGGATTCCTAAGCGACAAACTACGCCTACATCAACCGACAAGAACACTAAGATCAAGCACCGACATACGCTTGGAACCAAAACCCTACAACAGAAAAAAACTCGGAGGATCCTCTTTCTCCCGCCAAGCACCCAAAACCTGGAATGACTACCTAAGAATATACGAAACACAACAAACCGCCTCGCATTCAGGAAACTCCTCAAATCATGGCTCTTCACAGGGTAACCACAACGGAGATACACCAGAATGCGCAGACATTAAAACAACAATGAAAATAACTCCAATCCCGGCCACTCCCAACATGGACAAACACTCAAACCAAAGAACTAACCACTCGACAGAGCATAAGATAGCTTGGAAAATAGCCACAAAAGGAAGGCTCCAGAGACTGAACACATACTTAGACCCAGACGAAACCCCTCAAGTGGCTCACCCGCTCGCACGTAGCGGACGCACCATATCCAGACCGGCAGACTCATTTAGATAGAATTGAGAATATTAGCATGGCCACACGTGGATGGAATTGTGGACATTGGTCCACGTCGCATCTAGAGGGGACTTTGAATGCTAGCATGCCCGCCCTTAGACAGAACTGTGAATATTAGCATGTCTACATCTAGACAGAATTGAGAATATCAGCCTGCATCGCATCTAGATAGGACCATGAATGTTGGCATGCCCGCACCTAGGTGAAAACTTAATGCCAACATACCCACACCTAGATAGCTTTGTGAAATATTATCCAGCGTTGCATCTAGATAGGACTTCGAAAGTTAGCATGCCAGCACCTAGGCGAAACCTGAAGACTAGTACAGGCCACACATAGAATTGTAGACATTGGCCTGCGTCGCATCTAGATGGGATTGATTGAAGAATAGCAAGCCCGCGCCTAGATGAAACTTGAATGTTGGCGTGTGCCACACTTGGAATTGTGAACACCAGCCTGCGTAGCATCCAGATAGGGTTGCGAATGATAGCATGCCCACACCTAGACAGATCTCTAGACGCTAGCTTGCGCCGCATCGGGATGGGACTGTGAATGTTGGCTTGCCCACACCCGGATAGAGTTCTGAACATTGGCCTGCGCCGCATCCAGATAGAGTTGTGGGGGTCAACTGGCGCCACACTGGGACAGAACTACGAATGCTAGCATGCCAAAGGTCAGGTAACCCACTAACCAATATAAGCTCGAACTCTGCATACTTATCTCACTCACAAAACTCACACAACCATCTCTCGCACAACAAGCCGCACGCACTTCACAACACTGCAACAACACATAAGCTGGACCAACAGCACACGCGGCCTGTCACCGATCAAATACCCGCACCAAAGCTAAGCATCTGGTGTATACAGAGTTGAAGCTGCCAACAGAACAACACTCCTCTCACTATCCTACTCCCTCTTCACCTACTAACCCACCCCACCTTATAATTTACAGATCCGCCAGAGCGCCTGGGGACCAATTCCGTTGGTGACGGTGCGTGGGACAAGTACCTTTAACATTTACCTGTCGAGTCAAGGGCTGCTATATAATCTATGAAAAGAGCATAGAGCCGCAGATTATTTTTCAGCCGTGCTCTTGCATTCAGTAGATACATTGATCTAAGATTATGCATCGTTGCAGACCCTGCCCTGAAACCTGTTTGGAACCTATCCAAGAGTTGAGCTGTATCAACCCATTGCTAGAGTCTGTCCAGTACAAATGATGCAAACATTTTACCAGTTGTATCAAGCATAGACAAAAGTCTATAGTTTCCGGGATCACTGTGATAACCTTTCCTATAAATAGGTAACAGGATTGCAACTCTCCAGGACCTGGTTGCAAGTCCTTCTTGAAGCACCTTTCTGAACAGAATCTCAATAATTCTAGCCCACTTTACAGGGTTTTTCTTTAAGACCATACTACACCAACCCATTACTGCCAGGCGCTTTCGATGTCTTTAGTCGCCTGATCTTCCATATTATTTCATCTCTTTCAATTTATATAGTATAAGTTGCAGAATTTTGTTCAATTACCTTTTGGTCTGCCTCTCGCAGAAAATTAGATATTATATACCGACACCATTGAGTTGCTTTTATTGGGTTTAAGATTCTACTATTTGTAGTCCCCTTAGCCTCCCCCAAATGTTGCCATACGCCTCTGCTATCCCTTTTTAGGGTATTGACCATCTTTGCCATGCTACATTTCTGAATGAAAAGCACCACCACCTAATATAGTTTCTATATTTATTTTTGATGACCTTGATCATCAGGTGGGTGCATTTGGCATCTCTTCTACTTGATTTTCCATGGCAAATGTCTCTACACATGTCTCTTGTGATCTCTGATAGTCTTATCATATGTCACTATCTTTTTTACATCACATTACACATGTCTCATTCTATTTAGTGCTACTTCACTACAGAACCTTGATAGCCAGTTCTCCATCTCATTCATATCAAGAGATTCTAGCTGTTTATATATCTTCGGGTCCATATCAGCCATAAACCTACTGGCTCTTTCAAGCTTTTCGCTTGACCAGGAGATACGATTTCCTAAATGATTAATGTTAATGGCTTCTATTTTCTCTTGGCAGAGTTTATTTTATTAGTAATACAAATTGAGAGCGTGACATGGGCACTAAAATCATTAAGCTGGATAAACACCCCTTTGAGTAATTGTAATAAGTTGCAACTCACAAAACAATTTTCAGGCGTGGCTTTCTTGTGACCAGTGTACACGTATTTTCAAAAAAGGTAGCAGGCGCTCATCTCCAGAAAGAACATGGCATGATAACCTGTCCTGAGATGAGAGTTTGCAGCACATGCTATATATATATATATATATATATATATATATATATTATATTATATTATGTGTCCACGTATATTGCTCTGGGCAATCTCCCATTGCGCAACCATTTGACATTCTTGGCTCCCATTCATTTAGAAAACAGCCAGGTTTGTCCCTGTTCATTTGGAACGTTCTGTAATATGGTGCTTTTCCTTTGTACCCCCGAAGTCTCCTCATGTTCATAACCGGACAGCGTGCTTTTAAACCACCCTCCACTAATACATAATCTCCATTCTCTACCATGATCCAATCTGCCAATATCTAAACTAGAGCGTCAAAGATAGTTTGTCAGGGCACCACCTGGCGGATCATAAATGTTCAACACTAATCATCTGCTACCTTCAGGGCCCATCCCTCCCACCTCAACTGCTAAGATGTTGTTCTCAAATTTTACAGCATTTAGTCTGGTGGCAGGGTAAAGGAGCCCTACGCCCACCCACATGCCCCAAAAGGTCTGCCATGTTCCACCTTCTTTGCCAGCGTCTGAAAAACCTGGTATCCATTAATAAAGCTTTGATAACATTCCTGCAGCATAAAAAATTGATTTCCAAGTAACAACTTTAACGATTCATTATCATCTAGAAGATGACTATAACCCTTAACGTTCCAAGACATTACATTAGCTCAAATGGTCACTTAGCCATCAGAGTAGCTAGTGAGTCTGCAAGCCACTCCAAGACTTGTATTTCTTCCCCTGATGTATTTCCAGCAGTCTTTATTTCTTTCTCACAGTTGGGGTTTTTGCCACTTTTCACAAGCTTATGGCCACTATTGAGGTCAGAAGGATCGGATGCTTTTTCGTCAATGTCCAGTTCAACTGCCAATCATAGTAAACTCTCAGAATGTTCCTGAATCATAGTGGCCGTATCGCTGTTACTGCAATGAACTCGCATGACATTCAGATTTGTACACTCAAGCGGTTCCACAAAATCAGTCATCAAATTTCAAAATGCGTAAAGGGCGTAATGTATTACAGTAGGTACAGAAAGTCCAAGTGATAAATCCTTGTATTTCTATTCTTTTGATTTACTTTAAATCGCACAGGCTTTTTTGACATCAGTATTAATCTTAGTATCCTTGATAGTCGCATTGGCCTCTCTGTGTTAATTTTGCATCGGATTTCGGCCTCTCAGGTGTTGAGCAATGCTCTGTCATCAATAGCTTAAATTACATCAAGCCCTCCCCCCAATTCCGTTGCTTTCTCTTCCAGATTAATGATAATATTGGATTTGTGCAAATTTAAAAGATAGCTGGTTAGCGTCCCCGCATTCTTAGATTGCTGTTACTTTTTTCCGCTCTCCTTTTTTCCTGCCTTTTTGAAGGTTTTTCAGTAGTATGTGCTGGTTTTTCCCCACCTGCTATTTCCTGATTTGTTGGCGTTTGCGTTTTGGTATACATTGGTGGGTTGTCATTGGTCCTTTCAGTAACACCTGCTCGAGTTGGCAAATATTTACTGATCTTGCTTTCCCGCTATTAGTTGAAACATTTACAATTTTGGGGGTGGCGGGGGCAGATTCAGTATGGGAGTTGTACAATTGTTTACGTTTTTGTGGATGTTTCCGCATAATTTCAATACAATGTTAATTGCGAATTGGATGGTGGTCAAAGAAGATTGTATTTCAGTAAAGGGTTCCATTGCTGAGTCCTTTACCAATGATCTAGCCACTGAATCTGATCTTTGAAAAAGTTTGGGGCGGCAGACAGTATATTTTTTTGGTCTCTTATTTGGTCACCAGATACTGCCTTTCTTTTCTCCACATCAGTGTTCGTAGTGTTTGATGGGGCTGGTATTTCACCCACTGCGGCTATGATCTGCTGCAGTGAATAGTACAGCTCCAGTAAGGAGTCGTTTTCAATATCTCCCAAATTTGAGCAGTTCCGTTCAATTTTTCCCCCATGGAGACGGAGGGATAACATGAACCTCAGCCATCTGTGTTTAGTGTTTCCCTCGTCAAGCGAGGGTGGTGCGTGATAGAAGGCAGTCATTTTGCCTTTAACGTTGTGCCTTTAATGGATTTCCATTGTGTTGCGCGACACTATTTCAGCCGATTTACCAGAGCCCATTTCAGTTTTTTTGAGTTCCTGCGCAGGCTTTTTGCCTTTTGTAAGTTGCATTGGCCTGCCTTCGATTTTAAGTTATCAGGCATAATTTATGTTATTCAGGCAAAAGAAGTACACAGTGTATCAGGTGAGAATTGACTTTTATGTCTCACCGCTCACCTCAGAGCTGCAGACTGCTGGACTGCCACTTCCCAAATGTGTGCGCTGACGTGCTATTTTCGGTTTATGTAACCCAAGGCCTTCAAGTCAGTCAATGGAGCGCTGATCACTTGAGCAACCTGCAGACTCTAGTAATGGACTGCAGAGCCCACGCCTCACGGTAAGCACAGGATTCGGTGCTCAGCACTCTCCGACACTGCTGCCGGACTGCCACTTGTCACCAGTTCCCAGACGTAAGTAATGCGATTTATTATAATGAGGGTCTGCTGCGCCAATCCATTACAGCACATTTAATCATTTGTATAGTAACAGTCCCACAGTGATGAATTTCCCATTCATTGTATTCTTCTTCGCTGCCAATAAGCCCATATGCCATATCTTAACAGGCAAATCAATTTCTGCCATTTCTCTAAAAAGTCCCTATGTTTTCCCTCTCCACACTTACAGTCCTATTTATTGCAACACTTCCCTTCCTAGAGAGGAGACTCCCTTCCAGATACACATCTCTGTTTCACTTTTACTGAATAACAATTGTTTTGGAACATGAGCAGTCCCCACGTGCCTTCTCCCATGTATCCTTCTCCAAACTTGTGAGTTAGTATACATCAGTGCTGGTGTAATGTCACTTTTTGCCATGTGTCAGAAAATCCTATCCTGCTGACTGAGCATGCGTGCGCATGCTCAGTCATTACTTAACGGACAGGATTTTTTGACATAAGGAATGTGGTGTGCCTGTCTTTCTGAGGTCCTGGGAGTGCAATAGGTTTAACTTTGAGAGCCATGCTCTCTCAAATAACAGAATACGGTGAAGCCGACATAAAAAGCACAGTGGGTGAAGGAACCTGAACCCAGCGAACACTTTGTTTTATAGGCTCACAGGATTCTGGTAAGCACTAAATGTTCAAAAGATATTAAAGAATCCATCAAAAATGTATATGTATGTGTATGTGAACTAAGTGAATTATTTACGTGATAATAAAGCACTTAGTTCACATAGACGTACATATTTGGGGACCTGCACTGGAAGCAGCTCCAGGGAGAGCCGCCTATCACACGGGCTGAGCCCAGCAGTAGCCCCAGCCCTTCCAGCTCTAGTGATAGCATTGATCCCAGTAGTAGCCCCAGCCCCCCAGGCTCTAGTGATAGCATTGAGTCCAGCAGTAGCCCCGGTCCTCTCCAGCTCTAGTGATGCACTGAGCCCAGCAGTAGCCACAGCCCCCCATCTCTAGTGATGCATTGAGCACAGCAGTAGCCCCAGCCCCCCAGCTTCAGTGATAGCATTGAGCCCAGCAGTAGCCCCAGCCCTTCCAGCTCTAGTGATAGCATTGATCCCAGTAGTAGCCCCAGCCCCCCAGGCTCTAGTGATAGCATTGAGTCCAGCAGTAGCCCCAGTCCTCTCCAGCTCTAGTGATGCACTGAGCCCAGCAGTAGCCACAGCCCCCCAGCTCTAGTGATGCATTGAGCACAGCAGTAGCCCCAGCCCCCCAGCTTCAGTGATAGCATTGAGCCCAGCAGTAGCCCCAGCCCTTCCAGCTCTAGTGAGAGCATTGAGCCCAGCAGTAGCCCCAGCCGCCCAGCTCCAGTGATAGCATTGAGCCCAGCAGTAGCCCCAGCCCTTCCAGCTCTAGTGATAGCATTGAGCCCAGCAGTAGCCACAGCCCCCCAGCTCTAGTGATAGTATTGTGCCCCGCAGTAGCCCCAGCGCCCCCAGCTCTAGTGATAGCATTGAGCACAGCAGTAGCCCCAGCCCCCCAGCTCCAGTGATAACATTGAGCAAAGCAGTAGCCACAGCTCCCAGCTCTAGTGATAGCATTGAGCAAAGCAGTAGCCCCAGCCCCCCAGCTCTAGTGATAGCATTGAGCACAGCAGAAGCCTCAGCCCCCCTTCTAGTGACATTGAGCAAAGCAGTATCCCCAGCCCTTCCAGCTCTAGTGATAGCATTGAGCCCAGCAGTAGCCCCAGCCCCCCCAGCTCTAGTGATAGCATTGAGCCCAGCAGTAGCCCCAGCCCTTCCAGTTCTAGTGATGCATCAAGCCCAGCAGTAGCCCCAGCCCTTCCAGTTCTAGTGATGCATCGAGCCCAGCAGTAGCCCCAGCCCTTCCAGTTCTAGTGATGCATCGAGCCCAGCAGTAGCCCCAGCCCTTCCAGTTCTAGTGATGCATCGAGCCCAGCAGTAGCCCCAGCCCCCCCAACTCTAGTGATAGCATTGAGCCCCGCAGTAGCCCCAGCCCCCCCGGCTCTAGTGATAGCATTGAGCCCCGCAGTAGCCCCAGCCCCCCAGCTCTAGTGATAGCATTGAGCCCCGCAGTAGCCCCAGCCCCCCCAGCTCTAGTGATGCATTGAGCCCAGCAGTAGCCACAGTCCCCCAGCTCTAATGATTGCATTGAGCCCAGCAGTAGCCCCAGCCCTTCCATCTCTAGTGATGCAGAGCCCAGCAGTAGCCCCACCCTCAGCTCTAGTGATAGCATTGAACACAGAAGTAGACCCAGCCCCCCCAGTTCTAGTGATAGCATTGAGCAAAGCAGTAGCCCCAGCCCTTCCAGCTCTAGTGATAGCATTGAGCCCAGCAGTAGCCCCAGCCCCCCCAGCTCTCGTGATAGCATTGAGCACAGCAGTACCCCCAGCCCTCCCCCCAGCTCTAGTGATGGCATTGAGCCCAGCAGTAGCCCCAGCCCCCCAGGCTCTAGTGATAGCATTGAAAACAGCAGTAGCCCCAGCCCCCCAGCTCTAGTGATAGCATTGAGCAAAGCAGTAGCCCCAGCACATCCAGCTCTAGTGATAGCATTGAACCCAGCAGTAGCCCAGCCCCCCGGCTCTAGTGATAGCATTGAGCACAGCAGTAGCCCAGCCCTTCCAGCTCTAGTGATAGCATTGAGCAAAGCAGTAGTCCCAGCCCCCTCAACTCTACTGATTGCATTGAGCAAAGCAGTAGTCCCAGCCCCCTCAACTCTACTGATTGCATTGAGCAAAGCAGTAGCCCCAGCCCGTCCAGCTCTAGTGATAGCATTGAGCACAGCAGTAGCCCCACAGCTCTGGTGATGCATTGAGCCCAGCAGTAGCCCCATCCCCCCAGCTCTAGTGATGCATTGAGCCCAGCAGTAGCCCCATCCCTTCCAGCTCTAGTGATGCACTGAGCTCAGCAGTAGCCACAGCCCCCCCAGCTCTAGTGATTGCATTGAGCCCAGCAGTAGCCCCAGCCCTTTCAGCTCTAGTGATCCCATTGAGCCAAAGCCTGGATACACTACACAGTGGTGACCTGCACTGGCAGCAGCTCCAGGGAGAGCCCGCCTATCAAGCAGGCTTAAAGGATAGATTTTATTGACAGCAGGAATGTGGTGTGCCTGTGTTTGTGGGGTAACCGGGGGTGCAGTTTCTGTAACTTGATGTGAGCCAGGCTCACTGAAATAACACAACATAGTGAAGCCGTGTTAAGAGAGACTCCAACCAAATGGCCTCACGCATAGGGTAGAGTGTGCCGAAAGCTGATGCCTTGCTTTCCCCTGGAAGCAGCTTAAAGGACACGGCCACCCTAATAATCATGGCCACCCCACCCTAGCATCTTCCAGCACTCCACCTAAACATAGATCGTCCACCTCAGCACAAACCACCACCCACCCTGGTTTGCTCCATCTCTACAACCCACACCCTCAAGCTCACCTCATCAATGAACTATCCAAGCACTCTTGCCACCCACCACAACCCTAACTCACCGCAGCACAACAGCTCACGCCACCCAACCTACCCACATAACCCACCCATGCTACCTCAGCCCACTTCCTCACCACCTCACCAACACCACCCCAGCCACCCTTAACCCACCACCTTGCCCACTCCATCCACTCACCAAAGCTAAACATTCTCTCTTACATCATCCCACACATCCTTATCGCACCACTTTACCCAACATGCACAGACCCTAACTCACCACAGCCCACCACCATTCACCTTACCTCACACAAACACACCCACGCCATGGCGTCCCAGCATGCTACCCACCCTGGTTTGGCTCAACACACCAACCTGCACACCCAACAAAACTTACCCCAGAACACCTCAAACGACCCATCCTACCTCATCCCCAGCATGGTATAGTAATTCCATCTCACTGCCTCACACCATAACTTGACACAGCATACCTCCCAGCAACACTCGATCGCTTCAGCACAACATCAACCATTCTAGATCACCCCAGCAGCTCATCCTTCCACACTAGATATCCCCAGTAGCCCAACCTCTAGTATACGCTCACCCTACCGCCCACCCTTTCATCCTACCTCACTGCAGCACTCCAAATGGCTGTGAAACCTAACAGCACCCCCTTTACTCACCCACCCTAGCATGCCCTGGCCTGCCACTCATTAACCCAGCCGAGCCCCACCCAGAATCCCAAACTTTCACTAGCCCCTCAACCCCCAACCAACCCTTGTTGACCCCAGCTCACCTACTTCACCATAGCACCCCATCTTAGATCGTCTTGTCAGCCTACCTACTCCCGAAACACACCTAGCCTAGTTTACCTTAGCACTGAAACCCACTCTCTCTCGATCACCCCAGTAGTAAATCCCAACCATCCAAGCTCACCCCAGTCCTATGTTATGTTATGTTACTTGGCATTTATATAGCGCTTTATATATCATTGGTATGACCTCAAAGCGCTTGTAGGTTGAGCGCCCTTGGGAACCGTAGTTCTGGTGAACAACTTAACTGCCTCAGCTTTGCCCTTCCTCCATCCATGTACCCTAACACATGCCAGCCTAAAGCTCACCACACCCAACCCCACCCCACTTCACTTCATCCACTCAGCCTGTCCCAACGACCTAACCTCACCCTAAACTCTCACCCATAAATCTCAGACCGCCCAAAATCACCCCACTAATACACCTAATTCCACCCAACCACTGCCTCTCCTCAACCAAACCAACCCCCCACTACCTCACATCACCCATCTACAGCACCCACCCAACCATGTCAACTGCTCACCTAACTTCCTCACATTAACTTGCCTCATCCAACATAATATCACCCCACCACCTCACTGACCTCAGGACCCCTCCCACCTAGGCTAACAATAGCACATACGCTTGAGGAACCCTAGCTTACCCTAGCACGATACCCACCTACCCTAGCTCATCCAGGCACAACAAACCATTTTCCATAACTAGCCCCAGAACACCATAGCTTACCCCAACACCCCACTGACACACGTTGGGTCACCTCAAAGTAACACATCACCCACCCAACCCAGCGTGCCCCGGCAACACACCCAGAGCTCACCCCGGGAGTCCACCCACCCAAGCTCACCCAAGCATCTCAATAGCTCACCCACACTTGCTACCCCAGGATCACACCTAACCCCCTACCCACCCTTCCTCACCAAGAATCCCCCCTGCTGGTTGCAGCATCACACCAACACACACACCCTAAGAACCCACCCAAGCTCACACCCATACCCTAGCCCACTCTATACCCTATCACTCCCTGATCACTCCCAGCCCGGCTACATCACTGCAACACATGCGGCTCACCCCAGCACCCCAACCACCCTTGCGCACCTTAGCAAACCCTAGCTCACCCCAGCAAACCTACCTCACCCCAGCACATCCTACCACACCCAGGAACCCTAGCTCAGCCAAGCATTCACCCCAATGCAAATACAATAAAAACAAGCACAACTCTTTCAACATAACTCATCCCAGCAGCCCACCTATCCACCCACGCCAAAGCACCCCAGAAAACATGAGTTCACCCCAGCGCCCCATTCTCCCCAGTCACACAATCTCCCTCACCCGACCGCACACACCCCAGCAAACTTCAACAAACCACTTTGCCTCATCCTACACAAGCTCACCCAACAATGTCAACCCACCCTAGCTCCCCAGCATAACACCGACCCACCCTAGCTCTCCGCAGCATGCCACCCATCTACCCTAACTAATCCCTGCACAATACATATCCACCCTAGCTCCCTCCAGTACATAAACCTCCCGGCCTAGCTTGCCCTGGCACAATACTTATTGTAGCTCACCCAGGGCACCATAAGCTGCCTCAGCAAACCCATCCACACACCAATCCCAGCTTGCATCAGTACACTCCCGAACCTTTCTCTCTCCTGCTCACCACCCACCCAGCCTAGCTCACAACATAGCTCACCACAAAAAAATTCCACTCACCCTAACTCGTACTAGCATACAATCTACCCGCCCTAGCTCACCTGTCCAGTACAATCACCCTCCTCTAGCTCTTAGCGACACCCCCTGCACCATAGATCACTTCAGCACAAGATCACTATAGCACTCCATCTGTAAACTCAAGCTCACCAAAGCATCCCATCATCCAAACATCTTATCCACCATAAGCTCCTCCAACACTGCGCACATTTTAACTCATCTCAGCCCCTAGACACTCACTCTAGCTCACCACAACAGAGCACCCACTCACCTAGCTCATCAGGTACAACATCCACTGATCGTGGCTCACACCAGCAAAACGCCCCAGCCTAGCATGACAGACTAGCACGCCGATCCTAATTCACCCCAGCAAACCATCCATCCTAGTTCACTCTAGCCCCACATCCACCAGAGCTATTCCCACCAACTCCACCCTAATTCACCTCATCATCCCACTGGACCTAAGCTCATACCAACACCCAGCCCACGTAACCTAGCCACCCAGCATCTGAACAAGATTATATAGCTTATCACAGCACATCACCAACCCACCCTAGGACACTAGAGCAAATAACATCACCGTGGCTCATCCACGCACCCCACCATAACTCACCCCAGCACAGCACCCACCCAGCCTAGCTCACGCCAGCAGCCCACCCACATAAACTCACCCGAACTGTATAGCCAAGCACCCAATTACATCCCAGTACAGGCTCCTCTCAAGACATCAACACCACCCTAGATTGCATCTTCTTGATGCCCGCCCACTGCATCAACTGAGCAAACCCTAGCTCACACCGACGCATCCCCTAGCTCACCCACGCATCCCCTAGCTCACCCACGCATCCCCTAGCTCACCCACGCATCCCCTAGCTCACCCACGCATCCCCTAGCTCACCCACGCATCCCCTAGCTCACCCACGCATCCCCTAGCTCACCCACGCATCCCATAGCTCGACTGAGCACAACACACACCCAACTGAGCTAAAAGCAGCACACTTTAAGGGCCTCATTACAAGTTCGGTGACACGGCAAAAGTGGTAATTCCAGTACTGCCACCTTTTTGGGTGGTAGCAGAATTACTGCCATTTTTCACAAACCAATGAACACAAACACAAAAGTATGCCAGTCAGGTAACATAATGGTGTCCCCTCCAAAAACATCATTTTTTTTGGCAGATACCCTGATTACTGGACAATTATCAACACTTGTTCTGTAACCAAATCGTACAGTTTCTCCTCATGGTGTATGAAATGGTAGGACGATCCTATAGTTTTAGCCAACCTGGCGTTGCACCCTGAAATTTGGAGTTCCATTTTAAATTTGACATATAATGAATACTACGAGCTCCAAAATGCAGAAGCCTGTAGCGCTATGTAAAGTGTGCAGTGGACCTCTGCTGCACCAGTCTGTATGCAGACCTGTCCACATTGGCCTCTTTGTGGCCCCCACACCTAACACCTAGTGGTGAGCCCCCCACCAGCCATGGAGATTCACCGGCTTGGGGGAAGGGATGCAGGCAGCTCCAAGGGGAAGGGGCGCCTGGCAAATGGGAGAGTGTGCTAAAAGGGAGGGCATGCTGGGGTGAAGAGGATGGCAGAAGGACATTGGCCAAATACTGGGGCAAGGTGTGAGGGGCTGTCCAGAGGCAGGGAAATGTTTATATGCACAGGTTTAGGGAGTAGTAGCCCTCTTTGTTTGCTGAATTGGACGGTGAAAGGTGTAGAATCCCTGAGTAGTACTGCTGCTGCCTTTCCAGGTAAGTTTGTTCTTAAATAACTTACATTTGCTTTTGTTTCCCATTTTGCTTACTTATGGCAACTTATTCAAAAGTCACTTCCATGGTTGGAATTGTGCTGTAGAAATACCAGGGCATATTGCCTCTGTGATGTTTGTGTGTAGTGAAGCATTGGGGGTAGGGGTGCCGAAATAGCAGTGTCTCTGCTCGCCCCCCCCCAATAAATGGCGCTCAGATGCACTATGTATATGCATTTTTGAAAGCCAAATAAAGCACAGCTCCTGCACCCCCTGTGAAAGCAGTTGGTGGTGCTGTTCTGTGTCGTGTGCGATAGAAGATATATTGCAAGGCGAAGGCCTCACAGGGCTGCCAGGTGCTGCCCCTGACCTCGGGGGCATCGGGCCCGCCTCATTGCTGACCCTGTGCGTGCTGGTGCTTGACAGTTTATTCTTTTATGTATCATTTTAAGTAGATATGCGATTCATAAAAGGGCCATGACTACCTTCATTAAACGCTACTTCTATTTTCCCTATTTTTAAAGTACGATATCTGCACTGGCGACTCTCTCATTCTGAAGAGCAGAGCGAAGAAGGCTGGTGCGCACCGGGGACAAGGGAGAGGGTAGGGAGTGAGGAGGCTGGAATAGTGGGCTTATTAAGAATACGAGAGAGGTGCAACAGAGGAGAGTGTAGCGGGGGGGAGAAGAGGGAATGGGTGAGGCCTGTAAGTACCTTGGCTGGAAGAAGTAAGTGGAAGGGTGAATGAAGGGAAGAGATGGAAAGTAGAGTATGTACCGATGGTATAGGTGGATAGACGAACAGAGGTGGCTTATATGTTCCTTTCGTTAGTGACAGTCTTGGCTTGGGACACGTTGTACAACGAGGGGCCAGGTGGATGCATTTCAAGAATGATGGTACCAGCAGGAGGTGGTGAGAGGAAGAGGAGAGCTTGGGTTGTATGTCTGGTTGTAAGTTGTGATTGCTAGCGAGAGGATTGGATGGAGTAATGGTTTGAAGAGGAGAAGCTTCCTTGAAATGGGGGTTGTCGTAGAGGCGCTCGTGCAGCCAGCACCAAGTAGGTGGGTAATGGGTGAATCAGTTCACAAGTTATCAAGGGAATTGTTGGAGGTTTATAGATGGCTATGGTGTGACTTGGAAAGACTAGGCAGTCAGGGTATGTGTGACCCGGGCGATTGTAGCGTCTCGTATTGGAGGGGGTTCATGTAGTGAAGGACTAGAGGATGGGACTTTTGGGGGAAATTAAATGGCATTTGTGCAGCTGGTGATCGCGAAGTGGCTAAGCTTGACGAGGAGATGTGGAGAGGGCGGGTGTATGGAATTGTGATGTGTTCGGCAGGTGGCAATTATATTAGTGAGGGTAACTAGCGCTCAGTTGCTGGAAACATCGGATGACTTGGCCGAGTTCGGCTTTTTTGTGAGACCAGCGGTGGGGTTTGCATGCAGACGGATTGTGAGCTTGTTACGAGGCAGTCTGGGGTGCAAGGTGTTTATGTTGGAGAACAGTTTAGAGAAAATAGTGGGTATGCTGTGTGGGTGCGAAAGAAACTGCAGTGAATTGTTTTGATGGTAGATAGATGGGTCTGTATCATTGGAGGTGTTGCTGTGTACGGAAGGAGATGGATAGTTTGTGTTTTTAGAGTGAGATGTTAGGATGCTTGCAGAGGAGATTGCTAGGTGGGTTATTTCTTTGACAGATTGAAGGTCTCTGTGTGAGAGGGGGTTATGTGCTTGATATAACACCGGTGAGTACAACGGTGTCGGGGTCTTTAGGAGGCAAATACGTTGCCTCTGTATATTGTAGTTTGTGCCTCGAATAATAGTTGTTAGGGTCTGGGTTTATCGGTGTCGAGAAGGAAGGGTTTCAAAGTGAGTTTTTGGTGTCATTGAAAATACGCCAGCGAGTGGTTGTGTAGTGTGTGAATTTGAGAGGCCATCGAGGATGGGATGGACGCAGTGCTTTAAGTGGGGTTGGAAATTGAGGGTTGGGGCTTCCATTGTGGGCGTGGCCTAAAAGTGCACAAATCAGTTGTGCCTGTGCAAACCTTGCGCCCCAGAGACATGCAGGCGTGAGCGGAAGTAAACTTGGTCCCTGCGCATGCGTGCAGAGAGCTGCACAGACCACAGGCTTTGCCTTGCGCTGACCTCGGCAGAAGAGGGCAGAGCATGGCATCAGCGAGGCAGTGCCCTCACAGGAACATGGCTTCAGCAGGAGCACAGCTGCAGAGCCACCAACAAATCAATGAAGCTGCGGTCGGTTTTCCTTCCCTGTACCCCTCTCTCTATGTCCTTCCCTGAATTCTCTTCTCATCCATATTAGTGTGCCCCATTACTGCAACCACTTGTACGGCTACATGCGAGTTATAAAAAAGTGAGTGCACACCTGCATGCAGATATGTACCCTATGTGTGCGGAGGTCATGGCATTTTTCCAAACAGAACCAGAAGTACCTGGACCAGGATACAGACCGCACTAACCCAACCCTCAATTTTCTGCATACTCAACCCACACACAAAACCATTTCTATCCCAGCAATCCCCAGGCACTTTACCACACCACATCAACTAGCCATATAGCGAACCTACAGCACACAAGGTCTCGCCCGATCCGATAGGTGCACCAAAGCCCAGCACTCGGTGTATACCGAGCTGAAGCTGCCAACAGCACACCACTTCTCTCACTCTTCTACTCCCATCCTTCTCGACTAACCCTGCTCGCCCTCATCCTGTTTACAGATCCGCCAGAGCACCTGGGGACCAATTCAGTTGGCGACAGTGCTCTATAGAAGTACCTTTAACATAACATAACATTTCCGATGATATGGACATGTCAATATGTAAAGTGCTGTTGTGACATATTGCCAGAAAAGGTGCTGACAAAGCTCAACCTGTTGGCAGATATCTAAGTTGAATATTGTTTGAGCTTATAGCCGGCAACAATCATGTCCTTGTATTGTGTCTTCGCAATACTAATAATCAAAATAGTAAAGCAGCGGTGGGGCATGTAGAGGTTGCGCAAGCTGCCATCCTTAAAAATGCACTTTGAGGCAGTATGGTGACCCAAAAAGTTTCAAACCACTTGGGTATGTCATCAAACTGTAAAAAGAGGAATTGTTTCCATAACCGCTTACTCCACTTACCCCACTTTCCTGGTACACAGCCAAATGCCTGCTCTCGGTATGATTTTATGATGGGTAGGCAAAAATGGTTCCATGTGTTAATATACACGCAAAAATATCGCGGTTCAAAAATATCGCCGTATTTTTCTGGCGATATTGAGCCATGGACCCTGTGGGGGACACCCCCCGCAACCCCAGCATTATTTTTAAATGTATGGGGGACCACCCCCGCAACCCCGCTCCCACAAATTATCCCCCCAAAAATATTGCCTATGGCAAGACAAACAACCTTATGTACGGCAATATTTTTGGTGGGAATAATATGTAGGGATACTGAAAAAATGACAGGTCAGGCTGTCAGATTTTCCTACCCTTGGGTGGGTTGCCCAATGCCTGCTCTCGGTAGGATTTTCTGACGGGTAGGAAAAAATGACAGGCCAGGCTGTCAGATTTTCCTACCCCATCACTTTTTCCTACCCCTGGGTGGGTTGCCCAATGCCTGCTCTCGGTAGGATTTTCTGACGGGTAGGAAAAAATGACAGGCCAGGCTGTCAGATTTTCCTACCCCATCACTTTTTCCTACCTATGGGGGGGTTGCCAAATGCCTGCTGTCGGTAGGAATTCTGACGGGTAGGAAAAAATGACAGGTCAGGCTGTCAGATTTTCCTACCCCTTCCTACCCCGTCACTTTTTCCTATCGGTAGGATTTTCTGACGGGTAGCAAAAAATGACATTACAATTCCTGTCAGATTTTCCTACCAATAGGATTTTCTGACAGATAGCAAAAAGTGACGTTACACCGGCATTTCACCATTTTATTTCCATGGGTCTTCCCACAAGTAGTCCAAAGGAAATGTCAAATCTATAGAGACACCTAATGTTGGTGTCACTATAGATTTTCAGAACCAGCCTGTAGGAGAACTCTGAGATGCAAACCTAGTCTGTGAACTCGTTTATTGACACTTATTCTAGCCGACCACAATCTAGGCAACGTGAAGTGAGCAGTAAGGTAGACTTTAGGAGCCTTGGGGGTATTGTGTAAGTACAGTTAACCACACATGAACAAAGTCAGAGTCCACATAGAAGTACAAAAGTATACTAATTTGTTGGACCGTTAACCACTAAGCAGGTTAAAGTCCAGAGCAGCATAGCTTACACAACACGCTTATATAAATATATATGTACTCAGTTGGTAATTTCAAAGTTAAATTATCTGCACTAAACACAGTAAAAGCATTCCAAGCAAGAAAAGCAATGAAGGGGGGGGGGTGTGGCAGACTAGTGAGCGATGTCCATGAGAGCTCCCGTGGCCGCCAGCGAAATCCTGAGGAATTATCCTGACACCGGGGCGGATGATAAAAAATAAACACACTGGCAGGAAGATGAACTATTGCTGAATCGATAAGTGGAATGTGCCTTTCAGAATCCAGCCCGTTCGGAGATAACAGGACCGAGATGATCAGCCGAGGCGGGCTGAACGGCATTTCCAAAATGGCTGCCGGCCAATGTCCACGGAATGAATAGACTACAGGGAGGAGGCGACCGCTTGGAACGGAGGCTTGCCGGTGTGAGGGGCTCTCCGGTGCATTGGGCCGCCTGGTACTCAGACATTCATGCATGCATACATTAGGAACCACACGCACACATCTGTCGGTTCCGAGGTCCCGGCAGCAACTGCGCCGCTGCCGTCTTTATTAAAGACGCGCATGCGTGGCCATAACGAGGCTCGCGCATGCGCACATCCACTACGAACGTAACAGCCGGGTCGGAAGTCACGCCTGCAGCTACCAGTTCACACTAAAGCCGAGCGATAACCTCCATGCTGGGTGATCGTGGTCCGGCATATGTAAGCCAAGCACCGGCGAGCTGTGCAGAGCACTCCTACCTGCCCGCTCTTCCGCATCACAAGAGCGGGGGGGGGTTGCATCACGGAAGCAAGGCTGGCCTATTGAAGTGAGGGAGGACACGAGAGGAAGTAAATAAACGTGAGTTTATATATCTAAACAATAACTTGTGACCGTAGTATATTAACTAAAGTCTATCATAGGGGACATGAACTAGTACCCTGCTCCTGCTCCGTCTTCTCACCAACTGTCGTCTCTTCACGTTCTCTCACTCCTCGAGCTCCCCTGTCATTCCTCGTTCTCACGACACGAGGAACGCTTGTGAAAGCTCTCGCTCACCCGGCGCATGCAGTGTCTATGCAATGTCTTTATGATAGGACACTACACCTATGCAGGGTGGTGCCGGGGGAGGACTGTTGTGTGAAGCAATACAGCGGGCGCAGTGAAGTACTGAAGGGCTGAAGGACCTAGGGCGGGACAGAATGACACAATCCTGCTGGACTGATACCAACTCGGGAGGAGACACAGTAACCACACCGGAGCCCCCGGCACGCTGAACGAACGGAAAATCCAGCAGAGGGATCGAAGTTGAGCCCCCACAACGGCTACTGCGTGCCTGCCCCCCCCCCCATTCCCCTAGACGTGGAGAGCCTGGGCTACCCCGAGTGACACTGTGAAGGGTTGGAGCGAGTTGGGGCAGAGCTGTGCCCCGGCCCAAAAAGTAGGGAACCTCGGCGCAACGCTACGGCAACCTGCACTGCACCAAGGCAGTGGAGGTACCGGCCCTCTCCCACGCATTGCAAGATAAGTACCCAGCCACCATCAGACTGCCTGATCGCACGCTCACTACGGCATACTCGGCAGCCATAAGGAAGAGCTCCAGGCAATGGGTCCCTCACGGAGCACACAGGACTGTTGCTGCCTCCCTCCCTCCCTCCCCGCCTGCCGTTCTGATACCTGGCTTCACCCAGCGGGGCCCGCAACAAACGGATCGAATAATTAATGCAGTGATAGCCTACCTAACAGTTAAGGCTAACTTGGTCTACACCGCAGGGTTGGGGAGCTACTCTCTCTCGTGGAATACCTTGTTACAGGGCGAACAGGGATGTGTACTGGGAACCCCTCAATGGCTGGTAGACACGGATGCACTAGGGGCATAACGGAATGGCTTGGCAAAGGAATATCTCCTGCGAAATTGTTTCAATTAACGGAGGAACCCCTCCCCTGCTGTGACCAGCACTGAAAGACACCTGAACATGCCGCTGTCGGAACTGCGAGTACATGCCATAAGACTGCCCCCCGGGGCTACTACTCCTGCTTGTTTAAGGCATACAAATCCAGGGTCCCTGGGGACACACTCCCACCACACTTGCTCCCCATAGGCAAAAACATTGGAGGGCACTTTGGAACACTGGAATGAAATGATTTTGTACAGTAGCCATGACCTGAGGTGGACCAGGCTGGGACTGAACACTGGGACACACCACGCCCCTGTGATCCACCCCTGGGTGTGTTGGACGGAACGATGCTGGATGATGGACGCACAGACTGATTGTGTTCTTTGAGGGGGCCTGCAGTGGGGCACCAACGGAGGAGGATTGGCGGTGTGACTCCCCCACCTGTGCCTACAGGGGGTTCTGGGGACCTCCCTGTAGTACTCCTCCCATACATCTACCGTCAAGAGTGACTACCACTGGCAGGGGACATGGGCTCTCACCCACCCAGCAATAGCAATCACCAGTGCGCATTGCTGTGATCTTGTTCAGGCCACACAATCTGGGTGCATTAAAGACAACCTGAATGCTAACAGACTCTACACTGGGCTCGGCCCGGCGTGACAGTGAGGCGAACAGTGTAACTTCCACCTCCTGCGTCAGAGGACAGAGCTGATCTCTACACCGAACCTTCGGTGCCCACCAGAACTGAACATGGTCAAAGACAAGCTATGGAAGGCATCCACCTAGAGCAAGATGGAGCAGTATGTAACGCCTACAACAAGCACTCCTGCTACACAAGAGGTGCTGTTAGGGAGAATACTCTTATAAGGCTTATTTCCCAAACCTAGTGAGTCCCCCAGCAGCTTTGCTGGATTTTTGGGTTTGTTTTGTTCTCCTGTTAAGAGTGAGACTCTTTCTCCTGCTCTTAGGCATGATTTGAGGCATGTCTTTGACTTATTGTGTGCTTATGGGGTCTTTTACTCAGATAGGGTATCATCTGTTTTAGTGTATGTGTTACACAGCACCCTCAGTGCAGTAACACAGGGGTGTCATAATGACCCCCAAACATAGAGTCCATACGCTGGGACTGACTACTGTCTCCCAGGGCATGTAAAGTCACCATTGGCTTTACTAGTCCAAAATTGTGAACAGAACCAGTACAAACCATCATATTGTGGAAGTACTGGAAGGGGCTAATTCGATTGCCCCTGGGTCTGTTTCCAAGGGGGCACTGTCCAGTCCCCCCTTGTCGAGTTTCTAGCTGGTGGCAGTGGTTACCACGCAAAATATTCCACCAGAATATTTCCTATGGGATTTTCCCATTGATTTTAAACGCACCACTTTTTGGTGCAATGATAAAGATACCGCCGGTTTATTTATTTAATATAAAATCACCGGTTGGGTCTTTTCGCCAGAACTCTTTTCTAAAATGGCATTTGTGTCCATCTCTGTAACTCCAACCCAAGGTCGGGCCCTTTGTTCCACTTTTTGGTGGCTTCTCCACAGAAGCCCTCCAGCTGGTGCCACTCTGGGTTCCACAGGATGTATGGGTGGGGGAATTGGCATCCTGGACTGCGTTGCCTTGGCAACCCAAGTCACACTCTGTTCTGATTGGCCCAGTGGTGAGCCGCCCGGCTCACCACTTAGCATGTATAAGTGACAGCTAGGCTGTCGAATGGGGGGTTTTCTGCATAAAAGCAGGGCTTTTGGGACTGGAACTTCAGAAGTCGCCACAGGACCTAAGAAATCCAAAGAGGGGAGAAGCTGAGCCATCTACAACGACGACACCACCGGTGGAGCCCTGCTGCAACAACCTCACCACTTTCCCGACGACAAGATAAGATCTTCTGCTGAAAGAGTCTTCTTCCTCTGAGCTGGTGGGATCAACCAGTTCGCCATTCGCCTTCCAGGACGTCTCTTGGTCGAATTGCCAGTGCCAAGCACCCTGGCGGCCGGATAGCCAAGCTTCACCACTGTGACCGCGAATAAAAGGACGCACCTTTTAACCGAACAAACTCCGCGGCTGGTCTCTTCCCTGGGCAGTGCAATGACTCCAAGTTTCCTCCTCGACGAGATCTTCTCTTCCCCTGGTCGAAACCATGAACTGCACCCGCTGCCAGGAACAACTGCCACCGGTGGAGCTTCCTCAACTTTAAAGGTACTGTGTTCCACCTGGCCTCCCTTTCTACGGTTTGCTAAAGGTGACCCCTAAATCCTTGGCTTTCCAACTGGGTTGGCCCCCAGACCTTCTAACTTTACCTTCTAAATCAACTCAACCTCTTTTGAACATTTTTACAAAGACTTGAATGCATTTCTAAACGGTGCGATCTTGGGCACACTTCACCTTGCTCCATTTAAAGTGGGCCTGGCCTATGAACTTTGGCTCTACAGTAGACTCTGCCTTCACTAACTTGTTTTGGTCTTATAAAAGTGTTGGGAACGGGAACTGTTTTATTTTCAAGACCTGCCTTTTTCTCTCCCTTTAACTTAATTATTGGAGTGCCATCTAAGTTACGCGCTCACATCTGTTTTGACAAAAAGTGGTGTTGTGACTTAGACTTGTCTAATAATTCTTAAGGGAGGTGTGTATACTTTTCTGATTGTGTTTGAACTTGCTTTTGATTTATAGTGCTAGTGTATTTCCTTAAGTGTGTGTTAAATAAATAATTATATACTTTTGATACCAAGCTCTGGTCAGTGTTTGCTTGCTCTACTGTGTTTTTAGCCCTATAGTGTATCCTCTGTATACTGGCCTACTCTTCTTGAGAGAAGTCTGACTGCTCAGCCACAGCTACCAGGTAAATCTGGGTGGTACAGACTGCTACCAATTGGGTTTACTGCTGTAGTCTTAATCTTTTTGCAGTGGTCCCCAAGGGAACTGCACAGGATTCTTCCTAACAGGTGCCTAATGACACAATGGACACGGGTGGCACCATCTCTCTGAAGGACGTCATGACCGCCATTGCTAATTCCTGCACCTCCATGGAGAAGAAAATGAGCGCAAAAATAATTAGCGAGAGGTGTCCCTCCTACGCCATGATCTCCAGAAATTATCCTCACGAACAGGGGAAGCTGAACAACGCATATCAGGAACCGAAGATGGCCTCCGAAACATGGAACAACAAATGGCAAGGTAATGGCGTGCCTAAAGACAATGGAGGAATGGGTGGACGAGGGAGAAGGCAGATTGCGAAGAGCAACGGCCGCATCCTGGCACTCCCGGAGAAATCGGAGTCCAAATATGGAACTGTTCCTAGAACAATGGTTGGCAGACATGTTTGCGCCTAAGACATTTTCAAATTTCTTCTCTATTGAGCGGGCACACTGCATGCCGATGGGGCGGCCCATACTGGGCGCTCCGCTGCGGACAGTCATCATTAAATTGCTAAACTCTACCTCTAACTCCCTCAGGGTCAGTCGTTTCTCAAAGAAATGAGCTGGGGCCTCCCTCTAGAACAGCCTCCCTGCCACTCTAAAACTTGAGGAGAACCATCTCCGGTTCAGGAAGCACCTCAAAACCTTCCTCTTTGCTTCTGCCTTCTCCTCCCCTTTCCCCGCTTGATTCTACTCTCCCTCGGCACCATGCACCTGGCCACCCTCTGGGCCCAGGTACCTGCTCATCTTGCCACCCTCACACACTGCCTCCGGGCCACCCCCTGCACTGGGGTCTGTATCTGTACCCATACAGCCCTCCACTTTTCTTCCTGCACTTTCAGACCTACACGGTCTGCTGCCATAAACCCAGCACTTGCCACTTGCTGGCTGCACTCCCATTGTTTGTTGCCTTTTTATTTATTATTTTATTATTATTTTTGTTTTTTCCTTCTCGCTCCACACTCTCCTTTTGTTCCCCCTTCCATGCACTTCTCCCCCTTCTCCCTCTACCCTGCACTTGCACGTTTTCAATGTCACTGGGCCTGGTAAGATCATTGTTTTTGTTCTCCCCTTCCCTTCCCCTGCCTGGTCGCGCTCTGAAACACTTGTTTATGAGCGCGATAGAAATAAAATATCAATCAATCAACTATAGAGACTGTGATGCACTGCTCCAAATGGCCCGGACTAAAGGGGCACTTATGTATAATGGATCCCGCATTGCCTTCTTTCCATATTACACCAGAGAGGTGCAACGAGCCAGACAGTCATTCGGCTAGCTTGAAAAAAGTCTACACACCCTAAACGTTAAATATGGCCTGTTATTCCCAGCACAACTGAAAATACACCACAAGGGTACCATAGTACACTTCACGGATCCCCGAGAGGCATGGAAATGGGTGGAACAATGTCTGGAAGGCAATTGTAGACCGGACAGGGATAGACGGAACAACAGACCCAGACCGCATCCTGAAGGCCCTTCACCGGACCAACCGCCATGGGAGCACGACCAGGATCGACCACCACCTGTGGTCAACGATTCAGATGGACAGGGTCATGTTCGCGACAAATATGGGTCTGCCCGCTGATAACCGAAATAGATGCAGATAGATCCCTAAGTTCCTGTGCAACCCTATTGCCAATATTCGGGATCATGCTGCGCGGCCCGGTGAAACCACCCCACCCACACCACGTTCAATTGGTTGTGTTGCCTGATCTAGCTATTTCCACCACGATAGGCAGCGCGACTTATATGTTTTGGTTTGGTTGCTGATAGACTGCTGTTTCGTCTATCAGCGAAGTTCGGGCGACGGATGCTTCAGGTTGGAATGGAGCATAGGGAGGGAGGGTAGGGGAACCTGGAAGACCAAAGAGGATGAACTTGGTTTTACCTTGTTGTTTAGGTTTGTTGTAAGACACTGTGAGAAGTCCCATGCATTCACTTACCCAAGTCTAGCCACACATATAGAAGACACTGCTGGTACACTCCTCAACACCCATAAATACCCATGGCATTCATTCAGAGTTTGTTAAAGGCCTCTAGTGCCTGTAAATCCCTTTAACTCCTCACCTGGAACATCAATGGCCTGGGTTCTGGGATTAAGCGACGTCTGGTCACTCCATTTGTTTGTTTATTTTTTTTTAACATGTAGCACAAATAGTACCTTAAACTTGAGTCCACTCATGAGTTATTAGAAAATAAAAACAAGGCTAACTGTGATAACTCTTCCCCCCCCGTCCCCCTTCCTAAGAGGACAGTGCGCCGTATCAATACAGGGATCAAAGTTTGCAGGCTTTATGGAACCTGTGGGGAGCTGGCATCTGAAGTGTCCGCCAAACTCTTATACGCTGCCAGGAAGGGGGCCCATTCCATTTCTCTACTCGGCGTCAGTCCGTGAATGGCCCCTGTAATAATCTCCATTTCGTACAGCTCTCTAGCTTTTCTGGCCCGTGACTGTTCCGTAGGGAGGCTTTTGGCTTTCCAACTGATGGTGAGACAAACCTTGGCAGCCAGCAGTAGGAAACGAGTCATATATGGGGTTTTCGTCAGGCGAACCTCTTCCTCTTCGAGACCAGAGAGCACTAGCCTTGGGTCGAGGGCCCTGTTCACTCCCTCCACGCTCTTAATCCATGCCAGTACCTCGCTCCAAAAGATTAGCACCTTTGGGCATGACCACCACATATGCCAATAATCAGCCGGGTTCCTGCATTCCCTCCAGCAATGGGGGCTTGTCTGATCCTGCTCCGTCATTAATGGGCCCAGGTCTTGCTCCCATCTTTTTTTCAGGCCCTCGAGATGACTTTGTTTCTCTGCTATCAGCGAACCGTACAGACGCGAGGTAAGGCCTTTGCTTGATTGGGGATCATTGAGTATTTGTTCAATGGAAGTGAGGCTTCTTTGCAACTCCTGGATCGATATACATCCTCCCTCTTTTACCAGTTGCCCCACTCTTTCAAGACCCCCTTCATACCATCCTTGATATCTGCTTGGGTCTTGAATTTTATCTCGGATTGGCGGGGCCCAGATGCAGCTCAGTGGGGAGGGCCAAGACGTTAGGCCTTTCATTTCCCTTTCGTTCCACCAAATCTTCATGAGGGGTCCCATTGCCACATGATTCAGCACACTCTTGGGGGGGGGGGGGGGAGCTTTCTCTGGGGCCCGCAACCATTCGCCGAGGGTCACTGGCATAAGTCTGTAATTTTCAATGGCCACCCATTGCTTCTGGCTCTCAAGTGTGGGGTGAGAGCACAGTATTGCACCGCTCGATAATATGTATAAGGGTCTGGCGGGCCTACTCCTACTTTTTCTTTTGGTTGGATTAGGGTGTCGTAAGCAATGCGCTGCTTCTTCCCCTTCCAGAGGAATTTCAGGAACATTGCTCGTAGCTCCACAAAGTGCGCCTTAGGGAGAGCAATGAGTAGCAGGTGGTAGTAATGTAGATTCTGATGTTTGTTAATCTGCTTAGAATCACATGCTGTGCATATGGTCTGACATCCAGTGGTAACCGCAGAGTTTTGCATCTTGTCTTTCGAGAATCGAAAGGGGACGTCGACATGGGCGTGCCTGTAACACTATCCCTGCGTGACGTGTAGTGTACCCAAGATCCCTCACGCGTTGAGGTCCCTCAGACTGTTTTTTCCACCCAGCATACTGGTCGCTTGATGCTGAGCTCGTCAAAGACTTTGCTTATTGTCCCATCGACCTTTGGTCGAATAATTATATAAAATACACTATCTCCCTATCCATCCCTTACTTTGACGGCTGTTCCAGACCTCCGCCGAAAACCTTCAAGAACTCGACGGACGGTGATCTAGTCGGCTCTGCCGACCACGTGGCGAGGCCTTCCGTCGGCCTATACAGTAGGGAGAGTGGGGTCAGGGTGGACATTTCTATACAAATTGAGAATGCCTTTCCCTTTCCTTTCTCTTTCCCTTTCGGTCTTTGTCATTCTACACTTCCTCACTTCCATTTAGGTTTTGCCCGAATTGTAGGAGCAAATTCCCTTGGAAAGATAGGCACAGACGGTGTGAAGAGTGCTTGCCCCTCGATCACAAAGAAGGATGCGCGGCTTGTAAACTCCTTCGTCCTATGACATTAATGTAGCATAGAGTTAAACGGTGGGCGGCCTACGGTATGTCGAAGGCCAAATTTTCTCCCGCTGCCACAGCCACTGAATGTGACGACGGCAAGAGTGACGATCGTACCTCCAAACCAGAGGTTTTTGACCTTTCGATGGAACGCTCGCGTTCCGCATCGTCTGTCCGCAGCCCCGCTAGGCATGGCTTAGGCACTGCTATGGGGAAGTCGCACTGTGGCGACAAAGTCGAACATGTACACAGCACAAAGCACACCAACCCATGGTCAATCTTCGGCTAGGTCGGAGAAGACTTCAGCGCCAACGGGTACACCGGAACCTCCGGTGGCACCCGCCGATTGTCTGGATCGGCAGCCCTCCCCGCAGCCGCAATTGCGCCTAGCGACCGGGCATTCGAAAACAAAGGGCGCTACCCCCAATATATCATGTTCCGTCGAGACGTATAGCCATAAGGCGTCCGGCGACAATAGGGTTCCGGTTCCGCCAAAGAAGGCAGTCGCAGAAGACAAGGCCCTGGCACTGCTGAAAAAGGCAGCCATTGAGGACAACACCCCGACACCGCCATTCCCCTCCTCAATGCAATAAAAAAAGTCTGCCACCATTCATCTCACAAGAGGTGTCAACCCGCGAATAGAGAAACTCTTTCGGCCTTCTCCATCAGATCCTCTGTATATGAGAGGTAATTCCACCCCGGACTCCTTGGTGGTGACTACCACTCGAAAGCGGGCAGGGGCTTTCTCAACGCACATTGCCAACAATACCTTGCTGGCCAGCTACACTGATGCCCAGTGGGCTGTACTACAGGAAGGCATACAGGAGGTTCCCGAACCCCTATGTACTCGTCTCCTCACCACTGTCACTGAAGGCAGACGGGTGAACCAGAGCATTCTTAAGAATACTTTGGACTCTGCAGAAACTGCTGGTCGATCTCTGGCTCAGGGCACACTCCTGAAAAGACATGCGTGGCTATGGAACTCTGGATTCAAGCTAGAGATGCAGGCGTCACTAATAAACAAACCCGTGGAAGAATCCAACTTGTTTGGGAAAGAGGTCGATGAGGCCCTCAAAACCGTAAAAGAGGAACATGACACCTTAAAAACACTGGACCGGATTACACAAAGACTCTCTACAAGAAGAGAATCTTTGTTCAAATGGCTTTTACGTGGCCAATGCTTCCCTCAGCGGATACACCACCCCTTATCCCCAAAGGGATCAACACTGTGGCAAAGGAAGAGGCCGGACCTCTACCCCCAGAGGCTCACCGGCCTCAGGTTTAAAATGACACGAAGATCCGGGTCCCCTCCCATGCCTCCCCGGTCGGGGGCCGGCTAACATTGTTTCTTCAGGCATGTGAGTGAATAACTACAGACCAGTGGGTGCTAAAGACCGTAGCCCACGGGTACTGTATAGAGTTTAACCCTTCCCCAACATTCAGACATCCACGAACACGACGACTGACACCAGACCATCTTCGCATTCTTCTGCAGGAAGTCAAAGCACTGCAGGAGAAAGGAGCCATAGAAATTGTACCCTGTCTTAGGTAAAAGAAGGTATTTATTCAGTGTACTTCCTTGTACCCAAAAAGGATCTAACCATGCCCCCTGTTTTAGATCTGCGCCCAGCGAACAAGTTTGTAAAGCCACAAAAGTTGTGCATGGTCACACTACAGGAAGTAATTCCACTATCACAGGGGGATTACATGGCCACACTGGACATGAAAGATGCATACTTTCATATTTCAATGTTGCCAGCGCACAGAAAATACCTCAGATTTAAGATACAGCACAAACATTATCAGTTCAAAGTACTACCCTTCGGCATAGCATCTGCACCAAGGGTATTTACAAAGGTACTAGCGGTGGCAGCAGCACATCTGCGTAGGGAATCCATCCCGGTCTATCCTTACCTCGACGACTGGCTCATAACAGGGGACTCTTACGAAGCATGTCTGTCAAATACCCAAAAGACGATAGATCTTTTATTCAGTCTGGGATTCTCTATCAACAAGAAGAAATCCAGTCTAGACCCCAGTCAAGTCAAACAATTCCTAAGGTCTCTAATTCGAACAAAGGACGGCCTCGTCTTCCCCTCCAAGGAGAGGGTCCAGAACATGTTTCAGATCCCTCAGTATGTAGCCAGTCGAGAGGTGACCGTACGCAAGGCTATGCGACTGCTAGGAATGATGGCGTCATGTATCTACTTGGTTCCTCACGCGCGCATGCACCCAATACAAGAGTGGCTCAACAGCCAGTGGTGTCAGGCCAGCAGACAGTCGGATGATCTAGTCGTCGTCTTGCCCGCCCTCATTCTCTCGCTGGAGTGGTGGTCGAGGGACAACCTCTTGAAAGGGAAAACCTTTACCACCCCCGCAGTGGAAGCCACTCTATACACAGACGCGTCTCTCACAGGATGGGGAGCTCACCTGCTTCAACAAACAGCGCACAGAGTTTGGTCGTCAGACATAGCATCCAACCACATAAACCTGTTGGAACTGTTGGCAGTGTTCAAAGCACTAAAAGCTTTCCAGACACAACTGCAGGGGAAGACGATCCTGATCCTCCGACAGCACCAAGGCCAGGTACTATCTGAACAAACAAGGGGGCACTCATTCTCCAGGGCTGTCCAAACTGTCCCAGAACATTTGGAAGTGGGCTCTGTTATCACAACATGTTCCATTGGAACTCAATCTTCTGGCAGACGTACTCTGCAGAGAATTTCCGTTGCACAGGGAGTACGAATGGCGATTACACGGAGACATCGTCTCCAACGTTTTCGCAGAATAGGGCTTCCCACAGATAGATCTGTTCGCAACTCTGGAGAACACTCAATGTCAAGATTACGCCTCCAGGTACCCCCAGAACCTTTCCAAGGGGAACGAACTCTGGATAACATGGTCAGGGAAATTTGTCTACGCTTTTCGCCCCCCCCCCTCCCGACTCCCCTCTCAACAAGATCGTGCACCAGATGCACCAGGAACCAGTCATGATGATACTGGTGGCTCCCATGTGGACCCGCCAACCCTGGTTCGCTCATCTGATGGAGGTGTCCTTATCTCCTCCAGTCAAACTGCCTTGCCCGTACAACATGTAAGACAGAGGGGAGATGCTTCACCCATGCCCGCAGACATTGAACTTAGTGGCCTGGCTCCTGAGGTCATAGAGTTTGGAAACCTGAAACTCCCTCAGATGTATGGAAATTCTCAGGGAAACAAGAAAACCGAATACCAGATACTGCTATTCCAGTAAATGGAAACGGTGTTTTCAACTGCTCTCCCACACACATTGTTTTATACCCAACTCATTTACTTGACTCAGGCCTGGTCTTAAACTGCATAAAGGTGCACCTAGCTGCACTTTCAGCCTACACGACATCACAACAGAAAGTGTCATGGTGGAAGATACCAGTTATTAAAGCTTTCATGGAGGGGGTGAAGAGAATTCACCCTCCCATTTCTAACCCAGCTCCCGGATGGGACCTAAACGTGGTGTTGACTAGGCTTATCGGGGCTCCTTTCGAGCCCATGCACAAGGCAAGTCTTAAAGACCTCACCCTTAAGCCTTCTTTTTTGATAGCTATTACCTCCATCAGGAGGGTAAGTGAACTACAGGCACTCTCGATCCTAGATCCCTTTGCAACAGTTCACAAAGATAATGTGGTTCTGCGCACTCACCCTAGATTTGCGCCTAAATTAATTTCTAAGTTCCATGTGAACCAGTCAATAGAGCTACCAATGTTCTTTCAGAATCCTTCAAGCCTGGGAGAAAGAACCCTGCAAACGCTGGATGTGCGCAGAGCTGTCATGTTCTACATGGAAAGAACTCGACCACTTAGAAAGACTAATCAGTTTTTTGTTTTGGTGGCAGCAGGAAGAGAAGGAGCCGCAGTCTCCAAATCTACCATCTCTAGGTGGATTGTTAAATGCATCACACTCTGCTACACTCTTGCTAAGAGAGGGAGCTGCCCTTGAAGCCTGGAGCACATTCCACTCGAGGCACTGGAGCGTCCATAGCATTAATTGCAAATGTTCTTCTTGAATCTGTTTGCAAAGCGGCAACCTGGAGTTCTGTACACACCTTTACAAAACACTATTGCCTAGAGACTCATTCTAGGTCTGATTCTCAGGTGGGACAGGCAGTACTAAGACATCTTTTCTCTACTGTTCGTTCTCACAACCCTCCTCCAACTCCGGGTACTGCTCGCTAGTCTATGCACAGCATGTGATTCTAAGCAGATTAACAAACATCAGAAGACATGCATTACTTTCAGTGAAAGCAATTCTGATGATTGTATCTGCTTAGATTTACATGCTCCCACCCTTTGTCCCCGCTCGGATGGAAGGAACATAGACGTTTTACCACTTCCTCTCTCTTTTCTGTACTCACGATAGTCATAAGGCTCCCTCTGGCAGACAAAATACAATCGGAGGGACCTCGACGCGTGAGGGATCTTGGGTACACTACACGTCACGTGGGGATAGTGTTACAGGCACGCCCATGTCGCCGTCCCCTTTCGATTCTCGAAAGACAAGATGCAATACTCTGCTTTTACCACTGGATGTTGGATCATATGCACAGCATGTGAATCTAAGCAGATACAATAATCATAAATGCTTTTACGGTAAGTAATGCATGTCATTTTAGGCAGTAACACCATTTCTATTGCATTCAGGCGGCCTAGCCAGGATACTGTGAAATTGTTCCATCTTTCGAAGTCCTTCCTCAATTCACGTAACAGCGGGGGCAAGTTGGCTTTGTAGAGGTCTTCTAAGTTTTTCATGATTTTTATCCCCAGATATTTCTGCTTATTTTGTGTTGAGGAGATATCCCCTGCTAGCTTATTTTCATCCCTGTGTCCCCGCAAGGCTTTATAAGCGAAGCGGGAAGATTTCTCTACATTCACCTTGAGTCCTGCCCATTTGCCGAATTCTTTCATTGAGGTTCTATAAGACAGGGAATTTATGTGTTGGGGTCGCAGATGTAAAACATGTCATCAGCGAATAAAGCCAACTTATAATCAGTGTCGCCAATCTGAACTCCCTTGATGGATGGATTGTTCCTTATCATGTTGGCCAAAGGTTCAATGGATAGGGCATAAAGAAGAGGGGATATGGGGCATCCTTGTCTGGTTCCCCTGGACAGGTGGAATTCCCCTGAGAGTTTGTTGTTCACCACCACTCTGGGGTGGTTGTACATTGCCTGTATTTCCAAGAGAAACCGCTTCCCGAATCCCATTATCTCCAGGGTGGCCCACAGGAAAGCCCACTCCACCCGATCAAAGGCCTTCTCTGAATCTACACTCAGGAGGATGTGATCCCTACTATTTTTCTGGAGTGGTCCATAACATCTAAGGTTTTTCTCATGGCATCCAATCCTTGTCTCCCTTTAATGAAGCCCACCTGGTCTGGGTGGATCAGGCATGGCATTAGGTCCCCCAGTCGTGTGGCAAGTACTCTTGCATAAATCTTGGCATCCGTGTTTAAGAGAGAGATTGGCCGGTAGGATTTACATGAGGTGGAGTCTTTTCCTACTTTTGGGATCACCACTACGTGTGCTACTGAGAAGGAAGGCGGGGCTTGTCCCGTGTCACGCACATGATTAAACAATTTGGCTAGAAGCCCATTGTATATCCGTCCTCACCTGGGCCCCCCCTCCCCTTCTTGAGGGGTAATGGAGGATTCCAAGAGGGTGTGCTCTTCCGTTGTGAGTCGTGTTACTCCTGCTTTTTGTAAAATTCTCCAATCTCCGGTCCATCCCTGTCCCCTTCTGAGGAGTAGAGTTTGGTGTAGTATTCCGCAAATTGATCGGTTATTCCTTTCGGGGAGAGTGCTACATCTCCCTCGTCTGTTTTAATCCTGTCTACCCACCTCTCTGGGCTCTCAACCTGTTAGCCAGCATCTTATCCGCTTTATCCCCCTTTTCATAAAACCTCTGTTTTAGTAGCGTCAGCTTTCTCAGGACCTCACCTCTGCCTAAAGTTCTCAGCTCTTACCTTTTTTTAGTGAGCGCTTCCAGATGATCCCCCCCTATATAAGCCCAAAGTGTGCCACTCTTCCAGGCCAGAGATGTCTGTCCTTCTTTTCTCTTCCTGTAATTTCCTTTCCCTTTTTCGTAAGGCTCCTTGTTTCATCAGGTGCCCCCTCCAGACACCCTTAGCCGCTTCCCAAACTGTCATAAACCCTACCTCTCCACCCCCATTTATCTGAAAGTATTCCTGGATGGCCTTATCCAAGTCTTGCAAATAGAGCTTGCCCTTTAAGAACAATTCATTACACCTCCACTTGGTTTCGTGTCCCTCTATTTTTATTGTTGCCACTACCATATCATGGTCAGACCACCCAATGGGGCGGTTCTCACTGCTTGTAATCAAAGATGCATCCCCCCTAGCGACCAGCAGGTAATCTATTCTAGTGAAAGTCCCATGGACCATTGATCAAAATTTGAATCCCTTTACATCTGGATTCACTGTCCTCCAAACATCAATCAGATCCACCTCCGCTAGGTTCCTCTGAAATTCCCCCGTTTCACCTTTGTGGGGGATCTTAGTGATCACTTGAGTGGTTTACCTGTCTATTTGCAGGATCGCCCAAGTATTAAAATCTCCCCCTATTATTATATGACCTCTGGCTAGGCCCATCGCTTTCGTGAGGGCTTCCTTGTTAAATTTTCCTTGGCCTCGATTGGGCACATATACCCCAACTAGGGTGACTGGGGTCATTTCCCCTTCCCCCCCCTCACCACCAGGAGCCTCCCGTCCATAAGGGATTGCACCTCCGGGTTCACTAACCTGAATCTTCTATGAAGAATCATACCCACCCTTCCCCTCTTGTGGCCTGCTGAGGCCCAATACATTTGACTTATTCCCTTCCCCTTTAAAGGGTTTTCTTCCCCCTCCCTTAATCTCGTCTCCTGAAAGAAGAGCAGGTCTAGGTCAGCCCTATCGAATTCACACACTTGTAGTGATCGCTTAGTGGGTGAGTTAAGCCCCTTGACGTTGAGAGTCCCGAATTTCAAGGGTCCTACCTCCAGGTTAGGTTCCGCTGGTGATATCATTTTCAGGTTGGGTGCCACCCGGTTCTCGGCCTTATCCCCCCCCCCCCCCCTGTCCAGCCTGCTTTTATCCTTACATTTCGTGGTTTGAGGTGCCCCCTTACGCCTGTCCCCCTGTGTGTAACCCTCCCTCCCACTCCCCCCCAACCAATTTAAACCCAACAAATAATCTATGGGTGAAAAACTATCCCATGATTGAGCCACAGTCATTGTGCCTGACCTAGGTTCAGTGAGATGAGACGCCCTCACAGGTTTGAGGGCCACTATGATCAGATCACAACCCATGCGACTAAACTGTTTTCTGACTCCTTTTCTTCATTGTGAATGTGTGAGAATGGCTTTGTTGCTTGGTTTAGCCCTTCCCTACCTTCATGGTGATTTCGAGGGCGATGCTGGGCTCATTTTCGCATACTTCATCCCATCTTGGTTCTTTTGCGCCATTGCTGTGGGCTTTCATACTCCTGCGTTTGGGGGATCCGATTCTGCTGGGCCCTGTTGGATTCCTTTCAGGTTGATCTATTCGGTGCTGCAGTACTTGCTTTGCCTCTTATGGGGTAACCACTCGATATTCTTCCCCTTTCCACTCAAAAGTGAGGTTGAAGGGATAGCCCCAGCAATCAACCAGGCCGTGAGCGGTTTGCATGCTCTCCTCCTGCTCAGTGTGAAGTTCAATAAGTCCTGAAAAATCTTTATTTTAGCTCCTTGATACACTGTCTTGTAGCTGTTTCGACTTCATGAGGATTTCATTCTTTTCTTTGAAACTCAAAAACTTCAGTTATCGACCTTGCTCCTGCTGAAAACGCCCGGCCTCCTCTGTGGGCTCTTTCGATGCGCACCGTTTTGCCCCCGTCTGAAGCAAAAAGGTAATTGATAATTTCCTGCACTTTATTCTCCAACATGGCCGGTTTTTCGCCATCCGTCTCCGGCACCCCAATTATTCTGAAGCTTGACCTTTCCCTGTTCTCCATGTCATCCATCTTAAGGCTAAGTTCTTCCTCCTTCATTTCAATATCTGTCATACGTGCATTGAGCTTTATTTCCATTAGGTCTGTATTGACCTGGTTATGCTCCAGATTCTCTACCTTGCTTTCAATGGATTCCACCTTTCCTCTGATCTCTGATATTGAGACTTGTATGTCCGAGGCAGATCGTGGATCTCCGCTATAATCCCTGCAATATCATCTTTAGTTGCCGCTCCTCTCATGTTGGTGATCCCTGTGGACCAGGTCTCCCCCCTCCTGTACTGTTGTAGTCTGTCCAAACCCTTTCCTGCAGCTGTCTCCGCTCTCTTCTGATAGTCTGTACCCGGCAAGGTGCGGGGCCTATGGGAGGGGGCTCCCCTGGCGTACTTACCCAAGCTTCCAGTTTTCTCGCTGTACCTGCAGAGGAAGAAAGGGGGCTTTTGTCCCGGTCTCTTAATATTATTCGCCTTCCCTTGCAGGGCAGGGGAGAAGTTACAGATGGCACTGCTTATGTCTACCCCTCTTGTGGGAGGTGGATCCCGCCCAGCTGAAGTAAATGCATTGCCCTTGTGAATGTCCGCAGGGGAATCGCGCTGTCTGAGCTCCCTTGCCAGGTGCTTTCTCACTTGCTCTTATCCCGTCTGAGAGCTGCCTCACTTTTAATATGCCTCCTTTGGGAGCCCCTCTGTTTATTGTCCTCCCTGGAATGTTCAGAGGGCTATGAAGGCACAGGGTTAGGACAGCCTGATGGGTATTTTCTTTTATATTCGCCGGTATTACTGTCCTCAGTACTGTTATGCCCCTTCGCTCTGCCAGCCCGGATTGCCTCCCCTTCCTTGTGTTCATGGGAGGGGGCTGTTTAGATCCTATGAGTTGGGTCTTCCCTTCTGGAGAGAAGGATGATGCTCTTATGGCGGGTGCTATACGCTTTGTGAAGGGGGGGCACTGCGTAAGTTCCGCTATGGGGATGTTGGCCTTTCCTGGGGTGCCCCGATTCACTTCATATGCGGGCCGGGCTCTTGAGGCAAACGGGGGAGGTGTTGAGCGGGGGCGGCCGCTTAACTTCTGGTCTCGTGGCACGGAGCCTCTGCGCATCGCCTCTCTTCGTGCTGAGGATTCCGTGAGGTGTACATTTTCAGCGCAACACTTTCCCTCCGGCAGGGTATTCAGCTTGGGTCCCTTTGAGTTCTGGATCTCGCCACTTGCGCTTTAGCAGGGGTGTACTTCTTTCACTTCATAATACGGTGCGGGACCTGCCATCTTGCTTCCTCCTCTCCCTCTTGGTTCCACCGCTTCCCGCTCGCACAAAGCTCGCCTCTCCCCTTTGACGCGTTGCCTACTTCTGTCACTTAACTTTCACGGGTTGCGCTGTAATCACCATGCTCTCCTCCGGTCCGCTGCTGCTCCACTCAGCCTCTAGAGTGTCCAAGCCCTCGGGTGCAGCTTCCTCGGACTCGGGATCCGTCCAGGTGTCCCTGCTCGTCGGCGTGTGGTGGAGGGCTACTTCTCCTGTCCGCATCCACTTTCATTGTTGGTGTCTTCTCAGCCTGTTTCACCTTTCAAGTCCTGGGCCCAGAATGTGCCTGGAGAGCCTGGCGAATGCCAAGGGATGCCGTGCCCGGGTGGAACCACTCCCTCCGTAGTTTCCAACGTTCGGATGAGCGTTTGGCGCCCTAACTTCCCGGCTGTCTCATTCTGCGTGTGGCGGGGGAGGGGAGCCATGGATTATTCCATGCAGAATCATCGCTGATCTTCCCCTTTTTTGAAGCTTTCACAACCGAAATGCTGTCCGTGCCCATTCATACACCTTTCAAAATCCTCATTGTTTGTTTCGGAGTGAGTAAAATGCTCTAAATTATCTTTTTACGTTGCTGAGTCTGGAGCCTCAGATTAGGCAGCCAATGCTGTCTGCGCCCCCTAGTGGTCTCTGTCACTCAATTTTTTAATAGGCACTCCCCCCGACATCGCCCTCAGTACTGAGACGCACTTAGCGGGCACGACTTGCACCCTCTTTCGTAAGACAAACTACCGTACCGCGTTGCATGCCGGATTCACCATGGGCTCCCGTGGAGTCCTGATCTTAATGCACAAGTGCCCTCCATTTACGCTGTCCTCGGTGAAGCATGACCGTGTTGATACAGGGTGCACTATTCGGACCCTAAGCATCTTGGCCATGTAGGCCCCACCAGCACTTGGGGGAGACCTTCTGGAGGATATTGGAACTAGTCTCGAAATACCAACCTGATCTATGGATCCTAGGGGGAGATTTCAATGATGTGATAAACACTGTGCTTGACTGCACTTGCATCACAGTGCTACAATATCATCTCAAGGCATTTCTGATAATTCTCCTCTGGTCATAGTAATAGTCCTGAATAGACCCGCCCCCACGTAACCCCCCTGGCCTCCCCAGAGAGTAGAGATTAAAGCGTTATTACCTTGGTTTCCCCGAGTTTGTAGATCACATCCACGAAAAAAACACAGAATATTTCGAAATCAACTCCACCACGGTCGAGAGCCCCGTAGTAGTATGGGAGGCCTATAAAACAGTGCTCCGAGGAGAAATGATCTCCTGGGCATCTGCTAAGAAAAAGGAACAACTACAAAGGTTGATGGAGGCCGAAAAAGAGTCAGGCAAATGGGAGGCCAAATATGTACTAAGCGCTACTCCTGACACGCACCAATCCCTCCTGAAGGCCAGAGAGTGCCTTTGAAACATTGCGTTAGATAATGCTAGGCACACTCACCGGGAAGCGCGTTCACGCGTATACAAACAATGTGATAAAGCAGGCAAGGTGCTGGCCTGGTTGGAGAGAAGAGATGAGGGACACCAACATGTTAGGGAAATTAAAAATGCACAGGGCGGGCTGGTTCGGCAAGACTCTGACATAGCGGAAGAGTTTGCAAACTAATACACTACTCTCTACCAGGGTCCAACTGGCCCGGTTGATCTCGCCATACTGGACGATATTTTGATCCCTCAGTTGTCCGAAGTGCAACGCACACAGCTAGATATGGAACTCACTGAATCGGAAATAGGAGAGGCCATCGCCCAGCTGAACTCCAGGAAAACACTGGGTCCCAATGGCTTACCGGTGGAGACCTGGAAGAAATTGGGAGGGGTAGGAATGGCAGCCCCCTCCAAAGGATGTTTCTTCATAGTAAAGAGCGGATCTGAGAAAGGCCAGTATTGTGGTCATTTCCAAACCGGAGAAACCTCAGGAACTATGTACTTCATATAGACCAATCTCATTGATTAACGGGGAGACTTAGATTCTTGCAAAAATTCTCGCCACTAGATTACAAGCGGTCATATCCTCTTTAATCCACCCTGACCAATGTGGCTTTATGTCAAATAAGTCGACGCGCATGAATATGCGGCGTCTGCACCTGCTCTTGGAGCGGGCCCTGATCTTTGATAAACCCCTTGCCCTGTTGTCCTTTGATTTTGAAAAGGCATTTTACTCTGTGATATGGGAGAGCCTTTGGGAAACTATGCGTAGGATGGGGTTCGGTGAGACCTTTCTGGGATGGGTGAAACTGCTCTAAGGAGCCCTGTACGCAGAGGTTATGGTCAATAGGCTGCCCTCCAGATACTTGCCACTGGGCAAGGGAACGTGACGGGGGTGCCCCCCCTGTCCCCACTGCTATTCGTGCTAGCTATCGAACCCCTGGCCCTGTGGCTTTGACAGGTTACCATGTGGCAAGGTTTCCGCTGGCCAGACAGCAGGGAAAATAGACTTTCCCTATATGCCGATGATGATCTGATATATTTAGGCGACCCTGCCCGCTCTTGTCCAATGGTCACGCAGATGCTGGCACGTTTCAGTACATTTAGCGGACTGCGGGTCATCTGAGGGAAATATGTCTTCTTCACGGTGAAAGGTGGGGAATACGCGATACCAGACTGCCCATATCCTGTGGAACGCGAAAAGTTAAGTTACCTAGGAATTCAGATATCGAGCGATCTCTGACTACATACCCGGTAATTTGCACCCAATTATTGACCGACTCTTCACCGGCGTCTGACATTGGATGCTCCTCCCTTTGACGCTGCTGAATAGAGCAGCACTATTTAAAATGTTGCCACTGCCATGCTTTTTGTACATTCTGCAAAATGCCGGCTCTGGATCCCTGGTTCAGAATTCCACCGGATAGACAGCCTCCTTAGGAAACTCATATGGGGAGGCAGACAGACATGCATTGCCCTCAGCACACTACAGAGGTCAATATGGAAAGGGGAAATGGGACTGCCACACCTACAATAATATTTCTGGGCGAGTCAAATGACGATAATCAACGACATGTTTTATGGTAACCAAGAACTACCACATATTAAAGCTGAGATGTTGGGGCGGCAAAATGTCACCACTTGTAATGCTGTACCAACCCCTTACTAAACCTCCCCCACAGACGTTGGCAGCACACACGGTTACAATATGGAGGAAGGCTCATAGACACATTGGATGGAAAGACAGGGTAACCCAGATGCAACGCCTTTGGAATAACAGTAACCTCACTGAAATGGGTAAACTGTCGGCATGGCCCGAATCGCGGTGGTCGGGGATATTCTCACTGAGGCTAATGTCGCTCCATTTGAGACAATGAAGCGGAAGTTTGGACTTCCGGCTACTGAGCATTATCACTACATGCAACTTACCCATGCATTGCGCAGGCATCTCACCTCACTCATAAACACACCCGAGTGCACTCCTCTGGAACAAAACCTCTTCGAACGAATACCCACTAGAGTCACCTCCATTCTGTACGATGCTATAACAGCCTTTGCCACCCCAGAACTGGCCAACCTCAAACTGAAATGGGAGATAGAGGTGGGTACCATTGATCCTGAAGATTGGATATTTGCTCTAATGCATCCACGGGAGATTGCAATAAGTTATAGACTCTGCTTGATACAACTTAAGATTCTACATAGTGTATTACCCCAGGGTTGCGCTGTACTGGTGGAACCGAGCCCCCGATCCATACTGCTTGCAGTGCTGGGAAGAGGAGGGTACTTTTATACATATCTTGTGGGAATGCCCCCGAAAATGAAATTTCTGGCAACAATGTTGTAATAAACTGTCTGATCTTCTGGGGCGAGTAGTACCAATGGACCCTGAACTTTTACTGCTGGGTATTCCTGATACTACTAACGGTTGGGAAAAACTGTTCTTTTTCAGTGTTTGGGCTGATAAAATGCAATATAGCATAACTCCGGCCTTGGCTCAATGGGCTGCTTATGTGGACATGTGTGTGGCAGTGGAACATCGAATATATACTGCACAGAGTTGTCCAGCCAAAGCCATGAAATTTTGGGGCAAATGGGAAGAGGGGAGCTGACCAGGGTAACCAGAGATTTCGTAATAAGGGTATGTGCGATACGCTGTGACTTGGTTCTGTAAGTACACTGGAGATGTATTGCTGTCGCTAGCGAGGACAAACAACTATGGGGAAGTGAATGTTGATTGAATTTTTGTTTATAAACTAATAAAAAGATATATTAAAGAAAAGCAATGCAACTGTAGCAAGTAAAGTGAGAAGGACAATGCAGTAAAACAAAAACTGTACACCCTGCCTTATAAATATAAGGCAGACACTAACTTTCCCAGTCCTTTCCTTTTATATAAGTAGGCGTAGTGCCTAAACAGAACACAAGTTTAAGGTGGGTACTTGCAAAAGGGGATAGGAAGTCTCAAAAGTTCATCCATACAAGCTTTGGCAAAGCCAACAGGTTGGTAAAAGATTCTATTAAAAAGTATCTTTGGATCTAAGACGCTAGTAATAATTTTGAGGGGGTGGGCTCTCAATTGCACCAAACTTGTGTTTACTCCCAGGCAGAGGGGGAACGGGAGGGGTGTTCGTTTGGCTTTAACTCAACCGATTTTAGCAAGACAAGAAAATGTTAGGGATTGGACTCTTTTCCCATACAATCCTTATTGCTGGATGAGTGGGCACAAAAGCTTAACACCCCGTTAGGATGTTATTTTTTGCTGCTTTCCCTCCATAGATATCAATGGGACATCCCATCTTTTGCTACTGTTTTGAACTTTTCCTGACTTTTGGAAGTATGCAAAACTTTTTGTTCCACTTACCTCACTAAGCTCATCTGTTTTGGGAACACTATGGCTATTGGTGCAGGAGGACTCTGTTCTGCATAGTAAATATTCTGTGTTTATTTTTACCTGCACACACCACCTTCTTGGATGTGCGGTAGACACTTTTTTCTCTATAACTTAATTTTTTTAAACTGTATGGATACTTGCATGATGTGTCCAGGATGGGCTGGTGGCAGTAGATACTTTTGTATTGTTTTTGTTTTTTATAGTCCCGTGCACTTTTGCATGTTACCACTTAATGCCATTTACTCTTAAATGTCTGTACTACAAGATGCTTACCTGTCTTTTGGCTGTTTTGTATTTCAATCTTCTTCCTACCTTGGAATGGCTGGAATTTTTCATGTATGCTAAGGCCTATCCCAGGGAAAGCACCAGCTTTTATTGGCAAGTGTGTGTGCGTTTGTCTGGACCCAGACCGCATTCATGCTAGTTTGTCTGATGTTGGGCAGATGCAGTAGCCAGAGGATGTGCAGGACTGCACAGCCCATGCCAAGTTTGAATGTTGCAGTTCTCCAGCCTGGGGTCTGGCATGGATTCACATGCTCATGAATATTCCCCGAAGTCAGGCCGGGAATCCTCTGTAAAAGAAAAAACTGTTTCACTTTCACTTACAACCTGTCTTTCTCTTATAAACCAATCACTGAGCTCTGGGTCATACTGCCCCCAGCCCTCCCCAAGCCCCTCCTCTGGCAGCCATCTTCAGATATTTACCGCACTGTGAGAATCTTGGTCAGCCAATGAGGACAAACTCTTAATTTTTTGTCAAACAGTAACTCTTTTTTATTTCTTTATAAGTACCTGAACTTCTTTAACAGGGTTTTAGAAAAAAATTCCCATCCACTTAACTTAGGTGACCACTCTTGCTATGGTTTTTCTGGCAACTGGTGTCTTCCTGTAGATTATAATGGTTGAAAAGGGGCCAGACTGATAGTCTCCCAATAACTTGTAGTTCCTACAAAAAGGGTGGGGAGGGGGGGGGGAGTGTAAGGAAGAAAGAAGAATCACTGTATCCAGGACCGAAAGAATGTGGCCTCTTGTAGACCTTGAAAAGTCATGGTGTCTATGCGTGGGGTTGTCTTTAGACCAACACTTTGTTTCTTCATATCACGGGACGCCGTGCGTTATCAGACTGCTTCTGGCCTCATGTGTTGTATTTGGAATGTCACAGGGGACCGGGCGCTATCAGACTGCTTCTGGCTCCAGAGCGCTGTATCCCATATGTCACAGGAGACCAGGGTACTGTCAAACTGCTTTTGGCTCCAGTGTGCCGTATTTTGTGTCACAGGAGACCAGGGCACTCGCAACACTCGGAGCTGTCATTCGCACACACAGCTGCCACTTACTGCGTTTTTCTGCTTTCCGTACGCTTTGACTTCGACGGCCCTTGTCTGCATCACTCGGGGTCTTCAGTACACCCACATCAAAGTCTCCTTTTCAGCTCCTTGCTCCCTAGTCCCATCAGTCTATATTTAACCCTTCTATTGTCACTCTCGGGAGCTCCCTGCTTTGCTTGTGCTCCTGATCCCACATACACGTTCAAGTGTTGAGAGCCCTCGTGTTTTGCTCCGAGAGCTTTTCTAGGTTTTTGTGCTTTTTCGATTAAAAGTTCCTATTTTTGTCAAATAGAGCCTGTGTGCTCTTTCGTTCCTTTGACCGGCAAGCGAGGGATCAGTTTGTCAGCGTCTTTCAACGCCCCTCAAGGGCAAGAATCGTCAAGAGTTTCATCTGAGATTCCAGAAGGCCATCGGGCCTACACCACATGCCGGAACCATGTCGGAGGAGAAGGACAGAGGTTCCCTCGTCAAGCTCTGGTCCAGCTGCGGATTGAGGAATGTTTGTGGAGGACACACTCTCAGTGCCTCTACTGTCTCCATCCAGACCACAAAGAAGCAGATTGTGAAATCTGCCCTGGTTTCTCCAAGCGTACCGTTGAGGATCGTCACAGTAGGTTGGCGTCGTGGCTCAATGCCAAGGCCTCTACCCCAGGTGGCAAGCAGGGGCATGCCTCACCCAGGACCGGCTGGTCTGAGGAGTGGGCTTCTAAGTCCTTTGAAGGTGCTCCATCCGTGGCGGCCCAAGACCAGGCCACGCACTGCAAGCCTGTTTCCGTCGGGTTGCGCGGCGAGCAGGACACGCTCATCTTCACCGTCTTCCTCCATCTCCAGACATCGCACCATCTTCTCTTCGAAGAGGAAATTGGCTTACCAAGGAAACTGTGGGAGAAGCCGGAGAAGACCAAGGCGTAGGTTAAGGTGTCAAACCTGCCCCTGAAGGCCCAGGCGGTCCAGGCGAAGTCATCATGGGCGATGGAGCTTGTGGCGGCAGCCCCCTCGAAGGACGAAAGTTTGACCTGGTCCTGGGGACGCCTATGGCGCCTAGAGTGGCCCTTCCCCCCGAGGCGGGGGAGGCTTCAGCCAAGCCGGTGGAGAAAATGCCTGAAAAGAGGATGCCTTCCCTGAGCCGGAAACGACCCCTCAGGATGCAAAAAAAAAAAGTGGGGGGGGGGGGGTGGAGGCTGTTCACACAGTCCCGAAGGACGTGGGGAACAACGACGACTGTGGAAACTTAGAGGACGATGGCGGGAACACTGAGGGGGACAACAGGAATGCAGACGATGACAACTTGGGCGCTGGGCCCAGCACGCCTATCCCCACCTCCCCCGACACATCGCAGGGCCGTATCACTGGGCATCCTTTCAACTCTCCACATGCTGGTTTCGGAAATCCAGAAGAGGATGTCGCCAACACCCCATCACCGGTCCCGGTGGCACCAGGCCCTCGCCAGCGAAGAAGAGAAAAGGGCACCCTATGCCGCCTCATCAACCGCTGCACATGCCCTCCCCCCTAGGGATATGGGGACGGACACGGCGATGACTGACACGGGTGACGACGGCAGCGTTTCCTCGCCGCCCAGGGCTTCTCCCCCGGACGAAGTGGGTTGTGCCACGCCATGGTCGCCGCGCGTCTGAGCTCTTCCAGCTGACGCCAGGAGAGACCAAGAAGTAAGGTTTCCTTTACCAATGCCATGAGGCCAAGAGGAAGACCGTTGTGGCAGTGCCTTTCCTGGACGATGTTTGGGATGAGGGCCTGGCGCTGTTGAGAAAAGGTTTGGTCGGAATTCCACCTCAACGAGCCTTTGGTGTTGCCTGTGTTATTTCAGAAACCTTATTCTCCTGCTGAAAGGGCTTTGCACTCTCTGGATGTGGCTTGTGCTCTGAAGTTCTATGTGGCCCGCACGAAGAGTTTCCGGAAGACATCTCAACTTTTTGTGAACTTTGGTCCTGTGAACCATTGGATGCCTTGTCCAAGGCTGCCATCTCCAGGTGGCTCTCCGGCTGCATCACTCACTGTCGCCAGTTGGCAAACCGACTGCTGCCCAGCAGTCAGAGAGAACATTCCACCAGAGCGATCGCTGCGACGCTGGTGTTCCTTTCTGGTGTGCCCCTGCTGGACATCTGCAGGGCTGCTACATGGAGGTCCATGCACATCTTCACAAGATTCTGCTGCGTCGACAGGGATTCCAGAGAGGAGTCAAACGCAACCTGTTCGCTTGAAGGTGAGCCTGTTCCGGAGGTAAAATTATTGCTTCTGTTGAGACGTCTATCAAAGTAGAGAATCGCACAATAATCACTGTTAGGTGATTTCTCTACGCTTTGGTGGGATGGGTGGGGTGAGTTTTATGCAAAAATACTGAGAGAGGTAGATAGAAACGATCAACAGTTAGACAACAGAATCAAGTTATCTCAAAAAATATACATTAGCAATTTAGAGTAAGATAAAAAACACAACATTGAAAGTTAAAGTGCACACATTAAAAAGACTATAAAAAACACACATTCAATTAGTCTTCGTCACAAAAAAAAAACGTCCTTAATAGAAGGCCGAGTATCCAGTAATCTCAGTTAATTATAAAACAACATCCATGTTATGGTATTCTAGTTGTAAACAAATTTAATTTGTATTTATACACAAAAAGGTCTGCTAACACTAGATCTTGGACAGATATTCGTTGGACCCAAGCCCCCCACGAAGAAGTGCAGCCTGATGACCCAAGAAAAAAATTTGAATCTGACAAGCTTTAACTCCAGTGCAGTCCGGACCTGCTTTTCTGTCCTCATCTCAAGAAATACCTTGTCGGTGCTTTGATCCCTGGACCAGTGGGAACATGGGAACAACTAGTCTCGACCCCTGCACGAGGATCTGTGCCTACGGAGCCTTCAGAAGTGTCGTTGAATCACCCGGTGGACTGACCATCTCTTCTTTGGCTACCTCGCTGCAGGCGTCGCCGTTGTGAGTGCGTCCGTGGAAATTGGAGGATCTTCAACATGCGCTACATGACACCTGCTCCTGCATTTTCATCCTTGTGCCAATGGAAGATATATAGGGACTACTTCAGTGTCTCTCCGGTTCACGATAATAGGAAGACCCCCAATAATGCACCCCTTAGGTTGATTTTTGAAATCCATCATAACAATTGGTGGCAGCAGAGATAATGTCTTTTTCACTCAGTGTAGATTTACTGTAGTGATCAGATAGTACTTGGTACTCAGAACTCTAAGCTTTAGAAGTTTTAGGCCTGCAAAAGTTACTTTACCTATATTATGGAAACATACACCAGTTCTGGTGTCCCTTAGCACAGTGTTAAATATTTGAAAACGTGTTCAGGGAAGGGTTTGGTTACTTCTGGTAACAAAAATGGCTTAGTGCAGAAATGAATGGATCACCAGGAATCTAGACATAATGCTTTACCTGTTGATAGTGGTGTAGATGATGCGGGGGCAGAGCCTACCAGATGTAATGGTCATGTTATTCTTGAAACCACAGAAGGCACAAGTGAATCTGAAGGGATGGCGTCTCAATCCTCTATTGCCAGTTCAGATTTTGAAGCTATTTATGATTTGAAAAAGGAGGAGCTTAGTGTAAGGAACTCATGGTGGCAACAGTAAAGACAGACACAAGTAATCACAGCTCAAGGGTGTTTATTGAACTGTACAAATGGGTGAGAAAAACACCTAATCTAAACCTAAATCTAAAATGGGAGCAAGCTACGACCCTCAAATAATAAGCCAGTTCTAGTGGCGTCTTGTCAAATAAAAGGGTGTATACTAAAAAGAAAACTATTGCCATTCCTTACCGCTAAGTTACAAAACAGTGTGGGATAGTGTTCACAATAAAAGAAAGAAGTGGTCACAAATAATAAGTCAGGATGTTAAAGCCGGGATACCCCTTCGCCAAGGTTTTAGCACGGGACAAGGTGGGACTCTTGAGCACAACACGCTCCTGGGCTTCTCCAGCACGAGGGTACTGTTCCTTTCAGCGTTATTAGGACCTTCAGTGGTTAAGTCTCTTTCTGAAAAAGTCTCTTGCCTCTGAGGGCTTAATGTACCCAAAATAAGTTCCTTTCTGTATGTATGTTGAGTGTTGACTCTTCACCTTGGGATCCCCCTCTTCCAGGCTCAGATCCTTCTCCAATGTTAGCCTCCCTCCGTCGGGTTCACTGCCGTCTTTTCTCAGACTTTCACTTGTTGTATTCACAAGTATCAAAGTCCGTTTAAACAATCTTCCACTGTGGACATCCCTCAGCCGGGTTCATTCTTGTCAACACTGTTAACAAGGTTATCATATTTCACCCTGTTCCGCAGTCATCCCTCAGCCGAGTCCACATTTGCCAAAAAATACTGCACTTTGTTTTAGGCAGGATTTTACTTCCCTTATCTTTCCTCTTAGTTACGATAATCTCCCTCCGTCGGGCTCGGACCATCAATTCCCTGAAAATATCGCTCAGTCGGGGTCATGCTTTTCATTTTCTGGCCATAGCTCTTAGCTTTATTTACTACCTAGTCCGGGTTTTCAGCTCCCAGTCAGGCTTCACATGTTTCAATGTTATTGGGGTGTTACTGACCACCCTTATTCGCAGGCATCCCTCTGTCGGGTTCACATTTGCCACAGTTTGCTTGGTATTCACAATGGGTCAAAGACTTTTGACTATGCAAGGGCTTTTCACTTGTCCCTTGTATGATCACTTTGACCTATTATGGCGGTCCTCCTATGGCCTTCTGGTATCAGTAGTTTCAACAAAAAGGGGACTGATCAGAGTCTTTCGAATGAACGCTCCTGTGGCGCCGGACCTCTCTGCACCTGGCCTCTCCCTGGGTTTTCTCAACAGTTCTGTAACACGCAAAGTCTTTGTTCCTTCAGTCACATTACGTTGTCATTTGTAACTTGCGCTCAATCACCCTTCCATTTACTATCGTTTCTCCCTCCGACTCACCGGCTGTGATGAACCGTTTCGTATTTCTGTACTCTTGAGTCAAGGGCGGCACCAGGGTAGCAAGCGTGTCTCCCTGTCTCGGTTATCAGTGTAGGAGGGTTCCGTGCACTGATGACACCTGCTACACCACACGTTGGCTGTTGTTCCCAGCCTTGTGATTTTTCTCTGAGGCTTCGTGGTTCTGGGTCGACAAGGGCAAGGGCTCTTCCCTCCTTGTCGTCCTTTAGATTCTCGCTGCCTTTCTCCTCCTCTTGAACTGCCACCCTGGAACAACTGCCTCGTCGCACGGTCTGTCTTGCTCTGTGTGCTCTCGTGCTCCACCTTGTATCCATGTAGGGAATGTTAAGGGCCGTAGGGTGTATGTGGTTATTGTCATTTGCCTGACTTTGCCTGACCTTGGTGTTGGGACATGTCCGGTAAACAGCCTTGGTGTTGGTCCGTTATCTTTTGTGGTGGAAAAAAGTGTTTATGCCGGAAGGGGGTGGGGGATTAGAACGTCTCAGTATCCTACGGGGTAGAGGTGTTATCAGGAAGATCCTCCCGCACTGGTCCACCCCCAGGAACTAGATCCAAAAGCGCTGGCTGTGTCCTGGCCACCTGGATGACAGATCCCCGGGGACTAGCAAGTGAGACACCTTTAGGTTTCTCACATTAGGCTCCTTGGAATGAAATTCAAATATGACTGCAAAGCTGGAGTCGGATGAGATTGGGAAAAAAAAGGACAGAGCTTTCCAGCTGGAGTTGGCAGTGGCTGAAAGGGCTTGCAGGTTCTTCCAGAGGGTCTGGGTTTTCCTCACATCCATGTTTTCCTGAAGGTCTTTTTAATGGTTAGGATGAGATGTATGTCATTATAGATTGGTTGAACGCATTCGAGTATGCTTGTGTTTTACAAGAATTGAACGTGTCTGACAAGATTACTTTGCTTCTCAGCAGTCTACCCCAGAATGGCTGCATTACTATTGTCAAGATGGATTTCTAGAATGTAGCCTAGTGGACTGATTGAACATAGGAACTCTGAGAGGTTCGCCAAACCCAATCAAAGTAAGCATGTAGAGTGGTGAAGGCTTAGTTTCAGGAGAGTGAGTGCGATCAGGGGTCCGCAATGAGTCCACCCAGTGAAGCACACAATAAATTATTTTAGATAGGTAGTTGCACAAATATATTTCTTCTAGGCCCATAAACACACACTAGGAAATGAAATAACCAGGTGATTTCACACAACTCCATTATCAAACATATATACAGTCACTTTTAGATTCCTAGAAATGCATTCAGTAACTTAGACAACAAACAGAAGGAAAGCAGTGATGCAGTAGAATGAAATCAGTTCACAAGAATGATACACTAACTTTATAAGTCCAAGCGCTATTATGTATGGGGCCTTGTGGCCAACATTCACAAAGCTTCTTTTTGGGAGAGGGGACTGATGTAGGAAGAGTTCCTGTGGTGGTAACATGTTCCAGAAGATATTCAACAATGTTACAGGTCGGTCCAATTATATTTCTATCATTTAGATGCAAGCTTTTACCTCTGGCGATCAAAAAGCAATGGAGTGAAATAACCAAAGTTTATTCTAAGGCGAGCAGAGGGAGGTGAATGCGTTGCTATTACTCGTCCCCCTGACTCTTATTTTTCCCAGATGACTAGGTGGGTTGAATAGGGTCGCTCGAGGTGGGTTTTCCCGCCGTTGGTTCCAGTGAGTGGTATCTAGGAGCTGGGGGTCAAGAATTCTTTCGGTCGATTCCAGGCACAGAGTACAACCTTTTATGAACAAACACAGAAGGAACTGATGCAGACCTCTTCAGGACACTTCACCAGACGGGCGAAGGCGAATTCCAGCAACAGCTACCACACACAAACGATAGCAGGTGTCCTTCCAGTTGTTGTTGAAGACCTTCCAGAGCAGGATCCCTTAAATATGGGAGACTGACATTTGACAGGAAGTCGACGTATGCCATGAGCTGGTGACCACCGAAGTTCCGGCGACGAACACAGAACGGCAAAGATTCTACCAAGGTAGCCTACTGCAGAGCTGGTCAGTCCTTCGGGTGGCCTAGGGACACTTCCGACGGCTCAAGACAGCTGGATCCACTGGAATGCCTCAAGACTGGTTGGTCCCACCAGTCCAAGCGTTGAAGCACCACTCAGGCCTTTGCAGGAACGGATGCTGGGCCTCTTCCAGAGTTGTCCACAGATTTTCAGTTGACTATTAGCCTAAACAGGATAATTGGCACCAACGCTGATCTAAAAAAATAGCTGCAGGAGTCCTCTTCTTATCCCAAATACTGGCTAGAAGCAAGTCCAAGTCCACCAATGGTAAGAATCAACATCATTCAAAACGGCCAGCAGTGGTCCAATCAGGGACCACTGTGTGTTTCACTCCTGTCCCACCCCCAGACTTGCTGGCACCATGGATGTGGAGTGGGCCCACACAGTCCTACCCCTTCATGGGCCACTGCCACGTAAAGGAATCACTAGCCTGTGAAAGCAGAAGCTTTCCTGGGCAAGTACATGACCTTAAATGGGATTGCCTGAGCGGAGAAGGGAGGAAGAAGGCCAAATATCAATATGGCAAAAGAATATGTGAAAATGGTGTGGCACTGCCATTTTAGGGTACTTGCTACCTTTAGTAGCCATACATGGTAAATGCGAATGTGCGCACTAAAATGAATGCAAAAATGGCAGAAATGTAATTGCTGCCACCAGCTTGTCTTTTGGCATATAAAAGTAAGTCAAAAACCCAAAGCGTAAAAGTCTAGGGTAATACAAAAGGATCTCTACTGTACTGCATACTAAAATGCTGTGTGTGCACTGTTAAAACATTTACCAAAAGGGTAAAAAGACAAAAGGGAAACCTAGTTTCGCAGTACTGATAGACTGAAGGACTGATCAGTTTCTAACCGGAAACGTGATGGGTGGATGATTTTGAATAAATCTCTGGGCAATCTTCCACAGCACTGTATTTGGGACAGGTATGCCCATATGTGGGCCTGAAGCCTGCTGGGCCTATAGACTCGAGCTACTCCTCACTGATGATGCCCAACAAGGCTGAAACATGTCTGGGGATGCTTGTGGTCTTGTGCAGAAGGGATGTGGACTAGCAGTTCGGGCTGGACTTCCCCTTTTGGGGTGAGAGCAAGTCTGATTTGCATTTGGTCTTTCCCCTTCACTAATGTCTTGGCAGGCTGAAAAACGATGGTCTGGGGGGTTGCCCAGAGCTGTGCCTGTGGTTACGATTTATTCAAAACCTTCCAGCCATCAACTTTTCGTTTTGGACTGATCAGTTTCCCCATAACAAAATGAGCAGAAGGTGCAATTCCCTGTGAAAGGTCAGGGCAGGTTCAAAAGCAAAATGTTTGGGGGTCCATAGAATATGTAGGGGAAAGTTGCCAAAAGAGAAATCTTTCCTAATGGCTATTATGGAATTGTCTATGTCTGAGTGAATAGATTTGAAAAAGACTACTGCTCAATATTTGAAGGTTTAAAGGCCACAAGAAAAAAGAATGTCATTTTGGTCACCTATATAAATGATTCTCTTGAAATCTTGAGTGGCTGGGTTGAAGGTGACCACGTTTGATGGCATGATGAATCTGGTCATGCTCAAGCATATTTTTGCCTCCTGCTCCCCTGAGTTCAAACCGCATTTGGCAGATTCAAATGAGTTTCATTCAAATAAACTGACCATTGCTGCTGATCCATGGGTATCCAATCAGGACAAGGGTGCTTCTAGTAAGCATGTGGAGAGAAAATGCAGATAGTGAAAGGGGGCGGTAGTACTGAAAAACCTGGTTTGCAGAAGGCTCACAAAAAAATGTTTAGGGAAATAAGTCAGTTGGATATTGTCAAGGGTAGTGGAACTCACCATCCCAAACAAGACTCTAGCCTCAAAAAGCATTCCTACATACACAGATCTTCAGAATATTGTGTTACTTGTGAAGCTAGGGTCATGTGAAGGGGGACCCCAGATGTATACTTTGCTTTGAATTCCTTGCCCAGAGGCATTGGAGCCGAAGTTGCACTAGTGTTTTGGGTCCTGGACACAGCACGTTGCTGATCATCCATCACTGACCTTGCTGATAGTTATTTTAAGAATAGTGTACTGGTAGATGGTACAGATACAACTTCAATCAGGGACATTGAGGCTAATCTAACTTGTTGATTTTCAAATTGGTAAACCCAGAGTTCTAACCAGAGGTCCACTGATACCCACAGGGTTAGCAAATAGCCCCGATCAAAGATTCCCAGTAATTCCAGTCACTCAAGCAGTGAATTGAGGAGTAGTTAGGATTGCTGTAAGTGTCCAGTTGGAAGTCCCAGATTGAGTTCTGCTGGGAAATGAGCTCAAAGACTTCGGTCTTGTGGGTGATGAAGCAGAAAAAACATGTAAATGGTCTCAAACAAAGATGTCTTTCTTAACCAAGACTAAGGGAATGCCTAAACCCAAGGAGGCAAAGGTACCTAAAAAGGAGAATAAGCCCCTCCCCCAAGTCTCCCACTCCCCTTAAAGTATCTACAACTAAGGTTGAGGTACTTGACCAATCACTTGAATCCTAGGAGGTAGAGGTGTTTCCTGAGATATTCAAATCACATGATCATCCAGAACTGCAGTTTAATTTCATAAGGGTGATCCTCAATGTCAGAGAGAATGTCCATCCCAGGAAGGCCTAAGGAGACATGCCTGTTCTCAGTTGGAGGGTTGGACCCCTGGGAAACATAGAATCTACTTGGAAGGTAGGTTACGATATGGTGGACCCATACACTCCACAGTAGCAGACCATAGGACGTTTGTGGTCCCTCATTCTAATGGATTGTGTCCTCCCACATATTCCTTATCTCTGATATTTCCCAATATCCATTTTGCTACTTTGGAAAACATTTGTTGCCAGTAGCGGGTACTGCGCGTCAATGCCTGTCGAGTCGATGTCCCTCGGAGGCCTCTGTCTTGACGTCAACGACATCACGGGTATAAGTAGCGCGCGCAGCGTCTGTTGCTCAGTTCCGTTTTTCCGCGGTTCACAGCTTCGGTAATGCTCGGTTCCATGTTATTCTTCGAATATCATCTAATTTCTTCGAATTTCCTGTCAGAAAAAATTGGCGACATGGCTTCCTCATCGGCTCCATCTACCCCTCTGTCCGGTTTTAAAAAATGCTGCGTCTTCAGGGCTAAAATGTCCATGACGGACCCACACAGGGTCTGTCTTTGGTGCCTTGTGGCAGAGCATCCATGTTCAGAGTGCGACAAGTGTATGTCCATAACGGTGAAGGCCTTGAGGGTGCGCAGAGGGAAATTGGAGAGAGGTAAGCCCCAAAAATCCATTACCCCTTCGTCTCCTCATCACAAAACACACTCGCGGTCACGCTCTCGAAGTGGATCATATCACTCATCCTCTTTGAGACATAGTAAGAAAAGTGTCATAGGTTGCCTTCTCCACCTCATCCTCCAGTTCACCGGAGAGAGTCATGTGTCCACCCAAATGCAGTTCCCCGGCACGATGGGAGGAATTCCGTAAAAGCATGCTAAAGGTGTTCGAGGACTCGGCCTTGGTCCCCTCGAAGACACCAGGAGGCGATACCCCGGGTAAAAAACACAAAAGCCGTGAGTCTTCGACCTTGGCGGGAGAAACTCCTCGAGAGCGTGAAAAACCCTTGAGTCGCGAAAAAGCCTCTGTGAAGCACGAGACAATACCTTTGACTACTCTGTTGAAGACATCGACGTCAGTCGATTCCATCGACTATTTTGAAGCCAATTACGGTTTCATCGAAGCCGCTGACGTCATTGTTGACGATTTCGGCACCAATAGTGACATCCATAACACCTACTTCATGTGAGAAAAGTTATGTACCACAATCTCGTTCAGATCACTTCAACACTCTATCCTAAATTTATGAGGAAGGAGAAACTTCTGATGATGAAAGACCTTTTGCTCTAGAGTATGGCAGGCTGTCTATCCCAGAAGAATTAGTTTCAGAAGAATCCATAATAAAACATCTGCAGGACTCCGTGCGTGAAGCAAGTGAAATTGATACTTCCCCAGAAGTTGACTTTGGTAGACCTGATCCAGGGGATCATGCAGAAAGCAATTACAGAATGCTTATGACTAGATTGGTGGAGTAAATGGGGTGGTCTAGGCCTACACCTGTGTACGAACAAGATGACCTAACGGACATACTTGGCTAGTGTCCACAGAAGGATTCTATTGTCCCCTTTCACAATGCTTTGCATAAAAGGGTGTGTACAAATTGGGAAACACTGAATGTGATCCCTGCAGTTAACAAAAAATTGACAGCTAAATATAGGGCATCAACTGCAGATCCTCTATATCTGTCAAAGCACCCAACTCCAGAAAGCCTAGTTGTACAGGCTGCATCTTCCTCTGGAAAACAAAATGCATGGAATGACAAAGAGTTTGATGCCATGGCCACAAAAGTTTTCTCAGCATGCAGCATGGCGCTAAAGTCTGCTAATGACACATACACGCTGGCTAGGTTTACGCACACCCTTTGGGATTGTGTTTCAATGGCGGCTGACCATATCCCTGAGGGGGAAGAAAGAGACGGTTTCTTAAACCTTATCAAGGATGGAAAGGACGCTATGTGCGAATCCCTCCAAACCGGGCTCGACTGCTGACAGCATCAGTAGAGCAATGGCGGCTAGTACGACAATCCGCAGATTTGTGTGGTTGCAGAAGTCGGGATTTGCCCCAGGTGTACAGTCCAGACGTCTGAATATGCCCTATGACGGCACTCCTCTATTTGGTAAGAAAGCTGATAACAGTTTGGAGAAGCTTCAAACTTCCAAGGCGGCAGCAAAATCACTTCGAGCTGCAATAAGGCAAACTCCAAACAGCCCCACACGTGCAACCTGGAGGGGTAGGTCCTTTCACATTTACTCTGCATACTGAAAAGGCAGAGGACAGACGGCTCAAAGAGGCAAGAGACGATTCCCCCGTAGTGGACGGGGTAGAAGTACTAAGACCGCATCAGCAGGTGCTACTTTACCCTCAGCATCTGCGTCAGCCGCCCCAAAACCTCTGAGGTCTTAAATCACAAAACAGCAGTAGGAGGCAGATTAACTCAACATCTGACAGAAAGTAGGCTATTACTTCATATGCTTGGGCATTGGAGACAATTGCCCAAGGTTACTTTCTGCCTTTGCTACAAACACTACAGAGTCATCCACCGGGAAACAACTCTTTGAAGTTTCCAGATCCGCTCCTTATGCAGGAGATTTTAGACCTGTTAGAGAAAGGTGCTATAGAACAAGTACCTGTAGCGTAGAGGAACAAGGGTTGGTACTCCTGTACTTTCTAATTTCAAAAAAAGGATGGAGGAATAAGACCCATCTTGGACTTACGAGAATTGAACAAGTTCCTAAGGAAAGACCAGTTCAAGATGGTTACCCTTTCTCAGATCCTTCAGGCCCCCCATCCTCAGGATTGGTTGGTTTCTCTGGACATTCAGGATGCTTATTTTCATGTGCCAGTCCTCACAAGCACAGAAAGTACCCGAGGTTTGCCATTGGCAACTCTCACAATCAGTTTTCGGGTTCTGCCATTTGAGCTAACCTCCGCCCCAAGGGTTTTCACCAAGCTAATGGCATTTGTGGCAGCGTGTCTCAGGAGAGGGGGGATTCACGTCTACCCCTACCTGGACGATTGGTTGATCAAGGCCAGTTCCTCGGAACAAGCTCTGGATCATCTAAACCATACCTGCCTGCCACTTCATAGGCTGGGCTTCTCCCTCAACTTCAAGAAGTCCCACATGATACCATCACAAAGACTCCAGTTTATCGGAGCAGTACTGGATGCATCCCTGGGGAAAGCCTCGCCACCAGAGGTGAGGGCTCAAGACATTCTACAGATGGTGACAAAATTCCAGAATGCCCAACATCTTCCGGCCTTCGATTTTCTGAGGTTGCTAGGCCTCATGGCATCATGCATTTTTCTGGTGCCAGAGGCTCGCCTGAGAATGAGATCTCTCCAATGGGCTCTCAGGACCCAGTGGTCACAGTTCTCAGGAAGGATGTCAGATCTCCTACAAATCCCAAACAGAGTCTCACTGGATCTTCAGTGGTGGGCCTGTTGGGAAAAACATCTTGAAAGGAGAACCTTTTTGGCAACCATGGCCGGAGATAACCGTAGTGACGGATGCCTCACTCAGAGGGTGGGGAGCCCATAGCAACGATTTGACCATCAGCGGAGTCCAAACTACATATCAACCTTTAAGAGCAGAGGGCAATCAGACTAGCGGTGAAGGCCTTCCTGCCATCTGTACAGAGAAAGAATGTCCTGATAATGACGGACAACACAGTGGGCATGTACTACCTCAACAAAAGAGGGGGTGTAGGGTCACTACCACTGTGCAGAGAGGCAATGCAGCTCTGGTTCTGGGCTATACAAGAAGGAATCTCTCTGTCGGCAGATCATCTAGCCGGAGAGAAGAACATGAAGGCGGACACTCTGAGCAGGCAGAGCACAGTCTCCCACGAGTGGAAATTAGCTCAGGAAGTCCTTCAAGAGATCTTTACCCTTTGGGGAACCCCTCAAGTGGATTTGTTTGCACCAATGTCAACCAGAAGTGGGAACTGTACTGCTCCAGGGAATTTCCTCCGAGAGGAGCTCTAGGAGACGCATTCATAGTAGACTGAGGATTTCCACTCATTTACGCGTTTCCTCAAATCCCTGTATTTCCTTAAGTAATAAGGAGGTTCAGGAAATCCATGATCCTAATTGCCCCGGATTGGGCCAGGAGAACGTGGTACCCGGACCTTCTGCACATGTCCATCTGTCCTCCGATTCGTCTTCCACATAGAGAAGATCGTCTCTCGTGAGAAGAGGGTCTGGTTCTCCATCCGGTTATCAGGACTCTCAGCCTTTATGCATGGTTTCTGAGGGATTGAGATATAAAGATTGGGACCTCCCGGACGACGTAATGGAGGTGTTTCTTTCGGCCAGAAGGCCAGCAACCAAATCCTTGTACTGCTGCCGTTGCAACAGGTTTTGCAGATTGTGTAGAGATAAGAATGTTGACCCTTTCACATGTAATAAACCAATGGTGTTATCCTTTCTTTTGCACTTAGCAAATCTGGGGCTCCAGATTGGTAAAATGGTAAGATAAAAGGCTACCTAGCAGCACAGTCCATCTTCAAGCGTACTGCTAAGGCAGTCTCCTACTTTAAATTAACCTTGGTAATTCAATTTTTGAAGGGGTTAACTAATGTTTACCCCCCCACCCCCAACTCCTTTCCAAGTCCCCTTGTGGGACCTTAATTTGGTCTTACATTTTCTAATGGTTACTCCTTTTGAACCCCTTCATTCAGAAGTCCATTAGACTTCTGACCCTCAAAATTGTCTTTTTGGTGGCTATACCATCGGCCCGAAGGGTGAGTGAGCTACAGGCTCTATGCTGCAAGCCTCCTCACACTGTCTTCCACAAGGACAAAGTGGTACTACAGGTGAAACCTAACTTTGTCCCCAAAGTTGTTTTGGAGTTTCATAACACCCAGAAAATAAGTTTGCCTTCCTTTTACCCTCTTCCACATCTGGGGAAAGAGGAAGAAAGGTTACACAGACTAGATCCAAGGCGATCCTTGAGTTTACATTAGCAGCCTAGCAAAATTAAGATAAACTGACCATTTGGTTGTGGGTTACACAGGTCATAAATTAGGCCTAGCTATCACCAAACAAACCATCTGTAGATGGATCATTCTAACTATTGTTGAATGTTATAAATTGGCCAGTGAAGACCCTCCAGAGCATATAAGGGCTCATTCAACCAGGGGTATCGCAACTTAGTCAGCTCTTCAAAGGGGAGTTCCAATAAAGGACATTAGCGCAGCTGCCACATGGTCGTCTGCACACACCTTTACAAGATTTTATAGTCTGGATTCCACCACTAGCCACGAATCTAAATTTCGAAAGGCAGTACTGCACTCTCCACATACTTAAAAAGTTCATTTTACTCCCTCCTCCTGTATATATTACTGCTTTGGGAGTCTATGAAAGATAAGTAATACGTGGGGGGACAAAATCCATTTGAAGATGAAGTTGCTTACCCATGGTAACGTTCTTTCAACTGGATGTTCCTCCCACGTATTCCTTATACCCCTCCCATCCTTCCCCGCAGTGAAACTTCCCTTGTGGTTACAGTCTGCGCTCCCTCAAGGGTAGTAACCGTCTCATCCTGGACAATGCTTCGCTCTTCAAAACGGAATTGAGCAATGGTCGTTGCGCACGCTACTTATATCTGTGATGACTTCGACGTCAAGACGGGCATCGACACGCAGCGCCCTCTACTGGCAAAACCTTTTTCCGAAGCAGCAAGCTGGATATTGGGAAATATCAAAGATAAGGAATACGTGGGAGGAACATCCAGTCGAAAGAACGTTACCATGGATAAGTAAATTGTTCTTCTTTGAGACCCTTCCTTCTGCAGTTGGTACATGAAGTCCCCCTTGCAGGTCACATTGGGTACAAGATGAATAAGGAGAGGTTATGCATGTATTTCAGCAGGTGTAAGATATGAGTCCAGGTGGGGACAAACCACTGCAGGAGTTCTACTTGTCAGTTGTCTGGCAGATCTGAAGCAAATATCCAGGCTCAATTGGTACCACTTTCTGTAGTGAGTGTACCATTTGAGAGGGTAGGGAGTGACATTTTTGGTCCCCTTTATTCTCCTCTATCCTTCAGCAGCAGTTTTTTCCTGGTGGTTGTTGACTATGGTACCAGATAACTTAAAGCTCTCTCACTGAAGACAGCAACTGCCAAGTCATTTGCAAGAACGTTATTAGTTTTCTTTACTAGGGGTGGCTTCCATAAAGAAGTTGTTTGACAGAGGCGCTAACGTTGCCTAATTAAATGCAGACCATGTAGGAGTGTGAAGAGTCATACATTTTCATCATCAGGGCCCTCCAAAGCATGATGGGAGCTCTTGAAGAGCCCCAAAGAAGGAAGTGTGACCTTCTGCTAACATGCTTGTTGTATGTCTACAGAGAGGTTGGGAGACCCCATATATTTCAACTACCTTAAATATGGTAGACTATGTTACGGGACAAAGAACTGGCTTCTGATGGCGGAGGCCAATGACCAGTTGAAAGCTGGTCAAGCACTGGTGAAACACTGGTATGACCAGATAACTTCTCTTGTACGTTTTACTCCAAGCCCAAAAATCCTGATCATGGGCCCTATAAGGCGTAGAGACTTGCAGGACAAATGGAGAGGACATTACCACATTTTTGTCGAAAGACTAGGAGACATGAACTATTTATTGGACCTTAGAAGGCCTAACCAGACTCACAAAGTGTTCCAAACCCATACCTTGAGGGATTTCATCTCTAGAGTTGAAAGGGGGTAGGTGGGCTGCTACTGGCTCCCGATAGGGAAGAAGAGGAATCTGAACCTCTCACTGGTGTGTTCCAAGACAGCCCTTCATATGGTTCCATTGAAGGTGTCAATGTTTCCCCATCAACTGCATGCAGTAATGAGATGAAATGTTTGCTTAGGCAATTTGCCCCCCTGTTTTCACTAACTCCAGGCCTGACGCCTTGGTGTTAGCATGATATACACTGGGGATAGTGTGCTTACCAAAAGTAGGAGTTCCGCTATGTCAGGCAAGGTAAGATCACACATGCAGTCTGAGGTTACTGCGATGTTGGATCTAGGTAGGGATCGAGCCCTCTAATAGTCCATGATACAGTGGTTCTTTCACCAAAAGCAGGCACCAAAAATTTGAGGCTCTGTGGTCGACTATAGAGCTCTAATGCTGTCACCAAGACAGATGTTCATGCCCTTCCATGAACCAATGAGTTTGAGGACAAACTGTGCTGCCCAGTATCTCAAAACCTTTGCTTTTGGCAAATATCCCTGACAGAAAAGGCCAAGGAGATGTCATTTTCCATACTTAAGGTTTTTTACCAGTTCAGGGTAATGACCTTTGGGTTTCGAAATGCACCTGCCACTTTCGAAAGGTTGTTTAAGCATGTCCTGAATGGTTTAGATGAGTTCTGCATTGCATATCGAGATTATATTGGCCCTCATTAGGACCCTGGCGGAGTGGGTTTCCGCCAGCGGTATTCGCGGCGGACCCGTCCGCCCTACTACGAGTTCCCGTAGCGCCATGGCGCCGTTTTCCGCCTGGTATTACCAGGCGGAGAAAACCATGGCGCTACGGGACCTCGTTGTTAATTACGCCACCGTATTTTACGGTGGCGTAATTAACTCCTTCCCCACTCCCATTATACCCTATGGGGCAAGAATGGGAATGGGGAAGGGCAGAATGGGGATTGGGGATTTACCGCTCCGCCAAGGTCGGCATGGGGTGGTAAATCCGCCAACCCCCATGGCGCTATCGACGGCTTTCCGCCGTGCTTCGCGGTGCATTTAGCACCGCGAAATCCGCCAGGGTCGTAATGAGGGCCATTGTCTTCCCCTACTTGGGAAGAACATGTGAAACACCTCGGAATTGTGTTGTAGGCCCACTTCACAATAAAGGCTAACAAATGCCAAATTGGTCAGAGTTCAGTGACCTGCTTTGGGCATGAGGTTAATGGGGCCAAGATTCGGTCTCTACGCAGTAAAGTACAGGTTATACTAGACTGGGACACCCCACCTACCCAAACCACTGTGAGCTTTTCTACACCTGACTGGGTACTAAATGAATTTCATGGCAGACTATGGCGCGATAGCTGCCCCTTTGAATGCACACTCACCACTCATAAACCGTAAAAAGTTGCTTGGTCTGTGTTGTGTGCGAAGGCATTTCAAGGCTTAAAGGATTCTCTTTGCAATGCCCATGTTCTCAGGCCATCTGGCTACCAGAGACCCTTTATTGAGCAGAGTGATACCTCCGACATTGGAATACGAGCAGTCCTATCGGATGACAAAAGGTGGGAACACCTTATTAGTTTTTCCATCTGTCACCATAAGGGCAGGGAGTTGGGGTAAGACACAGTTGAAAGAGTGTTTTGAAATTGTGTGGGCTCTTACAAGGTTGAGACCCTACCTCTTAGGGTCTTACTTCACCATACAAACTGACCAAAACACCTCAACATGGCTGATGAGCATGAAGGTGGAGAGTCCAAAGTTGCTCAGGTGGCCCATAACAGTTAAGGCTTTGACTTCACTATTGAGCATAGGCCAAGTCCTCAACATAGCAGTGCTGATGGGTTGTAGAGGATGTATAACCGACTGTAACTGGACATCCAGAGGTGGATTAGATCCACGGAGAGAGTGTTGGGACAGATTTTCTTTTTACTGCTTTCCTCCCTTATTGGATTTCGTGTTGTTTTTTAAATTGCACACATCACCTTAAAATATATGTTGTGGTGAGGATACTTTGTATCCTTATAACTGTCTTTTGTAACGTTCTGGTTACAGTTGCAGTGTGTCCAGGATGGGTCTGTGGCAGTGGATAGCTTTTTAATGTTTTTTTTTTAAATTTGTTCTCTTGCATTGTACCACATAATGCCGTAAAGAGTATCATATACTATAAAATGGCCATGCCACAGAATTTTCACCTGTTTTCTCTTTTAGCCATGTTGTCTTTTGTCCTACTTCCTGGCCTCTCAGGTCTACAATTGCCATATATGGAATGCCCATTCTGGAGAAAACTTCTGCTTTCCCGGGCAATGTGGCCTGGTGTGGGGGTTGCGGATAGTTTGGTGTCAGTCCACATCCGTGCCCCGGAGTGTTACTTGGCATATTAAGTAGCCAGTAGCTATCCATGATTGGATAGCCATTGCTAGTTTGAATGGTGTAGATACTCCCCATTGGTGGACCCTGGTGAACATTTAGTCCATATCTAGGATAAAAAGAGGACTCCTGTTGCCATTGAACAGATTGTTGGAACCAAGTCCCTGCGAAGAAGTGCAGCCCGCTGACGACCTAAGGTCGATGGGTGCAGCTGACTAGCATCAACTCCAGTGCTATCTGGGTGAAGCTCTGCTCCTTTGTCATGATCTTAAGAAGGCCCTCGCCTGTGCTTCAAGTGACCTTCGGAAAATAGTACACGGGTAAGTTAACATACTTTTCCCCATGCTCTCCATAGGGTTACAGGGGCTTAAAGTCCTGGCCCTATCGCTCTGTTGCCTGACACAGATTGGTAGTGGTCTAGTCCAGGACCCACCCAAGAGCCTTCCTTAGTATAGTGGTACAGAGAGAGCTGATCTTTTTTTAAGTTTTGAAACTCTGAATCGCAACCACTGCCATTGTTCATTCTAACTGTAAACCTACCCAAAAAGTATATTTCGAATGGATTGTGTCCTCTCAAGTATTCCTCATTTTAGATATTCGTATCTTCAGCTTTGCTGCTTCGGAAAAATGTTTCTCTCCACCAGAGGGCGCTGTGCTCGAGTTTGCGTCGTCGATGTCCCTCGGAGGTTGCTGTTGAGCGTCAATGTCATCTGCAGTATAAAAGGCTCGAGCCGCGCCCGTTGGTTCCAGTTCTGTTTTTCCAATAGCTTTTGCTTCGTGTCATAAAGACAGTGCTTCAGTTCTTCGTACTATGTCTTCCTCATCAACTCCTTCCATGGCAAAAACTGGCTTTAGAAAGTCAGAAATGTGGGAAGAAGATAGTCAATCATCGACCCATCGAAATTGCCTCTGATGTTTGGGTCGGGACCATCGGGTCAACAAATGCGGTTCCTTTAAGGCAATGACCAACAAATCTCTTAAGGAACGTAGAGGTAAACTGGCGGTGGGGTAGGAATCCTTTAAGTCTTCTTTGAGAAAAAAGAAAGACTCGGGGGAGTCGAGTGGTAAAGCTCGACGCTAGTCAAGGAATTAAAGACTGAGGAGTCGGTGGAGGAAATCATCCTCTTCTTCGTCAAAAAGATTGAAGAAAAGGCGAGACCGATCTCCCTCGTCTTCATCTGAGATGGGGGTTATCGCCTGCCCTTCAAGGCATGATTCCCCTAGAAAGTGGGAGGCTTTTAGAGCCTCAGTGATGAGAATCTTTGAGAACATGGCCCAGACCCCCTCGAAGAAATCTCGTAAGGACCAAGCCCCAGCTCATTCTCAAAGTGACAAAGGGAGGTCAAAGACCAAACAGTCAAAATCCGACGAAAAATCGTCGAGGGTGTCATCGAGGGAAACCTGTCTGACACCTCATTCAAAAAGTAAATCACGCCTACCAGTGCATAAACCCGAGGAAACACCCTACAAAATGGTGCCAAGTGCCCAACTGCCATTAAAGGCGATGTTGAAGGTTTCCACGAAGCCTCTGTCGAAGGCCTATTCTACAACCATATCAAAGGCGTCGACAGTTCATGCATCACTGCTTTCATCGGGGATTCCTTCGATGTCGAAGGCTCCTTCGACTGTGTTGAAGCCTGCGTTGATAACATCAACGCCTTTGTCGAAGTCAACTCTAACTCCAGCACCCAAATCGACTTCTTTGTCTATGCCCATTGAATCACCAAGTAGAAGATATGAGTGTCTACATATAGCATGTGGTCTGGACACGTCTCCTGAGTTGGGTTTCGAAAAACCTTACCCTGCTGATCATGCAGACTCAGGATGTAGGATACTTATGAATAAGGTGAAATAATTCATGGGGTGGAACAGAAGTTCCCCTACTTACCAGCAGGATGATATGACGGACATTCTCTCTGAGGGTCCTCAAAAGGATCCTGTCCTTCCCTTTCACATAGCTCTGCAAATGAAGGTGATGGCTGCATGAGAAGTCCCTGAATCATGGCCTGCGGTAAATAGAATATTCACCAGAAAATACAGGCCCTCTTCTTCTGATCCTGAATACTTAACAAAACATCTGTCACCTGAAAGTTTAGTGGCCCAAGCAGCCACATCCACTAGACAGTCGGCATACCCTACAATTACCCCAGATAGAGAATTCAAAAAGATTGATATGTGGTCTCGCAAGATTTTCTCTTCGAGAACTATGGCCTTAAAATCGACAAATGTGACTTGCACCCTTGCAAGATTCACATACACCCTGTGGGGTTGGATGACGGCGGCGGCGGCTGAACATATTCCTGATGGCGAGGAGTGAGAAGGTTTTCTTGCGATTGTGAAAGATGGAATGGAGGCTATGGGGGAATGCCTTCAATCAGGACTGTAGGTCCATGGCATCTAGCACAGTGCTACGCAGATTTGCATGGCTGAGGAAGTAGGGCTTCGCACCGGACGTGCAGGCCAGGCTACTTAACATGCCATTTGACTGGTTGAGGTTGTTCGGCAGCAGGGCGGACGAAAGTTTAGAAAAGCTGCAGACCTCAAAGGCAGCAGCTAAGTCTCTTAGCGCTTCTATAAGACCACCTCAACAACACTCCTACTCAGGCTCATCTTCCTGGAGGGGTCGTCCCTTTCGATTCCACTCCTCATTTGGCAGAAGGAAGGGACAGGCTAGTCAAAGAGGACAGCAAAGGAAATTTCCTTGTGGCGGAAGAGGAAATAGTGCTAGAACAGCCCCAGCCGCTTCTGCAGCCGTTGCAAAGCCACTCTGAGGTCCTGACCCACAAGACCCCTGTGGGATGCAGTATCTCTCAGCATCTGAACGAATGGCAGGGCATTACTTCAGATGCTTGGGCACTGGAAACAGTAGCCCAAGGTTACTGCCTTCCTTTTCAGAAAAGACCTCCGGATCATCCACTGGGATACAGCTCTGCCAAAATTCCAGATCCGCTCCTGTTGCAGGAAATTTTAACCCCGCTAGAGAAAGGTGCAATAGAACATGGACCTGTAGCGGAAAGAAAGAAGGGTTGATACTCCTCATACTTTCTCATACTGAAAAAGGATGGATTAGGACCCATCTTGGACTTGAGAAACTTTAACAAGTTCCTCAGGAAGGACACATTCAAGATGGTCACACTTTCTCAGATCCTTCAGGCTCTTCAACTCCAAGACTGGTTGGTATCATTGGGCCTTCAGGATGCTTACTATCATATGCCGATCCATCTCAAGCACAGGAAGTAACTAAGGTTCACGATTGGCAATTCTCACTATCAGTTTCGAGTTCTGCCATTCGGGTTGACCTCTGCCCGAGGGTCTTCACCAAGAGCTGATAGCGGTAGCGGCAGCAAGTCTCAGGAGAGGTGGGATTCATGTCTACCCTTACCTCGACGATTGGTTAATCAGGAAACGTTCACCCGAACAAGCCCAGGAACATCTGAACATGACCTGCCACTTCGTACACACACACTGGGCTTCTCCCTCAATTACAAGAAGTCAAATATGATACCATTACAAAGACTCCAATTCATTAGAGCAGTCCTGGATGCTTCCTCGGGCAAAGCCTCGCCTCACGAGATGAGAGCTTATCACATTCTGCAGATGGTAGCAAAGTTCCAGAATGCCCAGCATCTGCCGGCCTGCGATTTTTATGAGGCTGCTCAGCCTCATGGCATCCTGCATTTTTCTGGTGCCAGAGGCCAGATTGAGAATGAGATCCCTTTAATGGGCCCTCAGGGTGCGATGGTCCCAATATTTCGGGGGATATGTCAGATCTTCTGCAAGTTCCGGCCAGAGTGGCTCAAGATCTTGCAAGGAAAATATCCTCAAGAGAGAATCTTTTTGGCAACCATGGCCAGAGATACCAGTAGTGACAGATGCCTCACTCCCGGGGTGGGGAGCCCATACCAACGATCTGACAATCAGCAGTCGTTGGTCTCCATCGGAGTCCAAACTACACATCAACCTTTTGGAGCCTAGGGCAATCAAACTAGCGCTGAAGGCCTTACTGCCCTCTGTACGGGGAAAGAATGTCCTGATAATGACGGACAATACAGTGGCCATGTACTACCTCAGCAAGAGAGGAGGCGTAGGGTCACTACCACTGTGCAGAGAGGCGATGAAGCTCTGGGTCTGGGCAATGCAAGAAGGAATCTCTCTGTCGGCAGTTCACCTAGCCGGAGAGCAGAACATGGCGGCGGACGCTCTGAGCAGGCAGAGCACAGTTTCTCACAAGTGGTAACTAGCTCAGGAAGTCCTTCAATAGATCTGTGCTCTTTGGGGAACCCCTCAAGTGGATCTGTTTGCGACCAGTGTCAACAGGAAGTGCGAACTGTACTGCTCAAGGGAATTTCCCCCGAGAGGAGCTCCAGAGGACGCATTCATAGTGGACTGGGAATTTCCACTCTTATACGTGTTACCTCCAGTCCTTGTGATTCCTCATGTAATCAGGAGGTTGAGAAAGTTCAGGAAAACCATGATCCTAATTGCAGGAGGATGTGGTACCCAGACCTTCTGGACATGTCCATCTGCCCTCCAATACGTCTTCCACAAAGAGAGGATCTTCTCTCGCAAGAGGAAGGTCGGGTACTCCATCCAGAGAGTTTAGAAATCCATTCTAACAAATTGGTGTACAGCGGTGGGATAAGAACGGAGGTACTTTGGTGTTACAAACTGGTATAGTACCTCGATTACAGTTGCACAGTAACACACTGACGTTTGTTAGCTAGTAATTGTAAACCACCATCTAAACCGATAAAATGGAATCAGTCACTGCCATTACCCTAGGTGCTTCTAAGTCTGAAACGATAAGAAGTCTGTGCAGAACGGGGTATCACTACCTCTGGCACAACGGAATTGGTCCAAAAGATTGTAGATTGGCAGGAAAGTAGAATTATGCCTCTTCCCTCTTATAATAGTGCAGAAGGTGCTGGGGGTGCTCCCCGTAAAGGTCATTATATGTCTGTTGCTGCCATCATAGAGAGAGAGGACGAGGAGGAGGATATTCAGTCCAATGTATCTGTTTCCTCTGAGGCTGTGTTGAAACTCAAGAGACAAAAGCTGAGGCGTGGAGAAAAGGAACTTGAGTTCAACATGGCTAAGCTTGAGATGGAAAAGGTGGGGAAACAAAGATAGGGAACGTCAGTTGGAGCTTGCCAAGCCTCAAGCTGCCAACGGCTCCTCAAGATAGTCTGGGAATTGTTCCTAGTCCCTCCTCACATCCTAGATTTCCGAAAGATCTGCTCAGTGTGTATGATGAGACGAATATAATGGACTGGCTGACTGCGTTTGAATATGCTTGTGAAGTACAGGAAGTAGTAGATGCTGATACGATTGCATGGTTACTCAGTAGACTGTCCTACTCAGGCTGCAGTGCCATTGTGGAAATGTCAAAGACTGAGAGAAATGATTTTGCAAAATTGAAGCAAATCCTGATGTTTTAGTTTGGGAAGACTCCTGCCCAATGCTTGACACGATTTAGGGAGTACAAGAAAAGAAAAGGTTGTACTTGGGTCACATATGTGACTGACTCTTTAAAAAACTGGTTAGGTGGAAGGTCACCACTTTTGAAAGCATGATCCATTTGGTTATGCTGGAACATATTTTTGCCTCATGTTCCCCTGAGATTAGGCAGCATCTGGGTGACTCTAAGAAGATAGATCCTAAGAAGTTGGCCACTGCAGCAGATGTATGGGTATCCCACAAGGACAAGCCTGCTTCTGGGAATCAGGAAGAGGGAAAGAAGCAAAAAGAGAAATAGGGTGGGACATTTGAAAAATCCTCATCCTAACAGGGCCATAAAATGTTTTTAAAAAAAAGGGTAAGTCGCATGATCATGTGCAGGGTAGTTGAACCAATCATCCGAAGTACAACTCTGGTTGTTCTAAGCCCCCCTATGTCCCAAGACCCAGTGGATCTTCTGTGGCTTGTGGAGCAAACACCGATGTTAAGGGGGACCCCGATGTAAGGTCAGAACCATGGGGGTGCATTCTGTGAATCTGGCCTTCTCTCATGATGAAGAAGAAATACTGAGAGGGGCATCCTTCTCTTCTGACTCCTTACCCCGTGGGATAGGATCAGACATAGTCTGTTTCCCTGGGATCTTGGGAACCTAGAGTAGCTGAGGCATATGCCTCCACCGATAAAGCATTACTTTAAGGATAGTGCCATGGTAAATGGTGTAAACACCTCTGCCATTAGGGACACTGGGGCCAGCCGAACTGTAGTGGATTCCATGCTCGTAAACCCAGAGGAGCTAGCCAGAGCCCCTCTGCTGCCCACTAAGTTGGTGGATAGGCCCCCTCTCAAGTTCCCAGTTATGCCTGTAACTGTAGCTGTGAATGGTGGAGTAGTTGGGATACCTGCGAGTGCTCAGAGGCAAGTCCTTGGGAGAGTCATTTTGGGAAATGATCTAGGAGACTTGAGTCTTGTGGGAGATACGGCATAACAACACTGCAATAGGTTTCAGACCAAGCTGAGCTAAAGCCAAAGGGGAAACCAAAGGCTAAGGGAGTAAAGAAACAAAAAAAAAAGTAAGAGAATATTCCCCCCTCCCCATTCACCTTCCACTGAGGTGGAGGCATTTGGCCAAGCCCCTGAACCTGACGAAGAAGAGGGGCTACCTGAACTTCTCAAACACCATGACCAACATGACTGCTCATATTTGGAAGGCCTAAGGAGGCAAGCGTGTTCTCAGCTTGAGGGTGAATCCCATGGGAAACATAGAATATATTGGAAAGGTGGGCTCCTTTATAGTGAACCTATAGAGTCCACTGAAGGAGACCGTAGGAGGTTGGTTGTCCCCGTTCAAGTGAGACCCTTCCTCCTGTAGTTGGCAAGTGAGGTCCCCCTAGCAGGTCTTCTTGGTATCAAGAAGACTAAGGAGAGGTAAGTTAGCCATGCACTTCTCCCTGGCCCACGATGGGGAACCAGATAGAAATCCACTGCAGAAGTTGTGCCATTTGCCAAATATCTGGTAAAAGTGGTGCAACAATTTAGGCTCCATTGGTACAACTCCCTGTAGTGGGTGGACCATTTGAGAAGGTAGGGATTGACATTGTTGGTCCCCTTGACCTTCTAGCATCCTCGCGCATTAGGTTTATTCTGGTGTTGACCATGCCAGCAGGTTTTCGGAAGCCATCCCACTTAAGACAGTAACTGCCAGGTCGGTTGCTAAAGAGTTGCTTGGCATTTTCGCTAGAGTTGGCTTCCCTAAACAAATTGTGACTGACAGATGCAGCAACATCATGTCCAAGTATGTATAGGAGACCCAAACTCCTTCCACATGGCTTGCATGTGCAAGCCATGTGCAAGCCAGTGCCTCAGACACTGGGATAGGTGCAGTTCTATCCCAGCTAGATGAGAAAGACAGGGGACACCCATTGGATTATTAAATCGCCAGCTTAAGGACAGACCGCTCAGGTGGTCCACTGTGGAAAAATGTTTTTCCATCGTGTGAGCCCTTAGGAAGCTGAGGCCCTACCTCTATGCTACCCACCTCACTGTGCACACTGACCATAGGCCCTCAAAGTGGCTGATGAACATGAAGAGTGAGAATCCTAAATTGCTCAGGTGGTCCATTGGCCTGCAAGGCTTTGAATTCACTACTGAGCATAGGTCAGGCGTCGAACATAGCAATGCTGATGGGTTGTCCAGAATGTTTAACCAACTTGAACATGAGACTAAGAACAAGTGGGAATTACCTTTATCCTTATTCGGGGTTGGCAAGTGTATTGCACATTTCTCTTACGACTAATGTACCTCTTTATTTGAGGACCAACTATGAAGAATCCTACAGATCCCTCACTGAAACCCTGCCTAAAGTCTTCCCCCCAGGTGGCCAGGGAAAGGCAGGCAATAGGAGAGAAGGAGCTGGAGCTTTGGCTGGAGTTTGTGCAGTAGCAGAGGTAGAAAGCAGAAGACACAGTGCTGGCAATCCAGGCAGAAGTGGGAGAACCAAAGGGACGCTGGAACTCTGATGTAGCGGATTTGACCTGCTTGTTCTGTGAGGGTCCTGTTCCCCCAAACTCAAGTGCAGAGGCTGCGCAGCGAAAGGCGTGGAGGAAGGCTGCCTTTCCTCATGTAAGCCTAATTGTTGAGTTTGCTGTACGAGAAGTGTCTGAGACCGAGGCGAGGAGCTGTTGGAAAGCCGTCAGTGTTGGGAGCGAGCGGGGCTCCTTTATCGAGTGGCCGGACCGGAGACACCTACAGGGTGGAAGGGTGTTTGTCCCAGTGAACCCAGAAGCAGTAGAAGTTGTGCCAGAAACCATGGTAGTTATGCAACCCGCAGAACAACGATCACAGAAACCGGTGAGTCAAACATGGCGTTCTGATTACTTTGCGCGAGCACTGCTGGCAAAAGTACCCAGCTTAACATTCACTGGCGTATAAGCTGATGTGAGCTGAAGTAGTTTGTCGAACTTTCTAATAATGGGACAATGCAAAAGTAGCACTTGCGTGTGTTTGGCAATTCCTATTTCACTCTCGTGAAGAGCAAACACTGCAGAAAGCCATTGTTTAACACTTTAAACTTGGTAAATCTTATGAAGAAGTGGTCACGTGTGCCTTTTTTAGCTTTTCAAAGGAAGAGTGAACTGTACATCTTTATTCACACGAACAACAATTGCTCATAAAAGAAGTGCGTGTTTAATCGTTGAATTTACAGTGGAGAAAGAACACGCATTGCCCAAGCCAAGAGTCTTCCCTTACTAAGACTGAAAATAGCCTTTCTCAAAGCCAGAAAACATTCTAATCAATACTGGGAGCCCAATAGAACCGTAACCTTCCCTAAAATACAAGTGTGCAAGTATTACCTGATGCCAAGAGAGTGGCACAAAGGCTTCTGGGTAATTATTTGTGCTAACAGTTGTCGGAGAGATGAAGGCAAAGTTGTGGAAGGAAACCTTTCTGCGCATAAATATTATTTGAAGTTGACACAACCTATATTGCCAAAGAATGTCAGAGAATGGAAGAAGTGGGTACTATAGGCAAACTTATGTGGATTGTTGTGACGGACGAGAGGCAAAGAGGCTACCCCTTTTGAAGAGCTATTCAGAGGAAGAGTGCCTTGACTATTTGAAGGTGTTGAAGTGCCTTGAGGTCAATCTTGTCAGAACCAAAACCTGTTTTGTATCACAAAGTACTGAAGCTATGGTTGAGTCAAAGTACTGAAGCTGTATTAGTATTTCTGATGTTTGTTAATCTGCTTAGAATCACATGCTGTGCATAGGTCCGACATCCAGTGGTCACTGCGGAGTATTGCATTTTGTTTTTCGTAGTCGAAAAGGGGACGTCAACAAGGCGTGTCTGTAACACTATCCCTATAGTGACGTGCGTTGTACCCACAATCCCTCACGCGTCCAGGTCCCTCAGATTGTTTTTTTCCGCCCAGCTTATGGTCGCCTTACGCGGAGCTCCTAGAGAGACATTGCAAAACAATTACTACGGACCTCGGTCCTTAATATATACTTATTGTAAAGATCCCTCCCCTCGACGTTAGCTGTGAAGCTGTTTCTCCGCCGTGCAAGTTTTCGACGGAGAGGAAGAGACGGAGGAGATCCCTCGGCGCTGCCGAACACGTGGCCAGGCCTTGCCGGCCAACATACAGTAGGGAGAGTGGGGGTTCGAACTTTTATCTTCACGTCGAGAATGTCTTTCTTTCTCCCCTATCTTTCCCTTGGGGTTGTTATCACCAGTTTTTATTGCCTCAGCTATAGAGAGGACACCTTTTAAGTTTTGCCCACGCTGTAGGGGCAAATACACTTGGAAGGACAAACACAAGCTCTGTAATCGTTGCTTGCCCCTCGATCATAAAGAGGACAGCTGCGCGGCCTGTAAGCTCTTGAAACCAAGAACACTTAAAGAACGGAAAGTTAAGAGGTGGGCGGACTACGCTATGTCGAAGTCAGTTTCCTCACCCGCTGCCGCTGTTACAGAAAGTGACGAGGAGGGTGATAACTCGACGTCCGTTACGGAAGTCATTAACCCCCAGAAGGAGCGCTCGCGCTCCTCAACGTCCGTCCCCGGCCCCGACGGACTCGGCTCACGCCCTGCTTATGGGGATGAACACCCCGGCGACAAGGACGCACACAGACCCCATAGGCCTAAGCACACAACCCACGGCTCTTCTTCGTCGAGGACGAAGGATCCACCAGCGCCGAAGGGGACGCAGGGCACTCCGGCGTCGACCTCAGACCGCAAGGGTCTCAAGCCCCACCCGCAAACGCAGCCGCGACCAGCGATTGGGCTTTCATCTAACACGGGCGCTACCTCAAAAACATTCGACGTAACGCTCCATAGAGCGGCCGTCGAAAAACAACGCGCAGCGCAGGCAACGCCGACTCCAGAACCCTCGACTGACGAACTCGTCGTCGAGAGTCTGGCGAGAATTGTTTCCGAGGATAGACGTAAGCGGACGACGAAACAGACGTCGAATACCGCACCCAAGGAAATAGAAACGCCGAAAAAGCACAAGAGTAGCCAGGAACTGCCCCATTCATCTAAAGGCACTTCTGAACTACCGGAGGGCTTTTCTGAGGGCGACGGAAACCTTTCGTCGACGTTGTGGGAGCGTTCGAAGCGTTTTGAAGGTGATAACACTGATTTCCCCCCTCTAGACTATTCAGGGGTTCCCCATGAGACCATGGAAAGACTCCATTCTTGTATGGAAAAGATGGAGAGGTTTTTGGGTAGCCAAAACCCACCCACACCCAAAAGACCAAGAGAATGGACCCAGGATGACCCTAGGGTCAAGATTCCTAGGCTGTTTCCCCCTTCTACAGATGCATATGACCTCACTGAAGAGGAGCAATACCTCCAGGAAGATGAGGAGTGTTTAGGTGGAGAGGAAGAACATGAGGAGGAGAGGTTTGAGGAAGACCCTTACACTAGCGCAGGAGCTTTTGAGGAAGATACAGCTACCTCACAGCCCCGGCACTCCCCATCAGTGCAGCCTTGGCAATCCCCATCAGTGCACTCAGACCCTGATGTCTTTCACCCTTCTCCTCCCAAGGGCTCACCTATTGGGAACACCTCCCCCATAGATGACCAGCCTTCACTTAATGCACTATTGCGCAAGGCAGCAGCGCATTTTGAAATAGACACAGGGGAGACTCTTCCGGACATAGACTTTGTAGAAAAAGTTATTATAGAAAAAGCCCCGGTCAGTCAGTCCATTCCGCTCCTGGCTTCTATAAGGAGAAGAATAACTCCTTCCCTTTCCAATCCGGCCTTAGTCAGAGGGGTCAACCCTCGGATAGAAAAGCTCTTCAGCCCTTCGTCTTCTGACCCTTTGTATATCAGGGGACATTCTATTCCGGACTCTCTGGTAGTTACTAACGCAAGAAAGAGAGCGGGGGTACCACAATCTACTAGTGAGGCACCACCTGACAAAGAGGGCAAGAAGCTCTATGCACTTGGGAAGAGAATCACGACCTCTGCCGCCTTCTCAACTAGGATTGCGAATAACAATTCCCTATTAGCTAGCTACGCAGATGCACAGTGGAGCAAGCTGCGCAGCGAAGCAGAGGACGCACCAGAATCCCTGCGTTCACGCCTGTTGGCTACTATATCAGAGGGAACTCTTGTAAACCAGGGCATCGTAAAGAACTCCTTGGATGCCGCAGAGACAGCTGGACGTTCCCTGGTTCAGGGAATACTTCTCAAACGCCATGTCTGGCTGCGCAATTCGGGATTTAAGCCAGAAACCCAGGCTTCCCTAATAAATAAGTCCATAGAGCAAACACATCTGTTTGGAAAAGCAGTTGATGAGGCCCTAGAACATGCGAAGGAGTTTGATACCATCAAAACTCTTGACCAAATTTCTAGGCCACCTAACAGACGCAGCTATGGCAATAGACGCTCCTTTCGTGGCCAACGCCAGCAGCAAAGCCAACAACAATTTTACTCTGCTACCAGCTGAGCGTGGAGAGCGGTCGCCGGTGGCCTGAGGGGATTAGCAGGCCTGGAAAGCCCTGCCTGGGCCTCCGTGAGTTGTTTGCATTAGAAATTACTTAAAAGAATAGTTGCATTGTTTTATTTATCTTCGCGCTCCCAGCGCGTGTGTTGCCTGCTCCTGCTCCCCCCCTCCCACTTCCTGGTCTTTCCCCTCCCTCCCCGCCTCCCTGCCCGCCCACCCCCCCCCTCTGATTGGCTGTGTCCTGCCTCCCCTCTGGCCTACTCGACGGCCGTTCCCCACGCTCGCTTCTTTCTCCAGCTGAGCGTGGAGAGCGGTCGCCGGTGGCCTGAGGGGATTAGCAGGCCTGGAAAGCCCTGCCTGGGCCTCCGTGAGTTGTTTGCATTAGAAATTACTTAAAAGAATAGTTGCATTGTTTTATTTATCTTCGCGCTCCCAGCGCGTGTGTTGCCTGCTCCTGCTCCCCCCCCTCCCACTTCCTGGTCTTTCCCCTCCCTCCCCGCCTCCCTGCCCGCCCACACCCCCCCCCCTCCTCGACCCTCTGCCTATAACCTCCCCCTTCCTGGGCAGCCCTCTGCCCGGCAGCCCCCTGCGGCTAAGGGCCCCAGGCCAAGGGCGACTCCTACAGTGCGGCTCCCTGTGTGTCTGCAGGTGTCCGCAGGGGACGCCAGGCACCAGCTCCTCCGCACTCCGGCCCACCCCACCTCACCTCACCCGCATGATGCCTCGCCCCCCTATTCCAATTTCCCGGTAAACTAGGGTGTTCTCTCCTCTCGCAGGAATCTCAAACTTAGGTGGCCCTGACCCACTACGCATTACTGTTTGCTCTTCACTGTGTTAAACTAGTGCCCTCCACTCACTTCCTGTCTGCATACTCGTGTCGTTCGCCTCCCCTCCTACTCCATGGTGCTCTCCATCTCGCCTATCTACTCTAACTGCTTCTCCATTGACTATCCTGCTCTCCTCACTAAATCCGGTAGGAAAAAGTTTAAAAAGGACATCCTGGTCTCCAACCCAGGCCTCCCTATCGCTGACACCTACACGAGCGCCTGCTCCAAGGAAACTCTCACTGACATTCTCTTCTTCGTACCTTCACCTGACCTATGGACCCTTCACATGGTCGCTGTGCTCTCTCCTTTCTCCACCTCTCCCATTAATGGTGGCACCCGTTGGGATGTCCTCTTGGCCCCTTTCCACTCCTCTAAAGCCATCATTAATGTCTATGCTAACGGGACCGTCTTGGTCCAAGGCCCTCAGGCCAACCTTCACCTCTTTGATAGACGCTTCCCATGCCTCATCAACTTCCTCTCCTCTCCCGCTGTCCCCCCTCCTCTATCCTCAGCTACCTTGCCTCCCCCCTCCCTCCCTGCCCCCTCCCTTGCTCCCTCTTCAACTCCTTCTCTAACACCTCCGCAGGGTGTACCTCTTATCTGTACCCCTCCCCGGAAGTTTTTCAAGGGTGGCAACCTTCTCCACATTGCCACTCTTAATTCTCGCTCTGCCATCAAGCACTCCTCTGATATCTGTCGCCTTCTTGAGGAACTGGACCTCGACGTCCTCGGTCTCACTGAGACTTGGTTCACTGCCAGCTCTGCCACCAGTTTCGACACACTCCTACCTGACGGCTACAAGATCCTCTCCGTGCCCAGGCCCAACCGTTCAGGGGGTGGCGTTGCCCTTATCTTCCCTGAGTGGATTCCTGCCACTGTCACTCCTTCGCAGACCTACTCCTCCTTTGAATGTCTTGTCTGCCGACTCTCTCTCTCTCCTAGCCATTCCCTTACCGTGGCTATCTATCGGCCTCCTGGTCAAATTTCCTCCTTCCTCTCTGAGTGGGCTGATCTCTCCTCCTCACTCCTGTCCTCAACCACCCAACTCCTCTTTCTCGGTGACTTCAACATCCACCTTGATGCCTCCTGTCCCCCCACTGGTCTCTTTCGCGAACTCTGCAACTCTCTCACTCTCTATTCTCCCTTCTGGTCCTACTCACTCTGCAGGGCACACTCTTGATGCTCTGATCTCTTCTGACCTTCCCCTCTCCCTCCCTCTCTCCACTCCTCTCTCCTGGAGCGATCACTTTCTTCTATCCTCCCACCTCTCCCTCCCTACCCCACAGGCAAAGCCACCCTCTTCACTGCCACCCACCTTCTCGGTCATCCGACCCATGAAGCGCGTGTCAGTTGAGGCTTTCGCTGCCACCTTCTCGCCCCCTCCTCCCCCCTCGGCTGACTCCCACCCCGACACAGCCCTCTCCATGCTCTATTCCTCTATATCTGATACTCTCGATATCCTTGCCCCCGTCATGAGAATCCGCCTGAAGCCCAAAGCCAAATGTAATTCCTGGTACGACTCGGATCTCGTCACCCTAAAACGCAAGTGCAGGGTGGCAGAGAGGAAATGGCGTGCTTCATGTTCATCCTCTGACAAACTGGCCTGCCGCCTGCTCCAAAGGCAATACCGGCTCTCCGTTCTCACTAAGAAGAGAGCCCTTATCCAAGCCCGCATCTCTGAGGCATCAAACAACTCGGCCGAACTCTTTAAAATCTGCAAGGAGCTGGCCAACCCTGCTGCAGTCTCTACCTCTCCTGTCCCCTCCCAGGCCCTCTGCACTGCACTGGCCTCGCACTTCATCTCAAAAACTCAGGACATCCTGTCCTCACTCTCCTCCCCTCTCCTCCCTCCCTCTTTTCCCGGCTCTTCCTCTTGCTCTCTTGCAGCCGCCCCTCCGCCCTCCTTCTCTTCATTTCCACCTTTTTCTGCTGACGAGGTTTCCAGACAAGTCCGATCTATGAAAGCCTCGTCTAAACAGGTTCACCCCTGTTCCTCCAAAACCATCAAGGACCACATCGTCTCCCTGGCTCCTGCCCTGGCTGACTTTTGCAACCACTCATTCGCCTCTGGAGTCTTCCCATCCCCCCTCAAGCACTCCCTTGTGCACCCCCTCCTCAAGAAACCCTCTTCCGACCCCTCCTGCCCGGCCAACTATCGCCCAATCTCCATTACTCCCTTCCTGGGCAAGCTCCTGGAGAAACTGGCCATCTCCCAGCTTAACCTCCATGCTGAATCTGTTGGTAATCTTCATGACCATCAATCCGGCTTCAGAGCGGCCAGAAGCACGGAAACTGCTCTCCTGAACATCCGTGAGGACCTGCTCCTGAACCTCGATTCCAACACTCCCTGTGTTCTCATTCTGCTCGATCTCTCCTCTGCCTTTGACACTGTCAACCATGCCATCCTGCTCAACCGTCTCCGTGATAACCTGGGTATCACTGGTCAGGCTCTGGCATGGCTGACCTCTTTCCTCTCCGGTCGACCCTCCCAGGTCCAAATGGGCTCCTTCCTCTCTGACATCTTTTTCTCCACCTGTGGTGTCCCCCAGGGATCCAACCTCTCTCCCTGGCTTTTCAACCAGTATCTGGCACTCCTTGCCCACCGCATCGCCGCCCTCTGCCCCCACTTCCAGTGCTATGCGGACGATACCCAGCTCATTCTCAGGCTACCCTCGGCCTCCTCCTCTCCTTCCCTCATCTCCGACTGTCTGTCTGCTATCCAGGAATGGTGTGCCGCCAATGACCTCTGCCTTAACGCCAGTAAGACTGAGATTCTACTCATCGGCGCACCCACTCCCTCCTTCCCTGCAGCTCTCTGGCCGGCCTCCCTTGGCCCCCTTCCTGCCCCTACCTGCAAGGCTAAAAACCTCGGGGTCATCTTCGACTCCACACTCTCCTTCTCTCCTCATATATCTGATGTCTCTAAGAAATCACACTACCAGCTGCACCTCCTCAGAGGTATTCTTCCCTTCCTCTCCTTCCCCCAGAAGCTCACTGTCTCCCGAGCCCTGGTTCTCTCAAGGCTGGACTACTGTAACAGCCTCTATCTTAATCTCCCTGCCTCCACTCTCCGCCCTCTGCAACTTATCCAGAACAGAACTGCGAGACTTGTCCTTGGCCTCAAGCCCAGGGACCGTATCTCTCCAGGACTGAAATCTCTTCACTGGCTCCCAGTGGCTGCGAGGATTAAGTTCAAAACCCTCTGCATTGTCCACAAGGCCTTCTGGGGCCTGGGGCCTAAATACCTTCAACTCTCTCTTCCTAAATATCTTCCTTCACGAGCCCTTCGCTCATCCATCTCTAACTCCCTCATGGTCAGCCGCTTCTCGAAGCAACGTGCTGGGGGTAGATCTCTCTCCGCAGCAGGGGCCTCCCTCTGGAACAGCCTGCCTGCCTCCCTGAAACTTGAGGAGAACCATCTCCGGTTCCGGAAGCACCTCAAAACCTTCCTCTTCGCTTCTGCCTTCTCTCTCCCTCTCCCCTGCTAAACCTGCTTAACTCCCCACTAAATTCTACACTTAACCTGCATCTGGGCCACTCTCAGCGACCTCGGTCCAGGGCCCAGCCACTCTCCACTTGCACTGCCCCCCTGGCTCCCCCTGCACTGTGGGACTGTCACTGTATCCCTACAGCCCCCTACCCAGCACTTGCTCTGCACTTACCTCGCACTTGCCACCAGCTGGCCCTTTTTATTTATTATCATTTATTATTTTATTACGCCACTTACCTTGTACTGCACTTTTCCCCCCACCTCCTCCGCCTGCACTTTCTCCTTTTCCCCTTACCTCTGCACTTGCACGATCTGAATGACACCTGGCCTAGTAGGATCGTTTGTCCGTCTTCCCCTTGTTTCCCTCCCTCCCTCCCTGCCTCGTCGCGCCTTGAAACACTTGTGTATAGGCGCGTTACAAATACCATATCATATCATATCATACCAACTGGCCCTCTAACCAAAGCACCCAGTTCAGTCAGAGGCCAACGTCGTGGCAAAGGAAGAGGGCGCGGCTCCAGTCCAAAAGGCCCCACGCCCAATACCAACAAATGACCCAAAGATTCGGGTCCCCTCCCATGCATCACCGGTCGGGGGCCGGCTAACATCGTTCCTTTCAGCATGGGAGGGAATAACGTCAGACCGCTGGGTATCATCCACCATAGCCCACGGATACTGCATCAAATTCAACGGTTCCCCAAAATACAGACCCCCACGGAACCGGCGCATGACACCGGAACACCTCACTATTCTTCTTCAAGAAGTAGAAGAGCTACTGAAAAAAGAAGCTATAGAGGCTGTCCCCCTATCGCAGGTAACAGAAGGTATTTATTCAGAGTACTTCCTTGTACCCAAAAAGGATTTAACCATGCGCCCTGTATTAGATCTGCGTCCAGCGAACAATTTTGTCAAACCCCAAAAGTTTCGTATGGTAACCTTGCAGGATGTAATCCCACTGTTATCACAGGGGGATTACATGACAACACTAGACATGAAAGATGCATACTTTCATATTTTAATGTTGCCAGCGCACAGAAAATACCTCAGGTTCAAGATAGAGAACAAACACTACCAGTTCAGAGTACTACCCTTTGGGATAGCATCTGCACCAAGGGTATTTACGAAAGTACTGGCAGTGGCAGCGGCCCACCTGCGCAGATTATCCATCCCGGTTTACCCGTACCTCGACGACTGGCTCATAACAGGGGATTCTTACGAAACATGCTTCTCCATTACCCAAAGGACCGTAGACCTTTTGTCCCAACTGGGCTTCTCCATCAACGAAAAGAAGTCCAGCTTAGACCCCAGCCAAATCAAACAATTCCTAGGGGCTCTAATTCGAACAAAGGACGGCCTCGTCTTCCCCTCCAACGAGAGGGTCCAAAACATGCTGTTTCAGATCCCCCATTATGTGGCAGGTCGAGAGGTTACGGTACGCAAAGCAATGCGTTTGCTAGGGATGATGGCGTCATGTATTTATTTGGTACCTCACGCGCGCCTGCGCATGCGCCCAATGCAAGAGTGGCTCTACAGCCAGTGGTGTCAGGCCAGCGGACAATGGGACGATCTAGTGGTGGTCTCGCAGGCCTTGGTTCTCTCGCTACGGTGGTGGACAAAGGAAAACCTGTTATTAGGGAAAACTTTTGCCACACCCGCAGTGGAAGCCACTCTAACCACAGACGCATCCCTTACAGGATGGGGGGCTCACCTATCCCATCAGACTGCTCACGGATCCAAACATATAAACCTGCTGGAACTATTAGCAGTGTTCAAAGCACTGAAAGCCTTTCAGGAACACTTACAAGGAAAGACAGTGATGGTCCTCACAGACAGCACCACAGCCATGTACTATCTCAACAAGCAAGGGGGCACTCACTCTCCAGGACTGTCCAAGCTGTCCCAGAATATATGGAAGTGGGCTCTCAAACACAACGTGTTCCTACTATCACAACATGTACCAGGGGAACTCAATCTGCTAGCAGACAAACTGAGCAGAGACTTCCCCCTACCCAAAGAGTACGAATGGCAATTGCAAGAAGACATCGTCTTAAACGTCTTCACGCAATGGGGTTTCCCGGAAATAGACCTGTTCGCAACCCTGGAGAACTCACAATGCCAAAGTTACGCCTCCAGGTACCCCCAGAACCAGTCCAAGGGGAATGGTCTGTTGATTCAATGGTCAGGGAAATTTGTTTACGCCTTTCCCCCGACTCCCCTCCTCAACAAGGTGGTGCACAAGATGCACCAAGAGCAGGTGACCATGATACTAGTGGCCCCAATGTGGGCCCGGCAGCCATGGTTCGCTCACTTGATGGAGATGTCCCTATCTCCCCCAATGAAACTTCCTTGCCCGTACAACATACTGTCACAAGACAAGGGCAGGACACTGCATCCATGCCCTCAGACCATGAACTTAGCAGCCTGGCTCCTGAGATCATAGAATTTGGACATTTACATCTCCCTCAGAGATGTATGGACATCCTCGGGGAAGCCAGAAAACCTAATACTCGCCACTGCTATTCTAGCAAGTGGAAAAGATTTGTCATCTGGTGTAGAAGTAAGAACATCAACCCGGTTGACTGCTCTGCCACTAACATTATTCTGTACTTGACCCATTTACTGGATTCAGGTCTAGTGTTTAATTCCATTAAAGTCCACCTAGCGGCACTTTCGGCATACACCACTTCCCAACTTAAAGTGTCGTGGTGGAAGATACCAGTTATAAAGGCCTTCATGGAAGGGGTAAAGAGAATACACCCCCCAATAGCTAGCCCAGCTCCCGGATGGGACTTAAACGTGGTACTTTCTAGACTCATGGGCACTCCTTTCGAACCCATGCACAAGGCAACTCTTAAATACCTCACTCTTAAGACTGCGTTCCTAATAGCTATCACCTCCATTAGGAGAGTAAGTGAACTACAGGCTCTTTCTGTATTAGACCCCTTCGTATCAGTTCACAAGGATAAGGTGGTTCTTCGCACACACCCAAGGTTTGCACCAAAATTCATCTCTAAATTTCATGTAAACCAATCTATAGAACTACCAACGTTATTTCAAAACCCTTCCAACTTGGGAGAAAAAAGTCTGCATACACTAGATGTACGCAGAGCTGTCATGTTCTACATGGAAAGAACCAGATCACTGAGAAAGACTAATCAGTTATTTGTCTCGGTGGCAGCAGGAAGAGAAGGAGATGCAGTCTCTAAGTCCACTATATCTAGATGGATTGTACAATGCATCACTCTCTGTTACACTCTTGCTAAGAGAGAACTACCCTTCAAGCCAAGAGCACATTCCACTCGAGGCACTGGGGCATCCATAGCATTCATTGCAAATGTTCCCCTTGAGTCCATCTGCAAAGCGGCTACTTGGAGTTCTGTGCACACCTTTACAAAACACTACTGTCTAGATGCACACTCAAGATCTGACTCCCAGGTGGGACAGGCAGTATTAAGACATCTTTTCTCTACTGTTCCTTCTCATAACCCACCGCCAACTCCGGGTACTGCTCGCTAGTCTATGCACAGCATGTGATTCTAAGCAGATTAACAAACATCAGAAGACAATGCATTACTTACCGTAAAAGCATTTCTGATGGTTGTATCTGCTTAGATTCACATGCGCCCACCCTTCCTCCCCGCTCGGATGGAAGGAACATAGACTTCCTTTTATATCTCTTTTCTGTACTCACTCACGTCTAGAAGGCTCCCTCAGGGCAGAAAAATACAAACAGAGGGACCTCGACGCCTGAGGGATTGTGGGTACAACGCACGTCACTATAGGGATAGTGTTACAGACACGCCTTGTCCACGTCCCCTTTTCGACTACGAAAAACAAAATGCAATACTCCGCAGTGACCACTGGATGTCGGACCTATGCACAGCATGTGAATCTAAGCAGATACAACCATCAGAAATGCTTTTACGGTAAGTAATGCATTGTCATCTGGTTTTCAGTAGATGCAAGACTTCAGTAGTACAAGTAGAGTGGAGTACTATGAGACAAAGGAGAATGTCCTCGTGGTAGAAGTGAAGTTGCTGAAGCAGATGTAGCAGCACTGTAAAGTCATCGTGACGGATATCTATTGTGAACCTTAATCTTTTAGAGAGACATTATAACTGTTGACCAAGAAGAACGGTGTTCCACTAAGATTTTCAGAGGCTGTATTTCCTTTGAATTGTGATTAAACTTCTTGATCATCTGGGAGTTGTGGAAAAGCATTGTGGCCAGGAATAACATTGATGCTGTTGTGTTAAAGTGGCAAGTCTTGTCACAAAGAGGAGAAGAGCTTTGTTGTTGTTGGAACAATAGTTAAAACTATACTTTGACATTGAAACCTCAAGAACTGAACTGAGACTGGTCTATCTACAGGCGCTTCCTTGTTTACTTCTACTGAATGGTGAAGTTGAAGTTTCTTGGAATCCTGGGGAAGGGAGTTCACCCAGGTTACCAAGAGGTTTTCAGGAACTGTGTAAGCAACTGTTGATGTTATTCAAAATGCCAAATATTTTATTTGTGTTTGTGTGAGGGCCAGACATCCTAGTTTAGAGTGTTTTCCCTTAGTTTTGGTGGGCAGGGAAATCCATGTTGGTGTAGGGAGTACAAGGTGTTAAGTGTTTAATTTTCTTTTAACAAAATGGCAAATGTTGAACATATTTATAAAAGTTTTCCACCTCGTATTGCTGACCCCTCAAACCCGCCAAATCTTTTGGTTTTGTTTCAGTATCGACACAGCCTTCAGCTGCACTCCACTGGGCTTTCGCTCATGGTTATGGGGAAACTGACACGTTCTTCGGGCTGTCAGTACTGAGAAACCTGGTTTCTCTTAGTCTTTCAACTCTGTTGCCTGTTTTGGTCAAGTTTTTACATTGCGCAAAGTGCATTACTGTACCTCGCAATGGGGTCCTTGTGTTTTCTGGCCCTAGTCATTCATTAAGGATTTTTTGGTGACTGGACAATGCGCCTAGGGGTGTACTGGTAGCAGCAAAAGCTTTTTATGTACCTTTGTATCTTTTTAGCAAGCCATACTGCGCTTACTGCATGCCTGTAGTTGGTGTATGTCATTGCCGTGCCACAAGGTCTTTTGTCTACTCCTTTGGAAATTTTGTCTGTTGGCCTTCCCTCTGGTGTTTGTGACTTGGGAATTCCTTATTTGGGCATGCAGTTGCCCATGAAATTTGCGGGCTACTGCAGGTCATGTGTGTGGGTAGGCAGTATGTGCCCAATTCACGCTACTGGTGCCAGGATGTCTGGTGTGCACGAGGGCATGAGCGCTGCAGTGGTCCCTGATTGGACCACTGCTGACGTGCATGAGTGGGGTAGATCTCCTCATTAGCCGGCTGGGTGCAAGCACTCACCGGACTTGTGGATATGAGGCGGTGTCCTGAATGCAGACCTGCAACGGTTCTGAATCGTCATGTAAACTGAACCAAGTATCCAGAAGTGCAGAGCAGACCCAAGAACTATCTGGGACCGCACAGAAGAGGTTTGGTACTCTAAACTAGTTGTTGCCCGGTTGAGACCTGCTTTGCACGCTATCCCTGAAGGCCTGCAAAGGTTCTTCCACCCCTTGTAATGGTGCGACCAATCACTCTCGACGCCTCCTGATTGCCCTGCAAAAGAACTTGTTCAGAAGTGTTCCTGGGCCCTCCAGTGAACTGTCCAGCTCAAACCTGGGCACCCGTGCAGGAGCGTTGTCACGTCGAGTTTTGCATTGAAACTTTTGGGAATTCTAACTTTCACTTAATGTCGTCCCAGCTGCTTTCTGCTGCAAGAGAGAATCGCGCGTCAGATCGCAAGAGTTGGGTGTGACTGCGACAGTGACAGTCACTGTAGGTGGTTTTCCTGTGTTCCCTCTTGTGCCTGGAGACCAGCTGCATCATGTTTTTCTTTACTCAACCGAGACTGGTGCAAATCGGACCTGCATCTGTGCACTTTGAAGCCGAATCGCAGGCGGGAAATCGTACCCTGGCAACACCCTCCAGGCCCTGTTAAATTTGGACCCAAACCGACCGATGAGCGGTGGGTACTGAAACCACTTACCAATGGCCCCTTGCTCATCCATTGTATTTTACGCAGGGATCCCTTGTGGTTCTCTAATTGGCTTGCGTAGCCTCTGCGTCTCAAAGACCTCCGAAAGTTGGGAATAGCTTTGTAAATAGCAGCAGATCCTCCCCTGACTCTTGGATCATGTTTTCACCCTTCAGAATCTTTTCTCTAAATTCGCCTGCGCCTTAGAAATTGTACTTTTTGACTTTACGCAAGACCGAGCGCTTTTATGTTCACATCGAACATTGAGCACAAGGCTCCATTCATCGTAGGGCTATAAAGTTTACCTCCCTTACTCTTACATACCCGTCCGCTTTCCTCCATACTCTATTGGCATCCCTCTCTAGGGATGCGAGATGTAACCGTTTTCACCAGAAAAAAATCTTCTTCCCCTACGAATTCAGAGGCGCACGAAGGTGCAGCCCGGGGAGCACGCACTCCCCTGACTCCGCTAACCGGTGCCACTCCCCAGTCCTCTTTTCCACATCGACGGGAACGGACTGCTTTCACCAGCGCTCCTGGGTTTGGCTTCGGACTTCTAATTCCACGCGCTCTTCCCCAGATACTGTCTTTTTTGTCTTCTATGTTTAATTAGGTACTCGGTCCTCTGGCGCCACGCTCCTCTCCGGCGTATGTCAACGTCCTTGGGCTTCAGCAGGTGTCCAGCCCAGAGGACTTGAATAACTTCGTCAGACACAAGTAATGGCCCAAAGTAGGGCCTCTTTTTTTCATCAGCACCCCCCAAGGGCGACTCCATTCTGAGGAAACTTCAGAGCAGAAGGGACCATCCAGGTTCTGACACCAGCACAGGCACCGAGGCTCTGTCAGCTACCGGCCGCCAGGCCGAGGGATCGCTGGATCCTACCGGTGAGGACGCTGAGGGACAGCAAGGTTCTTTTACCGGGTCTCGACCGAGGGGCTACGCCTTATCACCGGAAAAATGTCTGAGGGGGCTGTACGCAGCACTACCAGTGACACAGCCAAGGGCAGGACTCCTACCAGGCCCCGGCCTGAGGTGCAGGATAGGCCTCATACTCCATCGCCAAGAGTCCTGGAGGAGGCTAGGCCTGAAGTGGCAAAAAAGACGCCAAGGCAAGTATAAGATTTTAGGGGCGTATGTCAAGAAAGTGTATTCCAACGCTTAACTGTAACTTCGTCAGTCTAACGCGGATGCCATGCTCGCAGCCGTTAACGAGAGGCTTTGGCGGGAAATGGCCGACTTCCTTCTGGTACTTCCGGTGCACAGTCAGGCACGTTTCAAGGCGGGGCTGGCCGAAGCATAGATGGTGGCTCAAGACATCATGGAGTCCACAGTGGCGCATATAGGCACCATAGGCCTTGCCATCTGCATCACCATGGGCATGAGAAGGGCTGCCTGGCTACGGGCTACCAAATTCAACCCTGACGTCCAGGAGCGCATATTGGACTTTCATGGCGGCATGTCTTCTGGCAGTGCCTTACACAAGGCTAAAAATTAGGAGATTACAGCTGCACTTTGCAGAATCATGGAGTCAGGAGCGGGGTTCCCAAGCGGAACTTGTCGGCATTCCTCCTTTTCTCCACCAGGACCTTGTCTGTTGGAGCATGGACTACAACTTGAGGATAGGCAGGCCCTTGCGTCAACCAGCCCCGCAGATTACCATCACCACGGACTCATCCTTGGAGGGCTGGGGAGCTACTCTGGACAACCACAGCATCCACAGAGTTTGGTCTCTTCAGGAGCAGGAGGCTCATCTCAACTGGCTAGAGCTGAAGGCCATCTGGCTGGCTCTCAAGGCCTTCCTGCCCCTCATCAGTGGCAAGACGGTCTTTATACAGACAACTCCACCAACCCTCCCCCCCTCCCCCCCCCCCCCCCACCGATTTCCCCCTATGCACCATGGCGGTCAGCAGCTTGGAATGGGCTCTGGAGAACAACATACACAACAGCAATCCACCTCTGGGGGGGAGCCGAACCTGGAGGCAGAAAGGCTCAGCAGGCTAAACGATCAGGTCCTGCAGGAGATCTTCAACAGATGTGTCAGCCTCACGTGGACCTCTTCGCCACCTGGTACAACAGAAAGTGCTTGCAGTTCACATCCTGGCAGGGACAAGGTCTAGGCTCTCTGGGCGATGCTTTAACAGATACAGTGGAACAGCATGAACGCCTATGCCGTCCCTTCCACTGCCCTGGTACACAGGGTGATCTGCAAGATAAGGGAGTCCTGCCACCTCAGTATCATTCTGATAGTTCCATGGTGGCCCGCGAGGCCATGGTTTTCGGAGCTACTCAGCCTATCGGATCTGCCTACAATTCACCTCCCACTGGGCCCAGCTCATCTACTATTGCAGCAGGGGAGCACGGTCATCCACCCTGCCCCGCAGAAGTTAGCCCTCGCAGCGTGGTTCCTGAACAGGTCACATTGAAGCATCAGCGCCTCTCACGGGCTAACCTTGAAATCATTCAGGGTGCAAGGAGGGATGCTACCAGGAGCCAGTACAAAAACAAGTGGACTAGGTTTTGCCACTGGGCTGAGTCTAAGGAGGTTGATCCTCTTACCTGCACATTGGACGATGTGCTCTCTTTTTCGGCACACCTCACATACTCAGGTGTGCAAATAGACACATGCCGAACCTATTTGGCGGGCATTGGAGCCTACCGGAACGTGGAGGAGTACTTTTTCTCATCCGCCAATCCGGTGGTTAAAAGACATCGGACGGGCCTCACCAGGATCTACCCGCCCAAACCCTTTGAGCCAATGGTGTCCATGGACATCAGGCTGGTCACCATTAAGACAGACCTTTTAGTGGGTCTTACGTCTGTGAAATCCAGGCTCTGTTGGCTTCTGAGCCATACACTACCTTTCATAGGGACAAGGTGGTCCTCCGAACGCATCCTGCGTTCTTTCCTTAAATAGTCTATTTGTTCCACCTAAATGAGAAGATAGTACTACCGACTTTCTTCGGCAGACCCCAAGGACGATGCTCAGAGGGTTCTGCACTGTCTAGATGTTAGGCGAACACTAAAGTTCTATCTGGACATAACCAAAAGCTTCCGCAAATCTGAGTCTCTATTTGTCACCTTCAGTGGGTGAAGGCTAGGATATTAGGCTTCCAAGGCCTCCATATCAAGGTGGATGGTTTTGGCCATTAAGGAGGCCTATGAGGGGCAGCACAAACTACTTCTGGCAAATATGCATGCCCACGCTGTCAAGCCAAGGCCACAGTGGTCGTGTTCCAGAGACATGTCCCATGGCAGAACATCAGCAGGGCGGCCACCTGGTTTTTTGCAAGCACTACTGTTTGGATCCGGCTCCAGGTCAGATGCGGCATTCGGGCAGGCAGTATTAAGGAACTTTTCTTAAGGAGGGTCACCTCTCCACCCTGGGGCTACATTCAGTTGTAATCGCCCATACAGTATGGTGGAAAGGGGACAGGACGGAAGAGTAATTATAAGTTACTCACTGTAGTGACTAACATACTCTTAGTCAATAGTCCCCTTTCCTCCATACGCCCCCCCCCAATAAAACTGTTGTCATTATGCAATGGTAATTTGTTGACGTGTCAATGGGGACTGAGGAGTGGCGCCAATGGGCAGAGTCAGGGGAGCACATGCTCAGGGGGCTGCACCCCCTGCGCGCTTTTGAATTTGGAGGGGAAGATGATTTTTTTCTGGTAAAAAAGGGTTCTGTCTCCAGGCCCTAGCGATAGACGGCCATACAGTATGGAGGAAAGGGCACTAATGGACTAAGAGTATGTTAGTCACTACGGTGAGTAACTTATTTTTCCCTTATAGGTTTTGCGCGATTCCGCACTTTACCGCATTGACCAAAGTGACTATATATTTTACAAAGTGTGCTGTTTGAGTGGTGTTTTTACTGTGCATTTCATTATTCACTTGTGTTTATTCTTGTGCCTAATAAATTGTATTCTGATGCTTGTTAATCTGCTTAGAATCACATGCTGTGCATATAGTCCGATATCTAGTGGTAACCGCAGAGTATTGCATCTTGTCTTTCGAGGATCGAAAGGGGACGTCGACATGGGCGTGCCTGTAACACTATCCCTAACGTGACGTGTAGTGTACCCAAAAACCCTCACGCGTCGAGGTCCTTCAGATTGTTTTTTCTCGCCCAGTCGCCTTATGTGGAGCTCTTACTTATTGCAAACTCGTTATACTTCCCGATCTCCGGTTGTTTATATATTATTCGTCCCCTCTTCAACGATTACTTCCTAACCACCGCCAAAGACAGCAAAAGAACAGACTTTTGACGGCCTGTACAGTAGGGAGTGTGGCGTCTGGTGGTTTCTGTTCTTTTCAAGTATTTCTTTCCTTCTCCCCTCTCTTTGCCCTTTTGGTTTTGCCATCGTTTTCACACACCTGAGCTATGGACGGGACACCATTAAAATGTTGCCCTTCCTTTAAGGGAAAATACCCCTGGAACGACGAGCACCAGTGTGCAATAAGTGTCTTCCCCCTCAATCACGACGAGGCGTCCTGTCGGTACTGCCAGCTCCTGCGTCCTAAGACGATCAAGGAGCGTCAAGTGAAGTGGTGGGAGCCTACACCATGTTGCAGGCCGAGGGTAGCGCCCCGCCGCCACAGCCGCCGAAAGTGATAGGGATCTATGCGACGGCCATGGCTCTGATCCGGCTGCCATTGAACTCAAATCGGATCGCTTGCGTTCCACGACATCCGTCCCGGCCCCACCATGCACGACGATAGTCCTGCTATGGGGAATGTACACCCTGGCGACGGGGACTCACACGATGCCCATAGAAACAAACACACCACCCCTGGTACTGCCTCAGCGGATCAGTCAAAGCGGCCAAGGAGCCAACGGGTTCATCGAGTTCCTCGACAGTGTTGGGGAGAATTCTCTTCTAAGGCTAATTTCCCTTACCTATAGAGTCCCCGAGCAGCTTTGCTGGATTTGAAGGGTTTATTTTTTCTCCTGCTAAGAGTGAGACCCTTTTTTCCCACTCTTAGACAGATTGCTAGTGTGTTTTAGGCCATCTTGTGTGCTTATGGTCCATGGGGTTTTTCTCACCCTCAAAGGAATAATCTTTTTAACATGTGTGGTACACAGCACCCTCCGTGCCGTACCACAGGGGTGTCGTAGCGACCCCCAAACATAGACTCCATACCCTGGGACGGACTACTGTCTCCCAGGGCATGTGAAGTCCCAATTGACTTTACTAGTCAATAATTATGAACTAAACCAGTACACCCCATCTTAATATGAAAGTACTGGGAAGGTTTAATAGTTTTCCCTAGTGTTAATTTTCGAGGGGGCGCCGTACAGTCCCGCTCTCAAGTTTCTGGCTGGTGGCAGTGGTTACTACCGTAAATATTCCACCGCGAATATTTCCTCATGGGATTTTCCAATTGTTCGAGGCTACCACTTTCACTGACCGCCTCTAACATACCGCTGGTTTATTTTAATATCAACTTTACTCCGGTAGGTTTTTATTGCCAGAACTTTAATAAGATTTCTTTCTCGTCTCTTGCTCTATAATCTTAACCCAGGTCGGGGATCCTTTGTTCGTCCTTTTGGCGGGCTTCTGCACAGAAGCCCTCCTCTCGGCGTCACGGAGTCTGGGGTAGACAGGATGTGTGGGAGGGGAATAGGCACCCTGGACAGGGTTGCCCACGCAACCCAAGTCGCACTCTGCCCTGATAGGCTGGGGGTGGGTTCTCCCGCCAGGAGAGCCACCCCACTGTGTGAGTGACAGCTAGGATGTATGAATGGGGGTCTTGCTGCATAAAAACAGGGTCCTGAGGACTGGAGGACAAGACGTCGTCACTGGAACTAAGAAACCGAAGAGGAGAGAAGCTGAAGACCTCTGCAACGACTGAACCACCGGTGAAGCCCTGCTGCAGATCCTCGCCACTTTTCTCCAACGACTTGAGAAGATCTTCCTCTGCAAGAGTCTTCTTCCCTTGAGCTGTTGGAGTCAACCAGTTCGCCAATCGCCTTCCAGGACCTGCCTTGGTCGAATCGCCAGTGCCCTGCCCTCGGAGAACGGATAGCCAGGCACCCGTCCACCAGGACCTCGATTTTAAAGGAGCCTACCTTTTATTTGTTTTGGCAGCACCGCGGCTGGTTTCATCCCTGGGCAGTGCAGTAACTCGAACCTTCCTCCATGACAAGAGCCTCTCTTCCTCTGCTGGATCTCCCAAACCGCAGGAACTGCCGCCACCGCAGGAGCCTCTTCCACTTTTAAGGTACATTGTTCCACCAGGCCTCCCGTTTCGTTGGGTATCGCTAAAGGTGTTTTAAATCCTTTACTTACCTATTGGGTTGGCCGCCCATATCATCTAACATTGTCTTTCACCTTCTGCCACTGCCTTTTTCGAATCGTTAAACAAATACTTGACTGCAGCTACTAGAACATTTTGACCCTGGGCACATTGCCTTGTACTATTGACACTGGCACAGGCCTATCGACTCTGGCTAAATCTGTTACAACTGCCTTTTCTAGATTGCTTCTCACCTAGAAATGTGTTGTTGCACCCAACTCTTATAACCAGTTTTTCCTTCCCTCTCTTTAAACCTGTGTAGTGCCATTTTGCTTGCTTTTCACCTCAGTATTGCATATGCTAAAGTTATGCCTTGCCTAACTTGTTCACAATCTACTTGGGAAGTGTTGCTGGTGTGTTAAGGAGTCTAAACCTGTATAACTTGTCCTTTCCCTCCCTTTTGAGAAATTGTTAGAGTGCCATTTCTGCTTGGTTTTCACTGTGCTGTTTTGCTCAGTTTTCACTCTTGCTCAAACTTGTCTACAATTTAAAAAGGGAGTTGTGTATACTTTTCTTGACTGATTTAACTTGCTTTAAGAATAGTGATTTCTGTGTGAAATAAATATATATATTCTTTTTGATACAAAGCTTTGGTCAGAGTGTCCTTGTTACATAGTATTGTAGTCCTAATGTGTAAACCCTGAATACTGCTCATCTCCCTCTTGAGATCGGTCTGACTGCTTAGCCACAGCTACCAACTGAATCTTTGTGGTACAGACTGATACCAAAGGGGATTTGTTGCTCATACCTGTAGACTTAATCTTCTGTAGTGCTCCCTAAGGGAACTGCACAGGATTCTGCCTAACAGACTGCACCCGCAGATTTGCGTGATCGGCAGCCCTCCGCGCAACCGGTCAGCGGCATGCGTCTGGGCATTCTAAGACTACAGCACCAAAACTCACAAGGCCGTCGAGATGCCTCCTAAGAGCGCGCTGACGCATAAAGCTCCGGTTGCGTTGAGGTCTGCAGCACAACCGCCTTAACAGCCTAAACCCCTCCCGGTGATGCCGAACATCAGCGAGAGTCTTGCTAAGATCGTTTCGGTGAACAGTAAACAAAGGGACAGGTCTAAAGATACCGCGAAAGACATGTCTACACCCCCAGAGGAGAGGGAGGGTTATTCTGAAAGTCCCCAGTCCTTATCCAAGACCCTCCTTAACAAATCTCGGCGTCCTAGGCTAGAAAATCACCAGGAGGAGCCCTTTCCCCTTCTGGACCCATCGGGTTCATCTCCATGGACCAGGGAAAAATGTGAAGAGTGTATGGACAGGCTGGCTAAATTTGTGGACTTTTCTGAGAGATTCACTCCTAAAAGTCCTAGTGAAAACAACCTTTATCTTGCAGAGGCCAAATTCCAGAAAACATCTTGCCCACTTCATGAGGAGGTCTTTGACCTTACAGATCAAGAAAAGCCTCTTGACCCTTATTTACAGGAGGATGATCCTTTTGAGGATCCCACTGATCAGATCCAGGTTTGGGGTTAGGGTGACCAGCAGGTGGATAACCCGCCTTGGCTGTCCCCTACCCATACCCCGTACCCTGATACCATATGTATGGACCCCACCTCTGCGTCAGGCATCACCTGTAGATGACCAGATGGCGTTTAACGCCATTCTGAAAAAGGCAGCCTAACACTTCCAGATAGCCACGCAAGAGTTGGTGCAAGATTCAGATTTTGTGGAGTATGTTTTAAAGGAGAAACCTCCCACCAGCCAGGCTATCCTTTTACTTCCATCAAAAGGCGCATCGCCCCTTCCTAATTAACTCCTTCACAAACCAGGGCTGTAAACCCATGGATGGAAAAACTTTTTCGCCCCTCCCCTTCTGACCCCCTATATATTAGGGGTCATGCCACCCCAGATTCTCTTGTGGTCACGACGACAAAGAAAAGGGCAGGGGTCCACAGGCGAGGCACAGCCGGACAAAGAATGTAAACAATGGTATGGTCTTGGGAAGAGAATCACTACTGCGGCAGCATATTCCACCCAGATAGCCAACAGCACCACGCTGTTGAACAGCTATTCTGATGTCCAATGGAACCTGCTGCAAGAGGACCCACAGGAGGTCCCTGAACCAGTGTGTACTCGCCTGCTTACAATTTTGTCAGATGGTAAGCGAGTAAACCACAACATCCTCAAGAACAGCTTTGATGCTGCTGAGACAGCAGGGAGGACCTTAGCCCAGGGTACCCTTTTGAAAAGCCACACCTGGTTCGACAACTCGGGGTTCAAACCAAAGACACAAGCGTTGTTAATCAACAAACCGATTGAAGACTCTAACCTGTTCGGCAAGGCTGTTGATGAGGCACTGGAAACAGCCAAGAAGGAACACGAGACTATGAAATCTTTGAATCAAATCACACAAAGACCCTTTCAACAGAGAGTGGAAGTTCTCGCTGCTCCTTTCGTGGACAGTCCTATTCACGTTCCCCACACAGCCAATGTGTGTCAGGTAGCAATTGGTCCTAAGGACAGGGGTCTGCCTCCTCAAACCAATATCCACCCAGAGGACAAGGCCGGTGGAAAGGAAGGGGTTGCAATTCCAACCCAAGAGGCTCCCCGGCCTCCAGTCAGACATGAGACTCCAATCCGGGTCCCCTCCCATGCCTCCCTGGTCGGGGGACGTGTAACATCATTCCTGCATGCATGGGAGGGGATTACTTCAGACCAGAGGGTGCTCAAGACCGTCACCCGTGGTTATTGCATAGAGTTCAGCCGGCCACCTCCAGTCCAGGCACCTAACACCAGAAGACCTGAAGATCCTGCTGCAAGAGGTCGAGATCCTGCAGGAAAAGGGCACAATCGAAGTCGTCCCCATTCTATAGGTAAACCAGTGTATTATTTCAGTGTACTACCTTGTACCCAAAAGATCTCCCCATGCGCCCTGTACTAGATTTGCTCTCAGCGAATAAATTTGTCAAACCACAAAAGTTTAGAATGGTAACGCTGCAAGAGGTAATTCCTCTACTGACGCAGGGCGATTACATGGCAACATTGGACATGAAAGATGCATACTTTCATATTTCAATGTTGCTGGCACACAGGAAATACCTAAGGTTCATGATAGAGGACAAACACTATCAGTTCAAGGTCCTTCCCTTCGACATTGCCTCAGCCCCAAGGGTTATTTACAAAGGTACTGGCAGTTGCAACAGCACACCTGCGCAGGCAATCCATCCCAGTTTATCCTGACCTCGGCGACTGGCGCATAACCGGAGACTCCTACGGAACATGCCTGTCGAGCACTCAAAAGATGATAGACCTCTTATTCAGTCTGGGACTCTCCATAAACGGGAAGAAATACAGCCTAGACCCCAGCCAAGCCGAGCAGTCTCTGGGGGCTCTAATTGGGACAGACGATAGCCTCGTCTTCCCCTCCAACGAGAGGGTTCAAAACATGCTGTTTCAGATCCCTCCGTATGTAGCCAGTCGAGGGGTGACGGTACGCAAGGCCATGCGACTGTTAGGGATGATGGCATTCTGCATTTACTTGGTTCCTCACGCACGTTTGCACATGCACCCCATGCAAGAGTGGCTCAACAGCCAGTGGTGTTAGGCCAGCAGACAATGGGACGATCTAGTGGTTGTCTCGGCAGCCCTCGTTCTCTCTCTGCAGTGGTGGTCGAGGGAAAACTTCTTGAATCGGAAAACCTTCACCACCCCCGCAGTAGAAGCCACTCTCACAATGGACGCATCTCTCACGGGGTGGGGGGCTCACCTCTTTCAACAGACCGCACACAGCGTTTGGTCCCCAGCAGTAGCATTCAACCACATAAACCTGTTGGAGCTGTTAGCGGTATTCAAAGCACTGAATGTCTTTCAGACACAGTTGCAGGGAAAGACAGTACTGATCCTCACAGACCGCACCACAGCCATGTACTACCTGAACAAGCGGGGGGTGGGGGGACTCACTCTCCAGGGCTGTCCAAACTGTCACAGAACATTTGGAAATGAGCTCTCAAACACAAATGTTTCTATTGTCTCAAAACGTTCCAAGGGAACTCAATCTTCAGGCAGATGTGGTCAGCAGAGAATTCCCGTTGCCCTTAGAGTACGCATGGCGACTACACAAAGACATCGTCTCCAACCTTTTCGCAGAATGTTGCTTCCCAGAATATAAGGAGACATGCATTCATGTATCATTGGATTAGAACTAATACAATGATGCATGATTGCATGTCTCCTTATATTTTTCCTAATTGACAAAAATTAAAATGTTGATGATTATGTGGCTTTGATAAATAACCTTATACTGTTTCTTTGTTTAAAACCGCTCACGCAATTTCATGTGTTAATCTATGTTCCTAAAACCAACAACTGGATGGAATCTTCCACAAAATGAACGGGAAATAAATAAATATAGATGATTTTTAATACAACTCACTTCATGCACTGAATCACGAATCACACTGCACATGTCACAAATAATGGTGTACTCTCCAAAAATGACAAACAAAAATGTTAACTATGGTAGCCTTGATAAAGAGCTGTTTTAGGGTCGAAACACGTGTCGGCACCATCTCCTAATGAAGAGAAACCTCAATAAATCACCAGTGAAACACAAAAGAGTATTGTGTCGACCATATTTATTACGTTCAACAGACTAAATGGAGTAAACGCATCTGATCAAACGCACCATCGCCAATTGAGTAGAAACACCAATCAAATCAAACAGAATTGCACTTTGGGCACCAAGAGCGCGGGCCCTATGGTTTCTACCGACTGGCTGCAAGTGCAGGAAGACCAGAGGGAATACTTCTGAGTAAGGCGCGGCCACCACCAGCTCGTAGTGCTCTTCTCTCTCTTTGAACTGCTCCTTTAATAAGTGTAAAAGACTTGTCATGTGGTGTTAAAAATCTAACGTTAAACCTATTGATTGCTCACATCACATATTCTTTTGTGCCTCCTTCATTTACAGGACTCCAATCCAGTATTCATCAAAGGTGCAATCGGCAGCCCCGTCTGATTACACAACTTGACAAAATAAACTCACCTGGTGGAGAATTCTAGTCATCAGAATTCATGGAAGGAGTTGAACGGTTACATCCACCTGTGGCTAACCCGGCACTGGGTTGGGATCTTATGTTGTGCTAAGCAAACTCATGGGTTCACCTTTTGAACCAATTCATAAAGCTTGTTTGAATGCCCTCACTTACAATGTAGCTTTCCTTGTGGCCATTACTTCAATTTGCAGAATTAGTGAGCTTCAAGCTTTCAGTGTGGGAGCCATTCGTCACAATTCAGAAGAACAAGGTTGTTTTAACAAATCACCAACATTTCTCTCCAAAATACGTATCAAAGTTTCATGTTCAACAGTCATTTGAGCTACCAGCATTCTTCCAAAATACACAAAATACAGGAGAATGGGCATTACATACATTGGATGTGCGTGGAGCAGTCAAGGGGGGCGGGAGGATAGCTCGGGTGCAACATGCTCGCCTTGTAAGCAAGACAACCACGGAGCACCACAGGTTCGATCCCCGGGTCCGCCGTTATTAGAAACCTCTGGGTATTAAGCGCGTTATAAATAACCTATCATGTACTACCTTGACAAGACAAAACAACTGAGAAAAACTGATCAGTTATTTGTGTATTTGGCTACCAGAAACAAGGGTGACACTGTCTCTAAGGCCAGATTGTTTGTAAGGTGCATTTAACACCCTATCATGCCTAACAGCCTTTCAAGTAGAATACCTCTGTTTACTCCTAGGGCTCATTCCACACGTAGTACAGGAGCTAAGTTCGTCTTCATTGCTAATGTGCCACTTTAAGCTATTTGTAAATCCACAACATGGAACTCCATTTATACATCTACACAGCACTATTGTGTTGACACTCTGGCAAGAAATGATTCTCAAGTGGGGCAGGCAATGTTAAAACCTCAGAAAACCAACATTACCTACTAGTAACTGTCTTTCAAATAGATTGTGTCCTCCCACATATGCCTCATCTTTGATACTCAAGCCTGCTTGCTTTGGAAAATACATTTCATAGTCTGGAGCCGTGCAGTGTTGAGTAATTGCCCTCAACGGCCTCCGACCTGTCTTCACTCGTGATGTTGATGCTGGTATAAGTAGCATGCGCTGTGACTATTGCATCAGTTCTTTTTTTTCCCCTCATCCTACGTACTATGGAGTGATATCGCCTCAGCAGATTTTCTACTGCTTACTTCATCTCTTTGTCAAGATTTCATCTTTTTGACAATTTCCTCGACACCCAAGACTGGCTTTAATCGGTGTGCTGATTGTGGGGCATACATTTCCATAACGGACACACACCAAGTCTGTTTGTGGCCCATGGGGTTAGACTACAGATTCGATGACTGCGGGTCTTGTCAATCTATGACGGTCAAGGCCTTGCGTGAAAACAAGGTGAAACTCAAAGCAGGTAGGCACTCTCCTAAATCCCCCTCCATTACCCCATCAGAAAGAAAATCCTCTGATTCCAGGGACGTGTCCCCGAGAGAAAGTGCTCTTGACACAAGAAGCACTCCATGTGGAGGTCCTGACTCTCGTCCTGCCACAAGAAGAGCAAGACGCGATGCCACAGATCGTCATCTTCCTCCTCTCATGACAGGAAGTTCTCCTTTCCAAGTAAGCCGTCAACTCCTGCAGAATGGGAACATGTCCACTTAAAAATGTTATATTTTTCAGAGCGCAGCTCCTCCCAGTGCCCCTCTGAAGGAGTTGAAGAAATCTGATGCATCTCCTTCTCGCGCGCCTAAAATCCCGGGAAGAGTGGTTCCTCGACATAAGTCACAGGAGTCCTTCTCGACGCATAGAGCCAAGTAACCAAACTCCTCTTCGGAGGCTAAGGACTCTGGTTCCTCAATTCCAGTCTTGAGAGATTCACCATCTAAACCATTGAGGCATTCACCTAAACCGTCAAGGCATTCACCGAATCAGCCCAAAGTGCAGCAGACTTCGATACTTCGTTTTCGATCGGCGCTTGGCACCATCGACGCCTTTGGCAACTTCAAGGTCTTTGAAGCCTCCGGTCGAGCCTTAGAAGATGTTTAAACCCTTGCCAAAACCGGATTCCTTCAAATCTGTGCGTTCAATCTTCCAGGAAGAAGAGGAGGTTCCCTTGGGTACGAATATGGAACTCCCAATCTTCTAAGGAGCTAATTTCAGACCAGTCCAAGATTAAACATATTGCTGATACCCTGAAAAAAGCCAGCAGTTTTGAAACCTCTCCTGAGACTTTGGGAATCCTGAGGAGTCTGGCTGCTCTGACCCATTGTATAGGTTAGTAAATGAGTAATGTGTCAAAGTATCTTGGTTGGGCTAAGCCTGCTGCCCTAGTAGAGAGAGATGACCTTACAAACATACGGGACAGTGGACCAATGAGAGAAGCAGTTCTCCCCTTCCACACCACATTGAAAGTCAGGGTCATGGAAAATTGGCTTTATCCAGATTCCATTCCGCCAGTGAACAAGATACTAACAAAAAAGTATAGACCTGCCTCCTGTGAAGGCATCATGAAGCAAGACGTATATAACCAATTCAAAATTCAGAATATTTTTATTAACACAAATGTCAGGATAGATGGACTAACTTTCCCTAAGCTAAGGTGGGATTTCCCTACCTGAATGAAACTAAGGAAAGTCTGAGTCGGAGAGTTCAACTTAAGTCTGTGTGTGTCCAAAACCTTTCCTTGCCCTAATGCAAAACTATGTGTAGGGATGTCAGCAATAAAAGAAATGGTGATTGAAATAAAGCTCTGCGCTTCTTCCAGCTCCTAGCTTACCTTTCAGCTCCCCTTGCCCCCAAGTTCAAGGAAGTTCCACATATCCTCTGGGTTCCTTTCCCCAAGACATTTCCACAGAAAAGGGTCTTGAGGTTCCCGTCCTCAAGACAGCACTAAACTTCAGTAAGTCTCAGGTTTCCCTGTCCCAAGACTTCCGTTTGCCAACTTATACTCCGTCGCAGTTTCTCAATATTCACAAATCCGGATCAACTTGGTACTCCTTCTGGATTGGATTAACACTTCGATAAGATTACTCCTCATTGGTTCATTTCAACAATATCCTTGGCTTTCACAGTTGAGGATTCCCTGGTCTAAGTGCAGTTGTCAGACCACACGGTCTACCCATTACATATCGCACAACCGGGAACCTAGGATCTTTAGCCCACACATGTTCTTTTCTACTGTAGCTACCACTGTGTGAATGTTTACTCTCACTTGGCCTCTCCTCGTCAGCCTCTTGGCTTTACCACAATGTCACATATCCTTTGCCAGTCTTTAGCCTTGTCTCACTGTATTCATGCATAAAGTTCACTGAGCTGTGGTTATATTTATTTCCCCACCTTTGTCATGCTCTTTAGGCTTTTTCACAGTTGCTCTCATCTCATATGTTGCTTTCAAATAGGCAATTTCACATGCATCTGTCATCAGGTCGTAGCTCTGCCCATAAAGAGTTCATTTAGTTCAGTATTTAATATTAGTGATCGTTAACTTTTGCCGCTTCACTTTTCTCCCAACCCGTGGTTTCGGGTTGTTTCGTTGTGCGCATATTATTCTGTTCATTCGGCTCGCTTCCACGCGGCAGCGCCCAGGTTTCGAGTGACTTTCCCCTTCACTCACCGGTCCCTGGCGTTCCTTCTGGGTAGCTTCTCTGTGCCTTTTCTGCTCTGCCTGCTTGTTTTCACTTCAACCATGAGCCCCGCTCACACTTGGGATGGTCCTCTGTTCCCACCGGCAGCTCTGCTTCTCTTCCACGGATGCTGGTGGCTACCTTGTTTCCTTTTCTTTGCCCGCAACTCCGGCAGCGTTTTTCCAACTACAGAGGTTCCCACACCTGTGGATTTATTTATGGCCTGCCTTGTCCTGGGGCATCACAGTTCCTTGGGTTCATCTGCAAGCATCATGGCTCTCGTGCAGGACCCACCACGGCTGCCTCCTCGCAAACGGGATCCCCTGCTGGTCTCTTTGCTGCTGGTCTCCTCCCATTTTATACACCTGCAACCAAGGTTGTCGGTGTGAGTTGCCAATCGGAATTGCTTGCAATTAGATTAAAACTTGTGACATGCCTGACCTTTACAATACTCTGCAGGCCCCTGTCTTGTCTCAAGAGTGGTGTCATGACTTGCTAGTGCTCACTGCTCCTAGTCGCCTTTTTCTCATCCCAGTACTGTAGTAGGTTGATTGAGAGACAATGAGGGGAGATGTTTTACAGTAGCCTATAAAGGCAGGGGGAGGGTGAGGTTGGTTCTCATAGGGCAAAGGGGGGTACCATGTATCGCCTGTGGATACCCTCTTCCAAATCCCCAAGCACCCTCCACCCAGGTGATCCTCCCTCGCTTCTCCACCTCCAGGGTCCGGATCCAAAAGCAATAGCCTTTACCATGCCACCTGAAAAGAGGATCCAGGGGCAGTAGGCGTGACAATACCCTCCGGTTTCTGACACTCCATAGATCCATCTTTTCTAGCTAGGAACCCAACGCCATGAAGTCTAGTGGTTCAGGCGGCTGCATTTTTATCTAAGTCTTTGGCATACCCTGCTGCTCTAGCAGGCAAAGATGATAGAAAAATAGATGCTCTAAGAAAGAGAATGTTCAATGCGGGCAGCATGACCCTTAAATCGGCCAATGCCACTAGTGTCCTGGCCAAATACACATATACTTTATGGGGAGTTGCAGCTTTGGCAGCAGAACACATCCCGGAATGTGAGGAGAGAGGATTCCTAAACCTAAACCGGGATGATAGAGAGGCCATGAGGCAGTCATTGCAATACAGCCTTGACACAGTGGACTCAGTGAGCCAGGGTATGGCAGCCAGCACAGTGTTAAAACGCTTTCCATGGCCCAGAAAATCAGGCTTTATGCTGGATGTCCATGCACGTTTGTTGGACATGCCCATTGATGCGCAGTTGTTTTGTAGAGAAAGCTGATAATAGTTAGTTTGTAAAAGCTGCAAGCTTCTAGGGCAGCAGCAAAAGCTCTGGGGGTGTCAATAAGACAACCTTCCCATTTCCAGTCTTCTCCACAGGGATGGAGAGGATGCCTTTTTCAGTTCTATTCTTTGATCTCAAGGAGGAGAGGACAATATTCTCTGTCAGAGCAGGATACCACGTGGGTTGAGAGTTTGATGGGGTAGGACTCCCCGCGCAGCTTCTTCCTATTTACCCTCAGCTTCGGCTGGGTCAGCAAAACCTCCGACTCCCTCAGCCACATGACTGTGGCAGGAGGCAGGCTGTCATTGCATCTACAGAATTGGTGGGGCATGACCTTGGATGCATCGGTGCTACAAATGGTGGCTTACGGTTACTGCTTCCCATTCATAACAAAACCCCTCGGATTGTCCCACCAAAAGGCTGATCTATGGTACATCCAGATCTGTTCCTCCAACAGGAAATTCTCACCCTGTTGGAGAAAGGTTCACTAGAATTGGTACCGGCAGCGGAGAGAAAACAGGGATGGTAATCTCCTTATTTCATGATGCCCCAAGAAGGACGGAGGAGTGCGACCCATCTTGGACTTGAGATGCTTGAACAAGTTACTCAGGAAGGACAAGTTCAAGATGGTAACTCTTTCGCAGATCTTTCAGGCTCTTCGTCTCCAGGATTGGTTGGTGTCATTGGACCTTTTAGGATGCTTACTTTTATGTGACCATTCATCAGAAAAGTATATACTGGTAACCTAGTCGTGAACACCAGTGTGAAGATGCTACATCTATTTAGAAATGAGTTTCATATATATCATATACTCGGGTTGCAGGGGCTGGGGGGGAGCAGCCCTCGCACAAGACTGACTAATGTATGAAAAGGAAAAGAGTCCTAAAGTTTAGGACACCTGCGCCTCTTGCACACCACTATACTGATATCAGTCAACTTTTGAGTAATGGTGTCAATGTAAATCATAGACAAAACCATCATCCCTGTATCCACCTCTGTGAAGACTCTAGGAGTTTACTTGGATTCCACCCTATCCATGACTAAGCAGGTCAGCGCCATCACAGCCACCTCAGCACACACCACCAAACTCATAAATGCAATTAAGCCATACCTCTCCAAACCCAATTGTCTATCTATAGACAGAGCAACCATCAGTGCTAAACTGGATTATTGTAATGCCCTCCTGGCAGGTACTTCTGCAAAAAATATGAACCGACTCCAAATCACACAGAACAATGCACTAAGAGCTGCACTCAGCATACCAAAAAGAGACCACATCAGCCCTGCTAGAAAGGCAGCTCACTGGCTCCCAGTAAAAGAGAGGATCACATTCAAAATCCTCACTCTCGCCCATAAATTACTCTTCTTTCACAGCACCCTCATATCTATCTGAGACCATAACAAAATCTTCCTCCACACGACCAGTTAGGACTCGATACACCAACCTACTACAAACACCCCACATCAACAAAGCCAGAGCTGGAGGGTTAGGCTTCTCACACATAGCCACCAAGCTATGGAACTTCCTACCCAAAGACATCAGAGCTGAAAACTCCCTCCTTGCCTTCCGGAAAAAACTGAAAACCACTCTCTTCGTCTAACCCTCTACCCTCGCTTCTCCCCCCTTATTGGCACAAAACAAACTGAAAACAAAAAATATGCAATTGTCAATGCAAATGTCAATGCTTATCTGTAACTAAGAAAATGTATGTAACCAGTGCCACAATGCCTCCGGGCTGTTGTGCGCTCAACAAATGCAAATGAATAAATAAAATGATTTATACAAAACATGTATTTACAAAATAAATTGATATTTTAATCAAAACACGGTTAAATAAACAGGGAAATTATATATCCCAATAATGTATACAGAGCTCTACGCATTGCAGGTCAAAAACCCTTCTCGGGAGTGAAAATGATATATCATAGGTCCAGAATCTTCAATTTTGTATCTATAAATCAAAATTCAATGGATGTTTAATCTCATCTATATTGTCTCAATATCATACTGAGTATAAAAGATATATATGCTCCCATATTGAGGAGTATGCATTCACCTGGATTTATTGAGTTAAAGAGAAATGTGGGTAATCGGAACATAGTGTGGCGTATTGACATACATCTAAGGATAGTATAATCTTAAAAAGCACCACACCTCACCTTCTAATCAAAGGTAGGATGTACACTGCAAGCCCTGTCCTCTAAACCTCAGTTGACAACTTTTTAGTAGTAGTGTTGAGGGCGCATTCATCTTTTCTACCGAAAGTGGTGTCGGAGTTCCACCTGGTACAGAGGATGGTTTTACCGACTTTCTATCCACCATCTCGTCCTTTTAAGTAGAAGGAGAGGCTGCACCCTCTAGACCCAAGAAGGGCCTTAAGTTACTATATTTCTAGGATGGCAACAAACAGACAGGATGACCAACTTGTTGTAGGTTACTCGGGACTTAGACTAGGTTTGGCTGTCACAAAGCAAACTGTTTTGTGTTGGATAGTTGTGTGCATTACTAAATGCTACTCTCTAGCAGGCATTGACTCGCCCAGTGGTTTGAGAGCACATTTCAATAGAGGAGTGGTTACTTCTTTGCCTCTGGAAAGAGGGGTGGACGTGCAGGATATCTGCAGAGTGGTTACTTGGTTGTCTCTTCACACCTTCAGCAGATTCTATTGCCTAAACTCTGTCAGGGGGGGGTCAAATTTGGCAACGCTGTTCTCCACAGCATCAATATATAGAAATTATTTGCACCCATCTCCTCATACATACTACTGTAGGAGTGTATCAAAGATGAGGAATACCTGGGAGGACACAATCCATTCGAAGAACAAGGTACTTACCCTTGGTAACGTTTTTCCGACTGGATGGTCCTCCCACATATTTCCCCATCCTTCCCAACTTACTTGCCAAGAATATCCATGTTGCACCTTTTCTCGCAGCATCAGATTTGTCTGTCTTTGGTAAAGCATGTAGAAGGGAAAAAACTAGAACTGAGGCAACGGTTGCCGAGCATGCTACTTATACCAGCATCAATGTCGCCGCCGAAGACAGGACGGAGTCCGTCGAGGGCCACAACTCGACACTGCACGGTGCCCGCCCACATGGAAAAAATGATTCAGAAGCAAGCAGACTTGAATATCAAAGATGAGGAATATGTGTGAGGAACATAGTCAAAAGTATGTTTCCATTGGTAAGTAGCTTGTTCTTCTGTTGCCTGAGGTTATTGGAGGTTGGGTATTTGAGTAACCGATCAATGCCAACCTTGAAGATGCACACAAGGTTTTGAAGGGTAAAATCTTGCAGTCAACCCCCTAGGTCCATAGGACTAACGTTGAGTTGGTTTACGGATAATTTCCCTGCCATCCACGAGACTGCCCATTCACAAAAAGGCAAACGCTGGCAGAAGCCTAACATTTGGGGTTTACTCTGAAGTATAGGGAGGCCGACTGGGCCAAGGCGTGGAGCACGGCTTGCACTGGTGCCAAAAAACATAAACATGCACATTCTTTCCACATTAAGGGGAAGATCATCTCTGAGAGAAAGGGGGCTTCCAAAAGTTAAGCTACCACCTTCTCAAGATACATGCTTCAATATTCACAAACACAGAAAGGCCTCTCATCAATGCAGAAGAAGTGTTTTTTCAAATTCTCAGCATCTGAGGAAGAATTGGAGGTTGAGGAAGGGTGGTGACCGAAGAGGGGCCCCCTCTTTTCCGACGCTGCTACCTAAGGCTCTCAATCATGGTATTGATTAAATATAGTTAATTTGTAGACTAAAGAATATGGCCAGGACCATCAAACGCAGACATAATTTGACCATCTCGCAAACACAGGCCTTGCAAAACTTGATTAATAATTCCCTTATTGTCATTAGGGACGCAGACAAAGGCAGCAATATAGTGGTACTAGACAGAGCTGAATATATTCAAGTGGCACCCAACCATTTAGATCTACCAGGATTTTATGCCAAATTCTCTGCTAATCTTTCAAACGCCATAACATTGGCAACACATAATCTTATTCACAAAGGGCACAGGAGGGGTATGTTAAGGGAAGAAGAGAAGGAATACTTAATTGTTGATCATCCAAGAATGCCCACTATCTATTTCTTAGCAAAGGCACACAAAATCTTTGATAGAATTCCGGAAGGCCGATCCGGAGTGACGTGGGATGGGTAACCAAGCCATTTGCTCATTACATAAACAATGTTGTACAAAAAGGGGTTAAAATTCCCACCTACCTACATGATACCATGCATATTCTTGACACCATAAGTTGGGAATCTGACTATACATTAGTTAGGATAGATGTTAAAGCCTTGTACATCTCTATAAAGCATGATCTGGCTATTAATGATATCGACTTTACCTATCGACATCAGTCTGCTGCCTTTCATTCTCACATTCAAATGATTAAAGAATTTGGGGAATTCTAGAGTAATATATTTCTGTTCAACAGGCAATATTTCAGGTAAATGATTGACATTGCCAATGGGGGCAAACTACGCCCCAGCCTTGGTAAATCTAATCATGAATAAACTGGAGGAGGCTTATGCCCTTACTGCACATGACTTCAGGTCTCCGGTTATTTTGTGGTGACATTATATTGATTTAATTTTGATATAGAAAGGTTCTGAGGACGCGCTTTCTCGATTTGTTGATTACATAAAAGCCAGTGACCAAGGCATCTTTCACTTACACCTCCAGCAGATTCCCATTGATTTTTTTTGTGTGGATATTATCAAAATCACAGATATGGGTCTGCATACTGTCAGAACTCTGTAGTATTCCTGGTTGGAGTTCTGCTCCGGCAGTTGAACCCGTCGGGTAGTCGACGAGTTTCTTTCTGCCAGTGTACCCCTCAGGGATGTAAAAACAATTTCCTGAGGAGTTAATTGACCCAAAGATGGATGTACGCCACAGGATACCGCTGACCTGAAACGAAGGTCAAGGTTAATACCAATGAATGCACGTGAACAAATGACAAGGCAAGATCAAGGAAATAGTACCTTTGGACTAGCAGATAATGTTCCAGTACTAGATCAGTGTTCCTGATGATAAGTAAACCGGTGTATCCTATGAAGTGTATAACAGTATAATGAGTGGGTTTAGTTAACCAAGAAGAGTAACAGGATCGCGAACAACATGAAAAAACAAGACAAACACCTCTTACCATATGTCCAAGAGTGGGGTTCTGCAGATCGAAGTAGGTTTTGAGCGGAATGGAAGATGGGAAGACCTACCCGCTGTTACACAGTCCTTGTACCAATGGAGTGAAGAAATGCTCCTCCTAACACCCGCTGGCACGCAGTCGCCTAATGCAAGGCATAAATTAGGCAGAGATTTCTAATTAAAGTTTTCTTGATTAGCAAACAAACGTATTTGATTAGCAATTTCGTACCGATATGTTTAATGTCACCAGACGTTATTTGCAAGACAAAACATGAGCAGCAATGCATCATGTTTGTGTACCGCTGAAGTAAGACATTAGTGAGGTGAATGTCTAAAATTTAAAAGTTTAGCTGCATGAATGGACTCAAATAAATAGACATGATAAAAAGCTCCAAAAACAAGTGCAAAGTTCTGTGCAACTGAGTGCGGTCAGTGTTGCACAGGGCATTGTCCCATATATTATATGTTTGACCCATCATTTGCAATGTAAGAAGTTTCTTAAATCCAAAAGTTTGCAATGTTAAAGGAAAGCCATAGCACGGGAATAAGTACATAGAATGGAGTTGCGGCAGGTAGAGTAAATGTGAACTTCAGTTGGGCAGGATGGCCCTTGCCTGTCATTGATACCACCAGTTTTCAATATATTGTCAAAACCCCTTTTGGGCGAGGGCAGGGCCTCTAATGGTTGCCCAGTTTAAGCCAGGTAGGCCCAAGCACAGAGTTCAAGTCTGGCACACCCATGAAAACAGTATTTAATTGCTATCAGCAGTCCGAGTCCCATCTTCATTATGTATGGACTTAAATTTTTAGCAATTGAATTGCAGGACTTTCTTTCAAAAGAAATAATAGTTAACACATATTGGTCTTTGCCAAAGAGGATATAGTTAGCTTAATAAAAGTATCATCCCTATTACTTCTGGTTTATAATTATTTGAAAAAAGAAAATTCTGACCTAGCACTCCCATGCAGGCCTTTGGAACGTTTTAAGAGAGGATTATACTTTTCTGCTGCACTGTCTCTCTCTGTTAGCCCCTTTGAACTCGCAGTGAGTAGAGAAAAGAGGGTGTAGAGAGCCTTGAGAGGAATGCAGGGTGAGCTGTGATTTCGTTGTATATGGTGATTTAAATAGCTAACTGTGCTACACAAGTGACAATTTCCTGACAAAAACCTACAGAATTGCGTAGCAAATTGCTATGCGACACTGCTTATTTTATGCCTTGTAATGTATTCCTGAAGGCAGTCCCGGTACACGCAATGGAGAGAGTCTCAAGGTAAGGTAGTACGGAGGCAGTGATCGAATGAGTAAATGAGCACAACGTTGAACGAACAGGAAGAATGGTCGAGGGTTCCGGGTCAATATCCGTGCAGGCAAAATGAAGTACAGAATCAGCAGACGTAGCAGGTCAAAAAGTGTTCCAAGGGTCGTAAAGTGGTTTTCGTGACCAGACAGACAAGGGAGCAAGACAAGGAATTTCCGTAGGACATAGCCAGATAACCAAGAAAGCAGTTCCAAACAAAGTTCAATGGCCGTAGAAAACTAATTCAGAAGCAGTGATTCAAGGATGGGCGGGGCATACGTAGGAACCATAGATCATGTGACAGGGGGAAACAAGACTTAACGTGAAAAGACACGTGACTGAATGAACGCGGAAGGACCCTGTTTCCATGGTAACAACCAACCCTGTCTAACTGCTACACAGCGGATGTTCATGGACTTAGAATTACGTGGCACAGTTACCTGAGAGTGTGAACGAGAGGGGGAACTAGGGAGTGGAAACCTGGCTCGTATATGAGTTCTGGTTTTCCCCAAGTGTCAGGGCAATCAGTTTCCTGACACATACTCCTGCATGCACTCAGAAAAGTGACAGCTGTCAATTCAGTTTTACATGTTATTCGTCATAGAAAAACTGTAATTACCAATATCCCTAAAGCGGAAATCCATCAGAGCTTGTCGTAATTGCAGCAACCATTCTACGTTTCTTCAGGAGGGAGAGATTCCTTACTACTAACCTTTGTAGTTTGACTGACAAGAATACCAGCTTATATTTTTCTCTAGATTTTATTTGAATAATCATAACATTTTTGCCATAGTCGAGAAACACTGACATTTACTGCAAATCGATAAAGATCTCAGCTGGTGGGTAGATGAAGCACCAAGCATTTCATACAGCAAAGCACCCACACTCTGATCTTTATTATGTCCATTAGAGGTTGCAAGAAAAGGCAAATTGGACCCATCGGGTAGACCAGTGGGATTCCACAAATGTGGTTCATGCTCAGTTTGTCCCTACGTTATTAACACCAATAAGGTTGACTTTGGCATGTTGGGTTTCTATTGCATTGAATAATTAATCAACTGCAGAACGAAGTGTGTGGTTTATTGTATGTATATGCAGACTAAACTATATTGGGAGTATCAAGAGACAACTGAAGACCAGGATCCCCGAACATTTAAGTACTGTTGGAAGCCAAGCTTCCAAATACCCATTGGCCACCAAGTGGCAAGCAACCAGTCAGATGGACAAAAAGAGGACTTAAGATGTGTTGGACTGATGTCTGTCACGTCTGATAAAATGGGTTGAGCTTGTGAAATGAAGCTGAGGCAGCTGGAGGCCAAAATGATCTGTAAATCTAGATGTGTCATGAATGGTTTGAATACAGATCATGAGTTTGAGGAGTTTGTCTAAATTACTTGGTGTCACCGGTGCTTCCATAGTATCTAATGTGTTTAACCATATGAACCCAGATGATTCTGGGTCCATTTGTTTTGTTCACTTGTCAACAAATTGGTTTTAAATGTACTTGGTTACCCTTTCAGCAGCACTGAAGGGGGATGCTCACGCCATAAACCAATTGGTTCGTGAACTGGCAATGGTACCGGTACATATTGTTGCTGGTATTACTTGTTCTTACCTATTCACTATTTTGTCTTTCTGATTGATCACATGATTTTATTTTCTGGGTCATGTGACCAGATCCAGATTGCCTTTTATGTTCCAGTTGTATTTGATTCCTTGGTCCCTTGTTATTACATGGACTGCGGCACCGGCCGTGTATTTATGGTTAAGTTGCTCAACCCATATAAAGGGCACTTTTTGGGCGGTTTATAACTTTGCCCCCCCTGGACGAACCTTCAGCAAAAAAAGTATATGGCCCGCGGATTGATTTTGCAAGGTTTGTTGAGGTTTCGTCCAGGGGGGGCAAAGTTATATTGGGGGGCCCCAAAATGTAATGGAAAATACATTTTGCTCATGCCTACAGCCCAAACCGCTGGACAGATTTTCACCAAACTTGCGGCAGGAGCGCTGGCTTGGTCCCGAAAGAGTGCTTTTGTAAATTCGGTGTAAATCCGTCTGGTAGTTTAAAAAAAAAAACAAAACGGCCAAAAAGTAGGTACAAAAATAAATTGGGATATCTGGGTTCGGTCCGCGGATTCACTTCACTATTCGGTCTGCGGAGACCCTCCTGGACCAGTCAGGGCCTGGAGTGATGCCTGCAGACATCGGACACACCTGCAGATTGAATGGTAAAAAACGTGAGCTGTGCCAGATATTTTTGAACGCCCGCCATGTTGGATTTGCGAACTGCACCCGTTATCCGCGGACATCGCAGTAAAAACAGTAAAAAAACACTACATAGAACTTGTAAAACTAATGAAACAATCTCTGGAGAGGTGAGGGGTGATGAGGATGGGATTGGGATATGTCCATAAAAGCCAAAAACTGGTGATTTTCCACCTTCGAAGTTCACAAGCAGTTTGGGGCAACCCTGTAATGTTCGCAAACATTTCACAATATTGTGATTTCATTCTAGATTTGATCTTGAATGGTTCTACAAAGTTTGGTGCTGTTTTGCCAAGAGGGAACAAAATTAGAGGGGGCGGGGCAAAATATTTGAAAAGCTTATAGATTTGGTGCCATTTCACAAATCTTCACAAACGTTTGCAAAAAGATTTAAGACCCAGAGTGTTTCTGCAAAGTTTGGTGGGATTTTGTGAAGAGGGGGCAAACTTGGCGGGGGGGCAGGGTTGAACTTTTTTAGATGGCTTTGTTGACATTTACCAAATGTGTACACAAGGTTTTAGAAAGATTGTAGACCCAACCTTGAATGTTCTGAATGGATTTTGTCAAGTGGGAGCTAAGTTATGACTATTTTATGTACGTACATGTTGACACTTTTTTCAAAAAATAAAACATGGATGGATTTGCAGCAAACCCGTGCATGAAGCATTGTCAAGGACCTGAAAGCATGGTTTTTCAAATCTGTCCATGTTTTATTTTTTGAAAAGCGTCATAATATAGGTACAACAAATAGTGATATACTTTTGGTGACTGAGGTATAGCCTGTGGCCAGGGGCAGTGGTCAGATGACTTGGACAATCTAACTGCAACGGGGTTAAAGTGGGCATGGCCATCAGGCAATGGCCATGTGGTAAAACATTTCAAGATCGGGATAGGTTTGAGTGGGAAAAATGATTTGCCGTTTGCAAAAATTCTGCCTATGGCTACAGCTCGAAGTGATGCACAGGATTGCATCAACAGAATGCAGTGACTACCGCTGAATGGACTCAGAGATAATGCTAATCAGAACATAATTACTGAGGACACCGAACCAGGTGCCCATGTGGTCACCAGGGCACCCTTTCAAACCACCTTTATTTGGGACCATACCGGGACAAGATATTGGGATTGCATGCCGGACTCATTTCCACAACCTCGCAGCAATGACTGGCCCAGAATCCACACTGGCCCACAATCCACATGCACTGGGAAAGACCCTCGAGAGTTGAAACGGGTATCGGCTGAATTCTAACAATAAATAAAGCACCAACAATGATTTTCAAGGCTGCTTTATTATGACAATAGTTAATAATTGAATAACCCAGCGCTAAGGTGAACAGGGCTCACTCGCCTAGTCCAAACCTAAGACTTGAAGAGGGAAGGCCACCTTCACAGAAGAACCCATCACTAGCAGCAGGGCAATCCGTTTAAAGTACTAGATGAAGCGCAGTGATCTACCCATTCTACCGCCCTGCAATTACTTGATCATGGTGTACTCTGATTTGATTATTTGGGCATGCCGCACGGCCAAAGCCCTGAGTTTGAATGGGAAAAAATATTTTGCTTGCGGCTACAGCCTGAACTGCTGTACTGAATTGCAACAAACCTGCGCAAGCAGCATCAGTAAGGACCTGAAAGTGTGCTTTTACAAAGCTGTTTTGTGTTTTATTTTTCCAAAGTATCCACATGTAAGCACAAAACATAGTGATTCAAGTTTGGTGCATGTACAATGGGCCTGGCCCTCGGCAAGGATGAATGCCTACACTGATTTACTGTGGCATGGCCGAAGTTCTAGGTTTAAATGGGCAACCAAATTTCTGCTTGCGACTCTAGTCTGGAGTGCTGGACAGGATTGCAGCAAACTTGCGCGAGGAGCTTCAGCAAGCACCTGAAAGGATGCTTTTGCAAATCTGTTTTGTTTTATTTTTCCAAAGTGTCGAAATGCAAGCACAAAAAATTGTGATATATACGTTTTCGGCAGTGGGCAGTGGGCCTGGCCCTCAGCAAGCACAAATGTCTGCTCTGATTTGCCTATGGTGGTATGCAGCATGGCTGAAGCCGGCGCCCCATGGATTGTGGAGGCTGGTCATGCAAGCCATGAGCACTGGCCATTGGTTGCATTATGAGGGTATAGTGGACACTGAACTAGGATGCTGGGTAGGTACAGTGGATAACGGGGGTGGTTTGGTGGGGCTGGGGTCATGGTCGAGCCTCATGCCCTAAGCAATTGAACAATGACTTTCATCCCCAGAATGCGCCGATGAGAAGGATACACATAAGTATGTATTGCAAAAAATATATTTGTTAAAGGAGGTTTATAGTTTAATATATGTTAAAAGAGGAATTATTATTAACTTTTATATATAGTGATGTAACATTATAAACATTTTAACTTATAAAAACCTATTCAATTTACAGAAGAAATGTTGTTAAAGTAACATTACGGTTAAGATGTACCATACCCCTGGGACTCCTGTGACCCAGCAGTTAGCTAGTTGCCTCCCACCATGGCACTTTCCTCCTGGGCTCCCATGAGCACTTGTCCTTCCGTACTGCCCGTTTTATTTATGGAGTTCTCACTGCGCAATGCATATGTGCATTTATAGGAACACTATACATTTTTGTTTTAAGTATGGGAAATGCAGATGCAAATGATTTGTAGAACATCAAGTGGCAGTTGGGTGGAAGTTTAATATGTTAATAGGCTATATGTGCCGTTTTTTAAGTGATTGGTGGATATATGTGTCAATGGTTTAAAACAGGCAATGACGGATTGTTACAAACATAACAGTAAAAAGAGTTGAAGGGCTGTGTTGTGTGATGGTGTGCATGTGCAATTTGGGTTTTCTAATAAGGCCTGGGCTAGCCAAAGGAATGTGGAGGCTGGATAGTCAAAAAGGGCAATGGATTATTGTGTTCATTGTATACTAGCGAGAAGAATTTCGAACAGAAAATTGTTTGTGCTTTTTCCTTTTACTCTAGTATACAATTGTCCATTATTCCCATTAGCATAGTAGAACATGCCAATGATAGTATTGGAGAATCTTACTGAATCTCAATACTTCACTGAAAAATGTAAAGTAGATGGAGTCTATAAGGTTATTTGTTCTGTTTATTAAATGTGTATTTATTTAATTTTGCAGGAGAGTTCAAAAAGTAAGGTGGGGAGGGAAATGAGGGAAGGGGCACCAACCATATATATGGAGGGGCAGGTGGATATGGGAGGATGTTGCCCATGTGTTACATCTAAGGTAGGGAGCAGTGTTTATCATGCTCCTTGATTACAGCTTCAAAAGCACTTCGATATTGTTCCCCCATGCAGAGTGGTGTGTTGTAGTATATACAGAGTACTGTTGTCTTCGAAAGATATGCATCAACAGACTCTTATAGCTTACAAGGTAGCTGCTGGGATTTTGTGTCCCACTGAAATAGGCTGTGTAGTTGAGGAAGACAGCCTACTACTTGCTAAGAAAGGAACAACCTTTCTGAGAGAATTGTGGTGGTTGTAATTTGGTGGCGGCGCATGGAGGTGGTCCTGTAGGAGTACTGCATAGGTAGTCCGCGACTGAGTACAACAGTGCATTTCACTTTGGTACATTCCCAACAGTGGTAAAGAACTGCCACAAAAGGGTCTCAAGTTTGTACCGACCTACAGTACCAATATATTTAGTACAAAGATCGAGCGTAACAAACTGATTAGGAAACTTAAAGGTTTTCTTTGCAGAACTAGACACTACAGAGGAGAGTTCAGCGGACGAGCCCGAACTCATTGAATTCAAAGACACAAGCACATTTACAGCACCCATCAATGTACCTCGATAGATTTTTAAGAAAATGGTTCTGGCAGAAATAAGGAAACTGCATTTCGGCAAAGCGAAACACAAAAACCTCAACAGAGGAGAATTGTGTCACATTTATTTGCAAGCTGTACTCGGACCGCAATATTACCATACAACGAGCTGACAAAGTAGGAGCATTGGTGCTATTGAACACACAGGATTACCTCAACGAATGTGAACGGCAGCTCAATGAAATATCTATGCAAAATTAGAGCAAGACCCAACCGATGAAATTATTAAAGACCTAGAGACCATTCTCAAAACAGCCGAGGAGATTGAATGGATCTCAGATCAAACCAGACCTTCCTATTCACTACCCACCCACAGACACCCACTTCTACTTACTTCCCAAGATACATAAGAGTCTCATCAACCCGCCCAGACTAATAGTACCAGCCACAGGCAGTATCTTACAACCATTAGGTACTTGCATAGACTTTTTTCTCCAACCTATAATTCAGAAAACTTCAACATATATTAAGGACAGTACTCACTTCACACAGATAATGAACTCAATACAACTGAATGAGAAGAGCATCTTTTACACAATCGACGTATGTAGTCTATATACGAGTTTTCCCCATGACCTTAGCCAGGAAGCTGTTGAATGGCTTCTTCTGCAAGAAAAGGCAATTGGAGCATCAAAAGAATTTCTGATGATACTTCTGCAGTTTATTGCTAACCACTCTTACTTTAAACGCAACAACGCTTTTAATCTTCAAACATCGGGCACGGGAGCAATCATGGCGCCTCCCTACGCAAACAGCATCATCTACAGATTTGAAACCCAACACATTCTAAAACATCCTGAATGGTCTAAGAACATCAATAAATGGTTTCCTTACATAGATAACATTTCTGTAATATGGCAAGGTGAGTTGGAGCAACTGCAAGACTTTTTGCTTATATCAGCACCATCGATCCCAGAATTCAATTTACACTAAGTGTGCCATTTGCTGCAATTAACTGCGTCGGACTGAAACCCTGAAATCCTGGCACCGGCAGTTCATTTTTTTTTCTGCCGTGTTGGATGCGAGTCTGCAAGAGGAAACACTAACGTTGAGTGCCGCGAAACCCGAACCAGGCACTGAAACGTGGTGGGTGACATGCTGGCTTTGCCCCTAACCTCCCAGAAGTCCTGAAATAATCAAGTGACTGCACACCTGTAAGTGCACAGTAAGTGTACTATTTGCTGCGATTGACTGCGTGGGACTTAATCCCTGAAGTACTGTCACCTGCGGTTCATTGTTTTCTGCCATGTTGGATGTGAGTCGGCAAGAGGAAACACTAAGGTAGAGTGCAGCGAAACCCGAGCAAGTCACTAAAAGTAAATATAGCAGTGATCTATTGAACTGGAACTTGTGTTCTTGCCTATTTGTTGGGACTTTGTGTTGAGACTGAGTCTCTTTTACTCTGGCTGACGTTAGTCCTTTTTTTTTTGTTGCGTGAATTCTTGCATGGTGGGTGACCTTGCTAGCTCCACCCCCTAACCTTCCAGAAGTCCTGAAATACTCAGGTGACTGCGCACCTGCTGTAAGTGCACAGTAGGTGTGCTGTTTGCTGTCCGCTGCTTTGCATGTCTCATGCCTCTAACAGATGCCAAGGAGTGGTTTGAGTTGATTAATTAAAGCCAAGGTCAGATCTTACATAAATTGTTAAGGTACAGTAGCTGTTGGCAATATTGGGTTATCCAACTATCTAGTTAAGCAGGCACATTGGATCGTAATCTATATGTGCCTCTAGTTAATTATTGTGTCCTGCAATCTAGTTGATGGTGCATATGGAGTTGCATTCTGCAATTTGACAAAAACAAATTATTAGCCCGGCCAACAAAATTCAGTTGCTGATCTCTAGAATGGGTAAACCTGGCATTGAGCCTCTGGCACGGAGTAACCGTGCGTGTAAAACGCAAAATAATTAGCCAGCCTGGGTTACTTACTGAAGGCAAGCTTGCCAAAAGACAACTTTCTGTAATAAAATTGAACGGCCTATGGAGCAGCCTGGTGAGCCAAGCCTGCCAATGATGACACCATATGAGATTGAAATTAGCTTACAAGAATCCATGGAAGAATTAGGCGCAGCGTTTCCCTGTATTGGTACCAAATTATTTGCCCAAGCGCGATCTATTCCCCCAAGTAAATGCCGTTGAATTAAGAGTGCAGTAGGTGCCGTGCACACATTAGAAGATAAGGAAATAGATGGCACGAATCCCTGTCAGACTCAAACGATTGTTGAGTCCAACATGTTAAAGACAGTTGGTAATAAAAGCCAAGATACTTCTCCAGCATTGGATCTTTCATGGATTCACATGCTCTGAATATTTCCCGTCAGGCTGGGAAACCTCGTTAACTTTAACGTAGCATTTTCCTATGGGAAACCTTGACACTTTAGTGTCCTATTGACGTTCTTTTTGGGTGCTTTAGGCCACGCCAATAGGACGTCTGCTATAAATAGCCACGCCCCTGCGGCTTCCCTTCAGATTTTGACCATCTCCAAACTGTTGGGATCACCTCATGTTTCTTCATGTTTGCACATGCTTTTTTGGTGTTGGCCAGTATGTCATTTGTGGCCCAGAAAAAATCTCTTTCGGCCTTGTGCTACCTGCGGCCCTAAGACGGTATTCCAAGGAGATGGCCTTTCGGACTATCTCTACCCCCATCGCTCGGCGGATGCCTGCGAGATATGCCAGGGGTTTTTGCAGAAGACTTTGAAAGACTGTAACCGACGGCTCCTATGTTGGCTAAACGAGGACACTTAACCGGCTTCAGAGGTGGGTTAGGCCCGGGGGGCCAGTCTTGAGGGAGAGCGGAGAAGGCCTCTGAGCACCGTATAGTAGCGTCGGCGGAACCCCCTGTTAAGAAGCAATGGACGGAGTTGCCTACGTGGGAGGTGGGGAGAGGTAGCAAGTCATCTACGTCCAGGTCGCATCATGCCAAGGGGGCGAGCGGTTCCTCGCTTTCCAAGTCAGATCGGCCTGACAAGTCCAAGGGGTCTGGTGGTAGACCCAAGAAGTCAAAGGTGTCGGACAAAGGACAGGCAAAGCCGAAGGAGTCTTCCTCAAAGCACTCGTCCAGAGATCATCATAAGTCTTTGTCCAGCCGGGAGCCTTCAAAGAACTGTTCCGGTTAGTCTTCCAAAAAAATCTGGGTCTCCAGTGAAGGCTAAGACAGTGGAAACCGCGGTTCCAACGGCGAGATCGATGGATATTCCCTCGTCGACGGTGGCAGTACAGTCTGCGGTTCTGTCGTCGATGGTGGTGTCATCGACGCCGTCCACGACTCTGACGGACAATGGTCCACTGCTGTTGTCGGGGCAGATGGAGTCGGAAGGCTTGTTACCGAAGGGTGGGCTGTGGCAGTCCGCCGGCTTTGGGCCCATGCTTCCTGTGGACATTTTGCAGAAAGATCCAGCTGTGTATTCTGTTTCCTCTGGGATGGAGGAGGAACAAGAGCTGCTTTTTGACTCATCAACTTTGGGTCTGGAGAGTGCAAGGCCGTCTACGTCGAGTGGGGTGGGGGCTGGGCCGCCCCTTTATCAGTTGGCTAATCAGCAATCTCTGCTGTCCTTACAAGTATTGAATAGGCTCCAGTCTTTGTTGGGGCAACTGGTTGCAAGGCTGCCACCGCCTCCAAGTCTGGTGGTCGGCGGTTTACCTGGTAAGGCCCCTAGGAAGTCGCCTCCTGCTTGGTTGCTGTTACCGGTGGGGTTGGGCCTTCCACGCAGTCATCCTGAGGAGGGGGAGTTGCCTGATTCGGACTCGGAGAGTGCTCCGCATGACACCCTGTCGATGGTGTCTTCGTCACTGATGAGGGACGACGCTTGGGACTGTAAGGATATTTGGCGTGTTACAGCACAGAGTACAGCACTACTGCACAGGTAGCAATTTTTTTTTGATGCAGCACCAAATGCCTATGGTGCATTGCTATATGTGTTGCCAGGATAACATGGACATATAAGTAAAGTCAGGCTATTCAGTCAAAAACGATTTTAACATATAAGATGCAAATCTATTTTTACAGTTAAAAGCACACGTGCACATTCAAAAATGCACACTATTTTTCACCTGAAATGCCTATGGTGCAAGAGACACATTTGAAAATTAATAACTAACATTACAACATTTTTTTTTCAAATATCCTTACAGGACACAGACCCTGAGATGGAGCAGCCCAGTAGTCCGGCACAACCATCTCTGCCGGATGATATTGGGGCATTCCATGCCATGATGGCAAAGACGTGTCAGGAGTTTGGGCTGGCACCTGAAGAGGAACGCAAGGATTGCTTTCTCTTCAACCATATGGGAAAGCGAGGGAAGTCAGTGTTTTCGGTCCCGATTCTCGGCCAAGTGTGGCAGGAGGGCCTGCGCACAATGCGCCACCCGTTTACTGAGCCTGCGGTGAAGGGTCACCTGGAAAAGAAATTCAAGGCTCCTGAGTCTACCCCTAGATGTCTCGTGTCGCAGCCCGCGCCCGAGACAGTAGTTTCGGCAGCCGTAAGGCCAGAAGCCAACACAAATGTGTTAAGCCCCCAGACAGTGAGGCCAGGAAACAGGACGCGTTTCGGAAGAAGGTCCTAACGGTGGGGGCTACGACTGTGAAGGCTGCAAATTCCTTGGCAATTATGGCCAGATATGATCAGGCAATGTGGCACAGGCTAGCCCCGATTCTTCATCTTCCGGAGCAACACCGTAATGAGGCGATGCTGTTGGTTCGAGAGGGGAAGGAGGCCTTCAACCACAGCATCAATATTGCAGTGGACCTGGCGGAGTCGGGGGTTTAAGCAAATTAATAACTGGGTGGTGCTCAGACGGCAGGCCTGGTTGAAGTGTACAGATTTTCGCCCAGTATAAGTTCATCGATATGCCCTGTTTGGGTGAACACGTGTTCGGCGAAAAGATTGATGAGACCCTGAAAGGTATGAAAGAGGATACTGAGACGGCAAAGTCTTTTGGTTCCCTGCAAGGTGGTTGCTCTTTTCGCTTCTTTCAAGCTTTTCGTGGAGCCTCGGTAAAGCCCGGTTTGCCTCCTCCATAGATCGAAGTTACGGGCGCTCCAAGTACTCGTCTTAAGTCTATCGGCGATCAGTCCCGTCAGCTCAGAAGAGCAGGTACTTTCAAGCTCAGCGAAAGAAAGGTTCACAGGACTTGGCTGCTAAAGGAAGGCAGTCAAAAGCTCAAAATGACTGCCATATGGACAATCTTCTGGGGGGCAGGGTGGCGAACCATGTCGTCGAGTGGCAACAGATAACATCAGATCACTGGGTGCTGGACATGGTGCGTCTCACCCACTCGGAGTTTCAGCATCCAACGGTCCCTATTCCGCCATTGTATGTGGTGCAGCCGCATCTTCCAATTTTGCGGCAGGAGGTGGTGCTCATGCTAGAGAAAAGGGGCGATAGAACCAGTTCCATTCGCAGAGCGAGGCCAGGGGTTGTACTTCCAGTACTTCGTCGTGAAGAAACCCAATGGCAAATGGAGGCCTATTCTAGATCTTCGGCTGTTGAATAAGAATCTGCAATGCCTGAAGTTCAAGATGTCATCCGCTCGGTGTTCCTAGTGTCATTAGATCTGCAGGATGCCTATTTTCATATCCCATGAGGGAAAAACACTGCAAGTTCTTGTTTCATAGTGGAGCCGATCACTATCCGTTCCGGGTCCTCCCGTTTGGCCTGAAGTCATCCCCCAGGATGTTTACGAAGTGTCATGCTCCGGTGGCTGCCTTTCTCCGGAGGGAGAGCCATCATGTGTACCCCTACCTGGACGCTTGGTTGGTAAGGGGTTTGTCGCAGGAACGGGCAACGGAGCCTTTTGCAACAGCTGGGATTTGCCGTCAACTTCCAACAAATCGTATTTGACGTCGTCCAGGGAACTGGTGTTTCTCAGTCGCGGTTTCTTACCCATGACAATCTGGTAAAACCTTCCAGCGACTGGACAACTTGCGGTCCAAGGCTGGCAAGTGGAGAAGGGGTATAGTGGTCTTGGTCTGAGATTACATGTCGCTGTTGGGGGCCATGGTGTCGTGTATCCCTCTCCATCCCAATTGCCGCCTGTTCATGAGGCCAGTGCAGGAGTTCCTCGCAGACAGGTAGTCGCAGAGTTGAGGATTATGGTCAGACAAGCTGGTGGTCAACGAGGGCTTAGTGGACTCCCTTCGGTGGTGGACTTGCACGCCCAATCTTGTAAGGGGCATGCCCTTGCTGGAGCCGGAGTTCCAATTCACAATCGTGGCAGACTCTTCCCAGATAGGGTGGGAGGGCACACCTCGACGAGTCACAGGTACGGGGCCTATGGTCTCGGGGGGGGGGGGGGGGGGGAGACTTCATTGCATACCAATGTACTCGAGTTGAGGGCAGTGCACTGGGCCCTGAGGTTGTTTCTTCCATGCATCCGCCGAGCGGTGGTGAGGGTGTTTACGCACAATACCACCACAGTGTACTATTTAAGGAAGCAGGGCGGCACGCGTTACCTGCCGAAGGAGGCGCAGGATGTTTGCCATTGGTCTCTAGCTCAAGGGATCAGTATTGGCGCGTTCCATCTGCCGGGGGTTCTGAATGTTCAAGCGGACGCGCTCAGCAGGGGCGCCATTCAGCTGCACGAGTGGAGGCTGAAGGCACAGCAGGTGGCAAGAATCTTCCGGCGATGGGGGGGGTCTCCCCGACACTTATTGGCTACGATGGAAAACAGTGTGTCTGGAGTTTGCCAGCATAGGGGCTCATCCGGAGTCAATGGGGGATGCGTTCCCATGGACGAGTCTCATCACGTATGCATTTCCCCTGTTTCCACTGAGTCGGAGGACCATCCAGTGGGTGCGGAAGTACCGATGCAGGGTCATTCTGGTAGCCCCGTTCTGGCCCAGGCATGCATGGTTTTCAGATCGCCTTCATCTAGCGGTGGAAGAGCCGTTTCGGTTAGGAGCAGATCTGGATCTCCTGCCTCAGGACGATGGCAGGGTGTGGCATCACGATTCGGCATCTCTCAGCCTGGCGGCGTGGCTCCTGACCACACAGAGTTCGGTCATCTAGAGACCTCCCGTGAGTGTCACCGGATCTTGGAGGCGGCAAGGGCCCCTTCTGCCAATGTCTCGTATGGTCATAAATGGCCGAGATTCTGTGCCTAGTGTGAGTGTCACCCTGGATAAAACCATTGGACATCTCCCCGGCTTAGGTTCTCCCGTACTTGTTACACCTTTCAAAAGGGGGCCTGGCTCTATCCTCCATTAAGGTGCATTAGGCGACGATTTCTAGGTTCACGAGATGGCGCCATGCTGCTCCTCTTTTTAGTGATCGTTTGGTGAAACATTTTCTGAAAGGACTATTTCAGACATCTCCCATGGAAAAGTGGTTTGCACTGGTATGGAGACTCCATGTTCTTTCGGCTTTGATGAAGCCTCCATTTGAACCCATACTAACGGCTGCTCTAAAGTTCCTCTCGTGGAAGGTGGCGTTTCTGGTGGCAATTACGTAGGCCAGACAGGTGTCCGAATTGCAGGCACTGGTCATTGACCCGCCTTACCTGAGGTTCATGAAGAACAAGGTTCTCCTGGCTACTAACCCACACTTTATCCTGAAAGTGCTGTCTGCGTTTCACAATCTTGCCTCTATTGCCTTACCCTCGTTCTTTGCTAATGCATCCACACCGGCAGAAAAGGCCCTTCATTCTCTGGACGTTAAGAGGGCACTCAAATTTTATCTGCACCATACGCAGGACTTCAGGAAGTCGAAGCAGCTGTTTGTGGCATTTGGGCCCTCCAACAAGGGGCAGTTTATTTCCAAACAGGGACTTCCCATTGGATTTCATCTACAATTTTGTTTTGTCACACGAAAACTGGCAAGCCTTTGAGGAGTGCTCCGAAGGTTCATTCTACGCAGTCTACAGCGTTGGTGGCGCTATGGTCTGGGATACCGCTGGTGGACATTTGCCAGGTGGCTTCCTGGGCGGTGCTGCATACCTTCACCAGGCATTACTGTCTAGGGCAGCAACATGTGAAAGATGTGCAGGTGGGACGGGCGGTCCTCCGACGCCTGTTTAAGTAAGGTAAGTCCCGCGGCTTCGGGGGTTTTCTATTTTACTCTGTCACTTTCTGGGTTTGTTGTCTCATGTATGTGATAAGATGCTATTGGTTGGTTTGCCTGTGATACACCACCACACATTGGTTGTACTGCTATGTAATCTATTCACAGCATGTGAATCCATGAAAGATCCAATGCTGGAGAAGGGAGTGGTTTCTTACCTGTAACTCCATTTCTCCAGCGTTGGTATCTTTCATGGATTCTCATGCGCCCGCTGGCCGCACCTGCAGGCAAACATAGGGTTTGGTTTCCCTCTACTTTGGAGGTTAAAATCTGAAGGGAAGTTGTGGGGGCGGGGCTATTTATAGCAGACATCCAATTTGCATGGCCTAAAGCACCCAAAAAGAAAATCGATGGAACACTTAAGTGTCGAAGTTTTCCATAGGAAAACGCTAAATTAAAGTTACTGAGGATTCCCAGCCTGACAGGAAATATTCACAGCATGTGACTACATGAAAGATACCAATGCTGGAGAAATGGAGTTACAGGTAAGAAACTACTCCCTTGCGGTGATTATTCCAGGTACTGGCATTAAGAAAAACTGCAGAGAATAATCGGCCTACAGTATCGTGTGTAAAACAAACGGCTGCCAATATAGAAGTGGTCATGACTATAGAGAAACAGAGACATGAAGCAGGCAACGAATAAAGAGTTGCCTGCCACTCAGAAGTATAATACCATAAAAGAACAGCACATGTCTAGACCTTCAGATATTTCTAGTGTATGTATTGAAGAGCCAATTAATGGAGAGAAAGACGAACCTTTGAAGTTAGGCGAACAATTTGAGATTGAATGAACCCATAACTGGCCCGATTGTTATTAGACAAGTGAGAGTAGCTTTAGACAAGATCCCATTAGAGACCAAAGCTGTGATAATTCCAGATAAAAGCTCACCTATTAACATCTTAAATGTTTATAATAACAGTTTTGTGAGCATGAATACAGAAGAACTGTTTCAAGCCCTTGAAAATGTGTTAACCTTACTGGTGCCATTTCATAGAATGTAAACTAGATATTCATTCGTTATTACTTTAGGATATTAGCGCCAAAGAGAAGAACAATTATAAAGATTCTAGTACTAATAGCCTTGTTGAATTAGAGAAATGCAGGCTGCCACCAGGTAATAAAGCTTATGACTTAGCTATTCCGCGTGCGGCCAATGAGAACAATTATGAATACACAATCTCCGAAAGCTTTCCCAATAAGAGCTGCGCACATATAGCTAAACATGCACGCATTACAGGAAAGATTAAAAATTAAAGTAAATACAAAACAGCAGCAAAGAAAAAAATGTTTTCAAGCAGTAATGTATAGCACCAAGCCAGCAGGTGCTACTGCTAATGGTTGCATAATTGATACTAAACTTACACCGGGTATCATAAATGTCGAGCCATCTTTGCCAGTCATATCAAAAGGAGCTAATCAGATGAGATCAAAACCCATGTCCATCTTTAATGAACCGAACCACATAGGCAACCACATTGCTGCGATTCATGATCTTCGTGAGCAAGCTAGTTTGGTGGTTAGCGAAAAAATACAAACAGGGTCTAAGACCTCAGATATAAGATAATTCTTAGCAAATTCTACACAAAAAACCCTTTAAACCGCCAGAGCAAAAGCGATCCTGATGAACGTGACATAATATTATCGTGGAATACACCAGGGCACTCGCAGTATACTAGCTAAAACGGTCTTTTAGCGAATATTAACAAGTTTTGCCTAGTAGCATTGTAAGAAACCTTTCTAACCAAAGCATGTGACGTTGACGGTAGACACACTTTTCAAAGTCAAGCAATACAAGGAAGAAGAGGGCGACCTAAACAAGGGTTTCTCACAACAATTAAACATCCTTGGGTAGGTAAAATCTCTCAATGGTCTACTAATATGGTCTTGGCAGTAACCGTTCAGTGCAAATTACCTCACGTTTCCTCTTTTGTATTATTGAATGTTTATAACCCGCCGAATGGTACCTTTTAATAAGGCTAACATAGCAACGGTATTGAGAATTCTTGCTGATAATCTTCTTAATGTCCCCATCATCATAGTGGCTGACTTGAATGCTAGGTTAATCTATTCAAATGATCGGACATCTGACTTTTTAAAATCAGAACCAGTGACTACAGGCTTCTCAGAGTTGGGAAAGCGTGGGTTACTCTGTTCAATAAATATCAATTGATAGTTCTTAATGGCAACACAGCTGGGGACTGTGACAATAGTGCTACTTGTGTAAGTGGTCTAAGCCTGTGCACCTTAGATTATATAATTGTCAACAAAAGTGCCTACCCATTGGAGCTAGACATGGCAATTGGTTGCCGAGAGGAAAGTGATCACCTTCCCCTCTATCTCTTTTTTTTTTTAAACAAACTTTATTTTATATTTGTCTCAAGAATACTGGTTAAAAACATGTTAAGAAGTATGATAAGGCATGATATGGTGCAGTTCGTTTCTAGATATCTTACGATTCCATACCATCGCTTATACCATTGAGTTCTTGAGCTTGGTGATCCATCAATTAAAAAACAATAAACAATCAAAGAATAAATCAATTCCCCCCCACCCTTCTTTTCCCTCCCACCCACCCTCTTCTCCCAGCTTGTATTATAATCACAGTAATAATAAAATGCGGCTGATTTTACTATAAAACGCTTCCTTTTATGTGTCCCTGCGGCTCCCATTCTCATGAAGATTTGTCCTGGATGCATTAGTCATATTATAGAGCCCTTCCGTAGTATTCTGGGTCTGAGGTACATGTGTTCTCTGTCTCTGGTAAGTTCGTGGAGAGGCATCCATGTGTTCAAATATTTCGAGTATGAGCCGTATGCCAGGGCTGGCACAGTCTGACCCACAACATAGCTTCTATTGGGCCTTGTTTAGTTTTCCACATGTGTGCCAGGTTGATCCTTTCTGTGCTCAGCGTGTGGGTTATGAGCATGGCGTTGTTCCTGGTGTTTGCATAGACGTTCTCGACTGCCGCCCCCAGCAGTATTACTACAGGATCCATAGGGAGCTGTACCTTCGATATATCTTTGATATGACTCAGGTTTTCCTTCCAATAAGTCTGTGCTTTAGGACAAGACCACCCCATGTGAAACATATCCACTTCTCCGCAGCCTCGCCAGCACAATGGGGAGTAACTATTTTTGACAGAGTGTATACGATGTGGGGTCATATACCATCCGAGGCACAGTTTAAATGCTGCATCTTTGATTGAGACACACTTGGAGCTCTTCACTGCCCGATGCCATATTTGTCCCCACGTTTCCATCGGGATTTGCTTGCCCATTTCATCTTCCCATTTCTTCATGTATGGTAGTGTCTCTTCTGGGTCAGCTTCGCAGAACAGGGGGTTTATTTGCGATATGCCTTTTTCGACTGTTCCTTCCTGTATAGTGAGTTCCAGCTCTATTGGTGGTCTGGATGCGTCTTTTTTCACCTTAGCGTTTGTGCTCCAATGTTGTATCTGGATATAATGAAACCATTCAGTTTCCGGGATCAAGAACTTTCTTTTACATCCTTCGAATGTTAAGGGCACCCCATCCATATAAAAGTCTCCTAGGACCACCTTCTCCCTTCCTTCCCAGCGAGACCAGAACCGCGGTTGCATGCCTGGAGAAAAGTCTGGGTTACTGGCCATTGGTGTGAGTGGGCCTCCTCATAATTTTAGCTTTTGGCTTCGCAGGGCTTTATCCCATTACCATAGGGAAGTTTTCGTTGCTTCCAGAAACGTGCCTCCCTTTCTTCTATGCTTCAGACGAAGGAAACCCAGAGTTTCTATTAGGATATTCATTGCTTCTTTTTCAAGGCATACCCATCTATTCTGGTTCTCTCTCGGAGACTATTGTAACATTGGTGCGATTTGCGCAGCCCAGAGCTATCTCCGGAACTCCGGCACTCCCAAACCCCCCCATGATTTGTGTTCGGAAGAGGACTTTTTTGGGGACCCTCGCCTTTTTCCCTTTCCAAATAAAGGCCATAACTTTCTTTTGTAAGTTCTGGACCGCTGGGGGGTGGGGGGATCTTCACCAGAAGGGCGCCCTTAACATATAAGAATCTAGGAAGTAGAGACATTTTAACTGCAGCTATTCGTACTGACCAGGATAACTCCTGCATGCCCCACCTTTTCAAGTCTTCCATCAATGTTGTCATCAGCCCCGGGATGTTTGCCCCATATAGCTTTCTGTAGGTAGATGTTGAGTTTACTCCAAAATAGACTATGGGTCCTCTGCTCCATTTCATCCCATCTCGCCACTCTCTCTGGGTTTTCTGTAATATTAAGTGCACTGCACTTGGGGTAGCTAATATGAAATCCCGAAACCTCTGCAAGTTACTTTAGCATCGTAATTGCGTGAGGAAGAGATTGTTCTGTGTCTTTTAAAAAGAGAAGGATATTGTCTGCATATAATGCAATTTTGTGTGTGCCCCCAGACCCGGTGTCAACCCCTTTGATATCCCGTTCTACTCGTATACCCTGTACTAGCGGTTCCATAGCCATGGCAAAGATAAGCAGCGAGAGGGCACATCCCTGTCTCGTGCCTTTGCAAATTGGGATACTCTCGGTCAGTTGGCCGTTAATCATCAATCTTGTTGATGGGTGTTTAAAGTTGGCCATTACCATGCGGGAAAAAGTCGGGCCGCATCCAAACCTCCCCAAGACCAGCTGGAGAAAGCGCCAATCTAAACTATCGAAAGCCCTGAAAGCGTCCAATGCTATCACCGACATCGGTTGGTGTGTTCTTCGTGCCCAGTCTATGGTATTAATTGCCCTGCGAATATTATCGTATGTATGACGTCCTCTTACAAAGCCCGCCTGATCTGAATGAATTATTTTAGGGAGGACTTGAGCTAACCTTTGTGCTAAAATCGTAGAGTAGATTTTGGCATCGCCATTTAACAAGGAGATGGGACGGTAGCTGGCGCAGTCCGTTGTGTCTCTATTTGGTTTCAGTAGAAGGACTGTGGTGGCCTGATTCATATCACCCGTTACTTGGCCGGTGTCTCTTATGTGATTAAATAGGCGTGTTAGTGGGCTGACTAGTACATTTTGGAAGGTTTTATAATGAGCGTTACTGAGGCCGTCTGGGCCCGGGGATTTGTTCTTTTTCAGGGCATTGATAACACCCTGCACCTCTTCTTACGAGATGGGAGCTTCCAGTTCCAGTCTATCATTCTCTGTGATTTGTGGTAGCTCCAACCGCGCCAGGAATTCTGTTTGCGACTGTCTTTTTAAATTGTCCCCTGTTAGAGATCCTGTATGCCTTCTATACCAAGCATCTATTATCTTTCTTTCGTCTTTGGCCACCCACCACCCCCCAGGATATGCTAATTGGGCAATGCGATTAAGATTTTTGTTTTTCCAATTTGGCTGCTAGCAGCCGATTGTCTTTATCCCCTTTTATATGGTACGTTTGCTTTGTTCGTAAGAGGAGTTGTGCGGATTCATCCGCGTAATGAGCTTCTAATACTGCTTTGGTTTGTTTAAGTTCTCACCAAGCTTTTTGAGATAGTTTTTCTTTGTAGCGCTCTTCTGCAGCCTTAACTTTCATCTCTAGTGTTTGTCTCTCTTTCTTTTCTCCTTAGTAGGTTCGCTGTGTGCGCTATAAATTCTCCTCGGACTACTGCCTTGCTGGCGTCCCATAATACTCCCCAGTCGATTCCGAGCATAGTGTTTTCATTGAAGTAATTTCTTAGCACTTGTTCAATGTCCATTCGTAATGCCAGGTCTTTCAGTAGTAATTTGTTTAATCACCATGTTCTGCGGACCTGTGACTTCGGCTGTGGCATTTCCATGGTCATTGAGACCGGACCATGATCAGATACACATCGCACTCGTATCTCTAGCCCTGTGACCTGTGGGATAGTTGTATCAGCGATTAGGATCATATCAATCCGGGAGTATCCCTTATGTACTGCTGAATAAAAGGTGTAGTCTTTTTCGTTTGGGGCGAAAGAAGCGCCAGGTTTCTATTAATTGTAAGTCTCTAAGAAATGGAGCCAAGGCGCGTCTGTTCAGGTTATCGCCAGGTGTTGCTGGGAGGGTCTTGTCCATTGAGGCTTCCATGACGCAATTAAAATCTCTTCCTATAAGGATTTGGCCTCTTCTCCATTCTGCTATTTTCAGAATTAGCTCCGCCAGGAAACAGTCTTGCTTTTTGTTGGGGGCATAGATTGCCACCATTGTTACTTGCTGATTCATTAGTATTCCCCCCAAGATTAAGTATCTCCTTCCGGGTCTCTTTTGACAAATTGTTTTTGGAATTGAATTCCTATAGCTATACGAATTCCCACTCCTCTCTTTTTCGTTCCGCTTGAGGCCAGAAACTGTGTTGGGAAGGCCCTGTGTCTTAATCTTTGTTCGTTTACTGGGAGCAAGTGAGTTTCCTGTACCCACACCACCGAGGCTTGTAGCTCTGTCACCCATCTCATAATAGATCTTATTTTGATAGCGGAATTTAATCCCTGCACATTGAGCGTGACAAAGTTTAGGTCTGCCATATTCAGAATCAGATATCTTTTGCTTTGTATGCCACTTTGCTACTTGACCTCCTGGGAGCCGCATGTGTGTAGTTTTGTTCTAAACCGCATTTTGTGCTTTGTATAAGATTACCCCCCTTTCCCTTGTCCTAACATTCAAAACTTTCTTAACATCAACAAATAACATTACTTATCGCACAGTTAACCAATTCACCTGGAGTTAACTTCCCCAGGGGTAAAGGGTTCCATGACTTCTCCCCCCTCTCCTGCTTTCCAATATCGTCATTTTTATCTTTATACCCAGCTTAATGCTCTTATGCAGGGTGACCTTTTATACGGCTGAGTTGCCCTTCCTTCAGGTATCACCTATGTAGGATGTCCTTCGGCATCTTTCTCCTGAGAGTTAATAGGCACCTGGGTTTCAAAACATGTTGACCATTCTGTCATCCTTCCAAGTTTATCTCCTTATGTTCATTTGTACAGCCTCGCATGCAGGGTTGCGCTGATTTCCAGTGCTCCTTCTCTCGAACCAGGCTATCCCCGGGGCGATCCAGCGGAGCTCCTCCTTTGGTAGTGCTATCATTCCCTTCCAAGTTCTTCAGGAGATCATCCCATTGTTCCTCCTTTGTGGTCCTGTATTGCTGTCCCTCCCAGGTAAATCTTAGTCCGGACGGGTAGATCCACTAATATTGGGTTGACTTGTTTCTCAACCAGTTCATCAAAACCTGCAGCCGTTTTCTCTTCTGTAGCGTGGCTTGCGCAAGGTCTTGATACAGCTGGATGGTTGTTGTCTGATATCGGATGGGTTCTGCTTTACGGGCCGCTTTCATGATGTCCACTTTTAGCTGGTACAGGTGCACTTTGGTTAGCACATCTGGAGTCAGGTTTCTATTAGTTCGATAGGTGGAGTATACCCTGTGGGTTCTATCCAGGATTATATCTCCCTCATCGTCTGGCCCCAATATTTGTTGGAAGCTCTGAGTCTGGGATTGATTTAGGCATGCCTCAAATCCGTATATTGTTACGCCTCGATCTATTTTTGGCGTCCTCCTGTTTGTCTTGGATACAGTTCAATTGTTGCTCCAATTCTTGGACCCTTCCGGATAGCACGTCCTGTTCATGCCCCTGTTCCGACAATGTCGTTTCCGCCTCATCCACTCGCTTTTCCACTGCCATGATCCCTTTGTTGAGCTCTGCTATTGTTTTAGCCAGTTCAGAGGCGCTATCTGATGTCCTTCTTAAGCTCTTGCAGCATATCCATAAGATCAGACTTGTGCAGCGGCGGGCCCTCTCGTGTCAGGTTGTCCTCTTGGATAAGGGAGTGCACCTGCGCAGTTATCTGTTGTAAGGTGCGTTTCTGGGTATCTGCGGCTTGCATGAGTGCCTTAATATCCCCAGAGGATGAGCTTTTTTTGCTTTTGGCCCTGTTTGGACATGTCTGATGATGAAGGGTGTCGGGGTTAAGAACTGTAGGATTTTCTAGATTTTATTCCTTCCTTGGGGCCTCCTCTAGTTGACGTGAGGCGTGTAAGTATTATATGCAGGCACCCCTTGCCTCTGTGCTAAATGAACGGTTACTTCCTTCAATGCAGTACAGCAGTGGGAGGCCTCAGTCGGCGTTCAATAAGAGATTTCACATGCAGTTTATAACGTGTATCAGTCGCCGTGGATTTGGCGCTTTGTCTCCTTTTCTTTCTTCTTGAGTGTATATTATTATTCTAGCATCTTTTGGATTTGGGATGCTGTTGCTCTCTTTAATCAGGCTCCTTCTGTTAAGCATCTGTGTCAGCTGGTGTGCATTATTTTACATCACCCTATCCTTATACGTGGTTGCTTCCAATTTCGGGGAGTGGAGCGAGCTGCAAAGCCTCTGATATCCTCTGCCTTGAAGGTCACTGCTGTATTTCTAGAAAGTGATTGGACCGATAGTCCGTTTTGCCGCCTGACCCCCCTTCTACTTCTGTATAAACTTCTACCCGCTCCTTTTCAGGAATCCTGCAATACGTCGTTAAGATGGCATCAGGACGGGACTCTCCATGCGTATCCCTTCAGATTACTGGAAGTGAGTGGGGCTCATGGTTTGCGAAGTGCCTCGCCGCTATATGAATTAAGTTCCAGCTAGTGCAACGCCTAATGCAATGACAGGCATTCAGGAGTCATGGCTGTGGCTGTACATGATGTTCTGGGGGCCCCAAGCTCTACACAGCCCCCATGGTTGTATCCTAGCGCAGGTGCCCCCTGATGAAGCCGCTGCTTCCCTCCCCCCGGCTGGTCCGCTTACCTCTGAGCTCGCCGCCGGTCCGCCAGCCTGCAGGATTCTCTTCTTGGCGGTCAGGCACTGCGCGCTCGCTTCCTCCGGGTTCGTCTATGGCCCGCGGCTTCTCCCAGGATCGCACGCCTCAGACTCCAGGGCGCGGCGCTTCTACCTGCCGCATGCCAGCGCCTCATGATACGCGCCCAAGTGGAGTTACTGATCTTCACCGTCTCTCTCCCGCGCCGGTCAACCACGGCGGCGGAGTACGCAGGGGGACTGCCGCGCGCGTAGTATGCTTCCTTCTGTCGCTCCTCACCTCGCCACTGCTCGCTTTCATTCGAGGTTCCGCGACTTCTCTCCTCGTATGAAGCCCGCGGCAGCCGCCATTTTGATGTGAGGCTCGGAGCGGGATTCATCCGAAATTTGCCTACAACTTCACTTATCCTGTTTAGTGCCGCCGAATTCTCATTTCTTCAGATGCCCAAGAAGTTCATCACTGCATAGGCTGTTTCTGCAAGTTTATCATTGCATTTATAAGGCGATAAGGGCTCCGGAATCGGATGAAATCACGCAGCCTGTGTTAGGGAGAATTCTCTTTTAGGCTGAATTTCCTAACCTAGTGAGTCCCCCAGCAGCTTTGCTGGATTTCTGGAGCTTGTTTTTTTCTCCTGCCAAGAGTGAGACTTTCTTTCTCCCACTCTTGGACATGATTTGTGGTGTTCCTTTGACTGTTAATGTGTTTTATGGGCTATGGGGTCCTTTACTCCATAGGGTCTCATGTGTCTTTACTATGTGTGTTACACAGCACCCTCGGTGCAGTGACACAGGGGTGTCATAGTGACACCCCACCATAGACTCCATACCCTGGGACTGACTACTGTCTCCCAGGGCATGTAAAGTCACCATTGGCTTTACTAGTCCCAAATTAACAGAAACCGGTACAAACCATCATATTGTGGACGTACTGGTCGGGGCAATTCGATTGCCCCGGGGTCTGTTAGTCGAGGGGGCATGTCTCCGTCCCCCCTGATCGAGTTTTGGCTGGTGGCAGTGGATACTACTTTTTATATCCGACCGCGAATATATCCCTATGGGATTTTCCCATTGTTCGAGGCTACCAACTTTAATTATTTAATTCTCATAGCCTCGAACATACCGCCGGTTTATTTATTTAATATAAATTCGCTGGTTGGTATTTTTTGCCTGCACTCGATTCTAAAATGGCGTTTGTGTTCTCTTCTGTGACTCCAACCCAAGTCGAGCCCTTTGTTCCACTTTTTTAGCAGGCTTCTCCACAGAAGCCTCCAAAAGTGGTGCCACTCTGTCTGGGTACCACAGGGGGCATGGGAGGGGGTTTAGGCACCCTGGACTGAGTTACCTTGGTAACTTAAGTCGCACTCTTGTGTGATTGGTCCAAGTGGTGAGCACTTAGCATGTTTGATTGACAGCTAGGCTGAGTGAATGGGGGTGTGCTGCATAAAAGCAGGGCTTTGGGGACTGGAACTTCAGAACTCGCCTGAGAACCTGAGAATCCGACGAGGGAGAATCTGAGCCGAACTGCCACGAGGACACCACCGGTGGAGCCTGCGGAACCGACTCACCACTTCCCGACGACAGAGAAGATCTCCCTGCTGGAGAGGCTTCTTCCCCTGACTGGTGGGCACAACCAGTTTACCTTCTTTTCCTCGCATCCCAGGACGTCTTGTGGTTGAATAGCCCGTGCCAAGCACCGCGGCAACCGGATAGCCACTTACCACTGGACCGCGAATAAAAGGACCGCTCCTTTTTGACCTGAGAACTCCGCGACTGGTTTCTTCCCTGGCAGTGCAACGGACTCCTGTCTTCCTCCCCGACGAGATCCTCTCTTCCCCCGGACGAAGCACCGACTTGCATCTGCTGTCAGGAACACGTGTGCCCCCTGGAGTATTCTCACCACTTTAAGGTACCGTGCCCACCAGGCCTCCCTTTCTAAAGTTTGCTACAAGGTAATAATAATCCCTTAACCTTCTGGACTGGGCTGGCTGCCTTGACCATCTAACTGGTCCCTTTCTTTTGGTCCAACTCTTTCCGAACCTTTTCAAGACTTTTGTGCACTTCAACCGTGTGACCTTTGACACATTTCGTTCTGATCATCTTAAAGTGGATCCGGCCTTCTGAACTCTAACTTCACGGTTTTACTTTGCCTTCCTCTCTTGTTGTGTTCTTGTGAAAGTGTTGGGATCTGTTTCAAATGATACCCTGCTTTTCTCTCCCTTTTAAAACAAATTATTAGAGTGCCATCTGCGTTAAGCACTCACCGCTGTCTGAAAGTAAGTGGGGCTTTACGTAAGACTTGACTAATATTCTTTTAAAGGAGTGTATATCTTTTAGTGACCGTGTTTTTCAACTGCTTAACATTAGTGCCTGTGTGTTTTACTAAATGTGGTTTTAAATAAATAATTATATCTCTTTTACACCAAGCTCTGGTCAGTGTTTACTTGTTGTACTGTGTTCTTTTGACCTATTGTGAATACTCTGTATACTACCTAACTCTTCTTGAGGGAAGTCTGACTGCTCAGCCACAGCTACCAAGTGAATCTGTGTGGTACAGACTGCTACCAAGTGGGTTTACTGCCAAACACCTGTAGTCTTAAATCTTTTGCAGTGGTCCCAGAGGGAACTGCACAGGTTTCTGCCTAACAGCCTGCCAAGGAGCCATCCGTTCGGGTCCTCGGCTGGCCACGCCCCCCCTCCCTCCTCTGTCTCTTATTAACCACTATGTAGGAGAAAGTTAAATCTGAACTGTAAATGAATGGTGATATTGGAGTAAATACTGCAGGGAATAGAATAATTAGTAATCCCACCAAATTAGAAAAAGGGAACATAATAGCTGAACTCGAACTTGTGAAATTTTTAAATACCACAGAAATTATTTATGCAGATCTGTCCAGCATGTTGATCCCTAAATTTGAACAGCTGATTGAAACCATAAAATCAGTGACAATAATGAAACGGAATTATAGGTCCAATAGCGAACGATGGAATCTATTGCATGGGAAAAAACATATTTTTGACGCTGAAATTCATGCAGCGAACAAAATGCTTGGATCTATTATAAGAGAGTTCCAACATGATAAAAGTAAAAATGCTGCGGCCAAGATACACACAGCTAAACAGCAATATAAATCATAGTTTAAACTGCATCGTAAAATCAAAAGGGAAGAGATTTGGCGTAATCTTGCATTTCAGGCAAAAAATAAAAATAGTCAAGGAATGCGGTCTACCATAAATAACACTAAAAGAAACTGCTGTCCATCAATAGTGTAGCCGAATGCGATTGGGTAGCCCACGTTAAGAAGTCACTGGCTACCATAGTGAAGGATGATATAAGTGATCCTAGTGAAGTAACGAGATGGTGTGGCACTTTATAAGCTAGAAAATCTAACAAAATTAATTAGGAATCTTCACAACTCGAGAGCAGTAAGCTCTAATGACACGTGCAATGCACTGCTGCGTTTTTCGCCTGATAGATGTGCATGTGCATTAAATATCCTATTTCAATGGATAGGAATTAATTGCCAGATTCTGCACTCATGGCATAGAAGTATAATGCTACCTGTCTATAAAAAAGGAGAGTGGAAAAACCCAGCAAATTACAGGATGTTGGCGATGCTTGACATCCCAGTAAAAGTATTTGCCAAAACTCTACTGATAGAATTAAATCAGTGGATTTCTTCTCGCCATATCCTGCCACCATACGAATCGGGCTTTAGAGAATGATCTACATCTCATAATATTGCTATTTTTGTGGCCGCAATTGAATACTCTTGGACGTGTCGAAAGCTGACAGTATATGTAGCTTTTATAGACTTTACAGCAGCTTTCGACTCAATAGTGCATAGTCAGTCGACTATGGGTTAAACTAAAAGCATGGGGAATTCCTTTGGGGCTACTACATATGATACAACTACTATATAATGATACGTCTGTAAGAGTTCGTCTTGATGCAGACGGTAAATTGTCGTAGCCATACCCACATGCCGATGAATCAAGCAGGGCTGCATATTAGCAGCCACGCTTTTCAACCTCTACCTTGCTGACTACATGCAAGTTGAGTTAGAGCCTGATATTAATACCATTAAGATTGGAACACTAAGGTTAGGCTGGCTAGGATATGCAGACAATCTCCTTCTGCTTGATTATACACCCAAAGGTCTACAAGTGAAGCTTGATGAACTCGAAATATTTGCTGCTATGAATCATCTCATCAATATAGGAAAAACTAAAATCATGAAGTCTCATGGCAAAGCGAAATCAGGCAACAATAAGAGTTGTAAGTGGTATATTAGCCAACCGATTGGGATCGTAGGGCAATATAAATGTTTGGGTGTTATTATTGATACCAAGCCCTGCTGGAAACCTCATTGACGAGAAACAAAGAGGAAAACCATATGAGCCACTATGGCGCTGAGTAATTTTATAGGGTGTCAAGGTAACTTTTCCATAAACACTATTTTAATGTTATACTCTGCAAAGATTGTGTCATGTCTATTATATGTTGCGGAAATTTGGGGAAGCTACTTTTCTAGATAATTGGAGAAGTTTGAAGCCAAAATTGAATGCCCAAGCACCTGTCCTCTGAATATAGTTTACTGGAATGCAATTTAAGTAGTGCAAACAGTAGAGTAGAATACATGATAGCTACACTATATGTGAAATTGTCTAGACTAAATAATATGTTCATCATTGCCCTGTTAAAACAATATGACAAATGAAACAACTAACAGGATGTAATAACAATTTACAGATGGTGTGTGATATACCTTAAATGGGCAATTGAAGATATTCACAGTTGGCCATTATACTCTATCTGTAAGACAAAATGGATATTGAAATGGCTAATATATGATCTCAATAGAGAACAAAACATGGTCTTGCAATGAAGACTAATAGCATGTATTTAGAGTTTTGGTCTGAGACAATATGCAAACCAAATTATCTGATGGCCTTTCCCGATTGCAAAACAATTAGATTGTATGTGTTTATATTCAACATGTGTAATACTTTGCAAATTCTACACGCAAAAGTGGGAATCCCAAAAGAATTTAGAAATTGCAGGCTATGTGGCTTGAATATCATTGAGTCCGCTAAACACATTATATGCGATTGTGAAAGTTTGCTGTCTCTGTGGTCTAAATATCTACTAGCATATAATAATTCTAAGAATAACGGAAACTTAAGTGAACTATGGGTAACCCTGTTGAAGGGCAACGTCATGAATTTGATTTTTTTATATGATGACATTTTCTGATGTAGTTTTGTCCATTTTAAAAGATTTGTCATGGGGCGTATTGTTCTTTTAAATGAAAGTTTTATTATGAGAGTTTGTAGATTGTCAAAGATTTGTAATGATGTAATGTATGTAAATGTTTGTATATGTAAAGCCTTGTTGGCTGAGTACATATTACCAATAAATGAAATGAAATTTACATCAGAGATGGGGAAACCCGGGGATACTTACTTAGATGTTTCAATTGATGTACAAGCCAATAAAATTTTCGACAGCTTTGTTCACCAAACCTACCGATAGGCACAACCTACTACATAGATTAAGCTTTCACCCACCACAGACTCTCAAGAACTTACCCTACGGCCAGATGTTAAGAATTAAAAGAATAGTGAGCAATGAATCTGAATGCGAGGTGCAATTGGCTACACTATGCACCAAATTGAAAGAAAGGGGATACCCAGACAATGATTGGATATTGGCAAGATCTAAAACTGATACAAAAAGACAGGAAGACTTGTTGAACAACAAAACAACTCAAAGTGCACCTCCAATAATGTTGTCTCGAAATTCTCCACCCAAAGTCGCCAAATCAGGAAGTATATCACCAGACACTGGAACATCCTGACCAGTGATGAAAGGACAAAAAACGTATTTAGCAACCCGCCCACATTTGCCTACCAAAGGAGTAATAACCTAAGGAACCTACTAGTTAATGTGATACCCTTGTGGCATTTATTATGTTGGGGGGAAACGGGAAGAAAAATCAGGACCAGGATGAATGAGCACAAATCGTGCATAAGACTAAGAACAACGCCTCAGCAGTAGCTAGACACTTTAATGAAAAAGGACACTGTTGCACAATTCAAATGTCCAGTACTTAAAGCTATCAAAACCACAGGCCGAAGAAAGGACTTCAAAAAGCTCAGGGCACAGAAAGAAGCTTTCTGGATAGACCAGTTGGCCTTTTTGAGTCCAAACTGGATTAATGTGGAGTGGGATTTGAATTGCCTCCTATGATATAACTCTTAGCATGATAACCCGCTACTGTCCCAGAACATTATACGTTCAAAGACTGTAATGTCGACTGTGATAGGTCAAGAGTACTGGAGCAGATATAGCTACTGCCCCTCCAACCAGATTAAGAGTTTAAGATTTTCAGTTTGATGGCATGTCTAGAGCACCTACTGGTGATCATTCATAACACTGTTAATACCAGACAAATTGATTAAGATGTATTGATCGAGTTGTCATGGAGTGTGATGCTGAGATTAGGACTCGCACAATTAAGGTTTATAAATGCATAACCAAACCACTCCAAAGATCTGACAATAGCAAATGACTATCTGGATAATTTAGGCGTTAACATTGTAGCTCTTTACCACATAGATGTATTGACCAAGTGGTTACTGGGTGTGACACCGAGATCAGTACTAACAGAGGTTTGGTTTAATAATTATACCTAAACAACTCTGGGGATCTTATACTAGAAGACCACAAGCCACATGCTTTAAGAGTTTACATTGTAGCTTTTAACTACATAGTTGAACTACTAGAATAGCGTTTCGAAATGGTCTCAGACATAATGTGCTCTATTATATGTTAGATATGTTAGATTTATGCTGCTTGGCCTTGTATTGTACTCTTAGATTGTTACGAATACTTTGGATTCACCATTCCAATATGACGGCCAGTGGTACTGCACTGGCCATCCTCCTGTGTTCACGCACGTTTTTGGACGTATTTAACTTCACGGATGACAATGCGATTTAGCAGATCTGCATTTCCCTTAGGCGGAAGGCTGCTTGGCAACGCTGGACAAGGTGAACCATTAGTTTTAAGTATTCTTTTGGGACAATAGATTTGTGGCAACAGAATTGCACCTAACGTGTATTTTACAAGGCTAAGCCTTCTCAATTGTTTCAGGTCCATTTCCGCACTGTCGGCATCAATCTGCTCATTCAGCTCTACAGGTAATATTGCCTTTATTTTGATAGAAGTTGTATGGGCAGTTTCTGGTGTTATGCTGTACCCAATTCAGACCTGTTTTTAGTGCTTCTGCAATACTATTGATAGTCTTGGACTATGATGAAACTAACTGGTCAACCATTGGTTTGGTACAAGCCACTGTACTAAGGTACGTCATTATTTTTCATGCGCCCCAGTGTTTGTATTAGCTCAATGGTGTTTAGATTGCGGTTTTTGTATACATTGTGGTTCTCCTTATTTTTCAGTTGAATTTTAGGATTTGGACCGATGAGGTAATTGCTTAATTGACCTTGGTATGTATTGGTTACTCAATCAGTCAAACAAGTTTATTCTGATACAAAGATCCATCAAACATAAAAAAAGCAATATTACATACATCCAAAAGATATCACAATTCATGAATAATTCCTTAAAATCAAGTGCAAAAGAGCATATCATACGTTCTTGAATCAGACCACAGTAGGATAATATCGAGAGGTGTTACAAGGCCACCAATCCAATAATTCCATTACTTAAATAGAAGGACTTACCTGTTGTGGGAATTGGTTTACACCTAAGGTGGTAAAGCATGTCCTTCATTAAAAAGCTCCTCTCTGGGGGGCGCTGTTGAGCAGCCGAGGAAAATGGCTGCTTAGCCCGAGAGCTCTGTTTCTGCCCACTACAATCCTCCAATTATCGGCGCTAATCTGCACAATATCCTTTCAATATTACCACGATTTTTCATTGGCACTGTTCTCCCTGTGTGGCCGAAGTTTGGAGGGAGTTTGTTGCCTGGAACCGCCGTGGTCAGCGGCTGGGCCTGCAGCGCTGCACGGCTGTCTCGCTGGGGCCGCTCACGCTGGTTGGTGCTGCCTCTTGCGATCCTGTGCACCGCCTGCTGCGGGCTCCCTGTGCGCATCCTTGCCGGGGCGGCCCGCTCCCCTACTGGAGCCCTGCAGAGCGGGACTCTTCGCCATCCGGCGCCCCGCCCGGGACGTACGGCGGAGGCGGCCTGGAGCTGTTGGGGCCGCGGTGATCGGCTGCTGCCGCTGCAGGCTGGAGCGTGCCCACCTGCGCTGCGACGGGCCCCCCCCGTGCTGAGAGCCGGGGCCGCTTGTGCAGCAATGCACGCTGCTTCGGGGGCGCCGCGGGAGAAGTGGTTCAACCCCCAATCAAACGGCTACTGCTTCTGCCGGCGGCGGTCGCCGCTGCCCTGCCCCGCCCCCTGGGCGGCCCTCTACAGCAACAGACCCTCTGCCCTCATCAAGGACCCGCCGCAACGGCCCCCCTGTGCACCTCTGGGCTGAGGGACGCTCAGCTCCCGGGAGGCCCGTGACCAGCCGATCCCGGCTCCTTCAACCGTCCGGCCGCGGCCCCTGCGCGTGCCCCCGGATCTGGGCCGGCCCCCTGGAGGCGCTCTCACACGTCTGGGGACGCACGGGCTCAGCCGCCCTTGAGGCTGTAAGGTGGGTGTAAGGGGATACTCCTCGCCCCTCCGTCCAACTGGGGCCCCACACTTCATCCAGTACTCTGTGACACGGCCACTGGGGAGCGACCCCACTGAGTCTTCCCTGCTCCCTCCCTGAATCTCTCCGCCCAGGACACACTGTGCCCCCAGGCTACAGCTGCTGGAACCTGCGCTTCACCACCTCTTTGGCCACCCTTTGTGTACGGGAGGGGCAGCACCTGGCGAGGCTGTTGGAGAAACACACTAATGGAACTTAAACATTAGAACAAGTTTAACATTCTATAACAAATACCAAGTTGCTACATAAGAAATATTCACTGAATTAAGCAAACCCAACAGAGGCCTTGCCCCATAAGGCTCCACATTTCCATGAGCTGAGCTTTAGCCGATAAGGGACTGTGACGTTGAGGGCCCGCCGCTGGGCGTGCTCCCCGCCCCATTGACGGCTCACTATCCTGTTCACCCAAGCATACCCCGCAAAGTCACTGCTTGCACGAAGCTCGCCAGGCCCTGCGCTCAACGCTCACCTGGCTCCACTTCTCCCGCGGTGGCCCCGCCATCACCGCCTCGCTGCGAATGGACCTCCTCCACCCGGCCTGGTCATTATTACTCCTACCGTGCGGAGCCACTAACGGACTGCACCTATTGATCCACCACTATCCGCCCCTCGGGGACTCAATCCCTGACCTCCATCAACCCCAACCAATCAGACACTGCTCCTGCCACGGCAATGCCCAGCAAGGCACGGGCTGCCACCAATGTAGGCGCCATGGACAGGTTTGCCAGGGCAGCGCATGATGTGGACCAGGCGTCCTCTTCTGCGACACTTGAGGATGGTGGGGTCCCGCCGATCCACCCGCAACCAGACCTAGCTGTGATGATGGAATCCATGGCTAAAAACTTTGCAGCCTTCCATGAAAAGCTGGACGACATTAATGCGAATGTAGCCTCCCTGAAAGCGAAAATTGACCAGCATGGCGCCAGGATCACTGAGGCGGAGCAAAGAATAGGTACTAATGAGGACGGTGTCCATGCCCTACAAAACACAGTCACAGACCTTGTTAGGAACATGAAGCAGGTCAAAGCTAAGTGCGATGACCTCGAATTGAGGTCCCGAAGAAATAACATTTGCATAGTAGGGGTCCCTGAAGCTGCACTAAAGGGACGCAAGGAGCCATCGGTCGAACAACTCATCAAAGACCTCCTCGATAACCCCGAGCTCTCACCATTCTTCACAGTAGAGAGAGCTCATCGCTCCCTGGCGCCGCAACCTAAGCCAGGAGACTTTCCCAGACCTATAATCGCCAAGCTACTGAGCTATAAGGACAGGGACCACATACTCTGCTTTGCCAGAGAGAAAGGGGAACTGAGGCTTGACTCAAACATCATCAGGCTATACCCCGATTTTTCGGTGGGAGTGCAGATGGAGAGACGCCAATTCGGGGGAGTGAAGATGTTAAGGGACAGGAAAATCGAATACGCGATGCTCTTCCCAGCGCGCCTAAAATTCACCCATCGCAACAAATTCTACTTTTTCACGGTACCTGATGAAGCGGTTAAATTAATCGAGACGCAGATCCCACTGGGAGATCCTCCACAGGAACCGATGGACTCCTAATGCTAGACTCGGACTCCCATTGTGCGCCCCCAATAGACGCAGAGATTGGGCCATCGACTCCTCCGTGGGGCCTGGGTCCCTCATCATTATCCCACTGCGAGCCCTCCGCGGCCCAACACTAACATATTGAGAACACAACTTCCTGGGGGAGCGGGATCCTTGCTCTCCTGGCAACTATACCAAGTATGGGGCCCGAACATTGTAAGCCAAGCTCCGCTGTCATGTACTAAACTATGGCGGCTCTAGCTATGACCTCGCTACCCTAGTATATGTGGATCCTTTTTGTGCAGTCTGAGTTTCATCAGCCGATCAAAAGTTTTATGTTGTATCATCGATATTTGCATTGTTACACGTGGGCAGGACGGCAGCGGCAGCCCCCCACTGCGGCTGCAATACCCTTTGAGGCGAAATGTTTGTGTTCAAGCCTCGGTTGGGCGATTTTTCAGGCGTTACCGAGTTGGGGATGGCACGCAGTTGTTTGCTCTAAGGGTGGGTATCTACACACTGCTAGTTGGGGCAGGGCGGTGAGGGTGGGGGTCGTAGAAGTTGGGAAAGGTTATATACAACATGGCGGAAAGGTTGAGACCGGTTCTAAAGGCAGGCACCCTTGTGTCATTGCAGCACATATGGCGTCAATCAGAGACGGATCCTATGCTAGGGATGTTCCATAAGTTCTCTACATGGCTGTCAAAATGATGACATGGAATGTTCGGGGATTGACAAATTTCACGAAGTCCCGTAGGATTGCGGCCTATGCACAAAGACACGGGGTCAAGGTCCTCCTGTTGCAGGAGACACACGCTTTGCAACACTTATGATCTAACATAGCACGGGTCTGGGGCCTCAACAGATATTATACCCAATACTCCACTCAAGTTGGGGGAGTTCTTACTTTCATCCACAAGTCGGTAAACTTCAAACTTTACACATCTCACATTGACACAGAAGGCAGATATGTGATTCTACATTGCACTTTGGCTAACGAAGAATGCTTGCTGGTCAATTCATACGTGCCCAACACTGATTCCCCCAAGTTTTTCGATGAGGTGACCGCTATCCTTATGAGATATCTAGACTTTCCCATCTTGTGGGGAGGAGACATGAATTTGATACTTGATAATGTCCTAGATAGAACGACTACTCGACGGGCCACATCTCGAGTGGCCAAATGACTCCTTGCACACATGGACTCCCTGAACCTACACGATGTATGGAGAACACTCCACCCCCATGAAAGGGACTACACTTTCTATTCAACGGTACATGACCGCTCCTCAAGAATAGATTGGTTCCTCTTGTCTGGTGACCGGGTGGGCAGGGTTTTAGATATCAGGATCCTCACACGCACTCTATCTGACCACTCCCCCGTGCTCCTGCAGATCTAACTCGGTAACACAACGCTGCCACGGCCTGCCTGGTGCTTTAAATCTGACGCCCTACCTGATATTGTCTTTAAAGCTAAGATCCTAGCGAACATAACCACATTCTTTGACAATAACAATGAAGCCGACACATCTGAAGGGACCAGATGGGAGGCATTCAAAGTTTACATCAGAGGGATGTGTATCTCTAGGGAAGCTGGGGTCCTTAAAACTATAAGACAAGCCCTAAACAGTTCCGAAACCAGGCTTAAAACCCTCAAACAGGAATACCTCTCCACACCGACCCCAGCAACACTTGCAAAGATCAGAACAGCACTTGAACAGTTTGAGTCGCATGCCTTAAGGGAGGTGCGATATTATGCTCGCCCAGTAGCTGCCCGTAAATATGGGGAGGGAGACAGACCGGGCAGAACCCTGGCCAGGCTGGTGCGGGCGGAAGGCGGCAAGACTCGAGTCGATAGCATTATTGACGGAAAAGGGCCAAGGCACTGGTCGGACCAATCCATCCTAGTCACATTCGCCAGCTTTTATGCCACTCTATACGGCCCCCAGCCTGAACACACAGCCCATGACCTGGATGCCCTGCTGGAAAGCATCCCTATGACCCTTATCTCCCAGGACACCAGGGAACGCCTTGACACTCCATTCACCTTAGAGGAAATAGTCCAGGTAATTTCAGACCTTCCCAAGAACAAGGCTCCGGGCCCAGAATGGCTCACTTCAGAGTTTTATCAGGAACACGTGGCCATACTGGCACCTGCTTTGCACGGGGTCTGGGCCGAATCACTCCGATTGAAAACCCTCCTTCCCTCCTTAAGAGAAGCTTTAATAACAGTCCTCCCCAAACCGGGGAAACCCCCAGACGAGTGCGGGTCCTACAGGCCCCTTTCCCTCATCAACACAGATATGAAAATCTTTGCCAAGATAATCGCTAACAGGTTTCTCCCATTCATGCCCCATCTGGTCCACGCAGACCAAAGTGGATTCGTTCCAGGCCGCTCTACGGCACTTAACATCCACCGCCTATTTAATGTGCTGTCCAGAATTGATCCGGACGCTGATGCAGTGGCGGTTACACTAGACGCCCAAAAAGCTTTCGATATGGTCTCATGGCAATACCTATGGGCCGTGCTAGAGAAAATGGGAGTTGGGCCAAATATGATTTCCTATATAAAACTACTTTACACGGGACCACTGGCCAGGGTGCTTAACTCTGCTCCTTCCTCCCCTTTTGTGCTACATAGGGGGACTCGCCAGGGATGCCCATTCTCCCCAATCCTTTTTGCACTCGCTATTGAACCCATGGCTGATCACGTAAGAGGGCGTCACATAAATAAAGGCATTCGTTTACAGGACACGCTGGAAATCATCTCGCTGTACGCTGATGACGTGCTCTTGTATGTCAGAAACCCCTCCACATACCTGGACCCGATTATCCGTGACATCACCAAAATAGGCACGTACTCTGGTTTCACCATCAACTATTCTAAATCAGAAATCTTCCCTCTCGCTACAACAACCGACATGTGAGTACCCCTACGCTGGTCTCCAGGCGGTATCAGGTACCTTGGGGTGCAGGTATCGCTAACCAGAACTTCTCTGCTGGCGGACAACTACAAGGCTATGGCACAGCTCATCGTGTCCAAGATGTCCAAATGGCGCAATCTTGCTCTATCCCTTGCGGGCAGACACTCTCTAATAAAAATATTAGTGGTCCCCAAGCTTCTCTACATCTTTGCCAACGTACCAGTCTGGCCCGGGAAGCAATACTTCAAGAAACTTCACTCGGAATGCGCCCAATTTCTCTGGCATTCTGGTGTGGTCCGTAAGAAGTGGCAACATGTGACTTTACCCTATGAGAAAGGGGGGCTCACAGCCGCTGACCTCTTTCTGTACTGGAACGCGGCACAGGCCCAACACGCCACCCACTGGTACACGCACCCAAATCCACCCCCACACGTAAAACTGGAAAAACTTGCAGGGGCTTGGGCAAATATTATGACTTTATTACTGCACCGCATATTCCAAACAGTCGCCCCGTCAGACCCAGTGGCCACCACAATCAGGGCCTGGAATGGCATCCTGCGCTCCGAGCAAGAGCAACACCCATATTATAAGTGGCTTCCCATATGGCAGTTTCCCAGACTCCCCCGCCCCCCCCCACCGCCCCACCTTCCACACATGATCAACACTTTTGCGACACTGGGAACATCTGGGCTATCATGCCCTAACTGATCTGTTCCCTGATGGTACAATTATCACCCCCCAAACATGGCGGCCAGAACACTCTAACTCTCCACTCGAGGTGCTACAATAATACAGGCTTAGGGCAGCGGTACGATCTTTGTGGCACTCGTTCCCAGATGAACCCCCAGACTCACCTGAACTCCAATATATAGCAAATTCCGCAGGCGGCAGGGGCTTAATATCCACCCTGTATAAAATGCAACTGGGGAAAACAGAGGCTACATCCCTCAAACCAGGGGAAGCATGGGCTAGGGAGCTGGAAACGGTAATCGCTGATGAAATGTGGAGTAAAATGTGTGCACATACGCGCAAAGTCTCCCTCAGCGCCAGATTCCGCTGCATTCAATTCAAATTCCTCAACAGGCTCTATTACACACCGTACAGAGTAGCACAATTCACACGCACCCTGACTCACATTTGCCCGAAATGCAAATCGAGCAATGCAGATCACATACACATGTTCTGGTCCTGTGCTGCTCTCAATATGTTTTGGGTGGCCGTGACGGAGGCGCTGTCAGAAAGAATTGGTTCCCTGGTAGGCCTGGATCCATTATCCCTGCTGTTTGGTATCTGGGCGGGGGAAAGTGTGAGGAAAATGTCAAGGTTCTTAAATGTAAGTGCCATTGTTGCCAAAAGATGCATACTGCAATGCTGGAAGCGCCATAACCCCCCCCCCCACCCTCACGATGTGGCTGTAAGCCCTCACCTGGGTACAAATGTGTGAAGAATACATCAGATCCCTACCTATGTCATCACGCCCCAAAAACGTGTGGTCAGAGTTCTGCACCTACCTGAACAATAGAGACAATGTGGAGTGGAGATCCACCCTCTCACCAGCCCAGCCCAGTACACCATGAGAAGTGTGCCTTCCCCTTCCCTTTTTTTTTTTCCTGTTTGAGCCTCTCCAGGCCGTCTACCCCTCCCCCCCCAGATTGAGATGTCTGCAAATAGTCGTGATGTACTGTCTTAATGGACGTTGAGTTGCTTGCTTGTCTCTGTGCAATCTGTGCTGTACCTGTCTTAACTTTCTGCCAATAAACAAAAGTTTAAAAAAAAAAAAAAGCTCCCCTCTGGCTTCCCCACCAGGCGCCAATTTTTCTAGCATGTGTGGCACTTTTCCATGCCCGCACCTATTGGTTTGCTGGCTCGGGCTCTCTCCTTATTTAAATTCATGTCTTTATTGGGCTACTAATGGCCTCTTCTCTTGCTTTTGAAATGATCCCTGTACTCTTTTTATAATTATACTAATGTGTTTTAATTTTTTGTCATTTTGTCTTTATTTTGTTGTGAATATTTGTATGATATTTTTCCTTGAAATTATGTGCTTATGCAAGGTTGTTTAATTTTGTGTTCATTTACACCTCAACCATCATCCTTGCATGTTCTGTTGTTTTCATGATGTGATGTTTTATTTTTGAATTTTTTACATCACATTTTTGATTTATTAACACACCCCAATGGTGTATGTAATGTGCATACAGCCTAGATAAAAACCCAGAGGGTTGAAACGCGTGTCCGCTGTGTTACCCTTATGACTGAACTGTGTTTAATAAATACCATTGTATTCAACATGCCATCGCACTGAGACAGTGTTTCTACTTGTAATTGAATTGTCCTTAGTCTGGTTGGGCACCAGATCTCTCCTACTCACGGTCACTTGCACCAGGCACCCTTTTGCATTTTCCTTTTTAGTATGGTCAGCGCAGAGGATTCTGTTTCTAGTGCCCAAATTTGTTTGCCATTACTACTCCATCCTCTGAGGTTTAAAACATTGGCAACATTAGCACTGCTATGGCTAAGGTCATCTGGTGTATGATAGATGGTAAGTGCAGGGTCCCCAAGCAACGCAAAGAGACACCAGCTGATCAGGAACCTAAAAGAATGAAAACTCAGATATACTATCTATCATATCCCCTAGATAAGGACTACCAAGGGCTGGAGGACACTCTGGATGACCTGTGAGAATATCCTCAGGACGAGTACCCAGTTGATTCCCTTGAGGATGGAGATCCTCCACTTACCTCGCCTACTGAGGATCACGTCAATACACTGCTCTACTAAAGAGAGCAGCGGGTCATTTTAGTATTTTAGTATTAAGGCACAGAAGTAAGACAAAGTTTATTTCCTTGGCGATATCCTAGACGAAAAGCAGGTCTCCCACTACATTGCTTTAAGGAGGCCATTAAAAAACAGATTTCTCCCTCACTAGCTAATAAAGGTGTGAACACTAGAATTGAGAAAAATAAAACGGTGACCTTCAGACCCCATGTATATTGAAGGCAACCCAACACCGGACATTGGCAATTACCACTGTCTGGTGAAGAAGCAACACACCTCTGAGCAACCACCTGACAAGAGCAAAAGCAATGTAATCTTTTGGCCAGCGGATGAACACTTCAGCGGCATACAGTATCTACATTGCCTATATGACATTGTTAATGGCACACTTCAAAAGGGCAAAAACAGAGGTGGTAGCTGGAAGGTTTCAAATGAATCTTAACTTCTGGCATTGCTCTGGGAAACCCTCCAGGCCATCGCTGTTCGCCTGCCAAGCCATTACAGACGGGGAAAGACCATTTGCAAATCAGGCTTAGTCCCAGCCCAAAAAGAACAGTCCAGCCCAAACTGCTAGATCACATCCCTTCTGCATGAGACCACAAGCATCCCCAGACATGTTTCAGCCTTGTTGGGCCTCATCAGTGAGGAATAGCTTGAGTCTCTAGGCCCAGGAGGCACGGGACCCACGTCTGGGCATACCCGTCCCACTCGTGGTGACAAAACAAAAACAAAAAGGTGATGGCTGGAAGGTTTAGAATGAATCTTAACCTCTGGCATTGCTCTGGGCAACCCTCCAGACCATCGTTCTTCGCCTGCCAAGCCATTACAGAAGGGGAAAGACCATATGTAAATCGGGCTGGTGTAGCAGGAGATAGCTGCCAGATGTACCTTTTATAAAGGCGTGCACCAATCCGGCCTTGGCCAAGGATAGCAAGTATGGAAGGATCTGCAGGGCCATAACTCTGAGGGGTAATCTTCTGAGACCAGCACCACGAAGTGAAACACTTCCACTTGTGACCATAGCACTTCAAAGTCGACGCCGCCCTGGCCTTGGCGAGGACCTCCTTTTAATCTGCAGGCAACTCATATCCTTGAAAGTCTAGGGCTGCAGCAGCCAAGCCCTCAGGTTCAGCGATCCTGGGTCGTGATGAAGGATTGCGCCTCCGTCTCTGGTGAGAAGATCCGGAGCCACCGGCAGCTTGTCCAGAGGCGAGGCTGACAGGATGAGAAGGTCCGGATAACAAATCTGCTTCGGGCACGCTGGGGCGATGAGTATCATTTTGCATGGACACTTTCTGAGTGTGTTGATGACTTGTAGCAGGAGAGGGAACGGAGCGCCTGCGTACAGGGAAAGCCCTTCCCACGGGAAGGAGAGCGCGTCCCCCAGGCTCCTAGGTTGGTGAAATCTGCTGGCAAACCTCTGGCACTTTGAGTTCACCGCTGTCGTAAATAGATCAATGTGCGGCCTGCCCCGTTTGACGAATAGGTGGTACACCTGATCCTGACGAAGCTCCCACTCGTAGCAGCAGCGCAGTTCCCTGCTGAGGGAGTCTGCAATGGTGTTCTTGACTCCCGCCAGGTGGAGAGGGACGAGGAGCATTTCCTGTCCGTCCGTCCGCCCAGCCCCACAAGTCCTCCGCTGCTTTGGAGAGCGCCGAGGACCGAGTGCTCCCCTGCTTCCTGATGTAGAACATGGTGTTGTCGGTGAAGATCCTCACCAGCTTGCCTTTCAGAGACAGTAGAAACGACTTGAGGGCCCAGAACACTGCCTGTAGCTCCAGGATGTTATGATGATCCTTCTCCGTCGGCCTCTGGCGTGCAGACGTCTGGTGTGGGCTCCTCAGCCCTCCAGGGAGGCATCCATGGTTACCGTCTCCTGGTTTTGGGGGGGGGGTTGAAATCCTGTGCCTTGGGCGATGTTGGAGCGGACACCCCACAATCCTATCGCCGGATGGAACTAGTCGTTGAGAGAGATCTTGTCCATGAAGCTTCCGAACACCTGTATCCAGCGGGCATTCAGGAATTCCTGTAGTAGTCACATTTGCAAACTGCAGTGCCGGACGAGGTAGATACAGGATGAAATGCCCAGTAACAACTTGACAGCCTGCACCGTGGCCGTCTTCGTCGACGACAGCCATTGCACCTTTCCTTGAATGGCTGCTATCCTCTCTTCTGACGGCGACACCAGGCAAGACACTGTACTGAGTCTGGCGCCGAAACAGAGTGCGTTGTGTGATGGGGTTAAGCAGGACTTTGGATAGTTGACGGAGAATCCCAGATCCGTCAGAAGCCGGATGTTCGTCTCCATGTGGCACTCGGCCTGCTGGAGCGAATGAACCAGTCGTGCAGGTATGTGTATGCCCTGTAGATGGGCTGCCACTGGTGCCAGGCAGTTCATGAACATGCTGGAGCCGACTTCAAGCCGAAAGGTAGAGCCTTGTACTGGTAGTGCTGTCCCTAAACCACGAAACGTAGAAAGTACTTGTGAATCGGGACGTGGAAGCAGGCATCCCCCGGGTCCAATTGATGTCAAGATGTCTCCTTTTTCCAGTTGACCAAGCAGGTGTTGTAACTTGACCCACCTGAACTTTTGGCACTTTAGGTATTTGTTCAGACGTCGTAGGTCTAGGATGGGCCTCCAGCCCCCTGTCTTGCTGCTCCGGACAGGGAAACCGGGGGATCCACGGACACCTGCATTGAAACTCCAGGGTGTGACCTTGGGCGAGAGCGTCAACCATCTGTCGGTGGTGATCTTTCTCCAAACACGGACTAACCGTCTCCCACTGAGGTGCACGGGTGGTGGCCCGAAGTTCCGGTTGGTTCAGGCTTGCTTAGGCGCTGGCGTCCTGTGGATGACGCAACGCTGTCCTCCACGACTGTAGGCCTGGCAACAGCCTCTGTAGGCTTCCTCCATTGAGGATCTGGAAGGCTGTCGGTACGGCATGGAGAAACCTTTTGAAGACCTGCTCGACTTTCCCCTGGAGGAGCGAAAAGACGAGCAGTGCTGCTGGAGAGTGCCCAGGGAACAGGCCATCTCTGTATCCTTCTTGATGTCCTGGATGGTCTCGTCAATGACCTTCCCAAACAGATTCTCTCCGTCGAAGGGCATGTCCAGCATCTTCGCTTGGACCACCTGACGGAAATTCGTGGCTTTCATCCAACCTTGGCGACGAAGGCAGACACCCCCATTTGCCAGAACCCTGTATTGGTGACGTCCAATGCCACTGTGATGGCATGATCCAACACCACTTCCCCTTCTTGGAAGAGAGCTATCTTCTTACTGTTGGGGAGGAACTCCAGCATCGGGCCCAGCTTGTACCACAACTCCCTGTCGTACCTGGCCAGGATCGCCATTGTGTTGGCTGCCTTGATATTGGACGCCGCGCTGTAAATCCCTTTTTTTCCCATGGCGTCCATCCTTTTCCACTTGCTGTCCGGAGAGACCGAAGACGATGAGGACGGGTTGGCCGACCGTTTCCTTGCGGTCGTCGCACCGAATGCAGCGTTGGCTGCGACCTCAAGCACTTGGGTGCAGAGTCTGGCACTCTATTTCTTTTCCAGCCTATCCCGCTTGGCTGGAGCAGTGCAAGGGTTCTTCATGAGGGCCAGTCATCCTGCCAAACATCGTCCAGAAAGGACACTGCCATGATAATCTTCCTCTTGGCCTCGCGCCTTTTGATACAAGAAGCCCTCCTCCTTGGTTTCCTCTGGCACCAGCTGTTACTGCTTGGAGGCCCTGGCGATCATGGAGTGGAACAATCCCTTCTCATCTGGCGGGGACACCCTGTGTGGTGCATCCAAATGCAGCAATTCACTGTCCGCTGCGACTGTCTTCGTCATCCTTCGTCGTGGCCGTATCCGTTCCCGTACCCGTGTCTGGGTCTGCTGGCCGAGAAGGGCCCCAACATGGAGGAGGTTGTTGAAATAGGGGTGTCGGGTGACGCTTCCTCCTCTTTGCTGGAGGCCGATTGGGGAACTGGAGGACCACAGGTACCGGAGCCTGAGGCACCCTCATCTGGATCTCTGACACCAAGGTGTGCAGAGTCGATAGAATATCCAAAGAAATGTCCCTCGGCTGAGGAGGCAAAAGAGGAAAACTAGGCCTTGCAACGTCGTCGCCCTCCTCTTCAACCTCCTTGTGGACCGTGTGTAAGGGCTCCTGATCTTCATCGTCCGATTGCCTGGGAGGGCTGTTTTGGGACCTCCACGTGCCCTAACCTATTTTCCCCCTGAGGGTCTTGAACCAGGGCCTGAGCCGGTTTCACCCCTTCTGGGCATGCCTACATACTTTGCCAAAATCACTTCGGCGATGTCGTGCCTTTGAGGTAGGGACACTTTCTGAGCCGTGGGAGCAACCCTTACAGGATCATCGCCCTTTGCTGTCGTGGCAGTAGCAATCGTCGACGGAGTCACCAACAAGGTTTTAGCCCCTGCTGGTTGAGCCTGCTTGGGCTGTTCAGCCTGCTTCTGGTCCGTCTGTGGCTTCTCTGATTTCTCGGGTAGTTTAGCTGGGGTAGATGACTTCCTCTTAGAAGAGGAGCTTGATGGGAGGCTGGCAATGGAGGCGGAAGGGGATGCTGATCACGCCCTCTCCACTTTGGGTCCCGCTTCTGCGGCAGACCCAGTGGACTTGGACTTGCGGCTCTTGGCCTTGACTTGGGCCCCCACAGATGAGGCGCCCTCAAAGGACTTCAAAGACTGCTCTTCGGACCAGTCAGTCCTGGGTGACACATGACCCTGCTCGGAGCACGGGTCACAGGCCTTGACGTTAAGCCATGGCCCCAGACTACCACGTCTGTCCTTCATTGTTTTCTTGGGGAAACCGAGGTATATCTCACTCTCTACCTCCTTGTGGTCTGGATGCAGGCAGTTAGAGGCATTGCAGGTGTTTGTCCTCCACAAACAGGTTCCATAGCCCGCATTTGGTGCAGGGCCTGAAAAGAGACCTTCTCCAGCATGGGGTCTGACATGGATTCACATGCTCATGAATATTCCCTGTCGTCAGGCTGGGAATCCTCGGTAAAGAAAAATCAGTATCAGTTTCGTTTCTGATCTGTCTATCGTAGTAGTAACCAATCCCTGATCTCTGCGTCATACTGACCACAGCCAATGACTGCCATCTCCCTAAGCCCCGCCTCTGGCAGCCATCTTCAGATTTTTACCGCACGTTCAAGTGTTGGGACCCTCGTGCTATTGCTCTCGAGCTTCAGTGCGTTTTCGCGCTTTTTCTTAGGAAAATTCTCTTTTTTTTCGGTCAAAAGAGCCTCAAGCTCCACCGTTTCTTTATCCGATCAACGGGGACCCGTGTCGGATTCTACGCCCCTCAAGGGTGAAGATTTCATCGAGCCACGCTTTTGGAGGACTCCAGAAGTTTCTCAGGCCCATCTCAGACATGGCCCAGGAGAAGGGAAGCTCGATGCCCGGAAAGCTGTTCAGGGTCTGCCCTGGATGCCAGCTTCAGAATGTCTTTAAGGAGGATGAACACTCCCTTTGCCTCTACTGCCTGCATGAGGACAAGACGCACGTGGAGAAGGACTGTGCGTTTTGCGGCAATATGTTGGAGCGGACCATGAAGGACCGCCATCTGCGTCTCGCCAACTGGCTGCAAGGGAAGAGCCCGTCAGGTGAGAAAAAGAAGTAGTCCGAGCGGTCTTCTAAGACCTTTGAGGGCACCCCGGCGACGGGGGCCCAACAGAAGGCCAAGCACCGCGAGTCCGCTGGCACCGGGAGCGCCGAACGGTCGGGCTCTACGGGTGCCAGGCAGGGCGCATCCTCCCCGGCGCCATCAACCCCGAGCCAACGCTCTGGCTCGGGTAAGAGGAAGGCGGAGCACCCGGCGAAGCTCCTGGAGAGACCACGGTCGAGCTCGAAGGCCCCATCGGAGGGGGAGCGAGGCGGTGAGCCTCCCCCCAAGGAGAAGGCGGTGAGCGCACCTAAGTTGGTGAAGGCCTTGATCCACCCGGCCAAGGCCTCTATCGAGACAGTCGCGGCGGCACTGGCTCAGCCTGTGGCGGCTACACCAGTGGTGGCGACCTCGGGGCCCAGAGTCTCCCTGCCACCGCAGAGGGAGTCCTCTTTCATGCCCATCGACAGGACCCCCGTGAAACCTCCGACAGAGAAGAAAAAGGGGGGGGCAGGAGGTCATCGTGGATTCAGCCTCAACCTCTGAAGAGGAGCTGATCCAAGTCTTAAGCCACGGCGTTGGCGTGGAAGACGACCAGCCCGTCGGGAGGGACCCCGACGTCAGAGACGACGATAACGTCGAGGGTGCCGACGGGGCTCCTGACCGCCCGTTGGAATCCCCTCAACCAGTGACGCAAGACAACTCGGCGGCCATTTTGTTGGTTAAACAGTCCTTATGCTCGCAGATAAGGACGAGTTCGCTGTTACCACCATCGGAGGAACCGCTCCCGACGGGGGACCCGGAGCCAGGCCCTTCTGGGAGCCCTCCTCCTAAGAGAAGGATTCATCCTCCACCTCCTTTTCAACCATCGCGCCCTGCTCAGCCCTCCTCCCCGTCCACGACCCGTGGGGATGATACGGGGACGGACACGGCCGCGACGGGTACAGACAACGAGGTTTACGACGAGGATCTCCCTTCGTCACCTCCTCCCCGGGCTTCCCCGCCCGACGAGATTGGATCGTTTCATGCCATGATCGCCAGGGCATCCGAGCTTTTCCAGCTCTGCCCGGAAGAGAAGAAGGAAGGTTTCCTTTATCCAACGGCGCGAGACTAAGAGGAAAACGGTCCTCGCTGTACCTCTACTGGACGATATCTGGGATGAGAGTCTCGCCCTCCTCAAGAAACCATCCACAACGCCTGCGAGAAGGGATCGCGATACGAGAAGAAGTACCGGGTCCCGGACGCGGCCCCCTTGTGCCTTCGGGCACAGCCGACCCCGGACTCGGTCGTCTCCGCGGCAGCCAGGAAGAAAGCGGGGGGGGGGCCTCGGCCTCTACGTCAACCTCCCTGCCGGATGGCAAGGGAAAGAAATTGGACACGATGGGACGCAGAGTCATCTCAGCGGCAGCGATGACGATTAAGGCTGCCAACGCTTTGGCTATCGTAGCCCGCTACGACAGGGAGTTGTGGTACAAAATCGCCCCCCTGCTGGACTTCCTACCAGACGACAAGAGGGCAGAGGCCCTAGAGATCTTTTGCGGAAGGAGAAGTGGCGTCGGACCACGCCATTACGATAGCGACGGACATCGCCGACACTGGATTTTGCCAGTTGGGCAACGGCATGTGCCTTAGACGGCGTGGATGGCTCAAGGCAACAGACTTCCGGCAGGACGTGCAGACCAGAGTCTTGGACATGCCGTTCGACGGGAGCAACCTGTTTGGGAAAACAGTGTACGATTCCCTACAAGCCATCAAGATGGACACGGAGACGGCCCGGGCTCTTGGTGTTCTCCAGCAACGACGGCCACCCTTTCGGAGCGCCGGAGGCAAGCAGGGTGCCTCCAAAGGTTCCGGCGGCGGATATTCCACCTACCGTCAAGCGGCCCGTTCGTCGTCACAGGAAGCCTACAGGGGACGAGGCAAGTCGGGCGGACCCCGCCGTCGTCGCCAGGGAGGACAAGGCGGCAAAGCCTCGTCGAAGCAGGACTGAACCGGCCGTGGGGTCGGGCCCCCACCGAAGCATCCCGGTGGAAAGCCGGCTGGCGAACTTCGTCAGCGTGTGGGAGTCCATGTCCACCGACCGTTGGGTGCTGGACGCCCTGGCCCAGGGTCACGCGCTTGAGTTTCTAAAGAAGTGCCCGCGCGTCCCCCCGTGGCCAGGAAGGAACATCACGTCCCTCAACTTCTCTTGGAGGTAAAGGCGATGCTCAAGAAAGGCGCCATCAAGCTCGTCCCAAAGAGGCTTCGGGGCTCCGGAGTTTACTCAAGATACTTCCACGTGAAGAAGAAGACAGGAGAATGGCGTCCCATCCTGGACCTACGACGACTGAACAAATTCATCAAGGCACAGAAGTTCCGGATGGTCACCCTCCAGCACGTCCTGGGTCAGCTGGAGGAGGGCGATTTCCTGTCGTCGTTGGATTTGGAGGATGCTTACTTCCATATCCCCATCCTAAAGGGACACCGAAAGTTTCTCAGATTCGTGGTCCAAGGGCGTCACTACCAGTTCAGAGCCCTTCCTTTCGGATTGAGGTCGGCACCCAGGGTGTTCACCAAGTGCCTCGCACCGGTGGCGGCGCGGCTGCGCCTGGAGGGGATCCACGTCTACCCCTGCCTGGACGACTGGCTCATCCGAGCAAAGACAAGGGAGCTCGCCGCGGAGCACACGGCGAGGACCGTCCAACTACTCACGGACCTGGGATTCTCCATAAGTCCCACCTGGTGCCTGCGCAAGACGCTCTGTTTCTGGGAGCGAAACTCGACACAGTGGCGCTTCTGGCCTCCATCGGAGGAAAGGACGAGGGCCATCTTGGGCAAGGTGCAGCGGATGCTGGTTGCGGACGCGGCCAGGGTGAGGTCCATCAAATCCCTCCTCGGAATGATGTCTTTTTGCATTTATCTCATCCGCCTGTGCAGGCTTCGAATGCACCCGCTACAGGAGTTCCTGGACGCTCGCTGGATCCAGACGACGGGCAGCTTCGAGGACAGGATCACACTCGACGAGAGCTTCCGACAAGCGATCCGGTGGTGGGGCACCCGCGCGCATCTGCCGGCGGGCATGGACTGCCAGACCCCGGGCCACCAGAAGACAGTGACCACGGATGCCTCCCTGGAAGGGTGGGGAGCGCTCACCGAAAATCTGCACGCGAGAGGCCTTTGGCTTCCGACGGAGAAGTCCCTCCATATCAACGTCCTGGAGCTCCGTGCAGTGTTTTGGGCCCTCAGGTCCTTTCTTCCGTCCCTCAAGGGCAAGGTGGTGAGGATCTTCACCGACAACACCACCACCATGTTCTACATCAGGAAGCAGGGCGGTACCAGATCCCCAGCCCTGTCCGTGGAGGCGCAGGATCTGTGGCATTGGGCCGTCGCCCAAGGGATGTTTCTGGTGCCGTTTCATCTGGCAGGAATAAAAAACACCATCGCCGACTCGCTCAGCAGAGAGCTGCGCTCGTGCCACGAGTTGGAACTACGACAGGATCTAGTTGACCGCCTCTTCCAATGGTGGGGCACACCCCAGATCGATCTGTTCGCAACGGCGACAAACTCCAAGTGCCGGAGGTTCGCCAGCAGCTTTCCCCAGCCAAGGAGCATGGGCGATGCTTTCTCGTTCCCCTGGGAGGGCCTGTTTCTATACGCGTTCCCTCCATTGCCGTTGCTGATCCGGCCCATCAACCAGCTCAAGAGGTCACGGTGCAGGATGATCCTCGTCGCACCTGCGTGGCCGAGGCAGATATGGTTCCCGGACCTTCTGGACTTGTCAGCGTCCCAGTCAATCAAGCTGCCAGTGGACGCGGATCTTCTCTCCAGGGAAGGAGGCGCCATCCTTCATCACGACCCGAAGTCGCTGAACTTGCAGGCCTGGCTCCTGCAGCGTTAGAGTTTGGAGGTTACGACATACCGGCCGACTGCAGAGAGGTTCTTGCAAAGGCCAGGGCGTCCTCAACTCTTAAATGCTACGGACACAAATGGAAGAGGTTCTCTGTCTGGTGCCACGCACAGAAGATTAACCCTCTACGGATTACGGCTCCTCAACTACTGCCGTACCTACTGACGCTGGCCAGGGCTGGACTGGCACACGCTTCCATCAAGATTCATCTTGCTGCGATCTCCCGATACACAAGAACCACCGGACGGATGTCTTTGTGGTCTCATCGTCTGGTGAAAGAATTCATGAAGGGACTGTTCAGATCGTTCCCGCCGGTGAAGGCTCAGGCCCCGGCGTGGGAGCTCAACGTGGTGCTGACCAAGCTCATGGGACCTCCGTTCGAGCCTCTGCACTCAGCTCCGTTGAAGTTCTTGTCGTGGAAAACAGCGTTTCTTGTGGCCATCACCTCCGCACGACAGGTGGGAGAGATCCAGGCCCTTTCCTGCAAGCCCCCATACTTGACTTTTCACGACACGAGGGTAGTGCTCAGGACGCACTCCTCCTTCATGCCCAAGGTGCCGTCAGACTTCCACCTCAACGAACCCTTGGTGTTGCCTGTTTTCTTCCCGTCGCCTTCGTCGCCGGCTGAAAGGACTTTGCACTCGCTGGATGTGGCTAGAGCGCTGAAGTTCTACGTGGACCGCACGAAGAGATTTTGGAAGACATCACAACTTTTTGTTAACTTTGGACCTGTCAATCAGGGGAAGGCTCTCTCAAAGGCTTCCATTTCCAGATGGCTCTCCGGCTGTATCATGTACTGTCATCGGTTGGCAAACCGACCGCTGCCCGGCCGTCCGAGAGCCCATTCCACCAGAGCGATCACAGCTACCACGGCGTTCCTATCTGGTGTGCCCCTGCTGGACATCTGCAGGGCTGCTACGTGGAGGTCGACGCACACCTTCACGAAATTCTACTGCGTCGACCGGGATTCCAGGGAGGAGTCCAGGGTCTGCCAAGCAGTGCTGCGCAACCTGTTTGCCTAAGGTGAGCATGGTGAGAAGGTAAGAGATGCTTAATGGTGAGTTGTTGTATTGCTTAATGTTGAGCCTGTTGCCACCTCCCGTGGTTGTGCATGTGTGTACTGCTATGTATTCTTTTATTCATGAGCATGTGAATCAATGCCAGACCCCATGCTGGAGAAGGAACAAGTTACTTGCCTGTAACTGTTGTTCTCCAGCATGGGTCTGGCATGGATTCACATGCGAACCCTCCCGCCTACCCCTCTGCGGCTCTTCACTTGGTCATCCTGCCACTTCACGTGCTACCAAATCTGAAGATGGCTGCCAGAGGGGGGGGCTTAGGGAGATGGCAGTCATTGGCTGTGATCAGTATGACGCAGAGATCAGCGATTGGTTACTACTACGAAAGACAGATCAGAAACAAAACAGATACTGATTTTTCTTTACCGAGGATTCCCAGCCTGACAACGGGGAATATTCATGAGCATGTGAATCCATGCCAGACCCATGCTGGAGAACAACAGTTACAGGTAAGTAACTTGTTCCTTCCCCTTCCTTCTCCTCCATCATGGTCGGAAGGCGCGAAGTAGACCCAAAGGCCTTGTAGAATCTTTTATCATCTTCGCCCTTGAGGGGCACAGAACTTCACCGACAAAGGATCCCGCTGTCGGCAGATGAAAAGAGCACACGGGCTTCTTTGAAATAAAAATAGAACCTTTTACGTAAAAAACACGAGGACTCGCAACACTGAAACGTGCAGTAAAAATCTGAAAATGGTGGCCATAGAGGCTTAGGGAGAGGACTTTCATTGGATGGGGGTGGTATGACCCAGAGGACAGTGATTAGTTTAGATGAGAAATACATTTTTTTAAGTGAAAGTGAAACTGTTTTTTCTTTTACCGAGGATTCCCAGTATGACAGGGAATATTCATGAGCATGTTAATCCATGCCAGACCCTATGCCGGAGAAAGAACCCTTTTATATAGTATACCTTGTTCTAACCCAACATAAGTTGTTAGTCATTTTAGAGCTTTACAAAGATGAAAGGCTGAGTTGGCTTAGCAGGGCTTGGAACTTGCAGATCGCACAGATGCTAGCACCAGGCCCTTAAACTACTGAGCTCTCTTACCGGCTAGTAAATAGCTTTGCCATGCAAGGAATGATGACCCCCAAAAAAGTGTTTGTTTTTTGGCCAGTGGTCGAAGTGTACGAAAATAAATGTTCCCTGCTGACCTGTCCCCGCTCCCCACAAAACCCTTTGCCACACGACCTCCCACACACAATCCAAACACGCCAGCTGTTTAGGGGAATGTTCAGTGCAGTGCACTGAAGTGCAAGTTTCAACTTCTTCCTATAATTTTGTTTTAAAACAAAACCATTCTGGAATAGTTTTTTTAAAAAATTAAAATATATGAACAGTAAAACGTTTAAAAAAAAAAAAAAAAAGAGGAGCACCGCTCACAACCGCTCCTGCCGACTTTGACCACTGTGTTTGGCTAGGCATTATGTATGGACTCTTGCAGGTAATAGCTCTGTCTTCTCTACCTCGTATGGTAGAACTAGGCCTGTGGTGTTACATCATCTCCCCTCTGATGTGCCCTTGCAAAGCATGTGCTGCTGTGCTCTGCACTGCAAGTGCAAGCAGGGATATTAACATGGCACCGCACGTGCTGGAGGATCTGTGTATCCTCGCAGGACTGGAAGGGCTACTGTAAGGGCTGTGATATTTCAAGCTGGCTGGGTAGCTTTAAAGGAACTATGGGTTTTATTGTAAGAGTCCTAAACGTAGCGGAGCACTGATGAGCCAACACCTATAACTGTGCCTCTCTTACTGAAGCATGTATCGGCACATGTAAGCAGCCCAGGCCTGGGCAAACGCCACCTCCAGTCCCAGGCACAGTGTAGACTGTAAAAAAGTAGCCAGTGCCACAGACCTGCACACATTGTAAGGTGCACTGCACACGTGCACTACATTCGATATACCGTTACAAACAAGGTAAGTCATTTAATGAAAATGAAACTGAACACAGTGTTTATACCGTTATACCGTTACAATGCTATATATAAGCCAACTGTCAGCTGAGATATTTGATACCGTCTTAAAGTAAGCAGGCTACTTGGATGTATATCCTTATCCCATGCTTCCTATTCTTTGTACATATGCCACACAACCGCTTTGAAGAGGTACTCTTGCAAATTAACACATTATAAAAATCAAATATCAATGTGACCTCCAAGGATTTTAAGTAAGCAAATGTCATGCTCAGTGTGTCCTACTTTAACATTGGTAACATTACCCTATAAGTTGAGAGAAGCACCAGTTTGAACACCCATATGGTGGTTTTAATTTGTTTTTTAAATTGAGTTACTGCTGCAAGCTTCCCTTTTTACAGAGATTTGTCAACTAGTATTGGAGGCTAGCACAGGAGCTGTGCAGGGCATGGGTGGGGGAGGGCAAAGTAGCACAGTCATTGGGGGGTGAAGAACAAATCAGCAACTTCACAGTACAATTAAGGAAAGGTGTTTATTTTCTAAAGGATAGGAAACTCTAGTAACTGTCTAGGAAGCTGCACCTTCTCTTTCTTTCTATGCTCAGCAGCTGATGGTTTGTCAATATAATCATGTAGTTTGTCTTTAGTGCCCATAGCATCCCCATGCATCTTGTTTAACGGATAAGTGAATTGCAGAAGATGGCTCACTAGTTACAGAAAACGGAACTCCATCTGTTGTACCTCTGAGCATTGCTGCTATTAACTTAAAAGGCAAATATATTGGCGATTGTATTCAACGGGGCTCAGTAAGAAACTTCAGTAAGCCTTTTGTTGAATTTTGTCTATCCTGTGGTGAGGAACGTGGGTAGAAATGTAGACTGTGTTATGTGCCCTGTCATTTCACTTCCTATGTCACGGTTACAAGCAGGGCTCTTATAAGAATGTACTCCCTACTTTGAAACAAATTATTATTCATGATGCAAAACATGCCAATACATGCGTTGCCAATAGGGATATGTTATGCTTATTAAAAAAGAGGTTTGTTCCCCCTTAATATTACACTTTACATCAGGCAGTAATATTATTAGAGTTCCTACCTAAGCCACTGCCCTGCTGGTCAGTGACACGTAAATAGCAATGGAAATGTGTGGGTAGAAGCAGGGGTAGGCTGCTACAGGTTTCCCATTTGGGTTGAGCACATTTTCCAGTTTTTAGAGAGTAAAATGGGTGTTGTGTATGCCTCTAAGCTGTAAGGCCGGCTTTAAGTGTTGTCACACCTCTGTTCGCAGGCAGTGCTCCAGATAAGATTTTGAGGTGGGAGTATTTTACTCCCTGTTTTTAAACTTTGAGAGTAAATGTGATTTGAAGAGAGTAAAAATGACTTTTCTCTTTTGCAAGAGAGTAAAATGTATGTGACATCCAGCCTACGCATGCACAAACTGTATGGAAATCATTACCGAATGGCAGCTTTCTGCATTGTGACAGAATACACCTTTCATTATTTCTCTAAGTTCTGGCCATTTGATCTCTCCTGTATATATTTAAATGTTGAAATTCCAAAAACCTAGCTAATTACATAGTAAAGCAAACATTAATTGTATTGTGTGTTTTGAGGTTCGATAGCAGAATTGTCATTTGATGTTTAATGAGTCCTCATTTTCTGGAGCTATTACTACCTAATGGTATGCCAATGTTATGATACAACAGTGCAGAGAGGCAATGACTCCATGCTCAATTCTACATCTAATCTAATCGTCAAATGGTTATTTACATAGTGCTTTTGACCAGGCGCCGTATATAGAACATATTTATCACAATTATCACCAAACCATAGTCGTTACTCCTTTATCGACCTCGAGAGGATGAAAGGCTGAGTTGGACTTCCCGGGATTAGAGCCTGCAACCTACAGATCACGCACAGATTGCAGCAATGAGTGCTCAACCGGCTGAGCTATCTTATTGGCTAACATCCTTCAGAAGTCGGTTAACTGAGTATCGACTGAGGTATACAAATCACAGTACCTAAATGTTAGATGAACCATTTATGAAGCACTACATGAAGTTAAATACCTCTCTGGATTATCGCAGGGACAGGTTTTGCTAAATTTCTATTCCAATTACCAATGTAACTTCATTTGTTTGTTTTTGAACAGCGCTTGCACTTCCTGGAGAGTCAGGTTTTGGATGTTTTAATTGTAGTCTGGAAGATTGGAGAGGCTAGAACACCTGTGATTGGTGTAATGACAATCACTCACCCTTGAGCAAAGACTCTGCTGCCACTGACCATTTTTAGTAATGTACCCCATTGACAGCAACGTTGAATGGATGTAATCTAGACTGTGCATAGTCATCATTTTACACAATTATAATTAGAGTGTAAATTAAATTATCAGTGTAAAAATGATCTGCCTCCACATGAACTCTGAAAAATACAATTGTGCAATACTGGTTGCTTTCACTGCAAAAAAAGCATAATTTGCTACAAAATATGAATTCTCAATTGCAACTTAGTTTTCTATCTTATTAATTCTACAATCCTAAAATTCTGGGAAATTATGACAGTGCTTCTATTCTAAAGCTGAATGGAAAGAAACCATTACTTTTATCACAGTGTGCAGTTTCTTTTTTTGAAAGGCTTCGGAGAAATACATTCTGTTTCAGAGGTGGCTTGCACTTATATCCATGTAGATAAAAATTAAAAGAAGCCTCCTTGTTTCTATCAAGTAACCTGACCTTTGCACTGCCCTCTGCTCTAAACCTGTGTGTAAATGTACCCAGGAAAATAATAAAGCTGTCATATTTGCAATATTTTCATGCGTAAAAAGGCCCAATACCCACCTTATCTGGAGGCCTGTTCCCAGGTCAATGTAACGTGGATGGTAAACAGAGGAACAGAAATTCTGATCATAATAGTGTGGTGCAGTTATGATGCAATTATCATCCTTACACAAATTATGAGAGGCATGCTCTCCTGGCATTGAATTACTTCATTAATGTGGCAGTTTAAGTTGCCATTATTCATCTGCAAATGTTGTATGCTGTCTGAATTTTTCCCCAGCCCCATCATTTATGATGAGTAATACAGATGAATGTTTTTCCACTGCATAAAACACTTTAAGTAGCCTTTGAGTAGTGTGGACAAATGAATAGCGACAAACCTATTGTTTAAACTAAGCATGCCAATGCGTGTTTGTGAATACACACGTTACTCTTACGTTCCGTCCCCTTTCCTCCATACTGCATGGGCGTTCCTTCCAAGGGACTGGAGACGGAACCTTTTTCACTGGAAAAAACCTTCTTCCCCTTTAAATTTAGAGGTGCGCGGGGCTGCGGCCCTGAGAGCATGTGCTGCCCTGACTTTGCCCTCCTGCGCCACACCTCAGTCCCCTTTACCACGTTGACGGGAACGGGCCGAATTCACCAGCGCTCCTGGGTTTGGCTTCGGCCATGTAATTCCACGCACGGATACTTCTCTTTTTTGTCTTTTATCATACAGGTACTCGGTCCTCCGGTGTCGCGCTCCTCCCCGGCGCATGTCGACTTCCACAGGGTTCAGCAGGTGTCCATCCTGCGACGGGCTCTTCCCAACTTCAGACCCCCACGCCCTCTGCCTATGTTGCCTTGGCCTAGACCACGGTTGGCAAGCTTGTACAGCGTGCGCTGCCCTGTTATCGAGGTCTTTGAAGAACACACTAGCCAGGGGAGGGAGCTCTTCCAGAAGTTGCCTCCAGAGGAGCTCAAGGACTTCGTCAAACATAGATCCAGGCCCAAGGTAGAGCCTCTATTCTCCATCGCACCCCGCAAGGGAGACTCCTTTCCAAGTACTCACCCGTGCGGGAGGGACGTCTCAGGTTCTTGTATTGGCACGTGCACCAAGGCTTCTCCAGCTACCGGCCTCCAGGCCGAGGGATCCTCAGATCCTCGAGGGTGGCAGTGTCGAGGGACCGGAAGGTTCTTGTACCGGGTCTTCACCCGAAGGGCTTTGCCCTTGTACCGGCATTGTTTGAGGGGCCATGCCCTAATATCGGGAATACGTTTCTGTTAGGGAGAATTCTATTCTAAGGCTAATTTCCCTTACCTATAGAATCCCCCAGCAGCTTTGCTGGATTCGAAGGGTTTATTTTTTTCTCCTGCTAAGAGTGAGACCCTTTTTTCCCCACTCTTAGACAGATTGCTAGTGTGTTTTAGGCTATCTTGTGTGCTTATGGTCTATGGGGTTTTTCTCACCCTCCTAGGAATCTTCTTTTTAACATATGTGGTACACAGCACCCTCTGTGCCGTACCACAGTGGTGTCGTAGCGACCCCCAAACATAGACTCCATACCCTGGGACTGACTACTGTCTCCCAGGGCATGTAAAGTCCCCATTGACTTTACTAGTCAATTCTTATGAACTAAACCAGTACAACCCATCTTACTATGGAAGTAATGGAAAGGGTTAATAGTTTTTCTCTACCGTTCGTTTTCGAGGGGGTACCGTACAGTCCCTCTCTCAAATGTTTCTGGCTGGTGGCATTGGTTACTACCGTAAATATTCGACCGCAAATATTTCCCTATGGGATTGTCCCATTGTTCGAGGCTACCACTTATACTGACAGCCTCTAACACACCGCCGGTTTATTTTTATATTAACTTTACTCCGGTAGGTTTTTATTGGCAGAACTTTAATAATAATTCTTTCTTGTGTCTTTCTCTGAAATCCTAACCCAAGTCGGGGATCCTTTGTTCGTCCTTTTTCGCGGGCTTCTGCACAGAAGCCCTCCTTTCGGCGCCACTGAGTCTGGGGTAGACAGGATGTGTGGGAGGGAGAATAGGCACCCTGGACAGGGTTGCCTATGCAACCCAAGTCGCACTCTGCCCTGATAGGCTGGGGGTTCTCCCGCCAGGAGAGCCCCACCCCACTGTGTGAGTGACAGCTAGGCTGTATGAATGGGGGTCTTGCTGCATAAAAGCAGGGTCCTGAGGACTGGAGGACAAGACGTTGCCACTGTAACTAAGAAACCGAAGAGGAGAGAAGCTGAAGACATCTGCAATGACTGAACCACCGGTGAAGCCCTGCTGCAGATCCTCACCACTTTTCTCCAACGACTTGAGAAGATCTTCCTCTGCAAGAGTCTTCTTCCCTCGAACCAGTTGGCCAATCGCCTTCCAGGAACTGCCTTGGTCGAATCGCCAATGCCCTGCACTCGGAGACCAGATAGCCAGGCACCCGTCCACCAGAATCGCGATTTAAAGGAGCGTACCTTTTAATTTGTTTGGCAGCACCGCGGCTGGTTTCATCCCTGGGCAGTGCAGTAACTCGAACCTTCCTCCACGACGAGAGCCTCTCTTCCTCTGCTGGATCTCCCGAACTGCAGGAACTGCCAGGAACTACTGCCACTTCCACTCTTAAGGTACATGGTTCCGCCAGGCCTCCCGTTTCGTTGGGTATCGCTAAAGGTGTTTTAAATCCTTTACTTACCTACGGGGTTGGCCGCCCCTAGCATCTAACCTTGTCTTTCACCTTCTGCAACCGCCTTTTCGAATCGTTTAACAAAGACTTGACTGCAGCTACTAGAACATTTTGACCCTGGGCACATTGCCTTCTACCATTGACACTGGCACAGGCCTATTGACTCTGGCTAAATCTGTTACAACTGCCTTCTCTAGATTGCTTCTCATCTAGAAATGTGTTGGTGCACCTAACTCTTATAACCACCTTTTCCTTCCCTCTTTTTAAACTTGTGAAGTGCCATTTTGCTCTGTTTTCACCTCAGTATTGCATATGCTAAAGCACTGCTTTGCCTAACTTGTTCACACTCTACTTGGGAAGTGTTGCTGGTGTGTTAAAGAGTCTAAACCTGTATATCTTGTCCTTTCCCTCCCTCCTGAGAAATTGTTAGAGTGCCATTTCTGCTTGGTTTACACTATGCTGTTTTGCTCAGTTTTCACTCTTGCTCAAACTTGTCTACAATTTAGATAGGGAGTTGTGTATACTTTTCTTGACTGATTTAACTTGCTTGATTTGTTTGTGAACATCGGAGTGTGTAAAATAAATATATATATTCTTTTTGATACAAAGCTTTGGTCAGTGTTTCCTTCTCCCATTCTATTGTTGTCCTAATGTGTAAACCCTGAATACTGCTCATCTCCCTCTTGAGATAAGTCTGACTGCTTAGCCACAGCTATCAACTAAATCTTTGTGGTACAGACTGATACTAAAGGGGATTTATTGCTCATACCTGTAGACTTAATCTTTTGTACTGCTTCCTAAGGGAACTGCACAGGATTCTGCCTTACAGTCCGAGGGGGCGCCTAAACGCAGCTCTACCAGGCCCCGGGCTGAGGGTGTCACACCTACCGGGTCTAAGCCCGAGGAGCAGGGTAGGCCTCGTGATCCACACTGAAGAGTCCCGGAGGAGGCTGGGCCCAACGAGCCGAGCAACATGACGCAGGCACGTGGCAGACAGCTCGACAAAATGGCTGCCGGTGACGGACATCAGCACCCGTCCAGCACCTTTCCAGGAATTCGGTGAGGAACAAGTGTCAAGGTGGGACTGTCCTCAACGAGGTAGGCGGCCTACAGCCTATCCCTCATTTGCGCAGGGCAGGGTCCTGCTGTGTCCGTACGATCAGGGCATGCAGCGGCTCCAGCAGCCTCCCGCTACCCTGTCTATATCCCCTACAACCCCTCCAGCATGTGAAGACAGATTTTTTGAGAGGTTCCTCTGGCTCATGAAGGCCCCCTCGGATGGGGGTTATCCTCAGGGATACCATCAGGGACGTGCTCCCTCCAATGCTTCCGGCACCTCCAGCTCCTCCGCCGGCACCCCCCACGTGGCCTTTGCCTCCGGCCCCCCAGCCGATTCCTCTGGGGTTCCGTACCAGCCTCCTCCACAGCCTCCGGCTCAGGTCCCGGTACCTCAGCCCCCGGCTCCCGCTACTCCTCCACCGACGCAGGATCCTCCTGACTCGCAGGACACGGATGAGGAGGATGACCTGGACACGCCCTCGCCAACCAAGGCCTTCCACAAACGTCTTGCAGGGCTGGCGGAGTACCTGGGCCTGCCTCAACCCGAGGTTGAGCAACCAGCAGAGGGGGTCCTCGCTGAAGTCCTCACGCGACACCCCTCTGCCAAAACAGGAATTCCACTGTAGACCGATGTTGTCTCCCTGGCCAAGAAGGGTTGGCTCAAGCCCCCACTCGGCCCAGCCGGTCAATCGACGCTTGGACGCGAAGTACAGGCAGATGGAGGGGGATACACTCTTGCTATCGGCCCATCCTCAGCCCCACTCCTCGGTGATCGCTGCAGCATCACTATACTCCAAGCCTCAGTTGTCCTCAGCCCCCTCCTCTGCGGCGCTGCTATGCAAGGAGGAGAAGAGCTTGGAGGCGTACAAGAAGAAGCTTTATTCCAACGCATCCTTGCATTCCATGCTGGCGGCCGCAAACCGAAGGTTATGGCAGGAAATTGCGAACTTCCTCCCAGAACTCCCTACGCAGAGCCAATCACATTTCAAGGAGGAATTGGCTGAGGCCAAGCTGGTGGCACAGGATCTTATGGAGGCCACAGTGGCCCACATTGACACCTCTGGCCGTGCCATCTGTATCTCCACGGACATGAGAAGGACAGCCTGATTCCATGCAACGAAAATTCACCCCGGATGTCCATGAACGCATATTAGACCTGCCGTTCGAGGGGAGGACCTCTTCCACTCCACCACAGACGAGGAACTGGACAAAAAGAAAAACAGCTCACGAACGGCCAAGTCTTTATCCATCCTGACAAAGACCCACTCCCAAATCGTACGCCCAGTCACAGCAGCGCTCCGACAAGGGGCGTACGCACGGAGGGTTCATCGGCTTCCAGGAATGGAGGTCCAGGTAGCCAGACCGCTCACCGACTCCAAATCGATGCAAGCAACAAAAGGGAGGGCGGTGTGAGGGTAAGGGTTTTTTCCAGTCCCCCTCCTCCGCATCAGCCTCTGAGGGAAAGAAGGCATGATACGCCCCTCCGGGTCCACGTGTCTCCAGTGGGGGGCAGGCTTGCTCTCCACACAAATTTCTGGCGCCAGAATTTCACAGACCCCTGGATCCTCTCTGTAGTATCCACAGGGTACCTCCTTCTCATCCCAGCCTCTCCTCTGTCCTCAAGTTTGGACAGCAACTCTTCTGGCAGAGGTCCACTCGCTCGTAGAGACCCAGGCAGTGGTGGAAGTCCCAGCGAGGCTTGGGCTTTTATTCCAGGATTTTTGCCATTCAGAAAAAGAACCAGGTGGGCCTGAGAGTTGTGCTGGACCTTTCCACCCTCAACCTCTCCTTACAGCTACAAAAATTCAAGATGGTTACACCAGCTCTTATAGCGGAGACATTGTGCAAGGGAGACTGGATGTGCTCCCTGGATCGGAAGGATGCGCACTAGCCCCATTGTTCTTTCCTACTGTTCAGGATCATGGGCTACCATTTCCAATACAAGGTCCTTCCTTTTGGCCTCAATTCGGCCCCAGGGTCTTTACCAGACTCATGAATACTGTGGCTGCCCTCCTCAGAGCTCAGGGTCTCCACATCTACCCATATCTCGACGACTGGCTCGTCAGGGCTACATCTCCGGAAGCCTTTCACCACTCTTCCCATGCTCTTAGGAGCACACTTCACGATCTGGGCTTTTCACTCAATCTCAAGAAGTCGCAGCTGCAGCCGACGCAGACTCTGACATTCTTGGGCCCCATCTGGGACACATGCTCCGAGAAGGTGTTTCCATCAGAGGACAAGATCACGGCCATCAGGAGGGCCACCACTCACTTCCTCAGCATAGAAGTGACCTCTGCCTGGTGGTACCAGCATCTGCTGGATCTCTTGGCAGAGGTCCTATTAGCCGTCCCAATCACAAGACAATGGATGAGGAGTATTCAGCTGCACTTCATGGCATCATGGAACCAGGAGCGGGGTTCTCAATCCGAGATGATCATCGTTCCCCCATCTCTCCCCCCGGACCTCACATGGTGGTTCAGGGACTGCAACCCACTGACGGGCAAGCCCTTCCTGCCTCCCACTCCGCAGCTCACCATCACCGTGGACGCCTCACTCGAAGGCTGGGGAGCCACCCTGGACGATCTCTCGGTCCACGGCCCCTGGCCTCGAAAGGGGCAGGAGTACCACATCAATTGGTTGCAGCTGAACGCCATCTGGCTAATGCTCAGAGCATTCCTTCCACTTCTCAGGGGCAAGGTTGTCCTCATCCAGACAGACAACTCGACCAGCATGTACTGTGTCAACAAGTAGGGAGGCACCAGATCCCCTCCACTGTGCAGACTGGCAATCAGCATGTGGGAGTAGGCCCTGGAAAACATCTACCTCACGAAAGTCCACCTTCTGGTGGAGTCCAACCTGGAGGCAGACAGGCTCAGCAGGTTGGGAGCAGACAATTTCAAGTGGCAGCTAAACAACCTCGTTACTCAGGAGATCTTCAGCACATGGGGCCTCCCCCAGGTGATCTCTTTGCCACCTGGCACAACACGAAGTGCCTTCAGTTCGCCACCTGGCAGGGGCAGGGCCCGGGCTCCCTGGGCGACGCGTTTCGGATTCAGTGGAATGGCATGACAGTGTACGCCTTCACACCCACCCCGCTGATTCACAGAGTGATTTGCAAGATAGTCTCGCCAGCTCAACATCATTCTAATAGCTCCATGGTGGCCGGCCAGGCCATGGTTCTCGGATCTGCTCAACCTCTTGGAGATGCCACCCATTCACCTTGACAGCGCCATGTCCCTTGGCAAGTCATAAGCAGGGCTACCACTCCCTCGGCTTTCTGCAAGCATTACTGTTTGGATGCCGGCTCTAGATCTGATGCGGCTTTCAGACAGGCGGTTCTCAGGAACCTTTTTGCTTACGGAGGGTCTCCCTGCGGCTACATTCAGTTGTAATAGCCCATGTGTGATGCTGGAAAGGCATTGGAGGAACAGGGCCTCCCTGTCCTTGTCCTGTAGTCCTTTTTCATATTATGTTCTGTGTTGTTTTCTGCCCAGGAGTCCATGTGGGACTCCTGGCAGTGCAGCTCTCTTTTGGTTTGATGAACAGACCCATGGGATACCCTTATGGCACCCATGGGTAGGGGTACAACCCTGTACCCCTAGTGTATGTTTTTGGGCACCTGTGGGTGGCCCACAGAGCAGGGTATGGGCTGGTGGCAGCTCCATGCTGAATTTGACAGGTGCTCTGGGTGTCCTCCATTTTGGGATACCCAGGCCCTGCCATTGGGATCAGTTGATTCCTGATAGGAAACAAGATGGCCCCTGTGGCCTCTTGCTTTCTATTGTCTGTTACCTTGTTTCCCAAAGTCCTGGGAAGCCCTGACTCTGTCCCTTCCCCCTGACTGGCTGTTGGGTGGAAGTTCCATATATGGTGTTATTGTGAAGGCCCAGATAGACTGACTGGAGCCTGCCCAGTGACTGTATGTTGTGGGTACCTCCTGTGGGTGGGACCTGGGTGAATGGAGTGTGTGACCAATATACACTCCTTGTTGTGGTTGGCTGGTTTCTGGCATGAGAGACAAAGACTGAGACAGCCCTGCCCGAAACTGGCCTGAAAGCAGTGTGTAGTGTTGAATGGCTGGGTACTTGTCCCAATCCACATTCCTTGTTGTGAGTGTCTGAAAGGGAGGAGTGTGGCCTGAATGCACTGTGTGCCTGATTGGCTGACTGACTGCACGAATGCCCTTCTGTATGATTGGCTCCTGAGTGTGTGCCAGCAGTGTGGATGAGAGACAGAATAGTATATCTGGGGACCTCTCACCACTGGTAATTGTTCAGAAGCGTTCTGGAACCGAGTCTCCACTCTAAGAGTAACTGGAACTGCTGATCCTCGACGTCCAGCTGGAAGAAGACTTGCTGCTGCATTTGCTTCGACCGATCCGAAGGCTGCCGAAATCGTCGAAGACTGACCCGAGAGAGGACCTGGTAAGGGGCCCTCTTCCCGTGCTCCGAGGGACCATCGAGCACCGCTCCATCTTCGCCGAAGCGCCCTGGAAGACAGACCCTCGAAAGGCTGCCGACCCGAGACGGGACCGCCGAGGAGATCGAAGTGAAGCACCCGGACATCGCCGCCGTCGAAGTCCATTGCCGTCGACCAGGGTTCGCAGGTCTGTGTAACCGCTGGAGGCCCGTCGAAGTTGTGTTGCCCAGCCGTGGGAACCACTTGACGCCGTGCCGCCGACGACCGGAGCCGTCCGCTCCTTGCCTAAGAACATTTGAATCGAAGGACTCCCTCGTCCGCACCGTCGAACGCTTTATCCTGCCGGAGAAAGTCGAGGACGACCAACGCGCTGAGGAGAAACCTGCCGGTTGGTTTCCCGCCACCCGAAGACCACAAAGACTCGAACGACTCAACGCCCTTGCTTGGCCCCGGTCTCCACAATCTTTGCGGTCCAGAACAATTGTCATCGAGGTGCCCCGCACGCCTCTGCCTTGCAGGACGCCAACGCTCTGTCGTCGACGAGCACCGCTTGGATCGAAGCTGCCGCCTCATCGACGCCGTTCTACCCTGTTTGTTGTCGGACGTTCGACGCCCCGTGTCTCCCGCTTGAAAGGGAAGGCATTCAAGAAGGGCCGTCGATTCCCCGACGCCGAACCCCGAGTTCCTCGACGCTTCTCGACGCCTCTCGACGATCCGTGACTCCCGCTTGAAAGGGGGTCGCTCAAGAAGGATCTGTCGACGCCTCTTCGAAGAACTCGACTCCACCAGGTACATTGGGGGGGGGGGTAAAAACATTATAAGAGGCAATAAGACTTACAGAACAATATATGGACTGGGCTTGTGCTATATCTTTATTTTACAGGTTGCCCAGGTGGGGGGGGATCTCCACACAGAACTGTGTCTAGTGGTAGGGGCCAGTATTCTGCCTATTGCTCAACCATCTTATTTTCTCTCCTCTCTCTATTGCTGGTTTCACTCTATTGATCTGTGTGACATTGTTACAGTATTGTTGATGCACTTTAATGAGATCTAATACAAAGGGTGGTACCACTTTAGAATTGTATATATTTGCCATTGTTGATTTTCCTAAGTACAAAGTGAGTTATTATGATAAGTGTACATAACCTTGAATATTGATTATATAAAGACTGTGTTCTAACCAATACAGTGTGTGGACATTCCTTTGTGGGGGCTTGGGGACTACACTGTACTTAAGAACCAGCCTGCATCACCTCCTGAGAAGCTAGGCCTTGATTGCTCGACCATAGCTACCGAATAGAGAATCTAGGCTGGGGTCCTCTGTGCCTCCCCTCTACCATATAGAGAGCAGAAGCACAGACCACCCCCTACCAGTCCCTCTCTTTACACCATGCAGTATGGAGGAAAGGGGACGGGATGTAAGAATAATTATAAGTTACTCACTGTAGTGAATAAGTTACTCATAGTCCATACTCCCCTTTCCTCCATACGTCCCACCATCCTCCCCCCTAATAATACTGGTGTCATTAGGCAAGGTTAAATCTATTGTTGACACGTCAATGGGGACTTAGGTGTGGCGCCGGAGGGCGTAGTCAGGGCAGCGCATGCTCCCAGGCCGCACCCCTGCGCACCTCTAAATTTAAAGGGGAAGAAGGTTTTTTCTGGTGAAAAAGGTTCTGTCTCCCGTCCCTTGGAAGGGACGCCCATGCAGTATGAAGGAAAAGGGACTATGGACTAAGAGTACGCAAGTCACTACAGTGAGTAACTTATAATTTCTCTGCGTAGGAGTACTTTTGCTAGGTACTGGGGCAGATCTTGAAGTCTTGTACTTGTTGATGAGCTCTCTTTATAATCGCATATAAAATTATATTTTTTTTTACCTCAATATTTGAATAAAGTGCTGTAAGATGCACCTTCTACATTGATTTGTAAATCATTGCAGTGGCTGGGAAGAGGACATTCCTTTCCAAACTTCCTTTGCAGATGATAGCCCACTAACTAGGCAAGGTCACAAAGTGGTTTACCTCATTAGTCAGTTGCGCACATGGAAAATGGAAAATGTGTGCTCGAAAGCCAATCATTTCCACACTGAGAGAATAATAATTAGAGGGAACATTGGTGACCATGATGGCTAAAGTGCTAGAGTGGAGGCAGAGAAAGTGAGGGACAGAGGCAGGTTAGAGGTGAGGGATTATTTTTTTGTGTGAAGACAGATGACCGGTAGGTTAAGGGGGTAAATCGGGGGTGAGGAGGTAGGCTTTTAATTTGGTTTTCAACATAAATCTGTGAGGACGGTTTCTCGGATGAATCCATGCCAGACCCATGCTTGAGAACAATAGATACAGGTAAATAACTTAAACCATGTGAATTGCGCTGTCAAAAGCGCTATATATATTTATTTTAAAATCTTATTATTCTCGTATTGAAGGTAACTCGATTCTTTAAGAATGGGGGCACATTCCCAATCTCTGCCTAACAATCGGACATTTATGAAGAAGTTACATATTTGTATTTTATGCTCTGTTTTGTATGGTGCTCAAATGCCTTCAACCTGGTCCACTCTTAAAAAGCAAGTGGAGTTTAAGAAAAATGAATTAAGATATGCTTGCACTGCAGACACATGGGAGCAACACAGGAGTTTCATGGAAGAGAAGAGGCTTGGGGAAGGAACATAATGCACATGGGTAGATAACCTGATGGAACAGTGGAGATCAGTGACACGTTTGCTTATAGCTATAGCTAGCCCTTTACCCCCAGTCTGTGGTGCAACGACTGTTGAGCGTATTGTCCTTTAGTCCCAGTCCCTCCACGCCCCTGAAATTTTGGATCGCGATGACTTGACTGACACGACCTGACACAAATGATGCCTGTCGCTGCACACTTCATAAAGGCCCAGCAATTGCTAATGTAAAGCATTTTGTAAGCAACTGCATTTGTATGCATAGTACATTGTTAGCCCCTCTCCCCTGAATCTTTTCCCTAATTGCACCTCTGCCCCGAGTGGTGGCAGTTATTTGTTAACTAAAATGACGGTAGGGAGAAGAACCACTTGTCCCTCTTCTTGCAAGGGCCCTGCAGCCAGAAGGGTATATTGAGGGAGCGTTCCAAAAAGGTGATTTTTGGTGCGCATCTCCTCATTATATTTTTCCGACTACTGGCCATCACAAGAGGGTTGACGGGGCCAGTGGTTCTCCATCCGGTCATTTTAGTTAGCAATTACAAGTCTCTCCTCCCTCGAGGTTGTCAGATGTGTTCGGACCCTGCCTGCATGTCGGACGGCGCCAGGGAATTTGAACCCTTCTGTTGAAAGGGGCCACAAGTCTCAAAGGGGTAACTCTCCAGCAACTGCCACCCTATTGCCAGTGCTACTATCAGTGCCAACAGCAGTAACAGAGCAATATATTCCTTGCGTTCGTTCTGGAGTTTTAAATAAGCTGTTTGCAGCGCTCGTCCTACAAGCTGCATTTGCTGGAGCCCTGCTCCTGTCATTTTCCTCGAGTGTTATCACTTTATTGCCTTAATGTCTTTTCCACTTCCAGACAATGAAGGATGTATGGGCAATTGGATATGTAGTGTACCTGTTCTGTCCCCTTTTCTCCATCCTTGTGGGCGTCCCCCAACATGTGGCTGGTAGCATAACATTTGGCGGTGAAAAATGGAGCTGCCCCTTTAAATTAAATCCAGCGTGTGGGGGCGCGCCCTGGAAATGGGAATGCCCCCAAATGCCCCGCCCTCTGGCACCACAACTCAGTCCCTTTTTCCGCACGGACGGTGTCGGACCTGGCATCTAGGCGCAGAGAGGTTTCATCTTTCTGCTTGCTCCCCGTTAGTGTTATTTTTTTTTAACAACTTTATTTGGTTGCAGTCATGGGATGAGCAATAAATTACCAGATATTCAGCGTTAGTCATTCAATAAATCGTATAAATATCCCCTTCCTTTTCACACCCTTAGAAATTGCTGCCCTTCCTCCCGATTCTCCCCCAGTCTGATAGGAGTTGGCCGGGAATATCCCACTTCAAATATTGTCCCGAACGACCAGGCTTGGAAGCCACGGCTTGTATGTTTGTGCTGGAAAGTCTCGATCATATTCCAGGATTGGGGCCCGCACATCTATTAATCGATGCAATAGGCCCTCTATGGCCGATGTGACCTTTTCCGCCACCAGGATGTCCCATATTTTGACCCACCATGGGGATGTTAATGGGCCCTCAGTTGTTTTCCAAGTCCGGGCGATCATGATCCGCCCTGCTAGGAGAAGCTGAGTAATACGTTTCTGTAGCCCCAGATTTTGGGTAAACCCCATGAATCGGATAACCCAGGAGGATCACTTCAGGTTTTTTCCGAAGTTTGGGTGATGGCTTCAATCACAGCGAGTACTTCTTCCCAGAAGGCCTGAGCAGTAGGGTAGTCCCACCACAATTGTAAACCACCTTGCATCCCACAGTTTCGCCAGCAATGCGGGTCCAAAGAGTTCTGAATGTGGTAGAGCCACATTGGGGGATAGTACAAACGAAGAAGCAATTTAAGAGCATATTCTGTTTGTCATACAGGTTGAGGAGGAGTAGCTTCTCGTCCAGATGTCCATCCAAGAATGGTTCTCGATCAGGCAACCCGGGTCTTTTTCCTATTGCATCATTTATGCAGGGCGAAGAGTCAGCATGTCCTCCTGCAGCAACCTGTATAGTTTCGATATGTTCCACCCAGTTAGTGCCTCCTGCAAAGTGAGTTCAATAAGGCCGAGGTCACTTACGGCCCTTTGTCGGACCAGCGTATGTGTGTACCTATGACAGGGTTGGGCATAGGAGAATCTGTCGCTCCGTCAGTGGAAATGTCCCCTTACAGTTTTCAAAGGTACGTGGTTGGCCGTTTTCAAATAGCCGTGTCCAGGCTTGCAACCCTCCCCTCATCCAGTTCTTAAAGTTTGTCGGGTGCATGCCTGGGGTGCAGCGCTTCTACCGTCCAATGTTTGAATTTTTCATTGTAATTCCACAACTGTCTCTGCCTGGTCCGTTTGGTGTTCCGCCTCACCCAGCCTCTGCTCTGTCTCCAGTACTCATTGGTCCGGCGGTCTACCTTTGAGATCTCCGTCATACAGTTGTGGAATTCCAACTTAACTTCAGACATGAAGGAATGTATATGTCCTCTTTCGTGGCTAGTTGTCCCCCAGGGTGAAGTGGAGAAGGGGCTGGGTCCTAACCGCCTCCATTTCCTTCCCCTTGTATGTAGGCTGTAGTTGCGTTGCAATGTCTGCATTTTTGGGGGGTTTAGCCTACTTCGTTATAGCTGACATAGAGTTGGAGGCTCCCTTAGCGCTGACTATGATCATGGGGAGAGCAGTTCTGATGGAGCCTGGGTGGGCTTTTAAGGTAAGCCAGCAAGGTGGGTGTTATGGTGTGGGGTGTGGGCGGTTGTCTCCTTCCTGACGCCTTGTGTGTTGCAGGCTACTTCTCCTAAGCTGGGGTTCCCTCTACCACCTCCGCCAGCATTAATTTAGATGTGTTTCCTCAGAGCTCCCAGTCTCACTCCCCCACTGTGCGCTACACAGAGGGCATTCAGCAGCTCATTCCGGGTGATTTCTCCTGTTACATCTCACCTGCTGAAGTTCTGGGGCATAGGCAAACTGATCTCAGGCTCCAAGATGCTAGTTGTGTGGCTGCTCCAGGCGCCAGTGTCTCCCTCTAATCAGGACTGGGGCATGGTAGGGCTAGCTGTCCCTCAGCTGTCCCGCCGCCGTGCTTCAATTGATCGCGGCTAGCAGAGAGGAGCCTGTCTCGCCCTTTGTGGGCTTTCAGGCTGTCTTGGCATTTCCGGTCCCACTGCTTAGGAACCCTCTCTTTGGCCCCTGCGGCTCCCACGCCAGGAACAAAGAGTACGGGGGAGTGAGGGGGGGGGGGAAGGGCAGCCGAGCCGTGCACCGGGGCTCCGTGTCAGGGGACTGCCATTTTGTTGGAGCTCCGCAGCGGACACAACAGAGCTGCCGTTGCTTATTTCTCTGCTTCTAGCTTATGTCGTGCCCCATCGTCCGGTCCAAGTGTGCAGCAGATAATGCTGCACACTATCTGATCTCTGAGGGCGCCAAAGGGTTGTAGGAGCCGGCATGGGCTTCACTTCCTTAGGGCTTCATATGGAGGCCATTAAAGTAGCATCTGGATTGTCTGCCTATTGTTTTTATTTTTAATCTTCACCTCCCCCGGCGCGTGTCGGCTTCAGGAGGATTTGCAAGATGCGCATCCTGCGATTGTTCCTTCCCAGGCTCGGACCCCCATGCGCTCTGCCTTGAGTGCCTGGGGCCTGACCACAACTCGGACGTGTGTGTGTGTGTGGCTTGATATGATAGTTTATTTATATAGCGCCTATACACAATGTGTTTCAAAGCGCTTGCAGCACTCTCGGTCACAGGGCATTGAAGAATCGTCTTTCACGCTGGAGGGAGTTCTTCCACACTTCTCCTCCAGGTTATCTTAAAGAGTTTGTCTCCAGGACCCCACGTCAAAAAAAGATAGGCCCTTTGTTTTGTACAGCTCCTCAGCGCGGAGATTCCTTCCTGGGGGCTCCCATGGGAAAGGGTACCTTGGATTCTGGGTGTTATGGGCGTTAAGGCTACTGGCTCCCCCCAAGCAGAGGGGCTCAGGAGCTCTACCAGGGCGGACCACGGAGGGTCGATCAAGTTGGTCCTCTTCGGCCCCAGTGGGTAAGGGATTGACGTGTTCTACCTACAAGAGTCAGTCCTTAGCATGATCCAGCATGACTACCAGCTCTGTTGCTGAGGGCACAGAGCCTACCAGAGCCACCTCTAAGGGTGCGGTTCACAGCGATTGGACTACCGGCCAGCAGGCGGAGGGCTCTGAGCCTACCAGGGCTATCTCTGAGGTTGAAGCTTCTGTAGTTCGAGGACCAACGAGTGTCCTCCCATGTCTCAACCAGCATGTGGCATGGGGCCTTCACACCCTCCCACTGAGGGCGTGGCGCAAGGCCCCAAGATGGCGGACACGCACGTGGCAGAGCCTGATAGACTTGCGGCCATCTTGGATTCGGATCATGGTCTACCTGGTCCCTCACCCATGCAGTGGGCCATTCAAGAAGGTTCCAGTCCCCTTCCCTTGGGAATTGGCGGCTTAACGGTACAGGCATTTGGTCTCTGCAGGGCTACATCTACCAATTGCAGCCTTATGGCTACACTCCACAGGTGCCTCGGCGCCTCGATCAGGAATGGAGACCCAGTTCTGCTGAGGGCCGGGCCTCTCGGGATCTGGCGGCTTGCGAGGATCGCTTCTTTGAGTGCTTCTTCCTCCTCATGCACTCCCCGCAGATGACTGGGCTCCTCAAGGGTAAAGTCAAAGAAGTTATCCCACAGGTCGTGCCTCCTAGGCCTCCACCTCTGGGCCCTCCGCCGGTTCCTCCATCGCTTCCGGTGCTGTTGCCTGTTCCTCCTGCAGTCCAGGCCCTAGCGGTTCTTCAAACCCATCTGCCGCCTCCTGTACCACCAATACCTCCCCGGCTCCGGTGTGTCAGTACCGGGGCTCCCTCTGTCTGGTCTGAAAAAAAGGAGGGGGGGGGCATGACAGCAATGATGACTGCACCCAGGACGACGAACCCTCAGCATCTGTAAAGGCTTTTCATGACCAATTTTAGGGCCTTGCAGAGTTCTTGGGGTTCCCAAGCCAGAGGAGGTCCCTCAGTAGTCAGCCGTGTTAGCAGACGTTTTGGCCAGGTGCACCACAAGCCGCTCAGGTATTCTGCTCCAGTAGAATGTCCTGCAGGTTGCAAGAAAGGTCTGGGAGAAGGCCAGGCCGAACGCCCAGATGAACAAGAAATGGGACAGCCGTTTCAGGCTTTTGGATGAGCGAGTCCTCGTAGCCCCCTGCCCCCAGCCTCACTCTTCAGTGGTGGCTGTGGCCTCATTGTATTCTAAACCATCTTCTTCGTCATCTTCCTCTGCTGGAGCTGCCTCCAGTTGTCTGTCCAAGGAAGTCCTTCATTCTTTTGCCAAACGTTGCTACATAATCTCAGGGCTGCATTTGCAGCAAGCTAACACCGACACCCTCCTAACTGCAGCGAACCAGTAGCTCTGGCAAAAGCTCGCAAGTTTCTGACTGATCTCCCTCTGGAGAGGCAGGCCTCCTTTCAGGACGGCCTGGCAGATGCCCGGGCAGTTGCACAGGACCTCATGGATGGCTGTGTCTGGGAGTTGAGATGAGACGGACGGCATGGATGCATGGCACTAAATTCTCATTAAATATGCAAGAACGGATCCTGGATCTTTCTTTTGAGGGCTTGGACCGGTTTCATTTGTCCACCGATGGCGAGTTGACAAAGAAGACGACCTCTACACAGACCACCAAGTCCTTGGCCATTCGGACTAAGCCAGGGCACAAGTCCGTCAATCTTAGGGCAGGACCGACTTCAAACACTGCACTTTCACCTTCTTCAAGGGGTTTCGAGACCGTGGTGCACAGAGGCCTGAGAGGTCGCCCAGTGGCCACAAGAGGAAGCAGCAGAGGAATTTGCATGGTTTATTCCGCTCCCACCTCTGATGCCAAAAAGCAGTGACATAACGGTTATGGAACACAGATCACCTCTAGAGGGCCAGCTGGCTCTATTCCAGAAAAGCTGGAAGCATTATTTTAAGAGTCCTTGGATCCTTTCTATAGTATCCACAAGCTTGTCTTCCTCTTCCTTTTCCTCTGCAATCCTCTCCTCCTCTGCGTCGGTTAGGGTCTCCGCCCTTTTACGAGAGATCCTTTCTCTTTCGGAGATGCAGGTGGTGGAACTGGTTCCTCAGTCAGACAGGGGCTCCGGCTTCTACTACAGGATTTGTGTGGTACCCAAGAACAACTAGACTGGCCTGATGGTCGTCCTGGACCTGTAATTTCCCGACCCGTCTTTACTGCTCCAACGCTGCAAGATGATTACTCCGATGCACATAGTTAAGTCCCTGTGCACAGGGGACTGAATATGTTCCCTAGATCTCAAGGATGCGTACCTTCATGTCTCCATCTACTAGCCACATCAGAAATATCTGCAGTTCGCTATTATGGCGTACCACTTCCAGTACAAGGTGCTGCCTTTCAGCTTCATTTAGCTCCTCATGTGTTCACAATGCTGATGGATGCAGTGTCTGGTGGTCTCCTCCTGAAGGGCCACCTCTTATAGCCTTATCTGGATGACTGGCTGTCGGGACCAGCTCGCCCGAGGGGGCGCTGCACTCCTGCCAATGGCTGGCAGAGGTTCTTCACCAGCTGGAACTCCATCAACGGTGGAAGTCGCAGTTTACTCCTGCTCAGGATCTGGTGTTCCTTGGTGTGTGCTTGGACACGACTGTGCAGCGGGTGGTCCCCACGCTGAGAGGCTCATTTCTCTCCGCAAGTGATAGGGCACTTTCTGGCCATCTTGACCTCCTTGGCATGGTTGTTCCAGCATCTTCTGGGGCTGATGGCATCTTGCATGTTCACGGTACAGCATACCCCGCCTCAAGATGAGACACTTCCAGCTCCACCTGGTGGCCAATTGGGACCAGGAGGCAGGGTCTCGGTCGGACAGGACCCCAATAACCCTGTTCCTCCTCCCGGACCTTCGCTCGTGGTTGGACGGCAATGTGGCAGTGGGAGCTCCCTTTACCCGGCCGGAGCCAACTCTTGTGGTGACAGATTCCTCGCTTTCGGGCTGGGGGCTACTCTGGAGGGCTTCTCCATTCATGGTGCATTGTCCAGGGCAGAGACCCTCTTGCAGATCAATGTGCTTGAACTCGTAGTGGTGGGCCTGGCGCTCAAGGTTTTCTGTGCCTCATCAGGGACACAGCGGTTCTGGTGAGGGCCGACAATTCCACAACAATGTTTTAGCTGAACAATCAGCGTGGCACTCGTTCACCCCCATTCCTGTGCATGGAGGCGGTGGCAATATGGGAATGGGCCCTTAGAGAAGAGATCTGGATTTCCTCTGCCCACCTCCCGGGGGCAGCAATGCAGAAGTTGACCAACTCGGCTGCTTCAGGTTCAACACCTACGAGTTGGAGTTGCACATAAACTCCTTGTTGCCCCCGTTACAGAGAAGGGGGTTTCCGGATCAGGACTTATTTGCATCTCCTCTGAATTCCAAGTGCCCCGGTTTGCCTCTTGGGGGGCTGGGGTTCGGGGTCTCTAGTGGACGCGTTCCAGCTCTGCTGGCACGGCTGCAGGTGCTATGAGTTTCCTACTCCACCGTTGCTCCATCGGACCCTCCTGAAGTTCCAGATGTCAGTGGGCTGCAGCCTCATCCTGATCGCCCCACACTGGCCATCGAGGGCCTGGTTATCGGATCTACTGCCGTTGTGCTCGCAGAGACTGGTCCGCCTTATGATCCCAAGCAGGGGCTACCTGATGCAGAAAGCCAGGCGATGGACCACCCAGACTCGGCCAGGCTGGCCCTGGCGGCCTGGTTCCTGTCCAACTGAAACTCCACCATGCTTAGTTCTCTGAGGACAACTAGGACATCATTCAAGAGGCCAGGAGGCTCTCTACGCAGGCCCTATACAAGAGCAAGTGGGCAAGATTTTGCCACTGGGCTTGCAACAAGGGGCTTGAACCCCTGTTAGGCTGAATCAACTGCATTACCCTTTGGAAACACTACAGGCAATTAGGACTACAAGTGTAAGCACAATTTCACCATTGGTACAAGCCTGTACTACACAGTAAAGTGGTAGCGATGGCTGAGCAGCCAGACTTATCTCAAGAGTTTAAGTGAGCAGTAGAACAAGTTACACAAAGGACCAACCAATACAGCGATTCAAGTAAACACTTACTCAAGGTTTCTCAGTAAAAGAATTTCTGATGTTTGTTAATCTGCTTAGAATCACATGCTGTGCATAGGTCCGACATCCAGTGGTCACTGCGGAGTATTAAATTTTGTTTTTCGTAGTCGAAAAGGGGACGTCGACAAGGCGTGTCTGTAACACTATCCCTATAGTGTCGTGCGTTGTACCCACAATCCCTCACGCGTCGAGGTCCCTCAGATTGTTTTTTTCCGCCCAGCTACTGGTCGCCTTTATGCGGAGCTCCTCGAGAGACATTGCCAAATAGTTTCTTCGACCTTTGGTCGTTTGTTATTATCAATAACGTAGATCCCTCCCACGTCGCAGAGCTGTTTCTCCGCCGAGCAAGATCTTCGACGGAAGGACAAGCGGAGGAGATCCTTCGGCGCTGCCGAACACGTGGCCTGGCCTCGCCGGCCATAAACAGTAGGGAGAGTGGGGCTTTGTGGTCTTTCTTTCTTTCTTTCTTTAAGAATGCCTTTCTCTTTCCCCTCCCTCTCTTTCGAGGTCGTAGTCACACCTATTACCCTCAGCTATGGAGAGGACGCCATTTAGGTTTTGCCCGCTTTGCAAGGGTAAATATACCTGGAACGATAAGCACAAACGGTGCAACTGTTGCTTACCCCTCGATCACCAGGAGGACGGCTGTGCGGCCTGTAAATTACTAAAGCCCAAAACTCTAAAGGATCGCAGGGTCAAAAGGTGGGCGGCCTACGCCATGTCTATGCTGACTCCTCGCCCGCTGCCGCCGCCGAGTGTGACGAGGACAGTGACTACACGGCCCCCGTAACGGAGGCTGTAGACCTCTCAAAGGAGCGTTCACGCTCCTCGTCCGTCCCCGGCCCCGACAAGCCCGGCTCACGCCCAGCTTATGGGGATGAACACCCCGGCGACAAGGACACACACAGAAAAACACCAAAGCACATACCCCCAGGCACACATTCGTCGAAGACGAAGACAGCCATAGCGCCAACGGGGACGCCGGGCCCACCGACGTAAGGGTCGTCAGCCCTCCCCGCCACCGCTTCCGCGACAGGCGACTGGGCACTCTAAAAATAAGGGCGCTAACACCAAAATTTCCGGCGACACGCATCGCAAGAGCGCTCACGTTGCCAACAAGGACTCGACGACCAAGGACTCGACGACCAAGGACTCGACGACCAAGGACTCGACGACCAAGGGCTCGACAGCGACCTATCCCTCGGAAGAGAGAATGATCGCCGAAAGCCTCGCGCGCATAGCATCTAAGGACGGCCAAAGACGTACGGCGAGTGAAACGCCGAAAACCGCGCACAAGGCCAAAGATACGCCAAAGGCGCCGGAAAACAGATCAGGCCAGTTCCCGACGCCGACAGAAGGCCCAAGCCAGCAAGAAGGCTACTCAGAAGGCGAAGGCCCTCTTTCTTCCACGTTATGGGACAGAACCAGACAATTACAGGAGGAAGAAACCCCATTTTCTTTCCCAGACCGTCCTGGCCGACCTCAGTGGACCTTTGAAAGGTTCCAGACCTGTATGGACAAACTAGATAGGTTCATGTCCATCCCAGAAGACATGGCACCCAAGAGACCAAGGGAGGCACCCCTTGAGAGTCCAAGGGCTAAATACCAGAAGTTTTATAACCCCATACAGGAGGACATAAACTCTTACAATCCCACTGAGGAAGACACCTTCTTCCAAGAGGAAGATGAGTTCACCTATGTTGAGGACCAACAAGAAGAGGAAGGTTTTCACGAGGAAACTAACCTATGTGAGGAAGGATTCCAGGAAGACACAGGCAAGGGCGACCAAAATCCCTGGCAGTCACCGGCTAGGTCGACTGACACAGGCAGTAGCAGTATAGTCATCTGGTCTACTGAAACTACACCAGTCAGGAACCCTTTGCCTGTCGATGATCAACCCACCTTCAATGCACTGCTGAAGAAGGCAGCAGCACATTTCGAAATCGAAACTGGGGACGTCACCCCAGACACCGATTTTGTGGAGCGGATTATCAAAGAAAAACCCCCCACTAGCCAGGTTATACCTATCCTCGCCTCAGTTAAGAGACGTATTACACCTTCTCTTTCCACTCCTGCATTGGTGAGAGGGGTCAATCCGAGGATTGAGAAACAGTTCTCTCCCTCTCAATCAGACCCATTATATATTAAAGGTCACTCAATCCCGGACTCCCTGGTCGTGACCAACACCAGGAAAAGGGCAGGAGTCCCACTATCTACTAGCGAGGCACCCCCAGATAAAGAGGGGAAGAAGCTGTATGCCCTAGCCAAGAGAATCACCACCTCTGCATCATTCTCTACCAGAATCGCCAATAATAATACCCTATTGGCAAGCTACGCCGATGCTCAATGGGCTAAGCTCAGACTGGACATCGAAGAAGCTCCCGAACCCCTAAGGACTCGTTTACTGGCTACAGTTAACGAGGGCTCTCTGGTCAATCAAAGCATCGTCAAGAATACCCTTGATGCAGCAGAGACGGCTGGCCGCACTTTGGTACAAGGAATTTTACTGAAGCGTCGCGTCTGGCTTCGCAATTCCGGATTTAAGGCGGAAACACAAGCGTCCCTTATTAATAAACTCATAGAGGAGTCCAACCTCTTTGGGAGAGCAGTGGATGACGCGCTGGAGAACGCGAAGAAAGAATTTGATACAATAAAGACCTTAGACCAAATCTCTAAACCCCCTAATAGGCGGGATTTGGTAATAAAGGCTTTTTTCGTGGTCAACGCCAGCAACAAAATGAACAGTAGTACTCTGCCAGCAACTACCAGAGTAATAGCGGCCAGTACAATCAGAGGGGTCAATGTCGTGGCAAGGGAAGAGGCCGGGGTTCCACCCCCAGAGGCTCCCAAGCCAACAACACCACCAAGTGACGCGAAGATTCGCGTCTCCTCCCATGCAACGCCGGTCGGGGGGCCGGTTAACATCCTTTCTTACAGCATGGGAGGGAATAACATCAGACCGCTGGGTACTTTCCACCGTAGCCCGCGGCTACTGTATAGAGTTCAACAGTTCCCCAACATACAGACCCCCGAGGGGACGCCGCATGACACCAGAACACCTCGCCATCCTTCTCCAAGAAGTGGACCAACTGTTGGAAAAAGGAGCCATAGAGGTCGTGCCTCTATCTTAGGTAATGGAAGGTATTTATTCAGTGTACTTCCTTGTACCCAAAAAGGATCTAACCAACACTGGACATGAAAGATGCATACTTTCATATTTTAATGTTGCCAGCGCACAGAAAATACCTCAGGTTCATGATAGAGGACAAACACTAACAGTTCAGAGTGCTACCCTTCGGCATAGCATCTGCACCAAGGGTATTCACGAAAGTACTGGCAGTGGCAGCGGCCCACCTGCGCAGGTTATCCATCCCAGTATACCCTTACCTCGACGACTGCCTCATAACAGGGGATTCTTACGAGACATGCTTTTCAAGCACCCAAAAGACTGTTGACATTTTGTTCCAACTGGGCTTCTCCATCAACGAGAAGAAGTCCAGCTTAGACCCCAGCCAAGTCAAACAATTCCTAGGGGCTCTAATTCGAACAAAGGACGGCCTCGTCTTCCCCTCCAACGAGAGGGTCCAAAACATGCTGTTTCAGATCCCCCAATATGTGGCAGGTCGAGAGGTGACGGTGCGCAAAGCGATGCGATTGCTAGGAATGATGGCGTTGTGTATTTATTTGGTACCTCACGCGTGCCTGCGCATGCGCCCAATGCAAGAGTGGCTCAACAGCCAGTGGTGTCAGGCCAGCGGACAATGGGAAGATCTAATGGTGGTCTTGCAAGCCTTGGTTCTCTCGCTACGGTGGTGGACAAAGGAAAACCTGATAATAGGGAAACCCTTTGCCACACCCGCGGTGGAGGCCACTCTAACCACGGACGCATCCCTCACAGGATGGGGGGCTCACCTATCCCATCAGACTGCTCACGGAGTGTGGACTCCGAACGTAGCATCCAAGCACATAAACCTACTGGAGATACTGGCGGTGTTCAAAGCACTAAAAGCCTTCCAGGAACACCTACAAGGGAAGACAGTGATGGTCCTTACAGACAGCACCACAGCCATGTACTACATCAACAAGCAGGGGGGCACCCACTCTCCAGGACTGTCCAAGCTGTCCCAGAATATATGGAAGTGGGCTCTCAGACACTGTCACAACACGTACCAGGGGAACTCAATCTGCTAGCAGACGAACTCAGCAGAGACTTCCCCCTGCCCGAAGAGTACAAATGGCAATTGCACGAAGACATCGTCTTAGACGTCTTCACGCAATGGGGATTCCCGGAAATAGACCTGTTCGCAACTCTGGAGAACTCACAATGCCAAAGTTACGCCTCCAGGTACTCCCAAAACCAGTCCAAGGGGAACGGTCTGTCGATTCAATGGTCAGGGAAATTTGTTTACGCCTTTCCCCCGACTCCCCTTCTCAACAAAGTGGTGCACAAGATGCACCAGGAGCAGGTTACCATGATACTAGTGGCCCCAATGTGGGCCCGGCAGCCATGGTTCGCTCACCTGATGGAGATGTCCCTATCTTCCCCAGTGAAACTTCCCTGCCCGTACAACATGCTGTCACAGGACAAGGGCAGGACACTGCATCCATGCCCTCAGACCATGAACTTAGCAGCCTGGCTCCTGAGATCATAGAATTTGGACATCTACAACTCCCGCAGAGATGTATGGACATCCTCAGGGAAGCCAGAAAACCTAATACTCGCCACTGCTATTCTAGCAAATGGAAAAGATTTGTCATCTGGTGTAGAGGTAAGAGCATCAACCCGGTTGACTGCTCTCCCACAAACATTGTTCTGTACTTGACCCATTTACTGGATTCAGGTCTAATGTTCAATTCCATTAAAGTCCACTTGGCGGCACTTTCTGCATACACCACTTCCCAACTTAGTGTCGTGGTGGAAGACACCAGTTATCCAGGCCTTCATGGAGGGGGGTAAAGAGAATACACCCTCCGATAGCTAACCCAGCTCCCGGGTGGGACTTAAATGTGGTACTTTCTAGACTCATGGGCCCTCCTTTTGAACCCATGCACAAGGCAACTCTTAAAGACCTCACTCTTAAGACTGCTTTCCTAATATCTATCACCTCCATTAGGAGAGTAAGTGAACTACAGGCTCTTTTTGTTCTAGACCCCTTCGTAACAGTTCACAAGGATAAGGTGGTTCTACGCACACACCCAAGGTTTGCACCAAAATTCATCTCGAAATTCCATGTAAACCAGTCAATAGAACTACCAACGTTCTTTCAAAACCCTTCCAGCTTGGGAGAAAAAAGTCTGCATACACTAGATGTACGCAGAGCTGTCATGTTCTACATGGAAAGAACCAGACCACTGAGAAAGACTAATCAGTTCTTTGTCTCGGTGGCAGCAGGAAGAGAAGGAGATGCAGTCTCAAAGTCCACTATATCTAGATGGATTGTTCAATGCATCACTCTCTGTTACACTCTTGCTAAGAGAAAACTACCCTTCAAGCCAAGAGCACATTCCACTCGAGGCACTGGGGCTTCCATAGCATTCATTGCAAATGTTCCCCTTGAGTCGATCTGCAAAGCGGCTACCTGGAGTTCTGTGCACACCTTTACAAAACACTACTGTCTAGATGCACACTCTAGATCTGACTCCCAGGTGGGACAGGCAGTATTAAGACATCTTTTCTCTACTGTTCCTTCTCATAACCCACCGCCAACCCCGGGTACTGCTCGCTAGTCTATGCACAGCATGTGATTCTAAGCAGATTAACAAACATCAGAAGACAATGCATTACTTACCGTAAAAGCATTTCTGATGGTTGTATCTGCTTAGATTCACATGCGCCCACCCTTCCTCCACGCTCGGATGGAGGGAACATAGACATCTTTCTACATCTCTCTCTTTTCTGTACTCACTCACGTATAGAAGGCTCCCTCAGGGCAGAAAAAATACAAACAGAGGGACCTCGACGCGTGAGGGATTGTGGGTACAACGCACGTCACTATAGGGATAGTGTTACAGACACGCCTTGTCGACGTCCCCTTTTTGACTACAAAAAAACAAAATGCAATACTCCGCAGTGACCACTGGATGTCGGACCTATGCAGAGCATGTGAATCTAAGCAGATACAACCATCAGAAATGCTTTTACGGTAAGTAATGCATTGTCATACACTTATTTACTCAATCATTTCTAAAACATTACACTAGCATAAGCAGCTCAATATCACACAAAGATACACCACAAAAATCCAACTGGTAAGTAACTAAGGTTTAGCTCAAAATGAAGTGTGAGCAAAATGGCACTTTAAATACTTAGAAAAGGAGGGAAAAGACAAGGTTATAAGAATAGACAGCCCAAATACAATCACAGGCAGGGCAAAAAGTTCAAGTTAAATACAACTAGCAATTCTTCTCAACAGGCCTGGGCCAAAGTCAATGGTTCAGAGTCTTTTTTATAGGATAAAACAGTTCTGGTGAGTAAGGGTTAAGTCTTTGCCACAGATTTTTAAAGGATTTGGCTAGGCGAAAAGTTTAACGAATGTTTAGGGAAGGACAAGCCTTCGTAGTTGAGGAAAGTTTCACGCACTTTCTCGATGGCCGAAAAGATTTCTGGACCGTGTTTACACAGTACCTTTCAAATGAAGAAAACTGTAGCTGAGCCAGTTGTTCCTGGCAGTTTGAGCAGATCTCGCTGTTCCTGTGCTTCAGTTGTGGGGACAAGGAGGACGTCGGGAGGTTCCTGCACTGCCCAGGGAAGAGGCCAAAAGCTGTAGCAAGACGTCGGTTTAAGGTTTGAGTGCCTTAAAGTCCCCCTGGTTTCCTTCCCTCTGGCTATCCGGTTTTCAACAGCACTCTGAAGAAAATTCAACCAGAATAGGACGGTGTCCAGGTGGCTTACGAGTTGGTTGTTCCCTCCAAACTCAAGGGAAGAAGTTAACCTTGAAGGGCTTCTCTGTCGTCAGAGTTTCCAGGCAATTCGGACCTGCAGCAGGGCTTCACCGGTCGTCCAGGAGTTGCAGCAGTCCTCTTCCTTCCTCTCCTCTTAGTTTCTTTCGTTCCAGTGGTAGACTCTGCTTTCCAAGTCCCAGAGACCTGCTTTTAAACAGTTTTCCCCCATTCATTCAGCCTGGCTGTCACTCACACAGCAGGGTGGCTGTCTTTTCCGGACTACCAGCCGGCCAATCACACCAGAGTGCATTCAGGTCTCCTAGGAGACTAAGCACAGGGAGTTTCGGGCACCTCCCTCACATCCTGTCCACCCCAGACACTCTGGCACCAGAGTAGGGCTTCAGCACAGAAGCCTGCCAAAGGGCACGAACAAAGGGACCAAACCTGGTTTGGCACGCAGAGTTACACACAAGGACTTTTCCTAAAAGAAATGGTGAAAAAAGAAGGCCGGAGTCTGTTTTTACAGATAGGTCTGGCGCACCATATTGAAAAACATGGCTACCCCTGATTTTTAGCTACTGTTAGCGGTCGGGAAAAATCACGTTAGCTGATCTAAACCACTGTGACTAGCCATTTAAAATAGGAAAAGGTAACATTTTACTGTTACACGAGTGTTTAGACTCAGGGGACGCTAAGCAACCCCACCAGCACTCTATAGTAAGATAGGGTGTGCTGGGTCAGTACATTTAAAGAGACTAGTAAAGTCAATTTAACTTTGCATGTCCTGAGAGACAGTAGTCGGTCTCAGGGAAGTTTTGTAAACCTTTGGGAAGTCTGAAAAGACACCCCTGTGCCACTGTACTGAAGGTGCTGTGTGACACACAGAAAAAGATGATTCCATGGAGTTTAAAACACCATAACCAAAGATCACAAAAGTAAAACACACATCAAAATACATGAGTGGGGGAAAAAGGCTCACACTCTTTCCAGGTAAAAAATTAAATCGCAGAAATCCAGCAAAGTTGCCGGGGGTCTCAAAGGGTAAGGGAAATTAGCACATTTGGAGAATTCTCACTAACACCCCCTTACCTGTCCCCTGGACGACATGCTGACTTTTTCCGCACATCTAGTTAATTCAGGTCGATACCTGCCGCACCCATCTGTCGGCCGTTTGGGGCATACAAGAATTTCCCAGAGCACGTTTGTTCAGCGGCCATCCCAGTGCTTAAGGGCCACCACAAGGGGTTGTCCGGGCTCTTTCCTCACAGGCCTCCTCTGGTCTGGGACCTCAATGTGGTTCTTTGGGGCTTGCAGTGCAAACCTTTTGAGCCGATGGACTCATTTTTATCAGGCTGGTGGCACTGAAGAGTGTTGCTGGTGGCGCTCACTTCGGCGTGCAGGTCAGTGAGCTGCAGGCTCTGTCATCACGCAAGCCTTTCACCATATTTCACAGTGACAAGGTTGTCTTGTGCACCCATCCTAACTTTTTGCCCTAGGTGATCACTCCATTCCGTTTGAATCAGGAAATCTGTCTGCCGGTGTTCTTACAGAACCTGCAGTCTGATGCAGAAAGGGATTTCTATTCCTTGGACCTCAAGAGGGTCCTCAAGTTCTACCTCTCTCGGACAAAATCTTTCAGGGGGGGCCTGAGGCATCGTTCATCACGTTTGGGGGCATGTCTCACTGCACCCAGACTTCCAAAATTCTATCACCTGGTGGATGGTCCGTGCCATTTTGAGGCGTATACAGCTATGGGCAAACCAGTTCCTGAGGGGATTTATGGCCATGTGATCCGAGCTAAGGCGCCACCGCGTTTCATAGACATTCTTCCTGGGATGTTATCAGCAGGGTGGCTACTTGGGCCACTCCGCCGGCGTTATGTAAGCACTATTCCCTGGATACCAACTCCAGGGAGATGCAGAGATCGGTCAGGCAGTTCTGAAGAATCTTTTTGCTTTGTCCTAGATATGAGGCAGGTTGTCACAGCTCCACCCTATGGTTTGTTTGGTGGAATCACCCTCACGGATGGAGGAAAGGGTGCGGGACCTATGAGTAATAAAGTTACTCACTGTAGTGATTAGAGTACTCATAGTCCTTAGTGCCCTTTCCTCTGTTTGTGTCCTAAAGTATTCAGTATAGCTAGGTATTAAAGCTTCTTATGTGTTAAAAGGACACTATGATGAGGTCCCGGAGGGCGGGTCTTTTGGGGGTGAGGGGGAGGCGCTCCCACGCACGGGGCCATGCTCTGCACGCTGGACTAAATTTAAAGGTGAAGCTCAATTTTTCTTTGCCAAAGGTTCCAGTACCGTCCCCAATTTGGGGGACGCCCACAAGGATGGAGGAAAGGGGACGAAGTACTATGCATACGGTATTCACTACAGTGAGTACCTTTAATTTCCAGATACCTGCTGGCTGGTAGTCTCGTGTGGCTGTCTTGACCTACAGTCATACGTTGCTTGACCTACTTCTTTAGTAGTAGTAGAAAGTTCATTTTGGGAATCCAGAACGTTCCCATCAAAATTAAAGTTGACAACATAATTACACATCACACATTTAAAAAAACACATTTAAAAAATAAAAATCATTCCACCATCCTTAAAACCTTGCAACATTTTTAAAATAGAAAAACATTCAATTCAAACCATTTTCACAAAAAATTTCCTCAAAGTTAACGCGTTCTTTGGAAATAATAATAAACCCCAACCCACACAAACTGAGTCAACCCATACCAACTAGCACAGAGCAGGTTCAAACTGAAGGAATCCCTGGCCCGCAAGAACAGTTTTAGCATGCGCCCTCTGATAAACGAGAAAGCTGGGCAAACTGTAAAAAATGGGCCAAGTCTTCCTTGGCGCATTGCAAAAAACGCATGATTGATTTTCATTGCCGTTGGACCAGGCCACCACCACTGCTCTTAAATGAATACAATTAAAACATGCCCTAGTAACAATGCGCTGAGAAGAGTTCTGTGCCCATCGCAAATATTTCTGGAGACTTGGGCCACAATAATTGCTTGTTTCTTATTAGTGGGTCTCAGAATCTCAGATGACACCCTCTTATCCAGAATAATGTGGAATACCCTTCGTTTTATAGCTCTCAGAACATTGTGTGGCATGACATCTCTCATATAAAAACATTCGACCATGTCTACTTCTCACAACATTGCTTTTACATACCTAAGCCAGGGGATCTTCTTGTGGGGGTCCCTAGAAACCAAGTGTTTAATTAGCTCATGGGTTAAACTAGCTTTGCTGTTCCCCCAAACTCTGGGCCATTGACTTACAGGCTGGGCTGCAATTAAGTCACTAATACACCTGCAACCCAATTCCATGTATATTAATGAGGAACCTATTTTTCTTGCGTTCATGGATCTGAGCACCGCCTTTGACAAGGTCACTCGTAATAAGCTCTGGCGTGTGCGAATGAGAGGTTGCAGAGGTCAGCTGGAGCGAGAGAGGCAATGTTGTCCTTGATGGTTCTGGATGAGCAGGGGAGCACCTGTTTAGACAAGACTTTCATAGAAAGGACCCCTCTAGACATCTCATCAGGTGCAATGAGAGAGAAAGAGGGGAGGAGTGGGGGTGGGGGGAGGGGAAGAAAGAGAAGAGGGGGATTGGGGGGGAGCAGAAGACAGAGGTCAGGATGTCCAGAGTTTTGGAGGAAAAGTGGGTGGCCAGTGAGGAGCAGAGGGCCTGGGAGGGAAGAGGAGAGGAGGCGGCTGCGGTAAAATTAGCAAATTCCTTGCAGATTTTAAAGAGTTCAGCCATGTTATTTGTGGCTCCAGAGATGCGGGCTTGGACATGAGCCCTTTTCTTTGAGCAGATGAGGAGTCGGTATTGCTTTTGCAGTAGGCGACAGGCCAGTTTGTCCGAGGATGAGCTAGACGCCTGCCACTTCCACTCTCCAGTTTTGCACTTGTGTTTCAAAGTGCCCAAGTCGGAGCCATACCAAGAATAGCATTTGGAGGCAAGCTTCATGTGGATCCTCATGACGGGGGCAAGGATGTCCATGGTGTTAGAGCTAGAGGGTTGGAGGTTAGCAAGAACAGACAGAAGAAGATTCTAAGTAAGGGGGGGGAGGAGGGTTGAAAGAGGCAAAAGCAGCGACTGATGCACGCTTCATCGGTCGAATGACAGAAGGAGACTGGCAGTGCTGGAGGAGCAGACCGGGGAGGTCAAGGTGGGAAGAGAGGCGAGAGTGGTCCGACCAGGAGAGAGGGGTAGTGAGAGGGTGGCGAGAGGGAGGTCTGTTCAGATGAGAGCATCCAAGATTTGTCCGGCAGAGTTGGTTGGGCGAGAGGGAAGACTAGTGAGGGAACGAGTATTGCAGAGGTTGCTGAAATGAACAGTGGCTACATCCGGAGAGTCGAGATGGATATTGAAGTCCCCAGGAAAAATTTGCTTGAGGGATGAGGCAAGAAGACAGGAGGACTTGTCGGCCCATTCTGAGAGGAAGAGGAAGGACATTCAGGCTGGGGGGAGGGGGGGAGGTTGTAGCAAGAGTAAGAGAAAGTAGGCTAGCCAGCCTGCAGACAAGGCTTTCAAAGGATGAGTAGGTTTGAATGGGGATGATGGAGGCAGGAACCCACTCAGGGAAGGTCAGAGCCGCTCCACAACCGGACCGAGAGGGCCTTGAATTGGACAGGATCGTGTAGCCCTCAGGGAGAACAGTGTACAAAGCAGTGACAGAGCTGGCCTTGAACCATGACACGGTGAGAGCAAGGACATCAAGGTCTTCAAGGAGGTGTCAGATGTCAGCGAAGTGTTTGATAGGAGAGAGAGAATTGAGGGTAGCTAAGTGAAGCCGGTCGTCCACTTTAAAAGATTTGCGATTGGGGGGGGGGGGCGGATGGGGGAGAGGGAAGGTGGGGGTGAAAGGAGAGATGGGGGGGGGGGGGTTGAAGAGAGAAGGAAGATGCCTGTCAAGAAGAAGGTTGGGCTAAGAGCCCTGGGCCATGATAGTTCTATTATGATCGACATTAATGGTGCATTCGGAAGATGCAAAGTGAGCTAAGAGCACTTCCCATCTGGTGCCACCAGTAATGGGTGCGGAGTAGAAAGGGGAGAGGACAGAGACCAAATTTGGGGGGGGGGGCATACGTTAGAAAAAGGAACAGCAAAGAGAATGTCAGGAATAGTCTGCCTGGAGGAAGCATTGATGTAGGTGTCTGCGATGGGCATACCGAGGTTGAAACTCAGGAGTGCCCTTTTTAGTTTCTTCCTTCCTGGATTTGTGAGAGAGGGAGGGTAGGAGATGGAGAATCAGCTACAGAAGATAGGAGAGACAGAGAGCACCTTCGGGGCGGAGACAAAGGGGGAGAATTGCGGGGGGGCAGAGGATCACAGGGGACAGGGTCAGAGACACTATGCAACTGTAAAATAACACCAGGCGGCCAAGCAGACAGAAATCAGTGAGTACGCTGGAGGCGCCCAGATTTACAGATCATTGACAAATTGGTAAGCACACCTAAATTGGTAAACAACCCTCATGGGTTTGGCAGCCACATCACCCCCACCCTGCAGCTCGCCTCTAGCCCTAACGGGGAGGCCGCGTACTGTCCGTATCGATTTTTGACACTAAGATGCTGGTGAGGTCAGGCCCAGACTGAATATACCGATCTTTGTTCCTACAAACATCACTTGCCACTAGACTGGACAGAGATTTTGTCAACAGGCTGATCACCCCCAGACAGGACTATATTTTCCCTACGTGCTTATCGCACCTATCAGTCAACAATCTGAGAGCATCCATGAATGCTGTGTAGCGACTGTTAAGATGTGTGGCAAAATATGACATATGGTCTGTATTTGTACTTGCACTGGGCCCAACAGCTGGTTCACCATCTGACAGCAGGCTTACACCCAGAAGATCGGCAGATGCAGAAACCCATGGGCCACCCTGTGGCCCTACTGGTTGGTTGCTAATCATTTCTTTTATTATAGATGTAATGCACACAAGTTCTCTATTATGATTGCTCCCCCCACTAAAATCCTGAAAAGAGCAGCCCACCGGACTGCCCTGTGTGGTGGACAGCCTTTTGTCCTGAGTGAAATCATCCTCAGAGTTACCTCCCTGTTCACCCATGTAGATGGATACTGCATATTCCAGGGATTCTTCCAAGGCTGCACACTCCACCCTCTCTGGCAATGCCCTGTTTCCTGTTAGACAATTCTCAGCATAATATTGATCAACTGAACACTCAAACTCCACCAAAATTGATGTGTACAGCTGCAAGTTCATGAGCAACATTGGAGGCTTTGTCATTTGGCACATTGGGTACTGGTGACATAGTCGATGTCACCGATTACTCTTCACAAACCAATCCGGGCCCTCGATTGTGCCAGAAATGTTCTCCAAGTTCGACGTCCATAGATGTGTCGAAGAGAAGAGCATCTAAAGGCACTGACACTCGGCTGGAGGCCAACTCCACTGAGCCTGCTCCTTGCAACCTACAGCTCGACTTGGCTGAAGTGTCATCAACGTCAGCATTACCAACAGTGGCAACCACCAGATTTCTCTGGCTCAAGGGGCTAGCCACATCGATCACAGTAGCCACCTCAGCATCACCGTTATTAGTCACCACCTCTGCCTCATCCACCTCGGTTAGTACAACCTCCCTGTTTTCCTCTTCATTCATCCCCCCGATCACAGAGGACACCCTCGTCGACATCTGACTTCGAGCAACCCAATTAATCCTGGCCTGCCTTGATGAATTTCAAGTCCCAGCAGCTTTTGTGCCCATATAGTTTGCAGCGGCACCTCCCTTTTTCACTGCATTGCGTGCCTGACATTTTTGAATAATGGGTTAAAATAGTGCATTACACCGCACACTTTCAATGTGGGTAGGCCATACAGTTTGCAATCGGTTTTTTATGGTGTAGGGTAACTCATGGAAAAAAGTACAATAGATGCAAGTCACCAAACGTGCACGAGCGCACTTCCCAGTGCATTCTCATGTCGCTCCCTTCAATATATGCCAGTATAAAAAAACATTTCCATGCTGGCTGTGCCCATACGTTTCCATGCTGACTCCACCAACACATGTTAGTATTTCCATATAAGAACATAATCATGTTCGCTTTGAGATTTTTTTTATAGAATCATTACTGGAACTAGGCACAAAGCTGGCTCTGCCAATATATGCCAGTACTCCAATGTAAGAAAATACTCCAGTTGATTTGGCCATTAAAAGTGACATGCCACAATAAGAAAACATGTCCAAACTGGTTCCAATTTAAGCCATAAGAACACTCATCCTTGCCTTATCACAGATGCTCAGTTAATAAAAAGTCATGCCACAGTAAGAAATATGCAATGCCAGTTTAGCCAGGCAATGACAAACATGAACTTCCTTTGCCCGAAAATACCAGTAAAAACATGCAAAGTCAATAAAGGATGTGACAAAAATGCTCTAGTGATCCCCAGACTCCCAGGGCTTTATAGACCAACACACACCGGTATCCCCTTTCACCCGCCCCTTCATCTCCTCTCCTCACATTCATTCACACTGCATTCACCACACAAGTATGCACCCCCCAGAACATATACACCCACAAACCCACACATTCCTACTCACCCACCCACCATTCACTCACTAACCCACTATTCGCTTACATTCCTACTCAATTCATTCACCCATAAACCTCTCACGTCCACTTGCCCTGCCTTCTACAAACAGGAACACACCCACCCACCCAGAGTATTCAAAAATGCACTATCACATTTCTACTTTCACCCACCACTCACTGACTTATACATCATCTCTCCCATCCACTCACACTGCATTCTTCACACAGACACGTACCCTTCCAGAACTTTGAAACACACTATCACCTTCATACTCCTTCACCCAACAGTCACTCGCTCATACACCTTCTCTTACATCCACTCACTGCATTCTTTACACAGGCACACCCCCACCCACCCAGAACATTCAAACTAACCCACTACCACATTTTATCTCATTCACCCACTACTCACTGCCCCATAGCACACACATCCATCTGACACACACTTCACATGTGCAAAATACACACCACATTTCAAAAATAAAAGCCTTCTTACCTGTATTTCCAGCTTTGGCCCGTAACTCCAGGCTATTCTCGGCTCCTCTGCGCTGCTCACAAACGGGAACCAGGAAGCTGGGTGAGCTTCCTGGTTCCTGTATATGAGCCGTGAGGAAGCCGGTGGAGAAGGAGTTGGAGCTGAACATGGCATGTGACACGTGCCACATGTCACGGTCAGCTCCAACCCCTACTGAGCGCTTCCTTCTCACGCTGCAAGCCCTGGCCCAGCCGTCACTCTGATGGGTAAAGACTGCGCTGGGGCACCCCCAGACCTGGCGTCGCAGGGGCCCTGCACCACAGGGGCTGCAGGGTAGCCCGATACTCCAGGAGCTTGGGAGCTTTTTTTAAAAAATATATATTTTTTGCAGGGCTAGCAAGGGAAATTGCAGGGGTAGCAAGGGAGAACACAGGGTCGCAGGTGTATCCCCTGGCGACCCCCCCCAAATGATGTCCCTGATATCAGCTCTTGATCGATTCCTGCTCATAGTGCCTGTAGGGTTCAGAACTTTTGTACTATAAATGTAACAGACACCTGTGTTTTGTTATATTCCTAGATCAAAATTGATACCGGGACAATAGAGTACTTGACAGTAATACTGACCTTATATTAACTGTGACATAGCCCAGCAGGTTTGATGTATCTGAGGTAGAGGCACGTATATGCATCTTACCCCCATCGCCCCCCTCCTCTCGGCCGTCGCCCCCTCATCCACCCACTGTTCTCCCTTCCTGATTTCCTGATGGCAGCATAATTTGTTCTGGAAATGTTAGACTATTTCTATGGCACATGCACTGATTTATGTTTCTCATTGGTTTTATGTATTTGTGTGGTTTTAGACTTGAGGATCTTATTTGGTTATTGTAACAGTTACTGTCTGGCTGTGTGGTTAGGAAAATGAGGTTTTTCTGTGTTGTGTAGTGTGTAATGTAGCAATATTCCTGCATCAGCTACAACTAATTTCACTGAATTACCAGGCACGATATCCATTATACGACTTTTGCAGTAGGGTATCCCATTGGTATTGTAATGCAGGAGCCAGAACCTGATGGTAAAAGTGACTAGCGTTTTCTTGTCGAGTTAAGAATATTCCAGTCACTGAGTGTCTGACAGCTATTCTTGTTGCACTGCAGAGTTCAGAGACATCCCTTTGAAAGGATTGCAACCCCTTTCCAGCTGTACAGCTGGACTGCACCCCAGGCAGAGCATGGCATGGACTGCGTCAGGGCAGAGGATGCTTACACGTCCAGGCTGGGCTATGAAGAACACATACCAGGGCAGGTGAGTGAACACTATTTTGCTTTCTTTGCTTCTGAAGGTCAGTAAAATACCAGAATAGAAAGGGTACTGTACAGGAAAGTAGGGAGCGATACTTTACGTTAACCTCACTTAGTCACATACCCTAAGCTGTAGATTATATATAATTTCATGTTTGGGCATATGCAATATCTGAGTCTTTTCTGTTATGCTCGCCTTTCTTGACAACTGCTAAAAAACTGCCTGCATTGCAGACAGCCCCAAAAAGTATCTACAAATGGGTCACTTTTGGAATGGGGGCTTTGCATGCTTTGCTCTGTGAAATGATTGCCACACCCCAATAAATAAAGCATCACCAAGTTCCACAACCTGTCCTTGATTTTCCACTTATAGGTGAAAAGCCCCTCCTCTGTAAGAAGTGGCATCAGATGATACAAAGTCATCTCAAGGCAATGCCAGCCCCCTTTAGTAAACTACGAATGTTACTGCTGTTTGGTGTAAATTCACTTGATTGGCCTAAATGTATTTCACTGATATGCATGCAAAACAACTACATAGGGGGAAATGCCGAAACTCCTAAAACTAGGAAAATTGACAAGCTTTGGCTCACTTTTCTCATTGAATGCCACTCTTTGTATCTTTTGTAATTAATTTTAAGATCTGGAGAGAAAGGGCTCACGTAAGATGTTCTTCAGGTCCTGGCTTTTACTGCATTCCATTTTGCATTCCCTTATTGTACTATATTTCCCATTGATAAATGGAGAACTACAAGAACCAAAATGCAAAGTGATAGCTTAATTTAAGTTGCTTTTAAAACAGCAACTGCTGTTAAGTTTGACCCGACAAGAGGCATTTTGAAAGCTCTGTAAACTCTCCCTTCTAATAGATTGTGTCCGCTGACATATTCCTCATCTTTGATCTTTGATATTCGTATCATCAGCTTTGCTCCTTCGGAAAAACATTTTCACACCAGGGGGGTGCTGTGCTCGATGTCGTGGCGTCGATGTCCTTTGAGGGCTGCCGTTGAGCGTCAACGTCCTACGCAGTACAAATAGCTTGTGCCGCGTCCGTTGGCTGCAGTACAGTTTTTCTAAAGCTTTCGCTTCATGTGCTTGACACAGAGCTTCAGTTTTTCGTCAAGATGTCTTCATCTTCTAATCCTTGGACCCCAAAAACTGGTTTTAAAAAATGCCAGGATTGCGGGAAGAAAATTTCAATTACTGATCCTCATCACATTTGCCTGTGGTGCCTGGGTCCCGACCATCGGACCGATGAACGCGGGTCTTGTCAGACCATGACCGGAAAAAGCTCTCAAGGAACGACGAGGCAAATTGGCGGTGGGGAGGGATACTTCAAAGGCTACTTCGAAGGGATTGTGTCCTCCGACGTATTCCTTATCTTAGATATCTCTTTCCAGCTTTGCTGGCCTCGGAAAAAAATTTCTCTAGAGGGCGCTGCGCGTCGACGTCCGCCGAGTCGATGTCCCTCGACAGCCGCTGTATCGACGTCAGCCTGCCTATAAAGGCTGCGCGCAGCGTCTGTTGCTCAGTTCCGTTTTTCCGCGCTTACTCAGTGCCTCGGAATATCGTTGCTCAGTTTCGTAGAGAATTAATCCAATTTCCTCAAGATATTCGATCCATACTCGATGGCTTCCTCGTCGGAACCGACAACCCCTCGGTCCGGCTTTAAAAAATGCTGAGACTGTGGGGAAAAGATGTCGCTGACTGACCCTCGCAGAGTTTGTCTGTGGTGTTTGGGAGCTGAACACCATTGTTCAGAGTGCGAGGACTGTATGTCCATGACAGCTAAGGCCCTGAAGGAGCGTAGGGGAAAGCTGGAAAAAGGTAAGACTTCTAAAGCTTCTTCTTCCTCGACGAAGTCGAGACATTCGTCTCCTCGTCACCATTCGCGCTCCAGGTCTCGAAGCGGGTCCCATCACTCCTCGAGATCGAAGCACTCAAAGAGGAGACGTCGAAGATCCCCTTCTTCGTCCTCCTCTTCCTCTGTTTCACCTAAGAGAATCCCTTGCCCCATGAAACATAGTTCCCGGGTTGAATGGGAGGAATTCCGCAAAAATATGATGAGCGTCTTCGAGAAAGCGGCCTCGACCCCCTCGAAGACTGCCGAGAGCGATGCTCTGGTCGAAAGACCCGAAGGTCCAAAACGCCGCGAGTCGCAGTACCCGGCGAAGGAAGCTTCTCGAGCGCGTCACGAACCCTCGAGTAAAGCTAAGACCTCGAATCCTTCTTCAAAGGTTCCGTCGACACACGGGTCTGTCGACTCGACACCGGCGTCGACACCAAGGAAAGTCACGGTTGCGGCGCACCCAGTGGCTATCCCCAGGTCTTCGATGACGATGTCGTCGAGATTGTCGACATCCTCAAGCAGAATCCCAATTCTATCGAGGACCTCGAGGCCTCCGCCTTTGTTTTCGACGCCACGTTGGAAGCCTTCGACGACATCGACGTTTTCGAGGCCGATTACGACAAGTTTGGCACCCTCTGCCTTGGAGATGGGTTTCACACCCTTTGTGAGTTCAGACCAATTGAGAACAATGTCCTCAATTATGGAAGAGGGAGAACTATCTGACCAAGAAGAGACATTTGAGTTGCAGGGATCTGCAACCCCAGTTCAAGAGGAGTTATCCTCAGAGGAACGCAGATTAAAGGAACTCCATGATTCCTTACATGAGGCAAGTGGTTTAGACACTTCCCCTGAGGTGGAGTTTGCTAGGCCAGACCCGGGGAAGCATGCTGAAACCCCTTATAGAGCCTTAATGGCCAGGATCACAGAATTTATGGGGTGGTCAACACCTTCACAGGCTTTCCAACAAGATGACCTCACAGATATTCTTGATAAAGGTCCACAGGAGGATCCTGTAGTACCTTTTCATAAAGCTCTTCAAAGGAAAATCATGACGAACTGGGAAACCCCAGATGTCGTCCCGGCAGTAAATAAAAAACTGTCTCCTAAATACAGGGTATCTTCTGCAGACCCGGAGTTTTTGTCCAAACACCCATCCCCAGAAAGTCTGGTGGTACAGGCAGCATCTTCTACTGACATCAAGACTGCTTACCCTACCGTCCCACAGGACAGGGACGATAAAAAATATGATGCTATGGCTAAGAAAGTTTTTTCGGCATGAAGCATGGCGTTAAAATCTATTAATGCTACTTGCACCCTTGCTAGATTCAGCCATACACTTTGGGAGTGTGCTTCTACAGCGGCTGACTGCATCCCGGAGGGAGAAGAAAGGGAGGCGTTCCTAAATATCATACAGGACGGTAAAGACGCTATGTGCGAATCCCTCCAGACGGGCATTGATCCGGCTGACAGTATCAGCAGAGCAATGGCGGCAAGTACAACAACCAGGAGATTCGCTTGGTTGAGAAAGTCTGGTTTTGCCCCAGATGTGCAAGCCAGGCTCTTGAACATGCCATTCGATGGCTCTTCTTTGTTTGGGAAAAAGGCGGATGACAGTTTAGAAAAACTGCAAACATCAAAGGCAGCAGCAAAATCCCTAGGCGCTGCAATCCGTCAGACACCTTTTCGTCCCACAGTATTCTCTGCGAGAGGCAAGTCCTTTTGCTTCTACTCCGCATTCGGAAGAGGTAGAGGACGACCGGCTCAAAGGGGACAAAGAAGAACTACCCGAGGTGGACGGGGTAGATATTCAAAAGCCGCAGCAACAGCAGGCGCCTCTTTACCATCGGCATCTGCATCAGCCGCCCCAAAACCACTCTGAGGACTTCCCTCACAAGGCACCTGTAGGAGGCAGGTTTACTCAACATCTGGCGGAATGGCAGGCTATCACGTCAGATGCTTGGGCATTGGAGACAGTTGCACAAGGTTACTGCCTGCCTCTCCTACGCATACCTCAGAGTCATCCACCGGGAATCAGCTCTCAAAAAGCTCCAGATCCGCTCCTCTTGCAGGAAATTTTAGACCTGCTAGAGAAAGGTGCCATAGAACCTGTACCTGTAGCGGAGAGGAACAGGGGCTGGTACTCCCCTTACTTTCTCATTCCAAAGAAAGATTCTGAGAAAGATGGTAACTCTTCTCAGATCCTTCAGGCCCTTCAGTTCCAGGACTGGTTGGTATCTCTGGACCTTCAGGACGCTTATTTCCATGTGCCAATCCATCTCAAACACAGGAAATACCTGAGGTTCGCAATTGGCAACTCTCATTATCAATTTCGAGTGCTGCCATTTGGGCTGACCTCCGCCCCGAGGGTCTTCACCAAGTTAATGTCGGTAGTGGCTGCAAGTCTAAGGAGGGAAGGGATTCACGTCTACCCCTACCTGGACGATTGGTTGATCAGAGCTGTATCTTCGGAACAAGCTCAGATCCAGCTAAATCACGTTTGCCACTCCCTTCACAGACTGGGCTTCTCCCTCAATTTAAAGAAGTCACAAATGATACCATCGCAGAGACTCCAGTTCATCGGAGCGATCCTGGACACTTCCCTGGGAAAAGCCTCGCCACCAGAGGTGAGGGCTCAAGATATTCTACAGATGGTTACCAAGTTTCAAAATGCCCAACGTCTCCTAGCCTTCGCTTTTTGAGGTTGCTAGGCCTCATGGCATCCTGCATTTTCCTAGTGCCAGAGGCTCGCCTGAGAATGAGATCCCTCCAGTGGGCACTGAGAACTCAGTGGTCGCAATTCTCAGGGAGAATGACAGATCCTCTTCAGGTTCCCGACAGGGTGGCTCGAGACCTTCAGTGGTGGGCCTGTCAGGAGAACATTCTGAAAGGAGAGCAGTTTTGGCAACCCTGGCCGGAGATAACAGTAGTCACGGATGCCTCACTCACGGGGTGGGGAGCCCACGCCAACGACTTGACCATCAGCGGTCGTTGGTCTCCATCGGAGTCCAGACTACATATCAACCTGTTAGAGCTGAGGGCCATCAGACTTGCGCTGAAGGCTTTTCTGCCATCTGTACAAGGAAAGAATGTCCTGATAATGACGGACAACACAGTGGCCATGCATTACCTCAACAAAAGAGGTGGTGTAGGATCCCTACCTCTGTGCAGAGAGGCGATGCAGCTCTGGTTTTGGGCAATCCAAGAAGGAATCTCTCTATCGGCAGTTCACCTAGCCGGAGAGAAGAACTTGACAGCGGACGCTCTGAGCAGGCAGAGCACAGTCTCCCACGAGTGGGAACTAGCTCAGGAAGTCCTTCAAGAGATCTTCGCCCTTTGGGGAACCCCTCAGGTGGATCTGTTCGCCACCAGTGTCAACAGGAAGTGCGATCTGTTCTGTTCAAGGGAATTTCCCCCGAGAGGAGCTCTGGGAGACACGTTCATAGTGGACTGGGAGTTTCCGCTTCTGTACGCGTTTCCACCGGTCCCTGTCATTCCTCAAATGATCAGGAGGTTGAGAAGATTCTGGAAAACCATGATCCTAATTGCCCCGTATTGGGCCAGGAGAACGTGGTACCCGGACCTTCTAGACTTGTCCATCTGCCCTCAAATTCGACTTCCACTCAGAGAGAATCTGCTCTCACAGAAGGGAGGTCAGGTTCTCCATCCAGACATGAAAACCCTCAACCTTCACGCTTAGCTTCTGAAAGGCTGAGGTACAAGGATTGGGACCTCCCTGATGATGTTATGGAGGTGTTGCTTTCGGCAAGAAGGCCAGCAACAAAATCTTTATACCGCTGCCGTTGGAACAGATTTTGCAGCTGGTGTAGAGAAAAGAATATCGACCCCTTTTCATGTGGTACACCAATGGTTTTGTCCTTCCTACTCTATTTAGCGAATTCAGGCCTTCAAGTTGGCACCATCAAGGGCTATCTCGCAGCGCTATCCATCTTTAAGCGCACTGCGGAAGAACCATCCTATTTCAAGTTACCCTCGGTAATACAGTTTCTAAAGGTGTTAACTAACGTTTATCCCCCAAGACCATTCCAGGTTCCCCTATGGGATTTAAACTTAGTCCTAACTTTCCTGATGGGCACACCTTTCGAACCACTCCACTCTTGTTCGTTAAGATTTCTTACCCTTAAGACTGTTTTATTAATAGCACTTAAATCTGCTAGAAGGGTGAGCGAGTTACAAGCTCTTTCTTGTAAACCCCCTCATACAATCTTTCACAAAGACAAAGTTGTTCTGCAAGTGAAGCCTAATTTCCTCCCAAAGGTGGTTTCTGAATTTCATATCACTCAGAAGATGACCCTTCCATCTTTCTATCCTCCTCCTCATCCGGGGAAAGAGGAAGAGAGGTTACACAGGCTGGACCCAAGAAGGGCTTTAAGTTTTTACATCAGTAGACTGGCTAGGATAAGACAAGCAGACCAGCTGTTTGTAGGCTACGCAGGTCACAAGCTGGGGTTACCGATAACTAAGCAGACCATTTCCAGATGGATCATTCTAGCCACTTCGGAATGTTATAAACTGGCTGGAAAAGAGCCCCCTCAAAATCTTAGGGCTCATTCGACCAGAGGTATCGCAGCTTCATCGGCCCTCAAAAGAGGAGTGCCGGTTAGAGACATATGTGCGGCTGCCACATGGTCGTCCGTCCGTCCATACCTTTACACGGTTTTACAACTTAGATTCCTCCTCCAGTCAAGAGACTAGGTTTGGAAGGGCAGTATTGCACTCTATTCATCAATAAGAGGAAGCATGAAGTCAGTACTCCCACCTCCAATAGCAGAATACTGCTTTGGGAGCCTATCTAAGATAAGGAATACGTCGCAAGACACAATCCCTTCGAAGAACAAGTTACTTCTTACCTTGTATCGTTCTTTCGATGGGATCTTCCTCCGACGTATTCCTTATTGACCCTCCCATCCATCCCCGCAGTACTACTTCCCTTGTTGTTGCAGCTTACGCACCTTCAGGGTGATTAGTCTAGTCCAGAAAGAATTATTGTGGGCTACAAAACGGAACTGAGCAGCGGACCCTGCGCGCGGCCTTTATAGGCAGGATGACGTCGATACGGCGGCTGTCGAGGGACATCGACTCGGCGGACGTCGACGCGCAGCGCCCTCTAGAGAAATTTTTTTCCGAGGCCAGCAAAGCTGGAAAGAGTTATCTAAGATAAGGAATACGTCGGAGGAACATCCCATCGAAAGAACGTTACAAGGTAAGAAGTAACTTGTTCTTCTTAGAGGAATAAAGACTCCATCTAGGGACTCGTCCTGACGTAAGTCGAAGTCTCGATCGAGGAGTCGCTCGAGAAAATCTTTGTCTTCGATGAAGGCGAAGAGGAGACGTCACTGATCTCCCTCTTCTTCTTAGTCTTCTGACTCTTCAAGGGTTATAACTTGTCCAACTAAACATGATTCCCCTAGAAAATAGGAGGCATTCAGAGCCTCAATGATGCAAATCTTCAAGAATGCGGCCCGACCCCCTCGAAGAAGTCACGCAATGGCCATGCCCCAGCTCGTCCTTCGGATGACAGAGGAAGGTCAGAAACTACTAAACGCTCTAAATCCGGCGAGAAATCTGTGAGGGTACCGTCTAGAGAACCTTCTCCGGTACCTCAGAAAAAGAGCAAGTCAACAAGCCTGTCGGTGCATAAATCGAAGGCAATGCCGGACAAAATGGCATCAGGTTCCAAACCCTCGTCGACACCAGTGTCAAAGGTTTCGTCGACACCATTCTCGGCGGCACCTTCGACTTTATCGAAGCAAGCGTCTGCAATATCGACGCCTATGTCGAAGACGGCGTCGATTCCTGTAGCGTCATCAACGCCATTGATAAAATCAATGCCCATGCCCTCAACCCACAGGTAAAGTTAATACCCATTTGCTAAGGAAAGACTTTTTCAAGTCTATGGGCCTCATTACGAGTTTGGAGGTAGCCATGCCCTTAATAAGGACATGGCTGCCTTCAAACTCGGGTCCGTAGTCCCTGAATGGGGAAATACTGGGCCATTCCGACTTTGGAGGGCCCGGTATTTTCCCATTCAGGGAACCCGGACCATCCCCATTCCCATTTCAGCCCCCATAGAGCTCAATGGCAATGGGGAGGGAGCTAATAACGGGCCCATTGTTAGCTCCCTGGTCCCCTCGCGGGACCCGCAAAGGATGTCTGGTCTGACCAGACGTCCAGAGCGGGTCCCGCAAGGGAACCTCGTAATAGGGCGGAATGGGTTTAACAGCACCGGCACCTTTACCTGCGCTGTTAAGCCCATTCCGCCTGGGTCGTAATGAGGCCCTATGACTTCTGTTTATGAGGAGAAGCAATCCTCTGAGGATTCTTCCCCATTTGGGTTGAAATATGGTGCAAAGAATGCTCCTGAGGAGCTAATTGACCCTGAATCAAAAATGTATGATCTTTGACTGCCTCCAATCAGCTAGTGGCATAGACACTTCCCCTGAATTGGAGTTTGACAAACCTGACCCATATGATCATGCCGATTCAGCATACAGAAATATTATGAACAAGGTTGTGGAATTCATGAGCTGGAGCAGGAATTCACCTACCTTTGAACAAGATGACATGACTGATATTCTGAGCCAAGTTCCTCAGAAGGATCCAGTACTACCTTTTCATACAACCCTTCAAAGGAAGGTCATGTCTAAATGGGAAACTCCAGAGTCTGGACCTGCGGTAAACAAAGGTTTTGCCAGAAAATATAGACCTTCATCCTCTGATCCAGACTATTTAACTAAGCACCCTACACCTGAAAACTTAGTGGTCCAAGCTGCTAGATCCACAAGGCAGTCTGCTTATCCCTATTCCCCTGGATAGGGATGACAAAAGAATTGATGCCTGTGCTTGCAAGGTTTTTTCTTCGAGCAGTATAGCTTTAAAGTCAACCAATGCTACTTGTACCCGTTCTAGGTTTACCTACACCCTGTGGGACTGTTAGCATAGCAGCTGAGCACATTCCGGAAGGCGAGGAACGTGACGGCTTCCTGGCTATTGTGAAGGATGGAAAGGAGGCAATGGGGGAATGTCTCCAGTCAGGACTGTACACTGCTGACAGCATCAGCAGGTCCATGGCGTCTAGCACCGTACTATGCAGATTTGCGTGGCTGAGAAAGTCTGGCTTTGCACTGGAAGTGCAGGCCAGGCATCTCAAAATGCCCTTTGACAGCTTGAGGTTGTTCGGCAGCAAGAGCAAGGCGGATGAGAGTCTAGAGAAGCTGCAGACCTCCAAGGCGGCGGCTAAGTCACTTAGCGCCGCCATACGACAACCTCAGCAACACTCCTACTCAGGCTCATCTTCCTGGAGGGGTCGTCCTTTTCGTTTCTATTCCTCATTTGGAAGGGGAAGAGGACAGGCTATTCAAAGAGGACAAAAAAAAGACAATAATTCCCTCGTAGTGGACCAGGAAAGGGTGCTAGATCAGCCCCAGCAGAGGCAACTGTCCCCTCAGCCGCTGCTGCAGCTACCTCTAAGCCACTCTGAGGCCTTTACCCACAAGACCCCGGTGGGAGGCAGAATCTCTCAGCATCTGAGCGAAAGGTAGGGCATTACTTCAGATGCTTGGGCACTGGAGACGGTAACCCAAGGTTACTGCCTTTATTTTCAAAAAAGGCCTTCCGGTCATCCACCGAGATACCACTCGGTCAGAATTCTGGATCCGCTCCTTGTGCAGGAGATTTTAACCCTGCTAGAGAAAGGTGCAATAGAACATGTACCTGCAGCGGAGAGGAACAAGGGTTGGTATTCCCCCTACTTTCTCATTTCCAAGGAGGACGGAAGGTTAAGACCCATCTTGGACTTAAGAAATGTGAACAGATTCCTCAGGAAGGACAAGCTCAAGATGGTAACCCTTTCTCAGATCCTTCAGGCTCCCCAACTGCAAGACTGGTTGGTATCATTGGACCTTCAGGATCCTTACTTTCATGTGCCAACCCATCTCAAGCACCGAAAAGTACTGCGGTTGGCAGTTCTCATTTTCAATTTCAGGTCTGCCATTCGGGCTGACCTCCGCCCGAGGGTGTTCACCAAACAGATGGCGGTAGTGGCAGCAAGTCTCAGGAGGGGGGATTCACATCTACCCCTACCTGAATGATTGGTTAATCAGGGCTCGTTCACCCAAACATGCCCAGGAACATAAGAGGATAACCTGCCACTTTCTACCCAGACTGGGCTTCTCCCTCAATTACAAGAAGTCTCATATGATACCATTCCAAAAACTCCAATTCATCTGAGCAGTCCTGGATACTTCCTCAGGGAAAGCCTCGCCCCCCGAGGTGAGTGCTCAGCACATTCTGCAGATGGTAACAAAGTTCCAGTATGCCCAGCATCTGCCGACCTTCGATTTTCAGAGGTTGCTCTGCCTCATGGCATCCTGCATTTCTCTGGTGCCAGAGGCCAGATTGAGAATGAGATCCCTTAAATGGGCCCTCAGGTCTCGGTGGTCCCAATTTTTGAAGAATGTGTCGGATCTTCTGCAAGCTCCAACCAGTGGCTCAAGATCTTCTATGGTGGGCTTGCATGGACAATATTCTCAAGGGAGAATCTTTTTGGCAACCATGGCCGTAGATAACATTAGTGACGGACGCCTCACTTATGGGGTGGGGAGCCCACACCACCGATCTGACAATCAGGTACACATCAACCTTTTGGCGCTGAGGGCAATCAGACTAGTGCTGAAGGCCTTCTTGCCCGCTGTATGGGGAAGGAATGTCCTGATAATGACGGACACCACATTGGCCATGTACTACCTCAACAAGAGAGGCGGCGTAGGGTCACTACCACTGTGGAGATAGGCAATGCAGCTCTGGTTCTGGGCAATACAAGAAGGAATCTCTGTCGGCAGTTCACCTACCTGGAGAGAAGAACACGCCGGCGGACGCTCTGAGCAGGCAGAGCAGAGTCTCCCACGAGTGGGAACTAGCTCAGGAAGTCCTTCAAGAGATCTTCACTCTTTGGGCAACCCCTCAAGTGGATCTGTTCGTGACAGAGGTCAATCGGAAGTTCGATCAGTACTGCTCAAGGGAATTTCCTCCAAGAGGAGCTCTAGGGGACACGTTCGTAGTGGCCTGGGAATTTCCACTCCTGTCCGAGTTTTCTCCAGTCCCAGTGATTCCTCACATAATCAGGAGGTTGAGAAAGTTCAGGAAAACCATGATTCTAATTGCCCCAGATTGGGCCAGGAGGATGTGGTACCCCGACCTTCTAGACATGTCCATCTGCCCTCCAATACGTCTTCCACAAAGAGAGGATCTTCTTTCGCAAGAGGATGGTCGAGTTCTCTATCCAGAGGTCAAGACACTCAGCCTTCATGCATGGTTTCTGAGAGGCTGAGATATAAGGATTGGGACATCCCAGACGATGTAATGGAGATTTAGCTTTCAGCCAGAAAGCCAGCAACAAAGTGCCATCAACAAAATCCTTGTACCGGCGTTGTTGGAATAAGTTCAGTAACTGGTGCAAGGATAAGAATGTGGATCCTTTCCTATGTAGCACACCTATGGTGCTTTCTTTCCTGTTACATTTAGCCATTCTGGGGCTCCAGATTGGTATGATAAAAGGATACCTAGCAGCGCTTTCTTTAAGCGCTCTTCTGAAGTTTTATTTCAATATACCATTGATTGTAACATTTTTGAAGGGTCTCACTAATGTGCATCCCCAGTCTCATTCCATGTACCTGTTTGGGATCTAAATTTAGTATTAAAATTCCTTAAATGCATTCCTTTCGAGCCTTTGCATTCTTGTCCTCTAAGGTTCCTCACATTGAAAACAGTACTACTAGTGGCTATCACATAATCCTGCAGGGTGTGTGAGGTGCAGGCTCTCTTGTAAGCCCCCTCACACCATTTTCCATAGAGTTACAGTAATACTCAAAGTCAAACCTTCATTCCTACCCTAGGTAGTCTCTGACCGTCATTTGTTTCAAAAAAATACTTTGCCATCTTTCTGTCCTCCCCCCTCATGCAAGTGAGGAAGAAAGGCTTCATAGGCTGGACCCAAAAAGGGCTCTCAGCTTTTATTTTTCTAGACTTGCAAAGTTTCGACAAAGTGACCAACTTTTTATTGGATATGCCACAAATTGGACCTGGCAGAAACAAAACAATATTTTTGGCTATCGGAGAATGTTAGACTGGCAGGTAAAGAACCTCCAGATGGGCTGAGAGCTCATTCCACTAGGGGCATGGCAACTTCGACAGCTCTTCAAAGGGGTGTCCCGGCGCAGGATATCTGTGCAGCGGCCACCTGGTCGTCTATGCATACATTTGTGAAACATTATTTCGATTCAACCTCATCCCAAGGATTTCTTTTTGCCATGGGCGTTGTTTATACGGTACATAACTAGGGTTAATTAGTACTTCTTCCCCAGATTCTCACTGCTTTGGGAGTCTATCAAAGATGAGGAATACGTGGGAGGACACAATCCATTCGAAGAACAAGTTACTTCCCAACTGGTAACATTCTTTCAACTGGATATTCCTCCCATGTATTCCTCATTGGCCCTCCCAGCCTACCCTGCTGTACAATTTTACGTGAATTACACTCCGTCTTCCTTGAGAGCTTGCGGTCTAAGGGTACGCCTGTTCAACTCCTCAGTTGAGGATATCGAAAAACAGAACTGAAGCCAACGGGCGCGGCTCGAGCTATTTATACTGTGGATGAAGTTGACGTTCTACGGCAGCCCTCGACGGACATAAACGCCACGACATCGAGCACAGCGCCCTCTGGTGTGATTATTTCCGAAGCAGCAAAGCTGATGATACGAATATCAAAGCTCAAAGATGAGGAATACGTGGGAGGAACATCCAGTTGAAAGAACGTTACCAGTTTGTAAGTTACTTGTTCTTTGCTTCTAAGTCCCCTTCCAGAATATCCTGTGGTATGGTAACCTGCTGTTTGTCAATATGACACAGGCGCATACACCTTGCTGTTATGCATGATGAAAATACATTTGCAGTTAGAAATAGTTTTTTAGCCATCCAAAAGACATCAAGAAAATGATTTTTTATTTGTTATTGTGTTTCATTGGTTAATACAAACCATTTTACACATTAAAAAGAAAAACACGGGAGACAGCTAGGCGGTGCGGGGTAACATGTCTGCGTAGACATCCGAGAGGACTACATGAGGATTGTGTTCCATTGACTTGGTCTCCTGCCTCAAGTTTGGAGGTTTTAATGCTGGATCCTGGCTTGTAGGAGGTAGAGACTGGGCCAGGGAGGCTTTATAAGGGCAGAATCTGCTTTGTGCACCCCAAGGGTGGGCAGTGGGGGGAAGGCGGGGGTTGAATGCATGAACAGACGGACCGAAGCTGGGTGGTGAGAGCATGACACTGCTCATGTGCAGTATGCAACTGGACCTACAGAGGCATGGAATATGGGACTGAGTGCTGTCATGGGGGCACTAAGGAAGGGCCTGCATCCATCACCGCTGAGGTTTTTCAAGTCCAGAGTCTTATTTGCGGCACTGAACGCTTTGCATCGAGGTCTACCGCACGCCTCATCTTCCCAGGACTTACACCATCGAGGAAATGATCGCCGAAGAGCACCGCGAATGTCAAAACTGCTGGATCAGCACTGGTGTTCCACTTTTCCTCCAGGTTCTCGACACCGAGTGGCTCCTGCTTCAAAGGGAGTATGCCCTCAAAGCATACCGTCGGCGAACCGCCAAAGAAACTCTTACACTTCAGAGACATTGAGGTGGTTGAAACTTTTAATCAATAAGCAAGACTTATTGAGCATTTATGGACTGGGCTTGTTAATTCTCTTATTACAGGTTGCCCTCGTGGGGCGATCCTCATTCAGAATAGTCCATCTATATTGAAAGAAAGCATTCTGCCATTGCTTAACCTTAACCTGCCGTCCTTCCTTATTATCTATGCTGATGCACTTTACTGAAGGATTTGTATGCTCTATTATAACTGTCAGCAGCTGAGGCATTTTAAAGGAATCTAAAGTCTAAATGTGGTACCACATAGAATTGTGTATATTGTTCATTATAAAATTACCAGACTATAACGTGTGTTATTGAATCGTGTATATACCCCAGAACCTTATTTTAATATAAATAAAACTGTGTTAGCACGTAACAGTGTGTGGACATTGCTTTGTGGGGGCTTGGGGACTCACTGTACTTGAACACGAGCCTGCATCACGTCATGAGAGCTTAAGTCTTGGTTGCTCGTCCATAGCTACCATATAGAGAACCTTGGCTGGGGTGCTCTGCCTCTCTACCCTACCATATAGGGGGCGAAATACAGATACCCCTCTCCGGTCTTTACAAGCACCATATTAAACAAAAATATATTTTTCAGGAGGAGGGGGAGCCATCAGCTAAGACCCCTAGGGTAGATGTCTCTTACCCATTTTAAAAAAAAATGTTTTTATTAAGTGCATATTGCTAGTGAGACAAGCCTTTTACACTATATACAATAAGAATTGAGCACATACACTTCAAGAAAAACTAAGTTCATGATACATCAATACTTAAAAGAGCTAGTGCACAAAATAAGAAAAAATCATCAATTTCTTCAAAGTTAAGAGAAAGCATGATAGAAGAATTCATCAATTTCATCAAAATTAAAATAAATGCTTTTCAGTTTTCCTATTTCTCTTATTTCATTGACTATTTGAGTTTGAATATCAGCATTGTTTATATGCTTTCTATACTTGAATGTTTAGACCAAAACATTTTTATAAAAAAAATAAAAAATACAATTGCCAATGATTTCATCTAAAATAGTGTATATGAAATGGATTACATTATGTTTACAAGATAATATAATTTAAAAGTAATCAAGAGAAATCAAGGTCAAGTAGGAAGTGAATCCAGGTTTTTCTTTGCCCAGATCCAAAGATGATGGGCTGCCGCAGTCATTACTAGCAATTCAGCCCCAAAGATAGACGCCCATCGATTTTAAGTTGGCATGTGCCACTGTCATTCCTATTAAAGAACCTTTACCAATATTTTCTGTGTTTTCATTTAACAACAACTTGCACTTACTATTTTCCAGAGCGACATGAGGGATTGTAACCCCAGTTTTAATCTTATTACTTCGACTGGTGTAGCTCCCGGCAGACCCACAGCGAGAACAAAACATTTGTCTCCAGCTTTTGCAGCCAGCCAATTGCCCTCTCTGGAAGAAACTCTAGTATGCCCGGGATTATGCATTTCTTATACGCTTCCAGCTTGGCCTCAATAGAGTGACCCCCAAACCTGTCAATCATCCTCTTGATAGCCAACCATTTACATCAAGCTTTGGGTGGAAGGACCTCCAAATATTAAATGACAGAGCTGGAAGCCCTAACTGGGAGGCCGAAGTAGTTGACTTCTTGAGTAAGTACAAGGGGGATGGAGGTTATCCCTGATAGGGAATGTAAGGGGGTGCCTTGGAAGTTGCCCTTACACATTGACATGGTGTGCAGAGTGAGTCCATAGCCCTGATGTAGGGAGTTGTCTTGTGACTTGTTCCAGGGTGGGCCACCCATAGCCCAGTAAAAGGAAGTGCCACCATATGCTTTATTTCCCTATTGGCATGATTTTTGTTTTGGATAGGTTAATTCTTAGGCCATTGGATTCAGGGGGCATCGAGGGGGTGCTCGAGAGCCCGAGCAAGATGGCCGCGGGCTGCTGAAGCTCCAACAATGCTGGAGGAATCCCGTCAACTCTCTCCCTTTGCAGACCTCAAACACATTTTTGGGACCAACATGAAGGCGAATGACTCGGGAACCTCGGACGCAAGACTCAACCGCTGCGATCCCCCGGCCCGCAGAGATATGACCGCCTGCGTAGTGAGGGACGGCCAAGCCTGAGTGTGATGTTCGCGCTCACAACTCATAGCCGCAATCACGGACAGGCTTGGATCCAAACACGGATCAGAGGCAGGCCACCCAAGGAAGACGCTGATCCTCATACTCGTGGGGGGGTACACCCTCACGATGCCACAAAAGAAAGCCACATTCCCCGACCCAGAGCCGTGGATGAGCCTGGGTTCGAACTGAAGTGAGGGATGACGCGTGACGCCTCTGCGCCGACTCTGGGGCTCGACACAGAGAACTAGTGGCTCATCGGCTCGTGCACCGTCTTGTTCTTCCTTCCCAGCTGCCCTGCCTCCAATGAGACACCGGAGACACCGACACGGCTCCCCCTGCAGTAATATACACTGGCGAGGGAACGATCAGCCAGCCCTGCAGCAGGGACTTGCAGTGGCTTCTGCACACTGTGTTAAGGTATGCGTCGCGTGACCGTGATGTACCTGTATTTCCGGATGTTGTTCGTACTGGAGAAGCCAGGCTGGTTGATCAGGAAATTGGATGATGAAAATGTAACGCAAGGAACCAGCCTCAACCAAGCCCTGAAGATACAGGGCTGGATGGGGACCGGCTCCTGACGCCACGGAACTCTTCCCTGCGGATTTACGTGGCGCCAAGACAGTGCAAGCACTGACAGGGAAGGTAGTCCAAAAGTTCAAGGTTGCTGGTAGAAAAAGATATCCTCTGGATCCTGGCCGAGAGATGCGGGAGACACACAAGGATCCGGTTGTTGATGACACAGTGCTGGCAATATAGGCAGGGAGGACAGTCTGTATCAGGTTTCCAGCAAAGACAGATGAACAGTCTGTATCAGGTTTCCAGCAAAGCAGGTTTCACTGGCGAAGAAAGGCAGACAAGGAGCTGGGATCCAGTTGAACAAGAAGAGCAGCTGGAAATCAGGCCAAGGGCTGGTACCCTAAAAAGGCTGGGTAGAAGGAGAGCCCAGGGAGAACCCAAAGGAGGGAGAACCAGCAAGGCTGAGCCCAGGGGAGGGAATCCCAGAGAAGGCTAAGCCCAAGGAGAGGGGAACTCAGGGACCCAAGGAGTTCAGGGAACCCTGGGTCAAACAAGAACAGGAATGCAGGGCGAGGAGTAGCGGCGAGTCAGGAACGAACCGCGTTAAGACGTGATTCATTCCCGCACTCGACCGCTACTTGAAGCACTTGGCATGAAGGCGTGGCTTGGAACGCAGGCAGCCCGCGCCTGCGCCACACCCCCACCGGAGCGGAAACGAGGCTTGGAACACAAGCCTGTGCCGTCCTCTGCAGTGGTCCGCGGCACACGCGTATGCTGGTGGCTGGAAGGCAGCAGTGAGTTTGGGCGTCGGGAGAGCAGTCTCCCAGCGAGCCGAACTCGGGAGAAAAGCTGCCAGGGCTGGGGACATCGTCCCACAGCCCTCCAGGTGGGTGCCCTAACACACTGCATCTGGAAACCGCCGCCCACACGGAAATAAACACTGCAACGGCAGAATATTGTCACCGTGGATTTTCCACAAGAAGGGGCACAGGCATCACTGTCACTACCAATGGCGCACCAGAGATACTTTCGTAACAAAGGTAGATGCAGACGGGCTGGGAGAAGCCTCCGAAGCACAGATCACTTGTGGAAGGAGGCCTCAAAATGAACATGCTACCTTCAGATGAACAGCAGTCGAGTAAATCGACCCCTACCCGCTGGTAAACAGGTACCACAAGTATGACCGCTGCTGGCGTGCCCGAACGTGCAATGGAGAACTCACCGGCACAGCAGACAGTCACCTGTGCCCATTGCGGCCGGCACTGACCTGCGGAGAGACACGAATGCACAGGTACGTCTAGGGTTCCACCACCCTCGGCCATATCAGCTCCCCCTTGATAATGACAATCATATTTAGACTCACACTGATGGTCACACTATAGACAATGCTAAACGGAACACTTCCCATTATGCAATCCCTACAGTGTGGAGAGATCCAGGAAACAAATCAACATGAGTATAGTGTCTCATCCGACCACTGTGAAATCATGCCCCTCAGTAGCGGGACAATGGAATGCATAGAAATGGGTGCAGTCCAATCTGCCTGCGCCCAGCAGATCCACGCATGGGCTGTATTGCCATGTATTGGGAGAGACATGTTCAATGCCAATGTTAGAGTGGGATGTTCACCCCATCTGTTTTTGTGTTGAATCTTTTGGTGGTTTTGGTTCTAATTAAGGGTTTGCGGGGGAGGGGGATACTACAAGGCGAGAGCTGTATGCCCTATAACAGAATCTGGAGGGATAAAGTGACTAAGCTGGCAACCACGAAGTCCTGGTGGGTGGGATAGACCCCACCATTTGAATGAATGGCTACGCTCACATTGGTGACCCTTAATGTGGAGGGACTGGGGCATCCTATAAAAAGACAGCAGGTTTTGAATCATGTGCGGGATCTCCAGGGGGATGTGGTGTACCTACAAGAAACGCATCTAAATGACATAGTCTAAAAAACTTTAATGTAGCTGGGTAGGTGTTGCGGCTCATGCCCCATACCATGGCAAACGGGGAGTGTCCATATTAATCCATAAACGAGTTCCTCTACAAATCCAGGACACAATCACAAATAAGGAGGTAGATATGTGGCTATAAGGGGACACATTCACCTCCACTCAGTCACCTTCCTTAACATCTATACCCCCCCCCACAACGGACTATCCAACCTTTTTTACCCACACCTTAGTCGCCTGTGCACCTCTCTTGTGGAATCTAACATTTGTTGGTAGGGATCTCAACGTAGTTATTGACCCTACATTAGCTCGCCTAAGCACCGGCACAGATGGCCCGATAAAATTGATGAAACAGTCTGCTCTTAGCACACTCTTATTGGACCTGGGCTTGAGGGACGCCTGGAGACACGTAAACAAGTCCAGTAGAGACTACACATACTACTTCCATAACCACCTCAGTTATTCCAGGATTAACTACTGGTTTATTCCAACCAACGCCCTATATATGACAAATGACTGCACTATACTGTCCATCACCATTTCCGACCATGCGCCTGTACGACTCCGGATGACGCTCCCGGACGTTCCCCGCAAAATAAAATAATGCTGTCTCAATATGAGGGCACTGACCTACCCAGACCTTGTTGATCACATTAAGAATGATATGGCAGTGTTCTGGGACACGAATCTAAACCAGTCATAAGACATGTATGCGTGCTGGGATGCGTTTAAAGCCTTTGTGAGAGGCCAATGTATATCTAGATGGTCGTGCAAACTAAAACGGTGGAAGGAGAAAGAAATGTAACTCACTAGAGATCTCACCACGCTCGAGAGAGCACACAAGAGAATGCCCAATCAACAGTGTCTTATTCACATACGATCCCTTAGATCAAAAATTACTCAAATAACCACCAGAGTACAAAGGTCCTACTAAGGTTGGTCTCAGAAATACTATCTCGAAAATGATAGACATTGCACCTGAGGGCGCTCTCCGTGAAACTGCGGCAGGCTACTCGGGTGATCGCGACAATTTGGGACGGGTGCATAAAACCCCCTAGTGGGAGACGGAGCTATCAATACTCAGTTCACTGAGTACTACGCCAACCTATACGCAGTTCCAGAGCACATCCAGTGCCAAAAAATGCAAGAATTTCTGAGGTCCATCACACTGCCCAGACTCACCAAAGCCCAACAGGATGCTCTGGACACCCCGATATCAGTGGCAGAGGTAGATTGGGCTATCCACTCTCTTTCACCGGGGAAAGCGTCTGGGCCAGATGGAATCCCGATAGATTTCTATCGAGCCATGGCTGATGAGATTGCCCCTAGACTGGGAGAAGTTTTTGCCAGAGCAACGCAAAAGGGCTGACTGCCACAGTCGATGTTAGCAGCAAATATAGTGGTATTTCATAAGAAGGGACGACCCTTGGACGAATGCAGCTCATATCTACCAATATCGCTCATAAATTAATTTACTTAACCTTCCACTCTTACCAGGGCCCATCCCTTAATGTCTGTCAGCATAAATAGATTCTTGTCTCTGAAAGAAAGTCTTCAGGGGCCCTTTGTGGTCAGCCAAGCCAAGTGGAGGGCCCAATGCCCTCCCTGGGCACGCTCTGACATCTGTGGACCAGGCAGCAGAGACTGGACACAAGGCATGAAGGCAGACAGACGCACGGGCTGGTTTCAAAGGTCATCTTTAATGCATCACAGGATACCAGGAAAGCAACACCAATGAGCTCCCAAAATCACTGGGTTTATATACTTTTTTACCGTTGGTGCAACATTTCGGATGGCTCTTTCAATTAAAGACCATGCCTTATTTGCCTACAATTGGCTGGCGTAACTGCCACTCATCAAACCCACATGACACAATTTGGCAAGCCTCACTTGACTGGCATATAGGCTAATTAAATTTGTTTGAGATCCTACTGACCTTTATTATAAATCGTTTGATGTTTTGAAAGGAGCAGTCTTTTTCAGATCACCAGTGTCTTTTTGGTAGGCTATACCATGCTTGTTCATCAGATTTGTTGCAAACCAAACAGCTGTCTGCTCTAATTGCTAATTTCCCAGACCGCTAACTGGCCTCCCCCAGCCCATCAATGTCAGAATTGCTGCCAAGAAGTTCTTAATATGTGCCCCAGCTGCAGTGAACTATCTATGAACTGCTGTTAGAGAATTATTGAATTATCTTTGCATGACTACAGGTTTTTCCACCCATCTTGTTTTCCGGCAGCCATTTTAAAATCTAACCCTGTTTGGATACTTTTCCATTCTACCAAATGCCAACCTACTTTTGAGCATAACTTATTTTCTGTCCAGTTCCCAGACTAGATTTTCGGTATTCATTATATGTGTACTATATGAGATACCCTCCGCTGCATAAGGCATTCTGACCCTAAAAAATATAGATCGCCTTAAAATGTGCTTTTTGTCCTAAAAAGCGCTACAATTCTGATTTTTTCAATACTGAAACTATTGATCTGCCTGACAAGTTATCTTCATTCAGTTTGAGGGGGGTCTGGTCTAGCAAGTCCAAGATCATAGGGCTGGAGAGATACAGTCCCTGGGCATGAGGCCAAGGATAAGTGTTGTAGCCCTATTCTGAATTAGCTGAAGAGGGCGTAGGGAGAAAAGGGGGAGATTGAGGAAGAGGCTGTTGCAGCAGTCCATCCTGGAGAGGACCAGAGTTTTGTAAACACTGAGCTTCTGGGGAAAGGTCAGAAAAGGCAGAATGCCTCTAAGGAGGTGAAGCTGGAAGTGGGCCTTCTTTACAAGGTCCAAGATGTTAGGGGTGAAGGAGAGAGAGCAATTTAATATTTTTGGCCTCACAGGATGGTGAGGGTAGAGGGCCCAAGCAAGGCACCCAGAAGGCACGAGGGAAACAGGCCTCGGGTGTCCCAATAACAAGAATCTTAGTCTTGCTGGCATTCAGACAGAGGTCGTTAGCCGCAAACCATTCCTGGATAGTGGTCAGACAATCAGGGATGAGAGAGGAGGAGGAGGAGGAGGAGGAGGTGGTAGTAAAGGGAAGTTTGAAGGGAAGCTGTGCGTGATCAGCATAGCACTAGAAATGAGGAGAGAAACATGAGATCAGGTGAGCAAGAGGGGCGAGATAGATTTTGAAGATCCATGGCGATAGGATAGAGCCCTTGGGGACGCCACAGGTAGAGAATGAAGTGGTGGAGGAGAAAGGGCCCAGCTGCAACTGGGAAGGGCGGTTAGTGAGAAAAGAGGTCAGCCAATCCAGTGCCTGGACTGTGATGCTGAGGGTATCATGGAGCCGTTTTTATGAGAATAGAATGATTGTGTCAAAGGCAGAGGAGAGATTGATGAGAATGACAACAGCAGAAGAGCTAGTAAAGACTTGCAAGCGTGTATTCACAGGTGTTCAGGAGAGCAGTTTCCGTGCCTCCTGGATTCCTGGAATCCAGATTCATGGTCATGGAGGCAACCAACAAGTTCAGTATGAAGGATCAATTGGGGAGGACCAACTTCTCCCAGAGTGTATCCAGGAAGGTGGTGGTGTCATGATTCCTGCCCCTCATGTCCCCAGCCCTTCAAGATGTCAGGCTGGAGCCTGGCCACGATCACCTACATGGCCCTCAAGGGCCTCTCCATCCCTCCAAAGACCCACTTGGAGTCAGACTTGGCGCTTGTGGCACCAGACGCACTCACTCCCATAGGATAACATTGGGGATTGGACTTGTAGTGCATTGATGGGGACACGATGGATGCCCCCACATATTTCGGTTCTCAGAACTGCATGTGCGGTCTAGTCTTTTGGGTGTGGTTCAGCCCAGAGACACCTGGGATACCCAGAGACTATTTAAGCCACACCGAGGCTGAGAAACATGCTTTGCGTTTTCTGCACCTGCAGTGTGACACTCACTGTGTTCGGATCGGTCTCCAGTAGGCCTTCATCTTTCTTCTGCGCTCAGCTCCTACAAGAACACCGTTAGGAACAGCCTTACCTTGCGGCGCTTCTGCCATCATTCATCGCTCCTTCTGTTCTGCGGGCATCTTCGGCGGTGTCATTCCCATCCCGGCACACCGCTTCCTAAGGGAAAAGAACAGAACAAAGGCATTAGTAAGCATTCTGCAAATCTTCGCTTATTTTTAAATACTGTACGAGCTTCAAACGCTTACCTGAATCCGAGCCGCTCTGGGGGAACTCTGTCTCAGGAACTTCTCATCCATCTGCCAGAGGGAAAAGACACTCCAGGTTAGCGTGGAAACATCTAGAGGCGCCGCATACCCCACTTACCCACCGCATTTGTTCTTCATAACCGGCATCCACGCTGAAAACGTCGCAGCACCTAAAAGACACAGAATAATAACTCAGTTCAATGCAAATATGAAAGGGGTGCATCGCGCTCTCACTCACCTTCAGCGCTACTCATCTCAGCAACACGCCGCCATCCCCTTACGCCGGCCATCATCTAAGGAAGGAAAGGAACAAAGTTAGCGAACTGTTCAAAAGACTCATTATACTTACCTGTCAGACTCTTGCCAGTGAAGTAACTAGGCAGCAACGAGCCTGCATCAATCAACGCGCCCATGCGCTGAAAGCAGGACGGAGAGCACACTATCCAAGAAAACAAGGTGAGCTGTGGATCAAAGGAAAGGGTTGGACCCCGGGGAAGAAGGGGTTCAAGCACACAGAGACAATAGGGAGTTAAACTCTACCAATCCTGTGTTTGAGGCCCAGTCTCCAGTCGAATAGCCTCCAGGGAAGGGTTCAAGGTCGTAAGAGGTCAGAACAGGCTGAGTGACGTCCCCGTGGATACCAGGTGAGCGTTACAGGTGGTGAAGATAAAGCAATAGTTATCTGGGCAGACGGGTCAGCAGACTTTTTTTTTAGGAGAGGGTGCACAAGGGATTGCTTGAGTGATAGAGGGAAAGTGCATGTGTTAAAGGAGTGGTTACAGAAATCGGCAAGAGCCGGGGCGAGAGAGGAGATGTTGTCCTTAGTGGTTTTAGAAGAGCAGGGGAGCACTTGTTTGGATAAGAACTTTATATAGCGGACAATTTAACTTTAGAGATCTCATCGGGCGCTATGGGCAAGAGGGAGGCAAGTGTGGGGGGTGGAGGGAGAGAAGCCAAGGGAGGCAGCAGGAGTGGGGGTGGCGGAGAGTGAGGATCGGATGTCATGAGTTTTAGATGTGAAATGGGAGGCCAATGCGGTGCAGAGAGCCTGGGAAGGTAGGAGAGAGGTGGATACTGCAGTTGGATTGGCATGTTCCTTGTATATTTTGAAGTTTAACCATGTTGTTAGTGGCTCCACGGATGCAGGCTTGGATGTGGGCCCTCTTCTTGGAGCGAATAGAAAAATTATATTGCCTTTGTCAAAGGATGAACCCGAGGTCTGCCATTTTCGGTCAGCAACTCTGCACTTGCATTTCAGGGATGTTAGTCATACCAGCTGTTGCACTTGGAGGCAGGCTTCAGGCGGATCCTCATGACCAGGGGCAAGGATGTCGAGGGTGTTGGAAATGGAGAGGTGAAGGTTAGCAAGGACAGTTAGAGGTAGAGTCGGGAGCAGGGGTGGGAGGGGGATGAAAGTGGAACCAAAATTAGTGACTGACACTAGCTTCATCGGTTGAATGACAGCGAAGGAGGCTGGCAGTGCGGGGGGGGGGCGGTTCAGACAGAGGGCCAAGGTGCCCTAAGTGGGAGGAGAGGAGAGAGTGGTCAGACCAGGAGAGGGGGATTATGACTGGATTAGAGATGGGGATGTCTCTAGAGATGAAGGCATTCAGAGTATGTCTCGCTGAGTGGGTCGGGCCGGAAGGAAGAATAGTGAGAGAGAGGGAGTCACAGAGGTTACAGAACAGTGGGGTGGCTGATTCAGGTCGAGGTGGATATTGGTCACTGAGGAGGAGGAGTTTGGAAGAAGAGGTCAAGAGGGAAGCGGTTAGGTCAGCCCATTCAGAGAGGAAGGGAGAGCTAGGGCCAAGAGGCCTAGATGGTAGTGAAGGTGAGTGAGAGAGTAGGAGAGACCCCGAGCCTGCAGCTGAGGCGTTCAAAAGATTAGGATTGAGCAGGTAAGAAGCAGGGACCGAGTGAAGGAAAATCATGGCCACTCCACCACCGGGCCGGTTGGGCCTGGGTTTGGAGAGGATTTTGTAACCCTCAGGAAGGAGTGTCAAGAGCAGGGACAGAGCTCGGTAAGGGCGAGGATGCCAACGTCATTCCTTAAGGAGACAGATGTCGGAGGAGTGTTTGACAGCAGAACGAGCATTCAGAGTAGCTAAGTGAAGCGGATTACCACCGTTGACAGTTTTTTCTGAGGAGAGGTACAGAGGTGTGTTACTCCAGTAGGTGGTGGTGGAGAGGTTAGCGGAGAGAAGGAAGGAAGAGTAGCAGGAGAATGGAGGAAGTTAATGGGAGAGGGCAGGCGCCGGTCAAGAAGAAGAGTAGGTTGAGAACCATGGCCATGATAGTGCCATTGTGATGGACATTAAAGATTCACCTAGGGATTGAGAAGTATGCTAAGAGTGCTTCCCATCTAGTGCAACCATAAATGGGTGGGGGGGAGAAAGGGGAGAGGGTGGAAACCAGGTGGGGGGAGTCCATAGGTCAGATCAAGGGAAGGGACAAAAAAGAGGATGCTGATAATAGTCTGCCTGGAGGTAGCATTGACATAGGTGTCGGCAATAGGTATGCCTGGATATGAGGCCAGGAGAGCTTTATAAAGATTTAGTTCTTCCAGACTTCATGAGAGAGAGATAATAGTGACAGAGTAGTGGTTAGAATAGATAGGGGAGATGGAGAGTGCTATGGGAGTAGCAGAGCAGGGAGAGAGAGATACCGTGAAGCTGTACTTTGCACAATTAACTTACCAGGTGACCTAGCAGCCAAGCAGGCACAGATGGAGGTGCAAGTCCCAGACTTGGTGGGCACTAAAGTGAAGCGGACAACTATCAATGCGCAGGTTTAAAGGCACATCTAAATTAATCTTTCCAGCAAAGCACTAAAATGCAGCAAAACAAATGCGCTGGTTTGAAACGCAGCAGGATTCAAGTTTCAAGTGGTGCAGAAACTGCAAGAGTAAAGAGGCTTCCTGAGTCCAGGCAAACAGTCAGATAGGACATCAAATTTGGTATTTAAGAGAACATGGAAGACCGGCATAAGGATTACACGTGGGAATGGTAGAGGAGCGAAAGACACACATGTAGGAAGTACTTTGGAGCAGGCCAGTGAGCATCCAAGGGCTAAGGGGGCCCCAAAGGGAGGAATCTAGTCCAGTGGTGGATGGCCAGAAAATGAGGAGAGTTAGCGGTGCCTGGCTCTTAGATTGAGTTCAGGTGAGAGGGAGATGGAACTGACGGGGACCCTGTGCAGGAGCACGCGGATGCAGCAGATATAGATGCCTCAAGGAGGGGAATGAGGTAGCAGGGAGATGGAGCTGGCGAGGAGGCCACAAAATGTGTGTGTGTCCAATGAGAACAGAATGGCGATCAGAGTTGCTTACCGGAGCTCAGCTTGCAGGGAAAGAGGTTTTTCCAAGTCCATTCTTTGTCTGGTCAGTTAGTTGCAGGATGTGCGTGGCCTGGAGACAAGTGGATGGCATGGAGACATGGGGAGGGGGCTCCCTCCAGCTCCAGACAGGGCCCGAAAGGGTGAGGCCTAGCCCTTAGATGGAGGCTCTTTGCTTGGGGCCAGCACTCGCCTCCCGGCTCCCAGGCCGATCAATGCTTAGTGGAGGACTTTGTCCAATCGGGCTGCTGAACCAAGGCTGGTGGGTGCCTCAAGGGAACAAGGAAACCCTGCGACTATGTTGTAAGGCCAGGGTAGAACAAAGCAAATAAGCACCTCAAGGGCCTCAGAAACGAGGTGCCCTACACCCAAGGCAGGAGGAATGAAGTGCCTTAACCTTTATAACAGGATAGAGTTTGGGTATTTACCTGAATTGAAGTAACTTGAATCACCACCACATCCAACTGCATCAGTTCTGAAATACCTTCCTTGGAGAAACCCTAGGAGAACTTGTGACAAGGCCCCACACATCTTAGGGCTGGACTGTCATGCCTCCACGTACATCTGGTTTTCCCAACATAGCTGGGGTACGTGGTGTCTATATCATTACTGGCGCTTACCTCAGTGGCACGTACAGGTTTGTTCTGCAGCTCCTCGGCGCACGGCTCCCCCGGCTCCAGATTCACAACAATGGTGCTCTAACCCTGTACCGACACGGCAACAGGCACAGTATTGATGACTTTGTGCGGCGGTGCACGGCCATATTCTTTCTACCAAGGCCAATGACAGCAAGTCTGGGCATTTCCATGCAGACACTCGGCTGTACGTACAGGGTTGCCTGACAACTTGAGACTAACAACCTTGTTCTCGCACACAAGTACAAAAGCAGGAAGCATTAGCTACTTGGTGCGTCTACACTTCCTTGTTGCCTCGCTACATTCCGTGCTATTCCTTTCTCCGTGCATCCTCTCTGGGTGTTTATTTCCAGCTTCTGGTCTCTGCCTTATTGCTCCCAAATGTTCACTTTTCCCTGACCTCTGAGCTCCTTACTGCTACCTTTTTGCCTCATTCTCTTTGCCTGCTCCCTGCCAATTTTTTGTCTTGCTCCTGTGCTTACCAGCTTGGTACCCCACTTCAGTGCCTGCCACTGTCTCTGCACTATGTAAATCCTGGGGTACACTATGGTGGTGTACAGAGAACCATCCTGCCTCTTTCGTCAAGAATTTGGATACCTGGTTGGTGAGTGCAGGGTGGTACTTCAATCTCATATTCAAACGGACCCAGTTTGGTGTTCGTCGTGGCGTTTCCTGCTCCCCGGAAAACGAAATTGGGCCAGCGCTTATTCTTGCATGATATGGACTTCATAAGACAGAGGGAACTGGGTTGTGATTAATCTAATTCTTGCATTTAATTATTTAACTGTTAACTACTAGCATGTTTTTGGCATTTGTCATCTCTAAATGGTGTGTGTGTGTGTGTGTGTGTGTGTATATATATTTCTGAGGCTTGTGGAATCTGCTTAGATGACATGCTGTGCATAGGCCGACATCTAGTGGAAGCTGCGGAGTATTACAGTTTGTTTTTCGAAACTCGAAAATGGGCGTCGACACAGGGCGTGCCAGTAATACTATCCCTAGTGTGACGTCCACTGTACCCAAGATCCCTCACGCGTCTAGGATCCTCAGATTGTTTTTTTCCGCCATACTGGTCGGAAGCATCTTGCGGAGTCCCCTGGCCTTAGCCATACTTTTGCTAAAATTTTAAATTATTAATCTATTGACATCCTTCCCCACCCCAACGTCGAACTTCGACACTCGACGCCGGCTGGAGAAGAAATCGACCGTCGGCTGCTGCACGACGGATTTGGGCCTTGGAAGGCCGCTGGCCTCGGCCCTGCAAGTAGGGAGAGTGGGGGGTGGTACATACTCTACACTCTTGGTATATAGGTACACCTTATACATTTCCTACACTTAACAGCCCGCTGCCTCAAGGTGCGTATGGAGGGTACCCCTTTTCAATTCTGCCCCAAGTGCAACCGCAAATACCCTTGGGTCGACAGGCACGCCACGTGCAATCTCTGCTTGCCGAGGGAACACCCCGAAGCGAACTGCTTTAAACCTAAGACACTTAATGACCATTCGACGAAGCGTTGGGCCCACCACGCCAGGCAGGCGGCCATGGCAGCGGAGGGCGCCTTCAGCGATGGCAGCGACGCCGTACTTTCGGACGGCGAGGGCATTACGGCGTCGAAAGACAGCCGAGCGCAGGTCCCCGACCTCGGAAGGTCGTCCGTCAGGGCGGCTATGGGGAAGACTCCCGGCGATGCAAGCGCTTCACATACTACACACACTAAACACACTAAGTCCAACCGAGACTCGACGACGTCGAGTTCTCGGAAAGAGGCACAGACAGAACGGTCCGATTCGGTGACTCCAGGCAATCATCCACTCTTACCAAGAGTGCCTCGCTCCCTAGGCTAACAGAAGTTCAATCGTCGGAAGACGAAGACGACTTCCACCCCCAGGCCGCGCTCCAGGAGGCGGAGCCCGCAATTAAAGCCAGCGAGGCCCCACGCTCGAAGGACAGGGACACCTCTCCCGATCCTCGACGCCAGGCGTCGAAAAACTCCGGAGCCACTAAGGGACAGGGAAAACATTTTTCTACGCACGGGGAGGGGAGAAAACAGCAGAAGAAACTACCTGTACATTCTTCCACACCTGTGAAACACTCCACCCCCCCCTAAACAGACAGACAAGCCCAGGTCTGCTGATAGGTCCACAACCAGCAAAGCTACTCAAGATAAATCCCATAGACTTGCTGAGAGAGTCATTCCCAGTTCCAAAAAATGGTCCAGTGAAGACATAGATCGGGTCATGTCAAGAATGTCTTCTTTGGCTGATTTTTATGATAAAAATCCAGAACATTTCCTCTCGTATGATCCTCAAGGGGCCACTCCCTCAGGCTCTACTGATCCTATCCCCCCCAGTAAGAAGGGCCGTTTTGAAACCCCGTTGAGGTCTGAACCCTTCGAGGTACAACCTTACGCAACACCATACTCACGGTATCAAGGAGAGGCTTCCTTTTGTGGAGACCAAGAATTTGGTATGATAGAAGAGCAAACCGGGACGGGCTACTATGGGGATGATGAGGAACAGGAAGAAGAAGAGGATGACCCGGAAACATACAGAGTAGATTCCCCGGTAGAGAACGAAGCCCCGGTTACCGACTCCCCGGTCGATAACCAGCCCCTCCTAAATGAGGTTCTCGCTCGCGCAGCAGAACATTTCCACATTGACACCCACGGTGTACAGGAGGAAAGGGACTTCGCAGAAGAGTTAGTGGGAGAAAGGAGGCCGGTTGCCCAGACCATCCCTATCCTTAAATCCATTCAGCGGAGAATAGCTCCGTCCCTGGCGAACCCAAACCTCACCAGAGCAGTCAATCCCAGGGTTGAAAAACTTTTCAGGGCAGCTCAGTCTGACCCTCTCTATATAAGAGGACATCTGAAGCCAGACTCCCTAGTTGTTACCAACACTCGTAAGAGGGCTGGAACACCCTTGTCTTCGTCAGAAGCTCCTCCCGACAAGGAGAGCAAAAAAACTATACGGTTTCGGCAGGAAGGTAGCCTCAACGTCCGCCTATCAAGGAAGGATTGCTAATTCCACCACCCTGTTGGCCAGCTACAACTGCCATCAGTGGGAAGAAGTTGCGGCTCTCATAGCCTCTGCTCCGGAACCGTTAAAGGGCCAATTAGCTCGGATTTCCGCAGGGGGTAGAGCCGTGTCTGGTTGCATTTTGAAAGCAACCTTCGACGCCGCAGATAACGCAGGCAGATTGATAGCAGAAGGTACTGTTATCAAGAGACATGCATGGTTACGGCAGTCTGGTTTTAAGGCAGAAACTCAGGCATCACTGTTAGACAAACCGGTGGAAGCCGATCTGTTGTTTGGTAAGGCGGTCGAAGACGCACTGAAAAATACCAAGGACGAATACGAGACACTCAAATCCCTTGGCCAGTTAACCAATAAACCCCCTAACCAGAGAGGGAATAGTAATTTTCGTCGCCCACGCGGCCAAAATTCCCAGAGAGGATCTAACTATTCCCAGGGGCAGGGTACACAGTGGAACAACAACCAACAGTCTACCCAGAGTTACGGCAGAGGTAATAGGATAGGTCGTGGTAAAGGCAGAGGCAGCCCCAGCAAGGGAGGCGGCACGCCTCCACCAAAGCAGTGATGCTCAGTTCAGGGTCCCTTCTCACGCAACCCCAGTAGGGGGACGCATTTCAAACTTCACCCAGGCTTGGGAAGGGATCACATCAGACAGATGGGTGCTGTCAACAGTATCCACGGGATATTGTATAGAGCTACTGCAGCGTCCCCGGAACCATCCTCCACGACAAAGAGTACACTACTTAGAACATCAGAAGATTCTCCTCGAGGAGATCGCCATTCTTCTACAAAAGGACGCGATAGAACTCGTCCCGGGACACCAGGTAAACAAGGGTATTTATTCAACTTACTTCCTTGTGCCAAAGAAAGACTTGACAAGGCGCCGAGTATTGGACTTACGGCCTGCCAACAAGTATGTCAAGCCTCAAAAATTTCGTATGACCACGCTACAAGAGGTAATCCCCCTCCTAAAAAAGGGGGATTACATGGCAACCTTGGATATGAAAGATGCTTATTTTCATATTTCCATGTTCCCAGCGCACAGAAAGTACTTGCGCTTCAAGGTGGACAGTCGCCACTACCAATTCAAGGTACTGCCCTTCGGGATAGCTTCAGCACCAAGGGTATTCACCAAGGTACTGGCGGTGGCGGCTGCACACCTACGCAGGGAGGCAATCCCAGTGTACCCTTATCTGGACGACTGGCTCATAGCGGGGGAAACCCCAGGAATTTGCAGGACAAACATTCAAAGGACTATCGACCTCCTCCACGAATTAGGCTTCTCAATCAACGAGAAGAAGTCAAGCCTGGTGCCAAGCACCTCCAAAACAATTCCTAGGAGCAATCCTGGATACCCAGGAGGGGTTGACCTTTCCTTCAGAAGAAAGAATTCGGAATATACTACTGCAAATTCCGCATTATCAGTCCGGTCAACAAGTAACGGTACGCAAAGCAATGCGTTTACTGGGCATGATGGCGTCATGCATTTACCTGGTCCCCCACGCGCGCCTGCGCATGCGTCCCATGCAGAAATGGTTGGCGAAACAGTGGTCTCAGACAAGTGGTCAGTGGGACGATCTAGTGGTCGTTTCGCCAACACTGGTACAAAGCCTTCACTGGTGGACAAGAGAGAATCTCGCAAAGGGGAAACCCTTTTACGATCCCGAAGTACAGGCAGTAGTCACTACAGATGCATGTCTAACGGGATGGGGAGCTCACCATCTCCACCACACAGCTCAGGGTCTCTGGTCTCACTCAGTGGCCAAGAACCACATCAACCTGCTAGAGCTTCTGGCAGTATTCAGAGCGCTTCAGGCGTTCGAGCCCCATCTAATAAACCTGTCAGTGCAAATCCGGAAGGACAGCACTACAGCCATGTTCTATCTGAACAAGCAAGGAGGGACTCGCTCGCCAAATCTGTCCAAGCTTGCCCAGAAAATCTGGATATGGGCACTCAGACGGAACATCTTCCTATCATCACAACATGTTCCAGGGGAGCTCAATTCCCTAGCGGATGCTCTGAGCAGAGACTCCCTCCCAGAGGAACACAAATGGGTTCTTCACAGAGAGGTCGTAGAAGATCTCTTCTCTCAGTGGGGTTTCCCCACTATAGACTTATTCGCCACAAGCGAAAACAAACAATGCCCAGGATTTGCATCCAGGTTCCCCCAACCAGACTCCCAGGGGAACGCCCTGTGGATGAACTGGTCAGGGATGTTTGCGTACGCTTTTCCACCAACTCCTCTCATCAGGAAAGTGGTGAACAAAATGAACAGGGAATCGATGACGCTCGTCCTAGTTGCTCCCATGTGGGCAAGACAACCGTGGTTCCCACACCTACGCAGGATGGCGGTGTGCGAGCCCATCAAACTTCCAGCCTGGTACAAACTACTGTCCCAGCACCAAGGTCAAACAGTGCACCAGCAACCCACCTCAATGAACCTGGCAGCATGGCTCCTGAGGTCATAGAGTTTGGACACCTCAATTTGCCACAGAGGTGTATGGACATCCTAAAGGAATCTAGGAAGCCAAACACAAGGCACTGTTACTTTGACAAGTGGAAGAGGTTTGTTATCTGGTGCCAGAGTAGACAAATCAACCCAGTTGATTGCACTCCTTCCACTATTGTTACATACATGCTCCACCTGCTAGATGCAGGTTTGGTTTTTAACTCACTGAAAGTACACCTGGCAGCTCTCTCGGCTTACACCACTTCCCATAGCAAGGTGTCGTGGTGGAAAGTACCAGTAGTTAAAGCCTTCATGGAAGGAGTAAAGAGACTTCACCCTCCTATTTCAAACCCACCGCCAGGGTGGGACCTTAATGTGGTGCTAGCCAAGCTCATGGGCCCCCCTTTCGAACCCATGCATAAAAGCAGTCTCAAACACCTGACTTATAAAACGGCCTTCTTAGTAGCTATTACTTCTATAAGAAGGGTCAGTGGAATTCAGGCTCTGTCAGTGCAGGATCCCTTCTTTACTATCCACAAAGACAAGCTGGTTTTACGCACACACCCTAGGTTCTCACCTAAATTTATATCAAAATTCCATGTAAACCAGTCCATCGAGCTTCTGGCTTTCTTCCAGAACTCGCAAAGCTCGGCTGAGGTGAAACTACAAACCCTAGATGTGCGTAGGGCGGTCCTCTACTATGTAAATAAAACAAGACCGCTAAGGAAAACAGACCAACTGTTTGTCTCCGTAGCTACAGGCAGAGAGGGGGATTGCGTCTCTAAAGGTGCCATCTCGAAGTGGATTATTAACTGTATCCAGCTGTGTTACTCACCTTCTGAAAAGACTCTGCCTTTTACGCCAAGGGCCCACTCTACTAGAGGCATTGGGGCCACTCTGGCTTTCATTGCAAATGTTCCCCTTGACACCATTTGCAAAGCAGCTACTTGGAGCTCTATTCACACTTTTACTCAGCATTACTGCATTGCAACCCATTCCAAGACAGATACACAAGTGGGACAAGCGGTTCTAAGACACTTATTTGCTCATGACCCTTCTCACATCCCACCTCCTTCTTCTGGTACTGCTCGCTAATCTATGCACAGCATGTGATCTAAGCAGATTCCACAAGCCTCAGAAGGGATACATTACTCACCGTAATCGTATTTCTGATGCTTGTATCTGCTTAGATTCACATGCGACCCACCCTTCCTCCCCTCCGAGAGAAGGCACATGATTGCTTGTAGTCTTACCTTCTGTCTATCTGCTTGGATTACCTGTACTCACGCTACTCCTCATGCTACCTCATGTCAGAAAAAATACAATCTGAGGATCCTAGACGCGTGAGGGATCTTGGGTACAGTGGATGTCACACTAGGGATAGTATTACTGGCACGCCCTGTGTCGACGCCCATTTTCGAGTTTCGAAAAACAAACTGTAATACTCCGCAGCTTCCACTAGATGTCGGCCTATGCACAGCATGTGAATCTAAGCAGATACAAGCATCAGAAATACGATTACGGTGAGTAATGTATTATATATATATATATATATATATATATATATAATTCATTTATTTCTGAGGCTTGTTGAATCTGCTTAGATCACATGCTGTGCATAGGCCGACATCTAGTAGTGGAAGCTGCAGAGTATTAGTTTGTTTTTCGAAACTCGAACATTGGCGTAGACACAGGGCGTGACAGTAATACTATCCCTAGTGTGACGTCCACTGTACCCATGATCCCTCACGTGTCTAGGACCCTCAGCTTATTTTTTTCCGCCATACTGGTCGGAAGTATTCTGCGGAGTTCCCTGGCCTTAGCCATACTTTTGCTAAAATATTGTTATATTTGCCCATTTCTCCACCCCAACGTCGAGTCACCGAACACCCACACTCGACGCCGGCACGGAGAAAGAATCGACCGTCGAGAGCTGCACGACGGATTTGGGCCTCGGAAGGCCTCTGGCCTTGGCCCGGGCCTAGGAAGGCCTCCGGCCTCGGCCCTGCAAGTAGGGAGAGTGGGGGGTGGACATACTCTACACTCTTTGGTATATAGGTACAATATTATATATTCCTACACTTATTTGCCCGCTGCCACAAGGTGCGTATGGAGGGTACCCCTTTCCAATTTTGCCCCAAGTGCAACCGCAAGTACCCTTGGGTTGACAGGCACGCCACGTGCAATCTCTGCTTACCGAGGGACCACCCCGAGGCTAACTGCAGAGCGTGTAGTAGATTCAAACCGAAAACATTCAAGGACTGTTCGATCAAGCGTTTGGCCCACCACGCCAGGCGTCAAGAGGCCATGGCAGCGGAGGGCACCTTCAGCGATGGCAGCGACGCCGTTCTTACGGACGGCGAGGGCAACGTGGCGACAATTGACAGCCAAGCGCAAGTCCCCGACCTCGGAAGGTCGTCCGGCAGGGCAGCTATGGGGAAGACCCCTGGCGACACAAGCGCTACCCACAGCACTTCCACAAAACACATGAAGTCCAACCGAGACTCGACGCGCACATCGAGTACTCGGAAAGAGGCACATAGGGAACGGTCCGAATTGGTGTCCTCTGGGCGTTCTCGATCTAGATCGCCGAATGACTCCAGGCAACCATCCACTGTTGCCAAGAGTGCCTCGCTCCCCAAGGTAACGGAGGTTCGATCGTCGGAAGACTAAGCCGACCTCTATCCCCCGACCACACTCCAGGAGTCGGCGTCAACAGGCCCCTCAATGGCTGTTCCCGAGTCCCAACCTCCACACTCCAGAGATAGGGACACTACCCCTGAACCTCGACGCCAGGTGTCGAAAGGCTCCGAAGGGGCGAAAAAACAGGGTAAACACTCTTCCACCCACGGGGAAGGGGAAAAACAACAGAGGAAGCAGTCTCAGCCGCCTTCCACACCTCAAAAACATTCTACTCAACATAAACAGATGGACAAGTCTCGGTCTTCTGTTATCTCAAAGGCCCCTGTTCAAACCAGTAGGTCTAGTCAAGTTAATACAGGAAAAGGCCTTCAAGGGAGAATCATTCCCAGTTCAAGAGAATGGTCTAGTGATGACACAGTCGTGTGAAGGATGTCATCATTGGCAGATTTCTACGCCAAAAACCCTGAACACTTTCTCTCTTTTACCCCCGACGGGTCAACTCATTCAGGCTCTAAGGATCCTATACCCCCAAGTAAGAAGTCCCGGGTTGAAGCTCCTACTTCAGACCCCTTCAGTATACAGCCCTATTCTCAATATCAAGAAGATCCATCCTTTTGTGAGGATCCAGATTTGGGCATGTTGGAAGAACAAACTGGGATGGGCTACTATGGGGATGACGAGGACCACGAGGAGGAGGAGGAGGAGGAGGAGGAGGAGGACAACCCAGAAACCTACAGGCTAGATTCCCCGGTAGATAAAGAACCCCCGGTTACCGACTCCCCTGTCGACAACTAGGCTCTCTTGAATGAAGTGCTGTCCTGAGCGGCAGAACACTTCCCCATTGACACCCAGGGTGCTCAGGCAGAGAGGGACTTTGCCGAGGAGTTAGTAGGAGAAAGGAGACCGGTTGCCCAGGCCATCCTTATACTTAAGTCAATACAAAGGAGGATAGACCATTCCCTTGTTAATCCCAATCTCACTAGGGCGGTAAACCCCAGAGTTGAGAAGCTTTTCAGGGCAGCCCAAACAGACCCACTGTACATAAGAGGGCATCTGAAACCGGACTCCCTGGTAGTTACAAACACCTGTAAGAGGGCGGGAGCACCCTTGTCATCGTCGGAAGCTCCTCCCGACAAGGAGAGCAAGAAGACTTATGGCTTGGGCAGGAAAGTAGCCTCCACTTCCGCCTACCAGGCAAGGATTGCCAACTCCACCACCCTGCTGGCGAGTTACAACTGCCACCAGTGGGAAGAAGGTGCGGCACGCATAGATTCCGCCCCAGAACCCTTAAAAAGCCAATTGGTACGAGTTTCGGCGGAAGGAAGAGCCGTGTACGGTTGCATATTAAAAGCAACCTTTGATGCCGCGGATAACGCTGGCAGATTGATAGCAGAAGGTACTGTTATCAAAAGGCATGCTTGGTTGCGACAGTCTGGGTTCAAAGCCGAAACCCTGGCATCATTGATAGATAAACCGGTGGAGGCGGATCTATTGTTTGGAAAGGCGGTCGAGGACGCACTCAAAAATGCCAAGGACGAGTATGAGACACTCAAATCCCTAGGCCAACTAACCAATAAACCCCCAAACCAGAGAGGGAATGGCAATTTTCGTTGCCCACGCGGACAAAATTCCCAGAGAGTGTCTAACTATTCCCAGGGGCAGGGTACACAATGGAACAACAGCAGCCAACAGTCTACCCAGGGTTATGGCAGGTGTAATAAGAGAGGACGTGGTAAAGGTAGAGGCAGCCCCAGTAGAGGCGGCGGCACGCCTCCACCAAAACAGTGACGCTTCGTTCAGGGTCCCTTCTCACACATCCCCAATAGGGGGACGCATTTCCAACTTCACCCAAGCTTGGGAAGGGATCACATCAGGCAGATGGGTGCTGTCCACAGTGTCCGCAGGATACTGCATAGAACTGTTAGAGCGTCCCCGAAACCACCCTCCACGACAAACAATACATTCTTTGGACCACCAGAAGATCCTCCTCGAGGAGATCGTCAATCTTCTAGCAAAGGACGCGATGGAACTCGTCCCGGGACAACAGGTAAACAAGGGTATTTATTAAACTTACTTCCTTGTGCCAAAAAAAGATTTGACAGTGCGCCCAGTATTGGACTTTTGGCCTGCAAACAAGTATGTCAAGCCCCGAAAATTTGGCATGACTACTCTCCAAGAGGTAACCCCCCTCCTAAAAAAAGGGGGATTGCATGGCAACATTGGACATGAAAGATGCCTATTTTCATATTTCCATGTTCCCAGCGCACAGAAAGTACTTGCGCTTCAAGGTGGACAGTCGGCACTACCATTTCAAGGTACTGCCCTTTGTGATAGCCTCGGCTCCAAGGGTATTCACCCAGGTACTGGTGGTGGCGGCGGCACACCTACGCAGGGAGGCAATCCCGGTGTACACTTACCTGGACGACTGGCACATCACGGGGGAGACCCCAGTAATTTGCAGAACAAACATTCAAAGGACGATCGACCTCCTCTTCGAATTAGGTTTCTCATTTAAGGAGAAGTCAAGTCTGGTGCCAAGCACCTCCAAACAGTTCCTACGAGCTATCCTAGACACGCAATAGGGGTTGACCTTTCCATCAGAGGAAAGAATTCGGAATATACTGCTGCAAATTCCACAATATCAGGCCGGTCGCCAGATAACGGTACGCAAAGCAATGCGTTTGCTGGGCATGATGGCGTCATGTATTTACCTGGTCCCCCACGCGCGCCTGCGTCCCATGCAGGAATGGTTTAACAGTGGTCTCAGGCAAGTGGTCAGTGGGACGATCTAGTGGTCATTTCACCAACACTGGTACAAGTCCTTCACTGGTGGACAAGAGAAAATCTGTCCAAGGGGAATCTGTCCAAGGGGAAACCCTTTTACGATCCCGAGATACAGGCGGTAGTCACAACCGATGCATGCCCGACGTGGTGGGGAGCTCACCACCTCCACCACACAGCTCAGGGTCTCTGGTCTCACTCAGTGGCCAAGAATCACATCAACCTGCTAGAGCTTCTGGAAGTATTCAGAGCGCTTCAAGCGTGAGAGCCCTACCTGCTGAATCTGTCAGTGCAGATCCGGACGGACAGCACTACAGCCATGTTTTACCTAAACAAGCAGGGAGGGACTCGTTCGCAAAATCTGTCCAAGCTTAGCCAGAAAATTGGGATATGGGCACTCAGACGGAAGATCTTCCTGTCATCTCAACATGTTCCAGGGGATCTCAATTCTCTGGCGGATGCTTTGAGCATAGATCCCCTCCCAGAGGAACACGAACGTTGTCTACACAGAGAAATCGTAGAAGATATCTTCTCTCAGTGGGGTTTCCCCACTATAGACCTATTCACCACAAGCAAAAACAGACAGTGCCCAGGATTTGCATCCAGGTTCCCGCAGCCAGACTCCCAGGGGAACACCATGTGGATGAACTGGTCAGGGATGTTTACGTACGCTTTTCCACCAACACCTCATCAGGAAGGTTGTCAACAAGATGAAAAGAGAGTCAATGACACTTGTCCTAGTTGCTCCCATGTGGGCGAGACAACCGTGGTTCCCATACCTACGCAGACTAGCGGTGTGCGAACCCATCAAACTCCCGGGCTGGTACAACCTACTGTCCCAACACCAAGGTCAAACAGTGCATCCTCAACCCAACTCAATGAACCTAGCAGCATGGCTCCTGAGGTCATAGAGTTCGGACATCTCAAATTACCACAGAGATGTATGGATATCCTAAAGGAATCTAGGAAGCCAAACACGAGGCACTGCTACTTTGACTAATGGAAACGATTTGTTATCTGGTGCCAGAATAAGCAAGTCAACCCAGTTGATTGCACTCCTTCCACAATTGTCACTTACATGCTCCACCTGCTGGATTGCAGGACTGGTATTTAACTCACTAAAGGTACACCTGGCAGCGCTGTCAGCATACACAACATCCCATAACAAGGTGTCCTGGTGGAAGATACCAGTGGTTAAAGCTTTCATGGAAGGAGTAAAGAGACTTCACCCTCCTATTTCAAACCTACCACCAGTATGGGACCTTAAAATGGTGCTATCTAAACTCATGGGCCCCCCATTCGGACCCATGCATAAAAGCAGTCTCAAATACCTGACTTATAAGACGGCCTTCTTAGTAGCAATAACATCTATAAGAAGGGTCAGTGAAATTCAGGCTCTGTCAGTGCAGGATCCATTCTTTACAGTTCATAAAGATAAACTGGTTTTACGTACACACCCTAGGTTCTCACCTAAGTTTATTTACGAATTCCACGTGAACCAGTCCATCAAGCTTCCGGCTTTCTTCCAAGACCCACAAAGCTCGGCTGAGGTGAAACTACACACCCTAGATGTGTGTAGGGCGGTCCTCTACTATGTAAATAAGACCAGACCGCTAAGGAAAACAGATCAGCTGTTTGTCTCCGTAGCTACAGGCAGAGAGGGAGATCGCCTCTCTAAAAGTGCCATCTCTAAGTGGATTGTTAACTGTATCCAGCTGTGTTACACTCTTTCAGAAAAAACTCTGCCTTTCAAGCCAAGAGTCCACTCTACTAGAGGCATCGGGGCCACTCTGGCTTTCATTGCAAATGTACCCCTTGACACCATTTGCAAAGCAGCTACTTGGAGCTCTATTCAAACTTTTACTCAGCACTACTGCATTGACACCAATTCCAAGACAGATACTCAAGTGGGACAAGCGGTTTTAAGACATTTATTTGCTCATGACACTTCTCACATCCCACCTCCTTCTAACACTGCTCGCTAATCTAGGCACAGCATGTGATCTAAGCAGATTCAACAAGCCTCAGAAGAGATGCATTACTCACCGTCATCGTATTTCTGATGCTTGTATCTGCATTAGATTCACATGCGACCCACCCTTCCTCCCCTCTGAGAGAAGGCGCATGGATGCTTGTAGTCTTATCCATCGATCTGCTTGGATTATCTGTACTCGCGCTACTCCTCATGCTACCTCATGTCAGAAAAAATACAATCTGAGGGTCCTAGACGCGTGAGGGATCATGGGTACAGTGGACGTCACACTAGGGATAGTATTACTGGCACGCCCTGTGTCGACACCCATTTTCCAGTTTCGAAAAACAAACTGTAATACTCTACAGCTTCCACTAGATATCAGCCTATGCACAGCATGTGAATCTAAGCAGATACAAGCATCAGAAATACGATTAGGCGAGCAATGTATCTCATATATGTATGTATGTGTGTGTCTATATATATATATATATATGTGTGTGTGTGTGTATATATATATGTATATGTGTATGTGTATATATATCTAATTACTGGGCCTGCGGTAGCGGCCCAGTAGTTATGGTTAAGTTGCTAAACCCATAGGAAGAGCACTTTTTGGGCGGCTTATAACTTTGCTCCCCCTGGACGAATCCTCACCAAACTTTGCAAAAAATTATATGGCCCATTCTGATTTTTTTTTTTGCAAAGTTTGGTGAGGTTTGGTCAAGGGGGGGGGCACAGTTATAGGAGGGGTCCCAAAATTTCTTTTTTTTTTTTTTTTTCCATAGACATAATGGGGAAAAAACTTTGCTCACGCCTACAGCCCAAACCGCTGGAAGGATTTTCACCAAATTTGCAGCAGTAGCGGCGGCTTCGTCCCAAAAGCGTGCTTTGGTTAATTTGGTGTAAATCCGTCCGGTAGTTTTTTTAAACGACCAAAACGTAAGGCAAAAAAATTTGTGATATCTATGTTCAGTCCGTGGACTCACTTCCTGGCCTCCGATTGGCCCAGAAAAATGTGCTGACTATTGCGTGGTGCGCGGACATCGGGCGCAGCCGTTGATTGGGTGATGAGAAAACGTGAAATGCGTTGGTTTCGGCAAAACGCCCGCCATTTTGGATTTGCAGACTTTATTGGGGTCCGCGGATAGCGCAGTGAAAAAATTTAAATAAAAAGCAACATTGCACTTGTCAAACTCCGCAAACAATCTCTGGGGAGGTGGGGGCGATGAGGATGGGATGGGATATGGCCATAAGAAGCCAAAAAACAGGTTTCACGCCCGACAGTCCGCGAACACTCCAGATGTCCTGGGGCAGTTCTGTGGTGTTCACGGACACTTCCGATGTCCTAGGACATCTGTACCTATTTCTTCATTACAAGGTTGGGGTAAAGCAGTTTTGGATGGCTTATAACTTCACTATCACTCAATGAAACTGCATGTAATTTTGCAATTTTATTCTAGACCTAATCCTGAATGGTTTTGCAAGGTTTTGTGGGATTCTGTCTAGAGGGAGGGGTCCCAACATTTTGTGAAAGCATATAAATGTGGTGTCATTTGACAAATCTGCACAACATTTGGCAAAACGATTTTGGATCTAGATATAAATGGTTTTCTAAAGTTTGATGGGATTTTCTCAAGAGGTGGCGAAAATAGAGAGGGGTCTCAACATTGTTAGATGGCTTATAACTTTGTTGCCATTTGACGAATGTGGACAAAAGTTTTGAGAAAGAATATAGACCCAACCTTCAATGTTTGTGTAAAGACTGAATGGATTTTGTCAAGTGGGGGCTAAGTTATATGACTATTGTATGTACATACATTTTGACACTTTTGAAAAAATAAAACATGGGCGGATTTTCGAGCAAACTTGTGTAAGGAGCATTGGCAAGGACATTAAAGCATGGTTTTGCAAATGTGCCTGTGCTTTATTTTTTGACACCTTTGGTGACTGAGGTATATCTTGTGGCCGTGGGCAGTAGCCAGATTGTCTGGGTCATGGCATAAGGTTATGACACGGACAATCTGGCTACTGGCCATGATCGCGAGGGACGAAAAATGCTGTTAAAGTGGCCATGTCCACCTGGGACCAGCTGTGTGGTAAAGTTATTCAAAAGTAGGATAGGTTTGAAAGGGAAAGAAATGTGCTTGTGGTAATATGGTCCTAAGGTTCTGCAGGCTGCCATAGAAGGGAAGAGGGGCTCTGTACGGAGCCCTGCCTTCTCCTTTCATGGGTGGCCATCTTGGGAGGAGGGAGGGCAATAGCCGATGTCATTTTTTTAGAGAAATAGCAGTTTTACTAATATTCTTCCAAGTATGTGCTTCCAGTAGATTGTTAATGGATATTGAGTAAGTATAGGTGTAGGAGCTGTGCAAGGGTACATTTTGAGCTTGAAAGTTCCCAGATCAGTCGAAGAAAATTCAGTTCCAAACAGTCTTTGAATCATGGACCCGATCAGGAAGTGCAGACGCTTTCGCAGACACGTCATCATGCTGCGTGCAAGCGCATGATCACGTGGCCCTTTCCGGAAAGTCTGTGATGATATCAGACGTTTGCGGATGTCGACAGATGTAAAAACAGTGGAGAAAGTTGCAAAAAGTGTATAGAAGAGTTAAAAATTATGCTAGAAGGTGGGAAATGGCAGTTTTAAGGTGAAACATTGTAAATTGGACAGAAGTGTTGCTATATTGGGATAAGTATGATATTAGTAAGTTGTAGGAAAATAGCATGCACTGGTAAAAACCTATGAAATCCAATGAAAAATCTTTGTTAAAGGGACGTTATTGTTACAAGTAAAACCGAAAAACCTCAGAAATTCACGAGTTATGGTAAGCTAAGCAACCATAACTCGCGCCACCACCGTGCACTGCTAAAACTAACAACCAGGACATCAAAGATGACATCACAAATGTCATTGATGACATCACTGATGACCTCGCATGTGAAATTAATTTTGATGAAAAGTCCCTAAAAGGGGTTGTGTTTATAATGTTGGTAACAAGATGTCAGGGGTGATCAGGAGACCTATCGTGAACTACTTAATGTATTAAAGAATGTACTCATCTAAATAACATTGTATTTGAGTGTTGTTAATACAGGAACCTAATCATATATAAACATAGGCAATGACTGCAGCATGCATCATAGAAGTACAATATTTATAATCTTGTAATTTTGGATAGTACAATAATGAATGCTACCTTATGCGAGTTTTGATTAATGTTAAACATGTAATAACTAGCTAACAATTCAAGACTTACTACACTTTTGCTAGTATAAACAATACATATGAAGAACCACAATGCATACAAATCAGAGGCACATACAGGGGAAACTAAATAAGGAAGACAGAAAGAGCATCATCAGAAAATGTTAACATTAAAGTTTATCTTCATGTATACAAATGAAATGTGTGTTTGAGGCCTGCTTTTTTCCCCATGTATGTGCACCATCAGCTGAGACTAAACCATATGGACCACATTTAAGAACATATGACAAGGTTAACATCTAGATACAAAACCATCTGACCTAGATATGTCAGTGAACAAAAACAAGTGGCCCGATATGTGATGTCATCAATGACATTTGTGATGTCATCTTTGTCCTGGGTATTAGTTTTAGCAGTGCACAGTGGTGGCGCGAGTTATAGTTGCTTGACTTACCATAACTCGCGAATTTCTGAGGTTTTCAGTTTTACTTGTAACCATAACGTCCCTTTAACCAAGTTTTTTCATTGAATTTCATCGGTTTTTATTAGTGCAACTTAACCATAACATCCCTTTTAACAAAGTTTTTTCATTGAATATGAATATATCTATATCTATATATATATATATCTATATCTATATATATATATATATATATATATATATATATATATATATATATATATATATATATATATATATATATATATATGGCTTGTGGAATCTGCTTAGATCACATGCTGAGCATAGCCCGATATCTAGTGGAAGCTCCAGAGTATTACAGTTGTTGTTTTCGAAACTCGAAAATGGACGCCGACAAGGCGTGCCAGTAATACTATCCCTAGTGTGACGTGCACTGTACCCATGATCCCTCACGCATCGAGGTCCCTCAGATTGTTTTTATCCGCCATTTTCAGCAAATTAGCCATTGACTTTGTTAATTAAGATAGTTTCTCTTTCTATCCTTTCTTCGACTTCGTAATACCACGCCGAAGAATCAGAAAGAAGACTACCGTCGAAGACCATCGCGACGGACCGTACGACATTGGAAGGCCGCACCGGGCCTCAGTGCCCAAACAGTAGGGAGAGAGGGGGGAGGCCATTGTTCGGAGGCCATTTGTAGAATGCATATTCTCCCCTTCCTACACTTTGTTCGCCCAGCTGCCATCACCTTTACCCAGTATTATGGAGAATACCCCATTTAAGTTTTGCCTAAGTGCAATCGTAAGTTCCCCTGGGTAGACAAACCTCTTGTTTGCAACTTGTCTTCCAAGAGATCATGTCGAGACGTCTTGTCGAGCCTGTAGGCTCTTCAAGCAGAAGACTTTGAAGGACCGTTCCACTAAGCGCTGGGCCAATCACGCCAGGCAACTCGAGGCCATGGAGGTGGAGGGAGCCTTCAGCGATGGCAGCGACGCCGCACTTTCGGAGGGCGAGGGCACCGGAGTAGCTGTAGCTACCCAAGCGCAAGCCCCCGACCCCGTAGGACAGGCCAGCGGCCATGTTGTGGGGACTGCACCCGGCGGCGGTAGCGCTCCAAGTACACACAACACAAAACACACAACCCCCAGTCGATACTCGACAGATGAGTCGATTACTCGACAATGCTCGGCACTATGTGAACGGTCCACTGAATCCCGGTCCTCTGGGCAATCTCATTCCAGATCGCCACATGACAAGACGAAGACGTCAAAAGACAGTAAACAGTCGAAAGACAGTAAGACGTCAAAAGACGGCAAGGGTGTCTTGCGAAAAACAACATCCGAGGGTCAATCATCCGCAGATGAGACCTCGGCCCCCACACCTGAAATTCGACGTTCTTCAGCAAGCAAGACATCAGGCCCCAAAAAAGTCAGTTTCACACTCCTCTGGGACCCAGGGTGGGGAGAAACACCATAAGACACACTCTAAAATCTCCCATACAGAAAACATTCTATCCAAGAGGAGACATAAAGACTCTAGGCCTAAGCCTATCCCACCCACTAATGAAGACATGGGTCTTCCCAACTCTGAGCCCGAAGTTGTAATTCCAAGTTCAAAAGATTGGTCCGCAGAGGACATCGACAGGGTTATGCGTAGGAGTCCTTTATTGGGAATTTCTTTGAAAAGAATCATACCCAGCTTCTAAGCCTTCAGACCACCCCACCCACCTCAGCCCCTTCCTTCAAGCTCCAGACCCCCTGGCTCTCAACCCCCTTCTAAGAGGGTTCTTACTGATGTCCCAACTCAGGGCAGAGTTTTAGATCTGTATGACCCTGAAGTCCATCCAGAAGAAGAACAGGAGGAATTTGTGTTTATTGATGCATCTGATCCTCAGTTTATGGATGAGGACTTAGACGAATTCTATGATGGGGACGATGAAGACCCAGAGCAGGAGGCAAACATTTACTCCTTGGATTCACCCATTAATCAGGATACTCCAGTAGTAGACTCCCCTATAGACAACCAACCCCTACTCAACGAAGTTCTAACTAAAGCGGCAGAACACTTCCTCATAGATATCAAAGAGGTGGTAGAAGATAGAGACTTCGCTGAGCAATTGTTGGAAGATAAAAAAAACAGTAGGACAATTTATTCCAATACTAAAGTCTGTACAACGCAGAATCCAACCTTCTTTGGAGGCACCCAACCTCACACAGGTCGTTAACCAGCGTGTGGAAAAAAATGTTCAGACCTGCACCTTCCGATCCCCTTTGCATAAGAGGCCAGTTAAAACTGGACTCCCTGGTGTGGTTACCACCACACGGAAAAGAGCAGGCACTCCCCTTTGCTTCCTCCGAAGCTCCTCCGGACAAGGGGAGCAAACAGATGTATGCAATGGGCAGGAAAGTAGCCTCTTCTGCAGCCTACTAGACTCACATCGGAAATAATGCTACACTTTTGGCAAGTTACAACTGCCACAAGTGGGAGGAGATTTCCGCATTACTTTCTTCCGCACCTGAGCCACTTAAGTCCCAAATAGCCCAGGTGCCAGCAGACGGTAGAGCAGTGTCTACTTGTCTCCTAAGGTCAAACTTTGACGCAGCTGACAATGCAGGTAGTCATCGCAGAGGGCACTATCATTAAAAGACACGCATGGCTTCATCAATCAGGCTTCAGGCCAGAAACACAGGCCACCTTAATTAATATGCCGGTGGAAAAAGATGTGCTCTTTGGCAAGGCGGTAGAAGACGCACTAAAAACTGCTAAAGACAAATACGACACTCAAGTCTTTAGGCCAGCTCATGAACAAACCCAGGGGGCAGAGGGGCGACAGCAATTTTCGCTGCTTTCGGGGCCCAAATTCTCAGAGGGGATCTGGATACAACCAGGGCTCCTATGGCAACAACCAACCAGTAGGAGGACGAATTTCCAACTTCACCTACGCATGGGAGGGTATCAACGGATTCTTCTAGAGGAAATTACAGCGCTTCTATTAACGGACGCCATAGAAGTGGTCCCAACCAACCAGGTAAACGGGGGTATATATTCAACTTACTTCCTTGTGCCGAAAAAAGATCTAACAATGCGCCCTGTATTGGACTTGAGGCCTGCAAACAAGTATGTCAAGCCACAAAAGTTCTGCATGACACGCTAAAAGAAGTAATCCCGCTTCTAAAAAAGGGGGAATTACGTGGCAACACTGGATATGAAAGATGCCTATTTTCATATTCCAATGTTTCCAGCGCACAGAAGGTTATTGCGTTTCAAGATGGTGAACCAGCACTACCAATTCAAGGTGCTGCCCTTCGGAATAGCCTCGGCTCCAAGGGTATTCACCAAGGTACTGCCGTTGGCAGCGAACCTGCGCAGGGAGGCAATCCCAGTGTACCCTTACTTGGACAACTGGCTCATAACGGGGGAATCACCTCTGATTTGCAGACAAAACATTCAGATAACAGTGAACCTCCCCTTTCAATTGGGCTTCTCGATCAACGAGAAAAATTCAACCCTGGTGCCCAGCACCTCCAAACAGTTCTAAGGAGCTATTCTAAACACAGAGGAAGGGTTAGTCTTTCCCTCAGAGGAGAGGGTAAAAAACTTGTTACTGCAAATACCACACTATTAGGCTGGCTGACAGATAAGGGTACGCAAAGCAATGCGTTTAATAGACATGATGGCATCTTGCATTTACCTGGTTCCCCACGCGCGCCTGTGCATGCATCCCATACAGGAGTGGTTGGCGAAGCAATGGTCTCAGGCAAGCGGTCAGTGGGACGATCTAGTGATCGTTTCGCCAACACTAGTACAAAATCTTTGCTGGTGGATGAGAGTGAATCTGACCATGGGGAAACCCTTTTACGATCCACAGATCCAAGCCGTGGTCACAACAGGTGCCTCACTAGCGGGGTGGGGGGCACACTACCTTCACCACACAGCTCAGGGTCTGTGGTCTCACTCTGCGGCTCAGAACCACATCAATGTGCTGGAACTTCTAGCAGTGTTCAAAGCCCTCCAATCATTCAAACCCCATTTAACAAGTCTGTCTGTGCAGATTCTAACAGACAGAACCACAGCAATGTTTTATATCAACAAACAAGTGGGGACACATTCTCCAAATCTATCTAGACTTTCACAGAAAATCTGGAGATAGACACTCAGACAGAAAATGTTCCTGGCATCTCAACATGTTCCAGGGGAACTCAACGCTCTAGCAGACTCACTGAGCAGAGAGACTCTGCCAGAAGAACACGAGTGGCGTCTACACAAAGAGGTCGTAGAACACCTCTTTTCCCTGTGGGGTTTTCCAACTATAGACCTATTCGCCGCAAGCGAAAACCGTCAATGCCCAGACTTCGCATCCAGGTTCCCCCAACCAGGCTCCAAGGGGAACGCCCTATGGATGAATTGGTCAGGGATGTTTGCCTACGCTTTTCCACCAACCCCTCTGATGAGGAAGGCGGTGAACAAGATCCACAGGGAACTGATGACGTTCATCGTAGTTGCTCCTATGTGGGGGAGACAACCATGGTATCCACACCTACGCAAACTGGCGGTGTGCGACCCCATCAAACTCATGTGCCGGTACAACCTGCTCTTCAAACACAAGGGACTAACAGTGCATCCTCAGCCCAACTCAATGAACTTAGCAGCATGCCTCCTGAAGTCATAGAGTTCGGACATCTCAATTTACCCCAGAGATGTATGGCTATCTTGAAAGAGTCAAGAAAATCTAACACAAGACACTGTTACTATGACAAATGGAAACGATTAGTTATTTGGTGCCAGAATAAGCAAATCAACCCAGCTGATTGTACTCCTTCTAATGTCATCACCTATATACTCCACCTATTGGATGCAAGGTTAGTGTTTAACTCACTTAAAGTGCACTTGGCAGCGTTATCAGCCTAAACCACTTCCCATAACAAAGTGTCATGGTGGAAAGTGCCATTTATCAAAGCATTTATGGAAGGGGTAAAGAGACTCCACCCTCCAATTTCTAACCCACCACCAGGTTGGGACCTTAATGTGGTACTTGCTAAGCTCATGCCCCCCCCCTCCCCTTTGAGCCCATGCACAAATCTAGTCTCATACATTTGTGTCAGGATTAATCAGGTGAGTACAAAGGCAGCGAATATGGCAAGGGAAATGTGCACAAAATCACACAGTGAATAACCTTGAATCAAACAACGTGCACACAAGAACCACGACTCATATATACTAAAACCCAGGAGTGCAGATAGAGTGAAACAAAAATACCAATATATGAAAAGGGATGTGGGGTAAGCACTTAGAACCTCCTTATGACTGAAAGGAAAGTCGGCAAACTCCTTACCCACTATGCTATTACAGATACTGACAGCGCTAAACCCACGTAGAGGGCAAGCAAGGACAGGATCTGTGTGCTGACACTCTGGATGATACTGAATAAGGAACTTAGAAACAGTACTCACGAGAACCGGAAAGACCACTTGAATGTCAGTAAACCCACGAACCCAGTTGATCAAACAGGGACCCAGAAGGCTATAACAGCAATGGGTGGAGGATAACTAAATACCTAAGACCTAAGTCAAGGAGCAAGTAGGAATTGTGATTAAAGAAATAGTGAGGAAAACAAAAGGCATTCACACAGGGACTAGTTACAACAGCACCCCAACCTAAATAATCAAATGGGAAATAAATGCAGAAGTGAAATGGAAAACATGGAATGGATCCCAATAGAAAGGATCAGGAGCAGGGAAAATGATATCACAAAAGGAAACCTTTCCCACCCATCCAAGGAGAAAAGGCAGGAAGCTAAATCTAAAAAGGGAAAGACTAATGCATCAAGTTTTTCAGTAGCAAAGGACAGCATCAAAGAAACAGAAAACACAGGCAAATTGGGCTGCATCAAAGGGTAAAGCACAGAGAAAGGCTGCCTGCAGACAGAGGAAGACAGAAAGGGAAATTCAGAAAGCAGAAATCAATTAAGCATATGAATCTGAAATCCAGGGCGGAGGAACAAGAAATAGGAACTAGGCACAAAAGCTAGGAACAAGGGACCAGTCACAACAGGAACACTGCAACGATGACCAGCGCTGGACTGAAGCAAACTGAGGCTTTTAAAGCTGCTTAACGAGCACACTCCTCAGGTGTGCCGCCTGCTGCACCTGCAGCCACAGGTGTTGCCTATCCTCCACCCAACCTTGTCCTGCAAGGGAGGAGGTGAAGCAGTGTGCCAGGCATTCTGGGAAGCATAGTCATTTGATTAAAGTAGCATGCTGGCTGCCAAAAACCTGGAATGGATCCGGAAGGGAAGTAACTTGGAAAATAAGGTTTTAGCGCTCCCAATTCATCACAGCACTGTAGCATTAGTTTCGGAGGAAATGTTCAGTAGGGAATAAACCCCAAAACATGCCCCCAAGTGGCGGGAACGGGAGCGAAGTGAGCGAGTCGTGACAATTTGACTTATAAAACTGCCTTCTTAGTAGCCATCACTTCCATAAGAAGGGTGGGTGAAATCCAAGCTCTGTCAGTGCATGATCCTTTCTTTACTATACATAAGGACAAACTGGTTTTAGAAACTCACCCTAGGTTCTCACCTATGTTCATTTCAAGATTCCATGTTAACCAGTCTATTGAGCTACCAGCTTTCTTCCAAGAACCCAAAAGCTCTGCTGAGGTAAAGCTCCACACATTAGATGTGAGGAGGGCGGTCCTCTACTACGTAGACAAGACCAGACCGCACCGCTAAGAAAAACAGATCAACTGTTTGTCTCCATAGCGCCAGTCAGAGAAGGAGATTGCGTCTCTAAGAACGCCATCTCAAGGTGGATAGTCAGATGTATCCAACTGTGCTATTCCCTTTCAAATAAGACACTGCCTTTTACGGCCAGGGCCCACTCCACAAGAGGTACTGGAGCCAAATTAAATGTATCTTTATTTGGGGTTTTTATGACACAACCAAGAGAAAAAAAAACGAAGATTAACTACAAACTTTCACACCCACATTAGGATGGTTCAACTTTGCGCCAGTCCCTCCTCCCCCCCGTCCACCCCCCACCCCCAGTCCAGTAATTCCATGCTTCTGTGGAATTGTAAACCAGACCTCTGATAAGCTCTTTCATCGTGCCGAGCCAGTGGCTAGAGTTAGTTGCTAGTTCGTATCCCGGAGTATTTGGGAATTTGAGTGGGAGGTGGCGGATTCTTCTGCTTCTGAGATCAAGAAAAGTACCACAGGGCCCCAAATGTATGGTGGACGTGCATGATGGGGCACTTGTTAAATAAAGTCTTTTTCCACGTCCTGGCAGTAGAGGATGTCCTTGCGCCAGTTGGCGGCAGAGGGGGGGTGACGGCCCCAGGACATGGCGACCCTCCTGCGGGCAAGTGTCAGCAGTATCCCTGCGAGTTTTCTGATCGAAGGAGCGAGGAGTCGTGTCATCCCTAGCAGTGCTGCGGTCTCGGTGGGTTGTATTTCCTCCCCTATGATTTTCGCCGTTGTTTCTAGGACCTGGTTCCAGAAGGTGGTTAGCGTAGGGCAGTCCCATGCGAGATGGAAAAAGTCAGCTGCGGAGGCTCCGCATCTTTCGCAATCGGGGGAGGACTCGGAGTGGTGCTTATTCGCTTTCATTGGTGTGTAATAGATTTGATGGAGATAGTTAAAATGAATCAGCTTGAGACGTGAGTTAAGAGCAATTTTTTGCGTTTGCCATAGTATGAACGTCCAGTCTTCTTCCGATATGGTTGTTTGCAGGGACTGTTCCCATCTTGCTTTGATGTGAGTATTGACAGGGGCCGTATCAGTCATAGTGGCCTTGTATATTTGTGAAACTAGCCTGCCCTCACCCTGCGCTTTGATTACGTTATGGAGGAGTTGCCAGGTTGGGGGTTGACTTGGAAAGGTGGGCCAGAATGCTTGTAGGGTATATCATGTTCTGAAGTACACGAACGTATCAAGGGTGGTGTCACCGCCTTTTTGCCTTGCTTGCTGGGGGGTCATAAAACAGTCTTCGATGAAGAGATTGCCCAGAGTGTTTATGCTTAGTTTCTCGACCCATCGGTGAAAGACCGTCTCCGATGTCAGTGGTACCCCCGGGATGAATTTGACAGGGAGAAGGGGGGAGTATCGGGTCTGCACTCTGCACTTTTGAGCTATTTTCTTCCAGATTTTGTAGGTTGAAAGTATGATCATCTTGTTGTTGGGAACTAGAATCTTGCTGTGGATAACCGCCCTCGGCAGGTTGGGTGTCGCGAGAGCATGCTTCACTTTGACGTGGGGTCTGACAAACTGCTCAGAGTACCAGTGGCTGAGAAACTGTGCCTGTGCCGCCCAGAATTATTTCTCTAGGTCTGGGAGGGATGGCCCTCCACTAGCCACTGGGAGGGTTAGTGTTGAGTAAGCGACTCTAGCAGGTTTATCTGCCCAAAGCAGTTCCAGGACCATATGTTTTAGTTTCTTCAGGAAGGGTTGTGGCAGCAGGATCGGTATGTTGGTGAATAAATACAGGAGCTTTGGTAGAATCACCATCTTTACCAACAAGACTTTTCCCCAGAGTGTAAGTGGCAGTGATTTCCATGTGAAACTTTTTCCTGTAGTACTCCCGCCACTTCTTTGTAATTGTCACGGAATACGTCCTGGTAATTCAGCGACATCATGATCCCTAAGTAGCGGACTCGGGACCTTTGCCAAGTGAATTGGAAGTCGTCAGGAAATGGCTGAGTGGATGGAGTTAGCAGAAATATGATGGATTTTGTTTGATTAATTTTTAATCCGGATACAGCTCCGAACTTAAATCACCTCCCTCATTAATGGGTTCAAGTTCTCTTCGGGATCGCGTATGAACAAGGCGACGTCGTCCGCATATAATGATATAATTAGTTTGTGCGGGCCTATGTGGAGGCCGCGAAGGGACCGTTGTTCACGCAAATTGGAGGCCAATGGTTCCATTATCAAGGCGAATATTAGGGCAGAAAGGGGGCAACCCTGTCTGGTGCCACGCTGTAGCTCGAATGGGGCTGATTTTGCTGCTCCTCTGATAATGCTGGCTCGGGCTTGGTGTATAGTAGTGAAACCAACTTAATGAAGCGGGCTCCCAGTCCCATCCTGGTGAGGACTGCCAACAGAAACGGCCATTCCACAGAGTCGAATGCCTTTTCGGCGTCAAGCAGAACAGCGATTGCCTTTTGGGAGGGGTCTAGTGCTTTGATGATCCCAAATAGTCTTCTAATTCCGAAGGTTATGCTGCGTCCGGGTACGAAACCCGCTTGATCTGCTAGCACCAGGGCGGGCATTAATGGGATCAGCCTCATTGTGAGAACTTTGGCAAGGATTTTGTTATCGAGATTCAGTAGGGATATAGGGCGGTATGAAGCGCATTTTTCTGCCCGTTTGCCTGGTTTGTGTAAAAGAACTAAGTTGGCCTCGCGGGTGGACAGTGTGAGACTTCCCACTTCCAGTGCCTCTTGATAAACCTTGGCTAGGAGGGGGGCAAGGGTATCAGCAAATGCTTTGTAAAACTCCCCCGTTAGGCAATCCGGGCCGGGGGCTTTTGCGCCGGGGAGGGTTTTGATTGCCTCAGTGATCTCTTGTGCTGTAATTAGCTCATTAAGGGGTTCTCGTAGCTGTTCTTCCACCCAGTAAAGTTCTGTGTTTTCGAGGTACTCTTGTTGAGCAATCGAGTTTGTGTTGTGCTTGGAGCTGTATAACTCTTGATAGAAGAGTCTAAATTCCTCAGCTATTTCCTCATAAGTGTGTATTAGTACGCCCTGTTTGGAGCGTAATCCTTCTATCCGTGTTGTTCTGTCTGCTTTTATCAAATTGGCTAGGAGGGCTCCAGGTTTTTGGCCTTTGACTATTGCGACTTAGGAATTTTAATTTGCGGTCTGCAGTGGTGTTGAATTCTCGTAGCTCTTCCTTTATGGCAGCTTGCGAGGCCAGGTCTGACCCGTCCATGCATTTAAGCTCGAGGGATCTAAGCCGCGCTTCGCAGCTAGTTAGTTCACGCCTTATTAGTTTAAGGATGCTGTTTTCTTTGGCTAAGCAAATTCCTCTGGTGAAGGCTTTCAATGTTTCCCATATCGTGCTCATTGCTGCGACAGATCCAATGTTGGAGTCAAGAAATGTGGCAATCTCCTCTTTATTTCGGAAGCAAAGACTTGGATCCTGCTTTTAACCACCAATGTTGTAGCGGTGGTTTGAAGTTGGGAGTCCTGCAGCTAAGAATCACTGGAGCGTGGTCAGACAGGGTTTTGGGTAGGATGTGGCAGGGCCCCCATGTTATCTAACCATTCGCTGAGGTGAATAACTAGTCAATCCTGGAACTCGTGTTATGCACAGCGGAATGAAAGGTGTAAGCTCGGTGGTCCATTTGCTGCTCTCCATGCATCTTTAAGGCCCAGGGCTGTGCAAATGTCCCTTATCTGAAGGCTGGCTTTGGACTGCGGTTGAGATGTGGGTCGTGACTTATCTCTCGAAGGGTCGAGTACCGTGTTCATGTCGCCTCCCCAGATTATGTTCATTGAGTCCTGTGTGGACAGGCGGTCTGAACCCAATCGAAATTGTTGGGGCCGTAGATGTTGGGCCCGTAGGAGTTGATAAAAATGAATTTTTGGCCTTCTATGATGCCGCACACCAGGAGTGCCCTTCCCTCGGAGTCTTTATCTGTGTGGACTAGTCAGAAGTTGGTTCTTTTATTAATCAGGATTGCGACCCCTCTGGAATATGCCGAGTATGATGAGAAATACCTATGGCATCCTCAGCTCCAAGCCCAGGGATGTTCTCTACCAGGAAGTAGGTGCGTCTCTTGAATCATTGCCACGTCGACCTCATGTCTTTACAGGTACTGTAGGATCTTCCTAGTTTTCCCCGGGAGGTTGCCTCCCCTTATGTTCCAAGATACAACGTTGAATTGGACAATCTGATCAGTTTGTTTGCTATGATTTTACTCCTGCTTTGTGGCAGGGTCGTGGTTTGCTTTAGAGCAGAGGTCTGGAGGTCATTCAGAGGTCTTTGAGTAGTCTGCTGCCTTAGAGAAGCAGATGGACGGAGAGGCAGAGGGCCAATGGCGCGTTTCCCTCCCCTTTTACCTGAGTCTTTCTTTCCACGTGCAACCCCCAACTTGTCCGTTTGCAAACCTGAACCAAAAACGGTCCCTGGCGTAGCCAGGCCATCAATTGAAGTCCCACCCATTAACAGAACTTTGTTAAACAAACCAATGCTGTGCTAGGGGCACTAGGGGCTTCCCAAGTGTCCCAGCCCTGCATTGAATTCGACATGAGTGTTCCTGTGATTTTCATATCATTTGTGGACTTGTTACCCGACTCCAATCCCTTCAGATTATGGCAGATTCCTGTGGTTTCTGTCCCTCTGTGGCCTGGGGCGATTGGGGTGCTGATCAGGACAGCCTATCTTGTCGAGGAACGTATTTGCCTCATCTGGTGTTTGGAAGAAGTGGACCCTCTCACAAATGCTGCACTCTGAGCCGTGCTGGAAAGAGCATCGAGTAGGCCATTTGGTTGGCCCTGAGTCTTTGTTTGACGGTGGTGAAGGATTTCCTCTGAGTTTGTACTGCGGGAGAAAAGTCAGGATAGAAATGCATTTTGTCTCCGTCGTGGAGATCACCACCCTTCTCTCTGGCCAGACGAAAGATAGTATCGCAGTCTCTATAGTTAAGTAGTCTCGCGATGATTGGTCTGGGCAGTGTGCCGGGGGCAGGTCTGGTTGCCGGTTTCCTGTGTGCCCTCTCTACTATGAAGAATTGAGATAGGGCATCTCGGCCGAAGAGGGACGTGCAGAGAGACTCCACGTGATCTTCCATTTTCCCCTGTGGCTGTTGTTCTCTTACTCCGACAATTTGGATATTGTTTCTTCTTGAACGACCTTCTAGGTCCTCGCACTTGGCTATTGTCATTTTCATTTGGGCCTCTAGCTGATAGACCTTGCTTGATAGGGTTGTGGAGTTGTCCTCAAGGTTAGACACTCTTTGCTTGACCTCGTTTAGGAGTTCTGAATGAGTATCTATGCAGTGTTGTAGGAAGTCGACTTTAGAGGCGAGGCCGTCCATTTTATTGTTCAGGCTCCCTACACCAGCTTTCAACTCTAAAAGGATTTCCTTGATTTCTGACGGGCTCCTTTCCGAACCCATCTGGTGTGAGCAGCATGGCGAAGGAATCTGGTCCTCCTGTTGCAGGGGTGCTCTCGGAGTTGTGCCCCCTTCAAAGTTCAACTTCCTTTGGGATTTCAGTTTTTCCCATCTTGCTAGCGATTTTGGGGACTGATGTTAGTGCCGGATTAAGACCAGTCTTGTGTAGAGCGCCTTGTAAACCCCCCTATTGGGGCGAGGTAGTATCTGTGCAGGTGCGGCAAATGGAGGTATAGCCTATTAAGTAGGTAGGTTCCCCAGAGAGGGGGTATCTCGAGTGTCTTGGCGACCCCTTCGTGGAGGTGTTTTACTGCTGTCTTGGGGAGGGTATTAAATTGCTACTGGTATGTTTGAGGCCTCGTCGAACTTACACCTCTCTGGGAGGGGGCAGCCCAAAGAGGGGTTTTGGGTGGCAGCTTAAATGTGGCTGTCTCAAGGTGCTAGATGTAGGCTGCGTTGTGAGTGGAGAGGAGAATCCGGTGCATCCTGCCGTATATGGCGAGTTAGAGAGGCAGGTATTGAAGTTGTAGGGGGGTGGGGGGAAAGCCTCCCCCGGTGGGATGGCAGTCCCTCCTTAATCTGAAAGGATGTTGAGTCCCGCCTGGTGGGGGAGAGCTGGGATCGCCTGAGCACGGAGGAGCGTGTTGGTTTACACTTCAGGCACCTGCCACGGCCGTATCCTTTGGACTGGCCTTTGTGTGGGCCTTTGTGTGGGGCTGTGGGTGGTCCTGGCTGTCTCTCCGGACCCGTTTGGAGGCTCTGGGACGTTGAGTTCCGTGGATCCGGGCCACGGCGCGAGTGGAAGCAGCCCCTCACTCCACTCCGTTGCAGGCGGGACTGCTGTGTGGGTCTGTGCTAGGGGGGGGGCGGCAGCTGGGTAGGGGTGGTCACGCCCTCAAAGATGAGCAAGTCCTACCTCCCTCTCCGTACCTCAGGCTCCGGCACAGGCTCCCGGCATCGGGGGAGGGGGCCGCGTTGGATGCGCGGTGCTCCAAGATCCCAAGGGGAGTTTCCACACTCTGCTCTGATGTACTGGTGCGGCGCTGCTGTGTGGGTCTGTGCCAGGGAGGGGGGCGGCAGCCGGCCCGGGGTGGCCGCGCACCCAAGGAGGCGAGAGTCCTCTCTCTCCCCCCCCCCCCTCCCTACCCCAGTCTCCGACTGGGCTCTGCTCCTCCGGCCGGCCGGCACAGGCTCCTGGTGTCGAGGATCAGGGTCGCGTTGGTTGCGCGGCGCTCTGAGGCCCCAAGGGCAGCCTCCGCCCTCTGCTCCGGTGTACCGCCGGCTTCTTGAGCAGCCAGAGCTGCTGGGGGTGGGGAGGCCAGACGCCCACCTCCGCGCCAACATGGCCCATGGTGGAGGTGTCAGTCGTCGAGTGCTGCATTGTGGACTGGCTCTGTGCACCAGCTCCGGACGGGGGATGGAAGGGCCAAACCCCCAGCAGGATCGCCGCAGGCTCTTGTCCGCCCCTCTCCTCTAATCTGCTCCGCTGCCAGTATTTCTAAACGCCTCCACAGGAACCAGAGCGCTCGGTTCTTGTTCAGGGCACGGGTGGCTGTATGCGGTTCGGCGCTTTGGCTGGCGGCCTGCCTGGAGTACGACCTCGGGGCCGCGTGGGATGATCTAGAGCGAGGAAAGACCGTTTTCGCCCTAGATTTCGGGTAGAGACCACTGGGTAGTTCAGGAGCTCAGGGATTGGGGTTATGGTTCGCAGATGTGCCAGGAAGAACAGGATTTTGCAGGATTAATGCAGAGCTTAACGGGAGCTCAGACCAAGGTGGCCATCTTGGTTGGCCCTCTAGCGCCCTCTGCAAAGCAGCTAAATGGAGCTCTATACATACTTTCACTCAGCACTACTGCATTAACACCCATTCCAAGACAGATATACAAGTGGGACAAGTGGTTCTAAGACACCTATTCCCTCATGAACCTTCTCACGTCCCACCTCCTTCTTCCACTGCTCTCTAATCTATGCACAGCATGTGATCTAAGCAGATTCCACAAGCCTCAGAAGGGATACATTACTCACCGTAATCGTATTTCTGATGCTTGTATCTGCTTAGATTCACATGCGACCCACCCTTCCTCCCCTCGGAGAGAAGGTGCATGGATGCTTATGAGCTTGTCTATTAGGTATCTACTTGGATATAACTGTACTCACGCTACACCCCATGCTACCTCATGTCAGAAAAAATAACAGTCTGAGGGACCTCCACGCGTCAGGGATCATGGGTACAGTGGACGTCACACTAGGGATAGTATTACTGGCATGCCCTGTCGACGTCCGTTTTTGAGTTTTGAGAACAACTGTAATACTCTGCAGCTTCCACTAGCTGTCAGGCTATGCACAGCATGTGAATCTAAGCAGATACAAGCATCAGAAATACGATTACGGTGAGTAATGTATCATATTTTTTGAGGCTTGTGGAAGCTGTAGAGTAATAGTTTGTTTTTCGAAACTCGAAAATGGGCATCGACACAGGGTGTGCCAGTAATACTATCCCTAGTGTGACGTCCACTGTACCCATGATCCCTCACGCGTCGAGGACCCTCAGATTGTTTTTTTCCGCCATACTGGTCGGAAGCATTCCGCGGAGTTCCCTGGCCTTAGCCATACTTTTGCAAAATATTGTTATTTCCCCATTTCTCCACCCCAATGTCGAGTCACCGAACATCCACACTCGACGCCGGCCCGGAGAAAGAATCGACCGTCGAGAGCTGCACGACGGATTTGGGCCTCGGAAGGCCTCTGGCCTCGGCTCAGGCCTCGGAAGGCCTCTGGCCTCGGCCCTGCAAGTAGGGAGAGTGGGGGGTGGACCTACTCTTCACTCTTTAAGTATATAAGTACATTCTTATATATTCCTACACTTATTAGCCCGCTGTCTTAAGGTGTGTATGGAGGGTACCCCTTTCCAATTTTGCCCCAAGTGCAACCGCAAGTACCCTTGGGTTGACAGGCACGCCACGTGCAATCTCTGCTTACCGAGGGACCACCCCGAGGCTAACTGCAGAGCGTGTAGTAGGTTCAAACCGAAAACACTAAAGTACCGTTTGATCAAGCATTGGGCCCACCACGCCAGGTGTCAAGATGCCATGGCAGCAGAGGGCGCCTTCAGCGATGGCAGCGACGCCGTGCTTTCGGACGACGAGGGCAACGTGGCGTCAATTGACAGCCAAGCGCAAGTCCCCGACCTCGGAAGGTCGTCCGGCAAGGCGGCTATGGGGAAGACCCCAGGCGACACAAGCGCTACCCACAGCACTTCCACAAAACACATGAAGTCCAACCGAGACTTGACGCGCATGTCGAGTACTCGGAAAGAGGCACATGGAGAACGGTCCGAATCCGTGTCCTCTGGGCGTTCTCGATCTAGATCGCTGCATGACTCCAGGCAACCATCCACTGTTGCCAAGAGTGCCTCGCTCCCCAAGGTAACGGAGGTTCGATCGTCGGAAGACGAAGCCAACCTCTATCCCCAGACCACACTCCAGGAGTCGGCGTCAACAGGCCGCGCAACCTCCACACTCAAGAGATAGAGACACTACCCCCGAACCTCGGCGCCTGGCGTCGAAAGGCTCCGAAGGGGCAAAAAAACGGGGTTAACACTCTTCCACCCACGGGGAAGGGGAAAAACAACAAAGGAAGCAGTCTCCGCCTCCTTCCACACCTCAAAAACATTCTACTCCACATAAACAGATGGACAAGTCTCAGTCTTCTGTTATCCCAAAGACCCCTGTTCAAACCAGTAGGTCTAGTCAAGATAAAACAGGGAAAGCCCTCCAAGAAAGAATCATTCCCAGTTCTAGAGAATGGTCTAATGATGACATAGACAGTCATGTCAAGGATGTCATCATTGGCAGATTTCTACGCCAAAAACCCTGAACACTTTCTCTCTTATACCCCCGACGAGTCAACACCCTCAGGCTCTAAGGATCCTATACCCCCAAGTAAGAAGTCCCGGGTTGAAGCTCCTACTTCTGTATACAGACCCCTTCTGTATACAGCCCTATTCTCAATATCAGGGAGATCCATCCTTTTGTGAGGATCCAGATTTGGGCCTTGAAGGACAAACTGGGACGGGCTACTATGGGGATGATGAGGACTAGGAGGAGGAGGAGGAGCACGACCCAGAAACCTACAGGGTAGATTCCCCGGTAGATAAAGAACCACCGGTTACCGACTCCCCTGTCGACAACCAGCCTCTCTTGAATGAAGTTCTGTCCAGAGCGGCAGAACACTTCCACATTGACACCCAGGGTGCTCAGGAAGAGAGGGACTTTGCCGAGGAGTTAGTGGGAGCAAGGAGACCTGTTGCCCAGGCCATCCCTATCCTTAAGTCAATACAAAGAAGGATAGACCCTTCCCTTGTTAATCCTTATCTCACTAGGGCGGTAAACCCCAGAGTTGAGAAGCTTTTCAGGGCAGCCCAAACAGACCCACTGTACATAAGAGGGCATCTGAAACTGGACTCCCTGGTAGTTACAAACACCTGTAAGAGGGCGGGAACACCCTTGTCATCGTCTGAAGTTCCTCCCGACAAGGAGAGCAAGAAGATTTATGGCTTGGGCAGGAAAGTAGCCTCCACTTCCGCCTACCAGGCAAGGATTGCCAACTCCACCACCCTGCTGGCGAGTTACAACTGCCACCAGTGGGATGAAGTCGCGGCACTCATAGATTCCGCCACAGAACCCTTAAAAAGCCAATTGGCACGAGTTGCAGCGGAAGGAAGAGCCGTGTCCGGTTGCATATTAAAAGCAACCTTTGATGCCGCGGATAACGCCGGCAGATTGATAGCAGAAGGTACTGTTATCAAAAGGCATGCTTGGTTGCGGCAGTCTGGGTTCAAAGCCGAAACCCAAGCATCATTGATAGATAAACCGGTGGAGCCGGATCTATTGTTTGGAAAGGCAGTCGAGGACGCGCTGAAAAATGCCAAGGACGAGTATGAGACACTCAAATCACTAGGCCAACTAACCAATAAACCCCCAAACCAGAGAGGGAATGGCAATTTTTGTCACCCATGCGGACAAAATTCCCAGAGAGGGTCCAACTATTCCCAGGGGCAGGGTACACAATGGAATAACAACAGCAAACAGTCTACCCAGGGTTATGGCAGGGGTAATAAGAGAGGACGTGGTAAAGGTAGAGGCAGCCCCAGTAGAGGCGGCGGCACGCCTCCACCGAAACAGTGACGCTCCGTTCAGGGTCCTTTCTCACACATCCCCAGTAGGGGGACACATTTCCAACTTCACCCAAGCTTGGGAAGGGATCACATCAGGCAGATTGGTGCTGTCCATAGTCTCCGCAGGATACTGCATAGAACTGTTAGCGCGTCCCCGAAACCACCCTCCACAACAAAGAATACATTCTTTGGACCACCAGACGATCCTTCTCGAGGAGATCGTCAATCTTCTAGCAAAGGACGTGATAGAACTCGTCCCGGGACACCAGGTAAACAAGGGTATTTATTCAACTTACTTCCTTGTGCCAAAAAAAGATTTGACAGTGCGCCCAGTATTGGACTTACGGCCTGCAAACAAGTATGTCAAGCCCCAAGAATTTGGCATGACTACTCTCCAAGAGGTAACCCCCTTCCTAAAAAAGGGGGATTACATGGCAACATTGGACGTGAAAGATGCCTATTTTCATATTTCCATGTTCCCAGCGCCCAGAAAGTACTTGCACTTCAAGGTGGACAGTTGGTACTACCAGTTCAAGGTACTACCCTTCGGGATAGCCTCGGCTCCAAGGGTATTCACAAAGGTACTGGCGGTGGCGGCAGCACCTACGCAGGGAGGCAATCCCGGTGTACCCTTACCTCGACGACTGGCTCATCACGGGGGAGACCCCAGTAATTTGCAGAACAAACATTCAAAGGACGATCGACCTCCTCTTCAAATTAGGTTTCTCAATAGACGAGAAAAAGTCAAGTCTGGTGCCAAGCACCTCCAAACAGTTCCTAGGAGCTATCCTAGACACACAAGAGGGGTTAACCTTTCCATCAGAGGAAAGAATTCGGAATATACTGTTGCAAATTCCGCAATATCAGGCCGGTAGCCAGATAACGGTACGCAAAGCAATGCGTTTGCTGGGCATGATGGCGTCATGTATTTACCTGGTCCCCGATGCGCGCCTGCGCATGCGTCCCATGCAGGAATGGTTGGCAAACAGTGGTCTCAGGCAAGTGGTCAGTGGGACGATCTAGTGGTCATTTCGCCAACACTTGTACAAAGCCTTCACTGGTGGACAAGAGAAAATCTGTCCAAGGGGAAACCCTTTTACGATCCCGAGATACAGGCGGTAGTCACAACCGATGCATGCCTGACAGGGTGGGGAGCTCACCACCTCCACCACACAGCTCAGGGTCTCTGGTCTCACTCAGTGGCCAAGAATCACATCAACCTGCTAGAGCTTCTGGCAGTATTCAGAGCGCTTCAAGCGTTCAAGCTCTGCCTGCTGAATCTGTCAGTGCAGATCCGGATGGACAGCACTGCAGCCATGTTTTACCTGAACAAGCAAGGAGGGACTCGTTCGTCAAATCTGTCCAAGCTTGCCCAAAAAATTTGGATATGGGCACTCAGACGGAACATATTCCTGTCATCTCAACATGTTCCAGGGGATCTCAATTCTCTGGTGGATGCTTTGAGCAGAGATCCCCTCCGAGAAGAACACGAATGGTGGAATGGTGTCTACAAAGAGAAATCATAGAAGATATCTTCTCTCAGTGGGGTTTCCCCACTATAGACCTATTCGCCACAAGCGAAAACGGACAGTGCCCAGGATTTGCATCCAGGTTCCCCCAGCCAGACTCCCAGGGGAACGCCCTGTGGATGAACTGGTCAGGGATGTTTGCGTACGCTTTTCCACCAACACCTCATCAGGAAGGTGGTCAACAAGATGAACAGAGAATCAATGACGCTCGTCCTAGTTGCTGCCATGTGGGCGAGACAACCGTGATTCCCACACCTACGCAGACTAGCGGTGTGCAAACCCATCAAACTCCTGGGCTGGTACAACCTACTGTCCCAGCACCAAGGTCAAACAGTGCGTCCTCAACCCAACTCAATGAACCTGACAGCATGGCTCCTGAGGTCATAGTTCGGACGTCTCAAATTACCACAGAGATGTATGGACATCCTAAAAGAATCTAGGAAGCCAAACACGAGGCACTGCTACTTTGACAAATGGAAACGATTCGTTATCTGGTGCCAGAATAAGCAAGTCAACCCAGTTGATTGTACTCCTTCCACAATTGTCACATACATGCTCCACCTGCTGGATGCAGGACTGGTATTTAACTCACTGAAGGTACACCTGGCAGTGCTGTCAGCATACACCACCTCCCATAACAAGGTGTCGTGGTGGAAGATACCAGTGGTTAAAGCTTTCATGGAAGGAGTAAAGAGACTTCACCCTCCTATTTCAAACCCACCACCAGGATGGGACCTTAACGTGGCGCGATCTAAACTCATGGGCCCCCATTTGAACCCATGCATAAAAGCAGTCTCAAACACCTGATTTATAAGGCGGCCTTCTTACTAGCAATGACATCTATAAGAAGGGTCCGTGAAATTCAGGCTCTGTCAGTGCAGGATCCATTCTTTACAGTTCATAAAGATAAACTGGTTTTACGTAAACACCCTAGGTTCTTACTTATGTTTATTTCTAAATTCCATGTGAACCAGTCCATCGAGCTTCCGGCTTTCTTCCAAGACCCACAAAGCTCGGTTGAGGTGAAACTACACACCCTAGATGTGCGTAGGGCGGTCCTCTACTATGTAAACAAAACCAGACCGCTAAGGAAAACAGATCAGCTGTTTGTCTCCGGAGCTACAGGCAGAGAGGGAGATTGCGTCTCTAAAGGTGCCATCTCTAAGTGGATTGTTAACTGTATCCAACTGTGTTACTCTCTTTCAGAAAAAACTCTGCCTTTCACACCCAGAGCCCACTCTACAAGAGGCATTGGGGCCACTCTGGCTTTCATTGCAAATGTACCCCTTGACACCATTTGCAAAGCAGCTACTTGGAGCTCTATTCACACTTTTACTCGGCACTACTGCATTGACACCCATTCCAAGACAGATACACAAGTGGGACAAGCGGTTCTAAGACATTTATTTGCTCATGACCCTTCTCACATCCCACCTCCTTCTTCTAACACTGCTTGCTAATCTATGCACAGCATGCGATCAAAGCCGATTCCACAAGCCTCAGGAGGGATACATTACTCACCGTAATCGTATTTCTGATGCTTGTATCTGCTTAGATTCACATGCGACCCATCCTTCCTCCCCTCTGAGAGAAGGCGCATGGATGCTTGTAGTCTTATCTATCTGCTTGGATTATCTGTACTCAAGCTACTCCTCATGCTACCTCATGTCATAAAAAATACAATCTGAGGGTCCTAGACGTGTGAGGGATCATGGGTACAGTGGACGTCACACTAGGGATAGTATTACTGGCACACCCTGTGTCGACACCCATTTTCGAGTTTTGAAAAACAATAATACTCCGCAGCTTCCACTAGATGTCGGCCTATGCACAGCATGTGAATCTAAGCAGATACAAGCATCAGAAATACAATTACGGTGAGTAATGTATTATATATATATATATATATATTATGAATGAATATGATGTTGTTTTTCAGTAAAAAAAACATGGGGTGGTTCATGTTGGTTTATGCTTGGTGTGTTTAGAAAGCCAAAAACGGAGCCATGGCACACAGGATTTTTATGCTGACGGCCTTAACAGACATACTTGTCATTTGAAAATAAGGACAACAAATGTGGTGCAGAATGGCAAGCATACATTTTTTGAAAGAGCACAGGCAGACCTTTTAAAGGATAGGTGACTTGCGCAGGTTACTAAAGCCTACAGTGCCTAAAGTAGGCACTAAATGTAGGTCACATTTGGGAAATGAAAGGTTTGTGTAATAAAGTGCAGTAGCAAATGTAAGAAAACGTTATCAAAACCAAGAGAAAACAACCATTGTCCTATCTTCCTACATTCCCACAGGTGTCCTGTGGTACCTCATGTGTGGGTGCACTGACCTGGGTGGAAAGGGAAAAGGCTTAACCACTGGTACATCAAACACCCTGGGGAATGCTGGATTTGGTGTCTGGACAACCCACAGATTTGGGTTTGGCATCTCCCAGCCACCAAGGAAAACGGTGTACTGCGTGTATTTCTGAAAAGAAGACACCCGTGGGAATCCAAAGAGGTCTGACTTTCGCGAATTGCCCTAGAATTAATTACCCACAAGGCCTGGCAAAGTCCAAAATGTAGGGGCGCTAAACAAAATGTTCAGATGTTTCCCACCAGGAAACCACTTACACTCCAGCAACAACACATGTCCTACCTTCCCACTTTACCACAGGTGTCCGGACGAGCACGCCCCTCACATGCGTGTGTGCACTTACCTAGGCGAAAAAGAAAAAGGGTTCACCGTCCCCAAGTCCAGCGGCAGTCCGAGAGAGCCCCGGCGGGCCCGTAGGGAAAAGCTCTAACGCAGCGCAGTCACAACTCCAGGATGGTCAGCGGTGATGTCCCTGGCTATGGGCGCTTGTCTCCCATGTGGGTCGATCATCCCCAAGTCCAGTGGCTGTCCCAGGGAGCCCGTCATGATCCCTATCTCTACCCGGATGGAAAAGCTCTAACGCAGAGCAGCCAGAGCTCCAGAACAGTCGGGGGTGATGTCCCCGGCCTGGGAAAAGCTATAATGCAGCATGCATTACCAGAGCTCCAGGACCACTGAGGGTCTGTGGAGGGTTTTGACCCATGTGGAATCATTAGACGGGGTAAATATGGGGATTAAGCTGTCGCTGCCCATCATTTTACCCCAGAACAAAAATAAATCATTGGAGCGGGTAAAGATGGGGATGCGCTGTCGCCGCCCATCATTTCATCCCAGAATCCAGGAGAGCTGCGCAGTTGTGCGCACACCAAAATGGTTACCTAACTTGCCACCCACCAGTGTAAAGAAAGGTCTTTGTTAACAAAATCCACTGTTACTGATGTCAAAAAGTTGCTGAAATCGTGACTCATTGGACCACTTTAAAGATTCAACCTTTTTGTGGGGTTCCACATAACCATCTTACTGTAAGGAGCCCCATCAAAACAATGTTAAGCAAGGATTTACTACCATGTAGGAACCATTCCTGTTTAGAATGCATTAATCCAAGAAAGATCCCAAAATTGCATGCAGTACCAACAAAATCCTCAAGGCGGCACTAGCGGTCTAAACTCTGACAGGAGAGCTGTCTTGCAAAACTGTCTAGTGCAAAGAAAGGGGTCTTATTTAATTAAAAGTTCAAAGGGGTTGCCTGTCCTGAGAACTCTTGACACTTCAGAACTCAACACAAGAAGCCAGGAAATCACAGGGTTCTGTTAATTAAATGCAAAGTGGCTCCCTGGCCTCCTGATCTCAGCTTCCCAGAGACCACACAATGGCCCCTTTCCTCTGAAAGGAATATGTTGATTTTGACTGTTTAATGTCAACAAAGGCCTGCCTGCCAGAGGACACATGTGACTGACCCACCCAAGTCTTGGAGGCGGACTCCAACACTCTGAGAACTGAATTGAAAGCAAAATATATATTTTACAGAAACACTGATAACTCTTTGTAATCAAATGACAGAAATGTATAACTTTGAGAGCCTTAATTTAAAAAATGTACCTTCAATTCAAGCCCAAACTCCAGTTTGTGTGATGTTCTGGGGGCAAACTAGCAGTTAAGAGGATATTACTCAAAATGTGTGCATGTGAAAAATCTGACACTTCATCAACTAATGTCCATACTCCTTGCGCACATGTGTGTAAATTTGGGTTAATGTCCGGTATTGCAAACCAGTTAAAAAGTGCAAAATATTGCCATTTCTGAATGCAAGCTCTCAGGAAGAGCAGAGTTTGAACAGGGGATACCTCCTGTGATATGTGAGGGGTGCATGTAATTTTAAACAAATGTGTACCTGTGCAAATATGTTTTTTTTTTTATCAAATATAGATTATGTGCAATTTGACAGGGGAGTGTCCTCTCTGCAAGCCATAAAATGACATCACGCTGACACACACTTCAGTTTCCCAATCAAGTGAGGGATGGAAATTTGACCAATTAGAAGCTGAGAGAGGGGTAGGGTCTAGTGATGCTGCACACACACCCATTTCAAAAACAGATAAAAGCAGACAGACAGGACAGATAGGGACCTTCAAATCCATTTGCAGCTGGAAGCTCTGCCGGGAAAATCCATACTTTACCTCCATCAACCTTCAGAGAGCCAACATAGAGACTTCAAATCTATCAAATTTCCAGAACCAGAGAGAGAGCAGAGCTGATCCAGACCACTGTTAGCAGGACCAGAGAGAGCTGACCTAGATCACTGTGAAGTGCAGAGACCAGAGTCCAGTCCAAAACCTGACCAGATCCGTGGCGAGGCATATTTTAAAAGATATTGCGAGTACCCAGCAGAACTGTGCAGAACCAATCTCTTAGTTAAAATAATATAATTCAATCCTATTTTAATCTAAGTAGAACTGTCTCCTAACTGTCACCTGTCATTTGTAAAGCTGTCACCTGTCATTTGTAAAGCTGTCACTTGTCATTTTCTAGTTGCAAGCTGCACTTGTCTTTTTGAACTTTAAAATTTCAAATCTGAAAAATGACCTTTATTTAATCGCTCATATCTCCGCGACCGTTTGCGCTAGAGACTTGCAGTAACTTTCCTCAGAAAGCTTAGAATCGTGGCTTACAAACCTAGAACTGCATTCCTACCCCCTATAGTTTGGCCGCAATCGCGGAAAACGCACTCGCGAATTTACCGCGATTTGCAAATTTCTCCACGTGTGAAAACAGAAGCTTTCTGGCTTTCCTTGCTAAAAATTCGTTTGTCTCTTAAGAACCACCCTAGATCCTTGATAAAGTGAGCCTGAACTCATCCCAAGTATATTTCACTCACCCTGAACCTCTAGAGGGAATTAAAAGCATTTTAGCATATTTTTCACATCATTGCCAGCACATGTAAAAGCATTTTGGGCCTGTGTTTCCAACTTCTGTAGTGTAAGCTTGCTGGGGTGAACTGAATTACAGTTGATTGCATTTCTGAGAACTGTGTGCTTCCTTCCATTTCCTTGCATTGCATAAAAGGGGGGGGGGGGTGAATTGTCCAAGAAAGTGATTACATTGTTTTGTTGAAATCATATTGAGTATTTTCTGTATTGCAATTTCATTCCATCTTGCATCCATTTGAAACCATAAAGTATTGTTGTTATCTTATCCATCCTATAACCACTCATCATTGATTATAAAGAAGTGTGCTAGTGCCAGACTATCCATTATTGATTACTGATCAGATTAAGTGTGATATTCAATTATTAATTTATTATAAAGCGTGATATATATATCTATTGTTTAAATTATCAAATAAACCTTTTAAACTTGCAAAACAGAACTACTTCTTGGCTCAGTGGGGTCAGGGGGATTCCAAGAGAGGGGTGTTATATTGGGGTAGTCAGCCAGAACGCATGAACTGGACATAAAGATATATTAGTAAGGGTTTCCATTCAGTATCCCAGACTAGGCATTGACTTAGCTGTAGTGTTGAATTGAATCCTCTTACAAATTGGGGGCTCGTGCCGGACGTTTGGATTAGATCTATCACTTGTGCAGATTAATACAGCGTGCCAGCTGACCAGATACACATATCCGGTCGGATCACACGCTGTGTTACGCTGTAAAGCACTCCTCAAAGGAACGCTCTAAGAAAAAGGTCTGTTTTGCAAAAATAAAATACAAACTTCTGTAAGTCAGGAAGGAACTCAAATTCCAGAATGACGACCTTAGTAGACATGAAAATAGCCAGAGAGCACTTCTTACATAAGTTATTTGTGAGAGGTGAGTGGACTCACCAGGACCAGACGGTCTGGTTGCAGGCCATCACGCAACAGGTCACGGAAACAGGCTCAGATATATGGAGAGATCAGGGTCCCTTACATGTGGCCCTGAGTGAACTATACATGGCTCCTAAGGCTAAGGATGAACAAGACAAGATGGTTAGGATAGCGGCATACCTGTACCTATATATGGGAGACATGCAGGATAAATGTACTGAAAGCCAAGATCTGGCGAATAAGCGACAGATGGCGTTAGAGAAGGTCCAATCTGACCTGGTCTCTTCTGAGCAGAGGCTGCAGGGGAGCCAGGAGTCAGAAAATGAGAGTAGACGGCACATCATTAAAATAAAGAGGGATATGGACATCCTGCAACAGGAAAAGGCTGACCAGGATACCAGATTTCTGGCCCTGCAGAAGGAGTACCAAGAAGGTTTGGACTCCCTACTGCAGAGCCAGAAAAAGCTGGAGCAACAGTTAGACTTCAATAGGGCATGTGCTGAGCAGGTAGTCACCCTGCAAAGCCACCTAGATAGGGAGAAGGCAGAGAGCAATAAACTGATTCTGAAAGACCTGGATACCCAGCCAGAGTTTGATGAGGAGCGCCAAAAAGCTGGTGCCTTTCAACGACAGAGGGACGACCTGGCAGCACAGATGCAGGCTCTCAGTCAGGAAAGGGACACTGTAGGCCAGGAAGTCTGCCACTTAAAAAAGGAAATTGAAGAAAATTACCTGGCCCTCCAGGGGCTGGGTGACCTCCAAAAAGAAAACCAGAACTTGGTAGAGCACACCAGAAGGGTGGAGGATGCTCTGGCAAGACAGGAGCAGGCCAATAGGGACACAGCTCAGGAGGTAACCCTCCTGCAGCAAAGACTGGCCCAGTGCTCCAGGACCAATCAGGAAACACAGAGAGAGAATGAGGCTCTCTGCCAGCACAATGATAGGCTCCAACAACAGGTAGCGATGCAGGAGAGACTGATAGAGTCTAGTAAGGCCTTGACTGAGGAACTGAAAGCACAAATGCAGGCTCTTGCATTGCAACAGGGAGCAGGGGCGGATAGAGATGAGGTCCGCTGGGAAAGAGAGACTCCTGACCATAACCTCAGGAGCCCTAACACCAGGGGCCTTCATCTCTCCCAGTCCCTGGACTCTACCACCCCCATGTCCCCTGGCGCACATGAGCACAGGGCCACAGGGATGGCAAATTACTATCCAGCTAAAAGTATGGGGCTCATAGGCCAGTACCACTCAGGAATGGAGGGGTGGGCATCCGGGTATGGGCACCCAAGTACAGTACAGTTCAGTGGGGAACCCCAGGAGAGTAGGCCCCTTAAGGGCATCCTGAAAACCTCTGCCCAGTTAGGTCAGTGGGGGGGGGTACCCAGCAAATCCTGGCAGCAAGGAGGGATCTGAGGACTCCTCTGAGCACCACAGGAAACAGGAGACCAGGTCCCCACATTCTGCCAGCCATTCCCAGGCTCGCAGAATCCGGGAAAACCTGGAAGAACAGACAGGAACCTCTGGGAGCAGTGCCTCTGAGTCAGAGGATGAATGGACAAGGGTTACCCGAACCAAAAAGGCCAATAAGGCAAAAAGGGCCTTGCTTAAGGACCCCTTAAAGCAGATTAAGGCGATCAGGAGCGTCATCACGCCTTACCATAAGAACGCTAAGTATTCTGTTTGGGAACACTTGGAGCTCTATGAGCAAATGATGGAGACTTTTCATTTGAAGGACAGCCAAAGCTGTATCCAATATGTAAAGTGGACATTCTCCCCAGAGTACTCCAGTTTCTTTGCAGGGCTGGAGGACCAAAATCATTCCAGGTGGTCCACCTATAGGGCGGCCATATTAAAACATTTTTCTGTTCACAGAAATCCCCAAGAGGCTCGCAAGGCAGCCTACAATTTACAATGTGGGGAGGATCAGGCCCCACAAGAATTTGTGCAGGAGTTAAAGCGTGCTTTTGCACAGACCACAAGAAGAGTGCGCACGGATAGCAGAGAATTTATTAATACGTTTTTCCATGCCTTGCCCAAATACATAATGACCCAGCTCGTGAGGGATTTTCACGAGAAAAGATCTTTAGGCTGGGTCATCGAACAGGCGACCAGGATCTATGAGGTGCATAAGCCAATAGAAAATAAAAATAATGCGCCCAAAAACCCCAAAGCCAACAGCACCCCTGCTGCTGCCAAGGTGGCAGAGGTAAAGGTCACCCCCGTTTTAGAGTTGGAGATGGGGGGGCCTAAAAACCTACCTGCACCTAATAATGCTAGGACCAGAAGGTCCTCGGGCCAGTCACAGACAGGGAGCCAGGGAGGCAGCCCCACAAATGGGGTCCCTCGCTCTTCTGATTATGTAAGTCCCCGTTACAAGGGAAATCGACCCATCCTGGGTTATGTGTGGACTCCTCCAGCCCAAGGGGGGGGGGATCCAGCCAAGCACCTAACCCAGGGAACTTCCCTCCTAACTTCCCACAGGAGGGCAGAAATTCTCCAAATCCTGGGCAGAACTTTTTCCCCAGGTATCCACCCAATTTCCAGCCCCAAAATCCTCCACCCTTCTTTCCCCAATTCCCTGAGCCCAGACCACTGAATCCGGGAGAAGTGAGGCCAAGGGTGGAGGGGTATCCAAATCTTCCCAATCCGGGGTATTACCAGAGAAGGGATAGTTACCCTTCCCGGGATCAGCCCAGGGGAGAAAACAGGGCCCCGTATCAGCCTGAGCGGGTTTCCCAGTTAGAGCGCCAGGTTCAAAACATGGCGCGGGATCTGGGTCACATACTGAGGGCTCAGCAGAACCCTCAGATCGGCATGCCGGCGCAGAACGCCCCAAACTCTGGACCTGGTACTCCAGAACAATGACGGGGGCAGCACCCCGATAACTCACCGGTTCCCAGGGAGGAGGCACAAGGGGAAGGGGGGTGTAAAGGGAAGCTTCCTTCCTCGCTTGTAAACAGCCTCTGGAAACCCAGGAACCGGAAACAAAATCTCCTGCCCCTGAAAGTCTGCCTCCTAAGGAGCAGAGGGGTGGTAGGAGAAACAAAAGACCCAAACAGACACAGTTTGAGGAGGAGGTACAGATCTTCCAATTTGAGGGAGAGGGATCCTCAGAGGATCCTGGGAAAAGGATCTTCTCCTTCAGAGAGGGGGGAACTCCTCCCAAAGAAAAATGGGTCCCTAGGGATGCAAATCCAGACTGGGGAGATGTGGAGACTGAGCTACCGCCGCCCACCATCTCATCCCAGAACCAACAGCAAGAAAATCCCCTGGTTCAAACCCATCCTGGTGACTGCCTCCAAAAAGGGGGGGGCGGCCCGGAACCGGAGCCAGGGGAACCCACAATGGCTCTGATCTCCAGTTGCCAACTTTTTCTTTCAGATTCCCAAGGCTTTCCACAGAATTCTGCCCAAATCTCTTCGCTAGCGATGTCCAAAACCAGAAAGTTAGCCCACCAGTTGTCCAAAAATGTGCATTATCTGTGCCCCCTTGAGGAGAAGGAGGGAAGATACTATGCCCCGGTACAAGTACAGGGGCAGGGTACAATTTCAGCGCTGGTGGACACGGGATCTCAAGCTACCCTTCTGTCCAGAAGGGCCTTTGACGAACTGAATGCAGGAAGGGGAGAGAATTACCAAATTCCTCTCGCCTCTCTTCCTGGACAACTGCAGAACTTTGACGGGAAGGAAATTCCCGTTGAGGGGACTGCAGACTTGGACATTAAGATCGGGCGACATAAGTTGAAACACCCAGTCATAGTTGTGTCTCCAGAGGGCACCCCTTGTTTACTAGGGAATGACCTCCTGAGAAGGTTGTCACCCCTAATAGATTGCGTGAACAAGGTCCTCTGGACCCAGACTAGCCGACCAATAAAATTAAAACAGAGTGTCAACCATGTTAGTTTAAACGGCACCTGCCACATGGTTGAACAAAAACCTGACCAAGTAGAATTTCACTTCCAGAATAGCCAAATTCCAGACGTGACAGTAATAGCAGTAGGACAACAGACTGGTGATGGGGGGGTCCTCTCTATTTCTGAAAATCAACCTTCCTTCCAGTTTAAAATGTTACTCCACGCTGGAAGGAAACACTCTGAAATTCTTTACAAATCCACAATCAGATATTACCACTCCTATAGTCCAGGAAGATGTGAAATCAGCTCAGAGCCTGGCTGATATTCAGCAAATTGGAGAGCAGTTGTTCATCCCTGTCCAGTTAAATGATGGGAAGGACTCTGTTCTCGCTCGAGTGTGTGTGAACAACGGTAAGAGCTTCATCAGCGAAGCCATGTTCCGCCAACTCCCAAAAGATCCAGCCATTCCCACATTCAAACTGATAGACAAATGGGAAATGGACCTGGAAGCGCCTAATTCCAAACATCTCCTGCCAAGCAGGTGTATGCTCAAAATCTCCATTGGCAACAAGAGCATAGTCCACAATTGTTGGGTCGTGCGAGACGTCCCTGCCGCCTTGTACTTAGGCAGTGACATTCTCAATCGCTTTGCCATTAGTTTGGACCTAATAAACTTCGAAGCTTGGTCCCGATTAGCGGATAATCCCATGGGCTTTGATGATCCAGAAAAAGCATTTAGGTCAGCTCAATTGCTACCTTATGCAGTTGAAATTCAGATCAAAGAGGAGGTCACCATCCCAGAAAGGACCCGACAATTCTCCCTGGAAGTGAAAGCTAAAAGGGGACAAGAGTTGAAAAACCCTGATGCTTACATACATCTAAATGCTTCTCTCCAACAGCAAGGGTTGGGGGTAAACCCAACTCCATTAGTCAACATAGAACATGACACCATTCTAATAGAGGTGGATAACAGCGACTTAAAGAGTATTACTCTAGCCGCAGGCACCATTATTGGAATGGCGGTTGATGACCGACATTTTTCCATAGATTTAGGTAATGAACTGTTAGGGCCAATCCCCAAGGACTGCTTTGACAGTGACAGTGATGACAATACAACACCAGACAGGATTTTTACCCGGCATGGGGGGAACTTCCTGGTGTACACTTCCTGCCCCTATGGTAAGGAAGATGTGACTTGTGACTTCAGGAGGGATGAGGTGATTTTCCAGGTCCATGAGGGCTGCCTGTCCCACCTGAAGCCTCCAGTCCAAATCAGCACTCTGACCAGGGACTTCTCCACCCAGCTGGAGGAGGCCGCTGAGATAGCCAAACCAGAAGTCTTTCCAGGCTTCAGGCAGATGGTGGAAGAGAGAGTCAACCTAGCTGATGCCTGTGTGACTCTGGAACAAAAGCAAAAGTTGAAACAAGTTTTCTTGGATTTCCAAGATCTCTTTGCGGTAGACTCATATGACTGTGGTCGCACTGACATCCACACAACAACAATCCCCACGGACCCTGGCATGACTCCAGTGTTTGTGAAGCAATATCGCTTGCCTCTCGCATCAATGGAGTCCCTTACTGAAATAATTAAGAACCTTGAGTCCCGGGGAATAATCCGTCCAGTTCACAGCACCTTCAATAATCCGGTGCTGGGAATATTGAAGCCAAACGGCCAGTGGAGACTCTGCGCCGACCTCGGGGAGCTCAACAAACTGGTCCATACTTCCCGATGGCCTCTGCCCTACATTGACCAAGGGCTGGCCCAGATTCAGGGGTCACAGGTATTCACTGCAATAGACCTGACCAATGGATACTGGACCGTGCCTGTCAGCAGGGAGGACCAATACAAACTGGCTTTTACCTTTGGGGGCCAGCAATACACATGGACCCGGACTCCCTTCGGATACCTTAACTCCGGTAATGAGTTCAATATTTTCCTACATAAGGCCATGCCCGACCTGGGTGCGAGGGGTAACCTGGCTTATGTAGATGATGTCCTCATCAAAAGTTAATCTGTGGAGGAACACATAGCGGAGATCCGTTATGTTCTGACCCAGTTGAGGGCCGCCGGAGCAAAACTTTCCTTTCAGAAAGCACAGTGGTGTAGAACCCGTGTTAATTTCTTGGGGCATGAGATTACTCCTCAGGGTCTCTGTCCCCAGGAAAAGAAAGTGGAAGCACTTCAGAAGCTGAAAGACCCCACAACTCTGCGGGAACTAAGGAGCCTCCTTGGACTGACTAATTACAGCAGAAAGTTCATTGAGGGCTACGCAGAGATCACCAGACCCCTGATTCATCTCCTGAAGGGGGGGGTCAAGTGGGAATGGGGTCCAGAACAAGCCGAGGCAGTAAGACAACTCAAAAGAAGCCTCTCACAAGCGCCTTGCCTAGCTTACCCTGTCAGAAACAAGGAGTTCTTCCTGGAGACGGGGTTCTCTAATACGTGCTTGACGGCAGTATTATACCAAAAGCATGACAAGGTCAATAAAGTAATCTCCTATGCGAGCAAAACTTTATCCTCTGTGGAGGAAAAATTCAACGATTGTGAGAAGGCACTCCTGGCAACGGTGTGGGCATTGAAGAATTACCGCCCGTTTATCCAGGGGGAACACATCATAGCGGAGACTCCACACCAGCCTCTGCAATATCTCCAAAGTGACAGAATCCAGGCCGGAAATGTGAGTAATTCCCGAATTACTTCCTGGATTCTATCAATGCAAGGCTTTCCTGTGGAGGTTAGATATGGCCAAAACAAGAAGAGTCCCCTCGCGCAAGGTCTGGCTGACTTTCATGATTGTGCCAGAGAAAACTGTCTCGAGGACGAAAGTCTAAAAATCAAGGACAACACGGAGGCATACCTTAATTCCCCACAAAAAGTCTTTGAAGAAGACAAGTGTGGGGGAATGCCCACTGTGTATGTGGATGGATGCTCTTACCATGTTGACAACGACGGGGAGAAAGAACTGGTGGCCGGCGTAGGGAATGCATGGGTGAATGAGTCCCCAGAACCCTCCGCTGGATACAAAATTGGTCCCCGAAGTAGTCAGGTGGCAGAATTGATGGCTGTGCATCAGGCCATCCTCACTGCTGTCCAGCATCACCTCCACGAACTAGTCTTAATCACAGATTCGGATTATGTACGGAACGGGTTCGTGGAGCACCTGGTTAATTGGAAAACCAGAGGCATGTTATGTGCTAACAACAAACCCTTGAAACATGGGAAGTTGATCCAAAACATTGATGATCTGGTCACCTCGAATGAGATGACCATCTATTGGAAAAAGATCAAGGGTCATTCCAAAGTAGAGGGACCAGACAAAACTGGAAATGACTTAGCTGATCAGCTGGCCAAAACCGGGGCCATCCAAGGGGATCTAATTGAGATTGAGTCCCTATTGGGGGAAATCCAGGTCACTGCTATCACTAGGTCCCAGACAAATGCTCACAACGACCTTTCAATTGCCCAATGGAGTAAGGAGACCCCTGATGCTGATTTGATTACCGCTCAGAAGGGGGATCCAATAATTGGTAAGTTTTACCAACACCTTGAGGACCCTGAGAACTTTCCCCTGACGGATACCGATTACACTGGGAAAGAGGACCTAAGAGTGTTGATGAAATGTCCAAAAATGTTCCGGATCCAAGACGGTTTGCTGGTAAGGAAATCCAAAGCTGGCCACGATCAGTGGGTGGTTCCTACCTCATTCCGAAGCCTGATGTTAAGTCACACCCATGATGCGGCCACCGCCGGTCATAGGGGGTTTCACACAACATTGGAAATCTTAAGAGAGGTTGCATACTGGCCACACATGGGGCAGGACCTCGACCAATACTTGAAGGGGTGTCTTGTGTGTGCACAATTTCAGCCATCATCCCTCACGCACCGTGCGCCTCTCCAAAAGAGGGGGATGACACTGCCATGGTCAGATTTACAAATCGACTTTGTAGGCCCCGTGATTCGCTCTGCTAGGGGGAATAAGTACATGTTGACTGTGACATGCTTGTTTACCAAGTGGGTGGAATGTCTCCCAGCCCCAAATTGCAAGGCAGAAACCGCAGCTGCCTTGATGATTAACCACGTCTTTTCCCGTTTTGGTCTACCTCAAAGGATTGAGTCAGACAGGGGTAGCCACTTCACCAGTGAAGTAATGACAAAGATGTGGGAGATACTGGGGGTCAAAAGGAAGTTACATATTGCTTACAGGCCAGCTTCTTCTGGAGCAGTGGAACGCTACAACCGGACAATTGTGAGCATCTTAAAAAAGTTTGTGGCAGATTCTGGGCCAAGTTGGGACATCCGATTACCTCTGGTCCTAATGGCCATCAGATCTACCCCTTCATCTGCAACCAAAATGTCACCATTTGAGTTAATGACTGGACGCAAGATGGTGCTTCCTCAGCATTTGCTCTACAGGACCCAAGAGCAGACACTGATAAATGCCTCCACTACTCATGAGTATGTGGAGAATTTAAGGAAACACCTCCAACATGCTTTTGCTTACGCTCAGCGGAATCTAGAAAGATCGGCTGATAGCATGAAGACCCACTATGACCTGAAGACTTCCAGGAAGGAATATCAGGTGGGGGACCGGGTCTATCTGTACAACTTCCAAAGAAACCAGGCAAAACAGCGGAAATTTTTGCCTACATGGAAGGGACCCTTTGAGATTATAGACAAAATCTCCCCTGTGGCCTACAAGATCCGCATCCCCAAAGGCGGTTTGGCAGAGGGGGAAGACAAGTGGGTCCACATAAACCAGTTGAAATGTTGCCATCCCAGGCACACTCTGCAACAACTGGAGGAATCCTCTGGAATCCTAGCGGGTACTGTCTCAGACTAATTCAGTTCCAACCATAAAACATACCACATCTAGTCTCTAAAATATTGTGATTTGCATGAAACTGTCTCTTAGTTATACTGTTTTTTTTTTTCAAAATAAGAATGTAATGTTTCGTTATGATGAAATGCATATGCTGCCCCACTATCTCAACAGTGGTGGAAAGACGTCTATGAGTAGGTATTGCCGCTCTTCCTTTGTCGTCCTAGGAGAAAGAAAACCTGGAGACGGGCCAAGGAGGACGATCCGGAGACCGGGAGCAGAGACGCAACGGGCCCGGGGTACCGCCCAATCTTCCCATCAGGACCGGCGAGGAGAACTGATCGATCTGACCGGATGGAGAGGAAGATGCTGAACTGTGCCATCTACAGAATTGGAAGAAGATAATGTGGACATACCAGCGCCAGGGTTCAAAACCTCCCTTGCAACCGACTCCCCCTCGACTCAAGTCAAAGCGCAGTCGGGCGGGGGGGTTTGTGGAGGGTTTTGACCCATGTGGAATCATTAGACGGGGTAAATATGGGGATTAAGCTGTCGCTGCCCATCATTTTACCCCAGAACAAAAATAAATCATTGGAGCGGGTAAAGATGGGGATGCGCTGTCGCCGCCCATCATTTCATCCCAGAATCCAGGAGAGCTGCGCAGTTGTGCGCACACCAAAATGGTTACCTAACTTGCCACCCACCAGTGTAAAGAAAGGTCTTTGTTAACAAAATCCACTGTTACTGATGTCAAAAAGTTGCTGAAATCGTGACTCATTGGACCACTTTAAAGATTCAACCTTTTTGTGGGGTTCCACATAACCATCTTACTGTAAGGAGCCCCATCAAAACAATGTTAAGCAAGGATTTACTACCATGTAGGAACCATTCTTGTTTAGAATGCATTAATCCAAGAAAGATCCCAAAATTGCATGCAGTACCAACAAAATCCTCAAGGCGGCACTAGCGGTCTAAACTCTGACAGGAGAGCTGTCTTGCAAAACTGTCTAGTGCAAAGAAAGGGGTCTTATTTAATTAAAAGTTCAAAGGGGTTGCCTGTCCTGAGAACTCTTGACACTTCAGAACTCAACACAAGAAGCCAGGAAATCACAGGGTTCTGTTAATTAAATGCAAAGTGGCTCCCTGGCCTCCTGATCTCAGCTTCCCAGAGACCACACAATGGCCCCTTTCCTCTGAAAGGAATATGTTGATTTTGACTGTTTAATGTCAACAAAGGCCTGCCTGCCAGAGGACACATGTGACTGACCCACCCAAGTCTTGGAGGCGGACTCCAACACTCTGAGAACTGAATTGAAAGCAAAATATATATTTTACAGAAACACTGATAACTCTTTGTAATCAAATGACAGAAATGTATAACTTTGAGAGCCTTAATTTCAAAAATGTACCTTCAATTCAAGCCCAAACTCCAGTTTGTGTGATGTTCTGGGGGCAAACTAGCAGTTAAGAGGATATTACTCAAAATGTGTGCATGTGAAAAATCTGACACTTCATCAACTAATGTACATACTCCTTGCGCACATGTGTGTAAATTTGGGTTAATGTCCGGTATTGCAAACCAGTTAAAAAGTGCAAAATATTGCCATTTCTGAATGCAAGCTCTCAGGAAGAGCAGAGTTTGAACAGGGGATACCTCCTGTGATATGTGAGGGGTGCATGTAATTTTAAACAAATGTGTACCTGTGCAAATATGTTTTTTTTTATCAAATATAGATTATGTGCAATTTGACAGGGGAGTGTCCTCTCTGCAAGCCATAAAATGACATCACGCTGACACACACTTCAGTTTCCCAATCAAGTGAGGGATGGAAATTTGACCAATTAGAAGCTGAGAGAGAGGTAGGGTCTAGTGATGCTGCACACACACCCATTTCAAAAACAGATAAAAGCAGACAGACAGGACAGATAGGGACCTTCAAATCCATTTGCAGCTGGAAGCTCTGCCGGGAAAATCCATACTTTACCTCCATCAACCTTCAGAGAGCCAACATAGAGACTTCAAATCTATCAAATTTCCAGAACCAGAGAGAGAGCAGAGCTGACCCAGACCACTGTTAGCAGGACCAGAGAGAGCTGACCTAGATCACTGTGAAGTGCAGAGACCAGAGTCCAGTCCAAACCTGACCAGATCCGTGGCGAGGCATATTTTAAAAGATATTGCGAGTACCCAGCAGAACTGTGCAGAACCAATCTCTTAGTTAAAATAATATAATTCAATCCTATTTTAATCTAAGTAGAACTGTCTCCTAACTGTCACCTGTCATTTGTAAAGCTGTCACCTGTCATTTGTAAAGCTGTCACTTGTCATTTTCTAGTTGCAAGCTGCACTTGTCTTTTTGAACTTTAAAATTTCAAATCTGAAAAATGACCTTTATTTAATCGCTCATATCTCCGCGACCGTTTGCGCTAGAGACTTGCAGTAACTTTCCTCAGAAAGCTTAGAATCGTGGTTTACGAACCTAGAACTGCATTCCTACCCCCTATAGTTTGGCCGCAATCGCGGAAAACGCACTCGCGAATTTACCGCGATTTGCAAATTTCTCCACGTGTGAAAACAGAAGCTTTCTGGCTTTCCTTGCTAAAAATTCGTTTGTCTCTTAAGAACCACCCTAGATCCTTGATAAAGTGAGCCTGAACTCATCCCAAGTATATTTCACTCACCCTGAACCTCTAGAGGGAATTAAAAGCATTTTAGCATATTTTTCACATCATTGCCAGCACATGTAAAAGCATTTTGGGCCTGTGTTTCCAACTTCTGTAGTGTAAGCTTGCTGGGGTGAACTGAATTACAGTTGATTGCATTTCTGAGAACTGTGTGCTTCCTTCCATTTCCTTGCATTGCATAAAAGGGGGGGGTGAATTGTCCAAGAAAGTGATTACATTGTTTTGTTGAAATCATATTGAGTATTTTCTGTATTGCAATTTCATTCCACCTTGCATCCATTTGAAACCTTTAAGTATTGTTGTTATCTTATCCATCCTATAACCACTCATCATTGATTATAAAGAAGTGTGCTAGTGCCAGACTATCCATTATTGATTACTGATCAGATTAAGTGTGATATTCAATTATTAATTTATTATAAAGCGTGATATATATATCTATTGTTTAAATTATCAAATAGACCTTTTAAACTTGCAAAACAGAACTACTTCTTGGCTCAGTGGGGTCAGGGGGATTCCAAGAGAGGGGTGTTATATAGGGGTAGTCATCCAGAACGCATGAACTGGACATAAAGATATATTAATAAGGGTTTCCATTCAGTATCCCAGACTAGGCATTGACTTAGCTGTAGTGTTGAATTGAATCCTCTTACAGTGCTTCCCCCAGCCTTTGGTGGCTGCCTCACATGGGTTGACCGTCCCCAAGCCCAGCAGCAGTCCCTGGGAGCCCCGGCAGGGTCCCCATCCCTCCTCTGAGCGAAAAGGTATAACTCTGCATGGCCAGAGCTCTAGGACGGCAAGGGGTGCTACCCCCAGCCTTGGGCGTCTCCTTTACACGTGGGTCATTGGACGACCAGGCAGGGTCCTCATTCCTACCCAGAGGGAAAAGCTGTAACGCAGCACAGCCAGAGCTCCAGGACAGTCAAGGCGGGGGAGGGGTTGATGCTCCCGGCCATGGGTGCCTGTCTTCCATGTGGGTCGATGGTCCCCAAGTCCAGCAGCAGTCCCAGGGAGCCCCGGCAGGGTCCCCATCCCTCCATGGAGGGAAAAGCTGTAACGTGGTACGGCCAGAGCTCTAGGACTGCCCGGGGTGCTGCTGCCAGGCTTCGGCACCTGTCTCCCATCTGGGTCCCTAGGCAGGGAAGGGGAAGTCCTCCTCTTCACTGCCTGGGGTTTGGGGATATCGGTGCTGCAACAGGGGGGCAATCCGCTCCCCCAAAGGTAAGCAATGCTGAGGACGCGCTATCTCGTACTCAGCACTAGAAACGTAGAGCTGAGGACGAGATACCTTGATCTAAGCATTTAAGGGTTGATGTAAATGTTTTATTTTTGTTTATGTACACCTTTAGGCATAGTAGTGGCGTGACTACAGCAACAATAAAGCACAACCTTAATGTGTTTTATGTATGCTGCTTGTGATGCTGTTTCATGGATATTTCCGAATTGATTAATGTAGGATATATTGCCATTTATTTCTTGCTGGCTGAATTCATGTAGGGGTCAGCATGGTTTACTATAGGGTTTCCCATGTGTGCTCTGCTTAAGAAGGTGAATTGATCATAAGTGGCATGTCATCACAAGCAAGTCGAATGCTTTATCTTTGTGATTTTTCCATTTGTTTTCAAATAGGTAAACACGTCTTTCTTTTTACCATGTGTACTTTTACTATATATTCTGGATGTGGGGTTCAGACCCAAGCACCTGAAACCCAGAGAAATCTCATGTAGCCTGGATTCAGTTATTGAAAAGATATGTTGGCTCTGCATTTGGAACACTGCTGGCCAGAGACTTAAGAAAACATAGTAATCTACAAACAAGAACCGATCTAAAGTATTTTATTAAACCAGTATTTAATTTGTCTGGAAGAGGTGTACATTTTTGTCGCTAGGTTAGTGCTGCTGCTTTTTTAAAAGGCATTAACCAAGATCAAGAAGCTACTTCTAAATCAGTGTTTTGTGAATGCTGCTTTTTATTTTTCATGTCCCTCTTCCCTTTAATTTACACACATTATATAAATAATGCCAATGATTGCTTTTATTTTTATCAGACCAGAGATTGGAATGAAGAGTTGCAAACCACAAGAGAACTGCCGCGCAAAAACCTACCAGAAAGGCTTCTTAGAGAACGTGCCATTTTTAAGGTAATATTAACGTTTGTTTCTCACAAACCATATGTCATGTGCATGGGAAAAAAAGCTGCGAAACCTTTTTTTTTTTGTTCATTCGCCAAACATCTTTCAGTCAAAGGACGCATGTAATAATTGGAACATGTCACTGTAGGTCCTGAGTGTAAAGAATGTATCAAATGGACATAATGAACAATAGTGCCCCCTACCCCTTTCTGGCAATACATGTATGTTAGTGCTCATAGGCCAGACCTATTGGGCTGAGCTAAGGAGAGATAAGGCGGGTTAAGGGCACATAATCACAAGTTTGCAAACAAGATGGGCACATAATGCTATGCTATTTGTAACCAGACACTGCTAGGCAGGAATTTCCAATAATGTGAGATTGAAATTAAACAATCCAATCAGGTATTCTCTGTGGCACTTTGTAGTGAGTCCCTCTTCTAGTTCATGTGAGCCATTCGAGTTGCTCACAAAAGCAGATGGCAGCACTAGGGGAAAGACCAGGAAACTTTAAAAAATGCATTAGTAGGTTACCAACCAGTATAGCCCACCTTTCTCCTCCCTTGGTGGAAGATCTTGGAGGGCTACCCTATGTATAGCAAACGGGAAAGACACTGAGAGGTTATCCAAAACCCAATCAAGGTAAAGTATGTGAGCAGTCAAGGCTTTGTCTCTAGAAAGTGTGGTCTAGGTCTACAATGAGTCTACACAGAGTAACAATACTTCAGGTTAGACAGTAAGTATATAAAAATAGATATTTATTAGGCCTTTAGTTGCACATTGAGCATATGAAAATCACAAATAAGTATTGCCACACAAAACCTTATAAACATATATATATTTCTGAGGCTTGTGGAATCTGCTGAGATCACATGCTGTGCATAGGCCGACATCTAGTGGAAGCTGCAGAGTATTACAGTTGTTGGTTTCGAAACTCGAAAAGGGATGGAGACAGGGCATGCCAGTTATACTATCCGTAGTGTGACGTCCACTGTACCCATGATCCCTCACGCGTTAGGTCCCTCAGATTGTTTTTTCCCACCATACTAGTCGGACACATGTGTGCGGAGTTCCTTTCGGCGTAAATCCATCATCTATTGTTAATTATGTTAGATTTCTTCCTATCCTTTGTCCACCAAACGCCGAAGAATGACGCCAGTGAGGATCGGAGAGACTTCCGTTGGAGACTGCCGCGACGGACCCTTGGCCTTGGAAGGCCACGCCAGGCCTTGGCCCAGTCAGAAGAGAGAGTGGGGGGAGGTTGTATATAGATAATTTTTCCCCTTTTTCCACATATTATTCGCCCTGCTGCCATAATTTGACCATATGGAGAGTACTCCATTTAAATTCTGCCCCAAGTGTAACAGAAAGTTCCCTTGGGTAGATGAACATTTAACTGGTAATCTGTCTCTCCCTCGAGACCATATCGAGGATTCTTGTCGGGCCTGTAGGCTCTTCAAGCCTAAAACCCTAAAGGACCGCTCCATGAAGCACTGGGCCCACTACGCCAGGCGGCTCGAAGCCATGGACGTAGAGGGTGCGTTCAGCGATGGCAGCAACGCCGCCAAATCGGACGGCGAGGGCAACTTCAGCTACCCAGACGCAGAGCCCCGACCCCGTAGGACAGGCTGGAGGCCATGTTGTGGGGACCACACCCGGCGGCAAAAGCGCAACACGTACACCCACCACCAAGCACATTAGCCGCGGCCGGGCCTCGACACACGTGTCGAATGATCGGCAAAGGTCGACACCTAGGGAGCGGGCCACCGAATCCCTGTCCTCTGGGCGTTCCCAGTCACCTCACGACAGGGCCCAACGGTCCTCGGACGGAAAAGGTGTCGCCCATCAAACTACTGTCGAAACCCAGTCTGACGACGATGCCGTGTCCCAACCCACTTCCGAGACTAGACACGCCGCGTCTAATACCACATCCGAAGTTCGATGCTCCGCGTCTGGTCCCGCCTCCGAACGTCGACGCGCTGCGTCGGACCAAGCGGAAGGTCCCAAAAAATCTGGAAACACCACTTCTGGCCATGGAGGAGGAGGTGTAAACACCATAAAAAATCCTCTAAAGATCCCCACACTCCTAAAGAGAAGCATGGGGATGTCAGGGCTTCAAAAAGATTCAAAGAACCGCAGCCTGCCCCTAAAACCAAAATTAGACCTCCCACAGATGTGGATATGGGCCTAACCCCTCAAAATGTTACTATAACAAGCTCCAAAGAATGGAGCTTTGCCCATATATACAGAGTAATTAAAAGAATGACATTTATGGCCAACTTTTATGAAAAGGACCCACGTTATTTTCAAAGTTATATGAGCACCCCTCCCACCTCAGCTCCATCTGGTTCCAAAGCCACTCCTATGTCTCCTCAACCCCCTCCTAAGAGGTCTAGAACTGAGGCCCTCTTCATAGATCCCTTTGTTGTGGAACCTTCTAACCCTGCTTCATACCATGAGGACCCTGACCCTCAATGTTATGAGGACCAGGATGCAGACCCTTATTACGGGGATCATGAGGAACAGGAGGCTGAAGATGAGGCTGATGCTTACACCTTAGACTCACCAATTCCTAAGGACCCTCCTGTGAATGATTCCCCAGTCAATAACCAACCCCTCCTTAATGAGGTGTTGGCAAAGGCTGCTGAACACTTCCAAATCGATGCTCAGGAAGTTCAGGAGGACAAAGATTTCGCAGAGCAAATCCTGGGGGACAAGAGGGCAGTAACTCAGTCCATCCTGCTACTAAAATCTATTCAGCCATCTCTACAAACCCCTAACCTCACACGTGCAGTTAATCCACGTGTCGAAAAGTTTTCATGCCGCTCCCTCTCACCCTTTATATATCAGGGGACAATTAAAACCAGATTCCCTAGTTGTCACCACCATGAGAAAAAGAGCGGGCACCCCACTTGCTTCCTCAGAGGCTCCACAGGATAAAGAAAGCAAGAGGATTTTTGGCCTCGGTAGGAAAGTTGCCTCCTCTGCGGCTCATCATGCTAGGATAGCCAACAGTGCCACCTTCTTGGCAAGCTATAATTGCCACTAGTGGGAGGATGTTTCTGCCTTACTCTCCTCTGCACCAGAACCTTTAAAAACCCAGTTAGCACAAGTGGCAGCCGAGGGGAGGGCAGTGTCTGGTTGCCTCCTTAAAACTAACTTCGACAAGGCTGATAACGCCGGTAGAATAATCGCTGAGGGTACGATCATTAAAAGGCATGCATGGCTGAGACAATCGGGATTTAAGCCTGAGACTCAGGCAACTCTAATAGACATGCTGGTCGAGCCTAACGTATTATTCGTCAAAGCTGTCGAAGATGCACTCAAAACTGCAAAAGATGAGTGTTGGGACGGATTTCTCGACTCTGACCTGGTGGGCAGAGGTTCAGAAGGCCAGCCTAGTTTCTTGGAACAGGGTATGGTAACCTCTGGACAAGCCAGACCAATCAAGGTAGCTGTGGCAGGCAGTCAAGATTAAGTCTCAAGAGGGGTGAGGGTGACTGAAAGACCTCAATGAGCACACAGAGCAAGGACACTTACAAATTACTCCCAGACAGGTGTATATATCAAAAATATAAACACATTTATTACAAGGCCTTTGTAACACAACACAGTAAAAGAGTCGCAGCAATCCTACTAAACCAACACAACACAATCAATACAAAATATATACAAGACCATTGGGGTCTATAGGGTTAAAGGCACGAAATATAGTAACAACCTAGAGGGGAAGGAAAATGGGTAGTGCAGTTAGTCTTTAGTGCCCTTCAACATCAAACGCACACCTAACTAAGAGGCAGTCCAAACCCTAAGAGAGGAGCCTTATGGTCAATAGTACATGTAGTGCAGGCGCACGCGGTTGTTCGAATGGGCAAAACGGGGTCTCTTCAGGAGTCTCTAGAAGCTCAGGAAGGTGGGTGAGGCGATGAAGAATAGATTCCCTCTATTCGAGGATGGCCTGCACTTGAAGGCTGAGGTGATTCCAAGGTTTGGGAGTAGGTTGCTAGTTCGCACTCGCAGTGGATAGGATAGGGACCCCCAGGGGCCACGCGTGCGTACAAACGGAGGCGCTACGGGCCACCGGTTAAGGTTGGGGTTACTCACCAGCCCCAGGCGCACTCCGGACCAATCTTCGCCAGTTGAGTCCACTGCGGCTGCAGGTTCAAATGCGACAAAAAGGATGTCTGCGGCTTTCAGTTCCGGCGATACAGCGATGATTCCCAAACGGGACAATGGCGATTTCTCCCCTCCTGATGGATGGATCAGGCCATTTTCACTCCAGCAGGGCTTCAGGGGCAATAGGGTCACAAATGCAGCGCACCTGCAAAGATCGTTGCAAGCGGCTGGGCAACACGGTAACCTTGTTTACTCCGGTCCTGGCGCATTCGTCTCACTTCAGACCTGGGAATGGCAAGTGTTAGAAATTAGGTGTGAGGATGCCGGGGACATGGAGCTAGCAGTATACCAAGTTTCGAGGGCCTCCACGAAACGACGGCTGAGACAGAGGAAAGGTCCTGCGTAGGCCCAGGGACGCTTCCGAGAAGGCTTACTTGCAGGTTTTGTTGAAGGTGCCGAGAATAGTTGGCCCCACTACTCTAATGGGTCGAAGCGTCTTCGCAGACCTTCTAGGACGACCAGATGCAGAGGGGTCCCACGGGACGACAGCGGGCTCAGGCTGCCAAAGCTTCCAGTGGTTCACCAGCGGTTCTTCGACTCGGCTTCTTAGTTTCAGGATACTTGGATCCTATACTTTGTTCCCTGAGAACTCCAGAGATCAACCTGGTATGGGTGTTTTTGGCTTCCTCTTATGCAAAGTTCCCTTTGCGCCAAAACGGAGAGGAACCAGTGGGGGAGGGGGGCGAACGAACACACACACAGAAACACACACAGAAACACACACAGAAACACACACAGAAACACACACAGAAACACACACAGAAACACACACAGACAGACACACACACAGACACACACACAGACACACACACAGACACACACACAGACACACACACAGACACACACACAGACACACACACAGACACACACACAGACACACACACAGACACACACACAGACACACACACAGACACACACACAGACACACACACACACACACACACACACACACACACAGACACACACACACACAGACACACAGACACACACACAGACACACACACAGACACACACACACACAGACACACACACACACAGACACACACACACACAGACACACACACAGACACAGACACACACACACACACACAAGCCCACATCCTGGAGGCACACACACAAGGCATGCAGAAGCCCGCAAAAGCTTGGCGTTTTGCGGGAAACTGCAAGTCCAAATAAGGACTGACCCGGGTCGACTCAACCTGGGGAAGGCACAAGGGCAAGATAAGATGGCCAAAGGACAGGTCAAAGAACCTTGTGGCATGGCCATTTTGGAGCCAGACCACCTATTCATGCCAAGCGCGGATTAAATGGCAGGAAAGGGTTAAAATTGCATGAAAAGATAAGCTGCCACTAGCCCTGTCCATGACACATCTGCACATCTCCAAAAAAGTCCTATGAGAGTATCTAGGGTCTTTGTAATCGACTATGAGACCCAAGTGCCCTGTACTATAAGGTACATTGTGCACTTGTTGCAGAAAGGTTGCAACATTGGAAAAGGACTAAGGGAAGCAAAGTCTCCAAGCACTGACTGTCTTTAGAGCATGTCAGTTTCTCCATAAAAAGTGAGCGAAAGCCAAGAGGAGTGCAGCAGAAGGCTGTGCTCCACTGGCAAAGTCAGATTAAGGTGTTTAAACAGCAGCAAAAAGTTTGGGGGTGTACAACTGGAGGAAAAAGTACATATAAAATGAAATCTTTCCTAACAATGAGTCTGACACTTTAAGATCACTTGGTCAACTCACTAACAAACCCTCTGGACAGAGGGGAAGCAGTCATTTTCACTGCTTTAGAGGCCAAAATTCCCAAAGAGGGTCTAGCTATTGCCAGAATCAAAGCTCATCATTTGGGAATAGCCAATCACAATCTTCCCAGGGCTACCCGACATGGCAGCGCAGGGGTCGTGGGTGGGAAAGAGGCATCCCCGCTAGAGGTGGTAGGCCACCTTCCAAATAGTGACGTTGCACTTCAGGTCCCCTCCCATGCTTCCCCAGTAGGAGGGGCGCATTACCAACTTCACCCACGCATGGGAGGAAATTACCTCGGACAGATGGGTGCTGTCCACAGTATCCGGCGGCTACTGCATCGAATTACTCAAGCGCCCCCACGGCAAAAAGTACACACTCAGGAACACCAGCAGTTCCTCCTCGAGGAGATTGCCACTCTGCTGTTAAAGGACACCATAGAGGTAGTCCCGGCTGTTAGGCAGAAACCTGTGCAGTTCCCTTGGGGAACACTGCAAAAGATTTAAGACTACAGGTAGAGCAGTAAACCCCTTTGGTAGCAGTCTGTACCACCCAGATTTACCTGGTAGCTGTGGCTGAGCAGTCAGACTTCTCTCAAGAAGAGTTAGGCAGTATGTAAAGTATACACAATATGTACCAAAACACAATAGCACAAGCAAACACTGACCAGAGCTTGGTTTCAAAAGTATATAGTTATTTATTTAAAATACACATAAGTTAAAAACACTCTAGCAAAAATATAGTAAAAGCACTTCAACACAGTTATACTGAAAGTAAATTCAATCCTTTCTCCTATCTAGACAACTCTAGGTTAACACCACTTAATTAAAACAGAGGTGAGTGCTTAACGTTAGATGACACTCTAGTAGTTTCCAAGAAAGGGAGAGAAAAAGCAGAAATAGGTTAGACACACCACTCTAAGGTCCAGAACACTTGCAATAGGCTTAAAGAAGAATAAAGTCACAGGTGAGCAAAAGTCACTAGGCAGGGCCCACTCTTAGAGTAGCCGGAGCGAAAATGTGCCCAAGATCACACTGTTAGTTAGAGATTCAAAGTCTTGCAAAGAGTCAAAAAGAGTTTTAGAGTGGCTCAGAAAGTTTAGCCAAAGTGTCCCAGGCACTCCCAGGTTCGAAAGCCGGGGACTAAATCTACCCCGTACAGTCGGTAGCAAGGGAAGCCAGGCGGAACACAGTACCTTAAGCGGAAAGGATCCTCCAGCGGGGGCAGTTGTTCCAGGCAGCGACAGCAAGGCTCGACGTCGGTCAGGGGAGAAGAATATCTCGCTGAAGAGCAGAAGAGAAAGGTCGTAGCACTGCCCGGGAAGAAACCAGCCGCGGAGTCCTCCGGTTAAAGGGTTGGTACCGACTTTCGCGGTATGGGGGTAAAGTGTGGTATTCCGGATGCCGGGGTGCTTGGCACAGGCAAGGCGGCCACGAGATACCTCTAAAGGACGGAAAGAAGGCGAAAACTGGTTGTCCCCACCAGTCAAGGGAAGGAGCCACTCCGTTAAGAGTTCTCCTCGGTCGTCGGGAAAAAGTGGTGAGACGGTTCAGCAGGGCTCCACCGGGTGGTGTCGTCGAAGCAGGTCGGCTCAGCTCTTCCCTCGTCGGATTCTTGGTCCTGTGGCGACTTCTGAAGTCCCAGTCCCCAAAGCCCTGCTTTTATGCAGCAAACCCCCATTCACCCAGCCTAGCTGTCACTCAAACATGCTAAGTGGTGAGCCGGGCGGCTCACCACTTGGGCCAATCAGGACGGAGTGCGACTTGAGTTACCAAGGTAACTCAGTCCAGGGTGCCTAAATCCCCCTCCACCCCTCCTAAGTACCCCAGACAGAGTGGCACCACTTTGGAGGGCTTCTGTGGAGAAGCCCGCCAAAAGTGGAACAAAGGGCTCCACTTTGGGTCAGAGTTACAGAGGCGAACACCAACGCCATTTTAGAATCAAGTTTTGGCAAAAAGTCCCAACCGGAGTTATAAAAATAAATATATAAACCGGCGGTATGTTTAAGGCTACCGTAAATAAATAATTAAATGTGTTAGCCTAAAACAATGGGAAATCCCATAGGGAAATATTCGCGGTCGAATATAAAAAGTAGTTTCCACTGCCACCAGCCAAAACTCGATCAGGGGGGACGGAGACGTGCCCCCTCGACTAACAGACCCTGGGGCAATCGAATTGCCCCAGCCAGTACGTCCACAATATGATGGTTTGTACTGGTTCTGTTCAGGATTCAAGACTAGCAAAGTCTTTGGTGACTTTACATGCCCTGGGAGACAGTAGTCAGTCCCAGGGTATGGAGTCTATGTTGGGGAGTCCCTAGGACACCCCTGGGTCACGGCACAGAGGGTGCTGTGTGACCCACATCACAAAAATACATGAGGCCCTATGGAGTAAAAGACCCCATAGCCCATTCAACACAAGGTTTAACCAAGAAAACACACTTCAACATGTCCAAGAGTGAGGGTAAAAGAGTCTCACTCTTGGCAGGAGAAAAAAATTAAACCCCAGAAATCCAGCAAAGCTGCTGGGGGACTCACTAGGTAGGGAAATTCAGCCTAAACAGAGAATTCTCCCTAACACCGGCCAATCAGGTAAACGGGTATTTATTCAACCTACTTCCTTGTGCCAAAGAAAGATCTCACTATGCGCCCAGTATTAGATTTGCTCCCTGCAAACAAGTATGTCCCCACAGAAATTCGGCATGACGACGCAACAAGAGGTAATCCCCCTAATAAAAAAGGGGGATTACATGGCAACACTGCATACGAAAGATGCCTATTTTCATATTTCAATGTTCTCAGCGCACAGAAGATTATTGCGTTTCAATTTAGCGAACCAGCACTACCAATTCAAGGTGCTGCCCTTCGGAATAGCCTTGGCTCCAAGGGCATTCACCAAGGTACTGGCAGTGGTGGCAGCGCACCTGCGCAGGAAGGCAATCCCAGTGTATCCTTACCTGGACAACTGGCTCATTACATGGGAAGCACCCCTAATTTGCAGACAAAACATCCAAAGAACCATCAACCTCCTCTTTCATTTGGGCTTCTCCATCAACAAGAAAGTCAAGCCTAGTGCCAAGCACCTCGAAACAGTTCCTAGGAGCTGTCCTAAATACTCGAGGGGTTGGCCTTTCCGTCAGAGGAAAGAATTCGAAATTTGTTGCTGCAAATTCCTCAATATCAAGCCAGTCGCCAAATAAGGGTGCGCAAAGCAATACGTTTGCTAGGCATGATGGCTTGTTGCATTTACCTGCTTCCCCACGCACGCCAGCGCATGCAACCCATGTAGGAGTGGTTGGCGAAACAGTGGTCTCAGGCAAGTGGTCAGTGGGACGATCTAGTGGTTGTTTCGCCAACACTAGTACAGAATCTTTGCTGGTGGACGAGAGAAAATTTAATGAAAGGGAAACCCTTCTACGACCCAGAGGTTCAGGCCGTCGTCACAACAGACGCCTCCTTAACAGGGTGGGGAGCTCACTACCTTCACCACACAGCTCAGGGTCTCTAGTCTCGCGAGGTTGCTCAGAACCACATTAATCTGCTGGAACTTCTAGCAGTATTCAGAGCGCTTTGGGCATTCAAACCCCTCTTATCGAACTAGTCAGTGCAGGTCCTTACAGGCAGCACAACTGCGATTTTTTACATAAACAGGGTGGCACTCATTCTCAAAATCTGTCCATGCTTGCCCAACAAATTTGGAAATGGGCACTCAAACAGAAGATTTACCTGTCAGCCCAACATGTTCCAGGGGAACTCAACTCGCTAGCAGACTCTCTGAGCAGAGATCCCCTTCCAGAGGAACACGAATGGCGACTACACAAAGACATAATAGAACACCTCTCTCTCAGTGGGGTTTCCCCACAATAGACCTATTCGCCACAAGTGAAAACAGTCAATGCCCAGACTTTGCGTCCAGGTTCCCCCAGCCAGGCTTCAAGGGGAACACCCTATGGATGAACTGGTCAGGCATATTTGCCTATGCTTTTCCACCAACGCCTGTCATGAGGAAGGTGGTGAACAAGATACACAAGGAACCGATGACGCTTATCCTAGTTGTTCCATTGTGGACAAGACAACCTTGGTATCCACATCTGCGCAAACTGGTGATGTGTGATCCCATCAAACTCCTGTGCCATTACAACCTACTCACCCAGCATGAGGGACTAGCAGTGCACCCGCAGCCGCACTCAATGAACTTGGCAGCATGGCTCCTGAGGTCATAGAGTTCGGACATCTCAACCTGCCACAGAGATGCATGGATATCTTGAAAGAATCAAGAAAACCAAACACTAGGCACTGTTACTTTGACAAATTGAGGAGATTCGTAATTTGTTGCCAGACTAAACAAATCAACCCTATTGAATGTACTCCATCACACATTCTAACTTATATGCTCCATTTGCTAGATGCAGGGTAAGTATTTAACTTCCTAAAGGTCCACCTGTCGGCTTTGTCAGCCTACACAACCTCTCACAATAAGGTCTCGGGCTGGAAAGTACCAGTCATCAAAGCATTTATGGAAGGAATAAAGAGACTCCACCCTTCGATTTCTAACCCGCTGCCAGGGTGGGACCTCAATGTGGTACTCGCTAAGCTCATGGGACCCCCTTTCGAGCCTATGCACAAGTCTAGTCTCAAACACCTGACTTATAAAACTGCCTTCTTAGTGGCTAACACTTCCATAAAAAGGGTCAGTGAAATTCAAGCTTTGTCAGTGCAGGATCCTTTCTTTGTTGTACACAAAGACAAGCTGGTTTTACGTACTCACCCTAGGTTCTCACCTAAATTCATCTCCAAATTTCAATGTGAACCAGTCAATTGAGCTACCGGCTTTCTTCCTAGAACCCAAAAGCTCTGCTGAGGTAAAACTCCACACACTAGATGTGAGGAGAGCGGTCCTCTACTATGTAGACAAGACCACACCGCTAAGAAAAACAGATCAATTGTTTGTCCCCATAGCGCCAGGCAGAGAAGGTGACCGCATTTATAAGAATGCCATCTCTAGGTGGATAGTCGGATGTATCCAACTGTGCTATTCCCTATCAGATAAAACACTGCCTTTTATGCCCAGGGCTCACTCCACAAGAGGTACTGGAGCCACTCTGGCTTTCATTGCAAATGTCCCCTTAGACAGCATTTGCAAGGCAGCTACATGGAGCTCTGTACATACTTTCACTCAGCACTACTGCATTGACACCCATTCTAAGACAGATACACAAGTGGGACACGCATAAGATATTTATTCGCTCATGAACCTTCTCACATCCCACCTCCTCCTCCTTCTACTGCTCGCTAATCTATGCACAGCATGTGATCTAAGCAGATTCTACAAGCCTCAGAAGGGATACATTACTCACCATAATCGTATTTCTGATGCTTGTATCTGCTTAGATTCACATGCGACCCACCCTTCCTCCCCTCAGAGTGAAGGTGCATGGATGCTTATGAGCTGTTCTGATACATGTCTGCTTGGAAACAACTGTACTCACGCTACACCTCATGTCAGAAAATACAATCTGAGGGACCTACACACGTGGGGGATCATGGGTATAGTGGACATCACACCAGGGATAGTATTACTGGCACGCCCTGTCGACGTCCCTTTTCGAGTTTCGAAAACAACTGTAATACTCTGCAGCTTCCACTAGATGTCAGCCTATGCACAGTATGTGAATTTAAGCAGATACAAGCATCAGAAATATGATTACGGGGAGTAATGTATCCCATTTCTGGAGCTTGTGGATCTGCTTAGATCACATGCTCTGTAAAGTCCGACATCTAGTGGAAGTCGCAGAGTACTACCAGATTTGTTTTCGAAACTCAAACGGACATCAACAGGGTGTTTTTAGTAATACTATCCCTAGTGTGACATATACTGTATCCATGGTCCTTCATGCGTCGAGGTCCCTCGTATTGTTTTTCTCCACCATCGAAGTTGGTCGCAAATGTAGAGTTCTCTTCCAGGCTGATGCCTTTGATTAAAGTTGTACTTGTAGACTTTCTTCCTTTCCTTTGTTGTTCGCCTCGCTGCACAACTGCTCGACGGCTCCTGACGAACACCCACATCGTCGATGACTGATCGATCAATGACCAGACGTGACCTGTACAAGCCTCTTTGGGCTTTGGCCCATTACAGTAGGGAGAGAGGTGGAGGTTCTTTTATACTGACCTCTTTTAGAGAATGTTTATCCCATCATCCCTTTTCTTCAATTTTCACCTATCTGCCCTTACAAAATATAATGGACAAAACCCCATTTAAATGTTTCCCCTCCTGCCACCGTAAATTCCTGTGGAAGGACACGCACTGAGTGTGCAATCACTGTCTCCCAAGGGATCACGCCAAAAAGCATTGTAAATCCTGTCAGCTTTTCCAGCCTAAAACCCTAAAGGATTGGCAGATGAAATGCTGGGCCGCTTGCACCATGCAGGCCGAGACCTCCATAGATGTAACGGAAGACTCCAGCGAGGGCAGTGTCTGGGTCATGAGCGACGCTGAGGGCGAACGGGGTCCGTCATAACCCCAAGTGCGGGCCGCCGACTCAGAGACGCAGGCCGGAGGTCCTGTGATGGAGAAGACACCTGGCGGCCAAGGCGCTCACACTAAGCACATACCCCACGGCCTACTCTCTGTGACATTGTCGAGCGTTGATGCCCATGCGGTGACTGGGGATAAAGCTTCAGGTTCCTCACTGTCCTCTGGGCTATCATGCACGCTTCCGCCTCATGGCAGTTCCCAAACACCAGAAGCGAAGGTCAGTTCGGACCCTGCATATAAAAAAACCCTACTTTCGTGTGCCAAAAAACAGGTGGTGAAAGGCATTTCGGCGTCTCCAAAGAAAACGCTGAAAAATACAAGCAATAATTGGGACACACTTCTGTGCTTCACTACTTAAAGCAAGTTCACCGAAAAAACACATTGTTTCGACGCACTTGACCCAAAGGAGTCCCAGGCAGTTTTCTAACCCCATAGACACCCTCTCCGGGGCTTTGCACCATAAAGACACCACTGTTAAGGATGTCACTCCCTCCAGGTCTCTGTCATTTCGTACTTCCCGCCCTCATGCCATTTTACACCAGAACAATTGAATACCATTTTATGTAGAATGTTCTGTTTCGTGGACTTCATAGACGAACACCCCGACCAATTGACAATTCTTGGAGACTTCTCACAGCCAGGGGAATCAGCAGAGTCACCCCTGCCAAAAAGTCTCACCTTGAGCCACATCCAAGCACCTCTGCTCTTGGCAATCCGACCTCGCCATTCCAGAACACCTCTCAATATCAAGAACCCTCCCAGGACTCCTATTATGACGACCATGCAGACCTAGGGTCTCAGGGGGACCTCTATGGCCAAGACCAGTTTTACGACTGATGATGATGACATTTACATAATTGTCGCCAGACCTTTAGGACCAGCCTGTAGCAGATTCGCCGGTTGACAATCCACTCCAGTATAACAAACTGCTACTAAAGGAGGCGCAACATTTCAATATTGACTCTCAGGAAACACAGCTCGACAAGGACTCAGTGGAAGATATGCTGGGGGACAAAAGGTCCTCCACCCACTGTATACCTCTCCTGCAGTGAGTACAGAGATGTATCCAGCCATCCATACAAACGCCTACTCTTAGGAAAGCGGTCAACCCGATAATAGAGAAGCTATTGAGACCTGCGCCCACTGACCCCTTGTATATTAGGGGTCAGCTCTAACCAGATTTCCTAGGGGTCACCATCATCGGGAAAAGGGCAGGCACTCGACTGGCGCTGACAATAGCACCGCCACACAAAGAGAGCAAAAAGATATATCAGTTGGGGAGAAAGGTTGCCTCCTATGCAGCATACCAAACCAGAATCAGTAACAATACTGCAGAGTTAGCTAATTACGGCTGCCACAAACTGGATGAGCTGGAATGCCAAATGGAAACTGTTCCAGAACCACTAAAGGCTCTGCTGCTTAAAACTATCTCACAAGGCAAGAACATTTCGAACTGCATCCTGAAGAAAATTCTTGATGCTGCGGATAACGCTGGGTGCATCATAGCGGAGGGAACACTCATTAAGCTTAGGCAGTCAGGGTTTAAGCTGGAGACTCAAGCAACCCTCTTGAACATGTCAGTGGAGCCAAATGTATTATTTGGGAAGGCCGTAGAGGACTCCCTCAAGAGTGCCAAAGAGGAGTATGACACTCTTAAATCCCTAAGGCAGTTAACTAACAAATTATTCCCAACGGGGTTCCGCAAACACTAGGAGATTTCGGGGCCAAGGTGCCCAACTCGCCTCAGACTACTCAAGGAGGACAGTCCTCGTCCTGGGTCCAGTCACAAGGCCAAGGTTAATCGTCCAACTTTCAAAGAGGGAATAAAAGGGCAGAGGTAGGGGCAGAAACTCAGCTGAGATGTTCAACCCCTCCCAAACAATGACACACCGTTTCAGGTCCCCTCCCATGCCACTCCAGTAGGAGGCCGAATCTCTCAATTCACCCACACATGGGAGGGGATAACATCGGACAAGTGGGTGTTGTTCACCGTGGCAGGTGTGAAGATACTGGTGGGGGGTGCCTGTACTTCTGCTCTCTATATGGTAGAGGAGAGGCACAGAGGACCCCAGCCAAGATTCTCACTGGGTAGCAATGGACGAGCAGTCGGGGCCTAGCTTCTCAGGAGGTGATGCAGGCTGGTTCTTGAGTACAGTGTAGTCCCCGAACCCCCACAAAGGAATGTCCACACACTGTATTACTGACTTCACAGTCTTTATATAATTAATATTCAAAGGACACAATCACAATAACACACTTTGTACTTGGGAGTCAACAATGATAAATATATACAATTCTAAGTGGTACCACCAATGTTCTCAAATCTCATTAAAGTGCATCAACTGTACGGTTAAAATGTCACACAGATCAATAACGAGGAAACCAGCAATAGAGATGGGAAGGAACGCAAGATGGTTGAAACAATAGGCAGATTTCTGACCCCTACCACTAGGCACAGTTCTGTGTGGAGATCCCCCCCCCCAAACCTGGGCAACCTGTAAATAAAGATATATAGCACAAGGCCAGTCCATATATTGTTCAATAGTCTAATTTCCTCATATTAAGGTTTTAACCCCCCTCCCCCCAATGTACCTGGTGGAGTAGAGTTCTTCGAAGATGCGTCGAAGGATCCTTCTTGAGTGGCTCCCTTTAAAGCAGGAGCCACGGATCGTCGAGAGGCGTCGAGGAACTCGGCGTTCGGCGTCGGGGAATCAACGGCCCTTCTTGAGTGCCCTCCCTGTAAGGCAGGAGTCACGGGTCGTCGAACGTCCGACGGAGAACAGGTTGAACTACGGCGATGAAGTGGCAGCTTCGTTCCTAGCGGTGCTCGTCGACGGCGGATCGTTGGCGTCCTGCAAGGAATAGGCGTGCGGGGCACCTCAGTGATGGTAGTTCTTGACCGCAAAGAGAGGATGAAGAACGGTGGCGTAGCAAGGGCGTCGAGTCGTCCGCGTCTCGGTGGTCTTTCAGGTGGCTGGAAACCCACCGGCGGATGCTCGGCGCATCGACGGTCGGGCCTTCTCCAGCGGGATAAAGCGGGCGACGATGCAGACGAGAGCGTCCGATGATCAAAGGAAGTCTAAGGCAAACAGGAGCACGGCGGCTCCGGTCGGCGACGGCGGTCATCAACAGTGGCGGACAACAGTCAGGTGCTTCTCCTAGGGATTCTGCGGCAGTCCCCGTCTCCGGTCGGCAGCCTGTCGAAGGTCTCTCTACCAGGGAGCCTTGGCAAAGAGCAGCTGTGCACGATAGTCCCTCGTAGCTCAGGAAGAGGGCGCCTTACCAGGTCCTCTCTGGCTCAGTCCTTGGAGACACAGCAGCTTTCAGATTATGAAGGAGAGCAGCAGCAATTCTTCTCTTCCAGCAGGGCTTCAAGGTCAAGCTTCAGTTACTCGTCGTAGTGGACTTCAGCTTCTGAACAATTTCCAGCGGTGAGAGGTCCCCACATATACTATTCTGTCTCCCATCCACACTGCTAGGTCACACTCAGCAGCCAATCATCCAGAAGGTCATTCATGCAGTCAGTCAGCCAATCAGGCACGCAGTGCATTCAGGCCATCCTTCTCCCGCTCAGACACTCACAACAAGGAATGTGGATTGGGACAAGTACCCAGCCATTCAACACTACACACTGCATTCAGGCCAGTTTCGGGGAGGGCTGCCTCAGTCTTTGTCTCTCATACCAGAAACCAGACAACCACAACAAGGACTGCATATTGGTCACACACTCCATTCACCCAGGTCCCACCCACAGGAGGTACCCACAACATACAGTCACTGGGAAGGCTCCAGCTAGTCTGGCCGGGCCTTCACAACAACACCATATATGGCACTTCCAACCAACAGCCAGTCAGGGGGAATGGACAGAGTCAGGGCTTCCCAGGACTTTGGGAAAACAAGGTAATAGGTAGTAGAAAGCAAGAGACCATAGGGGCCATTTTGTTTTCCATCAGGAATCAACTGATCCCAATGGCAGGGCCAGGATATCCCAAAATGGAAGATACTCTGCGCATCTGTCAAATTCAGGATGGAGCTGCCACCAGCCCATACCCTGCTCTGCGGGCCACCCACAGGTGCCCAAAAACATACACTAGGGGCACAGGGTTGTACCCCCCCACCCATGGGTGCCATAAGGGTATCCCACGGGTCCGTTCACCAAACCAAAAGAGAAAGAGCTGCACCGCCAGGAGTCCCACATGAACTCCTGCGCTGAAAACACGACAGAACACACGATAAAAAGCAGTAAAGGACAAGGATATGGAGGCCCTGTCCCTCCGAGGCATTTCCAGCATCACAGCAGGCGGCTATTGTATCAAGCTGGTACAAAGACCACACTTACACTTGCCGAGACAAAAGAAGATGACAGCAGAAGAGCAAAGAATACTGCTGGAGGAAATAAGGGCCCTACTCAATAAGGACTCCATAGAGTCTCGGAAAATGAGGTGAACAAGGGTATTACTCCTACGTCCCGTCCCCTTTCCTCCATAATGTATGGGCGTCCCTAGCTAGGGACGGGAGCCTGAACCTTTTTCACCAGAAGAAAATCTTCTTCCCCATTCAATTTAAAGGCGCGCTGCCCTGGGAGCATGTGCTCCCCTGACTCCGCTCACCGGCGCCACTCAACAGTCCTCTTTTCCGTGTTGACGGAAACAGAGCGCTTTCACCAGTGCTCCTGGGGTAGGCCTCCGGCCTAGTAATTCCACGCGCTCCTGCCAGAGAAGTGTTTTTGTCTTCTTTCTTGTTTTTTATCAGACACCGTTGTCCCCTGGCACCATGCTCCTCCCCGGCGCATGTCGACGTCAGCAGGCTTCAACAGGTGTCCAGCCTGCGAGGAGCTCTTCCCTACGTCCGACCCGCACGCTTGCTGCCTTGGCCCGACAACGGCTGTAAAGGTTGCACTGTGTGCAACGCGCTGACACTGCGCGCTCTGAAGAACAGGCTAGCTCGGTGGAGGGAGCTTTTCAGAAGGTCGCCTCCAGAGGACTTAAAGGAATTTGTCAAGCACAAGTCCAGGCCCAAGGTAGGGGCATTTATTTCATCCGCTCCCTGCAAAGATGACTCCTTTCTCAGGAAGTGCACGAGCGGGAGGGACCTTTCAGGTTCTTGTACCATGGCGGGTACCGAGGATGCTACAGCTACCGGCTATTGGCTGAGGGGTGACTAGATCCTACCGGTGATGTCACTGAGGGACTGCAGGGTTCTATTATCGGGTCTACACCCCAGGGGCTATGCCCTAGTACCAGACAGATGCCTGAGGGAGCGCTTGTACACAGCACTATCGGCGACACACCGAGGGCAATCAGCCTCCCAACCCCTGTCCTGAGGTGCAGAGTAGGCCTCAGCCTCCACTGCCAAGAGTCTTGGAAGAGGCCAGGCCAAGCACTGCAAACACCGCGACACAGGCATGTGGCATGCAGCGCGACAAGATGGCCGCTGGCCCAGATAAAATGGCTGCTCGCCCAACACCATCCCCCTTTGGGGAACAGGTAGGGAAACGAGTTTTCAGGTGGGACTGGTCTTTACCGGCACGTGACCTACAGCATACCCTTCATCGTCGCAGGGCAGATACACCCCGCTGACATTAAGGCAGTGTGTGTCCGGGTCTCAGCCCATGCCCGCACCTCCAAGCGCTCCACCGGTGTGTGAAGACAGGTTTTTTTTTAAAGTTTCTGATCCTCATGAGGTCTCCACAGATGGGCCTCATCCTCAAGGATGTGATCAGGGACATGCTCCCTCCAGCCCTGCCACTGGCCCCCATGGCCACTCCGCCTGTGGTTCCAGCGACACAGCCCATGGTGCAGCCCCAGCTGCCCTTGAAAGTTCCCACGCCTCCAACGATCTTGGCAGCCCCAAAGCCGCCGGCCCCTGTCAGTACGCCGCAGCCACCAGCGCCCAGCACTCCTCCAGCTGCACCTGACCAGCAGGACACCTTGGTGGACACGGATGAGGAGGAGGACCCCGACACACTATCATCGGCCAAGGCCTTTTATGAGCTGCTTGCCAGATGGGCCGAATACTTGGGGCTTCCTCAACCTGAGGTGAGGTTCCTAGCAGAGGTCCTCACTCTACGCCCCTCAGCTAGAACGAGGATTCCATCGCAAAAAGACATGGTGGCTTTGCCAAAAAGGGATGGCTTGAACCCCATTTGGTGCGGGCTACTAATAAGCACCTCAACACCAAGTTTAGGCAGATGGAGGGGGACCCCCTCTTGCTGCTGGCTCACTCTCAGCCACACTTCTCGATGATCGCCGCAGCTTCACTCTACTCCAAGCCACAATCGGCTTCAGCTACCTCTGCCTCTGCGCTCCTGGGTAAGGAGGTGAAGATCCTGGAAGCATACGGGAAGAAAATGTATTCGAACACTTCCCTTCATCTTCGCCAGTCTAATTCAGACGCTATGCTCGCCGCTGTCAACCAGAGGCCTTGGCGCAAAATCGCTGACTTCCTTCCGGAACTTCCAATTCAGAGCCAGGCACGCTTTAAGGCGGTGCTTGCAGAGGCCAAAATCGTAGCTCAAGACATTATGGAGTCCTCAGTGGCGCACATTGACCCCTCAGGCCGTGCCATTTGCATCGCTACAGACATGAGGACGACGACCTGGCTACGGCTGACCAAATTCAACCCGGAAGTCCAGCAGCGCATTCTGGACCTTCTCTTTGAGGATGGCGACCTTTTCCATTCCATTACGGAGGAGGCTAAGGCCACTCCTAAAGCATACAGCCAGACGCACCAGCGGGTAGACAAGGGTCGGTCCTTCAGTGGTTTCTGGGGCTTCCAGGAATGAAGGTCCAGGCAACCCGACAGGTCTCCGAGCCAACACCGGTGCAAACAGAAGGCCGCACACAAGGGCCTTTTTCAGTCCCCCTCAGCCTTGGAGGGAAAAAAGGTCATGACACGCCTATCCGGGTCCACATGTCTCCGGTGGGGGCATGCTTGCCCTTCATTCCCAATGCTGGCCACAAGGTTCGCGGACCCCTGGACCCTCTCAGTAGTGTCCATGGTCTACCGCCTACCTAGCCCTCCTTCCCCTCCCTCCTCCCCTCCCACAGATTGGGACAGCAACTCTGTTGGCAGAAATGTGCTCACTCGTAGACAGTCAGGCAGTGGAAGACATCCCAGCCTTCCAGCCGGGTCTGGGCTTCTATTTACAGATTTTCGCCATACACAAGAACCAGGCGGGCCTGGGAGTTGTGTTGCACCTTTCCACCTTGAACCTTTCCCTTCCTCTACAAAAGTTCAAGATGGTTACCCCAGCGCTAATAGCGGAGACACTGTGCATGGTAGACTGGATGTGCTCCCGGGATATGAAGGATGTGTACACGTCCCGATCTGGCAGCCCCATCAGTCTTTTCTGAGGTTCAGGATCATGGGCTTTCATTTCCAATACAAGGTTCTACCCTTTGGCCTCAATTCAACCCCCAGAGTCTTTACAAGACTGATGAACGCAGTGTCAGCCCTTCTCAGGAACGAAGGTCACCACATCTATCCATGCCTAGATGACTGGCTCGTCAGGGCAGGGTCTCCGGAGGCAGTCCACCGCACCTCCTGCGCCCTCATGAATACTCTACACGAGTTGGGATTTTCCATCAATCTCAAGAAGTCACAGGTGGCATATGCTTGAGCATATGCAGAATCTAACGTTTCTGGTCCTCATCTGGGATACGAGCTCTGCAAGAGTTTTTCCCTCGGAGGACAAGATCATAGCCATCAAGAGGGCCACAGGGCATTTTCACAGCAGAGCAGTGACCTCGGCATGGTGGTACCAACACCTCCTGGGCATCATGTCGGCATGTCTCCTGGCAGTGCCATCCACAAGGCTCAAAATGAGGCGCTTGCAGCTGCACTTCACAGCCTCCTGCAGTCAGGAGAAGGTTTCCCAGGCGGAGCTGCTCAGTATCCCGCTTCGTCTCCACCAGGACCTAGTCTGGTGGAGCAAGGACTACAACTCGCGGATAGGCAGGCCCTTCCGACAACCAGCACCGCAGGTTACCATCACTACAGACTCGTCCCTAGAGGACTGGGGAGCTACCTTAGACAGCCACAGTGTCCATGGGGTTTGGTCCCGTCAGGAGCAGGAGGCCCACATCAACTGGCTCGAGTTGATGGCATCTGGCTCGCTCTCAAAGCCTTCTTCCCGATGATCAGTGGCAAGGTCGACCCTCAATCAAGCGGACAGCTCCACCAGCATGTATTACATCAACAAGCAGGGTGGCACCAGGTCTTCTCCCCTCTGCATTCCAGCAGTCAACATTTGGGAGTGGCCTCTGGTAAACATGCACTTGGCAGCTATCCACCTCTCCGGGGTGTCCAACCTGGAGACGGGCAGGCTCAGCAGGCTGGATGCAGACAACTACGAATAGCAGTTAAACAGGTTCTTCAGGGGATCTTCGACAGATGGAGTCACCCTCAGGTGGATCTCTTTGCCACCTGGTCCAACAGGAGGTGCCTCCAGTTCGCGCCCTGGCAGGGATAGGGCTAGGGCTCTCTGTGCGATGCGATGCAGATACAGTGCAACAACATGAACGCATATGCCTTCTCTCCCACTCCCCCGGTACACAGGGTAATCTGCAAGATAAGGTAGTCCGGCACCTCTGTATCATTCTGATAGCTCCTTGGTAGCCGGCAAGGCCATGGTTCTCGGAACTGCTCAGCCTTTCGGATCAGCCCCTGATCCACCTTCTGCTGGGTCCAGCTCACCTACTATCTCAGCAGGGAGGCTCTGTCACCCACCCCGCCCCCCAGAAGTTAACCCTTGCAACGTGGATCCTGGTTAGGTCACACTAAAGAATCTGTCACAGGCTATCTTAGACATCCTACAAGCGCTAGGAGCGATGTTACTAGGAGCCAGTACAAAAGCAAGTGGACTAGGTTTTGTCACTGGGGGAATCAAAGGAGGTTGATCCGCTGAGCTGCACGTTGGACAAAGTGCTAACCTTCTCAGCACACCTCACACACTCGGGTGGAAGTAGACCCATGCCACACCTATCTGGAGGCTATCAGAGCCTACCGGAACTCGGGGGAGGAGATCTTCTCATCCTCCAACCCGGTGGTTAAGACATCTGGCAGGCCTCACCAGGCTCCACCTGCCTATCAAGAGGCCACACCTGGTGTGGGACCTCAACATAGTCTTGGGCGCCTTGGCGCATAAACCATTTAAGCCAATGGCGTCCGCAGACATCAGGCTAGTCACCATTAAGACAGCCCTCTTGGTGGATCTTGTGTCTGCACGCAGGGTCAGTGAAATCCAGGCACTGGTGGCTTCAGAGCCTTACACTACTTTTCATAAGGATGGTGCTTAGAACTCCCCCTGCGTTCTTACCGAAGGTAGTCTGCTTGTTTCACCTGAATGAAGAGATAGTGCTACCTACTTTCTTCACTGACCCTAAGGACGAAGTTCAGAGGGTCCTGCACTGTCTAGATGTTAGGCACGCTCTAAAATTCTACCTAGTTAAAACCAAGAGCTTCCGCAAATCGGAGGCTCTTTTTGTCACCTTCGGCAGGTCAAAGCCAGGCTATCGGGCTTCCAAGGCCTCCATAGCAAAATGGACGGTTACAGTCATCAAGGAGGCCTATGAGGGGCAGCACAGAACACTCCTGGCAAATATGCATGGCAAATATGCATGCCCACACTATCAGAGCCAAGGCCACGGCGGCTGCTCTCCAGAGGCACGTTCCGTGGCAGGTCATCAGCAAGGAGGCTACATGGGCTACGCCTTTGGAAGCACTACTGCTTGGATGCCAGCTCCAGGTCCAACGCAGCATTTGCGCAGGCAGTATTAAGGAACTTGTTTTCTTAGGAGGGTCACCTCTCCATCATGGGCTACATTCGGTTCTGATTGCCCATACAGTATGGAGGAAAGGGGACGGGACGTAGGAGTAATTATATAATTACTCACCATAGTGACTAACGTACTCCTAGTCCATAGTCCCCCTTCCTCCATACGTCCCACTATCCTCCCTCTAATCAAACTGGTGTCATTAGGCAATGGTAATATTGTTGATGCGTCAAAGGGGACTGAGGAGTGGCGCCACTGCGCGGAGTCAGGGGAGCACATGCTCCCAGGGATGCGCGCCTCTAAATTTAAAGGTGAAGACTATTTTTTCTGGTGAAAAAAGGTTCCGTCTCCCTTCCCTAGCGTGGGACGCCCATAGATTATGGAGGAAAGGGGTACTATGGATTAGCAGTACGTTAGTCACTACAGTGAGAAACTTATAATTTATTCAACATACTTCCTTGTGCCAAAGAAAGACCTTACCATGCGCCCAGTACTAGATCTGCGCCCTGCAAACAAATGTCAAAACACAAAGGTTTTGTATGACCATGCTCTAGGAGGTGATTCCACTCCTGAAACGAGGGGACTACCTGGCAACGTTGGATGTGAAAGATGCATAATTTCATATTTCAATGCACCCTGCTCACAGAAAGTACCTGTGTTTCAGAATGGCGGGAGTACACTACGAGTTCAAAGTACTCCTATTCGGCATCTCCTCAGCACCAAGAGTATTCACAAAGGTGCTTGCAGTAGTGGCTGCACATCTGCGCAGAAGGTCCATCCCAGTATACCCTTATCTGGACGACTGGCTAATCACTGTGGAATCAGCTCAAATTTGCCGGTTAAATACGCAAAGAATAGGCCTTCTCTTCAACCTGGGTTTCTCCATCAACAAGAAGAAATCCAGTCTAGTCCCCAGCTGTCCTGGCCACTCGGGCACGGACACAGTTGTTTCCCATCCGCCCTTGTATGGGGCACAACATGGAGCCAGGTGGGTTTTGTCCTGGCGCCAGGCTCATGATGAAGACCAGATCATTGGGAACGTTCCAGGCCCACTCCGCGGGTGCATCTAGTATTAGCTGTGGCAGGGCGTGCCAAGCTAGGCTGCTCGAGGGCGTGGCTAAAGAGCCCAGGGCTATATAAGCCCCACCCTCACACTGATCCATGCTTTGCGTTACTTTGCATCTTCATGCAACGTGATGCTCACCGCTGCTTCGACCAGCTTACTCACCTTCTGGAAGCCAGCAATCACCATCTCATTGCATCTGCAAACTCACCTTCTCGAAGCCAGACATCACCATTTCATCGCATCTGCATACTTGCCTTCTGGGAGCCAGGGTTCACCTTCTCATCGCATCAGCATACTCACTTCCTGAAAGCCAGCATTCATCATTGCATCGCATTAACATACTCACCTTCAGGAAACCAGCGACCCCGATTCCGGCGCTGCGCTCCTCACCCAACGCCACGCCCATCGTCCACGGAGTTGGGCCCTGTAAAGAAGCAGAAAGACAAGGTTAGACAATTGAAACTCAGCAGTTGGGGGTCACGCCGCATTGGGACCACACGCGCATCCTCAGAAGTCACTCGCCTATTGCCGGGCCATCGTGAACTCGTTCCCTGTTCACTCCGGCTGCCATCTTTCACCTACACAGGGAAAGAGCAAAAGAGAGACATTAAGGAAAGAACGAACAACATTGCTGGAACAGACGAAACAAACACCGTAAAGCAGGTTGAAAGCAAATCGGACTATACACTCACTCACCTGGAGGGAAGTGGATTAGTCGCAGCTGGACTGGACGGCCACACAGAGAGACCAGTGAAGGAACTCGGTCCTAGTTAAGCAAGCGCCCCTGCTGCAAGTAGCAGGACGGAGAGTTCATCATTCAAGATAAGCAGGTGAGCCTTCTATGGGCAGCGCAACCTACGCGAACAACTCCCTGGGTGGAAGGGGTCTGGAAGGGAACTCGGGTCACAGACTGGCATACTTACGCCTCCTTTACATTTACATAGGAGTGGGCTTGAGCAGCACTACCGCAGTAACTGTACAAGCGCAGAGGGAGAAGCCAGATGAGGGCAAATCCCTGGGAGGGCTGCAACCGTCCCCAATGCCCCCGCAGAGACCAGGTGAGCGTTACACCAGCCAAATAAAACAATTTCTTGGGGCTAGCCTAAACACAAAAGCAGAGCTGGCTTTCCCCTCAAACGAGAGAGTACAAAATATGCTGTTGCAGGTACCTCACTGAAAGGTTGGTCGCCAGATAACGGTACGCAAAACAATGCGCTTGCTTGGGATGATGGCATCTTGCATTCATTTGTTTCCTCACGCGCACCTTTGCATGTGTCCAATGCAGGAATGGTTAGCGAAACAGTGGTCTCGGGCAAGCGGACAGTGGGACGATCTAGTGGTTGTTTTGCTATACCTGATTGAGGCTGTTCGCTGGTGGTCCAAAGACAACCGGTTGAAAGGAAAACCTTTTTGTGCTCCACCAGCACAAGCGATCCTAACTACAGATGTCTCACTTGCCGGATTGGGGGGGGGGGGCACTTCCTCTACCATACAGCCCCCGGACAGTTTACACAGGTTACTGTCCAACGACATATCAACTTCCTGGAACTCTTGGCAGTCCTCAAGGCTCTTCAAGCCTTTCAGCAACATCTCAAGGGTCAAACGGTGCAGGTCCTCACATGCAGCACCACAGCCATGTTCAATCTGAACAACAGGGAGGCACACAAACACTCTAAGTCTGTCCAAGCTATCCCAAAACACATGGATGCGGGTACTCGAGCGGAACATGTTCCTAACATCGCAACATGTTCCAGGGGAACTCAATTCTCTGGCAGACACTCTAAGCAGATACCCAGTGCCGGAAAACACGAGTGGCAACTTTATAGAGATATCATAAACAGAACATTCTCACTATGGGTTCACCCACCACTAGACTTGTTTGCCACAAAGCAAAAAGCGCAATGCCTTGACTTCGCATCCAGATTTCCCCAGCCAAGTTCCAAGGGGAACACCATGTGGATTAACTGGTCAGGGAAACTTGCTTACGCTCCCCCCCACCCCCATACACCACTCTTGAGCAGGATAGTGCACAAGATGCACCAGGAACAAGTAACCCTGATCCTGGTGGCTCCTATTTGGGTGAGACAGCCTTGGTTTCCACATCTGCTCAAACTGGTGATGTGCGACCCAATCAAGCTCCTGTGCCCACACATGTTGACACAACACACAGGGGTATTCCTCCACCCACGCCCACAGTCGATGAACTTGGCAGCTTGGCTCATGAAGTCATAGAGTTTGGCCACTTGAACCTTCCACAAAGGTGTATGGATATCCTTGGAGGCATGAAAACCAAACACCGGGCACTGCTATTTTAATAAGTGGAAAAGACATGTGATATGGTGCACATCGCAATCACCAAGTCGATTAGAATGTTCTCCAGCTAACATTCTACACTACATGCATTACTTACTAGACTCCTGACTAGTATTTAATTCCTTAAAGGTGCATCTGGCAGCCCTATCAGTGTACACCACTTTACAAAACAAGGTGTCCTGGTGGGAAGTCCCTGTCATTAAGGCATTAATGGAAGGGGTAAAGAAGCTATATCTTCACAATGTTCCCCTGCCCCTCCATTTCCAACCCTCTCCCGGGTTGGGATCTCAATGTTGTGCTCTCCAAGCTCATGGGTCACCCTTTGAGCCTATGCACAAGGCCATTCTAAAGCATCTTACTTATAAATCTGCATTCCTGATATCTATCACCTCCATAAAATGAGTCGGTGAGCTACAAGCTTTGTCTATAAGCCCCCTTTTTTATTATACACAAGGACCCCGTTTTCCTCCAAACACATCCTAGGTTCTCACCTAAGTTAATTTCAAAGTTCCATGTAAACCAATCCATAGACCTCCCCACCTTCTTTCAAAATCCTTCAAATTCAGCTGTAAGAAGCCTCCATACACTTGATGTACGGAGGGCGGTCTTGTACTATGTGAACAAAACAAAACCCCTAAGGAAGACAGACCAACTCTTTGTTTCAATAGCGCCTGGTAGAGAAGGCAATCACATATCAAAGAACGCCATCTCCAGATGGATAGTGAAGTGCATACAGCTCTACTATTCCCTATCCAATAAAGTTCTACCTTTCACACCAAGAGCACACTCTACCAGAGGTACAGGAGTTACCTTAGCTTTCATTGCAAACGTCACTCTGGACGCCATCTGCAAGGCTGCTACATGGAGCTGCATCCATACGTTCACACTTCATTATTGCATTGACGCACACTCTAAAGCAGATTCACAGGTGGGACATCTTTGCTGCTGTACCTTCTAACTTCCTACCTCCTGCTCCAGATACTGCTCGCTAATCTATGCACAGCATGTGATCTAAGCAAATCCACAAGCTCCAGAAGAGACACTTTACTCACATAATCATATTTCTGGGGCTTGTATCTGCTTAGATTCATAGGCGCCCACCCTTCCTCCCCTACTGTAGTAGAGGGCACATAGGTGTTTTCTGGGCTCACTGTTTCGTCTTTATCACATCTGTACTCATGCTACACTTTATGCAACCTCATGTCAGAAACAAGCAATCTGAGGGACCTCGACACATGAAGGACCTTGGGTACAGTACACGTCACACTAGGGATAGTTTTACTAAACATACCCTGTTGACATCAGTTTTCGAGTTTCGATAACAAATCTTGTAATACTCTGCGACTTCGACTAGATGTCGAACTATGCAGAGCATGTGAATCTTATTAGATACAAGCACCAGAAATACGCTTACAGGAAAGTTCATTTGAGCCAAGTCACACATTCCACAATGCAACCTAGTAGTCATCGCTGGAAGTTCATCTCCAGTTCTGAGTCACAACAGCAAGGAATTGTGGGTATGCAAATTAACTCCAATGCAAACCTTTTTCCCCAGGAAATTCTTTGTCTACGAGCACAGTGCTATTTTATACATTGCTTTATCAACGCAAGGCAGACATTTTGCAAGGCTGTCAGGACAACTACATACCTTGTTTCACTCTTATTAAGGATGATCAGTGCAGTATAGTCATGACAGTCTTGTGGTTGGAGCATTTGGCCATGTTTTCACAACACCAAGAAAGTTATGGTGTACTGTACTCATGATCCCTCACGTATCGAGTTCCTGCAGATTGTTTATTTCCGCCATCGTGGTCGGTCACTCTGTGCAGAGTTTCTTGACTAACGCCATTATTAAATTATTAATGTAGTTATTTGTTCACTATCGCTCGACGATCAACTCATCTGCGGCTTTCGGCAAACATTGCCAACCTCCAAGGCTCTTCTGCGCCTGTTCTTTTCTCAACGACTCGCTGGCTTCGGCCTACACCGGGCTCTGGCCTGTTAAAGTAGGCAGACTAAGGGGGTGGTTTCCATGCTTTCCATCATTTCTAAGAACGTCTTCTCATGTTTCTGCTTTACACTAGATTTCGGGCTGCTTTTTAAAAAAAAACGTGGAAAATACTCCATTTAAATTCTGTCCGTCCTGTAATAGGAAGTATCCGTGGAAAGACATAATTCGCGTGTGCAATCACTCTCAAAATCCTCATCCTCACTCAAAAATGCCTCTCTCTCTCCGCCCCGTCCTATCTATCAGAAACCATCTTCAAACCATCCTCCTCCCGTCCCACCAGGACGCAATACTCCAACTTCTCCAGCATGGGGTCTGGCATGGATTCACATGCTCATCAATATTCCCCGTCGTCAGGCTGGGAATCCTCGGTACAGAAAAAATCCCTATCAGTTTCATTTCTGATCTGTCTTTCCTAGTAGTAACCAATCACTGATCTCTGGTCATACGGCCCACAGCCAATGACTGCCCTCTCCCTAAGCCCCTCCTCCAGCAGCCATCCTCAGATTTGTACCGCACGTTCAAGTGTTGGGAGTCCTCGTGCTATAGCTCTCGAGCTTTTGCTGCGTTTTTGCGCTTTTTCAAAGAGAATTTCTCATTTTTCGGTTAAATTGAGCTTCAAGCTCCACCGTCTTTACATCCGATCAACAGGGACCTGTTTCGGAAGTTTATACGCCCCTCAAGGGTGAAGATTTCATCGAACGCCGCTTTTGGAGGATTCCAGAAGTTTCTGAGGCCTACCCCGGACATGGCCCAGGAGAAAGGGAGCTCGACACCCGGGAAGCTGTTCAGGGCCTGCCCTGGATGCCAGCTGCAGAACGTGTTCAAGGAAGACAAGCATTCCTTATGCCTCTACTGTCTTCACGAGGACAAAATGCACGTGGAGGAGGACTGTGCGTTTTTCAGGAACATGTCGGAGCGGACCATGAGGGACCGCCATCTTCGTCTCGCCAACTGGCTGGAGGGAAAGAGCCCGTCAGGTGAGAAGAAAAAGAAGAAATCCGAGCGGTCTTCTAAGTCCTGTGAGAGCGCCCCGGTGACGGGGGGGGCCAACAGAAGGCTAAGCACCGCGAGTCTGCCTGCAACGGGAGCGCCGAACGGTCGGGCTCCTCGGCTGCCAGGCACGGCGCATCCTCCCCTGCGCCATCGACCACGAGCAAACGCTCTGGCTCGGGTAAGAGGAAATCCGAGAACCCGGCCAAGCTTCTGGAGAGGCCCCGGTCGATCTCGAAGATTTCGGCTGATGGGGAGCGAGGCAGGGGAGCCCTCCCGCAAGGTGAAGGCCACAAGCACGCAGTCAATGACTAAGGCCTTGATTCACCCAGCCAAGGCCTCTATCGAGAAGGTCGCGGCAACCATGGCGCAGCCTGCGGAGGATACACCTGTGGTAGCGGCCTCGGGGCCCAGAGTCTCCCTGCCACCTCAGAGGGAGGCATCTTTCAAGCCCATCGAAAGAACCCCCATGAAGCCCATGGCGGAGAAAGAAGGGGGGGGGGGGCCAGTGGCCGTCGTGGATTCAGACACGGCCTCCGAGGAGGAACTTGTCGAAGTCCCAGAGAGCCACGACGCGGGCATGCAGGAGGATCAGCCCGTCGAGAGGGACGACGAAAGCGACGGCAGCGCCGACGGGACCCCAGACCAACCGTCACGCTCGCAGCCAGTGCCGCAGGACAACTCGGCGGCCATTTTGATGGCAATTCAATCCTTATGCTCTGAAATAAGGACAAGATTGCCAGAGCCAGGCCCGACGGAGGAGCCAGGGGCAGGCCCGTCGGGAAGTCCACCACTCAAGAGGAGAACAACACATCCTCCTACACCCTTCCAGCCCTCGAGGCCTGCTCAACCTTCCTCCCCGTCCACGGTCTGCGGAGATGGGACAGACACGATGGGCACGGACGACGAGGGCGGCGACGACGGGGTGGACCTCCCGTCGTCCCCCCCTCCCTGGGCCTCCCCGCCCGATGAGATTGGATCCTTCCGTCCGATGATCTCCAGGGCATCCGAGCTTTTCCAGCTCTGCCCCGAAGAAAAGGAGGAAGAGTTCCTCTATCAACGTCGAGAGACCAAGAGGAAGATGGTCCTCGTGGTACCTCTTCTGGATGACATCTGGGACGAGGGGCTCTCCCTCCTCAAGAACCCGTCCACGATGCCGGCAAAAAGGGACCGATAGGAAAAGAAGTACCGGGTCCCCGACGCAGCCCCTCTATGCCTTAGAGCACAGCCGACCCCGGATCCAGTCGTCTCGGCGGCGGCCAGGACGAAGACTGGGTGGGGGGCATCGACTTCGACTTCACCGCCGGATGGCGAGGGAAAGAAGCTCAACACGATGGGACGACGAGTCATCACGTCGGCGGCGGCGACGACGATTAAGGCGGCCAATGCCCTGGCTATCATTGCCCGTTACGACGGGGAACTTTGGTATAAAATCGCTCCCTTGTTGGACTTCCTGCCGGACGACAAGAGGGCAGAAGCCCTGGAAATCTTGCAAGAAGGTGAGGTGGCGTCAGACCACGCCATAACAGTGGCGACGGACATCGCGGACACCGGTTTCCGCCAGTTCGGCAACAGTGTTTGCCTCAGACGGCGCGGATGACTTAAGGCGACGGATTTCCGCCAGGACGTACAAGCCAAAGTGTTGTACATGCCCTTCGATGGGAACAACCTGTTTGGGAAGACAGTCGATGAGTCCCTATAAGCCATCAAAACGGACAGGAAGACAGCCCGGGCCCTGGGAGTTCTCCAGCAATGACGGACGTCCTTTCAGAACACCAGAGGCAAGCAAGGGGCCTCCAAAGGTTCCGGCAGCGGCTCCTCTACCTACCGTCAAGCGGCCCGTTCCTCGTCGCAGGAGGCCTATAGAGGACGGGACAATTCTGGAGGTTCCCGCCGTCGTTGCCAGGGAGGTCAAGGCGGCCTCGAAACAGGACTGAACCGACCGTGGCGTCGGGCCCCCACCGAAGCACCCCGGTGGGAGGCCGGCTGGCGAAGTTCGTCAGCGTGTGGGAGTCCATCTCCACCGACAGTTGGGTGCTGGAAACCCTGGCCAAGGGGCATGCCCACGAGTTTCTAAAGAAGTGCCATGGCGTGCCACCCGTGGCCAGGAAGGAAAACCACGTACCCAAGCTGCTGCTGGAGGTAAGGGCGATGCTCAAGCAAAGTGCCATCGAGCTTGTCCCAAAGAGACTTCGGGGCTCCGGGGTCTACTCAAGATACTTTCTCGTAAAGAAAACAGGAGGTTGGCGTCCCATCCTGGACCTACGGCGACTGAACAAGTACATCAAGGCTCAGAAGTTCCGGATGGTCACCCTCCAGCACGTGCTGGGACAGCTGGAGGACGACGATTTCCTGTCGTTGTTGGACTTGGAGGATGCCTACTTCCACATCCCCATTCTAAACCGGAGGTTCCTCAGGTTTGTGGTCCAAGGACAGCACTACCAGTTCAAGGCCCTCCCGTTCGGATTAAAGTCGGCACCCAGGGTATTCACCAAGTGCCTAGCACCGGTGGCGGCGTGGCTACGCCTACAAGGGATCCACGTCTATCCCTACCTGGACGACTGGCTCATCCGAGCAAGGACAAGGGAGCTCGCCATAGAACACACAGCGAAGACCGTCCAGCTACTCACAGACCTGGGGTTCTCCATCAACTTCCCCAAATCCTACCTGGTCCCTTCGCAGGTCGCCCTGTTTCTGGGATCCAAGCTCGACACAGTGGCACAGCTGGCCTCGCCGTCCGACGAAAGGACGAAAGCCATCCTGGGCAAGGTGCAGCACCTGCTAGCCACGGACGTAGCCAGGGTAAGATCCATCAAATCCCTTCTCGGGATGATGGTCCTCCTGCATCTATCTGTTACCCCTGTGCAGACTTCGAATTCGTCCACTGCAAGAGTTCCTCGACGCACGCTTGATCCAGGCGACGGGCAGCTTCGAGGACAGGATACCGCTCAACGAGACCTTCCGACGAGCGATCCGGTGGTGGGGCACCCGCACTCATCTGACGGCGGGCACAGACTTTCAGACCCCAGCTCACCAGGTAACGGTGACGACTGATGCCTCCCTGGAAGGGTGGGGAGCGCAAACCGGAGATCTCCACACGAGAGGCCTTTGGCTCCCGGAGGAAAAACAGCTTCCTATCAACATTCTGGATCTCCGCGCAGTGTTTTGGGCCCTCTGGTCCTTTTTTCCGTCCCTCAAGGGCAAGGTGGTGAGGATCTTCACCGACACCACCACCACAATGTTCTACATCAGGAAGCAGGGTGGAACCAGATCCCCAGCCCTGTCCAAGGAAGCCCAGGATCTGTGGCACTGGGCCGTCGACCAGGGGATGTTTCTGGTACCTTTTCATCTGGCAGGGATAAAGAACACCATCGCCGACTCACTCAGCAGGGAGCTGCGCTTGTGCCACGAGTGGGAGCTACGCCAGGATCAAGTGGATCGACTCTTCAGGCTGTGGGGCAGACCCCAGGTCGATATCTTCGCGACGGCGACAAACTCCAAGTGCCAGAGGTTCGCCAGCAGGTTCCCCCAACCGAGGAGCATGGGCGATGCTTTCTCGTTCCCCTGGGACAACCTGTTCCTCTATGCTTTCCCGCCGTTGCCACTGCTACTCCGGCTCGTCGACCAGCTCAAGAGGTCCCGGTGCAGGATGATCCTTGTCGCACCGGCGTGGCCGAGACAGATCTGGTTCCCAGACCGTCTGGACTTATTGCGTCCCCACCAGTCAAACTGCCCGTGGACGCGTATCTTCTCTCCAGAGGAGGAGACGCCATTCTTCATCACGACCCGAAGTCGCTGAACTTGCAGGCCTGGCTCCTGCAGCACTAGAGTTTGGAGGATACGATATACCGGCAGACTGCAGAGAGGTTCTTGCAAAGGCCAGGGCGTCCAACTCTCAAGTGTTACAGACACAAATGGAAGAGGTTCTCTGTCTGGTGCCGGGCACAGAAGATTAACCCTCTACGGATTACGGCCCCTCAAGTACTGCCGTACCTACTGTCGTTCGCCAAGGTTGGACTAGCTCACGCCTCCATCAAGATACATCTGGCTGCCATCTCCAGATACACCAGGACAACAGGACGGGTGTCCTTGTGGTCTCATCGCCTGGTGAAGGGATTTATGAAGGGACTATTCTGCTCGTTCCCGCCTGTGAAGGCCCCAGCCCCGGCGTGGGAGCTCAACGTGGTGCTGTCTAGGCTCATGGGGTGCCCCTTTCGAGCCTATGCATACGGCACTGTTGAAGTTCCTATCGTGGAAAACAGCTTTTCTTGTGGCCATCACCACCGCACGGCGCGTGGGAGAGATTCAGGCTCTATCTTGCAAGCCTCCATACTTGACTTTTCACAACATGAGGGTGGTGCTCAGGACGCATCCCTCCTTCATGCCCAAGGTGCCGTCGGACTTCCACCTCAACGAGCCCTTGGTGTTACCAGTTTTCTTCCCGTCGCCGGCTGAGAGGACTTTGCACTCGCTGGATGTAGCTAGAGCAATGAAGTTCTACGTGGACCGCACAAAGAGTTTTCGGAAGACGTCACAGGTTTTTGTGAACTTTGGACCTGTGAATCAAGGGAAGCTCTCTCGAAGGCTTCCATTTTCAGATGGCTCTCCGGCTGTATCATGCACTGTCACTGGTTGGCAAACCGACCACTGCCCGGCCGTCCGAGAGCCCATTCGATCAGAGCGATCGCTGCTACCACGGCGTTCTTGTCCGGTGTGCCCCTGCTGGACATCTGCAGGGCTGCTACATGGAGGTCGACGCACACCTGCGCGAAATTCTACTGCGTCGATCGGGATTCCAGGGAGGAGTCCAGGGTCGGCCAAGCAGTGCTGCGCAACCTGTTCGCCTGAAGGGCCTGCTGAGGAGGTAAAAGTTGCTTAATGTTCTGTTTATGTATTGCTTAATGTTGAGCCTTTTGCCACCTCCCGTGGTTGTGCATGTTGTGTACTGCTATGTAATCTTATATTACTGAGCATGTGAATCCATGCCAGACCCCATGCTGGAGAAGGAACAAGTTACTTACATGTAACTGTTGTTCTCTGGCATGGATTCACATGCGAACCCTCCCGCCTACCCCTCTGCGGCTCTTCACTTGGTCATACGGCCACTTTACATGCTACCAAATCTGAGGATGGCTGCCGGAGGTGGGGCTTGGGGAGAGGGCAGTCATTGGCTTTGGGCAGTATGACCCAGAGATCAGTGATTGGTTACTACTAGGAAAGACAGATCAGAAACGAAACTGATTCTGATTTTTCTGTACCGAGGATTCCCAGCCTGACGGGGAATATTCATGAGCATGTGAATCCATGCCAGACCCATGCTGGAGAACAACAGTTACAGGTAAGTAACTTTTCCCTACTTTGCATCCCACGCATCAAAAAAGCCAAAGCCGGAGGTCTAAGTTTCCCCTACATTGCAGCCAAGACCTGGCACGCTCTTCCTGCAGACATTAGAGTGGAAAACTCATTCCCTATTTTTCGAAGGAAACTGAAAACCTCATTCCTTGCAAAATAATAGTAAACTCTTAGGAATCCATGTAACTATACTGCATTGCTAATGCGTACATGTCTACTGTAAATATTGTATTTGTATGTAAATATTGTATCCTATGTAACTAAGATATTGTCTGTAACAAGCGCCACGATGCCCCCGGGCATCGTGCGCTCTACAAATCTCAAAAAAAACCGTTGAAAAACTTTTTATATACGTTCACTATACACTTTTCAAGCGGTAGATGATGCTATAGCTCTGGACTTCGAAAATGCCCCTGGTACAGGGTATTGGCCTAAAGAAAAGTTTGAAAAGACTATGGATAACATTTCATGCATAGTAAACTTGCTAGAAAAGAATCCTCTGAAACAAAAATACTTTGATTTAGAAGAGGTAGAGCCTCCTGCTAACTGTAAAAAAATTACCCGTTTCTGCCCAACCCACAACAGCCATCTCTACACCAGATCACCAGGACCAACATCAAGATGATCAAGGGTTAGGGAATGACGTTTACACTGATGATCAAGTTCAGTTTTATAATCGGTATACCCAGGATCAAGATCATGATTCCCATATTTATATGTTATTGCCTGAAGATCAAGAGCAGCCTGTTGCAGATTCCTCAATACACGACCAAATTAAGTACAATGAGCTGCTCGTCAAATCGGTCGATCATTTTTTGTCGATGACCTCTTAGGGGGAAAGAAGTCTGTTGGCCAGTTTATTCCTTTACTTCAGTCAGTTGCTAAACATATACAGCCTTCTTTGTCTACTGTAACTAGAGCAGTCAATCCCAGTCTAGAGAACAGCTTTAAACATGCACCTACTAATCCCCTTTACATTAGAGGACTGTTAAAACCATATTCCCTAGTGGTCACAACCAAAAGGAAAAGGGCAGGCACTCCACTAGCATATTTTGAGGCACCACCTGAAAAGGAGAGCAGATGATATGCTCTTGATAAAAAAGTGTCCACATCAGCAGCCTATCAAGTATGCATAGACAACAATGCAACATTATTGGTCAGCTACGATAGTTATCTTTGGGACTGTATTCACGACCAACTTGATGCTGTTCCAGGACCATTACATTCACAAAGACGGTTTCTGATGGCAAACCAGTTGCCAAATGCATTTTTAAAAATAATTTAGATGCAGCAGACACCGCAGGTCGAATCATAGCTGATGGTACTCTTTTACAAAGTTATTCTAGGTCCTTACCAGAGTTAATTATTTCCATCAGGAAGAGGAAATCATGTTAGCGGCCAGGAAATCAGAAGCTGTGCAATTCCAGGGAGCGTCTGTTCGGCTATTTCAAGATCTCTCCCCATATACTCTAGCATGCCAGCGCCGTTTACAGAAGGTGTCTGCATGGCTTCAAAGCCAGAAGATCCGCTACCGCTGGGGGTTCCCCTGCAAATTGATTTTTGATTTTCGCAATCAACACAATGTGATCTCTTCAGAAGCAGAGGCAGGGGAGCTAATGGCCGAGGATACTACTGTCCCTGCGTCGGACCGAGATCCTCTGTTGGAAGCGGATCACGGTTCACAATCTACTCCGATAGATAGAAGAAAGACCAGAGGTTGGCGGCGAGTGGGCGGTCCCGCTCACCGTGATGAGCAAACTACAGATGGAGGTCGCGCTCGCCTCTCACCGGACAGCCCAAATAGCCACTATCAGTCAGCTATTACCCCGCGATCCGACAACGCGCCTGCCTAATATTAAAAGAAGAAAGTGGAAGGGAAGATAAAAGGAGCACATCCTCGGACTCCCTACACGGGGAGTGTGGGGGCAAGACTTCAACCTGCACAGTTAAAACCTCTCATGAAATTGTAACTGTATTGAAGGTTTCTTAAAAACCTGGTATGGTAAGAGGTATTGAAGGGCTCACCTTTTGACGGGGGAGGTCATTGTCTACTCTCTGATTTAAGCAAGCCTGCTGGTTGGTCCTGTGGCCCTATGTGGTCAAGGAATAGATCCCCTGGGTGAGGTTTATATAGATTGCAAAAATCACACAAGATTTCAAAGTGGGGTGCCTGTGTCGGATTGTTCCCGTTTCTGTTGAAGGTTTGTTGATAGAATGGAAGTTGAAGCTCACAAAAGCTTTTCACAACTTGTTTCTTATCACCCTGCAAGTTTTTATCTCATTGTTCGACAGTGCAAATTGTTTTTTCCTCCTTTTTTGGTTTTGTTGCCGTCTGGTATTGTTTTCATTATTTCCCCCTACTATGGAATTCTAATATTGGGTCTGTCTTGAGAAGTAACTGCCAACAACAAAGCAACTCGCATGATGCTAATGTCATGGCTGAAATAGTATCAATGCACTCTAGGGTTTTGGTCATTTGGAATGAGTTAAGTGCTTCGTTGAGGGTTAATTTCCGAACCCTTAACACCTGGGGTGAGATGGGGTTGAATGGTGATTGTAATGTAACAACAATAACTCGTGTAATTTGATAAGGTAACTGTTAAGTGGTGGTGGAACACAAATGAATACCGAAATGACAAACTCAAATATAAGCTGTCTCACTCTCAATGTCCAAGGTCTCAATTCCCCACTAAAACGGAGAGCTCTTTTTCAGCGGATGGCGACATGCAACCCCACAATACTATTTTTACAGGAAACTCACCTTTTGTTGACCGACGAATTCCGATTGAATGATAAGCTTTATCCATCCAAATTTTGTGCCGCCTCGGGGATGAAGCAGTGTGGGGTGGCTATCTTGTCCGGAAGGGGACACTGTTGAAGGTTCACAGGACCTTGTTAGATACCGGAGGGAGATATGCTCTGGTGGTGGCTACGTTGTATGGGAAGAAGGTGACCTTGTTGTCGATATATGCGCCCAATGCCAATCAAAACCTATTTTTTGTAACCATATCTAGAATATTAAGTGAGCATGCTGAGGGTGACCTCTTAATTGGTGGGGATTTCAATGCTGTGATCAATCCGTTGGAAGACAAATCCCTCCCCCCAACCCCAGCTGACAAACATTTTATAGCTCTCACTTCTCTTCTCCGGGAACATTCACTGATAGAGGGGTGGCGTTTTTCTCACCAAGGGGCGCGGGATTATACTTTTTACTCTGCTGTGCACAGGGGGTTTTCTAGGTTAGATATGTTCCTTCTTTCGGACACTCTTATCCCCCATACCACCGAGAAATAGATCCTCTCGAAGGCCTCATCTGATCATGCTCCGGTGCTGGTGTCCATGTCCCCATTTAGCGATTCCCCGGAGCCCCCTTGAGTATGGCGCCTGAATGAACTCATTTTACTAGACCCTCAGGCCCGTTCCTGCATCGCAGATTGCATAAACCAATATTTTACAGACAATGATACGGGAGATTTGGAATATGCAGTAGTATGGGATGTGGCAAAGGCTCTCATCAGAGGTCAAGTTATAACTCAAACAATTGAGCGGAGAAAAGTCCACAGGCAGGCCCAGGCTCAATTGGAATTGAGGCTTCGTGAGGCAAAAGAGGCGCATAAGAAGAAAGCCTCTAGGTGCGCCCTTAGGGAGGTTCGTATAACACAAAAAGCACTGGAAGCTCACCACATGGGCCGGGCAGCCTACCGAATAATGCGCACTGAACAATACTATTACTCTAAAGGGAACAAGGCGAATCGCTTTTTGGCGGCTAAACTTAAGCAGCAGGCAAAGCATAGCCGCATAGATTCTTTAAAAGACGTAGATGGGAGGCAAATTTTTACGGAATCTGGGAAATTTCAGATTGTGGAAGGGTTTTTTCGAAGCCACTCATCCCTTCACATATCAGACCCACAGCTAGCCAGACTTTATCCAGAGGGCAGATCCTCCACAGATATCTCCTGAATTTCGGGAATGTTTAGAGGCCCCGATATCTAAGCAGAAGACCGAAACGGCAATTCGCTCCCTCCCGCTGGGTAAGGCCCCGGGCCCAGACGGCTTTACTAACACATTTTATAAGACTTTCCGGGCGGAATTAACCCCCCTCACCTAACAAAACTTTTGAACTCAGTGTGAAAGACGGGAGCAGTGACAAAATCAATGGCGGAGTCGGCCACAACATTGGTGTTGAAGCCTGGGAAGTATCCCACGGATTGTGCCTCTTACAGGCCAATTGTATTGTTAAATACAGACGCTAAATTGCTGGGGAAAATAATAGCAAGCCGCCTGTGTCCAGCCCTTCCGTCCCTGATTAATAATGACCAGACAGGATTCAGACATAACCGGTCCACTTATGACAATGTACGCTGCGCTATTAACTTAATTGCTCCTGCCCCGAAGATTCCAGGTAGACTATCCCTACTATCCCTAGATGCCCTTAGGGCGTTTGATAGTATGTCTTGGGGATATCTAAAAATGGTACTGGAAGGGTTTGGATTCGGCCCGGAGTTTTCTAGATTAATGCTGTCAAATTTTCAAATTCTCTCGACCAAAGTCAAGGTAAATAAAAACTGGACTCCGCTAATCAGATTAGCCAAAGGCACTAGACAAGGTTGTCCTTTGTCGGCTTTAATTTTTGCCCTGGCAATGGAGCCCTTTGCCCAGCATGTTAGACTACATCCAGATATCCTGGGTTTGGAGGTGGAGGAACACCGCCATAAAATAGCGTTATATGCAGATGAATTACTTTGTTTCTTGAGGGACGCCCCTCGCTCGCTTCCCCCTCTCTTAGACCTTTTAGACAGGTTTGCTATGATATCTGGCTTCAAGGTGAACCCAGCTAAATCAGTGGGAATGACCCTGTCTGAGGACCCCGATAGGCTAGAAGAAATGCGAGCGATAACACACTTTCCTTGGTCTTCAACAGAGATTCCATACTTGGGTATAAAATTTACTCCAACATATGCAGGCCTTTACGGAGCGAATATTCCCCCTTTATTTAAAGAAGTGCAGGAATGGCTACAGCGGTGGGATTCCCAAGAGATCTTGTGGTTGGGCCGTATTAATGCGGTTAAGATGACGCTCCTCCCGAGGTTACTGTATGCATTTCATTCCTTGCCAATTGCCATCCCTGAATTTGAACTTATAAATATCCAAAAAGAGATATACCGGTTCATCTGGAAGAAGAAACTGAGAATCTCTGGTAAGCTTTTAACTAGGGGGAGGATGCTAGGGGGTCTAGGTCTTCCCTCGATACCGCACTATTATAGAGCAGCTCAAGTGGCTATAATGCTTTCTTGGAGAGATTCCCTGGATCCCCCTAAATGGCTAGAGATTGAGCAAGCGGTTGCCTCACTCCTGTTGACCCACCTCCCATTTCTTCAGAAAGAGGCACGTAGTTACAGGGGCGGGATACTTCCAACCACCTTGTCCACACTGCATAGCTGGGATAAAGCGCGTGCGCAGAGGGGCATCCCATTGGGGTTGGGGCCGTTATCCCCCATCACTCAGAACCCAGCTTTCACCCCAGGGCTCACACCCACAACATACCGAGTTTGGAGTCAGGACAAACCCTTACGCCCGAGAGATTTGTATGTTAACCAGGAACCCCTGACCTTCCAACAATGTAAAGAAAGATTTGGCCTCCCAGAGAGAGAACGTTTTCGATATATACAGTTACGCCACTGGCTTACTAACAGACATCCGCCGAGCGGCTGGTAGGGTTCCACTGGGAATGGAACTCATAATTCTTGAGGGTCATCAATCTCATATGATAGCCCTATGCTACCGGCTATTAGAGAAGGCCTCGGTAGAAGAGAAACTTCAATATATGAGAGCTTGGGAGAGGGAATTGGGCCTGGAAATCTCGGATGAATCTTGGCAGCGGATCTGGCATAGAACTCAGACCAGTTCCTGATGTGCACACGTAAAAGAAAGCGCCATCAAAGTCTACTTTCGATGGTATTTTACCCCCAGCAGGTTCCACTCAATTAATCCAGAATACCCGGACACGTGTTGGCATGGGTGTGGTGAGCGGGGAGATATGGCTCATATGTGGTGGCACTGTCCGGTTATTTAATCATATTGGCTGGAGGTGCGGTCAAGAATTAAGGGAATCACGGGCTCCCTGCTCCCTATGGACCTGAGGGTACTCTTACTGGGGGATGTATCGGACAATGGAACCTTCCCTATGTCAGGACAAAAAGCGACTTTGATTTCACATTTACTTGTTGCAGCCCACATCACCAGAGCCCGGTTCTGGATAACGATAGAAGGCCCACATATAGCCTATTGGTGGATAAAAACATGGGAACTGTTTGGTTTAGAAAAACGTACAGCCTTATTGGAAGGAAAGCTCTCGAGGTTTCAGAAAATCTGGCGCCCCTTCTTAGACTTGGTTTCTGACGGAGAGCATATGTTCTTCCAACCGCAGCTCCTGAAGCACTTTATGAACTCTTAATTTGATTGTGGATTTTTTTTTAGACTTGTACTTGTGCATTTTTACTAGGAGTTGCAGGTCTGTGAAAGTCATACTTATGAGCTTTTGATACGAAACAATTGTCGGTCTAGAAAAATGGACACCTCTCACGATTGATGGCAAACGTATTTTGGTAGCCGAAGACTAACCGTCTCATGTACATAACGATAGAAATATAGATTTCCGAGTTTGACGAATGAGCGGCCATTTTGATGCAACAAGGATTGCCATTTTGTTCTCTAACGATTGCTCAGCGCTTTCTGTTCAAACTGCTTCGCAGCACATTTTTTGCTTACTCTGCTCGACTGTTAACATTGTTGTCTGAACGTGAAAGGACAAGGCCGCAAGGCCACGAGACTAATAAGGAGTTTGTTGAAACACAACGTAGGCAGCTCCGGAGAGTAATGCCCAGCTCCCTCCCGAATATAGCCTTGAAGGAGAGCCGCAGGGCATTTAATCATTTCACAGCTGCCAACCAGTCTCGTTATATGGTAGAAAATGTTAGAATAAAGCAGCTAAAGGCTTGAATTATGCTCTTCTTACGGCCCTCCTTTTCCCGAGCCCTGTAGAGCGTGTCGACTCCCAGGACACGAATAGCACCTCAAAGATAGCAACGTCTGGAATGTGACTCTTCCCCCGTATGTAGCTCACTTACAAGAACAGAAGCACTGTGTTCTGTTCAACAAAGAAAAGATGTCTCTGCACTTGCAAGGTTGCATATTGTTGCTAGAATAGATATTTGAAGGTGTCATATTCGTCGAAATTGTCCATCATCAAACCGAGTTCAAAGAAACCCAATAAAGGGCGGTGTTAAACATGTCACAGCTGATTGTATGATATGCATTTTGTATATATGTAACTGATGTACGTAATTCGCTCTCTTGCGTCCCTCGAGGTCTAGAGATAGACGTTGCGGGGAGTGAGACCGAGTTGGCCAACTGAGACCATTTGCTTTGCACTAAACCCTAACCTTGGGAATACAACCTCGTGTCTGGCGTATCTATCGTGTGTGGTGATTTGCCTTGTTTCCATAACGCGAGGGACCTCTAGGTGCCCCTTTCACAATGACTCAGTGAATTTGTGTTTATGAACTGTTAAGCGAGATGCAACTGACCCAATGAATGTAACTTTGTAAACCTTCCCCCCCTTTTTTTCATTTTTCTCTCTTCCTTCTTCTCTTCTTTCTTCCTCTCCTCCTTTCCTTCTTTCTCTCGTTACCCCCTGTTAATCAACTCAGGACATATAATGAATGATATACTGAGTCAATTATTGTTATTTATAGCTAAATATGTGAAATACTGAGATTTGTTGGGGATGAGAGGATTTAGATTTGAATATAATAAAAATGAATTGTTTGTATGATTGTTAGCAATGCATTCACATGTTGAAAATCAATAAAAATATTGAAGAAAAAAGTCATTCTAGTCTGGTTTTTAACTTGAAGCACATGCGACACTGCTAAATATGCTCATTTAGCACAATGTCTTATTTGCTAACACATTAGATGATGCCGCTCCTTTCGAGGACAAGGCTACAACAAACATCACAAGCAGGTTGTAGTCGGGACCCTCTACTCCATTGTATACCTCCCATACCCAATCATCTCCTTATAAATCCACCTTTCAAAGGGCCTACAAAAGTGGAAGAGGTAGGTGTAGGACTGCAGCCAAAAGAGGCTCTGCAGTCCAAAAACTAAAATACCCATTCAGGTTCCCTCCCGTTTCTCCCCAGTAGGGTGGTCACATTTCTCTATTCACCCATGCATGGGAGGGGATCACGTCAGGCCAGTGGTTGCTGTCCACTGTGTCCAGCGGTTACTCAGTTCTAGAAAAACCCCATCATCCTCCTCCAAGACACAGGAAGATGTAGCAGGAACATCAACAAATTCTATAAGCAGAGATCGAGTCTTGTGAGAAACCTGACGGTATTCTCCCACCTTCTCCCTCGGGATCTTCCACTCAGGTGGCCTGGGAAGGGCCATTGCTTTTGGATCCCAGCCCTGGGGGTGGACAAGCAAGGGAGGATCACCTGAAGGGAGGGTCACAAGGGATTGGGAGGAGGATACCCAAGGGCGAGACATGGTATTCCTCCAGTCCCAATAATACCCCATCCTACTCTCCCTCTGGCTTTATGGGGTATTTTCAATCTCATCCCATCTCCCCCTCCCCAAAAAATACTGAGACGAGGAGGAGGCAACTAAGAGCAGTAAAGATTACGCATAGGAACCTACTATAGAAAGAACTCAAGTTGCCCCACTAATAGTTAGGCATTTAATAATGACCACTCACACTTGACTCTACGTGGCAGTTTTTTCAACTGTAAAAGGCGTGGTTTTTCACATGGAGGAGAGTGAGCTGGGTATGCTGTCCAGACCAGAGAAGCCAAGGAGCAGAGAGCAGCAGGAGTTAAAGCCTGGATTAGAAGGCGGTGCCGAGACACTGGCCCGGTGTTTTTGAGGGGCTGCAGCGTGCCTCCAAGAAGCCAGAGTAAGGCAGCCTGTATCCTGCTGGTGGCGGTCGAGAAACTGCTAGTTCCCTTGGTACGTGCGCCGGTCTCAAGGGTGTCTGAGAGGCAAGTGGTAAGACCCTGACCTCAACCCTGTGTATCCAGAGGGACCGCTTGTCAACGCGACACACTGCCCAGTGAGTGAGGGAGAGAAAGTCGGAAGCATGCGTTTGACTCAAGCGGAGCAGGAGAAAGACAGTTTTAAAGCGTCACGGAGCCGAAAGTAAGATCAAGTGTACGAAGGAGAAGCCAGGGAAAACCAGAAGGGTGCAGGAAACATCTGAAGGTGAAAGGTTTAAAAAAGTATGAGGAAGGAATAAAGAGGGGTTACAGATCAGAGTGGTCACGTCTAAGAGGAGCAAAGAACCAGGAGGTTTGGAAAGTCGCTGATTGTACCCTACAAGTGAAGTATCTCTGGAAGAACTGCGTATAAAAGGAAAGGTACATCCTGACAAGTTGAACTTGGGTCTGAAACCAAAAAGGTGCCTAAGCTTAGTCAAGGGAAGCCTGAGAGGCCTAACAACGTGGAAAACCTATTATTTCATGATATTGGAGGAAAAGCAAAGTACATCCTGTTAGAACTGAATTTGTGTTGAAAACTGAGAGGGGCCTGAGCTTGGGGAAGGGAACATTGAGAGGCCTAACCAAGTTGGGAGATTTATTGTTTTGTAGTGTTGAAAGGATTGAATCTTGGGGAAGGGAACCCTGAGAAGGGAACTGTTATATTTCTTTTATAGTGTTTTGAACTTGGACAAGTTGAAACTTGGGGAAGGGAATCCTCAAGGAACCAAAGACAAGAATATTGCAAGGGCTCTGTGGAGGTGGTCTTACGGACACCCCTTTTTGATTGAACTGATTTTTATGACATTGGCCAAACTACACCTGGTGAGAAGACCGCCTGAAACCAACCTTGGTTTCTGATTTTCTGTTGAACCACTATTTTCCTTATTTTTTTTAAATACTTTTACTATCACATTTTAGTATCAGACTTCGGCCTTTAGAAGCATCAGTTAAGGGAACCATCCCTTTAGAATTGGGGCCAGTCAGGCATTACACAAACCCAGGAAACTTAAGTAAATAAAGATTTTGAAACTAACATCATTGAGTCTGTGTCTCTCTTGATACCATGCCTGTTTCACAGTCTCTACTACCAAAAGGCACAATAGAGCTGGTCCTACCCCATGATGTAATCTGTATATTTCCTAGTTCCAAAGGACTGAACTATATGCCCTGTGTTAGACCTTTATCCAGCCAACACATATGTCAAACCACAAAGGTTTCAAATGACAACTCTTCAAGAAGGAATCCCTCCAATCAATGAGGGAGATTACATGGCAGCAGTGGATATGAAAGATGCATACTTTCATATTTCAATGTTGCCAGCACACAGAAAATATTTGCGTTTCCAGATAGGAGACACACACTACCAGTTCAAGGTCCTCCCCTTCGGCATTTCCTCAGTGCCAAGGGTGTTCACCTAGGTACTGGCGGTAGTGGCAGCACACTTAAGATGGCACTCCAACCCAGTGTATCATTATCTTGACAACTGGCTCATAACTGGAGACAGGCCCTAAATGTGTCAACAGCGCACACACGCCACAATCAACCTTTTGTTCCAATTGGGGTTCTCCATCAGTGAGAAGAAATAGTCTTGTCACCAGCCAAGTAAAACAATTCCTGCAAGCATTGATTCGAAACAAGAAAGCTTAGTCTTCCCCTCCAACGAAATGGTAAAAAACATGCTGTTTCAAATTCCTCATTATGTAGCCGGTCGTCAGATAACTGTACAAAAGGTAATGCACCTTTGCGGCATCATGGCGTCATGCGTATATCTTGTACCACATGGACATCTGTGAATGTGTCTACTGCAAGAGTGGTTAGTGAAAAATTGGTCTCAAGCAAGCGGTCAGTGAGAAAATCTAGTGGTCATTTTGCAATCACTATTACAAGCACTGCAGTGGTGGACAGATGAAAACAAGTTGAAGGAAAAACCCTTTCGCAACTCCGCCTTCCCAGTTACTCTTAGAACAATGCCTCACTGTCATGGTAGGGAGAACATTATCTCCATAACGCCCGAAAACTGTATGTGGACATGGTCAATGTCAAAAAACCACATCAACCTGCTATAGTTGCTGGCAGTTTTCAAAGCATTTCCAAGCTTTTCTACATCAACCAGGGCGCACTACTCTTACCCTTTGCAAGTACTCTCCCTGGTCTGAACTCTCCTATCAAACACGCCGCCTATCGTGTAACCTTTTGAACTTCAATGGGACTATCCTGAGCGGAACACGCGAGTGAGTACGGTCAATCGCCAGCATCAAGTTCACACTGAATGTATGTTTGTTACAGGCATATGATCCCCACCCGCTAAGATTAGCAACCATCCCGAACACGGCACGTGTAACTGGCTGCATGTACTCTCTGCGCTAGACCCCAAATGGCCACAACCTAAACAGCTAGTATTAACTCCTAACTTACCCATTACTATACAGCACTTGACTACGGCGTACCCACAACACCAGCTGCCCAGCTCTCCCTGGCTGCACTAGACCTGCAGCTGGAACTCTCCATGATGGACCTGCTAACTGTAACTGATTTTCTCTGTACTGCGCTATCACTGCTAGAGCAGCCCACTCAGCCTAAGTCTTCCTATGCATGATTTGCTACTGCCGATTTAGCCAAATGTACATTTGTCAGAATAGCCCACTCATGTCCGCAATTGTCTAGAAACCACATCGCTGCCCAGTCCACTTTTAACCGCTCTAAACTAAATGAATCTCTGCTGGACTAGCCCAATTCAAACTAGCAAGACGTGAATGTATGTTGATTTTGACTACTCTGTACCAGTATTAACTTTGCACTAGCTCTGGACTAGCCTATTTTGATTTACAACTACCATACCTATGTCGGACTAGCCTATTTAAATTTGCATTTGCCCTGCTTATGCCGGATTAGCATACCCTTGATATACACTATGCTGTATCTTCTTTAAAACGATGCTCCTCAGAAAGACCCTGGTGTCCTTTCTGCTGTTGCTCACCCTACCAATAATCTACTCAACTATGTCCCAAACTATGCATGTACCATGTCCCACACTTGATAGAAATATCAGACTTCAAGCGAGATTATCTTGCCTCTATGAGCCTAGAACTAACAGCAACAAGCAGCATTTATAAACCCAAATACACCGCAAAGCGGTGAGCGGAGCTGGGAGCAGAGGTGGAGAGCAATCTGCAGTGTGCAGCCAGTCCTCATCGTTGTTTCAGGAAGCAGCATTTATAAACCCAAATACACTGCGAAGCAGTGAGCGGAGCTTGGAGCAGAGGTGGTGGAGAGCAGTCTGCAGTGTGCAGCCAGTCCTCATCGTTGTTTCAGGAAGCAGCATTTATAAACCCAAATACACCGCGAAGCGGTGAGCGGAGCTGGGAGCAGAGGTGGAGAGCAGTCTGCAGCAGTCCGCTGCAGACCCGTAGCAGAACCCATATGGAGCCTGAAGTGCGCCCAAGGGGAGAACATCAAAAAAAACTGAGCGTGTCTTCCGCGTGTACCACACTCACCTCCCTTCCCACCTCACAATCCAGCAGCGAGGCAGAAGAGGTGCGCTTACAAAACAGCAAAGGAGGGAGGAATTTGCCGGGCTACAGATCGAGAGGAGCCGCTCTTCAGAACAGCAAGGATTTTAGCGGCACAAACTCGCCTAATATCAAAAACAACAAAAATACGGAAGGAGAAACAGACCTTATTGGACCTTTTGCGGGGACAGCATTAGCAGCAGCGAGACAGGCTCTGCCGTCTCCATCGACATCACCATCGACGCCGCTCTCCAAGGAACTCCCGCCGCCGACATTGCTGATCCTGGCGGGAACTGGAGGCACGGCAAGTGTGACTGCAGGGAGAGATGGAGAAGTGAGCAGTCCATCCCCACCTGCCGCGTGCAGCGCAGACATCCCCGGACGCACTAGGTCAGAGTCCGGCGCCGGCGAGGAGATGGTGATCGAGGGACCGCCCCCGGCTCCCCCTGCAGCAGCAAGCAGTCCGCTCGAGGCCTGTGCGGCGAGAGCGCCTGGGGCGGGAGCTGGTGGATGTCGGCTCCCATACGGGACAGGGCGGACTGCGAACGGCGAGGAGGGGCGGGAACCTGCAGGGATCGAAGCGGAGGCATCGATCCAGGAAGACGCCTTCTGCCCGGAGACACAGGTGGACGTACAGACAGTAGCGTGCACGACCCCGACCATTACAGCTAGTGGGAGAGAAATCCCGGTCATCGGGTCCCCTCCACCCTCTACTAGCTGCAGGGAGGGCTGGGAGAGAAATGAACCCCGAATCACCCCGCCGCCATCAGGAGACCAAACCTGGCATGCAGGATGTGAGACGACAGAACGAGAGTTTGGAACCTACAGGGTCACAGGGGCCGAAAGCAACTACCACCATCGACAAACCTCAAAGCACAATTAAAATAAAGGCCATGTTTCACCACATGGAAAGGGCAAGCATGGAAAATTTGCCACACACAACAATCGAGAACATTGAGAATCAGTGTGGGAAAAAGCCAGAGGCTCAGAAAAAGGGAAGTGATAAGAACTGGCCCAAAATTCACTCAATCTCCATCGCATCCATAGACGATTCTAAATCCATGGGAGAGACAACCAACCTCTCGGGAATTTCATACAAAGAATCAGAGGATGAACATGGCAAATTGAATCCAAGACCACTAAAGAAAAAAGACGAAAAAAAAAAGACAAAAACGGCAAACCAAAAAAAAAAAATCTAACAAGCAAACACGCGAAACCAGTTTCGAATAAAACAAAAGCTGTCCTCAAAGAGAAAGAGAAGTACTTCCTCGAAAACCCTACCAAACCCACTGCTATCATGCCCCTTGAAGGCTTTCTTCACACAACAGTATAAAAGAAAAGTGACGACGGAGATCGAAATTTCCGATGCAGAAATGCTAGAAGTAGTCCATGAACACCCCTCGGGGCCTAAACAAAGGAAAACTGACTCAATTTGGGCCATAGCTCCACCAGCAAACAGAACAAAGGATGACCAACAGATCAACTTGAATAGCACCACTTCGGAGCAAACAACGGACAAAAATGAGACAATGGAGGCCAGCCAGACGACTGGGGGATATCGACCCATCAACATCGAAGCAACTAAAGAATTGGAAGGTCACTCCGAAAAAATGGAAGCGCCTCCGCAGCCGCTCCCCTCACAGGGGAAAAAAACGGAAAAAGACAGTTTAAGGGAAGACGCTTCCGACACAAACCTCCTAGAAAACGACAAAGGGCCAAGCCCTGCGTTAAGGGCTAAAGAGGGGAGATATGCGTGGACCAAGCCCCATCTGGCGGCCGGCATTTTAAAGACGCCGACTTTAATTACCAAAGACGGAAAAGGGCTCTTACAGGGGTTCGAAGCACCTAAGCAAAGACCGGCACGAGGAAGACCGACTGCAGAACATGAGCAAAATATACTAATTGCAAAATCTCCACCAAACACACCTTTGTTGCAAAAAAGACCAGAGAAAATGCATACTCTTCCCAAAAATCGCAGATTAAGCGACATAGCAGCTGGAATGCAGAAAGTCTCACCCAACAAGAACCCGGATATGATCACAATCATGTCCGCAATGTCAGTTGTACTTGCACCATTCTGCAAACTTTACGAAGCAATAAGAGAAGAAATCCGAGACAACACGGCAATGATGTCCAATATGATCAACAAAATATCGCACGTGGAAAGCTATATAACGGCGATCGAAGATTTGAAATACACTCACCAACGACCACAGGAGAGCAAAATCGAGGAACTAGAAAAAAAAATCAAAGACCTGGTATGTCTGAATAACAACCGCAACACACCACAGACCGGGCTGCAAATGACGCATCTCGAAGAGGGCCTGTGGATTGCAAGCAAAAACGCATCTCCTTCGGAAATGAGTATAGAACAAAACCGACCAAAATCATCTCCCCAGAATCACAAAATGGCACAGATGGGTCAAATACTCAAAAAACAGGTATCGACAGCGGAAGAATTAAAAGCATCAACTACAACACAGCCGGAGACCTGTCGGATAACAAGTTCTCCTAAAACAACAGAGGATTTTATGGCAGACCCAACATTAATGAACCTAGCGCAACACTGGGAAGACCATAACCTCATTAGCAAAGAGTCCGATAACACGCCCTCTGGCAAGACTAAAGAAAGGAACGTGACAGTCGATGACAACATATCTCAAAAAAGGACCACCCCGAAAAAGATGTGACGGAAAGTCAAGCAAGCATTTATGAAAACCTGGACAAAAAAAAAAGCTGGGCATATGAAGATAGAGAAAAAACACCAGCTCAAAAGACCAGATGGAGAAGCAGGGTCGAGCTTCAACAAACAAAAACAAAAGAAGAAATCAGTCTATTTAAGCTAGAGCAACATGGAGAAAGGAAAGACTTTCTCATATTAAACCGACCAACCGTTGTTCAGATAATGAAGAACACCCAATCCTTAAAGAACTTCAGAAGCAAAAACATGATTCTGGTAGAGCCTTACCATAGCGGGAGAACAGCGAAAGCATACCTGCATGTAAAAGCAGAAAGCATTAATCACATTGAAAAAGCAGCCTTTAACGAAGTGGAGCGAACAGGCTTTCTTCTAACGGAAATAAAAAAGCACACCACAAAAGAAAGTTCAATAAGGAAAACTATTACACACCAACAAAAAGACAACTACCTGCGAACAGAGAAGGAGCTTAAGAGCAAAGGCGAAAACCCCAGTTGCCAAAAATCAACCAAAGACCCTGGTGCGACAAAGCAGAGGTACAGCCACGAGCCCTACCACAAAGAACCACCAATTAGACCCAAAAGCCCAAGCAGGGTCGAGACCCTGAGTCAATCGTCCGAGACGGCGACAAAGGAAACCACACTTAATCATCGGACACAAGTATTCAAGTTAGAACAACAAGACCCAAAGAAAGAAAAGGAGCCACTAAACCGGCCAGCAATTCTACCGATAATGAAGAGATCAAAACATCTGAGGCACCTAAGATCGGAAGACCTCAAGCTAGTGGAACCTTACCACGACGGAAATCGAGCAAAAGCTTACATTCACATCAAAACAAATGGAACAAAAGGAATTGAACAAGCAGCTTTCAAAGAACTGGAACTGGTGAGTCTTTGTATGACAGAAATAAAGGAATCAGAATCGCCGGAACGACACCATCCAGTAGGCCCCACAAGGAAATGGGGAAATCAGCCGATCCAAGATAACCAAGGCACCGCTCATTACGAAGTCTGAGCACCGACGTCCAGCCGTGTAAATCAAGATACAAATCTTCCTCGATCCTTGAGATCCCAAAACAAAAGGGAAAGACGGCTGACTTGAGCCATGCGAAAGGCCCTTGGAACTGGTTGACATCAGCTTGGAACAAAATAATAAAAAGCAACTACCAGGGACGGACTTCGCCATTAACACAACAGTTAAATCCAGAGAGGCACGGCTCGAACCAGATAATTTCATTTTAGGATCCTGGAACACCCGTGGCCACTCGCACTTAACGATAGTGGGAGATGTAAACCTGGGTAGCTTCGACATCCTATGCCTACAGGAAACGTGGCTGATGACTAAACCTGCACTAGATGGCTTTACAGTAGAAATTTCTCCAGCCGAGAAAGGCCTTCAAGGAAGACCGTCATCGGGCCTACTAATTGCGATAAAAACAGGTCGCGGCTTAGCTGAGCCGCGAAAGTGGAAAGAAGCCTACCAATTGCTGGTAGTGGTGTCATCGTGGTCCCAACAGGAACCAAAAAAAGGAAATAACTAAAATTTGCTAGCTATAGTCACCTGCTACTGGAATCCCCAGCGTATGTCAACGAAAACATTTTGCTCAAACATGAGCTCCACGAGCGACCAGCTCTACGAAGATTTCGAAGACATCGAAATCATTATCTGTGGTGATCTCAATGCAAACTGTGGCAATCAAAAACAGACAAAGCCAACCGCAACCAGCGACCTCTAACATCAGATCAAACAAGAGAGCGTGGGAACGCCTGGAATAACATCATCACTACAAGAAACTTACAAAACATAGACACACTGTTCCCTAACCAAACAAACATCCCTACGTGGGAACGTGGGTCCTCAAGCGCAACCTTAGACTATGTATCTCCTCAGGCCTAACAGAATCAATAAAAACTTTTTGAGTGGAAAGAACATTGAACAGCGACCACAACCTGCTGATGTGCAATTGGCAGGGTTGGAGACCTACAAAACCCAGGTATCTTCCAATAACGGAGATAAATAACCAACAAACACGGCTGAGGCTAACGGAAGCGAACATTGCGAAAATCAAAAACGATTGGGATCAAAAAATTCAGACCAACAAGTTAAACAAAATAGATGAGACCGGACTACATACCGCTACTAGCTCCATACAAAAAAACCACTAAAAAGAACAGGTGCCTCCGTGGCCTTCCCGAAACATGCCTTTAACAAAGAGTTGGTCGAACAAAGAAAAATGGGACGCCGCTTGAAAAAAAAGGCAAAAATAACAAATACCACCGAGGACTGGGCAAACTGGAACCAGGAGACAAAAAGGTATCGCAACTGGCTAAAACAACGAAGGGCGACACAATACCAACTTGACACAGAAGATATGATGAAGAGACCTTTGTCTAAAAAATCGAGCGAATTCTGGTCACTAATAAAAACAACATCTGCGAAGCAAAACACGCATATGATCAACGCAGTTGCAGAGGAAAAATGGACAACGTACCTAACGAAGGAATTTGAAGACCTGGAATTAGTACAAGATGTGAAGGGGGGAAAAGCCAAACTCAGCCTGGGTGAACGTATCTAACCCTGAAGACATCGCAGACAAAATCAAGAAACTTAAAACATCAAGAGCTCCTGGCCCCGACGGTCTGACTAACGTGGCACTCGAACAGTTTCCGAATGAGTGGTCGATCGTGATCAGTGGAATTTTTGCAGAATGTGAGGCTAAACGACAAATTCCTGAGTCGTGGCGGAAAGCGGTGATCGTACCGATTTATAAAAAAAGGAGGGCGCGAAGACCCAGAAAACTACACACCAATCGCCTTGCTCGACATCATAGGCAAACTATATGCATCTCTCCCTCAGAATATGGGAGAAAAGTGGACCGTCAAAAGATAATCTTCAAACAGGTTTCCAAAAAAATGGAAGCACCACAATTAACATCATGATATTTAACATTTTAAAAGCCAAGGTGAAGGAAGGGGCCCCAAAGGTACACTTAGCCTTTGTAGACATATATAAAGCCTTTGACAAAATCGACAGAAACATGCTCTTGGTGAAATTACTACTCTGGAATTGCCCACAATCGGTGCTTGAGCCTATCAAAGCATTACACTTGCAAAACACCATAAGAGTGAAATTAAGTCCGCATGGAACGCTCTCCGAGGAGATCAAGATCCGCAGAGGGGTCAAACAGGGATGCCCCCTGGCCCCGGCACTGTTTGTTGCTTTCCTGGGCGACCTGCAAACGTCAGAAGCTGAAATAAGGAGTTTCCCGCCGAGACTGGATAAAACCTCCATCCCCAGACTACTATATGCAGACGACGTGATCCTCATCGATCAAACAAAAGTCGGACTACAGCGTAAACTGTCAAATTTAGCTAAATACATCGATGCCAACCATCTGGAAATCAATAAAAACAAATCAAAAGTGTTGACAATCGCGAAAGCATTGAACAAAAAAGCTAAAAAAAATGGTTTGGTACCTTGAAAACGACAAAATTGAAACGGTGGAAAACATCAAATACCTAGGGGTCAAAATTGATAGTTCAGGAACAGACCTAGCCATGCAAAAGACGCTGTGGGATAAAGCAAAAAGGCTCACGTCACAAATGAGAGCAATCGATAGAAAGTATGGCAAGTTCTCTCTAATGCCGGCAATAAACTTTTACAAGGGAAAAGCGGTCCCAGCTCTAGCATATGGAACAAAAGTCTCCCTGTGCATTCCTTCCTCAATTTGGATCAAATTGGAGGGGCTGATATGGAAGGCTGTGCTAGGACTCCCCAAATCTACCTCCATGGCGGCCATCAGAAGAGAGCTGGGTCTTGTATCCCTGGCATCCATGGTAGAGCAAAGCACAATGAGCTTTTTCAGGAAAATAATTCTGTCCGAGTCGCTACCAGCTCTCTAAATCATAAAGGATGAACTGGAAAGTGGCAAATGTGCAGCACTGAACAGATGGGTGGAAAAGAGAAAAGAGAAACTGGCGGAATTAACTCGCACAGAAAAAGACCTGACAGATAACCCAGACCGAATAAAACAAAAAATGGTAACCATGGACTGGATTCACACATTAGAGGCAGCCGCAGAGAATAAACTTCTAGCACATCTTCCCTCTACATTCAACAAAGTGAAATCTCTGCTGGAATACTGCGTCAAATTTCCTGAAAAAAGAAAAAACTTTGTTTATGAAAGCAAGATTAAACCTGCTCCTAACTCAGGAAATTTTGCACATCAGAGGTGTCTCTGATAAAAAAGAATGCCGTTTGTGCAAATCGACAGAGGTGACAGAAACCTTGAAACACCTGGCAATGAATTGTCCAAACACCAAGCAACATAGAACAGTTCACCTACTACCGCTGATCGAGAACCCCTGGATGGTATGTGAAAACAATCTATGGAATTGTTTGATATCTGGTGAAAACAAAAGATGGACGGTAGCTTTGGTGAACCAAATTGACGCAATATTTCGACAAAGCAGAGAGACACAATCGTGTCCCTAAAAGACATCAGGAAATAATCCAATGACCTTGGTTCACAGAGGCGACTCTACATTCATGAAACATTTGAAAATGCCTGATTAAAAGAAGTTTGAAATTACGAAAAGCGCTCATTTTGATACATTTTCTTAGGGTAGTCCCTAAAGATAAATAGTCAATAAAAGAAAAAAAAAAACAGCAACAAGGACCTAAACTCCCGGTCCAGCTACAAACTAACTACCTCGCATCCTGAGCAAGCCCCCACACTAACGACACCCTGCGTTCAAACTAACCAACATGGAACCCCAGAAACTACCCAACACAACCACGGTATCTGGAGCTCTGATTAATGCCAGATCTATAGTGGCTCATGCCGCAGAAATAGCTGACATCCTAACCTCTGATAACTTAGACTTCCTAGCCGTTATGGAATCCTGGCTGCACGAGGCAGCGGGCCCAGCCCTCACATTAGCCATATCTGATAATTATCAATTAATCAGATTGGACAGACCTAATGCCAGAGGAGGTGGCTTAGTCTTTATAGCACAAGCCAACCTCGCCTTAACACTTCTAACTCTACCCTCACTCAAATCATGCGAACTACTCACCGCCAAATTGCCCATCTCCCACTGCCGCACCCTAACAATTTACCTAATATACAGGCCACCAGGGCCTATCGGCACATTTGAGGAGGACTTATCTAGTCTCCTAGCCAATAACACCAAAGACTCCTCTCAATTACTTATACTGGGCGACTATAACTTAGGATTCAATGATCCAGAGGACAAACAAGCCCAAGTAATAACGACAATGCTTGCTGAACATGACCTAATCCAAAAAGTCCTCCCTCCAACTCATGACAAAGGAAGCACTCTAGACTGGGTTGCCACCTTGAACTGCTCTACCTCCATTACTAAAATCACCCCTCAACTACGGACTGACCACCATTTAATCGACTTCTCCATAACTATAGATAAACAAATAGCCAAAGATAAAGTTATGGCACCTCCTCTCCCTACTAGATCTAAAAAAAAACATCACGCCTGCCAAACTCCTACCACTCCTCCTTCCCACTATTAATGCTTTCTAAAGTAACTCAGATCCCCATCTCCCGGTGGATCTTTACAACAACACAATGACTAATGCTCTTGACACCATTGCGCCACTCAAGCTACGCAAGAGTAAACAGCAGGGACACCTCAACGCCTGGTTTACCCATCACCTTAAAGCGTTAAGATTGCAAAAGAGAAAATTAGAAACCCTATGGCGACACTCCCCCACTGATGAAAACAAACTGCAACTAAATCACTTTGCAAATAACCACAAAAAATAAATTATCCGTACTAAAAAAGATCTCTTCATCGAAAGAATGTGAAACGCCAGTTCCAATACCAAGGAACTGTTTGTGTCATGATTCCTGCCCTCGGAGACATGAGTCTTCGAGCCAGGCCACAATCACCTACATGGCCCCTAAGGGCCTCTCCGTCCTACCAGAGACCCACTTGGAGTCAGACAAGGCGCCTGTGGCGCCAGGCTCACACACAGATCTAAGTATCACTTGGCATTGGACTTGTAATGTATTGTGGGCAAGATGGATGCCCCCACATAACCCAGTTCCTTGAACTAAGTATGCGGTCTAGCCTTTTGGGTGTGGTTCAACCTAGGGATACCTGGGATACCGGAAGGCTATTTAAACCACGCCTGGGCCGAGAAACCCACGTTGCGTTTCTCTGCACCTGCAGCGTGACACTCGCCGTGCTCGGATCGGTCTCCTGAAGGCCTTCGCCTTTCCTCCGCATCCCGCGCACCTACAAGAACAGCAGTAATATACTTATCTTGAAGAGCATCCAGCTTCCATCCATCGCTCCTCCAGTCTTGTGGGCAGCTACGGTGGTATCATCTCCATCTTGGCACGCTGCATCCTAGGGAAGGATACACGAACAGAAGAGACATTAGTAAGCATTCTTCATATCTTAGCTTACTTGAAAACTGTAAGAAGAGTCAAACGCTTACCTGAATATTTAAGCCGCTTGGGGTAACTTCATCTCCGGAGCATCCCATCGACCTGCAAGGGGAAAAGACATTCCAGGTTAGCACGGAAAGCATAAGGAGGCGCTGCACATCGCGCTTACTCACCGCACCTTATCCTCTCAGCTGGCAGCCACGCTGGGATATTGCAGCACCTGAAAGGGAAACAGAGATGAACATTGGTTAATACAAGGAAGAGCGGGCAGCATCGCACATCGCGCTCTCACTCCCCGTTAGTGCTCGGCTCATCTCAGCAACACGACGCCATCTCCGACCCCCTCCAACACCCAAAGGAAGAGAGACACGTTATAGAAGGGACAAGAGTCAAAAGGACAGTTCATAACAATCATTCTGCTTACCGGACGGGCTGAAGTCACAGCAAGCCCAGTCCCTCTGGCCCGCGCCAGTGAAGCAACTAGGCAGCATAGATCCTGCATCAGTCGACGCACCCCTGCACCGAAGGACGGAGAGCACGCTACACAAGAAAACCAGGTGAGGAGTGGCCAAAGGGGAAGGTTGGTCCCCAGGGAAGTGGGGTTCAAGCAAGCAGAGACAATAAAGTTAAACTCTGGCAATCCTGTGTTACAGGCCCAGTCTCCAGTCGAACAGATTCCAGGGAAGGGTTTGAGGTGGTAGGAGGTCCAAACAGGCTGAGTGGCGTCCCCGTGGATACTAGGTGAGCGTTAGTTTGTGATCCTTTGGGAATTAGAATCCCCTATACCTCCACCTGACAATGTACCCAAAGACAAACAATGGTGCACCAGCATCCAGCATGCCCATGCCAACAAAATAACCGTTCAAATTAAAATTGCCAAAAAAAAAGCTTCCTTGCCTCCTACCGAGGCGCCATCTATCAGCCCTACTAAAGACACACCTGGTCCAGTACCGTTCAAATTTACCAAAGTATCCATCCAGGAAACCAAAAAAATTATTGCATCTCTAAAACCTTCTAATTGCAAGGGCGACAATTGCCCCGCCCAAATAATTAAGGATGCTGCAAGAGACTTGGCCCCCTTTATTTCAAAATTAATTAATACCTCCTTCTCAACCAATACTGTCCCAAGTAACTTAAGAGTCATGGGTTTGTTACGCTCACTTGGTTCCCACAGGGGCGTCGATCGAACCCCGACAGCTGCGGTCTCCACCAACGTGATGCGTAGTGCAGAGATGACAGTCTGGACTGGCCCGCCTAATCTTGTCTGCTGGACTCGTAGAAGTATTCTCCTGCAAGTGGAGGAAGGGATTTAGTCACCTGTGGACTTGAGTGATGGCCCCCCAACTGTTCTCGTTCTCCCCACTAATCACCTCCGATATCCCCTCTTGGTAACTGTCATGATCTCTGCTTCCAAAAGGTCAGGGTTTTCCCAACTCCCTTGGAAGCAGATCCATAACCCAGGTTCCGAGTACCAACCAGTCCCAATTGGGACCTTTTGTACCCAGTTCTGGCGCCAGTGGCACCAGGCTCATAAATATGCCCAGTCCCAGCGCTGGAAGCGCCAGGCTCATAATGCTTGGGTGGACTTACCTGCAGCAGACCATGCTGCTTATTTGCCTGCCAGTTGAGCCTCTGATCCTCTTCTGTTTGGAACTACTTTTCCTGTTGGGTGGGGCAGGAGCCACTCCCTAGGTTCAGAACACTGGAACTCTTCTGGAAAGCAGGAACTCTTTTCTTCCCTAGGCGTGGCTGTGGAAGGAGACATCTAAGCACTACAGGAGGCTATTTAAACCACACCCGATGGATGAATCTTGCTTTGCGTTATTCTGCATCCTCTGCAGCAGAACGCTCATCGTGTCTTCTGCATCTGATCCTGGGCCTAAGGAAAAAGGCTTACCATCCTGAATCCAGTCTTCAGCAACACCTATAAAGACAAGAAAGAACAGGTTAGCATTACGGTCTTCAGTGACAGCGCTTTACTTACCTGGTCCATCGGCTGTCACCAACGCCTCGCGCTGCATTCCGGCATCTGAAAGACAAAGGCTTACCTACTCTTCGTGCGCTCCGGAGGTCTTCGCACTGCATTCCGGCATCTGAAAGACAAAAGCTTACCAACTCTTCGCACGCTCCGGAGGCCTTCGGCGCTGCATCCCGCATCTGAAAGACAAAACAAGGTGCGTTTAAAGACATTGGGGAACTTTAATACTCACGTGGCATTACTCCTTTCCACATCTAACCCAGTGGGTATTCCGGCACCCTGCAGCCGCTCCGAACTTGTACCTGCAAAATAAAAAGACAGTTAGAGCGCATCGTGAAGCAGGCAACAAGCGCTTACTTACGTGCTTCCAGGCGCTTCTATTCATCACACGGGCTCCATCTTCAACCCACTTTAGCCGTCATCCGCCATCGCCGGAACCCTGCAAAACAAGAGACATCATTACTAAAGACTTTTAAAGACATTAGAATTACTCGAAACTTACCGTTCGTGCAGTAAACGACGGACAGCAGTCCTCTGAAGTCAAGAGGCCTGCTCCCCTTATCCAGTGAAGAAACTGGTTACAGCACCCTGCCCCGAGGCAGATGGAGAGCACGGCGTTCACTTACCTAAGGTGAGAGCGTTAACCTTTGGGGTTCTACAGGAGAAGAGAAAGGGAAGAAGAGAGAGACATTCAATAACCCAGTTCCTTAATCCCATATTTTCTATCTGCAGACATCTTACCCTTCGAGTCAGACATACAGTGCACAGAGGTCCAGCCCAAAGAGCCAGCCGTGTGTTACACATCACCTTTGAAGATACGGTATACGCCCAGTCAAGAGCGGCGCCTCTACGGGAATCAGGTGAGCGTTACAGTAACCTCACCTTATGTTTTTAAACAATGAGCTCTCCATCCTGCATGGCATGCAGGGGCGCTTATGTACCAGTTACTTCACTGGTTTGAAGGTACTGGAGGAGTTCCGGAGGAATATTGACTCCAGTGTCTATAAAGTTCAAAGAGTTAAATATGTCCGATGTTCACTCTTGTTCCATTCCCTCGTTAGGTTGCAGCGGGGTCCAAAAGAATATTGCCTGGAGGCAGCTGATGGCGATCAGGTAAGAGTCTGTATTACCAAACACTGTCCGGTAAAAGTTGCATGAGTTTAACTTGCTGTTTTCTCTCCCTTTATAGTTGCAGCATAGGAAGATGCAGCGAATTAAAGGATAATACCTCCAGTGGTAAAGCAGGTAAGCCTATGGTGGCAAGAGATTGTCTTTGTAGGTTTTCTCGGCTAACCTTGTTATTCCTTTTGTTTTCCCCCCAGGTACTGGGTTTCGACGAAGAAAATGATGGAGGCATCGCCGAGTCGAAAGATGCGGTGGACTGTTGAGTATAATGTGGCGTTGCTGCTGGCGAAGCGACGCATGCTGAAATAATGTCCTTTCCAGGCTCGGAGCTGTGCTGGGTCCGGAATCTGGTAAGGAATCAAATGTCCGTGATCTAACCTCTTCTCCTTTCTTTTCCTTTTGTCTAGGAGCTCCGGATTCGAGGCAGGCGTGGCAGAAGACGGGATGCTGACTTGCAGACACGGTGAGCGTTACGCTGCTGGATGCAGAATAACACGAAGCATGGGCTGCTGTTCGGGCGTGGTTTAAATAGCCTGCAAAGTAGTCCCAGGTAAGAAGTTCCCCAGAACCACACCCGAGTGAAAAATAGTTCATGTAATAAAATAGTCCCATCCAGGCCTCATCTTGGCTTGCACTCATTTGCAGCATGGTCTGCATAAGGTAAGTAAAGTCTATGAGCCTGGCGCCTATGGCGCCAGGACTGATTTCTATGATGAGCCTGGCGCCTAAGGCGCCAAGACTGAATCCCAACAGCCCCCAGCCGGGGCTGTTGGGGTTTTAATAAGTATCTGGATGCCTGCTCCCGGGGCTGATGGACTCGATCCGGATGCCCAATGAGCCTGGCGCCTAAGGCGCCAAGACTGAATCCCAACAGCCCCCAGCCGGGGCTGTTGGGGTTTTAATAAGTATCTGGATGCCTGCTCCCGGGGCTGATGGACTCGATCCGGATGCCCGGGGATAGGCATCATGACATGGTTGTACCTCTTCTCAAGAAACTCTAGACCCATCCATCCCTACTAACTACAGGCCCATTACCACGGTACCCTTCCTGCTCAAGATAATAGATAGAGTAGCCTATCTTCAAATTCAGAACTATCTTGAAGCCAAACAGCTCTTGGGCGCCGGCCAATCCGGATTTAGACCACAACATGGTACGGAGACGGCCCTAATTGACCTCAAGGCACAAATTGATGAGCTCAACAACAAAGGAAACACTGCCATGCTGCTCCTTTTTGACCTGTCGGCAGCCTTTGACCTGGTGGACCATGCAGTTTTATGCAAACACCTAGCATCGGCTGCCCACTTCTCGAGCAAAGACATAGCTTGGGTCCAGTCATCCGAGACAAAAGAACAATGAGAGTTTTCTCCACATCGGCAGACCCAATCCAGACAGCATGCAGCATTCCACAAGGCTCTTGCAACTCGCCAACTATGTATAATATATTTACCAAGCCACTATTTCACAAATTGGACAGACTGGGTGTCACCTACACGAATTACGCAGATGACACCCAGATCCTTATTCCCATTTCGGGCAATTTTCTGTCTCTGATACGGCCTTGGTAAATTAAATATACCTCCTCATTCAGGCATGGATGGCAACTCATGGCCTCTGCCTGAATGACAAAACAGAGATCCTGATTCTTGGCTCTGCTACTAATCTAAAAAAACTCGACACCAACTACTCTGCTTTCAACATCAATGGCAATATAATCACAGTAGCCAAAGAAGTGAAAAAGTTAACCTACAAGTGCCTTAATAACGCAGCCCCACCTTACCTTATGGAAATAATAGTCAGATGAACATCGACCCGCCCCTCCAGAGCGGCTAACTCCCACTGCCTACAGATACTTAGATGTAAGTTAAAAAAAACGGGGGAAATATCTTTCCGGTAAAAGCTACCCAGTACTGGAATGCACTCCCACTTGATCTCAGAATAGACCAGTCCTACTATAGCTTTAGACGTAATACTCTTAACTGGCTACGATCCAACGACCAGCACGACTAACCTACTTGCACTAGCTCTGAACCTTCTCCTGCACTTGCTTGTACCCCTGTACCCAGCCCCATACTGTATTTTATCCTGACTCTTGTACTAATGTATGTATGAACCTCATTTGACCTCCTGATTATGCAATGTATGGATGTACTCATGTACTCATGTATGTACCTCATTTGACCTTCTGATTATGCGAATTATGTATGTACCTTACATCACCCTCTCTACTATGTAACTAAGATTTAAGTATCCTTTGTTAGAGGGGATTGGGTCCTCCGACGTATTCCATATCTATGACATGTAATCACCACAGCTGTGCTGCTTCAGAAACTTTTTTCGGCGTCTGCGTCTTGCGTCGATGACGTCGATGCGTCGTCGTCGAGGACCTCGTCCGACGTCATCCGATGTGATAAGTAGGACGCACGACGCCCGTACCCTCAGTTCCGTTTTTTCCGCGAACGTGTTGCTTCGTGAATCTCAGTTACGCCTCGACTCTTTGGAGTTCTGTTCTTCTCGATTCTTCGAACCTGTTCGTTTGTGTGAGAAAATCCTTCGTAAGAAGATGTCTTCTACTTCGTCTTCGACCCCGCGTCCGGGCTTCACGAACTGCGGGGAGTGTGGGTCCAAGATGTCAGTGACGGACTCGCACGACGCTTGCCTCTGGTGCCTCGGGGAGGCCCACGACACGGATGACTGTATCGACTGCCAGTCGTTCACGTCCAAAGCCTTACGGGAACATAAGAAGTTGTTGTCGGTAGGTCGGGTGTCGAAGCCCCGGAAGTCGAAGTCTGCGGGGCTTTCGATGAATGATTCGAGAGGTGACTCTCCGCGTCGTCGTCGGAAGTGTCGTGGGTCTCCTTCTAGGAGTCGGTCTCGCCACTCCTCGGCCTCTTCGAGGCATTCTCGGAAGCGCCGACAGCGGTTGTCTTCCAGGTCCTCTTCTGAGGACTCTGCCCGGCACGTCGCTTACCCCACCAGCCGTGCGACGGCGGAGGAATGGGCTTCCTTCGGGAAGAAAATGCTGGCGATTCTCGAGTCGCAGGGTACTAAGCCGTCCGCGCCCCCGAGTGGGGCCGGCCGTGAGAGGTCGAGAGACACCGCTCGCAAGAGTGGTCGGCACGAGTCACAGGAGAGGTCCCGTTCAGACAAGGGGACTCATTCTCGACGTACCCATTCCAGGTCCCGGTCCTCGACGCGTTCAAGACCGTATGCACCTGTGATGTCTTCGAGGAAGACATGGACGCCTGAGGCGTCGAGGGCGTCAACATGCTTTCTCGAGGCTCCGAGGAAGTCGTCGAAGCCGTCGATGCTCAGGTCGTCGAAGGACACGCTCGGAGCTCCGGCTTCGAGGACTGTGTCGACGCCGTCGATGCTGGCGGCGCTGCATCTGACGTCGACGCCGATCCTCTCGGCGCCGATGCCTGTTCTCTCGATGCCGGCGCCGATTCACTCGACGCCCTCGACGCCTTTTGAGGCCAGGGTGTCGGAGGTACCCCGTGGTACGGGGGAACCCCCTAGAAAGGCTCTGGTTAAGAGCAAGCACTCTCGGGTGCCTTCTTTTCACCACCTGGAATATATTTCGGAGGTGGATGAGGATTCTGATGGCCTGGTTCCTAGTCAGGTTCCAGATTAAATGGTCTCGGGCCATAGTCAGTTTGACGATTTGAGGCAGTCACTGCATGATGCCAGTGGACTGCACACCTCTCCGGAGGTGGAGTTTTGTAGGCCTGAGCCTGGCTTTCATGCCGATTCCTCGTACCGGCGCCTTTTGGCTAGGGTTTCCGAGTACTTGGGGATGGTCTGCTCCCCCAGGGGAGTTTGTGCACGATGATCTCACGGACATCCTTGATGTTGGTCCCCCAACTGACCCGGTACTGCCGTTTTTCATATGGCTCTACAGAGAAGGGTGGCGGCGGCTTGGACTGCTCAGGAGAGTCTCCCGGCGGTGGGCAGGTCCTTGTCGCGAAAATACCATCCAGCCAGTAGCGACCCCTGCTACTTGACCAGGCACCCCACTCCGGAGAGTTTGGTGGTGCAGGCGGCCACGGCCCCGGCAAAGCAGGCGTCGTACCCTACCATCCCTCCTGATAGGGACAACAAACGTTTTGATGGCTGGGCGAAGAAAGTGTTTTCTTCTGGTGGTATGGCGCTTCAGGCGGCCAACTCCATTTGTGCCTTGTCTCGTTTCACACACACTCGGTGGAATTGTGTTGCGTTAGCGGCTGAACATATTTCCCAAAGGGGACGAATGGGATGGTTTCCTTGCTATGGTCCAGGATGGTAAGGATGCCATGTGTGAGTCAGTTCAGTCGGGTTTGGACATGGCTGAATGCGTCAGCAGGTCCATGGCGGGGAGCACCGTGATACGCAGGTTTGCGTGGTTGCGGAAGTCGGGGTTTGCTCCTGATGTGCAGTCCCGGCTCCTCAACATGCCCTTTGACGGTGAACACCTTTTTGGCAGCAAGGCTGACGAGAGCCTTGAGAGGTTGCAGACCTCCAAAGCTGCAGCAAGACGTTGGGTGCTGCAGTTCGCCAACCTCTGCCTTTTCGTCCTAGGGGACAGCAATGGAGGGGTGGTTCCTTTCGCTATTACTCGTCCTTCAGTAAAGCGAGAGGAGCTGGCAGTCAAAGAGGCCAACGCAGGGGTACCAGAAGTGGACGACAGGGTACCCGTGGTGCCACGGCCGCTCGGGCAGTTGCCTCTTTGCCCTCAGGTAACGCCGCAGCCGCTACCACTCAGTCATGAGGCCATGTCCCATGGTTCGCCGGTTGGGGGAAGGCTGGCGCAGCATCTTGTAGAGTGGCGTGCCATTACTTCAGATGTGTGGGTTCTGGAGATCATAACCCACGGCTACTGTCTTCCCTTTCGGCAGAGGCCTCACGACAATCCACCGGGGGACCTCTCTTTGCAGAGTCCGGTTCCGCTCCTTGCGCATCAAATTCAAGCCCTGCTGGAGAAAGGCGCCATAGAACTGGTGCCTGTAGCGGAGAGGAACAAGGGATGGTATTCCCCTTATTTTTTGATTTCAAAGAAAGACGGGGGATTGAGACCCATCATGGACTTGCACGGTTTGAACAAACTCCTCAGGAAGGACAAGTTCAAGATGGTTACTCTCTCTCAAGTCCTCCAGGCCCTTCAACTTCAGGACTGGTTGGTGTCTCTCGACCTCAAGGATGGTTACTTATATGTGCCAATCCATCCCAAGCACAAGAAGTTTCGGGTCCTGCCGTTCGGATTGACCTCCGCCCCAAGGGTTTTCACCAAGCTCATGGTGGTGGTGGCAGCACATCTCAGGCAAGGGGGGATTCACTTCTACCCCTACCTGGACGATTGGTTGATCAGGGAGAGCTCTCCCGAGCAAGTCCTGGATCATCTGTCCGTCACCTGCCACTCCCTTCACAGGCTGGGCTTCTCCCTCAATTTAAAGAAGTCCCATTTGACGCCAACACAGCGGCTCCAGTACATCGGAGCAGTGCTCAATACTTCCTTGGGGCAGTGTTTTCCTCCCCAGGTGAGGGCTCTTCACATTCAGCAGATGGTGCACAAGTTTCAGCATGCCCAGACGCTCCCAGCGTTCGAGTTCTTGAGGTTGCTCGGCCTCATGGCATCCTGCATTCTTCTGGTGCCAGAGGCTCGCCTGTGGATGAGATCTTTGCAGTGGGCACTCAAGATGCAATGGTCGCAGTCCTCCGGCAGGATGTCGGACCCGGTTCAGGTGCCGCCCTCGGTCGCCCGGGACCTTCTGTGGTGGGCCGTCGAAGGCAACTTGATGAAGGGGGCTCCATTTTGGCTTCCCTGGCCGGAGGTGACGATCGTGACGGATGCATTCAGAGGTCAGATCCCTCAACCTTCACGCTTGGCTTCTGAAAGGTTGAGGTATAAGGATTGGGACCTCCCTGAAGACGTGATGGAGGTGTTGCTCTCGGCCCGATGGCCAGCAACAAAGTCTCCATACCGTTGGCGTAAATTCTGCGACTGGTGCAGAGTTCAGAATGTGGATCCTTTTGCATGTGACATCCCCATGGTTCTATCCTTTTTACTTTCTTTGGCCCACAGGGGCTTGCAAGTGGGTACCATTAAAGGTTACCTGGCGGCGCTGTCCATCTTTAAGCGCTCATCTGAAGAGTGTTCCTACTTTAAAATCCCTTTAATTTCACAGTTTCTGAAAGGGCTCACTAATGCGTTCCCTCCTACCCCTTTCCTGGTGCCCGGTTGGGATTTAAACCTTGTTCTTACGTTTCTTATGGGTGCTCCGTTTGAGCCTTTGCATTCTTGCCCTTTGAGGCTGTTAACTCTGAAAACTCTGTTTTTGGTTGCGGTTACTTCCGCTCGCAGAGTGAGTGAGTTACAGCACTTTCAGTTAAGCCACCCTTCACTGTATTTCACAAGGACAGGGTTGTCCTTAGAGTTCGTCCTTCTTTTCTTCCGAAGGTGGTTTCGGAATTTCATTTGGCCGAGAAGGTTGTTCTTCCGGCATTTTATCCTCCTCCGCATCCTGGTAAGGAAGAGGAGAGGCTCCATAGGCTTGATCCTAGGAGAGCTTTAAGCTTTTATGTTTCACGCATGTCCCGGGTCAGAGTGGACGATCAACTCTTTATTGGTTACGCTGGAAAGCGTTTGGGACAGGCTGTGACGAAACAGACTTTGTCTCGCTGGATTATTTTGGCCATCTCGGAGTGTTACTGCTTGGCGGGTAAGGACCCGCCAGCTGGCTTGCGGGCCCATTCTACCAGGGGTATAGCTGCATCTACTGCCCTGCAGAGGGGCGTTCCTATTCGCAACATCTGTGATGCAGCCACCTGGGCTTCAGTACATACATTTGTACGTCACTATTCCCTTGATTCCATCCGAGGACAGGATCTGGCCTTTGGCAAGGCGGTCCTTTGCTCTGCTATTTGATTGGCAATTCTAAATTTTGATTCTAAATTCTTTCCCTCCTCCTTGCTCTGGTACTGCTTTGGGAGTCTGTCATAGATATGGAATACGTCGGAGGACCCAATCCCCTCGAAGAACAAGTTACTTTCTTACCTGGTAACGTTCTTTCGATGGGATGGTCCAACGACGTATTCCATATTGCTCCCTCCCTGCCTTCCCCACTGCAGAATTTCTGTTGCGATTGCAGCTTACGTTCCGCAAGGCTTTGTGTCTGACTGGCAGTTGACTAATGTCACACTTTCTGGGAGAAAAAACTACAACTGAGGCTACGGGCGTCGTGCGTCCTACTTATCACATCGGATGACGTTGGATGTCGGAGGAGGTCCTCGACGATGGCGCATCGACGTCATCGACGCAGGACGCAGACGCCGAAAAAAGTTTCCGAAGCAGCACAGATGTGGTGATTACATGTCATAGATATGGAATACGTCGTCGGACCATCCCATCGAAAGAACGTTACCAGGTAAGAAAGTAACTTGTTCTACTCTGTTGTGCCCAGTTACCGAAGGGTTCGGTGCACCTTACAAATTAATAAACAAACTAGCGTGAAAGACAGTTCTAGTCCCCACAGGCGGCTCTACTGCCATGTTCTACATACACAAACAGGGTGGCACACACTCTGTAAGTCTGTCCAACCTAGTGCAGAAAATGTGGGACTGGTCTCTTCGCCATAATATATTCCTCCTGTCTCAACACGTTCCAGGAAAACACGACTCACTGGTAGATGATTTAAGCAGAAGTTTACAGCTAACCACAGAGCACGAGTGGCAAATACACACAGATATTTTACACACCATCTTGAAACAATGGGGGCAACCAAACATAGATCTATTTGCAATACTAGAGGACACACAATGCCCAAACTACACATCCAGGTATCCCCTGACAGGGTCCAAGGGGAACGCTCTATGGATGAATTGGTCAGAGATTTGCGCATGCTTCTATATCCCCCCCCCCACCCAAACACCACTTCTGAACAAAATAATCCACAAGATGCACCAGGAACAAGTCACTCTTATCCTGATAGCACCAATGTGGCCGCAGCATCCACGGTTTTTTACACCTGCTCAAAATGTCTCTTCACCATGGAGTCGAACTATCCCAAAATCAGGGAACAACACTCCATCCATGCCCTCAAACACTGACCTTGGCAGCTTGGCTCCTGAAGTCAGAGTTTGGATATTTAAACTTGCCACAAAGATGTATGGACATCTTGAAGGAGGCATGTAGACCCAACACAAGGCACTGCTATTTCAACAAATGCTAATGCTTTGCCATTTGGTGTAGAACACATAGCATCAACCCCATTCACATCCTCACCTACACTTATATTACACTATCTGCTTTTCCTTTTAGATTTAGGGTTAGTCTTTAATTCCCTTAACGTTCACCTAGCAGCTCTTTCAGCATACACCACCTCTAAAAGTAAGGTGTTGTGGTGGAAAGCACCAGTGGTTAAAGCATTTATGGAAGGGGTTAAAAGAGGACACCTCCCAATTTGAAGTCCAACTCCCTGATGGAACTTAAACGTTGTACTTAACTCATGGATCCCCCTTTTTGAGCTAATGCATAAAGCCAGTTTTAAACCTCTCAATTACAAAACTGTGTTTCTTGTAGCCATTACATTAATAAGGTTCAGTGAACTGCAAGCCCTCTCAGTTCAAGACCTATTGTGTTTTTTCATAAAGACAAAGTGGTTCTATAAAAATGCCCACATTTCTCTCCTAAATTTATCTCAAAGTTCCATGTAAACCAGTCCATAGAACTGCCAGCTTTCATCCAAAACCCAACAAATTCTGAAGGTAGAAGCCTTTGTACTTTAGACGTTAGGAGGCTTGTTATATACTACTTGAAAAAAACAAAGCCTCTGAGGAAAACAGATCTGTTCTTTGTTTCCATAGCCACTGGAAGAGAAGGGAATCCGGTCTTTTAATCAGCTATTTCCAGATGGTTTGTTAATAACATCCAAATACATTCTTCTCTCTCCAAGAAAACTTTCCCTTTCACGCGCAGAGCACACAACTCGGGTACAGGAGCTACTCTAGCATTCATTGCAAATGTACTTTTAGATGCCATTTGCAAGGCAACTACTTGTAGTTCCATTCACCTTCACACCATCACACAGCACTACTGTTTCGATACACATCCAAGAGGGGACTCCCAGTTGCGTCAAGCAGTGTTAAGACCTCTTTTGGCCGCTGTACCTTCCAACAACCCACTACCTTCTCCAGGTACTGCTCGCTAGTCTTTGCAAAGCATGCGATTATAAGCAGATCCATAAGCCTCAGAAGGCGTACATTACTCACCATAATCGTATTTCTGATGCTTGTATCTGCTTAGATTGACATGCGCCCACCCTTCCTCCCCTCTTGGAGCTGAAGGTACATAGACATTTAGACCTTTTCTTGCTTTCCTGTACTATCACATGTACTCGATGCTTCCTCATTCCCGAAACAAAACCGTCTGATGGACCGCGATGTGTGAGGGATACACTGGCTACAGTACACGTCGCACTAGGGATAGTATTACAAACACGCCCAGTCAATGTCCTTTTTTCGAAACTTCCTAAACCAGTCATGGAATACTCTGCACCTACCACTAGATGTCAGCCTATGCAAAGATTGTGAATCTTAGCAGATACAAGCATCAGAAATAGTATTACGGTGAGTAATGTAGATTCCTGGAGTTTAACACCTTCAGATGGTGTCCGCACTCACAGTATTCCATTCCAGAAAGAAATTAAGATAGGTACTATCCAAATTTTCAATCAGTACGTATCTTGTTTATTGTATATGGCAAGACCAACACGTTTCACCCCTCCCGGCTACTTCAGAGTAGTTCAGCGTTCTAGTATTGTCCGTTATTTATTGCTATTATCCTTGCGATAACCCTTTTATTCTTACCATGAATGTTAAAAGGTCTGAACCTCCTCAGTCATACATCAGCGTCATCTTGTACTCATCCATAGTCAAGCCAAATTACATAAAATCGACATTAGCACAAATGCATTTTTTTTAAAGTTAATGGACACATGATAAATTATTTGCCAAAGTTACCCAAAAGGGTTTAATGACTGTTATTGTATCAAGTTATCAAGCACATTGTATCGTGTGTGCTTGATGCTTTCGAGAATTCATCTGAGCTTACTAACATATGTGAAGTGCTTAATACTAATAAATAGTACAAGCATCATATAAGGTGTCCAATGCGTGATATTGTAGATAATGTAAACATACACAAGTTACTGTCCAAAAGTGACAATTGCAAATATTAGGTGCTTACTGCTTCAACATTCCACATTACATAAGGCATATAGTGCATGATATTGCATTATATTCATGTGGGGCGGCTGAGGGGAAATGGAGGGCTTCCTGCTCATCCTCTGACAAACTGGCCTGTGTCTCTGCGGCATCTAATAACTCGGCCGAACTCTTTAAAATATGCAAGGAGTTGGCCAACCCTGCTGCAGTCTCTTACCCCCCACCCCACCTCGCCTCCCAGGCTCTTTGCAATGCCCTTGCCTCTCTCTTTTTTTCCTTCAGAGTATCCTAAACATTACAGGAACATTGTCAGGAACACATTGCATTTGGTAACATTCAATTTTAATCCCTCCCCCCAAACTGTCCCCAATTACTCAGAACTCCCCAACAGTCTCGATCGTGAGTTGTGTGTAGCAATCTCGCTTATCCTTCGATAGTGTATATGGCCACCTCTTTGCTGTCTAGATCAAGATTTTACTTCAGTCTCCTCATTCGAGACACATTTTCTATTGTCAGCAGGTAGACAGGGTTTGAGAGTGATCACTCGGGTCAAACACAACATTCACTTTCGTATGGCAATTTTTAAGGCCTCGGCATATATTTCTTCAAAAAATCCCCCCATAGTAGCTCGTATTGAGTGGATTTCCTGTGAAGGGCTACACAATTCTCTCCATAATACAAATGTTAGAGGCAACACTTATCCATTCCCTTTTCCCTGGTACCTGGTTTGCTTTTCACTTCATCACTAGGGCGGCCCTTGCAGCTAATAACAGTGGGGCCGCCAGCCCCGTTATTCTCTTGCGTTCATCCCCGCACTCCCAAACAAGATTAGGAGGCGGTCAGCAGTTCGTTGGATCCCATCTAGATCCCTGATCCCTCCCAAGACCTTGCCCCAAAAGATCCTGACACGGGGGTATCCCCACCACATGTGCCAATAGTTTGGAGTCTTGGGAGTGACCGGAGTGATTCCCTGTTCGCTCTGTTTTTTTGCAGTGTGTCCTTATTGCTGCCTGTTTCCAGACTCGGCTGTGGGCGTGTCGAGAGCGCAGAAAGACCCGAGCCTTCCGCGGAGCGGACGCGGAGTCGGCGCTGAGTCTTGGGAGTCTTAGGAGGTTGAGGAGTGCGAGGTCTCATGCACTCCCTCGAAAAGATGACGAAGGTGGTCCTTTCGCCCAAAACTCGGGCGCAGCGGAGGTTCGAAGCAGCTACAATGGAAATACGAGGCAAGGCTAATATGGCTGTCTGGGCTGAAACTGTAAGCCATGTATTAGAAGACCCAGCTGAACTGTCTTCTAACACATCCAACACAACTTATGTTTCCACGGAAAAGTCCTCTGCCACTTTTCAACAAGTAAGTGCTAACACGCACGCCTGTGCTCAATTTATCACCCCTGAACCCGCACTTGTAGCTAAAGTGGTGCATCCTACACAGCAGACGTTGTTAAGCCCCTTGTTAAGCCCGATGCCCGATCTGTCTCCCAAGTCCTGTAGAGTATTGTCTGATGTGTCGGATGTGAGTGACACGCCTACAACGCGTGCTGCTGAACAGGTGGTTGGAGCAAAGTTGGCAAAGCTGGCCTGTGTGCTGGACGGTTCAGATACGTGTGATGCAAATCCGAAAAACTTCAATGGCAAGAAGTTTGTCACTGGACATTTGCCCACATCGGTGATTGAACATTCCGGTTCCTCTAACCCCTTAAGTATTGACTCTCAAGAGTTGGGTATCCCCTATATTATAGCAGAATCGGTTGGCTCGGCGCCATGTGAGTTTCGCCGACGGTCGCTGAATGCTGACTCCCTGAACTGTATTACTGAGGGAGTTTCTTGCGAAACAGAGACTACCAAAAAGTCGTTTCAGTGTTGTGATTCGGAGACTCTAGAAATTGCACGATCCTTCACTGGGCCCGCAGATGACGCTCCACAACTGTCTATAGGCTGTGATGATGTTGTGTTTAGTGGACCTTTAGAAAGTTCTGGAGTTCTTCATCAACATAGAGATATAGCGCATATTCACTCCACCACTGATACTGATATAGTTCATGGTAGAGAACGAAGAAACTCGCTAGAAGTGGTAAACAAATTGCTGGCTGATCTCACTCGCATAAATCAACAAAGAACATCTAAGGTCAAAACTGGCAAAAACAACGTTGGTGTCAAAAAGGCTGACTTAGAAAGCGAGTGCTGTCAAACTGCCAGTGGGGCTCATTCTCTACTTGAGAAACAAAAGAAGAATGGAGTTGGTTACCTGATGAAACGCACGAGACGTGAGGAAAGCCTCTCACCCAGTTTAAGATGCTCTCAAAATAAGAAAGCTAAAAGGCTTGTGTACAGCATTTCACCTCACTGCACCCTGCCCTTGGAATCTGAGCAAGACTCTCGTAACTCGGATGTAGCATCTAGAGACATCTTCGCTGGACATGAGTCTTCAGATTCCTCGCTGATGGAGCGGCCCTACCCTAAAATTAGACGGCCTGTTTATAAAAAGAAAGGCGTGCCTAGCAAAGCAACCATGCCTGAACTTGCAAGGAACATACCGTCAATGCAAGATTTACAGGCCCTGATAATGTCCTCACTAAACTTATCGATTGCTCCTTTTCTCAAACTATATGAAAGTCTAAATGACACGATCAAAGACTTGTCTGCAGGGGTCTGTAGATTGTCCAATAACTCTGTAAACTTCGGAAAAGAAATGTCTGAAACCAGGAACATGGTGGAAGAGATGATTAGGAAGACTAACATAACAGAGGCCGCACTCTTAAACCAAGTCACAAATGCTAACATTGATAAAAAATTACTGGCAGAGGTTGCTAAAGAGGCCTTGAAAATATTTCACAAAAAAAAAGGATGCGAAGAGCAAATAAAGTACCCTTATTGCCATAAGTGTCAAACGCAAAAAACTGTAAGTGATGTACAGATGTTAACAGTAGATACCTCTGACCAACAGACGCATGTTAAGTCGATTGTGCTCGAGGACCATTCTATTGCCTGCTTGGATGGATATGACGACTGTTGTGTGGCCGCTACAAAAACTCATACTTCAATTAATAGTGAAGTAACGAGCCTGAAGTCTGGCTTTGCTAAAGCAATTCTAGAGGCCCATGACGTGTCTAACTTAGCCCTACAAGATCCACAAAGACCATCTACATCGACGGAAGTCATCGCTCAAAAGCAGCAATTCTTCGCCCCATCTCAGGCTATGAAGAACAGCGAGGCTGAACCCACTGGGACATTTGCTATTTTTAAAGCCGCTGGTGATTTACAAAAGACGAGCAAAGCCAACAGCTCTGCAAATGAGACCCTTGGAATGAAGACTAAAAATCAACCAAAAAAGAAAGCTAAGAGACGTAACACTAACTCGCTTAAGTTTCTGAGAAACCTTAAAAGTTTGGATATAAGGGTGAACGGTGTGTCTACAAACGTAGTTCCAACAGCTTGCAATCAAACTGAAAAAAGTAGTTTAAATACAGCCAAGGCCTTAAATGTCTCTTATACCCGTACTAGTGACATATCTGACACTCTGATAAATGTCTCAACTTATGAGGACGAAGATTCGTGCAACATTGCAATGATAAATGATCACGAACGGTCATTGGCTGTGCTCCAAGTATCAACAGCAGAAGAGATTTTACCATCATTGCCCACTCATGCGGGCCACTCAGTTGTATTGGTACAATCACAGAACAACCTACAGTCGATGGCCGATCAGGCCATAGGCGATTGTAAGCGGTCCCCCATGATGTCTTCTAATGTACACAATAATGGAACGATACTTCCTGACGATACGCGGATGTCATCTAGAACATGCCAAGTGATCTCTTTAACATCTAATTTACCACCTGGAAAGGAAGCGGTAAATTTGGAATTTATAACGCTTGAGGACAAAAGAAAGCTACTCGAAGCAAGGATGAAAGCATCTATGGCCTTACCGACTAGCAAAGATGCTAGCAGAGACTGGAACGAGCAGGTGAAGTTGCTGACGGCTAGTGAGACGGTGTTCCCTGATTTTGCTGGAGTTTCTCGTGACCCTGGAAGGATTCCCAGAGGACCGGTCCTTAGCCCTTGGGCTAAGCCTCAACAAGTGACACAGAAACTGCCGAAGAAGAAGTCAAACGTTGATAATGGAAGAGAACTTTATTCAGCGAATCAAGAGTCTCATACTCTGCAACGTCTGTTACTCGAGCGTATCGAATCTTCGGACGATCTAATCCTAAATCGGCACAATGTTCTCTGGCTGTGTCACTTGATTCCTAGCCTAAGAGCAATTGAATCTGACGATCTCAGAATTGTTGAATTCTATGACGAGAACAAAAATGACGCTGTCATCTTACATCTTCAATCAAAACTGATTGCTGAAGCCATGCTAGAGGCTGGGCCTGTTCTAATGTCCTTGGGGTTTGATATATCAAGAGCTGATGGCTGCCTGAAATTACCAATACACAAAAGAGATCCTGGTGTCACTGTAGACGGGAAGAGTCGAAACCACTCTCAGCAGCTCGAATCACGACCATCCGCTGCACTGATTCGAAGCCCAGTATCGAAGTCTACCTCTGTGGCTAAACCATCTAAACTTATGCAAACAGGAGAGTGCATACGAATCACCGTGAACGGACCCTTACGCAGTCATAAGACCCTTGCGGAAAGTGCAAGTGATCCTGCTTTAATTCCAGCAGATTCTGATTGGTCTTGGCTTGCAGGTTTGTTAAATAAGAGCGATAACAAATAACGCCAGAAGTCTGAGACGCAAAATGTCTGTCGACTGGCCTCTTGGAACACTAGAGGTTTTAGCCATTTGTTTCAAACACCATGGGCAACCAACTTGGACCTGTTGTGCCTTCAAGAAACTTGGCTATCCTCCAGCCCTCTCTTAGAAGGATTTGAAATTGCTTGTAACCCGGCTATTCGCCAAGCCAAAGGAAGACCTATGTCGGGCTTACTGACAGCAGTGAGAAAGGCGGCGGGTTTTAGGATTCTACACTCTCAGAACCTGTCTCCATTTATTCAACTGTCAACTATTGCCCTACCCCAACCTAATGGAAAGAACGTTGATCGCCTACATATTCTTAATGTCTATTGGAACCATCGAAATAAATTTGCAACAACTTTTCTAGACACTGTGACTACTGTGATAGACGACCTCCTTGGGAAAGAAGCTTCACTGAACTTGATTGTTTGTGGTGATCTGAACTTGGACTGTGTGAAAGAGAAATCCCAACTTGAGCCTAAAGCAGTGCAATGGTGCGATGAAATGGACCTTCGTGCTTTACACATGCTAAACGGTAACACCACAGGCGATATTCCGGCACAGCCTACGTGGAGAAGAGACGCATCAACATCAGTACTTGATTACATGTTTGTAACTGAAAATCTTCACAAGAGAGTTCTGCATTTTAATGTCCAAAAAATGGTCCATAGTGATCATGAAATGGTACAACTAACCCTCCAGAAAAAATGCGCCTGTCCGCAGCAAGTATGGTCGCACACGGTAAAAACAGGCTCTGGTAGGATTCGACTCCATTTATCAGAACCAGAAGTAGAGGCAATAACAACAAAATTTATAGAAAATACTGAGGGCCTCGAATACGAACACTTATTAGTTCAATTTGAAGAAAGAAGATCCAAACTGAACCATGTTCAACTACATCGAAAACACAAATTTGACCTTTGTGTACTACAGCAGAAACGTCTGATGAGACAGGAATTAAGGAAAACCAAAACCATCCTCAATATAAATGTGAAACAAATCTGTAGAGCGATCAAACAGAAATATAAACATTGGCTTAAGTCTCATGAGGCCACCAGATTACAAAATGATTCTGAGATGATGATGGGAAAAATGGAAGGGCGTAACTCAGCAGAATTCTGGAGCATAATAAACAACAGTGCATCCTCACAATATGCCTTACAGGCTAACGCTGTTAGTGAACAAGCCTGGGTTGCATTCTACTCTACTTTATTCACCAAAGACGATCTAGTAAGAGCTAATATATTCCTGCCCGAATCCAAATGGGATTTGCAATTTGAAAGAGATGAAATTCTCTTAATTATTAAGGGATTGAGTGAATCCAGAGCGCCGGGCCCAGATGGACTAACTAATTACACGATCAAACGCAATCCAGAACTATGGGCAGATTTATGTGCCACTCTGTTCAACCGCGTTGCAAAAAATGGATCTACTCCCAATTCATGGAAAAGTGCTATCGTGGTTCCCATCTTTAAAAAAGGAGATCGAACCAACCCTAAAAGCTATCGTCCGATAGCATTACTTGATGTTGTAGGGAAGATCTATGCAACCTTGCTTCAACGCAAATTGGTGAAGTGGGCAGAAGAATCTAAGCACGTTGATCCGAGACAAGCGGGCTTTGTAAGAGGAGTAGGTTGTGGCCTCAATCTATTACTACTAAACCTCCTAAAGATGGAAGCTCTCAGAACCAAAACAAAAATCTATTTGGCCCTGATCGACCTCTCGCAGGCATTTGATAGTATCAATAGAGAGAGGATGTGGGATAAACTGAGCAAATGGGGCTGCCCACCTAGCTTACTGAGTGCAATTCAGGAACTACACTCCGAGACGTCTATCAGAGTTCGGTTGGACCTGAAAGGCACCTTGTCTGCAAAAATCAAAACATGTAGGGGAGTGAAGCAGGGCTGCCCTTTGGCAGCAACAATATTCAATTTGTTTATATCAGATATGACTGAGATTTTTTGTGGCAACAACATGTTCCCCCCAAAAATTCAGGGAGTACCGATCAACTACCTGTTATACGCTGACGACCTGGTCCTAATAGATCAGACGCCTATAGGTCTTCAGCGAAAAATGAACCTGATAAATACCTATATAACATAAAATGGCTTGCAAATTAATAGACTAAAAACTGAAAATTTGATATTGGGAAACCTGCAAGGAACCCTTGGTAAGGGGTTGAAAGAGCATTGGTACATTGCCGATGAACGTATCAAAATTGTAAAATCCGTGAAATATCTGGGGATGACTATCAGTGCGAGCAGAAATGACGCTCGTTGGACGGAAGTGGCAAAAAGCAAATGTCGGCAATTAGCAAATCAAGCATGCTTAATTAACAACAAATACGGCAAATTTTCATTGAAGCCGACTATCCTATTTTTTCAACAGAAAGTGGTCCCGAGCCTGATCTACGGAGGAGAAAGCGCCTTCGGTTGCTCTAATGATTTATGGAACTCTTTAGAAAACATCTTCTGGTCTCGTGTACTACACCTACCGAGGGGAATAGCAACTGTTTGTATACGGTACGAGCTTGGCTTAATTTCAATACATGCCAGAGTAATGTGGAATCTGCTAAGCCTATACCGTAAAACGATGCTAAAGACTCCGACACCCCAATTCCAAATCATGCATAGACCAGACAGTGCGAAAGAGTATACAATACTCGCAAAGTGGAATCAGCTTTGTCAAGACCTGCTAGGCGAGTACGATATTACCTCTGCCTTGCTAGTGGAAAACCCAGATGCAGCAAAGATGAAGATTTGGCGGTTAGATTGGATCAAGACCTGTGGGCAAAGAACAAAATGTAAGCTAATGCAGGAAGTCCCAGGTGAAGCGAAAGCCTTCAATCAACGCCACTCTTATCTAACCCATCTGCTAAATCAGCATGCCAGAGCCTTGTACATGAGATTCAGATTAAACGCTCTAAATACAAAAGAGCGATTAGGCTCCTGGCCTAAGTATGCAAATATTGATCGAAGGTGTCGTTTCTGTAATTTTGATATGGAATCTCTAAAGCACTTGATCATGTCATGCCCGAGCCTTGGGAAAGAACGAGGATGGCTTTTTTCACCGATTATTCATAATATTAGTTCAAGGAGTCTGGAAAACTGGTGGGAAATGTTCTTTGAAGCCTCCAACCGAACTGTACTGTTCAATTTGATAACCTTCCTCCAGGTCATAAAAACAAGATTGGATTTGAAGGAACCAATTGAAGTGCCTGGAGTCGAATGAGCCCTTGTAGTCAAAACGTCAAGACTCAGGCCACTTGTTTTACTGTGTACAGAACGGCGGCGAGAGAAATGGATTTTAAAAGGATATGTGGTTGATTGGACGTGATTTGTCTGTCAAAAATTTTTTAAAGGTTGAATAAACCGTATAAAAAAAAAAAAAAAAAAAAAAAATAGTTTGCACTCTCGCCACATTCACGCCAACACACTGGGCTCATTGACTGGAACATCCATGACCATCTGTGCGGGTCGTACTGCCATCTGTGCAACAGTTTAATAGCGTGCAACTTATACTGACTGGCTATTGAAACCTGTGAGGTTCCCTTCCACATTTTCGCCCACATGCTAGAGTCGATTTTACCTCCCAAGTCTCTCTCCCATCTACTTTTCAGAGCCAGAGTTGACCCCTTCCCTGCATGAATCAGCTCTCTGTACATAGCGGCGATCAGGCCTTTAGATTCAGTTCTAGTGTTTAATAGTTTTTCAAATGGGGTGAGGTCCCTCCAAACCTTCTCCCTCCATTTGTCCCTCATAAAGATTACTTTGAGCTACAGGTAGGGAAAGACCGGAAGGGGCTCCAACCCCATTGCTTCCTCTAATTCAGTGATTGCTACAAAAGTCCCTTCTCTCCAGAGTTGGCCCACCCTCTCCAATCCAGCTTCGTACCAGTGCTGGAATCTTTCATGGTTAGGGACATCTTCTCTGACCCCAGGTGCCCAGATGTGACTCAGAGGGGACGCCACGAGGTGATCCCCGCATGTTGGTCCCATCTTTTCCATATGTTCCACGTGGTCCCCAGTATTGGGTGATCCTTAATCTACCTATCAATTTATTCTTCGGAACCCATAACCATTCGCAACAGTGGCTGGGGCCAGGGGGGAATTATCCAATTCTATCCACTGGAGCTCATTTTGCTTCCTCAGATGGGGGACCAGGATTCTTAACTGAGCAGCCTCATAATACTTCCTGAGATCTGGTATTGCCACTACCCCCCCCACCCACACCCACCTCACCATATTCTTCAATCAAGTGTATCACTCTGGGAATGGACAATAGGGGGTTCTCAATGTGCGAGAGTAAGTCATCTGCATATAGGGCCACCTTGTATTCTTTTCCTCCCATCTTAAATCCGTCCACCTGTCGATCTTCTCTAAGTCTTTGCGCCAGGGGCTCCACCGAGAGGGCGAACAATATCGCAGAGAGGGGGCACCCCTGTCGTGTGCCTTTACCCAAGCCAAACCAGCGAGAATATTCCCCATTAACAAACACTGAGGCTTTGGGGGACGTGTACACCTCCCAAATCCCTTTTCTAAATTTAAGACCAATGCCCACCTTGCCCAAAACCGCCATCAGAAAGCCCCATTTGACCCTGTGAAAGGCCTTCTCTGCGTCTACCGAGAGGGGGGCTGGGTCACTAGCCATCTTCTTTGATTCATGAATTAGGTGTAGGGTCTTTCGCATGGTATCCGCCCCCTGTCTCCCCATTTTAAATCCAACCTGGACGTTATGTATCAGGCGGGGCATGAGCGTTTCCAATCTCGCAGAGAGGACCCTAGTGTAGATCTTAGCATCGATATTTAACAAGGATATTGGGTGATACGGTCCACATTGTTTGGGGTCTCAGCCTTCTTTGGGGATCACTGTGATGAGTGTCCGTGCGAAGGAGTCTGGGGCAGTACCTGTCTCGAGGATATCATTAAAGCGCTCTACCATGAAGGGAAGGAGTGGTGAGAGGAAGGACTTGTAGAACCTGGCAGTATACCTATAGCGGGAGTCTCTTCACTGCCCTCTTAATTTCCTCGGCAGTAATGGGGGCATCGAGGTCAAGAGTTTTATCACGTGTGAGCTTCAGCATCTTAACTCGGCTAAATATTAATCTATTCCCGATTGTGTGGGATCCGCCTCCGCTCTATATAGAGTCTCATAGAATACTGCGAAAGCCTCTTGGATGCCTCCCCCCTCTACCCTCTGGGCACTACCACCTTCTATGGATGTCACCCTCCTTTCGGCACGCTGACCTCATAATCTAGAGGACAACAACGCATCTGCCTTGTCACCTTTTTCATAAAACTTCTGTTTGAGAAGTTGTAGTTTCTGGATTACCTGCCCCTCTTCCAAATGTCAAAGTTCCTCCCTCTTCTGTTTAGCCTCTAGGACCTTAGCCTACTTACCTTCATTGGCCTTCCTAGCCACCTCATCAAGATGGGCTATCTCTTTTCACAGTCTACCTTCTATCAGGGCCCTCTCCCTCTTTTTGTTGGATCCCTCTCTGATCAGAATTCCCTGCGATGTTGCTTTTACCCGCCTCCCAAACCATCATCTTTGGGACCTCCCCTGTGTCATTCGCTTTGAAGTATTCCCTGATTTTGTCACCCAATTCGGTTCTAAAGATCGGGTCCTTCCAGAGAGATTCATTGCATCTGCACCATGATCCCTTAAGTGGTAGGCCTTCCCAGTTCAGATCAACTGTGACCGTGTCGTGATCAGACCAGGTGACAGGAACTATCTCTGATCCCGTCGCTGCCTCCCTCAGGTCCTCAGTGAGGCATACATAATCGGTCATAGTGAAGGTCCCATGTGGGGCATAGTAAAAGGTGTAACCTGCCTCCTCTGGGTGAAATCCCTGGCATGCGTCTCGTAAGTTATAAAGGTCTAACTGGTCCATAACCCTGCATTCTTGCATTCCACTGGTTCATGAGGGAATCGTACAAAAACTTAGTTTCTAGTAGGAACATCACATCAAGACCCGCCCATCGGAATTCCCTGCACACCAGAGACCTTTTGGTCGGGGAGTTCAGACCTTTGACGTTTAGCCTCCCTGCCCTGAGGAGACCACCTAGAGTCTAGATCTACCGCCATTTGTTTTTATGTATACCTGACGACACTCCGCTAGAAAGCGGCGGATGAGCACCTACAGGGCCACACACTTTCACTCGTTCTCACCTTAGAGGATCCCATTCCTACCTGTCCCTCCCAACCCCCCACTCACCCGTGCTCTCTGACGGCGTACGCCCTGACCATCTGACCTGGTTAGCATTACCAAGTCAAGTACGGACCACCAGTGGAGACCGTTACCTCACGGTCCCATCTAGAAAACTACCAGAATAACATTGAGCCCCCCTTCAACCCCCTCCCCCCCTGTCGTCCAACATCAAACCTGAACCTCACGTTCAGTCTAATATTTCTTGTACTACCCATGCTCCCTTGGTCTGTACGTCCCCGGAGTCGGGGACGACCAAAGCACATCTCTGTTTAGATGTGAATCTCAGGACGGAAGCCCTCCCCCTAGCAAGTATGGACTAGTGCAACTCTGTCTACTCCTGGGTGGGAGCGCCACCTGACCTCAAAACGTGTGTTAGCATATTCAGGAGTATTTGGGTCTCTGGTTCCGGAGAGGTGTTCCCCCTTCAAAATTTCCTGGAGCCTGGGACACACCTTCGTCTCGGGCCTTGGATACGCCACTGTCTGTCCTCAGCTCTCCTCGCGTCATGATCCTGCCCATCTTCGCTTTTGCCCAGTAGATAGGCTATGCAATTCTTGATCTCCCTCTGTCCTTAGCCTCTCTTCTGCCTTCCAGCTCAAATGTAATGGAGAATGGGTAACCCCATCTATAAAGGACACCCTTTTCCTTGATCCATTTTGTGAGGCGCATGCACATCTTCCTCAGGGTGAGAGTCGGGGAGGATAAATCCTGGAAAATAGTTATTCTTGCTGCAGCAAGGGTGATGGGCCCGCTACATTTGGCCTTTTCCAGAATTCTGGCCTTTCGGCCGGGCGCTGTTGTAAGCCGTTGAAAATGGCCACCTGATCCGAGAGCTCAACAGCCTGCAAATTCCTGTACAAACAATCCAGCGGTTCGCCTCTGCAAATTGCCACCTTCTCCCCTGATACGAGGAGCGGAGACCTGCAAGCATACATGGGCCGACTTTCTGCAATGTGACACGGCCCCAATCTGTGCGAAACAGCCCCCTGACCAGTGGCGGGGTGTGCCAACGGCTGTGGGGCCACACGCCACTCCTCTCTACATCCATGACGGGAGCCTGACTAGTAACACCGCGCTACTGTCGCCGGGCCAGTTCCCCTATGGCCCTTCGGTTCGGAGTCCCGGAAAACATACCTGCGGATGTGGTGGACCGCCGTCCACGGAGCCGCTACACTTTGCTTCGGGTAGAAGCGGGCACTGAGAATACGGGGGCCACGTTGCAGCGAGGTTACCCGTGCAGTCCCACTCCCCGACAGCGTCGGAGCCGCGGGGCTCCCAGATACCTTCACACCGATCAAGCTACCCCCACAGCAGCATCAATCCCCCAATGCTGGCCTGATGCCTCCAGGTGACGGCTCATCTGGGCATGCTTGGAACTGCTCTGAGGTACGTGTCGGCGTGGACTCCCCACAATACGCACAGTTCTTCTCAGCAGGCGGCTGCGACCGCACAGTGGTAGGGAGAATTCTCCTTCTAGTGCTAATTTCCCTCACCTAGTGAGTCCCCCAGCAGCTGTGCTGGATTTCTGGAGTTTATTTTTTCCACCTGGTAAGAGTGTACATCCTTTTTCCACTCTTACATGTGTTTTGGCCTATGTGTTTTTACTCATTGTGTGATCTTGGGCACTGGAGCACACCACTGCAGGTGCCCCTGTTCTTGTATGGGTTACACCTCACCCTCAGCGTAGTAACCCAGGGTTGTCTTTAAGACTTCCCTCTGACTCCATTTCGCTGGGGCTGACTACTGTCCCCCAGAGAAAGGTAAAGTTGCCATTTACTTTTTGTTAAAGTCCTTCTTGTGTTTTACTTTGGGCGGCAAACTAGGTTTGTCTTCTTTGTTCACCGTCTTTTGGCGGGCTGCTGCAGAGAAGCCCTCCTTAAGGCACCTGGGTGTCTGGGTGGGCTGAATGTGAGGGAGGGGTGGAGTCACCCCCTGCACTGGGTATCCTAGGAAACCCAAGTCGCCCTTTGCCATGATTGGCTGAGGTGGTTGTCCCGGCTGGACAACCCCCCGCCCTGCTGCGTGATTGACAGCCAGGCTGTGTGAATGGGGGTTTTGCGCATAAAAGGCAGGTCTCTTGGGCTAGAAGTCAGTCGCCTCTGGAACTACAAGGAACCGAAGAGAAGCGGAGAGAACGACGGCTGCTGCAACTATCCCGTCCCGGTGAAGCCCTGCTGCAGACCTGAGCTATCTATCCTTCGACGGCTAAGAGGAGATCCAGCCCGGAGTCTTCTTCCCTTGAGCCTGGTGGGGATAACCAGCTCATCTTCTTCAGCCAGAGATCTCCGCCGTGGTAGAAATCGCTGCACACTGCTGTAGTGGTCCGGATAGCCACCTGCCGAGTCTCTCCTGTTTTTAAGGAGCGCACCTTTTATTCGTTGTCGCTGCTGCTGGCTTCATCCCTGTGTGGTGCAGACCCACTTCAGACGTCCTCCTTCACAACGAAGCTCCAGGAATCGTGGGTCTGCGGGAAACCAACAGGAACTACTGCCAGGGCACCAGCTGCACCATTGAAATAAGGTACTGTGCTCTACTCGAGGAAACTGGGTGAACCCCCTTTTCTTCATCCTCAAGGCTCACCCTTGTCTTCCCTCCTCCTTATAACTTTTGCTTCTGAACATTGACAATATCAAAGTACTTTTGGCCTACGCTGAATCGTGAACTGTCTGTCTCCGGTGTCACTTAACCCTGGCTCCGACCCTTTGACTTTTGAACTCCTGTTTCTGAGTGTTTCTCTATGCTGTCTGCCTAACCTAAATATTGCCTGTGATTTTTGCCTCCAACTCCCTCTGGGTATCTCAGGTGCTAAGTGTGTTTTTGCCCCGGTAGCAGGGCATGTCACGGATCCGCGTTTGAGTAGACCGAACTGTCAAAAAGTGATTGCAACCGTATCCGCGGTATCGTGTTTTGTTCAGAACACCGGTTCATTCAAACAGTGTACTTACCTTGAGACATACTGTACAAAGTGAATTGGTTAGCTGTAGTATATTTAACATGTGGTTTTGTTTAAAGTTTAATAGAAGTGTTGTGTTTATAACTGATGGTTTAAAAATAAATGTACTTATATTTTTTACTTGAAACCTTGAGTCAGTGTTTGCTTGAGCCACAGTAATTGTGGTCCCTTTGTGTAATCTCTTTTACTGCTCATATACTCTTGAGATAAGCCTGGCTGCTCCGCTACTGCTACCACTATAACTTAGTACAGGCTTGTACCAAAGGTAAAACTTGTATTGCCACATGTGGTCTTAATTGTGTGTAGTGGTACCTAAGGGCACTGCACAGAATTCTGCCTAACACTGCGGAAGCACACTACAAAGACAAAGGGTCACAGAAGGCTTGGTGGGATCTTAAAAAGGCTAGGGCTGCCCTAGAGACACACCTGGCAGATGAATCAGCGCAACTCCTTCTTCAGACCAAACAAACTCGCTATATAAAAGGGGACAACACTAATCGGTTTCTGGTAACCAAACTGAGAAAGCAGAAAGTCCGTAATCATATTAGCCAACTTAAATACCCTGTGGGGGAACTGAAGAGGGGGCTAAAAGAGATTGCCGAAATTATGCACTCGTACGCATGCACTACGTATGCACTAACCTGATGGGGGACAACCTAGAAAGGGAAGCACAGGATGCATTTCTGGTGCAAGTGGAGTTACTGCAAATCACAATCGCGGACAGACAGATGTTAGAGCCTCTGATAACAGAGGAAGAGGTAGGCGGTGCCATACAGGCGCTGAAAGGGAATAAATCCCCAGGCCCTGACGGTCTCTGTAATGCATATTACAAAACGTTCAGAACTGTTCTGGTGGGCCCCCTGATGAAACCTTTTCATCATATAAGGGATACTGGGTGAATCTCTGGGGATATGGGCCCAGCTACTACAATACTCCTGCCAAAACCGAATAAAGATCGATCTGACTGTGCAAGTTACCGCCCTATCTCATTATTGAACGGGGACGCAAAGATTTACTCCACAATCCTGGCACAGAGACTAAGTGACGTCCTCCCGAAGATAATGCACCCGGACCAGGCATGTTTTGTAAAAGAGAGCCACACATGACAACATCCGTAGAGCTATAAATACCATTGAATGTGACGGAGGAAAGGACAATGTATCTCAGTGGAGGCATTGCACGCCTCCTGGCCCTTGGACAGCCTAGACTGGAACTTCTTACATCTGACCCTTAAAAACTTTGGATGCAGACCTATTTTCTCCCGTATGATCCTAGCTAACTATGGGAACCCGACCACCAGACTAATGATTAATGGGCAGCTCACAGACAGCATCCCGATCTTCAAAGGAATGAGGCAGGGGGGTCGTTGTCACTGCTAATCTTTGCCATGGCCATGGAGCCCTTGGCACAGATGGTCCGCGACAAACAGAAAATCCAGGAGGTGACGGTAGGAGCCAGCGGTACCCAAAAAATAGCCATATACACAGACAATGTCCTATTGTTCTTAAGGACACAACACACTCGCTCCCCAAAATCATTAAGTTGTTAGACAGATTTGCAGGGGTCTCTGGGTTTCATATTAATTATCCCAAATCCAAGGAACTCAAGATCACGGAAGACCCAGAATGGGGGAGGCGATATCCATAAAAATGGGAACAGAGGTCCATTGCATATCTGGGGATAAACCTAACATCGACTAATGGGGGGGCTTTACGGGGCGAATATCCCGGAATTGTTGAAAACCCTGATAGAGGATCTCAAAAGATGGGACATGCAAGAGTTGTCCTGGTTTGCGCGTATAACAGCCGTCAAGATGTCCCTCCTCCCCAGGTTTTTATACGTGGTGGGAGCGCTCCCAGTACAGATCCCATGCTCGGCGATCAAGCATCTACTAAGGGAGGTCATGTCCTTCATCTGGAAAGGGGGAAAAAGCCCAGGGTCCCTAGAAAGGTCCTGTTAAGACCACAAGCGCTTGGAGGGCTAGGGGTACCAGAATTCCGCAGATACCTATGTGCAGCCCAGTTGGAACCAATGCTACAATGGGCCCCCCCGGGAGAACCAGAACTGATGGGCAACCCTGGAAAAGGAGGCGACCAAGTTTCCCCTGGAAAATGGAAAATGTAGGATTCTTAACTGCAAGGTATGGGGGGATAGGTGGGCGCTACTGGAAACGACGAAGGCCTCTTTATGGTACTGGGATAAATCATTGCGGGGAAAGAGGATTAAAATAGGAATAGGTCCACTCACACCAATGGCCCACAAAGTAAGAGAAGGGGCATCCCGTGACCCAGTGGGACTAGAACTCACTTTAAAGGAAGGGGCACTGGGGAAGGGGGGTGTCGAGGCTCTACCGGTTGATGTACGGGTCGGATCCAGAAGAAATCCTACCATACATGCGAAAAATGGGAGTTAAATGTGGGGAAACCGATAACGTGGGAGACTTGGAGCCAAATATGGCGCTGAGCCGCAAAAAGTTCAAAGTGTGTTCCAAGCAAAGAGGCGGCATATACATTTTGTCTGCAATCGTATATTACACCACAGCGTATGCACTCCATTAATACTAGCTACCCTTTAACATGCTGGCGGGGTTGTGGACAAACTGGGGTACTGATCCACATGTGATGGGCCTGCCCGGTGGCAGAGACGTACTGGAACGAAATTTTGAGTCACATTAAAGATGTGATGGGGACACAACTACCTTTTGATCCTGCAGTGGTGGTGTTGGGAGAGGCGGTAGAGGGAAGCTATGCAAACAATGGAAGTGGTGCCATCCTCATCACCCATATGTTGAGTGCGGCCAGAATTAACCTAGCGCATGCATGGAATAGCAAACAAGGTCCGGTTGTGGCTATGTGGTGGGTGAGGCTGTGGGGAGTTATGGCCATGGAAAAGGTGAGGGCATTGGCATGCAGCTCATATAAAAAATATTTGAATACGTGGATTCCCCTCCACAAGTTTACGAGGGACAGGGAGCAGATGTTCTTTAAACCTAACACCCTGCGAAAAGTCGCTATTATTTGATCAAGCAAGCCCCGAGAGGGTAAACTTTGCCTGCAAGACATTTGAATGCGTTAACTAAAGTGGTTCACGTTCAACCAAGTACTAACAAATTAAATGGAGTAAAGGGGCAGTCATAAATGTTAAATTCAAGAGCCTATGGACGATTGTGATGAGGACTGAAAAGAAGACCGACAAAGTCAAAACTGCATGCTGTCTCTATTATGTGTAATTGTAACGTGCTCTTGAAAGAAAATAAAGTTTATTTAAAAAAAACTATAGATTACACATATGCACATTGTTTTATTTGTATTTATATAGCGCACAACAGTCCGAGGACATCGTGGCACTTGTTACAGTAACATTATTCTGCATGTAGCAGGCATCACATTAAGAGGGTCAAGGAATTTTTACATTTTACCTTGAACAACTATTACTTATTTGATCAGGAATCTTTCCTGCAAACTTAAAGGGGTTGTCATGGGAGCGAAGTGTGCCCCACCATTAGCAAACCGTTTCATGGAGCAACACGAAGAAACGCATGCCCTTGTGAACCCAGATTTCAAACATCGAATTGTTCTTTGGAAAAGATTTATCGATTATATCATTTGTGATTTGGAAAGGAACAGACACAGATATTCAAAGTTTAATTGGTTATCTAAATCATAATAGATTTGGTCTGGAATTAACAGGACTTTGTGACAAGCATAGTATTGACTTTCTTGACCTCACTATATGTGTTGACAACAAACTAGCAACCAAGACACATAGAAAACCCACTGAAGTCAACTCAACTTTATTTGCCTCCATTTGTGACAGGAGATCAACTGTCAACAATATTCCGACAGATGAATATTTCCGAGCAGGCAGAAATTGCAGTGATGACACCAACTTTGAATTGGAATGTGAATTTCTCAAAGAATGATCTATCAAAAGAGGATACAGCACAGAGTGCCTATCGAAAATCACATCAGAAAATCTGAATTATGAATGGAGGAGACTCAAACCTAACACTGCAAGAGAAAAAAAACATGAGTCAGTCTCATCACAGAATATTCAGAGGACGCTCACAGACTATTCAAAATTGTCAATAAACATTGGCATATCCTAAAGATGCAAACCTGCATTCTTATACACCCGCACCCCTACCATCAAGAATCGAGTTAGTTCATCCTTTCTTGAACCGATTGCTGATCAATCTTCAAAGACTTGGTTGAATAGACGAACACTGGGTTTTTACAAATGTGGCAACTGTACAATGTGTAAACATGCGCATCCCGATACAACCCAGTTTCTACACCATGATGGGACACTTGTTCATATCAAAGGATGTATCATTTGCAGATCCAAATTTGTTATATATGCAATTATCTGTGTATGCAAACGTATTTACATTGGCAGTATAATCTGGGAATTGCGTATCCGGATTTGCGAACATTTATCAAGTCTTCATTCACAAGACAACAGATTGCCACTGGCGGTACATTGGCAAAGTGAACACCAAGTGGTCGCCAACGATGATGTAATCTTTATAGGCGTGTCCAAAGTCCATGTTGGAATTAGAGGGGTGATCAAAAACTAATGTTAAGGAAAGCAGAATCTAAGATGATTTGCAAACTAGGTTGCTTAAAACACGAACTCAATTGTGAACACAAAATGAATGTTTTTTTTTTTAAAGGGCCACTCAAACATCTGAATCAAATATGTGAACAATTCTAACATGCAAAATTACTCATCGAATAGTTTGATTAGTCTGGCGATTTTGGCAGTGCTGAGTGAGTCTTTTCTCGCTGTTTTCCAGTGTGGGTGGACCCACTTAACCTTTCCTGCACCGTGGAGCGGTACGCGGAGTTGTCCACCGAGTTGTCCGCAGTCCTTGGAAGTCGATGGAGTCGACAGAACCTGCTGCCTCCGACATGGAAAAGGACGTGGACTTTACAAAGAGTCATCCATTTGACAGCAAAACGGGCAGGCGTTGCTTGAGAAGCCACCGTTCTCAGGCAGAAAAGAAATCGCCAGACCGGAGAGGTAAGCCCTATGTGGTTTCAGACTCTAACAGGGACGACTTGCCAGTATTTGCATCTCCCGCCAAGCGGCTTCTTTCTTGCCTGACTATAGAGGCCGTCTCAGAGACTGACCTGAAGTTTTATTCCATCTCTCTCTGGTCCGAAGGGAGCCCTGCCTTCAAACTCCAAAGAACTTATGTGATTCTAGCATCAAACTAGGTCTGCCGCCCGCTTCCCGAGTGGACCGTCCGACCAGAGCTGCCTCTCGATCTTCTTGTAGATTTCTGCTGGCGGAAGCATCCCCGCCTGACCTACCTGCTCATACGATCCCGGATTCAGATCTCTGTACCCACCCCCCCCCCCGCCACCAGACTCCTGCTGTGGCGAGTGGCGTTCTGACCGAGGCTATCGAAGGATGGCTTCGGTCTGAGCCTTGTCTGGAGGCGGGGGCGAGTGCAGGGAGTAGTGATCTGTCCGCAGTGAATATCGGCTCAGGCATTGGACGGAAAGCCTCTGAGAACGATGAACACCGGCAGCAAAACTTGAATCCAGCAGAAACACCTAACATGGGGTGAGACCCCCCGGCCCCGCATAGTCAATTCTCGATGGAACTATTATCTACATGTGGCAGAGGGGCAGTGATACCTTCCGGCCTAGATGGCCTCTTACATAACAGAACAGCTCAGGTCCACACAGAGCCAGTTTTTCTGCCCACAGTAAATATCCAAAATTCCCAAACTACTCAAAATGAACCTGGGGCGATGCCGAATCCAATGATTACAGAACCTGAACTAGAAAATCTAATCCTGGACGAGGATTCACAAGATGGCTCACAAACTATAATTGACAGAAGCGAAGAAATTTCGTATCAAGAACCCTCAGGGCAGCCCTCTGATTCAATTTTCCAAAACAACGGAAGAACGACTGTGCCTCCACGGAAAATAATTATCTATTAAATAAAGAGGGAAAGAGAAAGCTCATGTTGCCGTAAACAAGTACGGAACACGAGCAATGAAATGTGACGTACGAACAGCCCCAAGAAGAAAGCAGGCCGGGCCTAATAAGAAAACGGAAATAGGGAAGAACTCTCTTCCAAATCCCCTGATGTCAAGCGCCTTAAAGGACTTCTTTACGAAGTAATATAAGCGCAAATTAGACGTGGATGCAGAATTATCAGACGCAGAAATATTGGAGGCCCTACAAGAAACACCCCCCAGTAAACAAATTGCGTAAAACAGTTGACAACTGTGCTAAGCAAGTTCTCCCTCTCCCATCACTCTCTTCTCAAATTTTAGCTCCCATAAGTTCTCCTCTTGCTCGCCAGCTGTTAAAACAAAGATTCGACCACAGCCCGGCATGGTCAACTATGCAAGCAGAAAAAGTTGATAGAGTCCATGTCAAAAGATGCAAACCTAGAAAAGACCAGGGAGTTTGGGTCGTTGGGCCCCCTCCCATCAAGAAACCTTGCAACAGAGGGTGCTCCTCCTCCAATTGGTTCGACCTCTTTGACTGAAGGTAAATCGGCCATTTACAACCCACACCACGCAGGTGCTAAACTTAAACTGCAAGAAAGCCAATCTCCAATTTAAGTGATTCCATCGAAACATGGGTGAATTTAGGAGCAACGCCCCTGACAATCCACGAGTGGCTGAAGATCTACCACAGCCAACGCTAGACTCAGAAGGGAGCCACCCAGCTGATCCCAAAATGTTCCATTGACTGCCAACTCACCATTGCACCCTAGGTACACACACACCACCGAAAAACAGAAGACTGAGTGGGATACCTATGGCATCACAAGAAGATTCTCCAACTAAAAAGCCGGATCTCTTGACAATCATGTCAGCAATGACAATTGTCTTGGCTCCGTTTGGAAAGTTGTACGAGGCAATAAATGACTTGATGAAAGACAGTACAACTGTGATAGCTATGATGCATTACAAACTCATTTTTGTCGAAGGCTATATAACAGCAATGGAGCAAAAAGTACTGAACAGCAACTCGTATGGGAATCAAGAATGGCTTCACTTGAAGACAAATTAAAATCCAAGAGATCGGCTACCTTAACTCAAGTAAAAAAACAGAGAAAGAAACGCAAACATCTACTGACAATTGCCATTTGGAAATCGCTTTACACCCTGCAAACATTGACCACAAAGTGATTTGTGCTACGAGCTCGCTATGGACAACAGGACACAGCACGACCGAAGACGACATCTGAACACGGTGTGAACAACAAGCTCAAAGTATCATTGCAATTAGCCGGATCTGACATCCCGGCCATATTTAAAGTGGGCAAGTTGACCACCCAGACCTTTAGTAAAGCACCCAGCACAAAACCATACAATATTCTCATCACCCCGCGAAAAAATCCTCAGGCTGACTCAGAGGTGGTAGACCTTGCTAAATCGCCAACAACAGTTGAAGATTTTATGGCGAGTAATTCTTTGTTGGATTTAACTCAACACTTGGACTCTTTGGATGGATCAGAGGGCTCGTTGGAGACAGGCCTACGGATAGGTAAACCCCCAGTAAGTCCTGGGGGCTCACTTTCTACACGAGAACCCAAATGTAAAGCGTCCTCGTTCACCTGTGCAGAGTCCCTTCCGGACAAAATCTACAGCCTCTCAGTCCACTGACCCAGATCAAAAAAAGAATCGCTCACAACCTTCCCGCCAAGTAAGAGAAAGGGGCGAAACTCAAAATGCAACTGAATCTTCTCATGAGGTTCTAATTAATAAGCATATAGAAAATCCACTTTTAGAACAATATTAATTTCATTGTTAATTGTTTACAAAGAATTGATGTAGTTGAGGAGAAGGGCTTGGATTAGTGCTTGAAAAGTCACTAAAGAAAAAACAAAGTGAACGTACACTCGAATAAAGTCAAAATTTAATACTCTTTAATTAAGGAAAAAAACACCTAAAAACAACCAAAATCATATAACATAGTTCAAAATCATACAACATAGTTTGTTGAGGGTATATATAAACAAAAAAGTACATATATATTTACACTGATTCAAAAAGTAACAAAGAAAGATGGAACCAGTAGGTCGATGAACACATTCAAAAGACTAAATTCATAGGACAAACAAATCTCAGGTGAAAAAAACAATTAAGTTGAAGTAATTGTAGCAATCATCTAACAAAGTTAACTGATTTGCAAAAGTGTAACAATTCCTGCTGTGAAGACAGAAAGTCAGGGTATTGTTTCATATTAATCTCATGAGGTTCAACATCCACGAGAAGACTTGGCTGAAAGCCATCGACTTTATTCACGCTCAAACACCTCCCACATGCAAGCGAAAACAAGTCGCACTTTCAACTTAGAGCAACTATCGAGCAAGGACAAATACATGGTCCTAAACAGGAAATCAGTACTCAAAATACTGGATAAAGTACACAAGATTCGATCTCAGAAAACTGACGACTTTACACTGATCGAGCCCTACCACAGAGACCAGAAAGCCAAAGCATACCTGCATATAAAAGCTTCAGCAGTGCGAGAAGTACCCCAGGAAGTGTACACTGATCTTGAAAATATGGGCTTTCGCCTCTTGGAATTACCGGAACCAGACCCGGCGACCCTCAAACCTCCCAGAGACAATCCAACGTCAACAAAAAAGCATCGATATACGTCTAGAATGGAGGAACTTTATAAATATAAAAGATGGGAGAAAAAGCCCAGATCTCCTGAAGCAAACAAGTATAGATCTAACCGGCTACAATCAGAAAGGTCAGAAATCATCAAACAAAACCAACACTGTAGAGATGTAATTAGAGGAAGAGAGAGACAGAAGTCGGACAGGAATTTTGGCTGCCCTAGAACTACAAGTACCCAGGTTAGCTTGCCCACGTCGACTCATCGCGGTGCAACAAAAAGTACAACTTCACCACATTCTCAGAAAACAATTGCAAAAGCCACAGTGATCGAACCCAACGGCGAGCAGTTGCAGAGGGGACCTTGGAAGTGATTTCAAGCTGCCCTAAAAACTAAATCTGGGAGATAGCAACGACAACACTTGACAAATCAATGAGCAACCCTCCCCAACAGGAACTTGACACTTCGCCAAAGAAAATCTTAAACATGGGGTCATGGAATACAAGAGGCCATGTCAATTTGACAAAACCAGAGACCCAAGACCTGGGGGCCTATGACATCTTGTGCCTCCAAGAGACCTGGCTGATGGAGAAGCCTTCCCTCGACAGCTTCTCTATTGAGATATCGCCTGCCTCTAAAGGTCTCCTGGGTCGCCCGTCTTCTGGCCTGCTACTGGCGGTTCGTTCTGGTTCAGGGATCAATGTCTTAAAAAAAAGTGGAGGAGTTTTATGGAATACTGGCAGTCCTAACATCATGGCATCACCTTAAGCCGAGCTCAAAGTCATGGACTACTATGCAGTTAGCGAACATCAATCTGTATTGGAATCCGCACCGAACTACGATTGCTAAGTTTTGCACATCTGTAGCGGACGTCGTTGAAAAAATTTACATTGAGCATGAGACCACCCTCATAATCATCTGCTGAGATCTAAACACCAAATGCGATGACTCCACTAAAAACTCAGCTAACCAACCGGCCAGCTCCTTAGCTATGGAATGGGGTGTGGCTTGGTTGAAGTTAATGAACTCCCGGAACTTCCACAACGAGGCATGGTTATATGGCAACCAGCCCCTTATATCAACATGGGAACGCGACAATTCAGCGGGAACCCTTGATTACATATTTGTCGCCCATGCATTGCTCCCATAAATTGCGACCTTTGAGGTAATAAGAACAAAAGAAAGTGACCACAACTTGCTGACTAATGCTTGGACCACAATCTGATCTCAGAAAAATAATTATAAATCGAACATTGAAGTAAATATTCAACAAACCCGTCTTCGTCTGACAGCATCAGATCTAATGGACTTAACTGAGAAATATAACACCTTAACGTCTGAAAAATTCACCCAAAAAGCGACATCCAGACCAAATTATTTGCCTCTGCTATCGAATTACAAAGTGGAATGGACTGGAGTAGGAAAAGCAAACACGAACAAGGAATATAAGGTAATAAAAACGAGGAAATTGAGAAAATTGAAAAGAATGTCCAGAACTCTTATCACTGAGGAATCCAGGATCGCCCTCTATGTAGAGACAAAGAAATACAAATCATGGCCGAAAAACCATAGGATAACTCTCTACCAGAACGACGCAGAGAAAATGCTAAGGATCTTAAACAGCAAGAAGTCGATTGACTTCTGGGCACTAATTAAAAAAACAGACTTGCAAACTGACAAGCAACTTACCAATTCAGTATCTGAGGCTAACTGGAAAAGCTACTTCTCAAATTTGTTCGACTTTCCCACAACTTGCCCTCCAACACCATACCCTAACTTAGAGTCCTCATAGGCTAACCTAACAGATGAGGATGACATCAAAAAAGTCATACTTAAACTCAAATCCTCGAGAGCTCCTGGCCCTGACGGGCTGACTAACATCGATTTGAAACAGCAGCCGAGGAGTGGACAGTCTTTATTAGTAAGATCTTCTCTCAATGTATGAAAACAAAGTCAATTCCTGACTTTCGGACACAAGCAGTGGTCGTCCCGATCTTTAAAAAAGGGCAACAGGCAAGATCCTGTCAACTATCGGCCAATCGCTCTCTTGCATATTATCGGAACATTTTTCGCAAACCTTACTGCTCACAAGATTTCAGAAATGGGCTAGAGTCTCTCCCAGTGCTAAACCTTTTCAAATGGGTTTCCAGAAAAACGCTAGTACATCGGTGAACATTATGCTTCTAAACATAATAAAAAGCAACATCAGGACAGGTGCCCCAAGAGTTTTCTCAGCGTTCGTCGAATTGTCGCAGGCCTTCGACAAGGTAGATAGGCAGAAACTCTGGATGAAACTTAATGCTTGGAACTGTCCTCTCTCAATTTTGGAACCGTGATGGCTTTACACACGAAAACCAAACTACGAATCCGCTTAAATCAGCAAGGCCTTTTGTCAGAGGAAATTTCATCCGAACGTGGAGTCAAACAAGCCTGTCCTCTACCTCAGCCCTCTTTATTGCCTTTTTGGGAGACTACAAAGACACTGAAGCCAAGTTAAGATCCTTTCCCCAGAAAATAGGCAAATGTGCGGTTTCACGTATTCTGTACGCTGACGACTTGATCTTACTAGATCAAACACAGATCGGCCTACAGCGCCAGTTAAATAATCTCGCGCAATACATAGAGGAGAACAACCTTGAAATCAATAAGTTGAAGACTAAAATTCTGATTTTGGAAAAACATCCCAAAAAGAAAAACGAGAAGTTACAGTGGGCACTGGACAACACCAAGATAGAAATTGTCACACATTTCAAATACTTGGGAGTTCTGGTCGATAGCTCCAGAAAGGAGGTGAAAATGCAACAGGCCGTGTGGGACAAAACGAGAAACCGGCCAAACTAGAGCTATTGATAAAAAATATGCAAGATTCTCACTGCTCCCGGCCATCCAATTCTATAAAGCCAAAGTAGCTCCTTCGTTGGTCTATGGAATGGATGCTACACTAAACATGCCAGATTCACTATGGCCAAAATTGGAAGGCTACCTATGGAAATCGGTCCTTGGCATTCCTAAAACCACCTCGATCGCTGCAATTAGGCGTGAACTTGGCCTCCTCTCTTTGGCAGCAACAGTAGAGCAAAGTAGTATGCAGCTCTTCAGAAAAACTCTAATGCCTGACAGTCTGCCGGTATATCAGCTAATTGCAGAGGAAATTAAAAGTGGTCACTGTAACCCGCTGAACATGTGGGTGAAAGCTCAAAAAAGCAAACTGTGCGACATAGCTTGTACCGAGGAAGACCTGATCTCCAATCCACAAAGTCCAAATAAAAATGGAAAATCAGGGCTGGATCATAACGAACGAAAAAGCTGCATCGAACAAATTGCTGAATCATCTTCCAACGACTTTCAACAAACTGCAAGTGCCGCTGGCATACTGTGCTAATTTCCGGACAAATCTCTGCTGAAACTCTTTGAGAGTGCGTTTAAACCTGCTACCAACATAGGAAATTTTGCCCATCAGGGCAACCACTGGCGCCAATAAATGTAGATTATGCGAAGATCCGCTTTGAAAAAGATAAGTCTGTTTAAACCTGGCGGAAGACTCCATGCTTTGAACTTTCTACTTCTACTGTTTGAATTTCCTGTCTTCTTTTTAAGTTTCCGTGTTTTCACGAACTGTGTTTAACCACGGAAACTTCGTACGTTTTGTCGTGTTCTTCTGTGAATTTCACTTTTCTTTTCTTTTCAGACCTTGTACAAATCTTATTGATTAAATACCAGTAAATAAAAAAAAAAAAAAGAAATTAGTCTGGTTCATCTAAACGCAGAGTACACAATAGTTACACCTATTACCTTGTTACCTACTCCACATTTATCAACAACGTACACTTCATGCCCCATAATCAACATTGTGGGCACATACCACTATAATCCACAGTAAGAGAACCGTAATCCAGTACTAACATTTTAGAAACTTAATCTATTGGCACCATAACCATTAGTTAAATAAACATCTCATTATACACATAGGGCATTATCCCTAGCCACCTCAATTTCTCTGATTTAATTATGTAGATATATTTTGAATAGACATTTATCTGTCCGTTAATTACCGGCACATGTTAATTATTAGCACCTGCATTTAACTCAATATTCAACCATTATATGAACATGGCATCACTTCACTATCGAATGGTTTTATGTATTGCGTTCAGCATAACGCCTGAGATTCACTCAGAACATTAGAACAGCATCAGTTCTTCACTCAGAACTACATTAGAGAACAGACTCCACGAAACACGACATAACGTCATTGCGCTATGACGTCAGATGTAACCGACATCTTTTTTTTGGTTTATAGTCATAATCTCGAATACAAATATGTCGAAAGTCATAATGTCGAAAAAATAAAGTCGAAAACAAAAATGTTGAATTTCTTTTTTTTTGTTGATTTTTATTCGAAATGGGGGGGTTCCCCCCCACCCCCCCTTTTTAATTTTTTTTTTTGTTTTACCCCTTTTTTTACCACTGGGACCCCAAAAAAACATGTAAATTAAAAAAAAAAAAATTCGACATTTTTGTTTTCGACATTATTGCTTCGACATTATTGTAATTCGACATTTTGTTTTCGAGATAATGACTGGACACCCTTTTTTTTAATCTTTAAAATGCTGATTAGTTTCTCACCCAGCAAAACGCGATCAGCCGCTTCAGGACTACCATCAGGAGAGGCTAAACTTACATTTATAGGTGAGGAACATTTACAATAGTCTGAATACACCCAGTTACCCAATAATTATAGTTGCACACTTACGTAACTCTTAACTATGTCAGCCTTTATGATGTCTCTAGTTGCTGACATTTCATCGCCACATATACCAGCTCATCATTTAGCAACATTGTAACTGTTCACTTTACCTTCACTATGGTAAGATACTTTTTCTACTCTTTTGCTACTTGTATAGCCAATTATGACTGTTTTGGAGATTTCTGTTTATTCGTTACACATTTTCCTCAGATATATCGAATGCCGCTGTATGATCAGAATCATTGGGACCAAACTCTTAACGGTCTTATCGGTGAGACACCTCTTTACATGATGTCTCACACAGCAGCATGCGCACTGACGCATCAAAAGCATCACCTAACATGGCACATCGCATAGACCTTGACTCAATATATTGATGCATGTTTTTGACACCGCAGTAATGAATCGAAACCAATACCTGGTTTAGGAACTCATCACAGCAACCATTTATCACTATAGATTGTCTAGCACTAGGTTTCCACACAGAATCATCACCAGACGGTTCATTGTTTTCCAACACATACTGATAAAACGTGTCTGGGTGAGCCATACTTAACAGAGATTATCGCATGTTATTTTGATGCGCTCCATAACATTGGTAGTGTCACAAATGATATCCCTTATAAGATCATTCATACTTATACACCTGAAAAATGTTACAATTTGGCTTATGACTTTTCAATTTAATTTCTTATTTTTCTTCTTTCATGTCTTATAACTGCTCATCATTCTTCCTCCAAACCTTCTGTTTATACATGAATCTACTAGCAAAAAATTATTAATTACTCATTGATTATCAATCACTAATTCAATCTGATTCATGTGTTATATGCTTATTATGTTATGATTTTCCTTTGTACAATTTGATGTCTGACCTAATATTTGTAGCCACGCCTTGAAAACGACCAAGGGTCAGAACACGTGTCGGAAAATGCTAATATGATTATATCATCAGAATAATTAAACCTCTATCAAAACTATTGTGATTTGACACTGCTTAGTTGACAATACAATTTTGGGACAAGCGCACGCACCAGGAAGTGGTCAACACCATTATATCTCCAGGATATATTTACATTCCTTCTGTCAAAGCATACTTTCATTGTCACCCCCTTGTTGGTGTACAGTTACAGAATCAATCGCAAAGTACTTGAATGATGATGGGTCACCCGAATGACCGTGATCAAAATGTTTTGGCAGCATGCATTGGAGATCTTTGTATTTAATAGCACATAGATGTTGAAGAATTCTTATTATTTTTACAGCATCTAGAGTACTTCCTATATACCATTGTTGCACCAACATTGTATAATGTATATATGGCATTGTACATGTCAGTTGTTTATTGGTTTTTACAATTCCATTTGTTTGCAGATTCATGAAATCCTTTTTGTTAACTCCATATTTACACGCTTTGCACTTTGTAGCCAATCAGAGCTAGAAATGGTATGTTCTGATGCAAAATGGCTTGGTTTAAGCATGGATCTAATTGACAGTTGTTTTTTAAAAGTCAACTGCACTAAATTTTCTATGTATGTGCAAATATATGCATCTCAGAATTTTCCATGGTTTTCTCATTTGTTTTTATCCGACATCTAGTGGAAGCTGCTGAATATTACAGTTGTTGTTTTCGATATTGGAAAAGGGACGTCGACATGGCGTGCCCATAATACTATCCCTAGGGTGACGTCCACTGTACCCATGGTCCTTCACGTGTCGAGGTCTCTCAGATTTATTTCCGCCATCGTAGACGGATGCTATTTCGCGGAATTCTCCTTTCGGCTTATCGCCATTGACTTTTGCAAATGAATGGTAGTTTTTCTTACTATCCTTTATATTCAAGATCACCGGCTATTGAGATCATTTGACGGCAGTGAACAAACGACCGTCAAAGACACCCGCCGGTGGATTCGTTCGGCCTTGCAAGGCCGCTTTGGGCTTCGGCCCACGCAGTAGGGAGAGGTGGGGAGGCATTTAAGAATGTATTTGCCCCTCTTCGTACACTAAACTCGCCTAGCTGCTGTGTCATTCCGTTATGGATAGGACCCCTTTTAAACTTTGCCCTAAGTGCAACAAAAAGTTTCTGTGGGTCGACAAACACCTTGTGTGTAACCTTTGTCTCCCTCAAGACCACGTTGAAGGGACCGGTCAGGCTTGTAGGCTCTTCAAACCCGAGACATTGAAGGACTGCTTAACTAAATGTGGGGCCCTCCACGCCATGCAGGTTGAGGCCACCGTGGACGTGAAAGGGACTTTCAGTGACGGCAGCATGCTGCAGTATCCGAGGGTGATGGGGAGACACCGGTTTCGCAAGCGCAGGGCCCCGACCCTATCAGACCGGCCGGCAGGACTTGTTACAGGGACAACACCCGGCAGCAAGGGCGCTACCACAACCCCTTCCACTAAACACACAACCCACGGCCAAGACTCGACACGACCGTCGAAGGCCCAACGCATGACGTCTAGGGAGAGGTCAGTTGAATCTCTGTCCTCTGGGCACTCCAGATCCAGGTCTCCACATGACGGATCCAGACTGTCGAATGACAGAACAGACGACTTGAGTAAATCCACCTCCGAACACTGCACTTCTGTAGACGAGGTGTTGAATCTTTCAACTACCGAAGTTCGACGTTCTCTGGCGAAATTGTTAAAAAACCCTATCCAGCCGGGACTAGCCCATTTGGTAAAGAAACACGTCCCAGAAGGCCTTTTAAGGGGTAGGGAGTCTAAGAAATACTTCTAAGACCCCACATAAAGAAAGGTCAAAAAGGGATAGGTCCTCTCACAAGAATAAAGACACACATGAACAGGATTCCCTGTTTTCAGCCCTAAAGAAGACACAGATGCCTCCTGAAATACATCTCACTCCTCAAGATCACGGAGTTTATTCACAGCCTTTAGACCCTAGGTCAATTCCTAGCTCTACCCAGTTGTCTTGTGAGGATATAGACCGGGTCATGAGAAGAATGACCTTCATAGCAAATTTTTATGAAAAAGACGCTCATTATTTTCCAAGTCTTCAGTCCACCCCTCCAACAACAGCGGATCTGGTTCTCAATTCCCTGTTTCGGCCACTGTTTCTAAACCCACACCAGTCATTGATCTCTATAACCAGGACACTGTTACTGAAGACCTCTGTCTCTCAAGAGGCCGCAGATCCTTATTATGAGGATGATGATGAGATTGATCCAGACGCAAACTTTTATAACATGGATTCTCCTGTTAATCAGGATCCCCCTGTAACAGACTCACCCATAGATAACCAGCCGCTACTTAATGATATGCTTGTCAAGGCAGCTGAGTATTTCCAATTAGCAACGCAAGAAACGCAACAAGACAAGGATTTTGTGGACGATATCTTGGGAGACAATAAGGCTGTCTTTCAATTCATTCCCCTCCTGCGGTCTGTTCAGCGAAAGATGCAACCCTCGCTGGAGACACCTAATCAGACACTGGCTGTTAACCCCTGCGTTGAGAAGCTCTTCAAACCTGCCTCATCCAACCCTGTATACAATGGGGAGGAAAGTGGCATCTTCGGCTGCTTTTCAAGCTAGAATAGCTAATAACGCCACTCTTTTAGCAAGTTATGACTGTCATAAATGGGATGAGGTTTCGGCCTTGTCATCATCTGCCCCTGTACTCCTCAAATCACAATTAGCTCGTGTGGCATCAGAAGGCAGGGCATTTTCAAGCTGCATGTTGAAAACTAATCTTGACGCCGCAGACCATGCGAGAAGGATAATCGCAGAAGGAACCATTATTAAGCGGCACATTTGGTTACGCCAATCCGGCTTCAAGCAGGAGACGCAAGCCACACTTCTCAATATGCCCATAAACCCCAACATACTCTTTGGAAAGGAAGTTGATGACGCCTTAAAAACGCCTAACGCAGAATATGATGCACTGAAATCTTTGGACCAATTAACCAATAAACCCACTGGCCAGAGGGGTGATGGTAAGTTTTGTCGCTCACACGGACAATTCCCAACGAGTTTCAAGCTGCAGTCAAAGTCAAGGAACATCATGGGGTAACAGTCAAGGCCAAGCCTCTCAAAGTTACCAGAGGGGTCCGCACAGATCTCACAGAATAGGGAGGGGCTCCTCTAGAGGTGCTAACACACCTCCACTACAGTGACTACCCGCTCCATGTGCCCTCCCATGCCTCTCCAGTAGGAGGGTGTATTTCGAACTTCACCCAAGCATGGGAGGGAATCACCTCAGACAAATGGGTGCTGTCCACTGGGGCGGGTGGTTATTGTGTGGAGCGCCTTGAGCAACCCCAGAACCATCCACCGCGCCAGAAAATTCACTACAAAGAAGACCAACACATCCTCCTAAAGGAAATCGCCACGCTGCTCCAAAAGGATGCCATAGAAGTCGTCCCAGCCAACCAGGTAAACAGGGGTATTTATTCAACCTACTTCATTCCAAAGAAAGATCTAACAATGTGCCCAGTTTTAGACTTACGCCCTGCAAACAAGTATGTCAAGCCACAAAAGTTATGCATGACTACGCTACAAGAAGTAATCCCTCTGCTAAAGCGGGGGGATTACATGGCAACATTGGATATGAAAGATGCTATTTTCATATTTCAATGTTCCCAGTGCACAGAAGATTCTTGCGGTTCAAGATGGCAAACCAGCACTACCAATTCAAAGTGCTACTCTTCGGAATAGCATGTGCACCAAGGGTATTCACAAAGGTACTGGCGGTGGTGGCAGCGCACCTGCGCACGGAGGCAATCCCAGTGTACCCTTACCTGGATGACTTGCTGGTTTACCGGAGATAGTCTGCAGGTTTGCAGGCAAAACATTCAAAGAACCATCAACCTTCTCTTTCAATTGGGCTTCTCAATAAACAAGAACAAATCAAGCCTTGTGCCAAGCACAACAAAATAGTTCCTAGGAGCTGTAATAAACTCAGAAGAGGGGTTGGTCTTTCCATCAGAGGAAAGAGTCCAAAACATGCTACTGCAAATTCCACGTTATCAAGCCGGCTCCCAGATAAGCGTATGCAAAGCTATTCGTTTGATAGGCATGATGGCGTCTTGCATTTATCTGGTACCACATGCGCGCCTGCGCATGCGACCCATGCAGGAGTGGTTGGCGAAACAATGGTCTCAGGCAAGAGGTCAGTGGGATGATCTAGTGGTCGTTTCGCCAACACTAGTACAAAACCTACGCTGTTGGACAAGAGAAAATCTGTTGAAGGGAAAACCCTTCCACAATCTGGCGATTGTCACAGCCGACACCTTGCTCGCCGGATGGGAGGCTCATTACCTTCATCACACAGCTCAGGGTCTGTGGACTCATGCTACGGTGCAGAACCACATCAATCTGCTGGAACTACTAGCGGTGTTCAAAGCCCTTCAAACGTTTGAGATGCACCCGACGAACCAGGCAGTGCAAGTCCTCACAGACAGCACTACGACAATGTTTTACATCAACAAACAAGGGGGCACATGTTCTCCAAATCTGTCCAAGCTAGCGCAACATATTTGGAAATGGGCACTCAAACTGAAAATATTCCTTTCATCTCAGCATGTTCCAGGGGAACTCAACTCTCTTGCCTACTCTCTGAGCAGAGATCCCCTACCAGAGGAACACAAGTGGCGACTAGATTCAAAAGTCGTAGAGCAACTTTTCTCTCAATGGGGTTTCCCCACAATAGAGTTGTTCGCTACAAGCAAAAACAGTCATTGCCCAGACTTCGCGTCCAGGCTCCGCCAACCAGGCTCCAAGTGGAACGCTCTTTGGATGAACTGGTCTGGGAAATGTGCTTACGCTTTTCCCCCCAACACCTCTAATGAACTGGGTGGTGAACAAGATCCACAAGGAACAGGTGACACTCATCCTAATTGCTCCTATGTGGGCAAGACAACCTTGGTATCCACATCTGCACAGACTGGCGATGTGCGATTCCCATCAAACTCCTGTGCATGAACAATCTGCTCACTCAACACGGGGCACTAACAGTGCACACTCAACCTCACTCTTTGAACTTGTCAGCATGGCTCCTGAAGTCATAGAGTTCGGACATCTTAACCTATTACAAAGGTGTATGGATATCCTAAAGGAAGCACAAAAGCCTAACACTAGGCACTGTTACTTTAGCAAGTGGGAGAGATTTGTAATTTGGTGCCAGTCTAAACAAATTAACCCCATAGAATGCACACCATCACACATTCTAAACTATATGCTCCACTTGCTAGACTCAGGGTTATTAGTCAACTCTTTAAATGTCCACCTGGCAGCCTTGGCAGCCTACACCACCTCCCACAACAAGGTCTCATGGTGGAAGGGACCGGTCATCAAGGCATTCATGGAGGGAGTAAAGAGACTCCACCCTCCAATCTTAAACCCGCCACCAGGATGTACTCTCTAATCTCATGGGACCGCCATTCGAGCCTATGCATGAGTCAAGTCCTAAACACCTGACTTACAAGACTGCCTTCTTAGTGGCTATTACTTCCATAAGAAGAGTTATTGAATTACAAGCATTGGCAGTACAGGATACTTTCATTATCATGCGCAAGGACAAACTGGTTTTACATACGCATCCTAGGTTCTCCCCTAAATGAATCTCTAAATTTCATGTGAACCAGTCCATTTAGCTCCCGACCTTCTTCCAGAACCCAAAGAGCTCAGCTGAGGCTAAACTCCACACACTTGATGTAAGGAGAGTGGTCATTTACTATGTAAACAAGACCAGACCGCTAAGGAAAACAGACCAACTGTTTGTCTCCGTACCACCAAGTCGAAAAGGGGATCACATTTCCAAGAATGCTATCTCCAGATGGATAGTCAGGTGCATACAACTGTGCTATTCACAGTCAGTCAAGACACTGCCTTTCACGTCAACAGCTCACTCCACAAGGAGCACAGGAGCTATTCTGGCTTTCATTGCAAATGTCCCCTTAGACAGCATGTTCAAAGCAGCTACATGGAGCTCAGGGCACACTTTCACTCAGTACTATTGCATTGACACACATTCCAAGACAGATACACAGGTGGGACAAGCCGTTCTAAAACATATGTTCGCCCATGAACCTTCTCACAACCCACCACCTTCTCCTAAGACTGCTCGCTAATCTATGCACAGCATGTGATCCAAGCAGATTCCACAAGCCTCGAAGGGATACATTACTCACTGTAATCGTATTTCTAATGCTTGTATCTGCTTAGATTCACATGCGCCCACCCTTCCTCCCCTCGGAGAGAAGGCGCATGGATGCTTATGAGCCTGTCTGATACGTATCTGCTTGGATACATCTGTATTCACGCTACACTTCATGCTACCTCAATCAGAAAAATAGCAATCTGAGGGACCTCGACGCGTGAAGGACCATGGGTACAGGGAACGTCACACTAGGCATAGTATTACTGGCTTTCCCTGTCGACGTCCTTTTTCGAATTACGAAAACAACAACTGTAATACTCTGCAGCTTCCACTAGATGTCGGCCTATACACAATATGTGAATCTAAGCAGATACAAGCATCAGAAACACGATTACTGTGAGTAATGTATCCCATATATGTATATAATATGGTTTTCACCATTTTCAATATGGATGCTTGTATCCAAATGCATGATCTCAGTTTTGCTATGTTGCTCAGTAAATTTAAGACCATTCGAGTTGTTGTTGAAACTCCTCCATTCTTTTGTCTGTCCATCCCATATGATGAAGGTTGTCGATGTATCAACACCACAGTAGTATGTTTTTAGTTTACTCAGTCAATTCTTCTGAGTTTAATATTTGAGTCTCATAATTAGGTTTGCAAATTACAGGGAAAACTTAGTCCCCATCGCAGTTCCACAAATTTTAATTAAATATCTGTTGTTAAATAGGTATTATTATATTCATTGACAAATAGTGTTTCACCGCCTGCACACCAAGATCGTGTTGGATAATTGTGTAAAGTGAAGTAACATCTAGAGTCGCTATTTTATATGTATCTTTCCATGGAATAGTTGACATTTTGTCTTAAAAGTTCATTGTGTCTCTTATGTATGAAGGGAGAGTCTACGCAAAAGGAAAAATAAATCCATCTAAACAAATTTAAGTTTTTTCCATGGGAGAACCTATCAAAAGACATAATAGGTCTCCCTGGTGGTTTCTGTGCACCTTTGGTATGAAGTAGATAGTGGGAGTTACTGGATGCTGTATTGTCAAACTTTGTAATTCATCCCAATCTAAGATACCCATATTGTACCATGTTTGTAATTTGAGATCCGCTCTTCTATGTTTTGGTATAAGGTTCACAGAAAACTCAATATATTTTTCCTTGTCTTTCAGTTTGTGCATTGCCTCTTGAATGTAGTCTTGTTGTGTATCCATTTCAATTACATTTCCTCCCTTATCTGAAGGTTTGATTTTTTTCATCAGATTTGAGATGGATTGCATTGCATTGTGCCTTTGTCATATTCTTATGTTTTTTGCAATTCGATGTGGTTTCATTAATCTTTTTTAGATCTTGTATCACCAGATCTTCCAATTTTTCCATATGTGCACAGTTGGACATCATGGGATTGAACCTAGACTTTGGTTTATGTCCACTTTCATCAGTGATGTTTGTATTGCTTCTGCATCTTTGTAGGTTTTCATCTTTCCAACCTGCATCCATAGACATTAATGCATTTGTTTCATCATCCAGATTTTCGATGTCAATGAAACTAGGTATGTCTCATATCTGCAATTTCTTTGGTTTTACCAGAGTAGTGGGCATCTCCTCTCTCTTTCTGGTTTGCATGGTACTGTACATAGTCCATAGAGGTTTCTGTACAGAAATTAATACCTTTTGCTAGGACACTTTCTACTTCTGCAAGATTCCTGCTGGACAGATTATCTGTGGACCCTCATCTACTTGTTCATCTTGCAGTTCTGTTTTGCAGAATGTGTTTGACTCGGCTGAGGTGTTTAGTGTCTTCTTTGTCCTACAGCCTCACTGCCGTCTCCGGGTTTGTTTCATCCTCTTCCCTCTCTGGACGCGTCTTGTCGATTCCAGCCTCTCACCATGGACTGTTTTCCCTTTTTGTGTAGTAACCGCATCTCTTCAAAAAATGTAACCTTATAGGTGTTTCTACCTCGGTTTCTGTGGTTGTGATCGATGAGGACTCAGCTCCAGCCGTGTCAGATTCTGGTGTTGCTTCCTGTATGCTTCTTGATACTGACTCATTTGGTTAGCTTCATCAAAGTTTCGCAAACATGTAGATTCTATCCGTTTCAAAGTCCAACTCATCTCTTAGAAATGTCCTCTATTTTTTCTTTTATCTTAGTTTCATGTTTTTTTTTAACATTCAGTTGTTTTCATAGAATCTTTTGCTTTAGCGTCCTCTTTCCCAAAACATACCACTTTTTCAATTTCCTTAATTTCATTTAGAATTTTCTGTCGTTCTTGGCGTACCTTACCAGGATTTCCAGAAATTTAAAGGAAATGTTGTTAGTCGCCTCTAACCATTCTGCTAGCATCTCCAGGGTCAGGGTCCCCAAAAGATGGTCTAGTTAAGATCTGTGATCCTGTTGAAATACTTCTCGTATCAATATAGTTTTGTAACGATGTAGCTTCCCACCATTTACTAGTCTCTTGTTTGTGCAACTTCTCCAGTATTTGCATTTTCGGTCTTAAACTTTTGTTTTCCAATGAGAACTTCGATGTATTGTCCTTCACTCTGGTTGAAATATTTTCAGTCTATATATTTCTGAGGCATGTCGATCTGCTTCAAATCACATGCTTTGCATAGGCCGACAACTACTGCTAGGCAGGGAGCATTGCACATTTTGTTGTCGAAGTTCAAAAAGGGACATCGACTTGGCGTGTTTGTAACATTATCCCTAGTGTGATGTCTACTGTACCCATGATCCCTCACATGTGGTCGGATGGGTTACGTGGAGTGTGTAACGCTGCTACTTTTCATAGTTATTTAACTTCTTTTGACAGTCGCAGTTCGATGGAAGTTTTGACAGGCATCATGAAGACCTTCCAACTGCCGAATCTGACGAGTCCTCTGATTTGGTGAGAGGCTTCGACCTACAACAAGCTTTGGCCTTAGGGAGATTGAGGGGATTGATTACTGTCATTAGAGAATACATAATTCCACTACCCTTATATACTGCCCATGTCTAGCTGCCTTGTCTATTCAGATGAGCCATGGAGTGAAATCCTTTTAAATTCTGTCCAAGTTTTAACAGAAAATACCTGTAGAAAGAGGCCCATTCAGTCCCTGAGACCACCCAGAGGGGTGTTGTGCAAATAATCCAGGCCCAAAACCCTTAAGGAATGATGCACCAAACGGTGGGCAGCCCATGCTATATTGGCTGAATCTGAAACCCCCTACCGGCACCTTTGAGTCTGACGTAGAAGACCAAGGCAGCAACGTCTCGTTTTCCGAAGACTTATCAAGGGAACCTTCCGGCTCCCACGCATTAGTCCCCAGCCCCGAAAGGCAGGCGCAGCACGCTGCTATGGGGAAAACTCATTGCCACAAAGACGCACACACAAACACACACAACCCTGAGCCGTTCTTTGACAAATGTGTTGCAAGATGGATGCATGCCGGTGGAAGGCACCTTGCGGTCTACCGTCCATACACGCCATAAGCCCACTGCGCGTCTGCGTCTAGCGCACAGTGATAAAATAAAACCGGCACCATCAGGCTTGCAGAAGTCCCTCATTGGGTGTACCGCAAACTCAAACACACTTTGAAATCATGCAAGACTCATTGTAGCGAGGAAAACAACATAAGTCCCATTAACACATCTCACACACCCCTACTGTCCCTCAGAAGCTGCCACAATACATTTGGGCTACCTCGTCTTCATCCCAGTTCCTTCCAAAGAAAATGCCTGGGGAAGTACATGAAGCTATTGTGTCTGAAGCACCCAAGCGGGGACCTGGTCTAGAGAAAGTTTTGAGGACATTATGGACAAGGTCTCATCTTGTAAGTTTCATGGAAAAATACTCTATCCGGAAAAAAGCTTTAGACTTGGAGTTTGGACAGCCTTTAGACGTGGGACCGCCTTTAGCTAAATCCCCCAAGGCATCAACCTTCGAAGGGATTGTGTCCTCTGACGTATTCCTTATCTTTGATAAATCCACTTCCTGCTTGCTGGCCTTGGAAAACATTTTCATAGTAAAGGGCCTCCGTCCCTCGAAGGCCTCCGTATCGGTGCCGACGTCACCATGGATACAAATATTCTCGCGCAGCGTCCGTCGTTCAGTTCCGTTTTTCCTCGCTTCGTGAGCCTCCGAGACGTAACGCTTGGTTCCATTCTTTGAAACAATCTTCATAATTCTTCGAAAATCTAACTTTCTAACAATGGCCTCTTTATCCGAACCATAGACGCTTCGATCCGGTTTTAGAAAATGTTGAGACTGTGGAAAAGAGATGTCACTAATGATCCTCACAGGATCTGTTTGTGGTGCCTGGGATCAGAGCATCAGTGTTCAGAGTGTGAGGACTGCATGTCCATGACGGCGAAAACCTTGAAGGAGCATAAGGGGGAAGTTAGAAAGAGGTAAGGCTGGTAAAACCTCTACCCCTTCAAAAGTTTCCTCGATTGAGTTGAGTTATTAGTCTGCTTGCCATCAAAAGAAACATTCCCGATCAAGATTTCAAAGCGGTTCCCATCCCTCTTTGAGATTGAGACACTCTAAGAAAAGGCGCCATAGATCTCCCTCTTCCTCAAGTTTATGGAAAGGGTCACCTGCCCCACAAAACACAGCTCTCCAGCTAAGTGGGAAGAATTTCGTAAAAAAAATGCTTGGGGTCTTCGAGAAAGCGACCTCGACCCCCAGGAGATGCTTTGAGGTTATACTTCCTCTCTAGAAATGGGTTTGACTCCCTATCCAAGATCTGATTACTTCAGAGCTTTATCCTCTATATATGAGGAAGGGGAGGACTCTGCTAATGAGAAACCTTTTGGTCTACAAAGAACAGTACCCATTCCAGAGGAATTAATTGATGAAGACAACAGATTGCAAGATCTACAAGAGACTTTACAGGAGGCCAGTGGTATAGATACCTCTCCAGAGGCAGAATTTACTAGACCAGAACCTGGAGAACATGCAGAGATACCTTACAGGGCCCTTATGGCTACAATAATGCAATTTATGGGGTGGACTACACCTGCATCCTCTTTTCAGCAAGATGACCTTACTGATATATTAGATAAAGCACCCCAAGAGGACCCCATCCTTCTTTTTCACGCTGCACTGCAAAGGAAAATATCTGCAAATTGGGAGACTCCTGAAGTTATCCCTGCAGTAAATAAAAAACTCTGCTAAATACAGAGTGGCAGCTTCAGACCCTGAATTTCTAAGCAAGCATCCAACTCCAGAGAGTCTAGTTGTGCAGGCAGCAACGTCATCAAGCAGAAGTCGGCATACCCCACTATACCACAAGACAGGGATGACGAAAGATTTGACGCCATGTCAAATAGTCTTTTCGGCATGCAGTATGGCGCTTAAATCTATCAACGCCACTTGCAAGCTAGCAAGATTCAGCCACACCCTTTGGGAGTGTGCTTCATCTGCGGCTGACTGTCTTCCAGAAGGGGAGGAACCAGAAGCATTCTTGAACATCATCAAGGATGCAATGTGTGGGTCCCTCCAAACAGGCATTGACTCTGCTGAAAGTATCAGCAGAGCCATTGCGGCTAGAACCACAATCCGCAGATTTGCGTGGTTGTGGAAGTCTGGTTTTGCTCCTGATGTACAAGCCAGACTTCTAAATATGCCCTTTGATGGCACTTCTCTATTTGGAAAAAAAGGCTGATGACAGCCTGGAGAAATTGCTGACATCCAAAGCAGCAGCGAAATCTTTTTGGGCGGCAATCCGGCAAACTCCAAATCGCCCCACAGGTACACCCTGGAGGGGTAAGTCCTTTCATTTTTATTCTGCATTCGGAAAAGGCAGAGGACAGCCAGCTCAAAGGGGCCAGAAACAATTTACCCGTGGTGGACGGGTCAAAGGTACCAAATCAGCACCAGCATGTGCTACTTTACCCTCAGCATCTGTGTCAGCCGCTTCTAAACCCCTCGTAGGTCTCCCCTCACAAGACACCAGTAGGAGGAAGGTTAACTCAACATCTGGCAGAATGGCAGGCTATTACATCAGATGCTTGGGCATTGGAGACAGTTGCCCATGGTTACTGCCTGCCTTTCCTACAAACTCCTCAGAGCCATCCACCAGGGAACAACTCTTTGAAGTTTCCAGACCCGCTCCTTATGCAGGAGATTTTAGACCTGCTAGAGAGAGGTGCCATAGAACTGGTACCTATAGCGGAGAGGAACAAGGGTTGGTATTCCCCCTACTTTCTAGTACCAAAGGAGGACGGAGGATTGAGGCCCATCTTGGACTTGCGAGAATTGAACAAATTTCTCAGGAAAGACACGTTCAAGATGGTAACCCTTTCTCAGATCCTTCAGGCCCTCCAGCTTCAGGACTGGTTGGTATCTCTAGACCTTCAGGATGCTTATTTCCATGTGCCAATCCATCCCAAACACAGGAAATACCTGAGGGTCGCAATTGGCAACTCTCATTATCAATTTTGAGTTCTGCCATTTGGGCTGATGCCCGAGGGTCTTTACCAAGCTAATGGCGGTTGTGGCTACAAGTCTAAGGAGGGAAGGGATTCACGTCTACTCCTACCTGGACGACTGGTTGATCAAAGCAGTATCCCGGAACAAGCTCAGATCCATCTAGATTATGTTTGCCACTTCCTTCACAAGATGGGCTTCTCCCTCAACTTAAAGAAGTCACAGATGATAACATCACAGAGACTCCAGTTCATTTGAGCAGTCTTGGACACATCCCTGGGAAAAGCCCTGCCACCAGAGGTGAGGGCTCAAGATATTCTACAGATGATCACCAGGTTTCAAAATGCCCAACGTCTACCAGCCTTCGACTTTTTGAGGTTGCTCGGCCTCATGGCATCCTGCATCTTCCTAGTGCCAGATGCTCGCCTGAGAATGAGATCTCTCCAGTGGGCACTAAAGACCTTCTAATCCTAATTCTAATCCCGGACAGAGTGGTTCGAGACCTTCATTGGTGGGCCTGTCGGGAGAACATCTTGAAAGGAGAACAGTTTTGGCAACCATGACCGGAGATAACAGTAGTCACGGATGCCTCACTCACGGGGTGGGGAGCCCATGCCAACGACTTGACCATCAGCGGTCGTTGGTCTCCATCGGAGTCCAGACTACACATCAACCTATTAGAGATGAGAGCGATCAGACTAGCGTTGAAGGCTTTCCTGCCATCAGTACAGGGAAAGGATGTCCTGAAAATGACTGACAACACAGTGGCCATGCACTACCTCAACAAAAGAGGAGGCGTAAGGTCACTGCCACTGTGCAGAGAGACAATGCAGCTCTGGTTCTGGGCAATTCGAGAAGGAATTTCTCTATCAGCAGTTCAACTAGGCCGATACAAGAACTTGACAGTGGATGCTCTGAGCAGGCAGAACACAGTCTCCCACGAGTGGGAACTAGCTCAGAAAGTCTTTCAACAGATCTTCGCCCTTTGGGGAATCTCTCAAGTGGATCTGTTCGCCACCAGTTTCTACCGGAAGTGCGATCAGTATTCCTCAAGGGAATTTCCCCCGAGAGGAGCTCTAGGAGACGTGTTCGTAGTGGACTGGGAGTTTCCACTTCTGTATGAGTTTCCTCAAGTCCCTGTCATTCCTCAAATGATCAGGAGGTTGAGAAGATTCCGGAAACCCATAATCCTAATTGCCCCGGATTGGGCCATGAGAACGTGGTACCTAGATCTTCTAGACATGTCCGTCTGCCCTCCGATTCGTCTTCCGCAAAAAGAGGATCTTCTCTCGCAGAAGGGAGGTCAGGTTTTCCATCCGGATGTCAAAACCCTCAACCTTTCACGCCTGGTTTCTGAAAGGCTGAGATACAAGGATTGTGATCTCCCGGATGACGTAATGGAGGTGTTGCTCTCAGCCAGAAGGCCAGCAACAAAATCTTTATACCGCTGCCGTTGGAACAAATTTTGCAGCTGGTGTAAAGAAAAGAATATTGAACCCTTTTCATGTAATACACCGATGGTGTTATCTTTTTTGCTTTACTTAGCAAATTTTAGGTCTTCAAGTTGGTACAATCAAGGGCTACCTTGCAGCGCTGTCTATCTTCAAGCGCACTGCAGAGGAGCCTTCATACTTCAAATTGCCCTTAGTGATTGAATTTCTGAAAGGGTTAACTAATGTTTTTCCTCCAACTCCTTTTCAAGTACCAATGTGGGACCTAAACCTAGTCTTACAATTTCTAATGGGTACTCCATTTGAACCCCTTCATTCCTGTTCATTAAGGTTTCTTACTCTTAAAACAATCTTTCTAGTGGCTTTAACTTCTGACAGAAGCGTGAGCGAATTACAAGCCTTATCTTGCAAACCTCCACATACAATCTTTCATAAAGATAAGGTTGTTCTACAAGTGAAGCTGAATTTTCTCCCAAAGGTGGTCTCAGAATTCCACATCACACAAAAGATAACTTAACCCTCGTTCTAGCCTCCTCCCCATCCAGGGAAACGGGCTGGATCCAAGGCGTGCCTTAAGCTTTTACATTAGCAGACTTGCAAGGATCAGGCAAGCAGACCAATTGTTTGTGGGGTATGCAGGGCACAAATTAGGTTTGCCCATTACAATACAAACCATTTCAAGATGGATTATTTTAACCATTATAGAATGCTATAGATTGGCAGGAAAAGAGCCCCCGCAACATTTTAGGGCTTATTCAACCAGGGGTATTGCAGCCTCTTGAGCTCTCCAAAGAGGAGTTCCAATTAAGGACATGTGTGTGGCTGTCACATGGTCGTCCGCACACACTTTTAACACATTTTACAGTCTTGATTCCTCCTCTAGCCAGGAGACGAAATTTGGAAAAGCTGTGTTGCACTCTGTGCATCTTTAAAGGGAAACATTTCATTTTACTCCCGCCTCCTCTATGTACTACTGCTATGGGAGTCCATCAATGATAAGGAATACGTTGGAGCACACAATCCCTTCAAAGAACAAGTTACTTACCAAACTGGTAACATTCTTTCGATGGGATGTTCCTCCGACATATTCCTTATCGCCCCTCCCATCCTTCCCCGCAGTAAAACTTCCCTTGTAGTTGCAGTTTACGCTCCTTCAAGGTTATTAACCAATTCATGCAAAGCAAAACAACGCTTAAAAACAGAACGGAGCAACGGCCGCTGCGCAAGACTATTTGTACCCATGGTGACGTCGGCCCCGATACGGAGGCCTTCGAGGGACACCGACTCAAGGAACGTCGACGCGCAGCGCCATCTACTGTGAATTTTTTTTCCGAGGCCAACAAGTGGGAAGTGGATTTATCAAAGATGAGGAATATGCCGGAGGAACATCCCATCGAAAGAACGTTACCAGTTTGGTAAGTAACTTGTTCTTCTCCCACACATACAATTGTGGAAATCGCTCCTCAACCTCCTCTTGTCACACAAGCCTCTTATGACTCTTAACAAGATAAAGGGGAAGGAGATCTGTATGTGTGGTATGATGATCATGATGATCCTGAAGACTGATCAGGATGACCCAGACGTAACCATTATAGAACCTCCTGATGATGATACACCTGAGAGTGGTCCGATTTCCCCCATTGATTACCAACTTTTGTTCTTGGACGTATTAAAAAGGGCTGCCAATCATTTTAATAGTCCAGCTCAAACGGTGGAGGACAATGATTTCATAGAGGATATTTTAAATGGGAGGAAAGCGATCAGTCAAACTAGTCCACTTTTACAGTCTATAAAGAAAAGAATTGCCCCATCTCTAACTACACCTTCATTGACTCAAGCAGTCAACCACAGGGTACAAACGTTTTTTAAGCTATCACCTTCTGACCCTCTTTATATAAGCATGCAGTGAAGGCCTGATTCCCTAGTTGTCACCACCACTAGGAAGTGGGTGGTTGTTGCACTGTCTAGTTCTGAAGCACCACGCACAGAGTTCAAAAGACTGCATACCCTGGGCAAAAAAGTAACTGCCTCTGGGGCTGTTTTGACACGCATTGCCAACAACACCACTCTGCTTGTAAGCTATATCAATAACCAGTGGGACGAAATACAAAAACTGGATTATGTCCCCAAACCAGTTAGGTGCCACCTACTCAAGATCTCAACGGAAGGCAAACAAGTAGCCCAAAATATCTTAAACACTCTAGATTCAGCTGACCATTCTACAAGAGTAATAGCTGACGGCACCCTGCTCAAGCGTCAGTCATGGCTCCAGGATTCAGGGTTCAATCCCGAGACTTGGGCAACTTTGATAAATATGCCTATTAAAGATGTGTTCCTCTTTGGGCAGGCAGTTAGCAACCAACCAAAAAGGAGCATGAAACCCTGAAAACATTAGGACACATTTCTGATAAGACTTTTATCCATCAGGGCACTTTTTAATACACAAGGTTCTTTTTGGAGCAAGGTTTGACAAGGGCCTCTGTCTGGCTTTGGAGCCTCCACCTCTTTTTGGTAGAATCCCCAAGGACAAGCCTCCTCTTATCAATCAAATCAGCAAAGAGTGTTTTGAGGCTCTGTTCCCGCCAGCACATGACGCTCCAGTTCAGGTACACTCCCATGCTTCCCAGGTAGGGGATACATACATAAATACTTTGCTAAGTTCGAGTTTGAGAAAGAATATATTAAGAGTGAAACCTTCTGGCTTAAATGTGTTGCGGGATTTAACAAAATTCTTAACATTGCTATAACACAGATTTGGAAGAAGATTAATGAGCAGCTACGTAAATTTGAGGATGAGGTTAAATTGCTAACTGACCTTGATAAATAACATCTATCAAAATATTATTACGTTTCCCTCTTATTCTACTTGCTATTTGACTACTAAGATACCCCTCATGGTTTAGTGTCATTTAAATGATGGAGCAAATAGTAATATATCTGTGTATCTGGTAATGGATAAGAGCTCTAGCTATATGATGACTGTGTCTCTCTGATGACTTTCATGATGTATATGATGTCTATCTGTGATGTGTTGTATGTTCTAACTAGGAAAGATGGATTGGAAACATGATTATATGATTTTATGTTTTCTTATGATTCAGTGTATGTAATGTAGGTAGTAAAGATCACGCACTTAAGTTTTGTATACATATTTATTCATACTTATCTGGTGATATTCTTATATTACTTCATATTATATTATTTTTGCCTGCTTTTCTTCTACTTATTTGCTGTATAGAGTACAATGTGTATGATGTATAATTATGTATAACTGTATGTAATTGTTTAATTTTCTATTGAATTTGTGTAAAAGTTTAACAACTATATACACTAATAAATAAAAATAAAAAAAATTGTTCACCCACACATGGGAGGTAATAACATTGGATCGCTCTCTGCTAATAACCATGGCTAATATTCCTAGAAACACCTCGCCACCATCCAAGAAGAATGTCGCCAGAAAATCACTTGATTCTAGGAGAAGACATTTTAACACTACTACAAATGTGAGCAATAGAGCTGGTTCCTCTATTCAGTGTACTTCCTTGTTCCACAGAAGGATCTAACAATGCGCCCAGTCTTGGACCTGCGCCCTGCAAACACATATGTCAAGCCTCCGAAATTCAGGGTGACAATGCTGCAAGTGTGATCCTTCTGCTAAAACAGGGTATTTACATGGCAACATTAGACATGAAAGATGCATACTTTCCTATTTTAATGTTGCCAGCACACAGAAAATACCTAAAATTCAAATTGGGAAACAAACAAGCATTACCAATTCAAAGTTCTACCATTCAGCATAGCCTCAGCACCACAAGTGTTTACAAAGGTGCTTGCGATGGTGGCTGCACACTTGTGGACGCAGTCCGTTCCAGCGTACCCTTACCTAGACGACTGACTAATAACAGGAGACGCATATCACTTCTGTCGAACAAAATACTCAACCAACAGTTAATCTGCTGTTTCAATTAGGCTTCTCCATCAATGAGAAAAAGTGAGGTCTGGTGTCCAGTCAAGTTAAACAATTTTTCTGGAGGCACTAATTCCAACAGAAGACAATCTAGTTTTACCCTCCAATGAGAGGGTACAAAACATGCTCCGAAGTACTTAACATCTACCTGATCATACAAGCCTGGATAGATAAGCACAGACTGTCTTAATGACGATAAGACAGAGTTACTCCGCCTAGGATCTCAAACTAAACTCCATAGATTAGACGGACAGTTCAAATCCTTTGACATTGGCAGTAACATCATTAAGGTCTCCAGGATGCGAAAACCTTAGGCAAATACATTGACTCTGCACTAACTCTGACAAGACAAACTAATACGACAGCTTCCTCTACAGTTTACACTTGCAAACTAATTAACGCCTGCAGACCGTTCCTAAACCCAGCTAACTGTATATCCATAGCTAGAGCTCTAGTTTTAGCTAACCTAGACTACTGCAATGCGCTTTACCTGGGAACAAGTCCGCAGAACCTAAATAAGTTGCAAATATTACAAACCAATGCTATTATATCAGCATTTAACTTCCCTAGAGTCCAACACATCTCCGAAGTTAGACGCAACCTGCACTGGCTCTCTATCAATCAAAGGATTGCTTTCAAAACCTTGTCACTCACACACACAAGAGCCTTGCAAATCTAGCGCCTAAATACCTGACCACTAATTTCTCCCGTAACATCTCAGATCGACCTACCAGATCTGCACAATCTCACTGCCTTAAGATCCCTAGGTTTAAGCTTCAGGAGGCAGTAGCTTCCCTGTTTTAGCAGCTAAATTGTGGAACACTTTTTTTTTTTGTATTTTTCTTTTTTTTAAACATTTATTTATTGAATGATTCGTACCTCACCGGCAATGGCCATCCATTTTATGCAATCTTAACAATGACGGACACTTTGCGCAACACATCATGTAAATACCTGAGGGTTCATAGCGCTATATAAAATGCTAAATTATTACTATTATTACATCAATTGAGTCATCATAGGAGAAGTTAAAAACATCAGTACATACATATGAGCGATCGGACACCACGTGTACTCAGACAGAATCCAAGCAGGAGTAGGGGCATTCTGAAACTGTCTTTTGACCTAGGGGAGATTCTCATCCACCACCCAGTGTTATGGCCTGCTTCCCCAACAGAAGAACCTGTCAGGTGGTAGCATCCCATGTCAGCAGGTACACCGTGAAGGGATGCCAAATATTTTTCGGTCGATTTTGCACGCCGCACATATTTGCATACTCCATATCGGTGTCACTGAACCATACCAGCTCTCTCAGCCAACCTTGCACCCCCGGGGGGGATGCACTTGTCCATTTCATCAGGATGCATTGTCTTGCTATGATCATGCAGGTGGACAATGACTTGCGGTATTGTTTCGGCAGTCCCAGGAGCCACCCAAACATGCAGCACAACAGCTCTCTCAGTATCGGCTGACTCATCTCAGAGATAACATTTACCACTCGCTCCCAGAAAAGGCACAGCTCCACATATAGCCACAGCATATGCAACATATTAGCCTGCTCCATTTTACATCTTGGGCAGGTAGCGGGTTTCGTGGAGTCGTATTGGTGTATTCGCGCTGGGGAAACACATACCCTATGCAGCGTTTTAATCTGAATCGGCTTCACCCTGGTGTTAAAGGCCCCTTTGTGGGTGGTGTCGCACATCACCGCCCATTGTTTATCTGATAGGGTCACCCCTGAGTCCTCCCACTGCACTAAAGAGCATCCCTGGGCATATCCTTCTGAAGCAGTTTATACAATGTGCATAATATACCTCTACACACAGGGGAGTTCCTAATGAGCTGCAATACTGGGGCGGTACGTGGCATTTCAGGAAACTCCGGGGACCATTCTCTGAAGGCTACCCTCATCCTGAAATACTGCAGGGTGCGTTGAGGTCCCCCTCCCATCTTTTCCGTGAACAAGTCATGAGTGACACATTTCCCATCCGGATACGTGTTGTCTATGCGTGCGATGCCCGCCCCCCCAATTCCCCCAGACCCGTGCAATAGCCTTGTCGCAAGTTGGTGCCAGGGTTTCTATGCCCCATAACGAGATACTGGGATCAAAGAGGCGGTCCACCCCCAGCCTCTTCATAGCTCTCTTCCAAGTGTGTATTTTGCAAGCTACCGGGTCAAATCTACACCTGTTGTGGGACCTACCAGAGATCAGTAAGCCTTGAAGGGAAAATGGTTGTGCCGAGCATCGCTCGATCCTAACATGGGGAGTCGGCTGAGCGCCTGTCATCCAGAATTTTGTAAAGGTCAATTGCGCCACTAAGAGGTATAGTTCTGGCTGTGAAAGTGTCTCCCACCCTATACGTGGGCTCTTAGGGTACCATGTCAGCTTGCTCAGCAGTGAGCGCACCTCCTGGAAGAACCCCACCCCAGGCCAGACCGGGACATTTTGAAAGATGTAGAGGAGCTTAGAAACAACTATCGTATTAGCGATACCTATTCTCCCCATAAGGGAGAGGAACAGCCCACACCACCTCTCCACACTGGACCTCAGCGTTCGCAAGTATTTGGTATGATTCTCCAGCATGGTGCCTGGCATGGATTCACATGCTCACGAATATTCCCCGTAGTCAGGCTGGGAATTCTCGCTCAAGAAAAAATCAGTTTCACTTTTGAACTGTCTTTCTCCTAAAAACCAATCACTTGTCTCTAGGTCATACTCCCCCCAGCCAATGACTGCCCTCTACCTAAGCCCCTCCTCTGGCAGCCATCTTCAGATTTTTACCGCACGTTCAAGTGGTGGGAGTTCTCAAGCTATAGCTTTTACTGTGTTTTGCGATTTTTCTGTTTTACTCTATTTTTTCTGTCAATCGAGCCTCAAGCTCCCCCGATTAACCTTCCGATTAACTGGGACCCGTTTTCGGATTCTTCAGCGCCCCTCAAGGGCGGGATTTCGTCAAACTTCTTGGAGGATTCGAGAAGCTTCTTCGAGGCCTACACCGTGTGAATATGGGGGAGGAGAAGGATTTGGCGCCTCTCTTCAAGGTTTGCCCTGGCTGCAACCTATGGAACGTCTTTTCGGACAATGGACATTCCCTGTGCCTCTACTGCCTGCATTCGGACCAGACACATGGAGGACGACTGCCTGGCTTGTCGGGAGATGGTGCCGCGCACACGGGCCGACCGACGCAAGTGCCTCAACGAGTGGCTGCAGGCCATGGCCCCTGCGCTTGGTGAGTCACAGCAGCATGCCTCCCCTGCCCAGAAGAAGAAAATGGAGCAGTCTTCAAAGACATTTGAGGGCGCCTCTCCCCGGGGGGCCCAACATAAGGCTAAGCACTGCAAGTCCACTGCCTTCTTGGAGCACCGTTGCGACAGGCTCCTCGGCTGCCAGGGTGAATTCAGCACCTTCGACCACGAGCCAGCGCTCAAGTTCTTCAAAGAAGAGGAAGTCGGACCATCCGGGAAAGCTTTTGAAGAAGACCCAAGCCGGACCGACAGAGAAGGCCAAGGGGGAGCAGTGTCACAACCCTCCCCCTGAGGTGAAGGCCACGGAGGCGGTCAAGACCGTGACGGCCCAGGTGCATCAGATGAAGACCCACACTTCGTCGAAGTAGTGGCGGCGTCCCTCGCGAAGACCGCTGGGGCAGATTTGCAGGGCATGGCCCCTAAGGTGAGGATTTCCCTGTCTGCCAGGAGGGAGTCCTCTTTCCAACCCATTGAGAAGAACCCGGAGAAGGTGATGCCCATCATTTTACCGAAACCGTCTCCCCTGGTTGCAGAGAAGGGGGGGGTCACAGTAGTTCTCCAGGGCATCGACATCTCCTTAGAGGAAGAGCTCACCAGCCTCTCGGCCCTCCAGGCGGGGAGATGTGTCGAGAGCGGGCCCTACTGGAGGGATCCTGACAAGGGCGACGACGTGGAGCAACAGGGCGGTGACGACAGCCAGATCAGCCACAAACACACTGGCCTCCACCACAGCAGCCACCTGGGGATTTCTCAGTGGACATTCTGATGGCCCTGCATAGCCTGTGCTCGGAAATCCAAACGAGGATGCCTCTTGTGCCAGCGGTCCCGCCTGGGCGCCAAGGCCATCGGAGGAACCACCACCCAAGAGGAGGAGAGTTCACCCCCCTCCGACCTGTCACCCCTTCCCTCCCTCTCCCCACCGAGGGATGACATGGAACTGGACACGACGATGACGACGGCGGCCTGGATGATCTCCCGTCTCTGCTGGCTAGATCTTCACCACCTGACGAGATTGGCTCGTTCCACGCCATGATCTCCAGGGCCTCAGAGCTGTTTCAGCTTGTCTTGCAGGAGAAGAAGAAAGAGGTTTTCCTTTACCAGCGCCGGGAAGCTAAGAGGGAGACCGTATTTTCGATCCCGTTATTGGATGACGTTTGGGGTGAGGGTTTGTCCCTCATGAAGAACCCTTCTTCGGCTCCGGCGAAGAGGGATTGTTACAAGAAGAAGTAGAGTGCCAGACACTGCGCCCAAGTGTTTACGGTCCCAGCCGTCTCCAGACTCTGTAGTTTCGGCGTGGGCCAAGAAGTCGTCTTTGGGCTCATCCTCGTCGGTGTCCTCCCCTGGGAAGAAGTTGGATGCCATGTATGGGGCAAAGAATGATTTTGTCATCGGCGACGACCATCAAGGCCGCTAACGGCCTCGCCATTGTGGCGCGTTACGACAGGGAACTTGGGTTCAAGATGGCCCCCCTCCTGGACTTCCTTCCCGACGGCAAGCGGGATCAGGCGTTGGAGATCCTACAGGAAGGCGAGGAGGCTTCAGACCACGCCATTACAGTGGCCACAGACATTGCTGACACGGGATTCCGCCAGCTGGGCAACAGCGTTTGCCTTATTCTGCAGGGCTGGCTGAGGGCCACAAATTTCCGCCAGGATGTTCAGTCGAAGGTGTTGGACATGCCCTTCGACGCGGACCATTTGTTTGGTAAGACTGTGGACGAGTCTCTCCAGGCCATCAAAGCGGACAGAGACAGCTCGTGCCCTGGGCACGCTTCAGCAACGGCGGCCGTCCTTTCGGACTTCTGGGGGAAAATCCCAAAGTTCCTCTAAAGGATTCGGAGGAAGTGTCTCGTCCTACCGTCAGCCTCGCTGCTCATCGGCCCAGGAGACCTACAGGGGCCACGCCAAGTCTGGAGGACGACGACGTAATTGACGCCAAGGCACCTAAGGCGGCTCTTTGAAGTTGAAACAAGATTGAACTGGCCGTGGAGTCGGTCCCCACCCGTGCACCCCAGAGGGAGGCTGGCTGGCTAACTTCGTCAGCGTGTGGAAGACCATCTCCATCGACCACTGGTTGCTGGACACTGTCGCCCACGGACACACCCTAGAGTTCCAACGGAAGTGTCCAAGGTTTCCACCAATGGCCCGTCAGGAAAACCACGTCCCTCAGCTGCTGCTGGAGGTACGAGCCATGCTAAGAAAAGGGGCGATTAAGCTCGTCCCAAAGAAGATCCGGGGCTCTGGAGTGTACTCTAGTTACTTCCTAGTCAGAAAGAAAACCGGCGGTTGGAGGCCATTCTGGACCTCCGCCGTCTGAACAAGTACACCGAATCCCTAAAGTTTTGGATGGTGACCCTTCAGCAAGTGCTAGGACAGCTGAAAGAGGGGGATTTTCTATTGTCGCTGGACTTGGAAGATGCCTATTTTCACATCCCATTCACAAGGGACACCGCAAGTACCTACGCTTCGTGGTTCAAGGACAACATTACCAGTTCAAGGTCTTTCCTTTAATGTTGAAGTTGGCGCCACAAGTGTTCACCAAGTGCCTGGCCCCGGTGGCGGCGCAGCTACGTCTACGAGGGATCCACGTGTACCCGTACCTGGACGACTGGCTCATCCGGGCAAACTCAGTTGACATCGTCGTCGACCACACGACGAAGACAGTCCAACTCTTGTCAGAACTGGGGCTCTCGATAAACTTTGCAAAGTCCTGCTTGACTCAATCGCAGGACGCACTGTTTCTGAGAGCCTGACTCAGCACAGTGTTGTGCCTGGCGTCTCCATCGGAGGAAAGGATCCCGGCCATCTTGGGCAAGGTACAACGGCTGTTGTCCCTGAAGGTCGCAAGGGTAAGATCCATCAAGTCCCTACTCGGCATGATGTCGTAAGGCATAATGTTGTCCCGCATTAACCTCAGTCGGCTGTGCAGGCTGCGGATGCGTCCGCTGCAGGAGTTCCTCGACGCCCGCTGGATTTAAGTGGAGGGGAGTTTAGAGGACAAGATCTCACTCTACGAGAGTTTCAGTCGAGCGATATGGTGGTTGGGAGTGCGCAAACACATCTGTCCGCAGGCGCCGATTTCCAGATCCCACCTCATCAGGAGACTGTCACGATGGATGCCTCCCTGGGGAGATGGGGAGCGCATTCCGGAAGTCTTAATGCAAGAGGCCTGTGGCTACCAGAGGAGAAGTCGTTGCACATCAACGTGTTGGAGCTGCGGGCAGTGTTTTGGGCCCTCAAGTCCTTCCTTCCGTCCCTCAAGGGCAATGTGGTACGGGTCTACACGGACAACACTACCACGATGTTCTACATCCGAAAGTAGGGGGGAACCAGATCCCTGGCACTCTCCAAAGAGGCGCAGGACCTTTGGCACTGGGTCGTAGCCCAGGGGATGTTCCTCGTCTCGTTTCATCTAGCAGGAGTGAAGAACACCATCTCCAACTCTCTCAGCAGGGAGCTGCGCTCTTGCCACAAGTGGGATCTTCGGCAGGACCAAGTGGATCACCTATTCCGCAGATGGGGTAACCCCCAGATCGATCTGTTTGCGACGGCGACGAACACCAAGTGCTGCAGGTTCACCAGCAGGTTTCCCCAGCCAGAGAGCATAGGGGATGCATTCTCTATCCCCTGGGACGGCCTGTTTCTGTATGCGTTCGCTCTGTTGCTTCTTCGACTAGTCGATCAACTCGGACGGTACCGGTTCAGGATGATACTTGTCGCACTGGCGTGCCTGAGGCAGATATGGTACCCGGACCTTCTGGACATGTCCGCGTCCCCTCCAGTCAAGCTCCCGGCAGATGCAGATCTTCTCACCAGGGAAGGAATTGCGATTCTGCACCATGACCCAGGATCACTGAACCTGAAGGCCTGGCTCCTGCAGCACTAGAGTTTGGGGGTCTACGATCTCCCAGCGGATTGTAAGGAGGTGCTTGCTAAGGCCAGAGCTTCATCTACTCTCAAATGCTACAGGCACAAGTGGAAGAGGTTCGCCGTTTGGTGCCATACTCAGAAGATCGACCCTCTACGAGTCACTGCTCCGCAAGTGCTTCCGTATTTGTTTTCGTTTGCTAAGGCAAGACTGGCCCATGCTTTCATCAAGGTTCATCTAGTGGCTACCAGATCTCCTTGAAGATCATCCTTATGGTCTCATCGTTTGGTCAAGGAGTTTGTCAAAGGACTATCTCGCTCGTTCCCGCCGATGAAGACTCCAGTCCCGGCTTGGGAGCACAATGTGGTTCTTACTAGGCTCATGGGTCCACAGTTCAAGCCTATGCATTCGGCGCCACTGAAACTCTTGTCATGGAAAACAGCGTTTCTTTTGGCCTTCACCTCCGCACGAGTGGGAGAGATCCAGGCCCTCTCTTGTAAACCACCTTACTTGACATTCCTCGAGACAAGGGCGGTACTACAGACGCACCTCTCCACCAAAAGGACGAACAACGGATCCCCGACCTGGGTTAGGAGTTTAGAGAAAGACACGAGAAAGAAGTTATATTAAAGTTCTGGAAAATAAAACCCACCGGAGTAAAGTTAATATTAAAATACACAGGCGGTATGTTAGAGGCTGTCAGGAAATGTGGTAGCCTCGAACAATGGGAAAATCCCATAGGAAAATATTTGCGGTTGAATATTTACGGTAGTAACCACTGCCACCAGCCAGAAACTTTTGAGAGAGGGACTTTACGGTACCCTCTCGAAAATGAACATAAGGGAAAAAAAATTAACCCTTCCCAGTACCTCCATAGTAAGATGGGTTGTACTGGTGTAGTTCACAAAAATTGACTGGTAAAGTCAATGGGGACTTTACATGCCCTGGGGGACAGTAGTCCGTCCCAGCGTTTGGAGACTGTTTGGTGGTCGCTACGACATCCCTGTGTCACTGCATGGAGGGTGCTGTGTAACACATGTGAATAAAGACGGTTCCTATGGAGGGGAGAGAAACCCCATAGACATTAAACACAAAAATAGCCTCGAACACACATAGCAAAAAGGTCTAACTCTTAGCAGGAAAAAGAAACAAACCCTTCAAATCCAGCAAAGCTGCTGGGGGACTCTATAGGTAAGGGAAATTAGCCATAGAATGAGAATGCTCCCTAACATCAATCTTCCAACATCTACTCTCCATCCTCTACAACTCATCGACAACAGAACTGCAAGACTTATCCTTGGCCTCAAGCCCTGGGACTGAATCTCTCTGGTGCTGAAATCCCTTCCACTGGCTCCCCGTGGCTGCAAGGATCAAGTTCAAGACCCTCTGCATAATTCACAAGGCTTTCTGGAGCCGGGGCCTGCACTATCTACAATGCTCTCTTCCTAAATACTCTCCCTCTGGAGCCCTCCGCTCATCCTCCTCACAAACAGAGATTTGGGGGTAGATCCTTATCCCTGTGCAGGTGCTTCCCTCTGGAACAGCCTCCCTGCCTCTCTCTCTGTCTTGAGCCAGAGCACCTTAAGTCCCGGAATCTTCTCAAGACCTTCCTTTTCTGTTCCTCCTTCTCTCGCCTTCTGCCCTGCTAACCTCCTTCCTTTTCCCTCCACCCTCCTTCTCCCTAACTTTTTTCAGTTTTGCTGACTGGTTGCCTGGTTCACCTCCAGAGCCTACAGGTCCCAGGCTCCCCCGCCAGTCTTTTGCACTTGCCTCCGGGCCGTTGCACTTAGTGCAACATTACTGCCCTTTCAGTTTACGCTCCTTGAGCGGGGCAACCTCTCTGCACTTAACCCAGGGCCCTGCTGGTTGGACTCTTTGTTACCTCGCAGCCTACCGCCCCTCCCTCACGTCTCTTCTGCACCTCTCTATGTAGGCATGACCTAAATGTACTTGGACCAGTGAGTTTGTCTGTCCCCGTCCCCCACCATAGTCTACGCCCCCACCCCACCCACCGCCATTTTTTATTTTTTTTCCTGTCTGCCCCTCCTGAGCTTTGTCTCAACTGTTCCACTTCATGCACTTGCACTAGGAGAAATGTCGTCAGGCCTAGTAACTAGATTTCTGTTTATATCATTCGTAATCTTCAGGGTCTAAGAATGATCATTGTATTCCCTGGTTTCCTTCCCGCCTTTAAGCGCTTTGAAGCACTTCACCTGTGTATAAGCGCTATATAAATCAACAATAAATAAATCCAATTCACTGTTCACCTTCACATATAGTAGACTATTTTCTGTAGCTTTTAGACTTGGGCTTAGTCTTAAATTCCTTTCATGTGCACGTGGCTGCACTCTCAGCCTATACCACATCAGAAAGTAAAGGTTTATGGTGGAAAGTGCCTGTGGTTAAGTCATTCATGGAGGGTGTTAAAAAGTTATACCCACCAGTTTTAAATCCAACTCCCAGCTGGGACTTGAATATTGTGCTTACAATGGTCATGGGGTGGGCCCTTCGAGCCAATGCACAAAGCCAGTCTTAAGCATCTAACTTATAAGACTGCTTTGCTTGTTGCTATCACATCTTTAAGAAAGGTTAGTGAACTACAAACACTTCCAGTGCAAGATCCTTTTGTCATTATTCGCAAAGACATGGTTGTACTATGCACACATCCTCATTTGTCTCCTAAATTCATCTCGATGTTCCATGTAAATCAGTCCATAAAACTTCTTGCTTTCTTCCAATGCCCCAATAAAGCAACAGAAAAAGCCTACATGCTCTAGATGTCAGAAGGGCTGTCATGTATTACCTGCAAAAGACAAAACCAATCAGAAAAAACAGACATGTTTTTTGTGTCTCCGGCCGCAGGGTGAGAGGGCGATCCCATCTCAAAATCTGCTATTTCAAAATGGATTGTCAAATGCATCCCTTCAAGCCGAGAGCACACTCGGCTCGGGGCACAGCGACAACTCCAGCTTTCATAGCCAGTGTGCCCTTGTCTAAAGGTGACACGCACGTGGGTCAGAGGGTGTTAAGTGATCTTTTTGCCGCTCTACCTGCTTCTCCAAGTACTGCTCGCTAATCTATGCAAAGCATGTTATTCTAAGGAGACCCAACAAGCCTTAGAATGCATATATTACTTAACGTAATTGTATTTCTGATGCTTGTATCTGCTTAGATTCACATGCACCCGCCCCCCCCCCCCCCCCCCTCTTGGAGTTGAAGGTTTTTGGGTAAAGCGTGGATGTTTCACACCTCATCTCAATTCACCTATTTTCCATGCATACACTTTATAATCCCTCAAGTCAGAAACAAATAATTGGAGGGACCTTGACGCGTGAGGGATCATGGGTACAGTAGACGTCACACTAGAGATAATATTACAAACATGCCCAGTCAACGTCCCTTTTCGAACTTCGAAAACAACATGCGCAATGCTGGGCTCCTACCACTGGATGCCGGCCTGTGCAAACCATGTGAATCTAAGCAGATACAAGTATCCGAAATAAGATTACGGTAAGTAATGTATGCCATACACATTCTCCATTCGGAGAATAGAGTTGAATATGAATGAGTTACCAGTGTTAAACAGGTGAGTAGTCGGATGCAAGGACAATGAGTCAAAATGGTCTGAATAAGCACAAGTACAGCTTCCCTCAATCTTATGACGTCCAACCCCAATCCGAAATGGGGCCTTGTGCCCAAAAGTCACAAGTTCTACTATATAGCCTTTTCAGGCAAGATATTCAGAAACGATGCAGTCAGCTGTGGTGGTGCTTTGGAAAGTTTTATAAAAATTAAATATTTTACTAAATTTCAGGTAAGTACTTCACTCCTATTCACCAAGTAGGTTCTAGGAAAGGATCCATAACCCACGTTCGACAACCAGAGGATAGGTCAGAGTGAGTTGGGGTCAAGGACTTTATGCCCAATGTTGCCCTATGGAGGACGGGGGAAAGGAACATTTAAGTTAATGTGTCCCCCCCCCCCCCCCCTGACTCAGATTCTTCTAGATACCACTGCAGGTCTTCTGGAATCTGTTGGAGAGAGTCTTCTCCACTTGGTTTGGGTAAGGAAGGCCCAGGGGTTGTGGGTGCCAAGGTCACTTTTAGTGTTAGTAGATGGTCACATTGCACAGAAAACCGTTCCAGTCAGCTTCCAGAAGAAAATCCAAAACCGAGAAAGATGTGCGCCCCTCAGGACACCTCACAGGATTGAATGAAGGGCGATAGCATGCAATCATATAGCAGCAAACACAGAAGCAGTCCCAGCGCAGCTTCCCTTGGAGTGAGACTAATGACAATATGAGGACCAGCGACTTGTGACACAAGCTGGAGATCTGAAAAGTTCCAAGACTCTACTAGGAACGATGATGGCTGCAGGGAGTAGCCCAGGGGAGAGCTGGTCAGTCCATTGGTTGGTCAAGGGATGCTTCCAAAGGCTCACATCCTCGAACATGGGTTGAAACTGATTGTTACCACAAGGCCAAAGGTTGAAGAACCATCAACTCTCGTCTAAGCAAGGCTTCATCGGGTCAATCACTGCAGTCGATTCTGGTCAGCTGCAGCAGTCGTCAATGGTCTGCTCTTCTTGGTAGCAGTCTGGTTTCCAACAATGATCTGCCGAACAGTTGACGTGCCCTCCTTTCATCCATGATTCAGGCTAGGAGCAAGCCCAAGCCCACCAATGGCATGGATCTGCGAAATTCAAACAGTCCAGCATTGTACAATCGTAGACAACCACTGGTCAGCAAATCATCCAGAAACAGACTTCCAGGTGCCAGAGGATGTGGAATGGGACCAGACTGTATCCTAACTGCACTTCATTGTAGGATGATGTATGCATATATAAAAATACATTAATCCATAATGGGAGAAATAGTCTCTCCATACTGGGTCTTAGGAACTAGTCAGTTTCCCAATAAGAATGAGCAAAACCGGCAAGGGCAGGATATCTGAAGGCTTTATTAACCTCTATAAATTCAGACAGGGTTCTAAACAAGCAAAAAGAATTGTGTGTGGGGGGGGGGTTTGGGGAAGGGGGGCAGCTTCCTATAGGAATCTATGGGGAGAAAGGTGCAAAAAGAAAATATTTCCTAACAATAATATTCTGTGAAAAATAAGTAAGCTGCACAGAGTGCTCAAACTGGGTTTTTTTCACAAAAAAACCCTCCATCCAAGATTGACTAAATAGAACTTGTAGGCACTAACTCCGGTGGAGCCTGTCATCCATTTCTACAATGATCCAATCTGAGGTGAGATGGCAGCTCGAAGGAAGGTAGGTGAGACTGGGTACAAAAGAAGGGTTCAATGTATTTATCCTGCTAGTTCGAAGCCGCGCCTTAAAAAAGTTTTTTTTTAAATATTTTTTTTTTTTATAACTGTTTCTTAGTGGCCTCAAATAGGCCACGGTTTGACTTGCATCATGGGGTTAGCTTAATGTGTATTTTCTGCTAGTTTGGGATCACTGGAAAAAGGGCTGCTTGTTTTGTCCACTGAGTCCCATCTGAGAGTTGACAAATGCCTCTAAACTCCTCTCTTGAATCAGTGGTTTCACAATGCCCCTGCCCCATTCCACTGCCCTCACCTTCTGGTGCTCTGGTTTTTTACTGGGCCTACCCTTCCTGTCTCCAACTCAAATCATGTTTTTCTCTTCTTTACGGCCCCAGCCAGGTACCAGCCTCACACCCTAACCGGCTTACCTTTTCACCTGCTGGCCAGTGCTGGGACCTTCACTTATGGCCCTCCCTTTGCCATTTTCTCTGTTGGCGGCCTCCTATGGAGGGCGTTTCCTGTGCAGCATCTTTAGAAGCCAGTCCAGGAAAAGTGGACAATAGACTCTGAGGCCCCATACAAGGCGCTCCTCACTCTTAAAACCCCCTGCTTCACTGGGTCCTGCCTTGCCTCCCCCGATGTGCATTATCTTCCTGCAACCCCTGCCTCTTCTAAACTCTGCATATTATGATTTCATCCCTTTGCATATTTCCCTTCTGGTACTGCTCCAGCACCCTCCTATGCCATCTTCCAGGCCTGTTTGCCTCTGGTGCCTCTTGGTTGGTGGGCTTCTATGGGCTGCTTTTCCTGGCTGACCTCTTTTCTGACCAATCCAGTAAATGCAGTCTGTAGACCTGCAATGCAAAACAAGTAGGGTAGGCTGATGGGTGGTGGGGGATATGCTTGCTGGGCAGGGGTTGGCAGAAGGCAACATGGGGCTAAATGTGGAGAGATGGAGCAACCAGTGAGGCATATTGGATCACATGCATGTACCAGGAGTTTGTATGCAATCCAAGCATACTGATTGGGTCTACAGCCAACCTCTGAGTGCTAATACCTATCACATACTTCTGTATTTGCATCTTGTTTCCTTTGATCTTTAGAAAAGATTCAAGTTTATTAGATGGTTTTCCTCATAACAGATTTCCAAAATATGCAATCACCAAAGGAGAACATTTTGCAAGTATGTACAGTAGTGTCAGAAAAATCTATTATTCTTTGTTCGACACATAACTAAACCATGATTGAATTTTCCCCGATAGGTGCACAGTGACTTCACTGCAGCTGCTACGAGAGGTGCCATGGCTGTCATTGATGGCAATGTTATGGCCATTAACCCCAGTGAGGAGACCAAAATGCAGATGTTCATTTGGAACAACATCTTTTTCAGCCTGGGTTTTGATGTCCGTGACCACTACAAAGACTTGGGAGGAGACAGTGCTGCATTTGTAGCCCCCAGTAATGACCTCAATGGAGTACGGACCTACAGTGCTGTGGATGTGGATGGCCTCTACACCTTGGGCACTGTAGTGGTGGATTACAGAGGGTATAGGGTTACGGCCCAGTCCATCATCCCTGGGATCCTGGAGCGTGAGCAGGAGCAGAGCGTCATTTATGGATCAATTGATTTTGGCAAAACCATAGTCTCGCATCCAAAATATTTGGAATTGTTGGAGAAGACAAGTAGGCCGCTTAAGATACAGAAACACAAAGTGCTGAATGATAAGGATGAGGAGGTTGAACTGTGCTCCTCTGTGGAATGTAAGGGCATTATTGGCAACGACGGACGTCATTACATTTTGGACTTGCTCCGTACGTTTCCCCCGGACATTAATTTTTTGCCCATTGAAGGAGAAGAGATGCCAGAGGAGTGTTTGAAAGTAGGATTTCCTAAGAAGCACAGACACAAACTTTGCTGTCTGCGCCAGGAGCTCGTAGATGCCTTTGTGGAACACCGGTAAGGTTACTTGGTAGCAGAATTTGTCTCATTGTGACTATTGACCTATAGTTTAAAGCATGCACTAGGAGCTGATGACTTGTCTAATCGATCAGAAATTAATATCCAAGAGCTTATCTCTTGTCTGATTAAAACAGTGTAGTACATGAGCAATTTACTTGTATTCCCCTGTGTTTACCATGAAGGGGACTTGCTTCTGATGCTTGCAAAACATTTCTGTATGATCATATTCTGCATTCTTTGAATCACCTTGCAATTAGGCATGTGTGTTGGGGCCGGGTAATGACACATTTGTAGCTTAAAATAGGTGGTTAAAGGGGTAGTCCAGCTTAAAATATTATTTAAAAAATAGATAGGCAACATTAAAAAAAAATACTAGCACTTTTTTTAAAAAACTTCCTATGTAAAATTTTGAGCTATTTAAGCTCAAAATTCGCAAAAGCAAGCACATGGGCACATCCATTTTGTGAAATGGATGCCCGCCTGTGTTGGCTTTTGCTTTTGCGGCACTAATGAAGGAAAAGCCAGCCAGCTGTAGTAAACAAAAGCTACCGCTGGGTGGCTTTTCCTTCATTGGTGCTGTACGCGGAGGACGGGGACCGGAGACCAGAGCAGGAAAGCTGCAGCTGAATCTCGGTAAGTGCTATTTATTTTTTTTAAAAAATAAGCACTAGTGTGTTTTTATTTATAAATAAAACCGCAGCTTTAAAAATGTTGTATTTATGTTTGCAGTCGCTTTTGAAACGACCGCAAACATAAATACAACGTTATTGTGTTTGAAAACGCTGCGGTTTTTCTTTCCAAGTTTCTGAGGCTCCTCTGGCTCGGAGGAACCTGAGAAACTCGGAAAGAAAAACCGCAGCGTTTTCAAACACAACCGCGTTGTGTTTCTGCCTGCTGTGGCTATCACTTTGGGTCTCCGGTGCTCCCCCAGGGGAGCACCGGAGACCCAAAGTGAAAGCCAAGGCAGACAGAAACACAACGTGGTTGTGTTTACATGCCGCAGTGTTTCTGCCTACAGCTGATTTCCCATTTGGGGCTCTCGGGCTCCCCACTGGGGGCCCGAGAGCCCCAATGGGAAATGCTAAATGCAGTGTTTCTGCCTAAATCTGATTTCCCATTTGGGGCTCTCGGGCTCCCCACGGGGGGCCCGAGAGCCCCAAATGGGAAATACTAAATGCTGCAGTGGGAAGCCCCGTGGGAAGCCCGAGAACCCCAAATGGGAAAGCAGATTTAGGCAGAAACACAACCGCATTGTGTTTCTGCCTGCCTTGGCTTTCACTTTGGGTCGCTTTTGTTTACTACAGCTAGCTGGCTTTTCCTTCATTAGTGCCGCAAAAGCCAGCACAGGCGGGCATCCATTTCACAAAATGGATGCGCCCATGTGCTTGCTTTTGCGAATTTTGAGCTTGAATAGCTCAAAATTTTACATAGGAAGTTTTAAAAAAAAGTGCTAGTATTTTTTTTTTTTTTAATGTTGCCCATCTATTTTTTTAAATAAAATTTTTAGCTGGGCTACCCCTTTAATCCTTTCTGTAATATTTTGCTTTTTAGGGAAGGGGTTGGGCAAACTTCTATAGGATCTAGGTTCCAAGCTCTGAAAGATGAGAATATTTGTTAAGTAAACCGTGTTTGGAATGGGCCAATACAAAGTGGGACTTTATTCGGATGTCCAACACCTTCGGAAACAGTGTCCAAATCATAAAATTATCTACACCTATATGTCGTTGCCCCTGCTTAGGACACTCCACTGTACAGATAAAGCCTAAACAACAGAATGCACCAAGCCTAATCTCAAGTCTTGTGGCTAGCCTCCTCGCTACCTTAAGCTTTCAACACACATTTTTGAATATTCAGCCAACAAAGAGTTCTCAAATCTTAAGCGCTAGGGGCATTTTTCTGCAGCTTTCTTACCATTGATTTCAATCTGACTCAGCTTATTTCTCTAGGTCATGGAATCCTAGTTCACTTTTGATGCACGAGAAGTCTTTTTAGCTTAATTTACCCGCTCAGTTTCTTTATTTTGGGGCGCACAGGTCATTCCTTATGGCAGCCACTGCAGGAAGAATTTCTCCCAATGGAGTTTCCTGTGTTTTTATTTTCTAATGCACACCACTTTTAGTGGTACTTTGCATCCATTTACAGTTTTGCCTGTCAACATGCTTTATGCCTAAGCAGGCTGGTGGCAGTAAACCGGATTTTAAAATGTTTCCAACACATTTCTATGTACCATTTTTTTACTTCATGCCAAATTCAGTACACTGTCCTTTGGCCATCTTGGTTTTTGGTCATCTGCCTCCCCTGTCAGCTTGCCAAATCCCTTATAATGGCACACACTTTTGTGGGATCTCACGCTGGACTCTCGGGCAGATGCTTTGTTTGATTGAACCGATTGAAACTGGTCTTCTGCCAATCGGGTCCCAATCCACACCTCTTCCATTGAATGTCTTTTGCTGGGCAGAAATGGTGTATGGAGTAAAAGATTACGGAGGAAAAGATTACGGCCATCAAGAGGGCCTCTACGCACTTCCTTACCAGACCAGTGATTTCAGCTTGGTGGTACCAGCACCTACTGGATATCATGGCAGCTCTCCTCTTGGCCGTGCCGCACACTAGGCTCAGCATGAGTAGAGTGCACTTCGCTGCCTCATGGAATCAGGAGAAGGGCTCCCAAGCGGAGCTGGTCAGCATTCTGCCTCCTCTCCACTCGAACCTCACGTGGTGGTCCAAGGACTGGAATCTGCGGATGGGCAGGCCATTCCGGCAGCCGGCTCCGCAGGTCACAATTACTACAGACTCCTCCCTAGACTGCCGGGGACACACTCTGGACAGCCACAGCGTCCACAGAGTCTGGACCCGGCAGGAGCAAGAGTCGCCTATCAACTGGCTGGAGCTCAAAGCCATCTGGCTAGCCCTCGCGGCATTCCTTCCACTCATCGGGGGCAGGACTGTCCTGATTCAGACCGACAACTATACCAGCATGTACTGTACTATGTCAACAAGCAGGGGGGGTACCAGGTCTCTTCCGCTGTGCAACCTAGTGGTCAGTATGTGGGAATGGTCCCTGGAAAACATCTACCTCAGGGCCGTCCACCTCCCTGGGGAGGCCAACTTGCAAGCGGACAGGCTCAGCAGGCTGGGAGCAGACAATTACGAGTGGCTATTGAACGACCAGGTGCTGCAGGTGGTCTTCAATGCATGGGGCCATCCTCAGGTGGATCTATTTTCCTCCTGGAAGAACAGGAAGTGCCAGCAGTTCACGTCTTGGCAGGTACAGGGCCCCGGCTCCCTGGCCGATGCCATGCAGATTCAATGGGAGGGCATGACAGCCTATGCCTTTCCTCCCACACCCCTGATCCCAAGGATACTCCGCAAGATAAAGGAAGCTTGTCACCTCAGCATCATAGTGATTGTTCCTTGGTGGCCAGCAAGGGCCGTGGTTCTCCAAACTGCTCAGCCTCTCGGACAGACCACCCATTCACCTTCAGCTGGGCCCAGCACCTCTCCTGTCCCAGCATGGGGGCAGGGTTCTCCACCCTGCTCCTTAGAAGCTAGCCCTTGCAGCGTGGTTCTTGAGCAGGTCACCCTCAAGCACCTGAACCTATCTCGGGCTAACCTGGAGATCATCCAGGGCACTAGGAACAAGGCCGCTAGGAGCCAATAGAAGAGTAAATGGAGCAGGTACTGTCACTGGGCAGAGCTAAAGAGATCGACCCCCTGACGTGCACACTGGGCAATGTGCTCTCGTTCTTGGCACACCTTACCCACTCAGGCGTACAGGTGGACACATGTTGCATCTATCTGGCAGCCATATGGGCCTACAGTAATTTGGAGGTGAAGGTCTTCTCTTCTAACCCAATAGTCAAACATCTGATGGGCTTGTCCAGGCTTTACCTGCCCATCAGGCCACATACTGTGTGGGACCTCAATGTGGTGTTGGGCACCTTGGCGCACAAACCCTTCTAGCCAATGGCATCCGCAGATATCCGGCTGGTCACCATCAAGACAGCTCTGCTAGTAGGACTCGCCTCCGCTCGCAGAGTCGGCGAGATCCAGGCTCTGGTGACTTCAGAGCCCTATGCCACTTTCCACAGGAACAAAGTGGTCCTACGGGCACACCCGGCATGCCTTCCTAAGGTACCCTCTGCTTTCCATCTGAATGAGGAAATAGTATTGGCTACTTTCTTTGCGGACGCCAAGGACGAGGCTCAGAGAGTCTTACAATGTCTGGATGTCAGACACGCTCTGAAATTCTATCCGGATGGGACCAAGGGCTTCCGCAAATCGGACGCACTCTTTGTCACCTTTGAGGGCGCCAGACCCAGTTATCAGGCATCCCAGGCGTGCATCGCCAGGTGGATGGTTGCGGCCATCAGGGAGGCCTATGAAGGGCTGCGCAAGCCGCTGCCATCCAACATGCACGCTCACGCGGTCAGAGCCAAGGCCACTGCAATCGCCTTCCAGCGTCAGGTTTCATGGCAGGTCATAAGCTGGGCAGCTACTTGGGCAACCGCTTCAGCTTTCTGTAAGGATTACTGTTTGGCCGCCGGCTCTAAGTCAGACGCGGCCTTCGGACAGGTGGTTCTAAGGAACTTGTTTGCTTAAGGAGGGTCTCCTCTCCACCCTGGGGCTACTTTCAGTTGTAATCGCCCATACAGTATGGAGGAAAGGGGACGGAACATGAGAGTAATTACAAGTTACTCCTTAGTCCCCTTTCCTCCATACTTCCCACCATCCTCCCCCATAATAAGACAGGTGGCATTAGGCAATTATAAATATTGTCGACGCGTCAATGGGGAGTGAGTGGCAGAGTCAGGGGAGTGCATGCTCTTAGGGCCGCACCCCTCCGCGCCTGTAAATTTAAAGGGGAAGAATTGTTTTCTGGTGAAAAAGGTTCTGTCTCCCGTCACTAGGAAGGGTTGCCCATACATTATGGAGGAAAGGGGACTACTAAAAGTACGTTAGTCACTACAATGAATAACTTGTACTTTATGCCTTCCCACCTGTTCCATTAATTCACAAAATATTGCTGAAATTGACCTGACAAGGATTCTAAAAGCCCTGTTCTGACTTCGCCAGATTTGGTTTCCGTATCTTCTGGAGTTAGTGGGGAATCCCCCCTTAGATCTTCCACTTTCGAGAGATCATTTGACTCAACAGAAGGGGCAGTTTCTTCACCCCTCCTCTCAATTGCTTAACTTGAAGGCTTGGTTCCTGAAAAGCTAGCCTTCTCCCACTTGCATTTGTCAGAACAAAACATTGCTATTATGTCGGCCTCCAGGAGAGCTTCCTCTAAGAAGCAATATCGTAGCAAATGGTTGCGTTTCTGTCACTGGGCCTTAGAACAAAACCTTAACCCTCTAAATGTCTCTATTGATAATGTCATGTCCTTCATGTCTTATCTTGTTTCCACCGTTGTCAAGGTAGACTTGTGTAAACATTACTTATCAGCTATCGGTGCTTCCCTGAATAGAGAACACGGGTGTTTTTCTCTATCCAACGAAGCCATTAAAAGGCACTTCGAGGGCCTTTTACGTTTACATCCCCCTATTCGTGGACCTCCACCTCAGTGGGATCTCAACATGGTATCAGCCCTAATGCAAAAACCATTTGAGCCTATGGCTTCATGCATTTTAGAATTCCTAACTTGGAAATCGGCCTTCTTAGTGACCATTACTTCGGCTCGAAGAATTGGTGAGCTCCAGGCTCTTTCTTCAAAGGAACCATATGTTGTGTTCATAAAGACAAAGTTGTCTTACGTACGGTCCCCTCCTTTCTGCCTAAGGTGGTTTCCGATTTTCACTTAAACCAGGAAATATGTCTTAGCGTTTTTCTTTCTAAACCTCACCCGTCTGCTGCAGAAGAGAAATTGCATAATTTAGATGTAGAAAGTACTTTAAAATTCTACCTTGAAAGGACCAAACTGTTTAGAAAAGCAGACCAGCTCTTTGTTACCTACGGTGGTCCTTCTCCTGGCAATAAAGCAGCTAAGGCCTCTATTGTCAGATGGGTTGTCTCCTATATCTCCAATGCTTACGACTTGAAAGGGCTTGCGACTCCGCAGAGACTTCGGGCTCATTCTGCTAGAGCCAAGGCAGCATCTGTAGCCTTTACCAGGCATATTCCCATTGTAGACATCTTTAAAGCAGCTATCTGGACTACCCTGCTTGCCTTTTGCAAGCACTATGCTATGGACACATCGTCCAGAAAGGATGCAAAATTCGGCCAAGAAGTTCTCCACAACTTGTTTGCCTGAATCCTGTAAATGCTGTCTCCTCCAACCTTGCTTATTCAAAGGCTTTTTAGTCTGGTCCCAACCAGTTGGGAAGGAGGGTGTTAGGGAGAATTCTCTGTTTAGGCTGAATTTCCCTACCTAGTGAGTCCCCCAGCAGCTTTGCTGGATTTCTGGGGTTTCTTTTTTTCTCCTGCCAAGAGTGAGACTCTTTTACCCTCACTCTTGGACATGTTGAAGTGTGTTTTCTTGGTTAAACCTTGTGTTGAATGGGCTATGGGGTCTGTTACTCCATAGGGCCTCATGTATTTTTGTGATGTGGGTTACACAGCACCCTCTGTGCCGTGACCCAGGGGTGTCCTAGGGACTCCCCAACATAGACTCCATACCCTGGGACTGACTACTGTCTCCCAGGGCATGTAAAGTCACCAAAGACTTTGCTAGTCTTGAATCCTGAACAGAACCAGTACAAACCATCATATTGTGGACGTACTGGCTGGGGCAATTCGATTGCCCCAGGGTCTGTTAGTCGAGGGGGCACGTCTCCGTCCCCCCTGATCGAGTTTTGGCTGGTGGCAGTGGAAACTACTTTTTATATTCGACCGCGAATATTTCCCTATGGGATTTCCCATTGTTTTAGGCTAACACATTTAATTATTTATTTACGGTAGCCTTAAACATACCGCCGGTTTATATATTTATTATTATAACTCCGGTTGGGACTTTTTGCCAAAACTTGATTCTAAAATGGCGTTGGCGTTCGCCTCTGTAACTCTGACCCAAAGTGGAGCCCTTTGTTCCACTTTTGGCGGGCTTCTCCACAGAAGCCCTCCAAAGTGGTGCCACTCTGTCTGGGGTACTTAGGGGGGGTGGAGGGGGATTTAGGCACCCTGGACTGAGTTACCTTGGTAACTCAAGTCGCACTCCGTCCTGATTGGCCCAAGTGGTGAGCCGGCCGGCTCACCACTTAGCATGTTTGAGTGACAGCTAGGCTGGGTGAATGGGGGTTTGCTGCATAAAAGCAGGGCTTTGGGGACTGGAACTTTAGAAGTCGCCACAGGACCAAGAATCCGACGAGGGAAGAGCTGAGCCGACCTGCTTCGACGACACCACCCGGTGGAGCCCTGCTGAACCGTCTCACCACTTTTCCCGACGACCGAGGAGAACTCTTAACGGAGTGGCTCCTTCCCTTGACTGGTGGGGACAACCGGTTTTCACCTTCTTTCCGCTTCTCGAGGTATCTCGTGGCCGCCTTGCCAGTGCCAAGCACCCCGGCAACCGGAACCCCACCACTTTTACCCCAACCACGAAAGTCGGTACAACCCTTTAACCGGAGGACTCCGCGGCTGGTTTCTTCCCGGGCAGTGCAACGACCCTCTTCTTCTGCTCTTCAGCGAGAACTTCTTCTCCCCTGACCGACATCGAGCCTTGCTGCCACTGCCTGGAACTACTGCCACCGCTGGAGGATCCTTTCCGCTTAAGGTACCGTGTTCCGCCTGGCTTCCCTTGCCACCGACTGTACGGGGTAGATTTAGCCCCCGGCTTTCGAACCTGGGAGTGCCTGGAACACCCTGGCTAAACTTTCTAAGCCACTCTAAACTCTTTCTAACTCTTTGCAAGACTTTGAATCCCTAATAACAGTGTGATCTTGGGCACATTTTCGCTCCGGCTACTCTAAGAGTGGGCCTTGCCTAGTGACTTTTGCTCACCTGTGACTTTGTGCTTCTTTGAGTCTATTGCAAGTGTTCTGGACCTTAGAGTGGTGTGTTTAACCCATTTCTGTTTCTTTTTACCCCTTTCTTGAACCTACTAGAGTGTCATCTAACGTTAAGCGCTCACCTCTGTTTTAATTATGTGGTGTTAACCTAGAGTTGTCTAGATAGGAGTAAGGGTTGAAACTGCTTTCATTATAACTGTGTTTGAAGTGTTTTTACTATATTTTGCTAGAGTGATTTCAACTTATGTGTGTTTAAAAAAATAAATAACTATATACTTTTGAAACCAAGCTCTGGTCAGTGTTTGCTTGTGCTATTGTATTTGAGTACCTATTGTGTATACTTTACATACTGCCTAACTCTTCTTGAGGGAAGTCTGACTGCTCAGCCACAGCTACCAGGTAAATCTGGGTGGTGCAGACTGCTACCAAGTGGGTTTACTGCTATACCTGTAGTCTTAAATCTTTTGCAGTGGTCCCCAAGGGAACTGCACAGGTTTCTGCCTAACAGAGGGAGAGCCAGGACTACAGAGAAATGAAAAAATACCTTCACGGGGATTCAGGTTCTCTCAGTCCGGGCTCTCCCTCCTTCACAACACCCACCCAGCCATCCCCTACAGTATGCATGTACTTAAATTCTACTGCTTCGGCGCAACCACAGGAACTGGTTGTGGGCTGTTGGTGATGTGAAGATAAGGGCGGCCCGGCGTGCGGAGGGACGCACTTGCGACGTAGGCTCTTCCCCCTTCTAAAACTCTTAAAGTGACAGCTTTTTTTTTCATCCAGCCTTTCCAGCCCGCCTACTGATGCAGGCGTTCCCAACCAGTTGTGAAGGAGGGAAAGCCCTGACTAAAAGAACCTAAATCACATGAAGGTAATTGTTCACATCTTGGTGCTGATAGACCACGCTTCAATGTACCCTGAGGATGTCCTTCTGAGTAGCATCAAAGCATCCGGGGTTGCAAAGGCTGTGTTTGGGTTATTCTCCTGTGCTGGATTCCCCAAGGAAGTCGTTTCTGACGGGGGATCAAACTTCATATCCGTGTATCTAAAAGCAGTGTGGGAAAAGTGTCGAGTCACCTACCGGTTCTCTACATCCTTCCATCCACAAACAAATGGGCTTGTTGAGCGGGTCAAAAGACCTTAAAAGACATGATAGGTGGCTTGGAAGAGCACCTGAGGAGACAATGGTATATTCTCCTGCCATGCCTTCTGTTGACCAACAGGGAGGTGCCACAGAACGGAGTATGGTTTAGCCCCTTTGAGCTTCTGTTTGGACTCCCTGTACGAGGTCCCCTCAGTCTAGTGAAAGAGGGATGGGAGGGCAAAACCTCATCCCCTACACGAGATGTGGTGGACTATGTACTTGGCCTTCGGTCTAGAATGGCAAAGTACATGGGACAGTCCACAAAAAACCTAAAGGCCAGTCAGGAGCTGATGAAGCACTGTCACAACCAGAAGGCCACAGTGACAGGCTATTCTCTAGCTCAGTGGCTGTGGATTATGGAGCCCGTCAACCCCAGTGCCCTTGATGACAAGTGGACTTGGCCTTACTGTGTGCTGGAAAAGGTCAGTTAGCAGAATTATCTCATTGATATTCAGGGTCTTTTACGGTAACCGGCTAAAACCTCATTATAGCTGGGATGACTTGGTTTTGGCATTAATGATTGATGGAGAGACTGAGACCGATCCCCTCCCAGACCTCCTGCACGCTGAAGCCACAGATGGGTCATTTGTAGGTGTCACCCTTGCAGCGAACCTGTCGGAACAGCAACTGACACTGTTCCCGTTTACTAAGACAGGTGCTGGTCTATTTTCGCTGACTCCATGTCACATAGATTGGTGCATCTATGATGTGGACACTGGAGACAGTAAGCCAGTGAGAGTAGATTCACTGGATGTTCGATAAGGTCAGGGACACCAAGGAGGATGTTGTCCCTAGGAGGGATGGAGCCATCCCACAGCCCCTGGGCTAGCCCAGTGGTAGTGGTCCCTAAAAAGACCAGTGGTGGGAAGACTGAAGTTCGCTTTTGTGTGGACTACAGGGGGCGCAATTCTGTCACAAAGACTGGTGCTCACTCCATTCCTTGGGCAGATAAGCTCATTGACCAGCTCGGCACTGCCTGCAACACTCTCCTCAGCTTTGGACCGTCTGCCTTAAAGGACAACACAACCCCAGTGAAGAAGCTAGGAGGAGTGCATCAACAAATATCTACTGACGTCTGCCTTAACTGACATTTTCGAGCCAGCCGAGCCCCTCGAGCTGCAACCGACTGCACTGCTGACTGTTGCTATGCCAGTGTCGCTAAAGCTGTCGGAGACGCCTCGACCAGTGCTTCAGAACTGCTGACCAGTACTGAGACGAACAATTCCTGACCTTGAGCCGTTGTGTAGTCCAGCCTGCATCCATCCGTCTAGTCCTGCTCGCTGATCTGCCTGCCGCCTGATACCCTCAGCGGTCTTCCATCTTGAACTCTGTTGCAGAAGCTGCAAAGCGCTCTGAAACAGATTCAACCCTGTCGAGCACCAAGAACACCTGCAACACAAGGTACATTGAGATTCTGTCCCCCTGGTCCTTCTCTGAAGGTCCCTAGTGATATTTTACGATCCATTGCTTCCTTTGGGTTGAAACCAAGTATCCTTGAACTATTGCGAATAATTACTATACCGACTTCCCTCCTGTCAGTGTCCAGAGTGTATCCCTTTTCCTTCTTTGAAATGGTTTCTCCGCTGCATTCCTTTACAGGCTGGATTTTATTTTGTAGTGTGCTAGAACTGTCAGTTGTGATAATAAAGTAGATATTTGTATCCAACGTTTACTGGGCAGTCCCTTTTATCATTGGGTGGTAATAGTATTTTTTCGCTGTGTTGCACCTAAACAACGATCCACAACCTTTCGGGGCTAAGCCTGCCATTCCGTCCACGTTACCAAAATTTGACAAGGTTTCTAATGTGTTTCCAATATGTTCGGATCCCTTCTGGTGTACTAGAGGCGTCGGGCTGATTGATGGTTTTGAAACCGATATTCATCCCTGGAACACTGATGCCCCGGAAGTTCATTCATCACAATTACACCAAAATTGGGAGAAATGCAGCAAGCAAACTGTTAAGAAGGTTTTAAGGCTATCAAAGCAGAACTAGATATGTGGAAACCATATGTGTGTCGTCGTTGCTGGGAAGGATGGCCTTCATAAAAATGAATATTCTTTCCAAGCTACTGTACTTATTTCAAAACATACTGATAGTACAACCAAGAGATGCACTTAAGGGAATTCATTCAAACATTCTATTCCTTATTTGGAGCTTGTCAAAACCTATAAACAGCAAAATAAATGTAATGGCATCAAAAAGAAAGTTGGCTGGTATGTCAAAATTTTTTGAATACCATCTGGCAACCCAGATTAGGGTAATGGCTGAATGGATACAACCCAAACCCGAGAAACAGTGGGTATTTATGGAACAAGCAGTTGCTAGACGGTACATCTTGAAACAGCCTTGGCTTAATAAATGCCAAAGAGCAAGAGGACTTTACATAAACATGATCACAAGAGGAAAAATTGGTTTAATCAGTCGAATGACAACAATGATAACGTTTCTATCACAGTTCACACCAATGCAAGGGAATAGGGGCTTCACACCGGCTGTATTAGACAAACCTTTTGACAAATGGTTTAAAGGAGTCTGCCTTAAGTTGGGTGACTTGTTTACAAAAGGCACCATAAGAAAGTGTTTACAGTTTATGCAGGATTTGAGCCTACAGGAATGAGTGGTTTAGATACCACTAATTGAGACACTGGGAAGTGTTCTGTGAGGAACAATGAATGAGAGACAGACACTGAGGACCTATGATGGTTGGCATTAACTTGTATTATATAATAAAGCTGTTGGAAGATGCCTCACACTTCTCAACCAAAAGAAAAGGCCTGTCCTGTGTCAATATGTCAAAAACAAAAATGTCCTGTGTCCGAAAAATCCTGTCCCAGCCCTCTCATTGTAAAAATAACTCTAAAGTGTTAAGGGTATATTTTTTTATTATTGTCTTTGGCTTAAAAAGTGCAAATGTTCAAGCAAAAAAAAAAAAGGTATAAAAATATATTTGTAGCCCAAGAGGGATAACACGCTCCTCTTGGTATTGCAATTCACTCCAGTATTCAATGTAATTCAAATTCCTAAGGGCATGAAACTTCCTTGGGCTTCTCTGACTCACAAAACGCCTGGTATACTCTCCTGCCAGGTTTTCACATATGTTCATTCACTTTCTAAATCTGACGGTATTTGCTTTTCCCCAAGTTAATCTCATCATTGGTGTATTTATATCTCCCCAAATACAGGGACATAAACTTAGTTTGTGTTGTAAGCCGTAGGGAATTTGCCTCTCGTTCCAGTTATTTATTTTTTGCATTTATTTCGGTGTGCAAAGCCCTCAGGCATCTAGGCGTTAGTTAAAGAAAAGTGCATGGTTCCATTCATATACAGGTATGTGTACACGGATTGGCAGAACCTCACCTCATGTTACGGGGGGGCCACAACAGACAGCATGAGAGTCAGATAGGTATGGTTCTCCAGCATGGGGTCTGGCATGGATTCACAAGCTGGGATGCACAATATTCCCGACCTGATGGGAATATTCCCCATCAGGTCGGGAATCCTTGGTAAAAGACAAAAGTTTCACTTTCCCTTAAAACTGCATTTCTCCTCTAAAGCAATCACTGAACTCTGGGTCATACTGCCCTCAGCCAATAACTGCCCTCTCACTAAGCCCCTCCTCTGGCAGACATCTTCAGATTTTTACTGCACGTTCAAGTGTTGGGAGTCCTTGCCTGAGAAGTCTAGGGTGCAAGAGAAGGCAGTCGACCTGCCAAAGAAGGCCCAAACGGCGCAAGACAAAGCGTCGACGATCGAGATGGTGGCAACCGCTCATTCAAAGGCAAAAGGGGCTGTCCCTGTGAAGGTAGCCCCGACTGCGCCCAGACTCTCCCTACCCCTGAGGCGGGAAGCCTCGGCTGGGGCGGTAGAGAGGCCACCGGAAAAGGGGATGCCGTCACTTAGCCTGAATTCGATCCCTCAAGATGCAAAAATGGGGGGGGGGGGATGAGGAGGCCTCAGGGAAGGCCAGACACCAAGGCACGGATTTTTCTTCTTCAGATGGGGAAACCAGGTATCCATTCACACGATCCATGAAGATGTGGGGGACGACGATGGCAGAGACTGCGGAAATGCAGACGTTGTGGGTACTAGCAGGCCTACCGCTCCAACTTCACTGAGAGATGTATCACTGGACATCCTTTTGACCCTGCACACGTTGGTGTCGGAAATTCTGAAACTGATACCTCTGACCCCGGCTCTGGTCCTGGTGGCCCCAGACGAGCCTCCGGCGAAAACGAGGAAGCGCCACCCAACACTGCTGCATCAACCTCCACACCTGCGCTGCATACCTTCCCCCGTAAGGGACCCAGACACGGGGACGGACACTGCGACGACGGACAACGAAATTGTCACGTCGGGCAGATCGTCTCAGCTGAGGGCATCCACACCGGATCCCCGCTTGTCAGCCGATGGAGAGAAAGTGCACACTGGCTCTGTTTGACAAAAATAGGACTTTTTCTCGAAAAAGCGCAAAAACTTAGAAAAGCTCACAGAGCTAAACTCAAGGACTCCCAACACTTGAACGTGTGGTAAAAATATGAAGATGGCTGCCAGAGGAGGGGCTTATGAAGAGGGCACTCATTTGCTGGGGGCAGTATATGACCCAGAGTTCAGCGATTTGTTTAGAGGAGAAATACAGTTTGTAAGTGAAAGTGAAACCGTTTTTTCTTTTACCGAGGATTCCCAGCCTGATGACGGGGAATATTCATGAGCATGTGAATCCATGCCAGACCCATGCTGGACAACAATAGTTACAGGTAAGTAACTTGTTCCTTTCGTGGACTGGCAAAGCCTCACCTCGTGTTAGGGACCAGGAATTCCTTCTCCATCTGCCACCCGGGACTCAACCTTCTACTGTGGGCTCACTTGTTCTAGGATGGCTTCCTTGGCTTCTCTGACTCTGCTCGGCTCTCTCTCTCTCTCTCTCTCTCTCTACTTTGGGCAGCGCATCTCTGCGGTTGGTTGCGGTCTGTGTGTCGCTCAGTTTTCTCTTGCCGCTGCAAAGCTCCTTTGCCTCGCATCCGGCTTTGGCATGTCTCCTCCCTGCGAGAATGATCTTGGTCCAGATGCCACCTCCCTCTTTCTTCGCTACGCTTCTTCGCTCGTGTGTCCACCTGACAGTGTGGCTTCCCCGGCAGTCATTAGCAAGTCCGATCACCCTGCAGTACTCTACGACTCCATCTTTGAACTCCTGCGTTACTGAACGTATCTGTTTGGAGCAAATTGGATTTCTCCAATAGCTAGACCGCTCGCTTCAGTCTAGCTGAGCAATCTTCATTCCCGTTGCTCTCTTCCTTGTGTCAGTCTTTGCCACTGTTGTAAGTACGTGATGTTTTTTTTAAATGTTTATTTTTTAACAAGGCAGGTTGGTAACAATGCAGGATTTTTAACATAGCATGTCATGCATCACAATAACATGTTTTATTACTCTCCCCTCCATCCCTGTGGTCGTTGGGCCACCCAAGGCCGCTCACTCTACTCTGGTTCCTGCGGGGCATCCCCATCATTTAGGATCCTTCGGGCCAGCTGGGGCTTATAGGTCAGGGCTGGAAAGTCTTGGTCAAAGTCAAGGACAGGGCCCCAAAGGTTTCGAAAGCGATGAAGGAGACCTGCCCTGGCTGCCGTCACCTTTTCTGCAATTAGTACATCCCAAACTTTCACCCACCAAAGGGGCAGGAGAGGACCCTCCACAGATTTCCATGAGCGGGCTACCACAATTCTACCCGCCAGAAGGCACTGGGATGGCAGTTTGGCTTTGGCTCCGGATCTTGGATAGATTCCAGGGACTGGGACGCCCAAAAGAATAGGTTTGGGGTCCAAGGGTAGCCTTATCTGAGTAATTTCTGCAATGGTCGCTAGGCACTGTTTCCAGAAGTTTTGGGCTTTTGGGCAAGTCCACCACATATGGAAGAAGGACCCTATTTGGCCTCATTGTCTACAGCAACTCGGGTCAAGTGTATGGGTTCATATGGTGGAGTCTTGGGGATGGGTAGTACCAGCGTAGAATGATTTTATATGCGCATTCTATGTTCGTGATGCATGCTGATGACTGGGCGCGGGTTCAGATGTCTACCCAAGATTGGTCCTCTATGGGGTGGCCCAGGTCTGCCTCACATTGCGCCATGGATTGGGTTTTGGGGGTTAGAAAATCCTTCTGGAGGCATTTATATAGAGTGGAAATTTTGCCCTGGGTAGGGAGCTCCTTGAGAGTGAGTTCAATTGCTGTGGGGGGGCGGGCGGGTAGCTGCTTGACGAGTCTGTGGGTGGGAGCACCAGTGACGTAGCTGGATGTATGTAAAGCTATCCTTTTCCTGCAGCTGAAAGATTGCTTTACATCGTTCAAAAGTACAGGGTTGACCTCCTTCGAAGAGCTGTCCCAGGGTCTCTAATCCCCCTGTGATCCAGGTTTTGAAGCTTTGGGGGGATGCCCCGGGCGAGAAAGCTGGGTTCAAGAACACTGGAGAGGAGGGGCCAAGTCCTATTGGAATCCCCTTTTGTTTTAAGGTTTTATCCCAGACAGAGATGGTGTGTTTGGTGGTCGCCAGCAGTCCCTGCCATTGCCGCCGAATCAGTGGTGGGATGTGCGGAAGGAAGCGTAGTAGGAGAGATGGTTGTGATTGTTCGAGGTCCACCCACCTGGGGCGATTGGTAAGCGTTTGCCATGCCTGGATGCAAGCCAGCTCGGCTGCCATCTGATATCTCTGTAGGTCCGGGACCTCCAGGCTGCCAAGCTTTGCATTACCTAGCATTGTATCTTTAGGGATTCTAGCTTTTCCCCCCCCTTCCAGATGAATTATAGCATTTTCCTCTGTAGGTTTCGGAGGGCTCGTGCCGGGATCGGAACTGGAAGGGATGAGCATGCATATAGAAATCTCGTTAGCAGATTCATTTTACAGGCCGTGATCTGGCCCATTAATGATATTTCTTGGGTCGCCCAGCGTTTTAGATCGGCTTCCAGTTCCTTAAACAGTGGAGGGAAAGTTTGCACAGTAAACGTCCATCAGGTCAGCCGGAATTTGAACCCCTAGATAGTTGATTGCTTTTGTCTTCCATTGGATTGGGCACATTGGGATCAAGGCCTCTCGCTCCCCAGGGGATATCCCTATTCCCAGTGCCGATGATTTCTGAAAGTTGATGGAGAATCCTGTGACCCTTCCATAGCTATTTATTTCGGCTAGGGCATGAATCAAGGAAGAGCGGGGCTCTGTGGTGGTCAGTAGGACGTCGTCCGCTTAGAGAGCTAGTTTGTGGTGCGAGGTACTAGTCCGGAGGCCCTTGACCAGTGAGTTCAGCCTGATCCGTTGGGCAAATAGCTCCATAATCGGCGCAAATAGGAGTGGGGACAGTGGACATCCCTGTCTGGTTCCACAAGTCAAGGCGATAGGGTGGAGAAGGTGCCATTGATTCTAAGAAGGGTTTTGGGCGATTTATAGTTAGCCAAGACCATAGTACGAAATTCCAGTCCAAACCCAAATGCTTCGAGGGTGAGCCTCATGAAGGTCCAGTCTACCTTATCAAATGCTTTGGTCGCATCAAGTGCCATGAGTACTAGTCCTTGGGAGTCTCGGGAAACGAGATCTTCCAGGTCCAGGGCTCTGCGAATGTTGTCGGCCGTGGATCGGTGCTTGAGAAACCCGCTCTGATCGGCATGAATTATGTCTGGCAAGATGTGGGATAAGCATGTCTCTAGGATCTTAGAGTAGATATTGGCGTCAATATTGAGTAGGGCAATCAGTCTATACGAGGCAGGGTTTCTCGGATCGCCTCCGGGCTTAGGTAGCGCGACCGTGATTGATTCTTGCATGGAGGGTGCTATGACTCCCCATGGTTCTGAATGAATTGAACAATTGTACCAACGATGTGAGTAGTTGGGGCTTGAAGATCTTATAGAATCTGGTTGAGTAGCCGCCAGGGGCTTGGGATTTGAGAGACTTTATCGCCTCGTCTACTTCCTCGCTGGAGATCGGAGCATCCAAAGTGTCTCGGGTTAGGTCTTTTAGTCGAGGGAGTGCAGCCTTCCGTAGATATTCCTTCTTTTCCTCTAAATCCCGTATTGGGGCAGTCATCACTTGGGTCAGGTGGTCTGTTGCCAGGCGTTTTGTCCTGGTCGGTGTATTGTATTCTGCCTTGCGAGTCCCACAGACCAATGATCGTGTTTCTTTTTGCTTTGGCGAGTTTGGCCACCAATAGTTTTTCGCCTTATTATTCTTAGCATAATAAAATTGCTTAGCCTTCGCCAGTTGATGCGCGGTGTGTTCGGCGTAGTGGGCCTCAATCTTCTTTTGTGCCATGCAAAGAGCTTGTTGTGTTTTTGGGGACCAACATTTTTCCTTGTGGGTCTTCTACGCTTTCCGGAGGTCCTCCTCAAGGATCAGGTGGGTTTGTCGCCTTTTCTTATGGAAGGCCACTCCCTGAGCGATCAATTCCCCATGTATTACTGCCTTCATAGCGTCCCAGTTGTTAGCGGGGGAGGTGTCTTCGTGGGGTTTTCCTTGAAGAGGTTCTTAATTGCGGTCGCAATTGAGTCCCTGAGCAGCATCTCGTTGAGTATTGGGTCATATAGTATCCATCTGAGTTGCACGGCGGGAGATGGCTCATGTACTCGCATTTCTAGGGTTACCGGGGCGTGATCGGACAGGATCCTTGAGTCTATGGTGACGTCATTGTCGAAATGTGAGTATTTGCGGGGATACCAGGAGTAGCTCTATTCTGGAGAATGTCCTATGAACATAGGAATAAAAGAAGTCTTTTTCCGAGGGGTGAAGTATCCCCCATGAGTTCACCACCTCTAGGGTCCTGAATAGCTGCAAGAGTGCCAGTGCTGATGTGAAGTCTCCAGAGGAGGGTGGTGCGATTTATCCTTTGTGGGATACGGAACTCCATTAAAATCACCACTGATTACTATCTGGCCCTCTAAGAAGGGGGAGTGCGTGGAGCTCAAAGTCGTAGAAGGCAGCTTGGCCTGTATTTGGGGCGTATACTGAGGCGAAGGAATATAACTGTCCCAGCAGTAGGCACTTTACGACTATGAAAAGGCCATCGGGGCAATGTATAGTGTCCAATATCTGGGGGTTTAACCCTTTCCTGAAGAGGATCGCTGTGCCACCTTTTTTCGTATTTGCTGATGCGAGGAGTTGTTTTGGAAAGCACTGGGAGCGTAAACGTACAAAGTCTGCTGGTAAAAGGTGTGTTTCCTGAAGCATAGCCACTGCTGCATTATCATTTTGGAGTTTTTGCAGAATTGATTTGCGTTTGGCAGGAGAGTTCAGTCCTTTAACATTCAGGGAGACAAACCTTAGAGTTTGGTGTTCCGGGACAGGATGTGGCATTGCTGGTGGGCTCTGAGGGGCAGGTGGAGAGATGAGGAAGGATCAGTCAGCTAGTCGTAGGGTCTGCAGCCACTCATTAACCTGCCTTTGAAGTTTTTGCTCAGACCTCCAATGGGAGGGCCAAGATTTAACTGGGGGGGGCCCTTTTGTGGACCTGGATCCCCCCGCCCCCCGGCCAACAGGGCCATGGAACGATTTTCAGCCAACATGGCTGGAACTAAGAATAGGCTTAGTGGATCATTACAAGGACTCGTAGGTGGATTGTGCCTTGGAAATGGGCATGGGCCGTGGGGGTAGGGCCCGCTGCTCCGGCAGTCAGGGTTCATCTGCATTTTCGTAGGTGGGGAACATTTTCGGGGCACAGACTTTGGGGCACGGAACTCCGATATTTCGATGAATCTGTTGCGTGTCTGTGTGCGATCATTTCTATCTTCTAAACCTCGGGACCTTTGACCATGTGTTTTGCTTACGTTTTGGGGACGCTGTGAGGTCCGAGTCAATAACAGTTTCTGTAGTTGGTGGCGACGGCATCCAGGCGAGTCCGGGTGCATAATCTTCTCGGCGTCTTCCAGGTGGCTGATCCTCCTCAGGGTGCCTTTGTAGAAGAATTGTAGGGCCGTGGGAAAGAGCCGTCTGTAGCGGATTTGTTGGTCCTGAAGGAATGTGGTCAGCGGACAGAGGGATCGTCTTTTCTGGAGGGTGAGAAGAGATAGGTCTTGATAAATTTGAGGAGGAGAGCCTTGAAAGGTTATTTTGTCTCTGGTACGGCCAATTGCTAAAATGGCTTCCTTTGTAGTGAAGAAGTGTACCCTGGTGATAACGTCCAGTGGAGCATCTGATTCCACCCTGCGGCGAGGGCGCAGCCTATGGGTGCGGTCTAGGAGGAGTTGTGACTTCTCTAATTGTGGAAGGAGGGATTGAAAAAAGTCGCCCACATATTCTGCCAAGTTTGTGTCTGGGACTGATGCTGGGATTCCACAAATCCGGAGATTATTACGTTGGGCCCTGTTTTCCAAGTCCTCCTGTTTGAATTCCAAGATTTCTCATTTGTCTTGGAGGAGTCTGATCGAGCGTTGCACTTCCATCAGGGTGGATGTATGATCTTGGGTGCGATCTTTGACTTCTCCCAGTCTTTGCTCAGCCTCAGTCACCCTTTATCGGTGCTTTCTAGTTTGGTGGTAAGTTCAGCCATGCAGGACCTAAATTCGGACTTGATGTTGATGTCGGCCATGAATTCTGAAATGTTGTCCTTAGTTGCAAGAGATCCCTTGTTATCTAGGGATTCCCGCGAGGAGGAGGGAGACGGGGGGGGGGGGGGGGGTCATGTTTCTTCGATTTATCGGATGACATTAACATTGCCGCAATGTCTGGGTTCTTACCGGACTTTGATTGATTGTCCCCCACTGGGAAGGCATAGGGTCCCTTGGTGGAATGCCGGGTGGGTCACCGCATAGAGCGAGGAAGCGAGGAGCTCATCGGGCCATCCTTAGAGCGGAGCCTGCGTTGAGATCGTTGAACAAGGGTGGGTCCCTTTCCCCCACCCCAGCACCGCCTCCAGTTCTCTCCCAGTCAGGTTGTTGCAAGGGGGGTCCCACGGGCCACCAGGGTTGGAGCGACCGTAAGGACTAATCTCGAGATGTCCCTGGATGGATGCGGGGGAAGTTGGGGGGGGAGGGGGAGCAGGCACGCCACTCACAGAGGGATCAGATCCAGGCGCAGCGCCGGCCCCTACAGACTCCCCCATGGAGGGAGGGCCTGGGGCAGAGGATGCCGGCCTCAGCTCCCCCCAGCAGGATTCAGGAGCGGCCTCGTGTGCAGGAAGATCACCGGCAGCCTCCGCGCTGTGTGAGCCGGGATCTCCGCAAGGACACCGGCATGCTCGTCGGAGGGGGGGGGGCCGGGGTCAGGCCTCCCTCCGCCGGCGTCGATTCAACCTCCTTCTTATAGTTGCGCCGGCAGGCTCCCAACTCCGGCGGCACGGGTGAAGCACCTCCAGCGAAGGTGAAGCTGTGCGGGCGGAGCAGGGGAGCACCGCAGCAGTTCTCCCAGGTAAGGGTGCAGGGTAGTCCGCTAGGCCGGGTGCCTGCAGCCGAGGATGGGGGTCCCCCGACAGCAGGATGCCGCCGAGGGGCTCAGAGCAGGCGGCCACTCCTCACTCCCCCTCCGAATGTTCTTCAGTGCTACAGTCCTGTCCACCATCTCGAAACCCTTGAGGCAGTGGGCGGAGGGGATATGGGGGGGAAACTCGCCGGAATCCCGCCCCCACCAGGTCCGAGGCGCCTGAGAGTTATCTGACAGATGCCCCTAGGTGTAATGCATCACCTCAGGGGTTTTCTTTGTGCGGCGAAGAGCTACAGCCGCATTTACGATTGGAAGCAGCGGGTATACCACGGAGGCCATTAGAGGAGCATCCGCATCGTCTGAGCTCCAGGCCACGACCTCCCTAAGTATCCAAGTACGTGATGTTTAAAAGTTCTATGACTAGGTTTTGGAGAATATTGAGTGTTACTGCCACAATGTCATGAGGGTCTGAGGCACTGAAAAGATGTCCCTGAAAGGGCATGGGGGTTACCATGTCTTACACAATGATGTCGCTCAACCCTTTTGAGGGTTGCTTCCCCACCCCCCATGCGGTCCTCCCTCAAATATCCACCCCCAGGGTCAGGATCAGGTAGCGGCTGACGTCCCCTGGGCACATGAGGAGAGGCTACCACGGGAAAGGAGTAAGGACATCATCGGATTCATCACACCACCAATAAATAAACAAGAAGACAAGCGACAATTAACTGCATTGTAGAAAATAACTAAAGCTAGCACAAGAGGCTTCCTTTGGGAAAACCCTGCAATTGGTCTTAGTGTTTGAAGACTATTATGGTCTCCCAACTCCGAATCATTGAGCATTAGGTAAAAGATCCTGAATAGATAATTATTCCCATCACTTAGTCTTTGGAAGCTCTGTTTTGAAGGGGGGAGGTGGTTTGGGGTAACATTGGTAAACTATCCTTTTTAATTAAAAATAAGTTACTGTTTTCTATTTGGCGTGATAGGCATAACTATTTCATGTTCATTTTTTTTATAATGTAAGGAAAGATGAACAATTGCAATTTTGGTTAAAGGCTGATAAATAGTATGCTTGGAGCACACCTGTTCTTTAGGAAATTCTCTCAAATTTAAGGTAGTTGATGGGGTGCAGCGGAGAAAAACAAACCCTGACACTGGGTTTCATCAAACAATGTAAAGACAACAGGTGTCCACAAACTTGTGGAACACTCCCGTCCCCTGCACACCCTGTTTTTGTTGTAAACACAAACAAATTGTTATTAGTATATTTAATGAACATATTCCATATTCGAAAAAACATGTCACTATTTTTTCATCAAAGTATTTCTTTATATAAAAGAATGTGTTTGACTGTATATACGTTTACAATTAATAATCAATAAATACAGACTATTATAAGCACATCATTGCCTGATTACTTTATCATAATTCCATCAGTCTTAATTCTTCAGGTAGACATCAGCATAATATAACACACCTTTAGTTCACAACTTTATATGTAGCCTGATATAACCTCCTTTCAAGCTATACATATTACTCAGGGTGTTCTTTAATGCTTTTCACTTGACACGTTTCACGGCATAGCCTTCCCCTTCTTCAGAAGTTGTCTCACAAATCCCTTTTGCAATGTATCTATAGTGTACAATAAATGGGAGTTTTTAGTTAACATTACATTGAAACATATTGTTCATATAGTCCTGTCATGATCTGATGACCCGTATTTTATAATCACCTGGATTTGTTAATAAGTTTTCTTATTCCTTAATGGAATTAATTAAAGGAATTAATTCCTTAAGTTTTCTTATTCCTTAATTACCTGAGTCAGTAATAGTCATGTGGAGTGTACGCCCAAGGTCTTGAGGTCAATGGGCAACTTCTAGGGTTTGTAGTTTCAAAACAGTTAAGTTTGTCAAAAATAGACTATCTATAGATAAAGGCAAAAAAGCTTGTAACTCAGGTAATTGTCTGAACTAGTCTCTCTATCATATAATCTAAGAGACTAACTGGATGCTTTATCTTTTTAACTTGTGGTTTAGAACTGCAAAATACTTATCATGGATTTTTCGGTTTTTTAGGGCCAGACACTTGGGATTAACGCGTCCAGTGAAAAGCATTAAAGAACACACTGAGTAATATGTATAGCTTGAAAGGATGTTACATCAGGCTACATATAAAGTTGTGAACTAAAGGTGTCTTATATTATGCTGATGGAATTATAATACAGTAATCAGGCTATGATGTGCTTATAATAGTCTGTATTTATTGATTATTAATTGGAAACTATATCCAGTCAAACACATTCTTTTATATAAAGAAATACTTTGATGAAAAAATAGTGACAAATGTTGTTTTTTCGAAATGTATTATATGGAATATTTTCATTAAATATACTAATAACAATTTGTTTGTGTTTGTTAGGCAGAATCCTGTGCAGTTCCCTTAGTGAGTACTACAGAAGATGAAGTCTACAGGTATAAGCAATAAATCCCCTTTGGTATCAGTCTGCACCACAAAGATTTAGTTGGTAGCTGTGGCTAAGCAGTCAGACTTATCTCAAGAGGGAGATGAGCAGTATTCAGGGTTTACACATTAGGACTACAATACTATGGAACAAGGAAACACTGACCAAAGCTTTGTATCAAAAAGAATATATATATTTATTTTACACACTCTGATGTTCACCCACATCACTATTATTAAAGCAAGTTAAATCAGTCAAGAAAAGTATACACAACTCCCTATTTAAATTGTAGACAAGTTTGAGTAAGAGTGAAAACTGAGCAAAACAGCACAGTGTAAACCAAGCTGAAATGGCACTCTAACAATTTTTCAAAAGGGAGGTAATGGACAAGTTGTACAGGTTTAGGCTCTTTAACACACCAGCAACACTTCCCAAGTACACTGTGAACAAGTTAGGCAAGGCAATACTTTAGCATATGCAATACTGAGGTGAAAACCGAGCAAAATGGCACTTCACAAGTTTAAAAAGAGGGAAGGAAAAGGTGGTTACAAGAGTTAGGTGCACCAACACATTTCTGGGTGAGAAGCAATCTAGAGAAGGCCGTTGTAACAGATTTAGCCAGAGTCAATAGGCCTGTGCCAGTATCAATGGTACAAAGCAATGTGCCCAGGGTCAAAATGTTCTAGTAGCTGCCGTCAAGTCTTTGTTTAACAATTTGAAAAGGCGGTTGCAGAAGGTGAAAGACAATGTTAGATGAGAGGGGCGGCCAACCCAGTAGGTAAGTAAAGGATTTAAAACACCTTTAGCGATGCCCAACGAAACGGGAGGCCTGGCGGAACAATGTACCTTAAATGTGGAAGAGGCTCCTGCGGTGGCGGTAGTTCTTGGCAGTTCCTGCAGTTCGGGAGATCCAGCAAAGGAAGAGAGGCTCTCGTCGTGGAGGAAGGTTGGAGTTACTGCACTGTCCAGGGATGAAACCACCCGCAGTGCTGCCAAAATGAATAAAAGGTACGCTCCTTTAAATCGGGGTCCTGGTGGACGGATGCCTGGCTATCTGGTCTCAGAGTGCAGGGCACTGGCTATTCGACCAAGGCAGGTCCTGGAAGGCGATTGGCGAACTGGTTGGCCCCACCAGCTCAAGGGAAGAAGACTCTTGCAGAGGAAGATCTTCTCAAGTCGTTGGAGAAAAGTGGTGAGGATCTGCAGCAGGGCTTCACCGGTGGTTGTCTTCAGCTTCTCTCCTCTTCGGTTTCTTAGTTCCAGTGGCGACGTGTTGTCCTCCAGTCCTCAGCACCCTGCTTTTATGCAGCAAGACCCCCATTCATACAGCCTAGCTGTCACTCACACAGAGGGGTGGCTCTCCTGGTGGGAGAACCCCCCAGCCTATCAGGGCAGAGTGCGACTTGGATTGCATAGGCAGTCCTGTCCAGGGTGCCTATTCCCCCTCCCACACATCCTGTCTACCCCAGACTCAGTGGCGCAGAGAGGAGGGCTTCTGTGCCGAAGCCTGCCAAAAGGACGAACAAAGGATCCCCGACCTGGGTTAGGATTATAGAGAAAGACATGAGAATGAAATCTTATTAAATTTCTGGCAATAAAAACTACCAGAGTAAAGTTAATATAAAAATAAACCAGCGGTATGTTAGAGGCTGTCAGTAAAAGTGGTAGCCTCGAACAGTGGGAAAATCCCAAAGGGCAATATTTGCGGTCGAATATTTACGGTAGTAACCACTACCACCAGCTCGAAACATTTGAGAGAGGGACTGTACGGTACCCCCTCGAAAATGAACGTTAGGGAAAAACTATTAACCCTTTCCAGTACTTCCATAGTAAGATGAGTTGTACAGGTTTAGTTCATAAGAATTGACTAGTAAAGTCAATGGGGACTTTACATGCCCTGGGAGACAGTAGTCAGTCCCAGGGTATGGAGTCTATGTTTGGGGGTCCCTACGACCCCCCTGTGGTACGGCACGGAGGGTGCTGTGTACCACACATGTTAAAAAGATGATTCCTATGAGGGTGAGAAAAACCCCCATAGACCATAAGCACACAAGATCGCCTAAAACACACACTAGCAATCTGTCTAAGAGTGGAAAAAAAGGGTCTCACTCTTAGCAGGAGAAAAAAATAAACGCTTCAAATCCAGCAAAGCCGCTGGGGGACTTTATAGGTAAGGGGAATTCACCTTAGAAGAGAATTCTCCCTAACAGTTTACAACAATAACAGGGTGTGCAGGGGACGTGAGTGTTCCACAAATTTTGATTAAAGGGCCAGAAAGTCCCAATCCATTACCTACATAAGTGTTCAGCAAAATATTATATGTAATTCTTTTGTATGATTTCATGTAGTTTGCAGAGTTTTAGAAATGTCTTGCATGGAGATAATCGGGACAAGCCCAATGCACAATTCAAGGCATTGGCGACACTCAATATGCATTCTAACGTATGAAGACTGTGGCCTCCCTTCTGAGTTTCCCACTGCTAGAGAACCGACTCAGGATAAACAACCAGAGGCCTATAGATGTATGGCTGCAGAGGTGGACACCAGCCCGCTGAAGAAATGTTAATGGTCAGGGAGGCCGGGAATATAGACTGCAAACTCAGCCAAGACACCCAGAAGAGGAATCTAAGAGACCAGATGTGGATCAGAAGACCAGTAAAGGACCATTCCAGCTGATGGATCCTACAGAGAAGCCCCAAGGATCCAGGGTGCAGAGGTCACTTGAGATGTCAGGAATGTGTCTGTTTAGGCAGCAGTTATGGTCTCTGGTTCTGTTAAAGGAGGTGACTGGGTCAGAGCAACGGGATTCATGATAAGGGGCCTCTGTCAAATAGCCCATGAAATATGAACATCAGAAGCTGTCCACAGGTGGCCCTTTGAAGGAGGCCACCAGTGACTGTGATTATGACAATGGACTCTGCACAAGCTGCAGGATTATTGGTGAAGAGTAGCTGCAGGTGTGCGAGTCAGGATGTTCCATGATGGAGTCAGCACATAGGTTGAATGGCATGCAAAGCCTGCTCAAGTCCTGGCATAGCAAGGGACCACATTCGGGATGAGAGGATGTCGGTCCACAGATATTCGGTGGAGCACCAAAAGACTGGGGGATTCTGAACAGACTTTGCCTGCCAGTCAAGAGGCGGTATCGCCTACAGGACATTTTACCTGGTCCAAAGAGCGAGAGGTTTGCTGATCGGAGGAATGGATGTCAGCGGCACAGTTCAGACACTAAGGAAAACAACAAAAATCCTGGGGGTACCCTAAATTAGCGAAATGAGCAAATCTTTCATAGGTTAGTCGGGTGCAGCTGCTCCTCCTGCTGCTTTCCTCACCTCAACTGTGCACCCTTACCACCTGGACATCACCAGTGATTGGTGTCACTTACCCTGGGAGTTATCCCCTGTGCTCCTTGACCGCATCTTTCTTCCTCAGGGAGAATCTTCTCCCTTGGCCTCTAAACCTTGTGGGCTCAGCAGCGCCCTCCAATGCACGGGTGTCAGGTTTCCATTTGGGGCCTCCACACTTTCCTTCTGTCTGGAGCCCTAGTATCAGTAGATTGAAGGCTTTGCTGCATCAGCGGGGGTACTCTGTTCCTCGCAAGAGAAAGAGCCTTGAGAATGGATCCCGCACTTTTTGCTCGGCGGAGACAGGCATCTTGGTGCTTGCTTCCCTCTGCCCCGTAAAGTTGAGTTTTTTCACTGTTGTAAAATCCTATACATAACATTGCATTTGGACTTCAAATCTGAATCCCTTGACGTTAAGTGGCTTATGCAAGATACAGAGGCCAAAGGGCTCCATTATATGTTAACTATGTATAGAATGTGTTTACTAATCGATTGTGGGGACAAGCCCTTATTATATACTTTTTTTTTGTTACACTGTATCGTTTCACCATATTTCTCCCTCCCTAAGAGTATAGCATGGACTACACTGCCAAGTCTATCCTTGGAAGACAGGCATTTAAAGGAGATGCCCTTCAACCTAGGTATGGATTGATTTTCCTGAACCCTACCCAGAGGTTTTCAGTACGTCTCCGAAAACTGTCCAAAATGAATGACCAAAACACAAACTCCCTCACTAATCATAAACTAAACTCTGTCTCTACTAAACTGCTCTCAATGGCACAGTGGAAGCAAGTATAATCAAGTTCTCATAACTGGTATGGCCTATACATCAACGATGTTCCCATCGGAAATCATTCACATCTTTTTCATTCACACATTTTTTTAGAACATTATCTTAATGGACCCAAACAAGTTCAATATATATCACACCCTTATTGAAAAAGCTAGGACAGGTGCAATACACTTCTATATCTAAAAAAGAAAAGCACTTTTCAGGATTTCATTTATCATTATTTAATGTGCAGATGGTTGCACACAATTATAATAATCCACACTCAAAGTTCTATCAAATCCATTATAAAAATATAAATGGTAAAAAAGAACCACATTCATCTAGTGCCAAAAGATTTTTCCTAGGTCCTACATAGGCATACCACTTGTTATACTTTCTTGTATCCTTTTTCAATTCTCAAGAGCCTTTAGAGAATCAACGCATTCATGAGTAGCATATCCAGTTCCAATTTGTCAAAGTCCAAACAATTATTTAAAACGGGGATGGCCACAGAGAGGTCTAACAAAAGCAAAGCATTTATGGGAATATCAGTCTGCGTTTCCTGGATGCATTTGACTTCCTTCAGATGTACAGGTTCCATTTAGTTCCAAAATCTGTGGTTTTGGGGCAGAGGGGAAGACCTTACCAATGGGAACCAAATTACTTTAAGTAATTCGTTCTATGAGAAACGACTACATTTCTGGAAAGAGGTAATGTAACATCTTAACTTGGTTCCTAACATGTATACTACAGCCTAACCCGCACCCAAGTTGTGCATTCTCTCTTCATCAGATATTCCACCGCTTCACAGAACCTTGGTAATGGCAAAAATGCACATTACCAACACCGGGAGGCAAGCACTCGGCAAAACGCAGAAATATGGATATTGGACCTGGTATTGCTTTCTGCAAGGGAAAAAGTGATGTACACAAATAAAGGACTACAAGAAGCATGAGTCCATTTTGTCAGCCTTTAGCAAATACTGTGTTTAAGAATGTTAGGGAGAATTCTCTCTTTAGGCTGAATTTCCTAACCTAGTGAGTCAGCTTTGCTGGATTTCTGGAGTTTGTTTTTTTTCTCCTGCCAAGAGTGAGACTCTTTTTCTCCCACTCTTGGACATGTTTATGGTGTTCCTTTGACTGTAAATGTGTTTTATGGGCTATGGGGTCCTTTACTCCATAGGGTCTCATGTGTTTTTACTATGTGTGTTACACAGCACTCTCCGTGCAGTAACGCAGGGGTGTCATAGTGACCCCCCACCATAGACTCCATACCCTGAGACTGACTACTGTCTCCCAGGGCATGTAAAGTCACCATTGGCTTTACTAGTCCCAAATTATTAACAGAAACCAGTACAAACCATCATATTGTGGACATACTGGTCGGGGCAATTTGATTGCCCCGGGGTCTGTTAGTCGAGGGGGCACGTCTCCGTCCCCCCTGATCGAGTTTTGGCTGGTGGCAGTGGAAACTACTTTTTATATTCGACCGTGAATGTTTCCCTATGGGATTTTCCCATTGTTCGAGGCTACCAACTTTAATTATTTAATTCTCATAGCCTCGAATATACCGCCGGTTTATTTAATTAATATTAATTCGCCGGTTGGTATTTTTTGCCAGGACTCTATTCTAAAATGGCGTTTGTGTTCTCTTCTGTGACTCCAACCCAAGTCGAGCCCTTTGTTCCACTTTTTTGGCGGGCTTCTCCACAGAAGCCTCCAAAAGTGGTGCCACTCTCTCTGGGTACCACAGGGGGTGTGGGAGGGGGTTTAGGCACACTGGACTGAGTTACCTTGGTAACTCAAGTCGCACTCTTGTGTGACCGGCTCACCACTTAGCATGTTTGATTGACAGCTAGGCTGAGTGAATGGGGGTATGCTGCATAAAAGCAGGGCTTTTGGGGACTGGAACTTCAGAAGTCGGCACAGGACCTGAGAATCCGACGAGGGAGAAGCTGAGCCGACCTACCACGACGACGCCCCCGGTGGAGCACTGCGGAACCGACTCACCACTTCCTGACGACAGAGAAGATCTCCCGGCTGGAGAGGCTTCTTCCCCCGATTGGGGGACAACCAGTTTACCTTCTTTCTTCACACCCCAGACCGGTTTGTGGTCGAACTGCCAGTGCCAAGTACCCCAGCGGCTGGATAGCCACTCGCCACTGAACCGCGAATCAACGGACCGCTCCTTGTACCTGAGAAACTCCGCGGCTGGTTTCTTCCCTGGCAGTGCAACGGACTCTCTTCCACCGGACGAAGCACCGACTTGCATCCGCTGCCAGGAACAACTGCCCCCGCTGGAGTATTCTCCCCACTTTAAGGTACCGTGTCCGCCAGGCCTCCCTTTCTAAAGATTGCTACAAGGTAATAATAACCCCTTAACCTTCGGGGCTGGGCTGGCCGCCTTTACCCTCTAACTGGTCCCTTTCTTTGGTCCAACTCCTTTTTGAACCGTTACAAGACTTTTGTGCACTGCAACCGTGTGACCTTGGACACATTTTGTTTTGATCCTCTTAAAGCGGATCCGGCCTACTGACGGTGTTACTTTGCCTTCCTCTTGTGTGTTCGTGAAAAAGTGTTGGGATCTGTTTCAATTTATTCTCTGTTTTTCTCTCCCTTTTTAAAACAAGTTATTAGAGTGCCATCTACGTTAAGCGCTCACCGCTGTCTGAAAATAAGTGGGGCTTTACTTAAGACTTGTCTAATATTCTTTTAAGGGAGTGTATATCTTTTAGTGACCGTGTTTTTGAATTGCTTACTATTGGTGCCTGTGTGTTTTTCTAGATGTGGTTTTAAATAGATAATTATATCTCTTTTACACCAAACCCTGGTCAGTGTTTACTTGTTCTACTGTGTTCTCTTGTCCTATTGTGAATACTCTGTATACTGCCTAACTCTTCTTGAGGGAAGTCTGACTGCTCAGCCACAGCTACCAAGTGAATCTGTGTGGTACAGACTGCTACCAAGTAGGTTTACTGCCAAACACCTGTAGTCTTAAATCTTTTGCAGTGGTCCCAGAGGGAACTGCACAGGTTTCTGCCTAACAAAGAACGCCACCACACAGCCCAATATTACTGCTTTTTATGTTAGTTTGTTCCATCTTCCCTGTTCTGTCATTATGTTTGTCCTTTTGAGCTATTAAGCTTGTTGTAACAAGTGGAATACTTTTAACTGAAGCAACATAACTGAATTTTTTAAGAGCGGCGTTGTTGTAATCAGCCCTGTGCATTCTTTGTGTTTTTCTTTATCCATCAAATTAATTGGGTAAAAACAACTGTTTTTCTGACTTTCTCTGCAGTTATCTAATGTTTATGAAGCTGGCCGCCTTGCAGCTGGTGCAGCAGAAAGGCAATATACAGGATGGTGCTCACTTTCTGGAAAAAGTCACTTCTGCCACAGCAGATCAAGCGCAAGAGAAGAAGCAAAAAGAATCTGAATTTGCAGGTTTCGAGGCTGATGAAAATCTACCAAGATTGACTCGGGTTAAGAAGTCGGCTGACAGTCTGTCATCCCAAGGCGCATCAGGTATTCTTCTGACAAACAAACCCACCCTTTGATCTCTGCTTGTGAGTAGGGGTGGTAAAATTCAATTCAATTGCTCTTTTACTGCTCAATGTCAATCTAAAAAATTGGCTAAAATAATATATTTCTTATTTTCCCTACAATTTCTAACTTCCTTATGTTAAATTGCATGTTTTACTTTCTGTGATTTTTTTCATATTTTATCTAACAGTTGGAGTTTAACATGTGTCACAAAATGGGTGGGGATCAGAAATGAGAGTAAGACTAACATTTCAGGAACTAAAATGTTATTGAGGGACCTAATGCCAGATGGACCAAAATAAAAAAATGACAAAGGATTAGGGTATGGCAACTAACATTTAGCGTTGCCTACCTTCTCTGAATTGTCCATGAATGTGGCTTCAGAGAGAAACTCTCTTGTACTAGCTGGCGTACCCGGAGTTACCTATGTCCTGATCGAGTGGTGTTTCATGTGCCTTAGCGGATGTTGCTCTTGTCCTCATGTCAGCAAGTCTTGCTTCAGTTTGCTCTGGCATCTCATTTGCCTTGGAGAAAGTTGCTCTTGTCCTCAGGTCGGCAAGTCGTGCTTCTGTTTGTTGTGTTGAATGCTCTTGATATAAATTTTCGCTTTGCATCAGATGGAGCTTTTCCAATTGATATTGGTTTATTGTGCGGCATGTTTGTCACTCAATGGCTTCAGCACATTTGAGAAAATATCCAACAAAGATTGATTGTGCTCTCTTCTAGTCAATGAACTGTAACCTTGCCATTTGTCATATTTGGAGTGGTGTGATAAAAAAAAAATGTATTCCCTTTAAAAATGCTCTAATAAACACTTTCCAACTGTAAACAGTAGTAATACATTTCAAAGGAATAACCAGCACATGGAACATTTTGCTTCAGACAATTTTCAAAATGTTGCCTCCTTCTAGTACCTACTGTAGTGAATTGAGGTGAGCATCACTAAATGAGGGTGTCTACGGAGTGAATTTTTTGCATTCAAACGTAGACTAAAATCTTGCCCCAGACAAATAAGGAATCCATGCAAACGTTTTCTAGGAGTGGGCTCAACTGTGTGGATTTGTATAGCTGGACAAACATACACACATACATATATTCATCTTTATATATAAAGATGTTGCTACCTCCAGATGGCCTCCTTGGCCCTCCTTCCTTCTCTCAGTCTCGGACTTGTTTGCCCAAGCTTTGTCTACCTCTCACATTTTCTCATTCTCTGGCTTGATGGTTTCCCCCACTCTTGTTCTGTTTCTTGGTCTTACCATTGAGATCCTCATTCTGTCTTTGGCTCTCAAGCGTTCTTAAAAACTTACGTGGTGTTGCTTTCAAACTCCATGGAATCTGTATAAGCTTTCCAAGGAGCACTAGTTCGAGCCAAGGAACATAAGAATAGCCAAACTTTCCATAGTGACTTAATTCTTTGCTTCCCAAGACCTTGAGGCTGTCCCCTCATGGATGGCTTTTTTCTGGTCCTGGCCCTCCTTGTTGCTCTGCCACAATCTTGTCTCCTCCCTCCATCGTTCTAACCATTCTGGATCAGAGGTTTTCCCTTACCCTCTTGCTTGTGCTTAAATGGCTTCATCAAATCATCCGGAGCTGCTAGCTAGCCCTTCCTCCTTTTGCTCTTCGCCCCTCACATTGGTTCCTGCTACCACCTCCTTCTCATCTTACCTTCCGGAAGAATATCTTCTTCCTAACACCTCCTTCGGATGTTGTCCACCTTCCTCTGATTCCTGTCACCCCTTAATGGTGTTCAGTAAGCTCATCCTCCTTTCACCCGACCCTTCCTGATCTTTACCAACCTCCATAATTATTTCTTCCTCCTCCTGTTTACCATTCCTCTCCTCTATTTCCAACCTATTCTCCAAAGTTCATTTTTTTCCTAACCCCTCTCTACTCCCCATGCTCCTCTTTCCTTGCAGACACCTTCTCTTCACCAACTGTCTCAAAACTCTTGCCAGCAGCTCCTTTTCTAAGCATGCACATGTTCTGCCTGAGAATCTGGGCTTAAGTTTCCATGTGGCTGCTCCCCCTGTGCTGAGTTCTATCTGAGCATCTGCAGCAGTGATGACAAATTGGAGAGGGATTAAGATTGGCTCTGATCAATCGATACATCTGGGCTTACTAATTGACTTTGTAGACAGAAGTATTTAAATGGCTTGTTCGACCATCTTTCATTTCATGTTACTCTGCTCTGTGGTTTGCAAGATGGCACGTGCCAGAATTACTGATAAACGCAGGGTAAGTGGTTGTTTCACATTTCCAAATCCATATTGCTCGCTTTGCTCGTGGAGAGAGTGCTGCTGACTTTTACATTTATGTGTCTAATATGGGGAGCCACAGAGCACAGCAAGAGAGCCTGAATTAAAGAAAGGTTTTAGGGGTGTTTACTGTACTCTTGATGCCAGGTAAAAAATGTTAAGCCACAATAAGAAAGTGCATGCAGACTGGTGCCACTAATGTAGGACGGTCTAGCCACGTAATAACACTTAGCATGTTTGCTTTACCATTGATGCACAGTAACAGTAACTGTGGACCAAGGGTAAAGCAAACATAAGTGTTATTACCTGACTAGACTGGCCTATATTGAATGTAGGTCAGTGACGATACTTGTCATGTTTGCTTTTCCCTTAATGCACATTTCCTGTGGATCCAAGGGTAAAGCAAACATAAATGTTAGGGCAGTCTAGCCACATAGCAACACATCATGTACCATTTTTGCATTACCTTTGAGGCACTGCACTGAGAAAAACAAAAAGGGATGCCATGTCCCCAGCAGCCCTCACCCCTAAATTTAGGGGTGGGAGCTGACGCGCACAAACAAACTTTCACCTGCTTATTCACACATCATTCAATACCTTGCATGCACACATTCATAAAAACAAACCCCAACATTCATACAATCCATACATGCAAACACTAAAATAAAAAACACTTCAATTACCTGCATGCTCCCGCCCGCTCGCACCACCGTGATGAGGACTGGATGGACTTCCTCACTGCACCGTAAACACGCTGCCTGACAGGGTGTCCTTTCCTGTCAGGCAGTGTGCCTTCGCTGCTAGCACAATAATTCGACGTGGCGGGGCCAGTCTTCCTACTCAAGCCACCTCCTATTATTATGTGCTACTTTGTTCCAGAGTTTAAGGGGCACTGCAACAAACAAAAAATGCATAGCGGCGGACCACTTGTCCTGAGAGGCAGGCAGCACAGTCCCCTGTGCAAATAAAGCGGGCTTCCACTGGCCCCAGAGCTGCTGGTAATTGGTGGGTTGCTGACCTTACTGGGCCCAAGGTGTCTATTTGAGTTCTCAAATGGCCATTTTGTTTGTTACTGTCATTGTAACTGTGCCATTTTGCATGCAACCCTTTTTTAATGTTCTTCTCTATAAGTATGTACGTGCTTGGTTATAATCAAGGGCCTATGTGAACACTCCATTGGACTTGTCGGTGTATGGTTGAAATCCAGTGTGCAATCCAACAGTCCTCCAGTGAAGCTTTCTAAAGACCAAAGTATAGTTTTGAAAGTGTTTCCCCTAAATTATTTCCAACTCTCACAGTGGTAGTGTGTGACTGTGAGTGCCATTTTTGCTTGACATATTTTGATAGCCTGACCATTTCTCCAGTAAGTTGCCCTTATATCTTATTAGGAACTCAACTCTTTTATGTGTGTGGCCCTTTGGGATCTTTATGGTTTCCAAAGGTGGGGGCTGCTGTCTATGTGCCTCTGGTCATTCTAGGCAAGTAGCCTTGCACGGACAAGTGTTGGTGATAATGAATCTTAGGATAGTGGCTAAACAAGGTGTAACAATTTTGTCTCTCAGGAAGCCTTTTTACTTCCTGAAGTCTCTGCAATGAAGTCTCTAGCTGTTTGTAAATCCGCTATCCAGACAGCTGTGTTGTGTTGCCCTTGTGAGATTGGTTGGAGTTTCTGATGTTTACATTGGCCAGGAGAAGACCGAAGGGCTTAAATTGTTATGTCTGAGTGTGGGGAATGCCTATGATTCTTTTGGAAACTATATCCCGTAGGTTTGCCCATGAATATGCGTGCAAAGGTGTGAGTGTATTGACCACAAGTGATTAGCAGGCCATCAAAAGTTGGAATGGGGCATTAGTATGTGATTGGAATTTAAGGTCAGTCATAACTCCCCGTTTTAGGGTTAGAAATTGATACACTGCACCAGTACTTTAACTGCTGGCATTTGATCCCGAAAATCGAGGAGGAAAGGCTTACTTTAAGACCACGACAGAAGCTCTGCACGAGCATATCTCGGACTAGATGGTGAAGCTCTGCTTGTCCCTTGATCAGAAGAAAACTTGCACAATACTCCTTCCCATTGACTCCGCTGGACCACCAGTATCATTTCCTCCATTATATTTTTCATTCTCTGCTGAGCTCCATTTTCGTATAGCACTTTGTTTCTGGCGTGCATTGTGACCTCTGATATGGTCCCTGTTGTGCGATCACTTTCCTGAAGCTGCTATAAAACACTTAATTCAGATTCACTTTTTCTCTGTGATCTGTGGCGGGTCGGAAGGAAGAGTCAGACACATTAAGGACATTATGAACTCTATGAAAAGGCATAACTTTCCCTATTGCTAAATGGATCACTCTGCCTATCTACAGAAACAAATAGAGCTGTCGTCGGGAAGTCCCAAAGTAAAATAACCTTGGTCCAAACCTAACTCTACCTGACCCTACCACTAGTTAAACCAACTTAAATTCAGCCAACAGGTCTTTCGTCTTCTGGGCTTCTCATAGGATAGTCTCTGTTTGGAAACGTCTCTCTCTTACACTTGTGTTTCTTAATACAACATTCTTTGGTAAGCTTAGGATATCTCCATCATGCGCTTTTTAGCACTTGTAAAATACTTCTGGGCTTGGTGCTTTGTTTAATTTTATGCTTGTGATCTTTTTACAGTCTGAGTTCATTGATCAGCAGGCATCTCACCCACCACAAGGCGTTCATGGTCACGCTATCACCAGCTCGTGGATACTTTTCTCTGGCAGCAGTTTCCCCATTACGGTTCTCACCGGCCTCCCGGCATCTCAATGTTGTGTTCCTCGCCAATTTTAAAGTTGCGTGCTCCGCATCTTATCTCTGCTCCGCTCCTCCAAGGCGGGTTGGCGTTGGGGGGCCTCCCCCTGTGTTCCATACTCTTTCCTCCTCCTTCCTCCACTTGTCTCATTTAAATACACGTCTCTACTTAAAGAGACCTCCTCTTTTCCTTTTTCTGATGGATTCAGTTCAGCATTGTCTGCACAAAATATAAAGACGTTTCCTTCTTTTTCCCAGCAGACAGTCCCATATATGCCGATATGTTGGGCAATCTAGGGAGTTCCTCAGGAACACGGGAGTCATTGTCCCCTAAGGAGTAGTTACTCCCAGTGAGTTCCCACTTGCCCATACCCATAGGGAGGGTATTGTGAAGCAGGCTCACCTCGCTAGCCTCAAATGGGATGGCTCCCTCCTGGGGAGAAGTGACGAATACCTTTTGATTCATCACAGATCCCTGAACTGTTTGTTACCTGGAGTCCTGCTTCTCTGAGACTCTTGCTTTTTCAAAGTCTCTTCCTTATAGTCCATTCACTCACCTAGTGGTCTGTGTTCCATTATTTAAGGTCCAGAGTTCTCATTTGCTGACCTTGCCTCTTCAGATGGGAACCACAATCATTCAGTTCTATCTGCTGATGTATGAGCTTCTCTTTGCAATCCCGGTCATCTTGCCAGTGAGGCATCTTCAGAGTTGGGATCATTTCTGTGTGGTCCCCTCTTCACCTATTTGCATAGCAGTCTGTCTTCCTACTGGACACAGGGTGACGCTGGTGGGCTTCTTGGTCTCAAGATATCCTGTCACTCTTCTTCTGGATCCACAAAGATGCATCTGCAGGACGGCAGGCACTCTGGACTGGCTTTCAGGACATTTCAGGTGAAGAACAGCAGTTGCACGATGTCCCCTCATAGCTACGGGAAGATGTCGCCTTTCCAGATCCTCTTTTGATCAGTCCTTGAATCAGCACAGCAGCCTTTGGATTTCCTGAAGAGTTGCAGCCACAGACTTCTTCCTCCAGTTGGAATTAGGATACATGCTTCCAAGCTTCTGACTTCTGGTTTTGACTTGCAGCTTCTGACTTGGACTTCTGACACAGAGGTTAGTGTGGGGGGGGTCCTCTGATAGGTGTATTTGTACCACGCACCGTCACCACCGGAGTGGTCCCCAGGGCTGTGGTGGATCTGAAAAGGAGGGTGTGAAAAAAGGGAGGGATTGGGGGGTTAGTAGGGTGCAGTGGTAATAGGAAAGTGAGAGTTAAGATGTTCTGTTGGCAGCTTCAGTTCGGTTTGCACCATTCACTGAGCTTAGGCTCGGTTTTCGGCTGTGTGCGAATTCCCATGTACTGCTGTGCCGGGTTATGTGTTGTTAGTCTGTTGTTGCAATCTGGTGAAGTAAATGCGGATTGCTGTGCAGAGTAGGGGTTGTGCGAATTTCTGTATGAGAAGTGTATGTGGAAAGTTGAGGTTTTAGAGTTGGGCTAGCAGGTTTTCCTTACCTCTTTGTCTTTGCGTTTCTGCGCTCAACATCTGTGATTATCCTGTGTTATTGGGATTGTGTTTTGGCCGCCTAGTTTGTAGGGATGTTGAGGAGTGGCAGTTTTCCTCTGTATTACTCTAGTGGTATGTGTACTTGGCTGATGTAGGCTTGTTTCCCTCGCCCTTTGTTGGCAAACTATAGGTTAGAGGATTCTGTCCCTCCATGCCCATACGTTTGGGAACCTTACCTAAGTTTCCTCTGAGGAATAGCAGTATGTGGGCATCCTCTGGTTAGGAAGATTAAGAGGGGTCATGGGTTCTTCCCTGGGATTCTTGTTCCCGCTTGGTCTATGCTTCCTAGTCGTTTCCTTCTGGTTCCCAAATGATAAGCAATGAGAAAAGGCCTGGGTTTCACAAGGTAGTAGACAATGAGTGTGGTACATGCTAAACTTCACAATTCGATCTAGGTGTGGTGAATGATAAGTTAACAATTAGCGAAAGTCAAAAGCGAACACCCATGAATAAACGCACAGTAAGTGACCACTTATTTTTTTAATCTTTCGATTTCACTCGCGCAACCCCCACGAGTGTCCCCCGCATGTTCAATGTAATAATGCGATTTTTTGTCAGGAGACATTTTTGCGGGGACATTATTACATGGTACCCACAAATCTCCCCCTCCCCCCCATTCACTCAGACTGAGCTGGGCTCAGTCAGCCAATCGCACTCTAGGGCATTCCTCATGCAGAACCCAATCAGGCTCCCAGGCATTCAGGCCATTCACCCAAAACCATACAACCAAAACAGTGGATGTGTATTGGAGGCAACTCTCTGCCTTTCAGAGCACACACTGAATTCACTCCAGTTTCAGACAGGGCTGGCTCAGGCAGACCACATGCATTGGGGCTCACAAGCAAAACCAGACATCCACAGCACAGAATGTGAATTGGCTCCCCTTTCCATTCATCCAGGTCCCACCCCTAGGGTGTGCCCAAAACAATCGGAAGGCGTCTACCAGTTTAGAGGGGCAACCCCGAGCCATATATGGTCCTTCCAGCCAACATCCAATCAGGGGAAGGGAGACCGAGCCAGGGCTTTTCAGGACTTTGATAAACAGGAAGGGGTGGTCATGGGAGTCCCTCTGCCAGACATTAGTTTACTGGTTACTGGAGCCTTACCCAGAGTCTTTAGCTCACTATCTTTCACAGAGGAGAAATATCCAAAACATATCAGTCTTTGTCATGCCCTGGGGCAGTCCAGCACCAAAATGCTAGGCAATTCTCCTCTGAACAAGAGTACCAACAGCAACCCCAGACACGTGGTCTCACCCTAAGTTACTAGGGGAATCCAGACTTGGACCCCTTGCTCACTATAGAGGCACAGCTCCATCCTACTGATGAGGTTCCCTTCCCCACCTGAGGACTCGTGTACAAAGGACAAAGTATGGTGTACCAACATCCAAAACGCTTTGTCTAATAAAATGGTTACCCTTCAAAACAAAATTGCAACTAAGAGACTTAACCTCACTAAACTAGACACACCTGACAACCATCAACAACACCCACATAAATCCCTACAGGAATTCAAACTATCCCTAATCAGTAATCAGGAAGTGGAAAAGATAATCCTTTCACTTAAACCCTCAAGATGCCAGGGTGATATTTTCCCAGCACAAATTAACAAAGATGCTGCAAGAGAACTGGCACCATTTATCACTAAACTAATCAATGCCTCATTCCGTACTTGCAATGTCCCTACAAACCTTAATCATGCGTGGGTTCTACCACTTCTGAAGAAGGCTTCATTGCACCCATCCATTCCAACGAACCTATCACATCTGTCCCCTTCTTACTCAAAATTATTGACAAAGCGGCATATCTTCAAATCTAGTGATACCTTGAAATCAATAACCTCTTAGGACTAAGACAATCAGGCTTCAGACCACTCTGTGGGACGGAAACGGCCTTAATAGATTTGAAAATGCAAATTGACCTTTTGAAGATAATAGACATTTCGAATGGATTGTGTCCTCCCACGTATTCCTCATCTTAGATATATATCCTTATTTGAAAGTTAGGATATTAACATGAGGAATACGTGGGAGGAACATCCAATCAAAAGAACGTTACAGTTGGTAAGTAACTTGTTCTTCGATTTAGTAGACCATAAAGTGCTTTGCAAACATCTCTCCACTGCTGCCAACTTCTCCCAAGAAGCGACTAACTGGATCCAAGCCTTTCTTAATAATAGGTCAATGAGAGTCTTTTCCCGTCAGCTGCGGCAGACTGTTCTCCAATTAACTGAGGTGAACCACAAGGTTTGTGTGTATCACCGACCATGTAATAGATTTACGAAGCCACTGTTCGATGACTTGGACCATCTGGGTGTCACGTACACTAATTACACAGACGACACCCAGATACTCCTACCCCTTTCTGGCAATAAAGAGACAGACATTGCCTTACTCAATAAAATATACTTAATCATTCAGGCGTGGATGGCAGCCTATGGCCTATGCCCGAATGACGACAATACCGAGATCTTGATTTTAGGAGCACCGGCCAACATCAACAAACTTGGCAGCCAGGGACTTGATGGAAACCAGAACTTTAACAGCCTATACATGTAAGCTAATACATGCATGCAAACCTTTTCTATCCACCAACAGTTGTATCACCTTAGCAAGAGCTCTAATCCTATCCAAATTGGATTATTGCAATGCCCTCTATTCAGGAGCCAATAAAAAGATTCTGAACAAACTCCAGCTATTACAAAAGAATGCACTGAGAACTGCATTAAACATCCCAAGAAAACAACATATTTCGGAGTTCAGAAGAAACGGCAAATGGCTTTCCATCAAGAATAGGATTCAGTTTAAAATAGTCTATATCACTCATAAATGCCTAATAAATGCTGCCTCTCAATACCTCAGAGAAAAAAACACCAAAAAACAGCATTTAGCCTTACAAGGTCAGCAAACTCACACTGCATAACAATGCCTAGATACAATCTGAAAAAGGCTGGTGGAGTCAGTTTTCTTGTCCAAGCTACCCATTACTGGAACTCTCCCTAGTCACCTGCAAACTACCAGACCTTGCAGTGCTTTAGGAAACAGACTAAAAATGGGTTGATGTCTAACAACATCTGACTTCCCATGTTTGCCTACCTTAATCCTTCTTCAACCTGATTCCGGACTATACTGTACCTGGTCTTGACACATAATTGTCATGAGTGGCCTTTCATCATGATTGTAAATATTCTGCTATGTACATATTTATGTTTCTGAGGCTTGTGGAATCTGCTTAGATCACATGCTGTGCGTAGGCCGACATCTAGTGGAAGCTGCAGAATATTAGTTTGTTTTTCGAAACTCGAAAATGGGCGTCGACACAGGGCTTGCCAGTAATACTATCCCTAGTGTGACGTCCCCTGTACCTATAATTCCTCACGCGTGTTGGACCCTCAGATTGTTTTTTTCCGCCATACTTGTCGGAAGCATCCCACGGAGTTCCCTAGCTTCCAGCCATATTTTGCTAAATATCTTAATATTTCTCCCACTGCTACGTCGAGTCATCGAATTTCAAAGCCGGCCCGGAGAAGAAAACAACCGTTGAGAGCTGCACGACGGAACTTGGGCCTCAGAAGTCCTCTGGCCTTGGCCCAGGCCTCGGAAAGCCTCTGGCCTCGGCCCTGCAAGTAGGGAGAGTGGGGGGTGGTAACATACTCTTCACTCATATACATATATTTCCTACACACATTAGCCTGCTGCCACAGGTTGCGTATGGAGGGCACCCCTTTCAAATTCTCCCCCAAGTGCAACCGCAAGTATCCTTGGGTTGACAAACACGCCACCTGTAACCTCTGGTTGCCGGGGGACCACCCCGAGGTGAACTGTAGAGCGTGTAGCCGGTTCAAAGCTAAGACACTAAAGGACCGCTCGACCAAACGTTGGGCCCACCACGCCAGGCAATGCGAGGCCATGGAAGCAGAGGGCACCTTCAGTGATGGCAGCGACGCCGTACTTTCGCACGGCAAGGGCAACGTGGCGTCGAAAGACGGCCAAGTCCAAGTCCCCGACCTCGGAAGGCTGTCCGGCAGGGCGGTTATGGGGAACACACCCTGGTGACACGAGCGCTACCCACACCACTTCCACCCCTAAGCACTAGAAGTCCAACCGGGAGTCCGTGCGCGTGTCGAGTTCTCGGAAAGAGGCACACAGAGAGGTCCACCGTATCGGTGTCTTCTGGGCGTTCTCGGTCAAGATCGCCTCACGACACAAGGCAACCATCCACAATTGCCAAAATTGCCAAAAGTTATGGAGGTACGCTCGTCAGAAGACTAGGCCGACCACCAGCCCCAGGCCGCTCACCAGGAGTCGGCGTCAGCAGACAGTTCCGCGGTGGCTCCCGAATCCCGACACACTCACTCTAAGGAAAGGGACACTACCCCGATTCTCGACGCCAGGCGTTGAAAACCTCTGAGAAGGCGAAAACACCTGGGATACATTCTTCCAGTCATGGGGAAGGGGGGAAACAGCAGAAGAAACCATCTAACCCTTCTTCTGCACCACATTCAAATAGACATTTCTAAGTCTTCTGATAAACAGCTAGCCAAGACCCCTGTAGAAGCCCATAGGTCCAGCCAAGTCATAGTGTCAAGATTAGGAACTTCCTCCCCCTCCTCCTCACCTGACTCCTCTGAGGTAGACTCTATTGGGATGGTCTCGGTCTTCTTTCGTTCCTTCTGTGTAGTGGGAGTATTTTTCTTGGGTATCCTGATCTTCTTTTCGTGCAGGTAGGGTCTGGCCCCTCCGGAGGCCACCTTGGCAGAGAAGGAACCCTGTCCGCAGGGAACCCCGGGGGGCCAGCCCTAAATTCAGGGAAAAAGCACAAAGGTGGAAAAAACCCTGTATCTTCAGATGGGTTCAAATGGCTGTAATTCTCTTCCTTGAAAACAGGAAGGTAGTCAACGTTGGTAGAATTCAAGAGTAAGTTTGTTTGTGGCTCTATTATTCCTAAGAGTTTGGACAAGAGTCTGGTGAATTGCTGGAAGTGGAAGTTCCAAATAGAAAGATGCCAAATGAAAAATCTGACTGGAAAGGTGAAAAGGAAAGTAGAATGGAGAGAAGGAGAATGAGACAGTCAGCGCTAAGAAGGAAGAACAGAACTAGAAGCACTAAGGTAGGCAAACGGGAAGAACAGAAAAGAGAAAGGAAAGGATCATTGCACATAAAGAAAAAGCGAGGAAAGTAATGCAAGATGCTTACGGAGCGGGAGACTGCTCTGTAAGCGAAAATGAGGTGCCGGGGCCGGCTGCAGAAATCAGCAAGGCGCCGTAAAACAAAATAACCCGTAGCAGAAGGATTAGGCAAGAAGACAGGAATCCAGAAGTATACCCAAGCAAACGCAGGATTGAACCGGACTGATAGGAGGACGCGAGGTAAGTAGAAAGTAGGGAGTATGAAACAAACAAAAAGCTGGGATGCCAGGAGGCGGCTGAGGATAGATACGGTAGTGGACTCGGAAACAGAATGAAATTAAGACTACGGAAGGCAACGCGGAAGTAGACGTCCCCGCTGAAGTAGGAACAGGAGGGCGGAATATAGCAAAGGAAGGAAGAAGGCAAGCGAATAACACGGACGAAATTTCCTCACGAACCGCAGCGTTGGTAACAGATACAACGCGTCGGTTAGTGGGAGGAGTCAGAATATAAGGACTCGTCCGCCCTATTGGGTGAGGACTAGAACGCGTGTACGGCAATCAATGCCTCCAGCGTTTCCAGACCCTCCAATCCGAGTTCCTGACACATAGTAGGAGAATCCTCTCAAGTAAGAGTAATTCCCAGCTCCAAAGAATGGACCAGTGAGGATATAGACAGGGTTATGTCTAGAATGTCATCCCTAATAGACTTCTATGCCAAGAACCCAGAACACTTCCTCTCCTATACTCCTGACGGCGCTACTCCCTCAGGGTCTAGGGACCCGCAACCCCCTGGTAAGAAACCTCGGTTTGACACGCCAACGCAAGGTCGGTCTTCAGGCCCTTTCTACATACAGCCTTATGCCCAGTATAGTGAGGATCCACTACAAGGTGAGGATCCAGAATTGGTAACGATGGACGACCAAACTGGGGTGGACTATTACAGGGATGACGAGGACCAAGAGGAGGAGGAAGATGACTCAGAAGTCTACAGAGTAGACTCAAGTTACCGATTCTCCAGGCGACAACCAGCCCCTCCTAAATGAGGTCTTGACTAGTGCGGCAGAACACTTCCGCATCGACACTCAGGGGGCACAGGAGGAGAGGGACTTTGCTGAGGAACTAGTAGGAGAGAAGAGACCCATTGCCCAGGCCATTCCTATTCTCAAATCCATCCAAAGGAGAATTGATCCTTCCTTTCTCAACCCTAACCTCACCAGGGCAGTAAACCCCAGAATCGAGAAATTGTTCAGGGCAACCCAATCAGACCCTCTTTACATAAGGGGGCAACTGAAACCGGACTCCCTGGAAGTTACTAATACCCGGAAGAGGGCGGGGACGCCTCTTATCATCTGAGGCTCCCCCCGACAAAGAGAGCAAGAAGAATTACGGTTTGGGAAGGAAGGTAGCCTCCACTTCCGCTTACCAGGCGAAGATTACCAACTCCACCACTCTGCTGGCTAGTTACAACTGCCACCAGTGAGAGCAGGTAGCTGCCCTCATAGACTCTGCACCAGAACCTTTAAAGGGCCAGTTGGCTCAGGTTGCGTCGGAGGGGAGAGCCGTGTCCGGTTGCATCCTGAAGGCAACCTTCGATGCCGCAGATAACGTGGGCAGGCTCATAGCAGAGAGCAAGGTCATTAAGAGACATGCTTGGTTAAGACTATCAGGGTTTAAACCCGAGACACAAGCGTCCCTAATTGACAAGCCGGTGGAACCGGACCTTCTGTTTGGCAAAGCGGTAGAGGACGCTTTAAAAACTGCCAAAGACGAGTATGATACTCTGAAATCCCTGCGACAGTTGACCAACAAGCCCCCTAATCAAAGAGGGAATGGTAATTTTCGTCGCCCACGTGGCCAAAATTCCCTGAGTGGCTCCAATTATACACAAAGACAGGGTACATCATGGGGTAACAACCAGCAGTCTACCCAGAGTTATGGCAGGGGAAATAAAAGGGGCCGTGCTAAGGGTAGAGGCAGCCCCAATAGAGGCGGCGGCACGCCTCTCGCAAAACAGTGACGTTCCGCTCAGGGTCCCTTCTCACGCATCCCCAGTAGGGGGGACGCATTTCCAACTTCACACAAGCTTGGGAAGGGATCACATCAGACAGATGGGTGCTGTCCACAGTGTCCGCAGGATACTGCATAGAACTGTTAGAGCGTCCCTGAAACCACCCTCCATGCCAGAAAGTACATTCCCTAGACCACCAGAAGATCCTCCTCGAGGAGATCATCAATCTTCTAGCAAAGGACACCATAGAACTCGTCCCGGGACACCAGGTAAACAAGGGTATCTATTCAACTTACTTCCTTATGCCAGAAAAAGATTTGACAATGCGCCCAGTATTAGACTTACTCCCTGCAAACAAGTATGTCAAGCTCCAAATATTTCGCATGACTACTCTCCAAGAGGTAATTCCCCTCCTAAAAAAAGGGGGATTAGTTGGCAACATTGGACATGAAAAATGCCTATTTTCATATTTCCATGTTCCCAGCGCACAGAAGATTCTTGCGCTTCAAGGTGGACAGTCAGCACTACCAGTTCAAGGTGCTGCCCTTCGGTATAGCCTCAGCTCCAAGGGTATTCACCAAGGTACTGTTGGTGGCGGCGGCACACCTACGCAGGGAGGCAATCCCAGTGTACACTTACCTGGACGACCGGCTCATCACGGGGGAGACCCCAGTAATTTGCAGATCAAACATTCCAAGAACAATCGAACTCCTCTTCGAATTGGGTTTCTCCATAAACGAGAAAAAGTCAAGCCTGGTGCCAAGCACCTCCAAACAGTTCCTAGGAGCTGTCCTAAACACTCAAGAGGGGTTGGCCTTTCCATCAGAGGAAAGAATTCGGAATCTACTGCTGCAAATTCCTCTATATCAGCCCGGTCATCAGATAAGGGTGCGCAAAGCCATGCGTTTGCTAGGCATGATGGCGTCATGTATTTACCTGGTCTCCCACGCGCGCCTGCGCATGCGACCCATGCAGGAATGGTTGGCGAAAGAGTGGTCTCAGGCAAGTGGTCAGTGGGACGATCTAGTGGTCGTTTCGCCAACAATTGTACAAAGTCTTCACTGGTGGACAAGAGAAAACCTGTCAAAGGGGAAACCCTTTTACGATCCCGAGGTACAGGCTGTAGTCACAACCGACGCATCCCTGTCAGGGTGGGCAGCACACCTTCTTCACCACACAGCTCAGGGTCTCTGGTCTCACACAGTGGCCAAGAATCATATCAATCTGCTAGAGCTCTTGACAGTATTCAGAGCGCTTCAAGCGTTCAACCCCACCTGTTGAACCTGTCAGTGCAGATCCTGACAGACAGCACAACAGCAATGTTTTACCTAAACAAACAGGGAGGGACTTGTTCGCCAAATCTGTCCAAGCTTGACCAGAAAATTTGGATATGGGCACACAGACAGAACATCTACCGGTCATCTCAATATGTTCCAGGGCATCTCAATTCACTGGCAGACGCTTTGATCAGAGATCCCCTCCCAAAAGAAAACGAATGGTGTCTACACAGAGAAGTCGTAGAAGACATCTTCTCACAGTGGGGTTTCCCCACTACAGACCTATTTGCCACAAGCGAAAACAGAAAATGCCCAGGATTCGCATCCAGGTTCCCTCAGCCAGACTCCAAGGGGAACGCCCTGTGGATGAACTGGTCAGGAATGTTGGCTTCTGCTTTTCCACCAACCCCTCTCATGAGAAAAGTGGTCAACAAGATGCACAGGGAATCGATGACGCTCATCCTAGTTGCTCCCATGTGGGCGAGGCAACCGTGGTTCCCACACTTATGCAGATTGTGCAAACCCATCAGACTCCCGTGCTGGCACAACCTTCTGTCCCATAATCCAAGGTCAAACAGTGCATCCTCAACCCAGGTCAATGAACTTGGCAGCATGGCTCCTGAAGTCATAGGGCCTCATTACGACCCTGGCGGTATGGGGTAAAAGGCCCCGTAAAAGGTGCCAGCGCCGTTTACCCCGTACCGCCTCATTACAAGGTCCCCTTGCGGGACCCAGGAAGCAACGCCTGGTCAATCCAGGCGTGCTTACCGGGTCCCGCGAGGGGAAGAGGGAGCAAACAACGGGCCAACTCGTAATGGCCCGTTGTTTGCTCCCTCTCCCATTCCCATTCAGCCCTATGGGGGCAGAAATGGGAATGGGGAAGGACCGGGTCCGGGTCCTTCGAGGGAGGAATTACCGGGCCTTCCGAACTCAGAATGGCCCTGTTAGTCCTCATTCTGAGGACCCGGATGCGATTTCGGCGGCAGCCATGCCGCAAATAGCGGCATGGCTACCGCCGAACTCGTAATGAGGGCCATAAAGTTTGGACATCCTAACCTACCTCAGAGATGTATGGACATCCTAAAAGAATCTAGGAAGCCAAACACGAAGCACTGCTACTTTGACTAATGGAGAAGATTTGTTATCTGGTGACAGAATAAACAAATCAACCCTGTTGATTGCACTCCTTCCATCATAATCACCTACATGCTCCACCTGCTGGACGCAGGGTTGGTATTTAATTCACTGAAAGTACACCTGGCGGCTTTGTCAGCATACACCACCTCCCATAACAAGGTGTTGTGGCGGAAGGTACCAGTGGTTAAAGCCTTCATGGAAGGTGTAAAGAGATGCCACCCTCCAATTTCTAACCCACCACCAGGATGGGACCTTAATGTGGTGCTTGGTAAACTCATGGGCCCCCCCTTCGAGCCCATGCACAAAGCTAGTCTCAAACACCTGACCTATAAAACTGCCTTCTTAGTAGCCATTACATCCATAAGAAGGGTCAGTGAAATTCAGGCTCTCAGTGCAGGATCCTTTCTTTACTGTGCATAAAGATAAACTGGTTTTACGAACACACCCTAGGTTCTCACCTAAGTTTATTTCTAAATTCCACGTGAACCAGTCCATTGAGCTTCCGGCTTTCTTCCAAGAACCCCAAATCTCTGCTGAGGTGAAACTGCATACTCTAGATGTGCGAAGGGCGGTCCTATACTATGTGGACAAGACTAGGCTGCTGAGGAAAACTGACCAACTGTTTGTCTCCGTAGCTACAGGCAGAGAGGGAGATCGTGTCTCAAAAGGCGCAATCTCAAAACGGATAGCCCATTGTATCCAGCTGTGCTACTCCCTTTCAGATAAAACGCTGCCTTTTACGCCAAGAGCCCACTCTACTAGAGGCACTGGGGCCACTCTGGCTTTCATTGCAAATGTATCCCTGGACACCATTTGCAAAGCAGCTACCTGGAGCTCCATTCACACCTTTACTTAGCACTACTGCATTGACACTCATTCCAAGACAGATACTCAAGTGGGACAAGCGGTTCTAAGACATTTATTTTCTCATGACCCTTCTCACATCTTCACCTTCTTGAGGAACTGGACCTGGATGTCCTCGGTCTCACTGAGACATGGTTCACGGCCAGCTCTGTCACCAGCTTTGACACACTCCTACCTGACGGTTACAAGATCCTCTCCGTGCTTAGGCCCAACCGTGCAGGGGGGGGTGTGGCCCTTATCTTCCCTGAGTGGATTCCTGCCACTGTCACTCCTACGCAGACCTGCGTCTCTTTTGAGTGTCTTGTCTGCCGACTCTCTCTCTCCTAGCCATTCCCTTACAGTGGCTACTATCTATCGGCCACCTGGTCAAATTTCCTCCTTCCTCTCTGAGTGGGCTGACCTCTCCTCCTCACTCCTGGTCTCAACCACTCAACTCCTCTTCCTTGGTGACTTCAACATCCACCTGGATGCCTCCTGTCCCCCCTCTGGACTCTTTCGTGACCTCTGCGACTCTCTTCCACTCTCTATTCTCCCGTCTGGGCCTACCCATTCTGCAGGGCACACTCTTGATGCTCTGATCTCTTCTGACCTTCCCCTCTCCGTCCCTCTCTCCACTCCTCTCTCCTGGAGTGATCACTTTCTCCTATCCTCCTACCTCACCCTCCCTACCCCACAGGCAAAGCCACCCCCATCTCTGCCAACCGCCTTCTCGGTCATCCGACCCATGAAGCGCGTGTCAATTGAGGCTTTCGCTGCCACCTTCTTGCCCCCCCTCCCCCTTCGGCTGACTCCCACCCTGACACAGCCCTCTCCACACTCCACTCTGCTATATCTGATAGTCTTGATATCCTTGCCCCTGTCATGAGAATCTGCCTGAAGCCTAAAGCCAAATGCAACTCCTGGTATGACTCGGATCTCGTCACCCTAAAACGCAAGTGCAGGGTGGCAGAGAGGAAATGGCGTGCTTCATGTACATCCTCTGACAAACTGGCCTGCCGCCTGCTCCAAAGGCAATACCGTCTCTCCGTTCTCACCAAGAAGAGAGCCCTTATCCAAGCTCGCATCTCTGCTGCATCTAACAACTCGGCCGAACTCTTCAAAATCTGCAAGGAGCTTGCCAACCCTGCTGCAGTCTCTACCTCTCCTGTCCCCTCCCAGGCCCTCTGCACTGCACTGGCCTCTCACTTCGTCTCTAAAACTCAGGACATCCTGTCCACACTCTCCTCCTATCACCTCCCTCCATCTCTTCCTGGCTCTCCCTCTGGCCCTTCTGCAGCCATCCCTCCTTCTCTGCCTTTCCCCTTTTTTCTGCTGACGAGGTTTCCAGACAAGTCCGATCTATGAAAGTCTCGTCTAAACAGGTTTACCCCTGCTCCTCCAAAACTATCAAGGACCACATCGACTCCCTGGCTCCTGCCCTGGCTGATTTTTGCAACCACTCCTTCGCCTCTGGAGTCTTCCCATCCCCCCTTAAGCACTCCCTTGTGCATCCTCTTCTTAAGAAACCCTCTTCCGACCCCGCCTGCCCAGCTAACTATCGCCCAATCTCCATCACTCCTTTCCTGGGCAAGCTCCTGGACAAACTGGCCATCTCCCAGCTCAACCTCCATGCTGAATCTGTTGGTAGTCTTCATGACCATCAATCTGGCTTCAGAGCTGCCAGAAGCACGGAAACTGCTCTCCTGAACATCCGTGAGGACCTGCTCTCAAACCTCGACTCCAACACTCCGTGTGTTCTCATTCTGCTCGATCTCTCTTCTGCCTTTGACACTGTCAACCATGCCATCCTGCTCAACCGTCTCCGTGATAACCTGGGTATCACTGGTCAGGCTCTGGCGTGGCTGACCTCTTTCCTTTCCAACCGACCCTCCCAGGTCCAACTGGGGTCCTTCCTCTCTGACATCTTCTTCTCTACCTGTGGTATCCCCCAGGGATCTAATCTCTCTCCCTGGCTGTTCAACCAGTATCTGGCACTCCTTGCCCACCGCATCGCCACTCTCTGCCCCAACTTTCAGTGCTATGCGGATGATACCCAGCTCATTTTCAGGCTACCCTCGGCCTCCTCCTCTCCTTCCCTCATCTCCGACTGTCTGTCTGCCATCCAGGAATGGTGTGCCGCCAATGACCTCTACCTTAATGCCAGTAAGACTGAGATTCTACTCATCGGCACACCCACTCCCTCCTTCCCTGCAGCGCTCTGGCCAGCCTCGCTTGGCCCGCTTCCTGCTCCTACTTGCAAGGCAAAAAACCTCTGGGTCATCTTCGACTCCACACTCTCCTTCTCTCCTCATATTACTGACGTCTCTAAGAAGTCTCACTACCAGCTGCATCTACTCAGAGGTATTCTTCCCTTCCTCTCCTTCCCCCAGAAGCTCACGGTCTCCAAAGCTTTGGTTCTCTCGAAGCTGGACTACTGTAACAGCCTCTATCTTAATCTGCCTGCCTCTACTCTCCGCCCTCTGCAACTCATCCAGAACAGGACTGCGAGACTTGTCCTTGGCCTCAAGCCCAGGGACCGTATCTCTCCAGGACTGAAATCTCTACACTGGCTCCCTGTGGCTGCGAGGATTAAGTTCAAAACCCTCTGCATTGTCCACAAGGCCTTCTGGCGCCTGGGGCCTATATACCTTCAACTCTCTCTTCCTAAATATCTTCCTTCCCGAGCCCTTCGCTCATCTGTCTCCAACTCCCTCAGGGTCAGCCGCTTCTCGAAGCAACGAGCTGGGGGTAGATCTCTCTCTGCGGCAGGGGCCTCCCTCTGGAACAGCCTTCCTGCCTCCCTGAAACTTGAGGAGAACCATCTTCGGTTCCGGAAGCACCTCAAAACCTTCCTCTTTGCTTCTGCTTTCTCTCTCCCTCTCCCCTGCTAATTCTTCACTGAAACTGCACTGAACCTGCACCTGGGCCACTCTCACCGACCTCGGTCCTTGGCCCAGCCACTCTCCACTTGCACTGCCTCCCTGGCAACCCCAGCACTGCGGGACTGTCTCTGCATCCCTTACAGCCCCCCCCCTCCCAGCACTTGTCTGCACTTACCTTGCACTTGCCACCAGCTGGCTCTATTTATTTATTTTTTATTCTACTTACCCTGTTCAGCACTCCCCCCTCTCCCCTTTCCCCTTGCACTTTTTCCCTTCCGCCTACCCCTGCACTTGCGCGATCTGAATGACACCTGGCCTAGTAGGATCGTTGTCTGTCTTCCCCCTGTTCCCTCCTCCCTGCCTCGTCGCGCCTTGAAACACTTGTATATAGGCGCGTTACAAATGCCATATCGTATATCATATATCATATATCCCACCTCCTTCTTCTAACACTGCTCGCTACTCTATGCACAGCATGTGATCTAAGCAGATTCCACAAGCCTCAAAAGGGATACATTACTCACCGTAATCGTATTTCTGATGCTTGTATCTGCTTAGATTCACATGCGACCCACCCTTCCTCCCCTCTGAGAGAAGGCGCCTGGGTGCTCGTAGTCTTATCTTTCTATCTATCTGCTTGGATAATCTACTCGCGCTACTCCTCATGCTACCTCATGTCAGAAAAAATAAAATCTGAGGGTCCTACACGCGTGAGGGATCATGGGTACAGTGGACGTCACACTAGGGATAGTATTACTGGCACGCCCTGTGTCGACAGCCATTTTCGAGTTTCGAAAAACAAACTGTAATACTTCGCAGCTTCCACTAGATGTCGGCCTATGCGCAGCATGTGAATCTAAGCAGATACAAGCATCAGAAATACGATTACAGTGAGTAATGTATCCCATATATTAATAGATGCTTTTTATATGGTTTGTAAAATTATGTATTTTAAGAGATGTACTTTATACTGTCTGTAAATATTCCCCTGTAATTGTCTATCTGTACATATGTAACTTTCTGTAAGTCTTTAACGCGCCCAGATACCTGTGGGTTTGGTGAGCTTAACAAATCAATAAACAAACAACCAGACCGGAACACGTGTCTGGGGTTGCTGTTGGTACTCTTGTTCAGAGGAGAATTGCCTAGCATTTCAGTGCTGGACTGCCCCAGGGCAGGACAAAGACTGATAGGTTTTGGGTATTTCTCCTCTGTGAAAGATAGTGAGCTAAAGAATCTGGGTAAGCCTCTAGTAACCAGGACTGATGTCTGGCAGAGGGACTCCCAGGACCCCGTTGTTAATTTGCAGGAGAAGGCACGAGCCATTCAGTGGCCATCTTGCCTTTATTCGGGAATCCATTTATTCCTATGGCAGAGCCTGGGTGTCCCAAAATGGGGCGATCCAGAGCCACTACAGCATCAGCATGTAGCTTCCACCAGCAGATACCCTGCTCTGTGGCCAACACACAGGTGCCCAAAAACACTCTAGATTTGGGGAGGGGGGGGGGTACCAAGGTGTACTCCGGGTGCCATAGGGGGATGGGTATTGTTTACCAAAAAAATAAAGATGAAGAGCTTCACTGCCAGATGTCCAGACTGTACTACTGTGGCAAATAAACGCACACAAAAACAGGGAAGTAGTGGGACAAGGACAAGGAGGCCCTGTCCGTCCAAAGCTTTTCCAGCATCACAGGGTTAGTGTCATTCTCGTGGGGCTTGTGAGCCTTCACAAAATTCGAGGGGAACTGTCATATGACACCGTGTTCACGTTTTCTATGTTTCTGAAGAGTTACTCTAATTTACCTGGAATACCTGTACTTAATATTTTATACAACTTTATTATGAACATTTTCACAGTTCTACTTTGTGTGGAACGTCACTTTTTGTGTGTTCATCGAAAGTGTTTGCTGTTCCCTACTCTACCTTTAAACCGTCCTTCAACTTCTAAAGTGTTGCCTTGACTGCTCTACCATACCACTAGAGATTCAGGATAACTCATAGGAAGCACACTGTAAGCCAAAATAAGTGAGACTATCTGGGTTCTAGAAATAAGGCCCAAGAAAGATCACCCTTGCACTAGTTCTTAATCCCAGAATTGCGAGGGGTGGTAATAGAGTGTAGTGCACACGCACACAAAGAATGAATAAAGGAATGTCCATTGTGACAGTCTCCTACCAGCCTTTGGAGACTTCTAGTGGAGTGAACATGGGGCAGTGGTGCCTCATCGAACTAGGGACCGAGGTTACTCTCACTTGGTCCTGTCACTCAGCAGGAGAGAATCACACTCGCAACAGTTCTGTCTGTGTCACAACAGGGGATCCTTGAGCTATGGTGGGTTCTCCTTTCCTCCATATTCCCCAACCAGTCAAAAACTTTTATTGCTGTAAATACTTTTTTGGCAAGACCAGGTACTGCCCCTTTAAGAAAGAACATGTCAGCATTTGGGAGATTAAACCAACATGGTGTTAAATGGCCAAGTCTCCCCATGAATCCATGATCCCCAAAAAAGCATTTTTGCTGTCCCTACACAAGGGGAAAACTGTGCTGCTGTCCATCTAAAAACCCTAAACCCTGCATGTAACAAACTATCTCGAAAAAGAAAGAGTATACTTTTCTGTGGAGCTCGCTCGGCGTTCCTGGTGACTTAACACATTTGTCTCTAGCATCCGTACTGCGAGACGGCATCAACCTTTGAAATACATTTGTTTATTGCAGCACTCTGTGAGCCCGTACTACAGCAAAACTCGGCATCTGTTTTCCAGCAGCCCTGCAGCGCTCTGTACATGCAAGGCAACACAGCTTTGAATGTCCGTAGTCATCTCACATCCATATAATAACCTCATAGAGAGTAAAAGTCTGCTGCAAGACAACAAGCAATCACAGAAACATAACGAGGACCCCAGGGTGCCGCCACGGGAGAGACTCCAATTTAAGATTGCGTTAAAGAGTTGTAAAGACTTGTTCCATCCCCCAAACTCTCCCCGGTTTCTCAGCGTGGGACATCCAATTACAGCCCCTCAGCCAGATGCAGGGGCAGAATGTCTCATTGGGGATTCAGCGCCAAGGGGAGGATCACAGGGTATATAAGGCTATTGTTTCAGGTAGACAATGTAGATTTTTGGACCAGGATCTGGAGCTGGGGGTGGGGCAGTCATTTGGCAGTAGTTAGAAAATGCTGAAGTTTTAAGGTGGTTGGAAGTAGAAGGAACCTGGAGGTTGTCAGTAAAAGCTAGAGTTTGGAGATAGCCGGAGAAGGCAGGGATTTGGAGGTGGTTGGGGAAACTTCATAAAGTCAGTATTCTTTGCGGGGAAAGGTTTCACCTTCGGTGGGCAGGGGGTACTCGCAGTTGTAGCTCCCGTGTTTCAGTTGGGTCTGAAGGATAGCAGTCCCTTTAATATAAATAAGAGCAGGATCCAGAAGAAGAAGCAACCTTCCAGCAATCAGAGGTCAGAAAGGGCAATAGCTGAGTCGAGGAGCCAGTCCTGGTGCAGTATTGTGTGCTCCATAGAGCCCGAAGACTTTGCCAATGGTGGTCTAGCATAGAGGAAACCAGCAGATCTCTTGAAGTACAGATTATTTTCTCTACCAAGTCACCTTGGGTCTGAGCCTTGAACGTAGTAAGTATTGGGTCCTCAAGATTACAGAGATGCTTGTTTCTTACAGAATCAACAGGCTCAGGAGCAGGAATCCAAAAATGGAAATGTACAGTGACTAATCTTTCGGACCACACCAGAGAAGAGCCAGTGGCTTAGTCGTGGGTTGCAGGTTCTGTGATGCGGTCAGACAGCAATTCACAGCACAAGCCACAGAAGCTTCACCGTAGGAACCGAGCATCTGCCAGGTGTCCCCAGATGGAGCAAAATCTGGTCCACCAGAGTAGGACCGAGTGTTCTGCAGCAAAGGGGCTCCAGTTTCTGAGACGGGTATTAAAGGGGTGTCCAGTATCTCCAGAGATGTGTCTTTGGGCAGTTGTGATCCAGCGGTCCCAGCTGAACCACAGGCAAAGAAAACAATAGTATCTTCTGATGTGTCATTGGACAAGCAGAGCTGCTCTGTGGGATATCTTGGAACGCTTACGATGCTGGTAAAGTGCTTCAGTGCCCTTTGGCAACCAACTAAGGCAACCCCATGCCTTTAGGGAGGGTTTCACAAACAAAGGGTTAGATCCACATTGTTCCCTAGAAAAGGCTTCAACATAGGCCTGTCAGAACTGGTTCAGTCTGCCACAGGCCACAGATCAGAGAAACAGGCATTATATGGCTAGTTCCCCCAATACACACAAAGAGACAAGGTATGTAAAGTTATATCAATGTGACCGCTCAGTGCTTCAATGTGAACAAAGACAACTACCATTTTAGGTACCTGGAGGAGTAGATCGAAAAGGCCCCATCTAGACAAGATGGTGCCACGTGACTGAGTGGCTAAATCCATCCTCGGGCGGTATAGGTCATCACTGCGATACCTCTGCCTTAGGAGTCCCAAGGATTCTTAAGACAGAGCACAAAAATGACAGGGACCACTGTGAAGGCATTATGAAGTAAGACACAGACAACCCATTCGCTTTTCTAAAATAAATTGGTGTATTTCTTAAATGTCAGAACAGGGTAAGGCCTAACTTGCCCTATGCTAAGGTTGGATTTCCCTACCTAAAGAAAATAATGATAGTCTTTGTCAGTAAGTTCAACTCAAAAGTCTGTCTTTGTCCAAAACCTATACTTGCCCTCACAACTAAAGATATACAATGTGTAGGGATGTCAGCAAACAAACCAAAGAATGTGTTCAAAATAAAGTTTCAAGCTTCTTCCAGCTCCTTGCTTGCTTTTGAGCTTCCCCTTCTCCAAGTTCAACACCGTTCTAAAACAAGGCCTCAGGCTTCCTTTGCCCAAGTTCAACACAGTTCACTTCATCTTGGGGTTTCCTTCCCCAAGAAGGCAGCTCTTTTAGCTTCAAAATCAGTCAGTTCAATTCTCTTAGCTTTCCATAAACATTCCAAACTAACATTGTAACCGTTAAGGCTTTTCAACAGTTCGTATAGCTTGTTCCTTTCTTTAACCACCTTACACTTGTTAGGCACAACAGTGTCAGTATCTTGACTTTCCTTGGTTCACCCCAAGTAGGGGTTACTCGGACTAAGCGCAGTTGTCGGACCACATGGTCCACCCATTACAGGTCACGCAATCGATATTCCTTGGCACTTTATGTTCAGTGTTTATCATTGGACTTCCTTGCCAACACAGGCTTCCTCTTTGAACCTGTGTCATTAGTCCACTTTCAGTTCTATATTTCTCTTTGGTAGTCTCTTGACTCTGCCACAACGTGACTTTCACAGAGTTTACTTCGTGGTGTTCATTCCTTGTTACCACCTTGCTTTCCCGCTATCCAATAGTGTTTATCTGCTTTTCACTTGCTTCACAAGGCGCCATTACTGGCTTTCACTTGTTTCACTTGCTTCACAAGCCCTCATTACTGCTGTTCACTTGTCTCATACTTTCATATTGTCCAGCAATGCTTATTACTGATGTTCACTGTGGTCATACATGCACGTTACTTTCCTTTCACTTGTACAGTATTTTTTCGTGAACTTTGCATATGTTTTCCTTAGTTTGGTATTCAATGACTCATACAGTACTTTTCAGCTTGTTCGGTATTCAATATTCTTGTATTTGGTCTCCAAATCCATTCATTACATGTTTTCATTCGAGCGGCATCGTCCTATGCTGAAATCCCATGGAGCACTCTGGCATGAGTGTACCCTCTGTCACCGGTGGGCGGACGCTCTCCCGGGTGCCTTTGGTTTCTCCACCAGCTTTCTCTCGCTCCCCCTTCACTTGTTGGTAGCTGCGGCAAGCAGCGCTAGCCTATCCCGAAACCTGCTGCGGTCTGCAACATCCTGGAGTTTCCTGTTTCCCACAGCTCTGGCTGTGGACACACAGCGCAGGAATCTGCAAACCTCTTGATCCTCTCGTGGCCCGTTTCGACCTCTGTGTCGTCCTTGCTCTTCTGCAGTGCTCTGCATCCTTTTCACTGGCCCCTCTCCAGCCTGTGCCATGTCGGCTTGCTGCGTCCTTGTTCCCAGACGGTTTCTTCTTTCCTCTCGCCTCTCTCTCCTTTTATGCACCTGTAGCATATCAATTGGCTGCAGGTGCAAGTCCTTTGCCTGACCATAGTTGGCCTCATTAGTGGGACTTGCCTGACATTTGTAGTGATGCTTTGCAGTCCTCTTCCTTGTCTCAGTACCAAAGTGGTGCGCATCAATGGAAGTATGCATTACTCCCAATTGCCTCTTTCTCGTCCCAGTCTTAAAGTAATATGAATGTGGGACAGTTTGTGTGTGTGAAAGAGGGGTTGACTGATAATAGTAGACTGGGGTTGGCTGTGTCGAAAGCGGCTGTGTGAGAGTTACAGTGCGACTTGACATGTTTGTCACGTTTCGTTAGTTCCTTTCCTCTGACCCTTATTTCGGCATCCCAAAGGTCGGCATTGCTGCTGGTGTGGGGGCTGTGCATGTTGTTTGGACACTTGTGTTTTCAACAATCGCACACCTAAGCATTGGCGGTGTTGGTGACGGCGTGGAGAGGGGGACTGTACCCGCTCTGTATGGTGGGACTGACAAAGCCGTGAGCTGTAAGGCACGAGAGGGGTGGGCGAGAGAGCTCTCATTGGAAGTGTTGTGTAGTAGTACGTGTGCAGTGCCCCCTCTGCCTACTGTGCTATTGTTGGCATGGAATCGTTTTTTGTTGATAATTTTAGACCGCTGAGAGCACTTATTGTACACACGGTTTCAAAGAGCACAAGGGTATATCCTAATCCGCAGCTGTGGCTATGCCGCAGATTAAATCCCTCGCTTTTGGCGAGTGCTGTGTTGGAGTGCAGATTGGTAGACTGGCAGGAGTTACATTTGGCGCCGATACTTGCCCTTAACCTGAAACATTATCTCCACACTGCAGGTTACAGCTTCAAATAAGGTTGCTATTATGTTGGGAAAACTACTCTGGCACAAGTATGTCAATTCGAACTAGACATCGTTACGGTTTACATAGTTTAACGCATAACATGGTGAAACGTTCCTTTAGCCCTTCCCACTACCGGTGGAATAAAACCCTTCTTCGATGTACAAAAAAAGACAAGGAAAGGGTGTCAAGGGGCTCGGGGCACAGCCAGAAATTGCATGCTTTTTTTCAGCCCCAAGCAGGGGACAAAACGGTTGGAGCCATCGTGCCTCTATCCCCGGTGATGATGAAGCTATATCTTTTAATGGAGCGCATTCTTTGGTAACCACAATAAACTCTTCAAAGTGTCCCTCCATTGATGACAACGGATCATTACTGAAGCGGTGTATGAACCTTAAATTTAACTCTCTGGAAACTATTAGTACGGTGGGAAATCCTGATATGGGTACTCGCCTCTTATACTCCCCAGACCTGGAGGAATACATGTCAACGTCAGACTTCACCTCAAGTGAGACTAAATTAGAGGGGGACACACCCATGCCCAGCTTCAATAGTTCCCCTGGGACACAGAAGCTAACTGACAGTTCTTTGGCCGTAATCTGTTCTATAGAGTCAAAGCTGGAAACGTTGCTGCTTATATGTGCAAAGCGGACCTCCGACCAAACTGGGAAAAAAATGATTATGGGGAAGGTTGTTGATATTATACTTGAGTAAAGTGCACACTGTGGCACAACTGTAAATTAAGTTATTGATCTAAACCGGTTGAGGTGGTTACCCGGGGAGTAGAACAGCCAAACGGTAAAGAGCAAACAATAAAACAAAAGGAAAAAATGCAATGTTGTACAGGGAAACTGGGGAAGGGGACTATGGGTTGTCTAATTTTCTCCCATTAGTTTCCGAACCGATGGTACAATTCGCCAGCATGGGGTCTGGCATGGATTCACATGCTCATGAATATTCCCCGTCGTCAGGCTGGGAATCCTCGGTAAAGAAAAAATCAGTTGCAGTTTCGTTTCTGAACTGTCTTTCTTAGTAGTAACCAATCACTGGTCTCTGGGTCATACTGCCCCCAGCCAATGACTGCCCTCTGCCTAAGCCCCTCCCCTGCCAGCCATCCTCCGAATTTTACCACACGTTCAAGTGTTGGGAGTCCTCGTGCTATAGCTCTCGAGCTTTTACTGCGTTTTGCGATTTTTCAAAGAGTTAATCTCATGTTTTTCATTCAATCGAGCCTCAAGCTCCACCGTTTTTACTTCCGATCAACGGGGACCCGTTTTGGAATTTTCTATGCCCCTCAAGGGCGCAATTATCGCCGAGTTTCACTTCTTGCAGGATTCCAGAAGATTATTGAGGCCTACCCCGTGGACATGGCCCAGGACAAAGGAAACACAACACCCAGATCCAAGCTGTTCAGGAACTGCCCTGGATGCGGGCTACAGAATGTCTTCAAGGAGGACGAGCATTCCAGATGCCTCTACTGCCTTCACGAAGACAAAACGCACGTGGAGAAGGACTGTGCGTTTTGCAAGAACATGTCGGAGCGGACTATGAAGGATCGGCGTATCCGCCTCACCAACTGGTTGGAAGGAAAAAGCCCAGCAGGTGAGAAGAAGTCGTCGTCCGAGCGGTCTTAAGTCCTTTGAGGGTGCTCTGGCAACGGGGGCCCAACAAAATGCAAAGCACTGCGAGTCCGCGGGCACTGGGAGCGCCGATCGGTCGGGCTCCTCAGCTGGCAGGCAAGGCGCACTTTCACCAACGCCATCAACAACGAGCCAACGCTCATGGGAGGGATCCTGAAGAGGCGGACGAAGAAAGCGACGGTGGCGCCGACGAGGGGCTAGTGGAGGAGGAGAACTCCACTCCCCAGCCATCACGTTCCGTCGCAACCGACACCTGGGCCACAGGACAACTCGGGAGCAATCTTGATGGCGATCCAGGCCTTGTGGACGGAGATAAGGACGAGGTTACCCTTGCCTCCAACGGACTATGCGGCAGAGCCTAGACCTTCGGGAAGTCCTCCAAGCAAGCAGAGTAGAATTCACCCCCTTTCCAGCCTTCACGGCCTTCGCAGCCTTCTTCCCCATCTCCGTACCCGAGGGATGACATGGGAACAGAGACGGCCACGACGGGGACAGATGACGAGGGTGGTGACGACGGGATGGGCCTTCCATCACCACCTCCCCGGGCCTCCCCGCCCGACGAAATTGGCTCCTTCCACGCCATGATCGCCAGGGCATCCGAGCTCTTCCAGCTCTGCCCCGAAGAACAGAAGAAGGAAGGCTTCCTCTATCAGCGGCGTGAGGCCAAGAGGAAGATGGTCCTTTCGGTCCCGCTACTTGACGACATCTGGGATGAGGGACCTTTGCTCCTGAAGAACCCATCTACGACGCACGCCAAGAGAGACCGGTACGAGAAGAAGTACCTTGTCCCGGATTCTGCCCCTTTGTGCATTAGGGCACAACCGACCCCGGATTCGGTCATCTCAGTGGCGGCCAAGAAGAAAGCGGTGGGGGCGATGGCTTCAACTTCAACCTCCCTGCTGGACTGCGAGGGGAAGAAACTGGACGCCATGGGATGGTGGGTCATCTCGGCGGCGACGACAATTAAAGCAGCCAATGCCTTAGCGATTGTGGCCCGGTACGACAGGGAGCTTTGGTTTAAGATCACTCCACTGCTGGACTTCCTTCCTGACGACAAGAGGGCGGAGGCCCTGGAGCCTGGAGATCCTGCAGGAAGGTGAGGTGGCGTCGGACCATGCCATAACAGTGGCCACGGACATTGCTGACACCGGTTTCCGCCAGTTGGGCAACAGCGTTTGTCTTCGACGGCACAACCAGAGTTTTGGACATGCCCTTCGACGGGCACAACCTCTTCGGCAAGACAGTGGATGAGTCACTGGAGGCCATCAAGGCCGACACCGAGACGGCTCGGGCCTTGGGAGTTTAACAGCAACAATGGCCGCCCTTTCGGAACTCTGGAGGCAAGCAAGGTGCCTCCAAAGGATTTCGGCGGCGGCTCCTCGACGTACCACCAGGCGGCCCACTCCTCGTCGCAGGAGGCCTACAGAGGACGCGGCAAGTCCGGAGGATCTCGTCATCGCTAAGGCGTCAAGGCCGCCGCCAAGCAAGACTGAACCGGCCGTAGCGTCAGGCCCCCACCTGAGCACCCCTGTGGGAGGCCGGCTGGCGAAGTTCGTCAGCATGTGGGAGTCCATATCCACCGACCGATGGGTGCTGGATGCCCTGGCCTGCAGGCACACTAGAGTTTCACGTCCATCAACTGCTACAGGAATTAAGGGCGATGCTGAAGAAAGGAGACATTGAGGTCGTCCCAACGAGGCTCCGGAGTATACTCACGATACTTCCTGGTAAGAAAGAAGACTGGCGGTTGGCGACCCATCCTGGACCTTCGTCGTTTAAACAAGTACATCAAGTCCCAGAAGTTTCGGATGGTCACCCTCCAGCACGTGCTAGGGCAGCTGGAGGAAGAAGGCGACTTCCTATCGTCGCTGGACTTGTAGGATGCCTACTTTCACATACCCATTCTAAAAGGACATTGAAAGTTCCTGAGATTCGTAGGCCAAGGCCCTTCCCTTCGGATTGAAGTCAGCGCCCAGGGTGTTCACCAAGTGCCTAGCACCAGTGGCGGCGCGGTGGCGCGGCTGCGCCTGGAGGGGATTCACATCTACCCCTACCTGGACGATTGGCTCATCCGAGCAAAGACAAGGGATCTCGCCGTCGAGCACACAGCGAAGACCATCCAACTGCTCACGGATCTGGGATTCTCCATCAACTCCACCAAATCCCACCTGGTTCCGTCGCAGGTCGCACTGTTTCTGGGAGCCAAGCTCGACACAGTGGCGCGACTGGCCTCCCCGTCGGAGGAAAGGACGGAGGCCATCCTAGGCAAGGTGCAGCGGCTGTTGGCCATGGACGTGGCCAGGGTGATGTCCATCAAGTCCCTTCTCGGCATGATGTCCTCATGCATCTATCTAGTGCGCCTGTGCAGGTTGCGGATGTGTCCACTGCAAGAGTTCCTCGGCGCCCGTTGGATGCAAGCGGCGGGCAGCTTCGAAGACAGGATCTCGCGAAACGAGACCTTCCGCCAAGCGATCTGGTGGAGGGGCACCCGCGCGCATCTGACGGCGGGTACGGACTTCCAGACGCCGGCACATCAGGAGACGGTGACGACGGATGCTTCCCTGGAGGGATGGGGAGCGCACACCGGGGAGCTCTACGCAAGAGGCCTTTGGCTCCCGGAGGAGAGGTCACTACACATCAACGTCCTGGAGCTCCGAACTGTGTTCTGGGCCCTCAGGTCGTGCCTTCCGTCCCTCAAGGGCAAGGTGGTGAAGATCTTCACCGTCAACACCACCACGATGTTCTACATCCGGAAGCAGGGAGGCACCAGATCACCAGCCCTATCCATGGAGGCCTGGGCCGTCACCCAAGGGATGTTTCTGGTACCCTTCCACCTGGCAGGAATAAAGAAGACTGTTGTCAACTCACTCAGCAGGGAGCTGCGCTCATGCCACGAGTGGGAACTGCGACAGGATCAAGCGGATTGGCTGTTCAAACAATGGGGTAATCCCCTAATCGACCTATTCGTGACGGCAACGAACGCCAAGTGCCGGAGGTTCGCCAGCAGGTTTCCCCAGCCGGGGAGCATGGGCGATGCCTTCTCATTCTCCTGGGACGGCATGTTCCTGTATGTGTTCCCACCGTTGCCGTTGCGACTCATCAACCAACTCAAGCGGTCCCAGTGCAGGATGATCCTTGTCGCACCGGCGTGGCCGAGACAGATCTGATTCCCGGACCTTCTGGACTTGGCAGACGCGGATCTCCTCGTCAGAGTAGGAGGCGCCATCCTCCATCACGACCCAGGGTCGCTGAACTTGCAGGCCTTGCTCCTGCAGCACTAGAGTTTGGAGGGTACGATATCCCTGTGGACTGCAAGGAGGTACTTGCCAAGGCCAGGGCGTCCTCAACTCTTAAGTGCTATGGACATAAGTGGAAGAGGTTCTCTGTCTGGTGCGGCGCGCAGAAGATTAACCCTCTGCGGATTACGACTCCTCAAGTGCTGCCGTACTTATTGTCGTTGGCCAAGGTGGGGCTGGCTCATTCCTCCATCAAAATCCATCTAGCAGCGATCTCCCGCTACACCAGAACTCTGGGGTGCTCATCTCTATGGTCCCTTCGCCTGGTGAAGGAGTTCATGAAGGGGCTGTCCCGATCATTCCCGCCGGTGAAGGCTCCGGCCCCGACGTGGGAGCTCAACGTGGTGCTGACCAGGCTCATGGAGCCGCCATTCTAGCCTCTGCATTCTGCACCGTTGAAGTTCCTGTCGTGGAAGGCAGCGTTTCTCGTGGCCATCGCCTCCGCACGACGAGTGGGAGATATCCAGGCCCTCTCTTGTAAACCTCCATACCTGACTTTCCACGAGACAAGGGTGGTGCTGAGGACGCACCCCTCCTTCATGCCCAAGGTACCATCGGACTTATATCTCAACGAGCCCTTGGTGTTACCCGTTTTCTTCCCGTCGCCTTTGTCGCCGACCGAGAGGACTTTGCACTCGCTGGATGTAGCTAGAGCGCTGAAGTGCTACGTGGACCGCACAAAGAGTTTTCGGAAGACATCACAGCTGTTTGTGAACTTTGGACCTGTGAACCAAGGGAAGGCCCTCTCGAAGTTTTCCATTTTCAGATGGCTCTCCGGCTGGATCATGCACTGTCACCGGTTGGCAAACCAACCGCTGCACGGCTGTCCGAGTGCCCATTCGACCAGAGCGATCGCTGCTATCACGGCGTTCCTATCTGGTCTGCTGGACATCTGCAGGGCTGCTACGTGGAGGTCAACGCACACCTTCACGAGATTCTACTGCGTCGACCGGGATTCCAGGGATGTTTCCAGAGTCGGCCAAGCAGTGCTGCACAACCTGTTCGCCTGAAGGTGGGCCTGGTGAGGAGGTAAGAGATGCTTAATGTCGATTTTATGAAATGCTTAATGTTGAGCCTTGCCCCCTCCCGTGGTTGTGTATGTGTGTACTGCTATGTATTCTTGTATTCATGAGCGTGTGAATCCATGCCAGACCCCATGCTGGAGAAGGAACAAGTTACTTACCTGTAACTGTTGTTCTCCAGCATGGGTCTGGCATGGATTCACATGCGAACCCTCCCTCCTAACCCTCTGCGGCTCTTCACTTGGTCCTACTGCCACTTTACGTGCTACCAAATCTGAGGATGGCTGCCAGGGGAGGGGCTTAGGGAGAGGGCAGTCATTGGCTGGGGGCAGTATGACCCAGAGACCAGTGATTGGTTACTTGTAAGAAAGACAGTTCAGAAACGAAACTGCAACTGATTTTTTCTTTACCGAGGATTCCCGGCATGACGACGGGGAATATTCATGAGCATGTGAATCCATGCCAGACCCATGCTGGAGAATAACAGTTACAGGTAAGTAACTTGTTCCAACTCTGCCAACGTTATTGCCGCCACAGAAGAGCAGGCAATTGATGCCTTATGCACTGATTTCTCTATGCTTAACTGCCCTCCCTCTTTATCTGTAAAACCTAAACAGAAAAGATGCAGGAGTTCCAGCTCGACTCGACTTGCTCTAAGCTTTGCAAATAACAAGAAAATGTCTGCAAATAAAAGGACAAAGACTCAAATTGCTCACAGTGAATCAGCATCTACCACCCGCTATTATACCATACAAACGCGATGGGGGACGGCTCAGTGCGGCAGGTACTGTTGCACGGACCCATAGATAAATGGTTGGGAGCACAGGGTCCTCCGCCGGTTGAGAACCAGGTGTTGGACGGGACTGCTTCTGTGAGGCCTCTGGTTTCTTCGCCTAACTCGGTCTCGACAGATAATAATGTTAATAGACAATGGGGGACCCATACTAAAGAGCCCCGTGGGTCAAAGCTGGTGTGACCGCAGGGTCAGAAAGTCTTGCAGCTGTCCGATAACCTAACTCAGGAGGCACAAAGTTGGCCTCTACCTTTTGGCCTTTGGGTTACATAACAAAAATCGGAGCCTGATTCTTGAGGAACCGAATAAAATGGAATTGGAACAAACGGGGAAAGGATGTTCATCACAGTTGAGAGAAGTGGAATTTCCTGAGAATTATTGCCAAGACTACTGGATGTGACATGTGGAAGTAGCACACACGGCAAGGATGGGTCAGCATTCTCTTCCATCTGACACATCCTGGTATTCAAATATGAAATACATAAAGTTCATTGAGGGGACCCTACTGAAAACAGCCCCTTTCAACTGTACATGGCTCTTGGACCTACTCCACATAATCTCTGGCCTATGTACAATCACAACGAAAGACATTCAGGGATTGGAATTACCCAAATACGATAGTGTAACAAATTTGGTTTTAGCTGCATTTATATCTCCAACGGTGGTGGAACGAGTATGCAAACACTCATGGTCTTTGTCAAATTTGGGTTTTGACATCTAAGTGTTCCGCCGAACCAGACAACCACAGTATGTCAATGAGTCTAGGACAAATAATCTGTCAAAAAATGAAAGGGCATGGGGGGGGTGGCCTTGGAGATAAGTGGGGGGCCTCTAGGATTGCAGGCTCCTGGTCAACCTCACTTCAAATATCATGTTGAAACACAGGCCTTATTGTTGACTCTTTCCCAGCTATATGTTGGAATACGAGAGGACATCTATTGTTTTTGAACAATGGATCTGTCCTGGCACAACTGATGACCATTGACTTGTTCTTTTTACAAGAGACTTGGCTCACTACCAAATTCGACCTGGATGGCTACTCACTAACATTTTCTTTATCCCCTGTTCCTAAGTCAGGCCGACCTCTGGGTGGCCTTTTTATTGGAGCGAAAGCAGCATACTGTATGAAAGAAATTACTAACATCTGTTTGAATGAGTATTTGTTGTGTGCAGTCTTGACTAGGTCTCCCATGGGTTGGAGAAATATGCTATTAATAACGTTATATGATCCGCCAGGACAGCATTTGACTTGTGACCTTAAAAGACATTGATTGATACCCTTTGAATCTGGCAATCGCAATTCCCGAAAGGTGGTATCATGGTGACCGGGCACTTCAATGTGGACTGTTATGATTATAGCTTGAATCTACCCCAGGGATTAGCTAAACTCAAAACCTATTCTCAAGGTAATGCGTGGATCAACACGATGGAGGAGTTTGACCTTCACTACTAAAGAACCTTTATATACCTGGTCTAATGGTAAATACAGTAGCTACATCGATTTTATATATGTTAATGGAGTTGTCTCAAAATATTTACCTACCCTTGAAATTATCCCGGTCCCCATGAGTGACCACGCCATTGTAGAATTAGAATTACAAGTTGGCCACACTGTGATCCCGGAAACATTAATATACCATTCAACAGATAATCTGCGGGAAACAGATTGCAATTGACGAATGCAAATGTAACTAATTTAAATGCCAAATTGGTATCAGTAGGGAAAGCAGGGTTCTCTGTGTTGAAAGCATGAAATTGCAAACTGGGTAACTTGCTTGATTTGTACGTGCCATCAAGCTATAGCCACATAATTGTAAATATTCAGGCAATCCTGGTGTTCCCTATGACTCAGAAATAGCTAAAAGGAACAGAGATTTACAGGCTGCTTTGCGTAAAATCAAGAGGAATCATAGGCTGCAATATCTGGGCAAAAGGGAACTTATTGGCAAAGTTAAAACAACGTACAAGCAATGGCTGTAGAATTATTGTTATAACAAAGCCAGTGCTGGCTGGAAGTTTGTGGTCTTTCTGGATCTGACTGGGCCATATTCATTAGGGCCAATTATTGACATGTACTGGGGAATACTAGACAGCTGCAAGGGAAATACATATGTAATACTGCAGTTTTGTATTTGTATTTTATTGATTTATAAAGCGCCTTACGCCAAAGCGCTGTACAAAGAACAACATGATACATAAAACATGAACGATAAACTGTTGAAGCATAACAATATGAATCAATCAAACAACAAAACAATGGAAAGAGCAATTAACTGAAAGGGGAGGGGGAAAGGGAGAAGGGACAGGTTGGGGTGGAGTGAAGGAGGAGGAGGGCAAGAGGGGGACATGGATGGAGGAAAAGGGGGGTAGAGGAGGGGAGGGAGAGAGTCAGGGAAAGAGAGAAGAAGGGGGAAGTAGAAGGGGGTAGGGGATTTAAGGAGGAGGATGGAGAAGAAGAGATTTCAGGGAAGTGCGGAATGAAGGAAAGGTGGGGGAAGAATGGATGGCAAGAGGAAGGGAGTTCCAGTGTAAAGGAGCTAAGAGCTGGAAGGAGCGAAAACGGGAGGAGGCACAGGGAGGAGGTGAAGTGAGAAGGAAATGGTCAGCTGATCGGAGGGAACGGGAGGGAGAGTAGAAGGAGAGAAGGGAGGAGAGATAGGGGGGCAAGACCATGAAGAGATTTGAAGACAAGATAGAGAAATTGAAATTAAAGTTGTGAGTGAAAAGGAAGCCAGCCAAGGTAGGAGAGAGAGGAAGAGATGGAATCACGGGAGGTAAGGAGACAAAGGGTGCGTACAGCAGAGTGGTAGATAGATTTAAGAGGGGAAAGGTGAGAATTAGGGAGTCCAAAGAGTAAGGAAGAGCAGTAGAAGAGGCGGGAGAAGATAAGGGAGGAGATTAAGAGTTTAGTTGTGTGGAAAGTGAGAGAGGGGCGGATTTTGCGAATATTGAAGAGGTGGAAGCGGCAGGAGCGAGAAGTGAGGGAGATGTGTTGGGAGAAGGAGAGAGAGGAGTCGAAGAGAAGGCCTAGGTTGCGAGCCTGAGAAGAGATAGGGAGATTGGAGGGAAGGAAGTCAATGAAAGGGGGAGGAGAGGGATGGAGGGGGAAGAGAGTTAGAGCGAAAAAATAAGACTTCTGTTTTGTCGGTGTTAAGAGAGAGAAATCGGGAAGACATCCAGTTCTTGATGGCAGTGAGGCAGGAAGAGAGCTGTAGGTGGAGGTCAGTTGAGAAGGAGGAAAAGGAGAGGAAGAGTTGAGTGTCGGCATAAAAGTGGTGAGAGATGCCAAACGAAGAGATAACGGGCAATAAGGGAGGTGTATAGAGAGAAAAGAAAAGGGCCAAGAACAGAGCCTTGGGGTACGCCATAATCAAGAGGATAGTTAGGAGAGGACCGACCACCCCAGGAGACTGTAAAGGAGCGGGAGGAGGGGTAAGAGGATAACCAGTTGAGGGCGGAGCCTTTGAAGCCAAAGGAGGAGAGAGTGTGAAGTAGGAGGGGTGATCAACAGTGTCAAAGGCTGCAGAGAGATCAAGGAGAATAAGGATAGAGGATTGTTTAGCATGACTGGCAGTAAGAAGGGAGTTCAGAATAGTGGTGAGAGCAGTTTCAGTGGAGTGTTTAGGACGAAAGCCTGATTGGGAGGGTGGTAGGATAGAGAAATTAGTGGTGAAGGATGAAAGTTGAGAGTATGCAAGGCGTTTGAGAAGCTTGGAAAGGAAAGGGAGAAGAGAGATAGGTCTGAAATTCGAAGTGAGGCATGGGTCAGCAGATGGTTTCTTTAGTATGGGGATGACCCTGGCATGTTTAAAGGCAGAGGGAAAGGTAGCGGAGGAGAGACAAATGTTGAAGAAGGAAGTGAGGTAGGGGACAAGAAGAGGGTACATTTTAGGGATGAGAAGGGAAGGGAGAGGGTCAGTAGGGGCAGACGTGGGATGGGCTTTGGATAGGAGGGTGGAGATTTCAGAGGGGGAGAGGTGAGAAGGAGGACATACAGGAAGGGGGGGCAGAAGAAGCAGGGAAGTCAGAGGTGGAGGTGAGAATTTTTTGCCGAAGGGAGACAATCTTAGAAGAGAAGAAGTTAGCAAAGTCAGAAGGAGAGAGTGAGGAATTAGAGGAGGGATCAGGAGTGGGGGGAGAGAGGAGTCGAGAGAGAGTTTGGAAGATGCAGCGAGGGTGAGTCGCTTGAGATTGGAGTAGGTTAGAGAAATAAGAGGATTTAGCTGAGGCCAGACAAGAGTCGTAGATGGAGTGATAAGAGAAGTAAGAGGTTTGGTTAGATAACAAGGGGGTTTTGAGCCAGAGTCTCTCGAGACGTCTGAGAAGGCGTCTCATAGAGAGGAGGTGAGGGGTGAGCCATGGTTGAGAGGGTTTCCGGGTTGGGCGGAAGGACGAAAGAGGATAGAGATAATCAAGGGAGGATGAAATAGCAGATGAAAGGGAGGAAAGAGCATCAATCGCTGATAATGAGTAGTTATGGATAGGTGAGAGAGGGGTCAAAGTTGCGGAAGTCGCGTCGTGAGTAGACTGGAGCGGAAGGGTAAGGTGAGGAGGAGTGAGGGAGAGGAGAAAGGGGAAATGAGAGTAGTGCATGGTCAGAGAGATAGACAGGAAGGGTCGAGACAGGTGAAGAAGGGTAGGAAGAATTAAAGATGAGGTCAAGGGTGGAGCCAGAGGAGTGTGTGGGGGAGGAGGGGAGAGGGGAAAGGAGGTAGGCATCAAGGATAGAGAGGAGGGGAGAGGATTGAGGGTGGGTGGGAAGATGAAGATTAAAGTCGCCAAGTACTGACGGAGGAGAGGGGGAGGGAGAAATTAGCGAGAGGAGGTGATCCAGGTCTTCATAGAAGGAAGAAAGTGGGCCTGGCGGTCGATAGATAATCAGGAGAGAAATAGGGTGGGGAGAGGAAAAGGATTTGTAAAGGAATTCAAAAGAAGGGAAGGAAGGGAGGGCTGGAGAGGTGGGAGAGGAGATAAACTTAGGGTGGTAGAGGAGGCCAACACCTCCACCACGGCCGGTAGCACGAGGGGTATGAGAGGAGGAGGAGGAGGAAGTGGTGGTTAAGGAAGCTGGGACAGAAGTGTTATGGGGGGGATACAGGTTTCAGTTAAGCATAGAAAGTGGAGGTTGAGGCGAAAGAATAAGTCAAGAGTTGCTGCGGTTTTATTGCAGATGGTTCTGGCGTTCCAGAGTGCTAGGTTCATGTGACAGGAAGGCGGCTGACCTGGCAGAGCTCATAGGCAAGTTAAAATCCTCTAGATCAGCTGGTCCTGATGGCCTGAGTAACATTGTATTTAAGAATGATCCCTGATACTGCGCAGCAGTTCTGCAACATCTATTCTTGCTTATCTGTGAAACTGGACTGGTTCCTGGGACCTGGCAGAAGTTGGTTTTAATCCCGGTCCATAAGAAGGGCTCTAAGCTGTCCCTGTGAAAATACCAATTGTCCATGTTAGACAGCTCCAAAATATTTTTGACTGCTGTTGACGTGGGTGCAAAAGCAGGAGCCTTATGGACCTGTGTCAGACAGGTTTCAGTAAAAATCGCGGTACGACCCATTCCATCTGGGTGCTGCTTACGTTGATATCAGACGCCTATCAATACCCAGATTCTGCATTATATATCTGCTATGTGGATTATAGCTCTGCTTTTCATATTGTCCCCCACCCCAAGCTTTGGTGCAAACTGGAAAGATGGGGGATTGATGACTTGCTATTGTACTTAAGCAGTTACACAGCAATACACAGGTCAGAATGCGTCCTTCACAAGAAGGAAACCTCTCTGACTCTATGCCTACTGTTAGGGAGAATTCTCATCTAGGACTAATTTCCCTCACCTATTGAGTTCCCCAGTAGCTTTGCTGGACTTCTGGAGAATATTTTTTTCCACTTGGTAAGAGCGAGAGCTTTTCCCCCACTCTTACCTGTGTTTTGCTATGTGTTTCTATCTGTTTTGTGATTGTGGACTCTTCCATGGAGTACTAGAAAGGGTTAATTCGTAACCCTTTTTATCTGTACCTCCTAGAGCATTGTTTCGCTCTTTTAACATTTAGACTTGGCTGGTGGCAGTGGTATCTACCCTAACTTTTCTACCGTGATTATATTAAACGTGGTACTGTTCTTGGCTATTATATTAGCCTCGAACATAAACCTGCTTGACCAAATAGTTTTTCTTTTGGCAGCGGTTGGGTTTATTCGCCATTTCTTTTTGTTAAAGTCCTCCTTGTGTTTTACTTTGCGCGGCAAACTAGGTTCGCCTTCTTTGTTCACCGTCTTTTGGCGGACTTTCTGTTCAGAAGCCCTCCACTAGGCGCCTGGGTATCTAGGTGGGCTGGATGTGAGGGAGGGGTGTAGTCACCACCTGCACAGGGTATCCTAGGAAACCCAAGTCGCACTTTGTCATGATTGGCCAGGGTAGTTGTCCGGGCTGGACAACCCCCTGCTGGGTGATTGACAGCTAGGCTGTGTGAATGGGTGTTTTTTGCATAAAAGGCAGGTCTCTTGGGCTAGAAGTCAGTCGCCACTGGAACTACAAGGAACCGAAGAGAAGCGGAGAGAATGGCGGCTGCTGCAACTACCCCATCCCAGTGAAACCCTGCTGCAGTCCCGAGCTATCTTCCCTTCAGCGACTTAGAGAAGATCCAGTGCGGAGTCTTCTTCCCTTGAGCTTGGTGGGGATAACCAGCTCATCTTCCACAGCCAGAGGATCCTCTTCCTTGGTCGAAATCGCTGCATACTGCTGTAGTGGTCCGGATAGCCACCTGAAGAGCCTCTCCTGTTTTTAAGGAGCGCACCTTTTATTCCTTGTCGCTGTTGCTGGCTTCATCCCTGTGTGGTGCAGACCCCCTTCAGACGTCGTCCTTCACAACAAAGCTCCAGGAATCGTGGGTCTGCAGGAAACCAACAGGAACAACTGCCAGGTCACCAGCTGCACCACTGGAACAAGGTACTGTGTTCTGTTGAGAAAATTCAGTGAATCCCTTTTTCTTCATTTCCAAGGCTTGCCCTTGTCTTCCCTCCTTCTTATAACTTTTGCTTCGGAACATTGACAATATCCAAGTACTGTTGGCTACGTCGAATCTTGAACTGTCTGACCGTGTGATCTTCGGCAACTGGCCCCGGTGTCTTTCGACCCTGGCTCCGGCCCTTTGACTTTTGAACTCCTGTCTGAGTGTTTCTTGATTCTGCCTGCCTAACCAAAATATTGCCTGTGATTTTTGCCTCCAACTCCCTCTGGGTATCAAGTGCCAAGTGTGTTTTTGCCCAGCTAGCATTTCATGTCACGGATACGCATTTGTTTAGTAGACCGAACTGTCAAAAAGTGATCGTATTCGCGGTAACGTGTTTTTGTGCCGAACACAGGTTCATTCCAACACAGGGTACTTACCTTGAGACTTACTGTACAAAGTGAATTGGTTAGTTGTAGTATATTTAATGTGTGGTTTTTATTGAAGTTTCATAGAAGTGTTGTGTTTATAATGAATGGTTTAAAATTAAATGTACTTATATTTTTATACCTGAATCCTTGAGTCAGTGTTTGCTTGAGTCACAGTAATTGTGGTCCCTTTGTGTAATCTCTGCTACTGCTCATATACTCTTGAGATAAGCCTGGCTGTTCCACCACTGGTACCACTCTGACATAGTAGTACAGGCTTGTACCAAAGGTAAAACTTGTATTGCCACCTGTAGTCTTAATTGTGTGTAGTGGTCCCTACGGGCACTGCACAGGATTCTGCCTACCACCTACCAATAGAGATTTAAACCAGGGATGTTTTATAGCCCCTTTATTATATAATTTCTATGTGTCTGATTTTGTGTTGCACCTGAAGTCGGCAAATAACCATCCACCTCACTTTGGCAATGAGGATATTTATTGCCTCACATATGCTGATACTGTGATATTCAAACGCACAGTAGTAGGGCTCCAACGTTCCCTCAACAAACTGTATCTCTATGTTGAGGAAAATGGACTTTAGGTCAACATGGTCAAAACCAAGATCATGACCATGGGGGCGGCAAGCTTATGGGGCAGCCTCCTTCGTTTGGAAAATGGGTGGTACATGAATAGAACGGGTCAAGGAGTATAAGTATCTGGGAACACATCCTGGCAAGGTGGTCTCCTCCAAAGCATGTAAAAAGTGGCTTACTTTCAGGAAGATTGTGGATAGAGTGGGCCGGGGGGGGTCCATTGAGGCCAAGGTTAAGGTATACAAGCACGCCATAACACCGGGCATCCCCTACGCGCTGGAGGTCTTGCCAGAGAGTGCGGTTGCCTAGCTACCTGGTGTGGAGGCTAAAATACTCTGGGCCTACCCAGCACAGCCCCAGTCAGGCAATAAGGCAGGGGTTGGCACTGCAGTCTTTGTTATCCTTATGGATGGTCTCAGTATTTAAGCTTTGGGCTAATATTAACTTTGGGACAGAGAACAAGCCAATTTTATTCTAAACCACCCAATGGGACACTCACAAAGAGGGGCGTATCACCTACATGCACCTTAATAAGATCCCATGTGAAAAAGGCCCCCCTCATTAAACAAGTCGCCCATCTTTAGTATGCCTCCCCCCCGCCATGCTTTTCCAGTGATTTATCCTGTGTTGGACTCAGGAACGGTATGCCCCAAATAGGTATGGCTTTGTTATATAACACTGTTTCTGGTGTTTGTTAATCTGCTTAGAATCACATGCTGTGCATAGTCCGACATCCAGTGGTCACTGCGGAGTATTGCATTTTGTTTTTCGTAGTTGAAAATGGGATGTCGACAAGGCGTGTCTAACACTATCCCTATAGTGACGTGCAGTGTACCCTTAACCCCTCACGCGTCGAGGTCCCTCAGATTGTTTTTTTCCGCCCAGTTATTGGTCGCCTTTATGCAGAGCTCCTCGAGAGACATTGCGAAATCATTTCCTCGACCCTTGGTCGTTTATTTTTATTATTAACTATAACACATAGATCCCTCCCTCGACGTAGCTGCCAAGCTGTTCTCCGCCGAGCAAGATCTTCGACGGAGGGACGAGCGGAGAAGATCCTTCGGCGCTGCCGAACACATGGCCGGGCCACGCCGGCCTACCACAGTAGGGAGAGTGGGGTTGTTGGTCATTTCTTTAACACTCTGAGAATGCCTTTCTCTTTCCCCTCCCTCTCTTTCGAGGTCATAATCACATTTCATGCCCTCAGCTATGGAGAGGACGCCCTTTAGGTTTTGCCCGCGTTGCAAGGGCAAGTTTACCTGGAAGGACATGCACAAACGGTGTAACCGTTGCTTGCCCCTCGATCACAAAGAGGACGGCTGTGCGGCCTGTAAATTACTTAAACCCAAGACTTTAAAGTACCGCAGGGTCAAAAGGTGGGCAGCCTATGCGATGTCTAGGTCTGACTCCTCGCCAGCTGCCGCCGCCGCAGAATGTAACGAGGGCAGTGATTACACAGCCTCCGCAACAGAGGTTGTAGACCTCTCAAAGGAGCGCTCCGCTCCTCCTCGTCCATCCCCGGCCCCCGACAAGCCCGGCTCACGCCCCGCTTATGGGGATGAACACCCCGGCGACAAGAACGAACACAGGAAAACACATAAGCACATACCCCACGGCACGCATTCGTCAAAGACGTAGGCTGCCATAGCATCCACGGAGGCATCGGGTTGCAAGCCCTCCCCGCCACCGCTTCCGCGACTGGGCTTTCTGTAAATAAGGGCGCTAACCCCAAATCCTCAGGCGACGCGCCTCGCAAGAGTGCGTACGTTGCCAGTAAAGACTCGGCACCGCCTAGCGCGACGGCGAGCGATCCCTCGACGGAGAAGCTGATCGCCGAAAGCCTCGCGCGTATAGCTTCTAAAGCCGGCCAGAGACGGACGGCGGGTGACACGTCGAAAACCGCTCACAAGGCCAAAGAAACACCAAGAACGCCGGAGGGTAGGCTGGGACAGCTCCCACCATCGACAGACGACCCTAGCCAGCGAGAGGGTTTCTCAGAAGGCGAAGGGACTCTATCTTCGACGCTATGGGACAGAACTAAGCAACTGCAGGGAGAGGGAACTCCCTTTTCAGTCCCAGACCGCTCTGGCCTACCTTACTGGACTGCAGAGAGGTTCCAGTCATGTATGAACAAGCTAGACAGGTTCATGGCCATCCCAGAAAATAGGACATCCAAGAGGCCAAGGAAGGTACTCCAGGAGGGGCCATGGGCTAAATACCCGAAGCTCTTTAACCCCCTACAGGAAGACATTAACTCACTGAAGAGGACTCTCACTTCCAGGAAGAGGATGAGTTTGTGAATAATGAAGACCAACAAGAGGGAGAAGGTTTTCATGATGACACTAACATAGGTGAGGAGGGCTACGAGGAGGACCCAGGTGAAGGTGGCTTACAGCCCTGGCAGTCACCATCAGGGTCTACAGACCCCGACATTATAGACATTATAGACATTTCATCTCCTCAGACCACACCGGTCAGGAACCCATCTCCAGTAGACGATCAGCCCACCTTCAATGCGCTACTGAGGAAGGCAGCAGCGCATTTTTAAGTTGAAACTGGGGAGGTCACTCCAGATACTGATTTCGTCGAAAGGATTATTAAAGAAAAACCTCCAACTAGTCAAACTATTCCTATCCTCGCCTCGGTTAAGAGACAACTCGCCCCATCGCTGTCCATCCCCGCGCTGGTAAGAGGGGTCAATCCAAGAATAGAGAAATTGTTCTCACCCTCTCAGTCAGACCCATTATATATCAGGGGCCACTCAGTCCCGGACTCCTTAGTGGTGACTAACACAAGGAAGAGGGCTGGGGTTCCACTGTCAACCAGCGAGGCACCCCCAGATAAACAAGGGAAAAAGCTTTGCCTTGGGCAAAAGAATTTCCGCCTCGGCAGCGTTTTCAATTAGGATTGCCAATAATAATACATTGTTGGCAAGCTATGCTGATGCTCAATGGGGAAAGCTTAAGCAGGACATCGAAGAAGCCCCTGAACCTCTAAGAACTCGCTTATTGGCTACAGTTACAGAAGGAGCTCTGGTCAACCAGAGCATCATTAAGAACACTCTTGATGCGGCAGAAACTGCTGGCCGTTCTTTGGTGCAGGGAATTCTGCTGAAGCGTCACGTCTGGCTTCGCAATTCTGGTTTCAAGGCAGAAACGCAGGCGTCACTCATTAATAAGCCAATAGAAGAGTCAAATCTCTTTGGAAGGGCAGTGGACGATGCACTGGAAAATGCAAACAAAGAATTCGACACCATAAAGACCTTAGATCAAATCTCAAAGCCTCCAAACAGACGGGGATTTGGGAACAAGCGCTTTTTTCGTGGCCAACGCCAACAGCAGCAGCAGCAACAGCATTACACTGCGGGCAACTGGCCCTCTAATCAGGGTACCAGTAACCAGTATAACCAAAGAGGACAACGCTGTGGCAAGGGCAGAGGCCGGGGCTCCAGCCCCAGAGGCACCCCGGCAAGTAACACCAAATGACCCGAAGGTTCGGGTCCCCTCCCATGCGTCTCGGGTTGGGGGCCGGATAACATTGTTCCTTTCAGCATGGGAGGGAATAACATCAGACCGGTGGGTATCGTCAACCGTAGCCCACGGGTACTGTATAGAGTTCAATCGGTCCCCCACCTATAGACCTCCAAGGGGACGACGCCTGTCACCAGAACACCTCATCATCCTTCTGCAAGAAGTAGAACAGCTGCTACAGAAAGGAGCAATAGAGGTCGTGCCCCTAGCTCAGGTAATGGAAGGTATTTATTCAGTGTTCTTCCTTGTACCCAAAAAGGACCTAACCATGCGCCCTGTACTAGATCTGCGCCCAGCGAACAAATTTGTAAAACCACAAAAATTTCGTATGGTAACATTACAGGAAGTAATTCCCCTGCTATCTCAGGGGGACTACATGACAACACTAGACATGAAAGATGCATACTTTCATATTCTGATGTTGCCAGCGCACAGAAAATACTTCAGGTTCATGATAGAGGGCAAACACTGCCAGTTCAGAGTGCTACCCTTCGACATAGCGTCTGCACCGAGGGTATTCACGAAGGTACTGGCAGTGGCAGCGGCCCACCTGCGCAGGTTGTCCATACTGGTATACCCTTACCTCGACGATTGGCTCATAACAGGGGAGTCCTACGAGACATGCTTCTCAAACACCCAGAAGACAGTAGACCTTTTGTTCCAACTGGGCTTCTCCATCAACGAGAAGAAGTCCAGCTTAGACCCCAGCCAAATCAAACAATTCCTAGGGGCTCTAATTCGAACAAAGAACGGCCTTGTCTTCCCCTCCAACGAGAGGGTCCAAAATATGCTGTTTCAGATCCCTCAATATGTGGCCGGTTGAGAGGTGACGGTACGCAAAGCGGTGCGCTTGCTAGGAATGATGGCGTTGTGTATTTATTTGGTACCTCACGCGCGCCTGCTCATGCGCCCAATGCAAGAGTGGCTCAACAGCCAGTGGTGTCAGGCCAGCGGGCAATGGGACGATCTAGTGATGGTCTCGCAGGGCTTGGTTCTCTCGCTACGGTGGTGGTCGAAGGAAAACCTGTTAATAGGGAAACCATTTGCCACCCCCTCAGTGGAAGCCACTCTAACCACAGACGCATCCCTCACAGGATGGGGGGCTCACCTATCCCATCAGACTGCTCGCGGAGTCTGGACTCCGAGCGTAGCTTCCAAGCACACAAACTTATTAGAGCTACTTGCAGTGTTCAAGGCACTAAAAGCCTTCCAGACACACCTACAAGGGAAGACAGTGATGGTCCTCACGGACAGCACCACAGCCATCTACTACCTCAACAAGCAAGGGGGCACTCCCTCTCCAGGACTGTCCAAGCTGTCCCAGAACATCTGGAAGTGGGCTCTCAGACACATGTTCATATTGTCATGTACCAGGGGAACTCAATCTGCTAGCAGACGAACTCAGCAGAGACTTCCATCTGCCCTCAGAGTACGAATGGCGGTTACACGAAGACATCGTCTTCGACGTCTTCAACCAATGGGGCTTCCCAGAAATAGACCTGTTCGCAAATCTGGAGAACTCACAATGCCTAGATTACGCCTCCAGATACCCACAGAACCGCTCCAATGGTAACGGTCTCTGGATACCATGGTCAGGGAAATTTGTTTACGCTTTTCCCCCCGACTCCTCTGCTGAACAAGATAGTGCACTAGATGCACCAGGAACCAGTCACGATACTACTGATAGCCCCGATGTGGGCCCGCCAACCATGGTTTGCGCACCTGATGGAGATGTCCCTGTCCCCACCAGTGAAACTGCCCTGCCCGTACAACTTGCTGTCACAGGACAAGGGCAAGACACTAGACCCATGCCCACAGAACATGAACGTAGCAGCCTGGCTCCTGAGGTCATAGAATTCGGCCATTTACAACTCCCTCAGAGATGCATGGACATTCTCAAAGAAGCTAGAAAACCCAACACTCGCCACTGCTATTGTAGCAAGTGGAAGAGATTTGTCATCTGGTGTAGAGGTAAGAGCATCAACCCAGTCCACTGCTCTCCCACACAAATTGTCCTTTACCTGACCCATTTACTGGACTCAGGTCTAGTGTTCAATTCTATTAAAGTCCATCTAGCGGCACTTTCTGCATACATCACCTCTCAACTTAAGGTGTCATGGTGGAAAGTCCCAGTTATCAAAGCCTTCATGGAGGGGGTAAAGAGAATAAACCCTCCGATAGCAAACCCAGCTCCCTGCTGGGACCTTAATGTGGTACTTACCAGGCTCATGGGCTCACCCTTTGAACCCATGCACAAGGCAACTCTTAAGGACCTCACCCTTAAGACTGCTTTCCTAATAGCTATCACCTCCATTAGGAGAGTAAGTGAACTACAGGCTCTTTCTATTCTAGACCCCTTCGTAACAGTTCACAAAGATAAGGTTTTTCTACGCACACACCCAAGGTTTGCACTGAAATTCATATCGAAATTCCATGTCAACCAGTCAATAGAACTACCAACGTTCTTTCAAAACCCTTCCAATTTGGGAGAAAAGAGCCTGCATACACAGATGTGCGCAGAGCTGTCATGTTTTATATGGAAAGAACTAGGCCACTGAGAAAGACTAATCAGTTTTTTTTCTCGGTGGCAGCAGGAAGAGAAGGGGATGCAGTCTCAAAGTCCACTATATCTAGATGGATTGTTCAATGCATCACTCTCTGTTTCTCTCTTGCTAAGAGAGAACTACCCTTCAAGCCAAGAGCATACTCTACTCGAGGCACTGGGGCATCCATAGCATTCATTGCAAACGTTCCCCTTGAGTCCATTTGCAAAGCGGCAACCTGGAGTTCTGTACACACCTTTACAAAACACTACTGTCTAGATGCTCACTCTAGATCTGATTCCCAGGTGGGACAAGCAGTATTAAGACATCTTTTCTCTACTGTTCCTTCTCACAACCCACCTCCAACTCCGGGTACTGCTCGCTAGTCTATGCACAGCATGTGATTCTAAGCAGATTAACAAACATCAGAAGACCATGCAATACTTACCGTAAAAGCATTTCTGATGGTTGTATCTGCTTAGATTCACATGCGCCCACCCTTCCTCCCTGCTCGGATGGAAAGAACATAGACATCTTTCTACATCTCTCTCTCTTTTCTGTACTCACTCACGTATTGAAGGCTCCCTCAGGGCAGAAAAAATACAAACAGAGGGACCTCGACGTGTGAGGGGTTGTGGGTACACTGCACGTCACTATAGGGATAGTGTTACAGACACGCCTTGTCGACGTCCCCTTTTCGACTACGAAAAACAAAATGCAATACTCGGCAGTGACCACTGGATGTCGGACTATGCACAGCATGTGAATCTAAGCAGATACAACCATCAGAAATGCTTTTGCGGTAAGTAATGCATTGTCATTCTTAGTTTGCCCGGTTAGCTTAAACCCAAGCTCCCTATGTGACTTTCACCGGGTACCAGCTGGTGGGTGTGGCGATGTGCCTCCCCTATAATTAAATGCATCAGTGACTCCGGGGAGGCCCCCTGTTTCTACAGCCTCCTATTTGACGACTTCAGGCCAAATTCTACCCAGTATGTCGCATAATACGCATGCGCCGTTAGATAATATAGTTCAAAATCGGGGGCTTACAGTCCCTCAAGCTCATACGCCCCGTGTGAGTTGTTGTCATTTCATACAAATCTGTCATTTACAAACAAATAAGGAGCATATCCGAGCTATCATGTTGAAAAACAATCTACCAGGCCATAGAGGTATATTGCAAGACAGATAAACTAAGGTTGGATGGCTATCTTTATCAACGCGACTCATCCCATCAATTAAATAGGCAGATGGTTCCACCTCTCCAGCTTGGTGCCAATTTTAGCTTCTAAGGAGTCATAATTAAGTGATTTAGTAAGAGCCGGTGTACGTGCAATCTCAGTGCCAAGTTATTTTATATTCAAGGGAGACCACCGCAGCCCAAAGATATTACATGGTTCCTGTGTAATGTCCGTTAGGGGAAAGACCTCAGATTTGCTGCTGGAATAGTCCCCGAACTCTCGTACCACATCTAATATCTTTTGCAGATGTTTCTCCGGGTCTCGTATATACATCAATATATCGTCTGCATATAACGTGGGAAGTTCCACCTGTCCAGCAATGTGGATCCTGTTGCTTACATAGCGAGCCTGCATAAGATCTGCCAGTGGTTCTATCACTAGGGAGAATAGGGGGTGACAATCGGCACCCTTGCCTAGTGCCGCCTTCCTATGCTAGTACAGACGAAAGCACCCCATTCACATACACTATGGCGTATTGGCTGCGTGTACAAAACTCTTAACACAGAATAAAGTTCGGGCCAAACCCATAATTATTCAGCGTCCGAAATAAAAAGGGCCAGTAGACCGTATCAAATGCTTTTTGCATGTCCCGAAACAGCAACCCCCTGACTGTCCTGCGGTATCTGCACAATTATGTTCTACATCTGTCGTATGTTGGATGCCGTTGATCTCCCAGATAGGAATTCTGCCTGATCCCCATGCACCATATACCGCATTAGTGGGTTCAATTTAGATGCCAGAATTTTTGCAAAGATCTTTGCATCAGTACAGCTGGTTCGACCCGCACTCATCCGGAGACTTATCAGGTTTAAGTATTAAAATGATTACTGCTTCACGCATTGACTCTTGCAGAGTCCCAACTTCTAAGGCTTCAGACCAAACCAAACCAAAAGCAATCTGGGAGCGAGATTGTCTATGAACTCCTTGTAGAATTCTGCCCCTAGTCCATCCAGCCCTTGGGCCTTCCCTCTCTGGAGATCTCAGATAGTCTTCTTAATTTCGGCCAAATTTATCGGTTCTTCCAACATATTCCTTGCCTCAGCAGATAAGTGTTGTGGGGATCCTTGCAAGATATTCATCTATCTCCGATGCTGCGGCTGCACTTTTCAGAGAATATAATTCCCTATAGAAATCATAAAATACCACATTGACCTAATCAGCTGTGTTGGCCACCATGCTATCCAGTCGAATTAAACATGAAACATTAGAGCTGCCCCTATCATTATAAACTGTTTGCGCCAGCAACTTCCTGGTCTACCCAGTCCCCCATAGCGGCGTGCTGCTGCAAGCCTGTCAAAATAGCGCAACTCCCTATTGGCAGAATCACAGTACTTATCCAAATTTTCCTTAATGTCATTCCTCATTTAGGGAGATGGAGCAGCAGCATATCCCTGTTGCAATTGCGCAAGTGCCTCCTCCTTCCTCTTTAACTCTCTTCTGATATCTCGCAACACTCCAAATTCCATGGGCATAGCAATACCCCTAATGTACACTTTGAATGCTTGCCAGAGAGTGACATGTGTGTTAACTGACCCCTCATTAATGTCAAAATAGCTGGCGATATGTTCCGTCATACTTGCCTGGAAAACCGGGTGCTCTAATGAGGCAGGTTTAAAATGTCATTGCGTTCTTGGTGCGGTGCTTCCCGGAATATTTATTGAGAGCAATACCGAGGAGTTATCGGATAATGTTCTAGGCAGTGTCCGGCACTCAGCTAACCAATTCAACACTTTGTGTGACAGTAGCCATAGATCAATGCGCGAGTGCATGTCATGCACCGACGTATAGGTGTATGCGCTTTGAGTGGTATTAAGTGCTCTCCACACGTCCCTCAGTCCCAAATCTTCAGTGTGCGTGAGTATGGCACATACTGCACTACTTAAGAGACCTCGGTGTTGTTGAGGTATGATCTAAACATGTATCCAGTATACTTTTGATACCTCCGCCACAGATGACTGTCGCAGTTGGGTATTTAGCACATTATTGGAACAAAGTCATCAACATTACGGACCATATAGATTGATCAGGAGAACCTCCAAGCTCCCCAGCTTCCAATGGACAAAAACAAACCTGCCACAATTGTCGCATATAGTTCCAAGATGTACAAATGGTAAAGACTGATGCACCAAGACCAGAACTCCCCGTGCCCTGGTGGAGTAGGATGTGTAATATCTTAAGTCACCCCACGCACTTGATAATCCAACATGTGGGTTTCCTGTAGACATAAGATCTTAACCCAGAGCCTATTAGCATATGAGATAACTTGACGCACCTTCATAGGGGACCCCAACCCTTGCACATTCCAAGAATCATGATCTCTAAAGCTTATTGCAGTAAACATCTTCATCCGGCATCCCATAATGGCCAATGCGTATTGTACTATATTCACCCTGTGCATTTTGTAACTCTTATAATTCAGCTTCCCCCTGACTCCCCCTCCCTTGCCCACATAGTTCTCCAAACATTGACTATGCATGCCCCAACCCTACTCCACCCCCCGCCCCACAACCTCCACACCTCAACTAACATATGCACTCGAATTGGGTGTCAGCAGTTACTGCTACGAGTGGCGATTCCCTGCAAGCAAGAATATTTTCGCTGTAACACATGGAAAGGCAAACATCCATCAACACATTATTATTGCATCATCATGGGTAAGTGACTCAACTGTGACACAACATCAAGGCGCTGTTGGCTCTCGGCCCACTGGGAGTGGAATATGAGCCTCCACGAACGATGTGGCCTCATCAGGAAATGTGAAAAAAATAGGTTTTATTGTTAAATTGTAGGCGCAGCCGGGCAAGATAAATCATGGCATAAGGTATACCACGCTGCCAGAGCTTTTTACACCAATAAATGAGCGTCTTTCCTGCTGCACCGATAAAGTAGTCTGGAAATATGCAGACCACACTGCACCCCATTTTCAACTCTTAATGCTCACGTGCGGCCTTCAATACTAAGTCTGTCTCTGTAGTTCATCAGGCGGGCGATTATAGGTCTGTGATATCCACCCGGTTTTGGCCTTGCTATTAATACTCTATGTGCACGCTCCACCTCAAACAGCAGGGACCACCCGGGATTGCCCAGTAGCTCTTTAAACAATTCCTCCACCGCGGACTCCATTACGTCACTCAGGGCGTCTTCCGGCACACCTATTATACGGACGTTATTCCTTTTCGTCCTTGCCTCCAAATCCTCGATTCTGGCCTTGACTGCGCCCATATCCTTAGGAAGGGACGTCACATTCCCTGCAACGCTGTTATGGCATCCTCTGCAGTGTTGATCCATGTCTGCTTCTATTATCTGCCGAGTAGCCTTCTCGAGTTGTGTGTGTTTAGTTGTGACATTGACGGCTTATTCCGTCCAATTTGTCGTTGATGGAGGACAAACCCTGTTGCATCAGAGCCATGACCCCCTGCAGATCAATGGGTGGTGAGGCTGAAGCTCCCTCCAGATGCACCTTCTCCCGCCATCTCCACAGGTTTTGGTGTGGGTTTCGCAAACGTATCCATAGACTACATTTCTTGTGACCATCCCCTTGGTCATGATATGCCACGGTGCAGCTATAGCGCCTCAATCAGTAATGTGCAATGACACTTATCCTCAAATTCAATGCAGGTACAACAGGGGCGGAGGGGGTTCTCCCCGCCGTTTTCTTACCACTGCATACACATAAAAAGAACATCGATCAGAAGGATGGGGCAGAAGTATAACATGCCATCACTTGCGTCACCATGTTGTTAACTTCACATGGCTACAGTGTGCAGAATACTGGTAACCGAAGAATTGCCAGCCCAGTCAGCAGGTGTGCGAGCCCTTGAGCCCTATATGGGGGCATGGGTGGACCGGTACACCCTGTACCCTGCAATCCAGTGCGTATAAGAGTCAACACTATAAGGGCAGGGGGTCAAGGTATTGACTCTATTATCCGGCAGCTCCGCCGCAGCTCTCATGTACCTCAGCCACACCAACTATCTGGGAGATGTCCTAGAATATTCCCACTGGCAGTTCAATACACTTAGCTGGCCTCACCGTAGAGGCAAAGCTGCGTGCAATGCGGGCCGCTCAAGCAACCTGCGGCATCAGTAATGTGGATCATCCCCTGGAGGGGTGAGTTGTGAGCCCCCGTCTGACACCAAAGACGTTATGAAGCCTCTCTCCCAGTGCTCGTCCCTCGCAGGCAGTGCTCACCACCGATCCCCCTTGCGCCCCCGCCTGCGCAGTGGTCCGTGGGGGGGGATGTAACTACAAAAGGGGCAGCTCCCAGGACCAATGACAGCTAGACTCCCAGCGCTGCCTCCAGTTATTAACTGTGCAGCCTGCCCCGCGGTACCGTAGCACAGCATCCACTTCTTCTGCAGTCAGAGGGCTGCCAGCAGCACACGGGCCTCACCCCAAGCCAGAAAGGAGACGCCAAGGCCTGCCACTCAATTACTCTGCATTGGTGACGGCTCCACTATCAGAAGCACGAGCCGAGCGTGCACTCAACCTTCAGCAAGCTTTTCACTAAATTTCCAAACAGAGATGCCCCACATCCAGCTCGATATCATGCAGGAAATCTTCACCCAGCGCGGAGCTGAAACGCAATACGCCATCTTGACAAACGCACAACAGCGCCCCTGTCGGTGCACCTTTTTGCAAGGAAAACAAGTTTTGTTTTATTAAAAAAAAGGAGAAAAGGTCAGAGAAGGTCAAGTAGAACCAAACTGACAGAGCTCCCAGTTCAAAGCAAGTACGAGGTTTTAAGCAAAGAAAGCGTCAGATGTAAATGGTATACAGTGTTAACCCCCCACCCTCATTGGCTACCACCTTTATACATAATAGATGTCCCTTAAAGTCTCTTGACCGACTGGCCACATCCAAAGCCTTCTCATGCCCTCTAACACCTGGTTCCCCCTACTACGTCATCTTTGTTCTCTGCTACCTGATTGTCGAGGTACCTGGAATGTTATCCTCCCCATTGGCTTGGTCACGTGGTGTGAACCTGGTCGTTAATATGGGCTCAGTGTAGAACTCCAAGGTCATATTGGCCCCTTAGAATAATGATAAGCTTCTCTTGATGCCGGACATGCAGGTGCCCCCACTTTGCATCCCTGTTGCTGAACTAAATGTGTTGGCATCACCTCCTGCTTCTCGGATCACAAATCAGGGTTTCACTCCTGGCTCCTCCCTTATCAGCTGCCCCTCTTTGGAGCTTCGTCTGGGACTTTCGAGGAAGACACTAATCACCCGACTTCTAATGGATTTATGTATTCTATTTTACAGGCATCTGGCAGTTGAAATGGGATGGCCATTCTCCTGGGGGCACTAGTGCTCTAAATCTAGACTGGACATTTTGGCAGATCAAGACCACTACTTCAGCTCCCATAGGTTTATCCTTCGGGACGAGCGTAGCCCTGCCTGTGCTCGGCCATTTACATTCCTTTCTGGTTTCACAGGCCTACAGTTCGATACAATTACACTTTTATCTTTTCGGCCTGAAGGCTTCTATGCTCGGTTCCACTGCTGGGGTTTGGGAAGGGGAGATGATTCAAACTATACATCGTACTACGCTGCCATACTTGCAACAGGGACTGCAAAGTACTACGCCCAACTTCCAATATGGCAGTGCTTCAGTATTTCTTGCGCCTAAGATCAGGGTCTACCTCATCATTGCTATACACTATATTTTGGCCACTATACTGCAATATCACTCATGCCTTGTACCTGGGTCTATCTACACTTCCATTACAAAACCACTATATTTATTATTCCCACTTGCAAGGGCCACCCCCTGCAGCTGTGCATGTTCACTTTCTTTCACGTGCGTTAATAGATTTTCCTGAGCCTGCATCGTTTGGGTGGGCATGGGAGCTGAACGTGCATCCCAACAGCCCCCCCTGTAGTTAATCCTTCATTAACTAACCTAGGAGCTTCCCTCCTTCTGTACCTTTCATCTTGGGGGACTCATGCTCTGCACATGTTATGTAAACGTCCCTCATCTTGGGCATACTCTTCTGGAGTGCCAGTTATAAAGCACTTTCCTCCTGCTAAATCGACCCTGCATTCTCAGTCATTTTCTGGGTCCAGCGGGAGTGTCAGCAATGTCCCCATAGGGGATAAGGGGCGGGTTTGAGGAGCTGCTCTATTATTCCCATCCCACTTACCCATCTTGGTCTAATAATGTTTTATGAGAGGAGGAGCTTTACCTGCTCTTACCAAAACAATCATCGTGGCACTGTTTGGGCGAGCTTTTGCGCTGCACTGGTTTATCATTTGGCATGTGCAGAACATTAACAGCAGGAACATCATGATAGGAACTAGTATCTTCACAGCTATTCCTAGCCAAGTTGGGTTCCATGAGAACATCGTATCGAATCAATCTTCAGCTTCCACTCTTGCTTCAGTCTCCATGCCTGTCGTCAGTTTGTGTAGGACACCTATTATGTATGGCAAGCACCAGTTTCCTGCATCATTTGGGGGGATGTATGTGCAATATGACGGTTTGATTTTCTTGCACATGCCCACCTCCATGGCCGTCAATAAGTCCAAGACATACGACTTTTATAGGGTCATCAGCCATATTGCACACATCTTATTTTTTTTTTTCAAATTTGATTTTATTGGTTTTCACAAAATAAAGAATAACAGTACGTATTTGGCATAAGTATCAAGTTACAACCACTAATCCAATATTAGGTTCACAATGTTCACTAAAGATACCATACCTGAATAGGTAATTCAACCCCCCCCCCCCCATCTCTCCCCCCTCCCTCCAACCCTCCAATGCAGGTCAATGCCATAATCGGAGCACATTAATATGCATACAACTTTGTATCACTTAGGTCCGTCTATCCTTCTTATCCGACATGTGTTAGTGAGAAGTCTCATTCAATGGCTAATTTCCCTTACTTAGTGCGGCCCCCAGCAGCTTTGCTGGATTTTCTGGAGTTATTTCTTTCACTTGTTGAGTGTGAGCTTTTCCCCCACTCTTACCCATGTTTGCCAGGTGTGTTTCATCTGTTTTAGTGATTGTGGGCTCTGGAGTACACCAGTTCAGCAGCCCCCTTCTTTTGTGTGTTACACAGCACCTTTAGTGCAGTGACGCAGGGTTGTCTTTTAGACTTCCCCCGACTCCCTTTCTGGGGCTGACTACTGTCTCCCAGAAAAGGGTAAAGTTACCATTAACTTTACTTAGTCATTTAACCACAATCCAGTACACCCCATCTTACATGGGGTACTGGAAGGGGTTAATCCTTAGCCCTTTTTTATCTGTACCTCCTAGAGCATTCTTTCGCTCTTTTAACATTTAGACTTGGCTAGTGGCAGTGGTATCTACCCTAACCTTTCTACTGCGATTATACTATATAAACGTGGTACTGTTTTAGGCTATTATATTAGACTCAAACCTAAACCCGCTTGACCAAATCCTTTTTCTTTTGGCTCCGGTCGAGTTTATTCGCCATTTCTTTTTGTTAAATGCCTTCTTGTGTTTTACTTTGTGCGGCAAACCAGGTTTGCCTTCTTTGTTCATTGTCTTTTGACGTGCTTCTGCCAAGAAGCCCTCCTCTAGGCCCCTGGTTGTCTAGGTGGGCTGAATTTGAGGGAGGGGTGTAGCCACCCCCTGCACAGGGTATCCTAGGAAACCCAAGTCACACTTTGCCATGATTGGCTGAGGTGGTTGTCCGGGATGGACAACCCTCCTGCTGTGTGATTGACAGCCAAGCTGTGTGAATGGATGATTTTCGCATAAAAGGCAGGTCTCTTGGGCTAGAAGTCAGTCGCCACTGAAATTACAAGGAACCGAAGAGAAGCGGAGAAGAATTCAGCTGCTGCAACTATCCTGTCCCGGTGAAGCCCTGCTGCAGTCCTGGGCCATCTACTTTTCGACGACCAGAGAAGATCCAGTCCGGAGTAGTCTTCCCTTGAGCCTGGTGGGGATAACCAGCACACCTTCTACAGCCAGAGGATCCTCTTCTTGGTCGAAATCGCTGCACACAGCTGTAGTGGTCCGGATAGCCATCTGAAGAGCCTCTCCTGTTTTTAAGGAGCGCATCTTTTATTCACCGTCGCTGCTGTCGGCTTCATCCCTGTGTGGTGCAGACCCCTCCAGATGTCCTCCTTCGCCCCGAAGCTCCAGGAACCGAGGGTCTGCAGGAAACTACCAGGAACAACTGCCATGGCACCAGCCTCTTCATTGAATAAGGTACTGTGTTCTGCTTGAGGAATTAAGGTGAATCCCTTTTCTTCATCTCCAAGGCTTGCCCTTGTCTTCCCTCCTTCTTATAACTTTTGCTTCCTCTTTTGATAATATCTAAGTACTCCTGGCTACGTTGAATCGTGAACTATCCGACTGTGTGATCCTCGACAGTAGCAACCCGGTTCCACTTGATACTGGCTCCGGCCTATTTACTCTTGAATTTCTGTCCATGAGTGTTCTCTGATTCTGTCTGCCTTGACAAAAGTATTGCCCATGATTTTTGCCCCCAACTCTATCTGGGTATCTCAGGTGCTAAGTGTGTTTTGCCCCGGTAACATTTCTTTCTGCGGATACGGGTTTATTTAGTAAGTCCGAACTGTCATTACTGTCAAAAAGTGATCGCGAGTGTATTCCCGGTAACGTCTTTTGTTTCGCAACTCAGATCTGTTAAAACACAGGGTACTTACCTTGAGCTATACTGTACAAAGTGAATTGGTTGGTTGTAGTGTATTTTACGTGTGGTTTTTGAATGAATAGAAGTGTCGTGTTTATAACAAATGGTTTAAAAAATAAATGTACTTACATTTTTTTTCCTGCAACCTTGAGTCAGTGTTTGCTTGCGTCACAGTAATTGTGGTCCCTTTGTGTAATCTATGCTACTGCTCATATACTCTTGAGATAAGCCTGGCTGCTCTGCTACTGCTACCACTTTAACATAGTAGTACAGGCTTGTACCATAAGTAAAACTTGTATAGCCACCTGTAGTCTTAATTGTGTGTAGTGGTCCATAAGGGCACTGCACAGGATTCTGCCTAACACTTCCCTCTCCACCTCCCAGTTCCCTTCCACAGATCGGCACACCCTCACTCTTAGCGGAGATTCGATCTCTGTGAGAGAGCAAAGCAGTAGAGAGCAGGTACCCCAGCTCCCAGCAGGGGCAGGGCTTTTACTCCTGCAGCTATCCAGAAGAAGAACCAGGTGAACCTGCGAGTGGTGTTGGATCTTTCCTCCCTCAATCTTTACCTACCTTTGCAGAAATCCATGATGGTAACGCCGCGCATATTGCCGAGACTCTGTGGGGGGGGAGACTGGACGTGTTGCTTGGACCTGAAGGTTGCGTATCTCCACGTCCCCATTGTGCAGCCTCACTGTGCCTTCCTCAGATTCCGGTTGATGGGTCTGCACTTTCAGTACAGAGTTCTGCCCTTCGGCTAGATTCAGCTCAGAGTCTTCACATGGCTCATGAATGTGGTGGCGGCTTTCCCAGGTCAGAGGTGTTGCATGTCTACCTGTACCTCGACGACTGGCTAGATGGGAGCAGGTCCGGTATTCTGCAGACAGACTCAGCTCTACCCTATTCGAACTGGGGTTTTCGATCAACTACTGAAAATCTCAGCTCACCCCTACTCAGACGCTGGTGTTCCTGGGCCTGTTGTGGGATACACAAAAGCAGAGGGTGTTTCCCACGGGGGACATGGTGACTCCCATATGCAGTCTCCCATTTCTTCAGCAGGTCAGTCACCAAAGCCTAGTGGTATCAACACCTACTGAGAGTACTGGCAGCATGTCTCCTGGCAGTCTCTTACACCAGGCTCTGCATGAGGAGGCTCCAGCTGCATTTCATGGATTCCTGGGACCAGGATTCGGGCCATCACGGGGCTCCTATCTCCATTACACAGCACCTGGACCACAACCTCAGATGGTGGCAACAGCAAGAGAACAATTTGGTGGGCAGCCCATTCCAGCTGCCCCCATACAATACACCATTAACACAGATTCCTCACTCCACAGCTGGGGAGCCACTCTGGGAGCGCACTCGGTACACAGACTCTGCACTCAGACCGGCAGAATCACATCAAATGGCTGGAGCTTATGGCTATTCAGTTGGCGCTCCAGTCCTTCCAACCGACCATCAAGGGCAAGTCGGTGTGCATCCAGCCAGAAAACATGATCTGTATGTTCTATATCAACAAAGAGGGGGGCACCAGATCACTGCAGCTGTGCGAGTTGACCCTGGACATCTGGGAATGGGCTATCAGCCAGGGTGTTTGGCTGTCAGCAGTCCACCTCCAAGGGGAGTCCAATCTGGAAGCAGACAGGCTCAGACACTTAACCGCCAACAAATATTAATTTTTCAGGAAATGTTCAGCAGATGGGGTCACCCAACAACAGACTTCTTTGCGACAGCTCACAATCGGACGTGCAAGCAGTTCGCGTCCTAGGGTGCAAGGGGGTGCAACTCTCTAGGATAAGCACTCCAGATATCCTGGGACGGGATGTGGGCGTGTGCATTCCCACCCACGCCACTAGTGCACAAGGTAGTGACCAAGATCAGGAACTCCAGGAACCTCAGAATCATCCTAGTGGCGCCTCGCTGGCCAGCGCATCCCTAGTTCTCTGACCTGCAGCAGATGTCACTCCAGCTGGAGATTTTACTCCCCTCGAGAAGGGCCCTCTATTAGCCAGCAGGGAGGTGCAGTGCTACACCCTTCTCCAGAGAGGCTAGCCCAAGCGGCCTGGTTCCTGAGCAGCAGACTCTCCAGTACCTCCAGCTGTCTTCCGACAACCTGGAAATCATACAAGGGGCCGAAGCCAGTGGACAGAATCTTGTTCACTTGCTTTTGGACTGCTTGCGTGTGCAAGCAGTCCAAAAGCAAGTGAACAAGATTCTGCTTTTGGGCTAAAGAACATGGTGTGAACCCACTGACATGCACCCTCAACCAGGTTTTGTAATTTTCTGCGTTTTGTGAGACTGATGTGCTGTTTGTAACATTTGGAGGCTCTAGGCCCAGCAGGCCTCCAAGGCATCCATAGCTCAATGGATGACAGCAGCGATCCAGGAGGCATACAAGGTGCAACGTAAGGATCTGCCGCAGGGCATGCACGCGCACGCGGTAAGAGGAAAAGTGATGGCAGTGGCCTTCCATCGCCACATTCCCAGGCAGGTGATCAGCAGGGCGGCAACATGGCCCACGCCTTCAACCTTTTGTAAGCACTACTGTTTGGATACCAGTGCCAAAGCTGATGCAGCATTTGGACATGCGGTGCTGCGCAATCTTTTTGCTTAAGAGATCAGGCTCTCCTGCCCCGGGCGTTGTCAGTTGTAAGCGCCAATAGAGGATGGAGGAAATGGGACGGGACATAGGAGTAAGTAAGTGTTACTCACTAACGTACTCCTAGTCCATAGTCCCCTTTCCTCCATACGTCCCACCATCCATCCCCCTAAAATAAGACTAGTGAGGTTGTTAGACTTGCCTACAGCTGACGTTTCAAAATGGGACTGAGGTGTGGTGCCAGTGGGCGGGATTAAGGAGGCCCGTGCTACAGAGGCAGCGTCAGGAAATTTAAAGAGAAATGTATTTTTCTGGTGGAAACATTTTTCTGTTCCCGTCCCTCGCGAGGGACGCCCCTACACGATGGAGGAGTGTGGTCTAGGAGTGCATTAGTCACTCCGTTGAGTAACACTTAATTACTCCATTTAAAACAAATTTTACTTGCAGGAACATTTCTGTGCTCAATGGTTTAATGTACAAAAATACATGTTTTTATTATTTATTTTTATTTTATACTTATAAACAAAGACTTTACACATAAAGAAAAATAATGGAATCAGAAATCGCATAAAAGCAAATAAAAAATACAAAGTTAAAGTTAGGAATAAAATAAATGCCATACATGCATATACATCCAATACATAAAATGCATAAAGTACATAAGATAGAATACATCAAATAAGGTTACAATCGGAGTCTCAAACCAGCAAGCAATCAGACTGCCCAACCCAAGTTGGGAACAGTATTTCTCACAATTTCACAATTTGTCACAATTTGTAATCTATAATCAATCGATAGAAATTGGCACACAGTTCTTCCGGGTCCTTTTCCTACCTTCACCCATCGATGGCATACAGGTCTTCCGCACTCAATAGGGACTATGGGCCTCATTACAAGTATGGCGTTAAGGCAACAACGGCGCCGGTATTGCTACCAGCACTGTTGATACCGTACCGCCATACTAGGAGTTCTGCTTGCGGGTGCCCTTGCAGCCACCAGGTCTGACCTGGTGGCCGTACCGGCACCCGTGAGCAGAACATGATGGTAGCACCGGTACCGTTATTAACGGTACCAGTGTTACCACCCTCCCCATTCCTATTGAGGCCTATGGGGCTCAAATGGGAATGGGGATGTACCGAGCCCGGCACCCGCAAAAGGGCAATTATCGGGATCGGCTGGGCCGGAATAGCCCAGTAATTGCCCATTCGTGGGTGCCGGACCCGGATGCGAGTTTGGAGGTAGCCCTGCCGGTAAAACCGGCAAGGCTACCTCCAACCTCATAATGAGGCCCTATAACTCTGCACATGACAGCAGGAGCTGCTCGAAGAATAGCCAGACACGATAGAGGGCCAGCTGTAGGCTTTTATTACCTGTGTTCAAACACCTGAGCCAAAAGACACTCTCACTGATTGAAGTCAAGCTATGGACATAGTCACCCAGGTTTACCATGATTGCTGATGTCATAACAGGGCACTTTCGTTAGGATATGTGTTTCAGTTTCGGGGTAGCTGTGGTTTTTTCAAGCATGACCGAACCTTTCAGCATTCTTCAGATTTCCAGTTGCCCCAGGATTCGCTAATACTGGAAGCCTGTTTCTCCAGCATGGGGTCTGGCATGGATTCATGTGCTCATGAATATTCCCCGTCGTCAGGCCGGGAATCCTCGGTAAAGAAAAAAATCAGTATCAGTTTCGTTTCTGATCTGTCTTTCTCAGTAGGAACCAATCACTGGTCTCTGGGTCATACCGCCCCCAGCCAATGACTGCCCTCTCCCTAAGCCCCGCCTCCGGCAGCCATCTTCAGATTTTTACGACACGCTCAAGTGTTGGGAGTCCTTGTGTTTAGCTCTCGAGCTTTTGCTGCGTTTCCGTGCTTTTTCAAAGAGAATTTCTTATTTTTCGTTCAAATAGAGCCTCAAGCTACACCGTCTCTACATCCGATTAACGGGTATCCGTGTCGGATTTTTTTCTACGCCCCTCAAGGGTGAAGATTTCGTCGAGTTACACTTCTTGGGGGATTCCAGAACTTTCTGCGGCGTACCCGAACCTGGCCAAGGAGAGAGGAAGCTCGACGCCCGGAAAGCTGTTCAGGGTTTGCCCTGGATGCCAGCTACAGAATAAATAAAGTACAGTAAATAAAGTACTACATGCTGAAAGCAATCATGTGAAGCATATAATTAAAAACATACCATATGGTGAAATTCTGAGAACAAAACGGAATTGTAGTTCAAACGAAAAATACGAAAATCATGTTCAATTACTCAAAGGAAAATTCATACAGAGAGGTTACAGAAATCAAGATGTGGACAAAGCTATCTACAAAGCTGAAAAAGTACCTAGAACTGAACTACTAAAGGACAAACCAAGATTGGTGAAGAAAAGGTAGACTTCATTACGACTTTCAATAGTGAAGCTCATCTTTTGAAAAAATTCCTGACAAAACATTGGAACATTTTGCAAAGCGATGAAATGTTAAAGCAGCATATAGAAGCTAAACTCAGGATAATTTACAGAAGGGCCCCAACTTTAAAGCAAAAAATCAGTCCCAGTCATATGAAAGAAGAAAAAATAGAAGTTTTGAGTCAATTCTTACAAGTACCGGCACCAACAGGAACCCACAGTTGTGGGAGTTGTGGAATCTGTGACCAAATGGAAAATGGAGTAAAAGAGAGAAGGCAACCAAATGGAAAAATTCACAAACTAAGACAATTTATTAATTCCAACACCAAGTATGTGATCTATACAATTACATGTATATGTAAAAAGAAATACGTGGGAAGTACTATCAGAGTGCTGAAAATCAGATTACAAGAACATATTAGAGCTATTAAAAATAAGGACACAAGATACCCTATGGCAATTCACTTCAATCAAGAACATAAAGCAACTGATAATAAGGGTATCAAGTTTCTGGGCATAGAAAAAATTGAAAGTATGGAGAGAGCTACAATTAAGAAGAGCAGAGAAGCAAAATGGATTTGTACCTTGGACACTTGCAATACAGGGTTAAATTCGGATAATGAAATGAGTTATTGGTTGTAATGATTTTCTTTTGAAATTCTGTTTGAAATTTAAAATTGTTTGTGAGCTTGTGAAAATGTTTAACAAAATTCAAAAATGAATTGCTGATCTAGGAGAATCTAAGAGAAATGTAATTTGAGAGACTGCACATATTCATTTACACTTATGAAAAATTAGAGAAATGTAATTGCAATACCACGAGTTATAATTATAACCTCTCTGCCTAATTACTTAATTACTTTTCGAAAATAAGGTAAACATTTGGCTAAAATGGTGGAAAAAACAATTTTCACCGAATATATATATATATATATATATATATATATATATATATATATATATATATATATATATATATATATATATATATATATATATATATATACAGTTAATACTGTTGTTGATTCTAATATATATCCAAACTCACGTTTGGTAAAGTCCCATGACCTTGAATTAGTGAGTTTGAAATGAAGCAAAATACACGGCTTATTCAAAAGCTAAGATGGCCGCCGGCCGTGTAGGAAAAACGCGTGACGTCATTGCGCAACGTAACACATGACGTCATTGCGTTGCGCGGCGTGATGACGTCACGCGTAGCGGGCCCGCGACTATAAATAAGAGGATTCAAATCACTTACAGCAGCACGGACTGAGAAGGATTGAAGGCAACCTTACCGGGATAAATAAGGTGAGGAGAGCAGAAAGGGATACTTTATCACACCAAAACTATAGGGATCATCTAAACTTAACCTAAGCTTTAAACTTTGTGTATTTTACTTCTGGTTTTCACAGAAATCCCACATATTTTTCATCTGGAAGATAAGAAAGGATAAATGTTTTGCTATAAATGAAAGAAATAACTTTAAAAAAAAGGGATTCAAAGTTGAGAATATTACCGAATTCGAAGAAATTCGTGAGTATGCTAGATGAATATATTAATTGGTGGTTTGCCTCTACCACCCCAATTTGTTGTACATAAACAGTTTATTTGGGTTTATATAGTGAAGCAAAAAAACCTTTATCTTGTTTTATATTAGAAACTCTCCTGATGAACCACGTGTGGTAAACGTGGAGAAACACGTGTTGAGAGACAAAAAGTATATGGTTATTTGAAGAAGAAAGTTTGTTTGAAAGGAAATAATAAACAAAGATGTGCATAACCATCCAAAGATGTATTTTTGTATGATTTAAAAGTTCAGAAAAGGAATACCGGAAGCGCACTCCAAGGAAGTGTGCAGTTAAAAAGAATTGTTTGTTTAATATTGCAGCAGCCGCAATATACACTTCAACAGGTGCAGCATCCAGGTAACAAAGAAATTATTCATTACTGCACAGTAAGAAATCACCAATTATAGGAAACCAAAGCCGCAAAGGACTGCAAAATTTATACAAACAGCTACAGAATGTGTTAAAGGTGGACGAGCATTCGAAATGTCTCTACTGCCTTCATGAGGACAAAACGCACGTGGAGAAGGACTGTGCGTTTTGCAGGAACATGTCGGAACAGACCATCAACTGGCTGGAAGGAAGGCGTCCGTCAGGTGAGAAGAAGAAGAAGAAGAAGTCCGAGCGGTCTTCTAAGTCCTGTGAGGGCACCCCGGCAACGGGGGCCCAACAGAAGGCAAAGCACCGCAAGTCCGCGGGCACCGGGAGCGCCGAACGGTCGGGTTCTTCGGCTGCCAGGCAGGGCGCGCCTTCCCCGGCACCTTCAACCACGAGCCAACGCTCTGGTTCGGGGAAGAGGAAATCCGAGAACCTGGGTAAGCTTCTGGAGAGGCCCCGGTCGATCTCGAAGGATTCGGCCGAGGGGGAGCGAGGCGGTGACCCTCCCCCCAAGGTGAAGGCCTCAAGCACGCCTAAGGCGGTGAAGGCCTTGATTCACCCAACCAAGGCCTCTATCGAGGGAGTCGCGGCGGCCCTGGTGCAGCCTGTGGAGGATACACCAGTGGAGGCAACCTCGGGGCCCAGAGTCTCTCCGCCTCCGCGGAGGGAACCCTCTTTCAGACCCATCAAAAAGACCCCCGTGAAGACCCCGGCGGAAAAAGAGGGGGGGGGGCGGTGGCCATTGTGGACATGGATACAGCATCCGAGGAGGAGCTGGTAGAAGTCTTAGAGGGCCTCGGCGAGGGTGTCGAAGAGGCCCGTCCCCACAGGAGGGATCTATCCAGACGAGGGTGACGACGAGAGTGACGGCAGCACCTGCGAGGGTCCTAGTCACCCGTCGCTTCCGGAGCCGCAGGATAACTCGGCTGCCATTTTGTTGGCAATACAATCCTTTATGTTCGGAGATAAGGACGAGATTGCCCTTACCACCGACAGAGGATCCGGAACCAGGCTCGACGGAGGAACCAGAGCCGTGCCCGGCGGGAAGCCCCCCGAACAAGAGAAGACAGATCCTTCCAGCCCCGCCTTCTCAGCCCTCGCGGCCTGCTCGGCCTTGACCCACGTCCCTGGGGATGACACGGGAATGGACAAGGCCACGACAGGTACTGACGACGACGGCGGTGATGACGGGACGGAGCTCCCATCGCCAGCCCGGGCCTTCCCGTCCAACGAGATCGGATCTTTCCATGCAATGATCGCCAGGGCATCCAAGCTTGTTCAGCTCTGCCCCGAAGAGAAGAAGGAAGGTTTCCTTTACCAACGGCACGAGGCCAAGAGGAAGGCAGTCCTCGCCGTGCCTCTGCTGGATGACATCTGGGACGAGGGTCTCACCCTTCTCAAGAACCCGTCTACGACGCCTGCCAAGAGGGATCGGTACAAGAAGTAGTACCGGATCCCCTACGCGGCCCCTTTCTGCCTTAGGGCACAACCGACCCCTGACTGGGTCGTCTCAGCGGCTGCCAAGAAGAAAGCAGGGGGGGGGGGGCATCGGCCTCAACGTCAACTTCCCTGCCTGACGGCGAAGGGAAGAAGCTAGACGCAATGGGACGACGAGTTATCTTGTCGGCGGCAACAACAATTAAGGCGGCCAATGCCCTCGCGATCGTGGCCCGCTACGACAGGGAGTTATGGTACAAGATCGCCCCCCTGTTGGACTTCCTACCGGATGACAAGAGGGCCGAGGCCCTGGAGATCTTGCAAGAAGGCGAAGTGGCGTTGGACCACGCCATAACGGTGGCAACGGACATTGCCGACACCGGTTTCCGCCAGCTAGACAACAGCGTTTGCCTTAGACGAGGTTGGCTCAAGGCGACGGATTTCCACCAGGATGTACAAGCCAAGTTGTTGGACATGCCGTTCGACGGGAACAACCTGTTTGGGAAAACGGTGGATGAGTCCCTCCAACCCATCAAGGCGGACACGGAGACAGCTAGGGCCTTAGGCGTTCTCCGGCAACGAAGGCCGTCCTTTCGGAGCACCGGAGGCAAGCAGGGTGCCTCCAAGGGATTCGGTGGTGGCTCCTCTACGTACCGCCAAGCGGCCCGCTCCTCGTCACAGGAAGCCTATAGAGGACGAGGCAAGTCGGGTGGGCCCCGCTGTCATCGCCAGGGAGGCCAAGGCGGCAAGCCGTCCTCCAAGCAAGATTGAACAGACAGCAGTGTCGGGCCCCCACCGAGGCACCCCGGTGGGAAGCCGGCTGGCAAAGTTCGTCAGAGTGTGGGAGTCCATCTCTGGTCCCGTCGCAAGTCGCACTGTTTCTGGGAGCCAAGCTCGACACAGTGGTGCGTCTGGCCTCTCCGTCAGAGGAAAGGACGAAGGCCATCCTGGGCAAGGTGCAGCGTCTGCTGGCCACGGACGTGGCCAGGGTGAGGTCCATCAAGTCCCTCCTCGGGATGATGTCCTCCTGCATATATCTTGTGCGCCTGTGTAGGCTTCGGAAGCGCCCTCTGCAAGAGTTCCTCGACTCCCGCTGGATCCAAGCAACGGGCCAGCTTCGAGGACAGGATCCCCCTCGATGAGACATTCCGACGAGCGATCAGGTGGTGGGGCACCCACGCTCATCTGACGGCGGGCACAGACTTTCAGAAGCCATCCCACCAGATAACGGTGACGACGGATGCCTCCCTGGAAGGGTGGGGAGCGCACACCGGAGAACTTCACGCGAGAGGCCTTTGGCTCCCAGAGGAGAAGAAGCTCCACATCAACATCCTGGAGCTCCATGCAGTGTTCTGGGCCCTCCGGTCTTTTCTCCCGTCCCTCAAGGGCAAGGTGGTGAGAATCTTCACCGACAACACCACCACGATGTTCTACATCCGGAAGCAGGGAGGAACCAGATCCCCAGCCAAGGAAGCCCAGGATCTGTGGCATTGGGCCGTCGCCCAAGGGATGTTTCTGGTGCCTTTTCATCTGGCAGGGATAAAGAACACCATTGCCGACTCACTCAGCAGGGAGCTGCGCTCATGCCACGAGTGGGAACTACATCAGGATCAAGTGGATCGACACTTCCGACGATGGGGAAAACCGCATATCGACCTGTCCGCGACGGCGACGAACTCCAAGTGCCAGAGGTTCGCCAGCAGGTTTCCCCAGCCGAGGAGCAAGGGCAATGCTTTCTCGTTCCCCTGGGACGGCTTGTTCCTATATGCATTGCCGTTACTGCTCCGACTCGTCAACTAGCTCAAGAGGTCCCGGTGCAGGATGATCCTAGTCGCACCGGCGTGGCTGAGGCAGATCTAGTTCCCAGACCTTCTGGACTTGTCAGCGTCCCCACCAGTCAAGCTGCCGACGGACACGGATCTTCTCACCAGAGAAGGAGGCGCCATACTTCATCACGACCCGGAGTCACTGAACTTGCAGGCCTGGCTCCTTGCAAAAGCCAGGTCGTCCTCAACTCTCAAGTGCTACGGACATAAGTGGAAGAGGTTCTCTGTCTGGTGCCGTGCACAGAAGATTAACCCTCTACAGATTACGGCCCCTTAAGTGCTGCCGTACCTACTGTCGCTGGCCGAGGCTGGACTGGCTCACGACTCCATCAAGATACACCTGGCTGCGATCTGCCGATACACCAGAACCACAGGACGGGCGTCCTTTTGGTCCCATCGCCTGGTGAAGGAATTTATGAAGGGACTGTTCCGATCGTTCCCGCCGGTGAAGGCCCCTGCCCCGACGTGGTGCTGAACAGGGTCATGGGGGCGCCATTCGAGTCCCTGCATTCGGCACCATTGAAATTCCTGTCGTGGAAGACTGAGTTTCTTGTGGCCATCACCTCCGCACGGCGAGTTGGAAGAGATCCAGGCCCTATCCTGCAAGCCTCCATACTTGACTTTTCACGTCACGAGGGTGGTGCTGAGGACGCACCCCTCTTTTATGCCCAAGGTGCCGTCGGACTTCCACCTCAACGAGCCCTTGGTGTTACTTGTTTTCTTCCCGTCGCCTTCGTCGCCGGCCGAGAGGACTTTGCACTCACTGGATGTGGCTAGAGCGCTGAAGTTCTACGTGGACCGCACTAAGAGTTTTCGGAAGACATCACAGCTTTTTGTGAACTTTGGACCTGTGAACCAAGGGAAGGCGCTCTCGAAGGCTTCCATTTCCAGATGGCTCTCCGGCTGCATCACGCACTGTCTTCGGTTGGCAAACCGACCGTTGCCTGGCTGTCCGAGAGCCCATTCGACCAGAGATACCGCTGCTACCACAGCGTTCTTGTCTGGTGTGCCCCTGCTGGACATCTGCAGGGCTGCTACGTGGCGGTCGACGCACACCTTCACGAGATTCTACTGCGTCGACCGGGATTCCAGGGAGGAGTCCAGGGTCGGCCAAGCGGTGCTGCGCAACTTGTTCGCCTAAGGTGAGCCTGGTGAGGAGGTAAGAACTGCTTAATGTTGAGTTTTGATGTAATGCTTAATGTTGAGCCTTTTTTCCACCTCCCGTTGGTTGTGCATGTGTGTACTGCTATGTATTCTTATATTCATGAGCATGTGAATCCATGCCAGACCCCATGCTGGAGAAGATACAAGTTACTTACCTGTAACTGTTGTTCTCCAGCATGGGTCTGGCATGGATTCACATGCGAACCCTCCCTCCTACCCCTCTACGGCTCTTCACTTGGTCATACTGCCACTTTGCGTGCTACCAAATCTGAAGATGGCTGCCGGAGGCGGGGCTTAGGGGAGGGCAGTCATTGGCTGGGGGCAGTATGACCCAGAGACCAGCGATTGGTTACTACTGAGAAAGACAGATCAGAAACGAAGCTGATACTGATTTTTTCTTTACCGAGGATTCCCAGCCTGACGACGGGGAATATTCATGAGCATGTGAATCCATGCCAGACCCATGCTGGAGAACAACAGTTACAGGTAAGTAACTTGTTCCTTTTTCGTAAGAGCAGTATGAATCTGTGGAGATTACTAGATGGGCAAAGCATGAGATACCACTGCACTCGCCCTGGGGTATACAGTACATGAGATGTTCACTTGTAAGATTTTAGACTCTGGAGATGTAAATGGTCTTTTTGCCTGCCCCAGTCTAGTATTTTTATCCTGAACTCCTTTCGGAGCTCCCAATAGCCAAGTTCCCATTTCGGAGACCAGTTAATTAAGCTAAAGAGATTTAAGATGGACTTGACAAATACTTGGTTCTCTCTGACTTCATGTCCTTGCCTAGCAGCCTTCAACGGTCAAACTGGGCATTAGTTAAGGCCTTCATATGTAATGTGCCACGTTTCAGCAAGAGCATAGTACCCATTGAACAGAGTCCCAATTCCAGATGAATAACCTCCATCGGAACACAGCAGGTAGACCAAAGATACGACGCCAGACGCGGGCCTCTGTTCTAGTGACCCAAGACACATTCTCTAGGGTAAGAGCTTCGAGGCCATACAAGACGGCTGGGTAATAGCATTGCTTGTACAGCTTCAGAATACTAGCGCAGTTAATTGCATTGCTTTCCATTTCCTAGTGGCTACACATGTGGAATAGTTCATTTTGCTCTCCAGCCCTACGCCCAAATACCTGTAGGTTTTGTATTATTTCAAATGTTTTTAAAAACCTAATAGCACCCAATAACAGTCTCTAGTCGACTCTCAGTGTAATTATCACAAAAATGAGTGATGGGGTTAGTAAATGTGACTCATAAAAGCTCAAAACAGAGATATTACACTCATGACTAACAGCATTTCTAACAATGAATTCACTTTGCTTATTACACGGATGTCTGTCTGGACTTGTCGCTTAAATGCCTTTCCTCGGACCATGTACGCTATTCACACTTTACTTCAGTGTTTTCTTCTGGCCAAAAGACATCGGCAACCACATAACACACTAAAATAACTCTCAGATGTAATCTGTTCCATCTCGGACCTGCATATATTTCCTTACTCTTACGTCCCGTTTCCTTTCCTCCATACTGCATGGGCGTCCGTCCCTTCCTAGGGACGGGAGATGGAACCTTTTTCACCAGAAAAAACCTTCCATTTTAAATTTAGATGCGTAGGGGGTGCGGGCCTGGGAGAATGCGCTGCCCTGACTCCGCCCTCTGGTGCCACACCTCAGTCCCTTTTCTGCATCAATGGAAATAGGGCAATTCCCCCAGTGCTCCTGGGTGTGGCTTCGGCCATGTAATACCACACACTCTTCCCCGGATACTTTCTTCTGTCTTGTTGTCTTCTTTTATCAATCAGGTACTCGGTCCTCTGGCGCCACGCTCCTCCCCGGAGCAAATTCGACTTCAGCTGGCTTCAGCATGTGTCCAGCCTGTGAAGGGCTGTTCCATACATCTCATCCCCACGCTCTTTGCCTCCGCTGCATTGGCCAGACCATGGATGGGAAGGTTGTACCGTGTGCGACACTCTCTTTGCGTGCCCTGAAGAATAGACTGGCTAGGTGGATGGAGATCTTAAAGAGGTCGCCTCCAGAGGACCTGAAGGACTTCATCAAGCATCGATCAAGGCCCAAGGTAGGGCACCTCTTTTCCAGCGCACCCCACAAAGGGCGACACCTTCCCAAGGAAACGCCCGAGTTTGTGGTACCTCTCAAGTTCTCATAACAGCACGAGTACTCAAGCTAATTCAGCTTCCGGCCATAAGGCCGAGGGGTCCGTAGAGCCTCCCGAAGACAGTGATGAGGGACTGGAAGGTTTTTACCGGGTGTACACCCGAGGGACTACGCCCTTGTACCGGCAACATGGCCGAGGGGGCACCTACATGCAGCACTACCAGTGACTTTGCCGAGGGCGACACGCTTACCAGGCCTCTGCCTGAGGTGCAGGGCAGGTCTCGTGCTCCACCGTCAAGAGTCCTGGAGGAGGCTGGGCCCAGTGAGCCAAGCACCACGACTTTGGCACGGGCATGCAGCTCGACAAGATGGCCGCTCTTCCGATACCTCCCCGAGCAACGGTACAGGTGGGTGAACAAGTTACAAGGTGGGACTGGAGTCAATCAGGTACGTGGCCTACAGCTTATCCATCAGCAGCGCAGGGCAGGTTCCCGTTGCAACCAACTAGACAGAATATGCTCCGGCCCCAACAACTGCCAGCAATCCCGTCAATATCACCTGCCACCCTACCGGCCTGCGAGGACAGGTTCTTTGAAAAGTTCCTCACACTCATGAGATCTCCTCAGATGGGGGCCATCCTCGGGGATGCTATCAGGGACATGCTCCCTGCGGCCGTGCTGCCCATGCCCATAATCATTCCTCCTATGGCTCCAGCGCTGCAGGCCCCGTTGCAGCCATCGCTGCCTACGCCGACTCCTTCGATTCCGGCTCCCCTGCCTCCCACATGTTCAGGCGGTTCCGTACCAGCCTCCGCTGCAGCCTTCGGCTCCAGTCTCCATATCTCAGCCCTCGGCGCCCAGCTCCCCTCCTCCGGCGCCGTACCAGCCGGACGCCCAGGTGGACACAGATGAGGAAGAAGACCCTGACACACCATCATCAGCCAAAGCCTTCCACGAACGACTTGCCGGGCTGGCAGAGGACCTGGGCCTTCCACAGCCCGAAGTCAAACAACCAGAGGCAGGGGAGCTTGCTGAAGTCCTCACTCTACACCACTCGGCTAGAACAGGGATCCCGATGCAAAAGGAGGTTGTCACCTTGGCTAAAAAGTGGTGGCTCAAACCCTGCTTGGTCCAGCCGGTCAATCTACACCTGGAGGCCAAGTACAGGCAAATGGAGGGGGATTCATTCTTGCTGTCGGCCCACCCTCCATCACACTCTTCGGTGATTACCGCAGCATCACTCTACTCAAAGCCTCAGTCGTCCTCTGCGCTGCAAGGCAAGCAGGATAATATCTTGGAGGCCTCCTGGAAGAAGCTTTATTCCAACGCTTCGCTGCATTTTCATCAGGCCAACGTGGATGCCATGCTGGCAGCAGTTAACCAGAGGCTTTGGCAGGAAATAGCTGAATAGCTGATATCCGTCCAGAACGTCAGGTACAGAGCCAGTCTCGCTTTAAGGCGGGACTGGCAGAGGCTAAAATGGTGTCGCAGGACATCATGGAATCCACCGTGGCCCACGTTGACACCTGTATAGGGACGCGCACCTCCTCTCCCTCAAACTGAATGTAATGGAGATGGACCCACTCCCCCTCATACTTAACGTAGATAACTTGTTGGAGTGATCAATTACTCTAAATGTTGTAGAAATCTGAATTGTAGTGCCTTGTGAAAGCGCTTTGAAAGACAATCTATTGTGGGGACAGAATGTCATGTGCAGTAGAGAATGTGTCGGGTAGTACATGTTATGTTGCATTATCAAAGAATCTAGGTTTACAACTAAGCAAAACTGAAGTTATGGGAAAAAATAGGTTGGTCAGGCATTTCGTAATTGGTCAGCCATTTTGGGTTTGGGACAAAGTCAGGGACTCTAAGATGGATGCTTGAGCTTACAAAATGGTCGATTTTTTTGCTAACTCATGATCTCAATGGACAGTTCTTTTTTTATAAAAGTTCATGCAGAGGACACTGATGAAGGCTGAGCTGAATAAAACCTGTTTAGACTGGGTCTGAGTGGCAGATAGGCCAACGAATCACAAGCCAATTAATCATAGGTAGGAAGGGGGTTGTGCTTCTGATCAGGCCATTACCTCACCTTCCTAGAGTGTATTAAAGGGAGGGTGAGCTCCGCGTTTGTAGGAGAGTTCCAGAGATGTCTTTGATGCTGTATGGTGTGTCCTGCCTGCTGGAAGAAAATAAATGGATGGCTTTGAAAATTCTGCTTCAGTTTCGTGATGTGCTTCAGAGTGCCTTCCTTACCCAGAGATGCCAAAACCCCAGAGAGAGAGGGTGATGGGACCCTGGTTTACACTTGGCGAGCCATGCCAGGAGCCTTAGGAAGATATCTTTCTTCAAGACAGACAGACCCTGGAAGACAAGGTAAAGCATGCTATGGGGCCTGAAAGAGGGAGGGAGGGAGAGAGAAAAAATGGAGAGATGGGGGGGGGGCGGCAAACTGCAGTTGCCCGGACATCCTAAAGAGAAGGGTCTTGCAGTCCTGATAGCATGAAAGAGGGCCTTGGCACCTGGGGGTTGGAGAGGGCAATTTTTTGGCAGTGTTCCAAGAAAAATTATTTCAGTTATTTTTGGAAATCTTCCCAAAAAAATTTAAATTGGGGATTTTTCAAGTGTCTTCAAGAAAATGTATTTATCCACTTTTGGGAGACCCATTTTAGAGAGAAAAAATAAAGTTTTTAGAAAAAACTTTGAAAACACTTATGAGAGACCCCTTTTAGAATAATTAGCTTGGATACTTTTAATTGGCTTTCAGAAGCAAATGTAAACACTTGTGGGGAACCCCACTTAGATTTCTTTTTTGGGGAAAATCAATGTTTTTAAAAGTGTGATATAAGTAATTTAGAAGAAGTAACAGAGAATGGGAATTAACTGAAGACGTTGAGCGTTAAGGAGTTATTACGCAGTTGGCTTGGGGAGATGCCAAGCAATTGAAAAGGCTGTGAGACCAGGATCGTCACAGTAGGATACGCCCTGTGCCTGAGTTTTAAAAACCGTAACGGAAGAAATCCGAACCTACAATCTGTAGGAAATGAGTTTGGTTAAAGACGTAACTTAAAGAGGTTGAATTAAGCTCCGTAGGAGTAGCGGGCAAGACTGGTCTTAGAGAAAAATGTATGTGGCCGGCAGAGTGTGTTTGTTCGTCTGTTTTGTTTTATGTGTTGTATTTTGTGTTGTATGTTGTGCACTGTGCATTTGTGTATACATATCAAAGTATTGCAGAGAATGCATTTTACGGAGTTTAAAATGAGAATGCATTTTATTGAGTTTAAGGAAAAATTGGCATCAAGCCAGAAATACATGTTCAATTATGGATAAAATAGGATGGAAAAATATGCGCTAGAGATAAGGATGCATAGATGGGCGCTGTTGAAATTATGGTAAAAGTAATATTCAGTAAAATAAAATGCAGTAAAAGTCTGAAAAAGTGGTCCTTTTTGAAACATTATAAAAACCAAAATCCATTGAATCTGGAGTTAATTATTGTGTTTACCAAAAATAGACAGGTTAAGCTGTTTAAATAACTATACACAATACAATTTCACACTTGGCTTGTCAGAAACGAAGGACAAAGAAAAATATGCTTTTTGAGGAAAGAATGATTTGTGCTTTCAAAAATGCGCAGGCACTTTGAGATCTCGGCGGTAAAAAAACGCAGGGAGATAGAAGGTTAAATCTTTTATATTTATGGAGTTAACAACTTTAAGAGCTTGAAAAGCTTTGAACAGTATGAAACCGCGGTAGGTTTAAGAAACGAGCAGTGGATAAGGTCTGACAAAGATTTTAACAAATTGTGTTTTCCTTTGCAGCTAACTGCGTAGCCAGAAAGCTGTATTTCTGCCAACACAGGCTTTCTAGTTGATAAGGAAAACAGCAGCACGTGAGAAATGTGAAGACTAAAAAATATTCTTGTAAAAGGAAAATGATGTGCGTAACTTGATATAGTGCCAAGATAGCTGTGCACTGCTGGAGAATGAATAATGTTTTGCTTAAGGGATTCAAAAGTCGACCTAAGCAGTTAAATCAGATAATTTATGATCGCAGTGAAAGGTCTCTCGAGCAGAATGTGATTTAGACTGTGTGCGCGGCAGACATGACAGTAGATAAATGATGCAGAAACAGATGTCAGGAAGGTTTTTGTTTAAGGACGGAGCAAGTTAAGTCTTTAAGTGATTGAGATGTTGAAAAAACAGATGTTTTAAATTGAAGAGCTGGAAAGCGTGGTTTGTTTTGTATTGTTGGAGCACTTTTTCAGAAGTATTTCCAAACATGAGAGAAGTGCTTTGGTCAATCTAAAAGCTAGCTGACAATGAATGCCTTTTGATAAATGCATTGCGAGAAATATTTATAGGTTATTTGGTGTTATGCACTGCAAATGAGGAGAGAAGAAGGCATGTTATGCTTCTAGAAAAACATGGGCTTTTATGTGCACCATGTCTGGGAATAGTGCACTATAATGGGAGCCCTAGTTGACAAAATGTGATAAAATATAAGTGGAAATGAAATCTTTATTTTTTAACATAAGGGAAGCAGTAAATATTGAAAGAAAGCATGCAGAAGCATGCACACGAGAAGGTTTGCATACAGATGCATACAAATGGAAAGACATTTATGAAGATGCATGTAATGGGAGGCCTTTATGTAGATGCACTGACATAAGAAAGGACACAAATGCAGACACATATACAAAGGTACACATGATTTTATGAAAGTGTAATTAATCTGTGCACCATGAAAAATGCATTTAAGAATGCGCATGCACAATTTCAAGCACACCAACGAACACACAGAAGGTTTTTTACAAGTTAAAATGATAACTGACATAGAGAACAGCTGACCTTTTTGGAAAAACTAAGAAGGGCAGAGATTTGCCTATTTATATTTAGAAATACTGAGATTCTTGCAGTACGCAAGTGAGAATGTAGAACAGCAATTATACTGTAACTGCCTTTGTAAGCAAAGCCTGTTTAAAGTAGATGATAAAGCAGTTTAGGCAAACTTGTGTGTAGTGTTGCGGTCACATGAAAAGAATGCAGCAGATATCAGCACATTCTGTGCTGGCTCGAGGAAAGGCTTGCGAAGGTCAAAGCTGATCAAACAGAAAATATTTGAGTAATGGGAAAAAATTACAAATCACAGACAAGTGAGTGCATCGCTGGCAGGCTTTGGAGTCAACTGCTTGCACCAATGCAGGCTAAAATAAAAATGAGAGGCTGTTTTGCCTCAAGCATGAGAGCCTTGTCTATGGATAGGTTGATTTGAAATTGAAATGGTAAGAGTCACATGAGTTGGGGACAGGCTATGTCAGACTAGGATAGAGCAACCTTCCGTGGGGAAGAGGAAGGTAATGCATGTAGACCTGAGGGATGTTTGCTGTCCCATGATCAGATAGGGAACTTGCCACCTTATGTGAACAGGCTGCGGTAACAGCCTGGAAGAAAGCGGTGCAGAGCCATTGCCCTTGATATAAACAGCCAGACGATGGGAGATGAGGTGAATGTCAGTTTGGGATTTTACAAGTTTCTTTTGTTAAGGAAAGAGAGGAGCCAGGCCATATTATATGCCTTGACCCCAGATGGGTAAGGATAATTTAAGGTGTAAAATCGTGAGTCCAATTTTTGGCGTTGGGAAATGGATACATGAATTAGACAAAATAATAGAAAGCAATAGGGAACATTAAAGGTCTCCTGATTGCCATCCTTGGAGACAAGCTGATGACATTTGGTCAAGAACAAGACATTTGAGTATTGCTGTGTTGATCACTGCTCATGATGGAGCACCGTTCAATAATTGCAGAACAGCAGTCTGGAAAGCGCTTAGAGTGCCATATCCGGACTCATCGGATGTGGGAGCTATAATGTGTCAATGTCTGCCAGAGCCCGTGCTGAAGCAGCTCAAGAAATTGGTGGGCGTGGAGGCAAAACCATAGTCAGATATACAGTTGACTATTGCGCATTATTGCAGACTCTTGCAAGAAAAAAATCGCAAGAAAGACGATACTAGGAAAAGCGAAGAGGCAAAGTCAGTGCATAAAAAATTATCCTGGTACACCATTGAAGGGGCAATGTTGACTAGTGGAGACGGATTGGGTTCGCAGCAAGCATGCCGCAGGTGAAAAACTAAAGGTAGCTTGATCAAGGTAATAATGGATTTGTACCACAAAGTAGGGGAGGCTTCCAAGATGGAGGCGTCCAGAATAAGTAGGGATATTTTCAGAACAACCAAGGTGGGTTTCAAAGCACAGAGAATGATGGTCAAAACATGCAGGAGGGGCAAATTAGGAGACCTTATGCAGGTTGGGCGTGTGGGATGTTTGAGCACCTTGCACGCATGTGTAGGAGCTAAGGATTTGTGCAGAAATTGGCAATTTTCAAGAGGTGGGACAGCAAGCCCCCTAGTGTATAGCTCCCAAGACAAGGGTTTCGCCCAGGATCAGACGTTGTATTAGACATAAATGCTGGGAGTGCAGCAGGTACAGCAGCTTAGGAAAGGTGCAAAACAGATTTACTGTAGAGGGCAAGTAAGTGAGCCCACATGCAGGCTCAGCAATGTGCAAACACGGAATAAAGAGTGACGCGTAGGAGTGAAAGTGTCAGTTTTAATAAGGGAGAAATGTTTCCACAAGGACAAGGTTATGCATGCATTCACAGTGGGACGGCCTTGCAGGGTGACTTGATGCGTTCAGAATTGTTAGTGGCATTAGGTCTCTAGGAGTGCCAAGAATTAATATGGCAAAGGGAGAACAATGTTCTAGTGGAAGACATTGGGACTGTAAATCCATACAGCAAAGACAAAAAGGTGGTGAAGGAATAGTAGGGAAATTGAGGATGTTTTGACTATAAAAGTAGTTTTTTGCCTAGTGAGGAACTAGCAGTCTCTGGAGGAGAGTGTGTTTTGATGAATTTTTGGTATTTATTTATATAGCGCCGGTCGCTCACAAGCCTCAGGGCGCTAACATATAGACAGTTGGTACAAAACACGGAATCACGGGACAATTTGCTCAAGTATGTGGTTGGGGTTTTTGTCTAGTACGTATATTTGCAACTGGCACTTGCCAGTGTTTGCTGAAAGGATTGGATGATAACCTTAAACATGATGTTGTTTTGGTGATAAAGATAGTGTGTTTTGTTTTGGGAATGCACCATTTGAATATAGGTGCGTCTATAGTTGGATGTGTAGGGCAAAAGGCCTGATGAGACGTTTCTGGTAGAAACCAGCGGTTTTATTATTGTAGCAATAGCGCAGTAGTATAGATAACTGTGTGACCTAGTGAAAAAGTGGTGAGAGTATTGGTGAATTTAGTCTCAGACCATGGATATATATGAACAAGAGGGGGAGGGGGCACAGATGACCTCCATGAAATTAGAAACCGCCATCGTGTAAGGAAACATGGCAAATGATCAAGGATTGAATAATAAAAATGGATCATAGAGGACAGTAATGTTTCTCATTAAAAAGTCAAGGTTAAGTAACGTCACGGATGGCGATATATTTAGATAGGGTTTAATGGAGTATGAAGTGGTGTTTTCTTTAGGAACATCACATATTAAAAAGAAAGAAAAGGAAACATGTAAGTACATCTGACAATAATGTAGCAGCATCCAGTATACATTTACGAAAATTGGAGAGTGTGTAAAAAACGCTAATTAGACTTTGGGCGTTTTGGTCTGTGTCCAGAAAAATGAATTAGGAGAAGATGAAAATAAATAATTTATTTAAAACAGTATAGGAGTAAAGAGCTCAGTTTAAAAAAATTGATGTCATTTGGATGAAATAAAGAAATAAATAAAAAATGAATGAATGAAGAAATGATTGGATGAGTGAATTAATGGACAGAAAAATCAAACCCAGCATAAAAAGAAGCAAAAATTCAAAATTGAAAAAATAAACCACATCAATGAAGACTAAAAGCCAAAATTGAAAAAAATGCGTAGTGCAATAAAAAGAATTGGGGGATTAAATGGAGAAACAAAAGGGGCTATTGTTGACCAAAATTGGGTTAACCAGACAAGGAACATTTTGTACTGAGTCAATTCAAGAATAAAATACAAGGGTAAGTAGAGTACAATTTTTCGAGTGTCTGTAACAATGTTGGTTTATGTTACAGATGAAGATCATGGACCTTGCGTGAACATAGGAAGAATGTCTGCATGGCCTTGATAGGGAAAGAGACAGTATATTATGACACAGGTAAGTGTTAGTGAATAGGGAGAAAAGAAAAAATAGAGGTAAGTACTGGTTCACACCACAGGGTATGAACACACTGATGATCATTATTAAAAGTAAGAGGACCCAGGTGAGTGTTAGGGAGAATTCTCATTTCATGGCTAATTTCCCTTACCCAGTGAGTCCCTCAGCAGCTTTGCTGGATCTCTGGAGTTATTTATTTCCACTTGGTAAGAGTGTGAGCTTTTCCCCCACTCTTACCCATGTTTTGGTATGTGTCTTTCTACCTGTTTTTAGGATTGTGGGCTCTGGAGTACACCACTTCAGTGGCCCCCTTCTTTTTGTGCGTTACACAGCACCTTCAGTGCAGTGACACAGGGATGTCGTTCAGACTTACCACTGACTCCATTTCTGAGGATGACTACTGTCCCCCAGAAAAGAGTAAAGTTACCATTAACTTTACTTAGTCAAATTAACCACATATCCAGTACAGCCCATCTTACATGGAGTACTGGAAGGGTTAACTCTTAGCCCTTTTTTTATCTGTACCTCCTAGAGCATTGTTTTGCTCTGTTAACATTTAGAATTGGCTGGTGGCAGTGATATCTATCCCAAACCTTTCTACCGCGGTTATCTTATATAAATGTGGTAGTATTGTAGGCTATTGTATTAGCCTCAAACTTAAACCCGGTTGACCCAAAACATTTTCCTTTGGCTCTGGTGCGGTTTATTCGTCATTTCTTTTTGTGAAACACCTTGTGTTTAGATTTGCCCAGCAAACCAGGTGTGCCTTCTTTGTTCACTGTCTTTTGGCGGGCTTCTACCACGAAGCCCTCCTCTAGGCGCCTGGGTGTCTAGGTGGGCTGAATGTGAGGGAGGGGTGTAGTTACCCCCTGCACAGGGTATCCTAGGAAACCCAAGTCTCACTTTTTCATGATTGGCCGAGGTGGTTGTCCGGGCTGGACAACCCCCCCTGCTGTGTGATTGACAGCCGGGCTGTGTGAATGGGAGATTTTCGCATAAAAGGCAGGTCTCTTGGGCTGGAAGTCAGAGAGTCGCCACTGGAACTGCAAGGAACCGAAGAGAAACGGAGGAGAGGTCGACTGCTGCAACTATCCCGTACCGGTGAAGCCCTGCTGCAGTCCTGAGCTATCTACCTTTCAACGACTAAGAGAAGATCCAGTCCGGAGTCTTCTTCCATTGAGCCTGGTGGGGATAACCAGCTTGTCTTCTTCAGTCAGAGGAATCCCTTCTTGGTCGAAATTGCTGCACACTGCTGTAGTGGTCCGGATAGCCACCTGAAGAGCCTCTCCTGTTTTTAAGGAGCGCACCTTTTATTCATTGTCGCTGCTGCCGGCCTCATCCCTGTGTGGTGCAGATCCCCTCATTGTCCTTCTTCGTGCCGAAGCTTCAGGAATCGTGGGTCTGCAGGAAACTACCAGGAACAACTGCTGTGGCACCAGCTTTGTTCTTTGAGAAAGGTACTGTGTCCTGTTTGAGGAATTTGGGTGAATCCCTATTTCTCTTCTTTAAGGCGTGTCCTTACTTTTTCCTCCTTCTTATAACTTTTGCTTCCGAACATTGACAATATCAAAGTACTCTTGGCTACGTTGAATTGTGAACTATCGTGAACTATCCGACTGTGTAACGTTTCTTGTTTCATAACACCGGTCCATTCAAACACAGGGTACTTACCCTGATTAATACCGCACAAAGTGAATTGGTTAGCTGCAGTGTATTTTACGTGTGGTTTTTGAATTAATAGAAGTGTTGTGTTGCTAACAAATGGTTTAAAAATAAATGTACTTATATTTTTTATACCTGAAACCTTGAGTCAGTGTTTGCTTGAGTCACAGTAATTGTGGTCCCTTTGTGTAATCTCTGCTACTGCTCATATACTGTTGAGATAAGCCTGGCTGCTCCGCTACTGCTACCACTTTAACATAGTAGTACAGGCTTGTACCAAAGGTAAAATATGTATTGCCACCTGTAGTCTTAATTGTGTGTAGTGGTCCCTAAGGGCACTGCACAGGATTCTGCCTAACAGTGAGTAACAGAAAAAGAGGCAGTTAAACAGTGTTTCAAGTAAATAGCCATTTTTTCCTAAAATAGGTGCAATTAAGTGTAAATAGAGTAACATGTAGATGCAAGCATGGCCACCTCAGACAAATGTAGGACATAGAAGAAGTCCAATTGAAGGTGGGTAACCTTTTTTATTTGGTAGGGCGCCAAAGGGGGTAGACTTGGCGAGTGTATAAAAATGTTTAGAATAGGCAAACAATGTAGTTTTTTTTTTTAACCATTTATATTTTTCAATGGAGACATAATCCATTACAACATATGATCGTTACACTTTGTTGTCATAATGCATAGACCAACTTTCCATTCAGGGTTAACGTCACCCGTTGCTGCGTAAATTGTCTCCTATTTCTTCATCTGTAATTCATCATCCCTCCCTCCTCCCCACTGTCCCTTTATAACTATTGTAACAGTTTTGAAAGGGTAAAAATATTTTGACTTTCAACAAATGTGCAAGAGTATAACTTTTGATATTATGAGTCCACATTATAATTTCGTTGTCTGTTACTATACAATAGGTATCTCCCAGTTTTATCGTTTCATTCTTAACTTCTTTCCTCCCTCCCTCGCTACAGCTTTTTGGAAGGGGGGCCAAGTGGACAGGCGTCTCTGCAGTGTCTAATTCTTTCATACATAAGTTCTTGGGTGTAGGTGTTACACAGTTAGTTCCCTCTTCCCCTTTATTTTTCCCTCCTTGTTCTCTTTTTTCGTCGTGCTGATTCTCTATCTCTTTCTCTGTTCTGATGTTAAGTGATCAATATATTTCTGAGGGTTCGTGGTTTATAGAAGTGGGCTTCCCTGTCTCCAACAAAGTCTCTGAAGGGGGACCATATGGATAGGTATCTCTGATATGTTTCTGTTCTTATGGCAGTTACCTTCTCCATTGCCATTACTCCCCATAGTTTCATCCACTATCATGGTGTCGTCGGGCCCTCTAGTGTTTTCCACCTTTGCGCTAATGTTATTCGTGCTGTTAATAGTGTGTTATTAGCGTGGATATATGCCCCGATGCTGCGTATATTCCCTTTGCCTCTACTCCCAGCAGGACTACCTTAGGTGATAGTGGTAAGTCTCTGCCAGTAATGTCTTTGATGTGTCCCAGTATCTCCTTCCAGTAGGTAATTGCTTTGGGGCATGTCCAAACAATGTAGTTTTATGACAGAATGGGAAGCCACATAGTAAGAATTGGTGCCATAGTGTAGAAAAACAGGTGTAGACTAGATGAGTAGAGGGGTAAGGGGGATAATGTGCAGCAAAACGTTTTATTTTGTCTCAACAGGGTGGAAATAAAGCACAGAAGAAAATGACCATGGTCCAACGCGATTCGAAAGCAAGATGACGAAGGAATGGTGAAGCATTTACAGCATAGCAAGAAGCATATGTAGCAAAGCTGAAAACGAAGTAGAAGCCCTAGCATCATACAGGGTTAATGAGAAAAGTTATAATGTTGTGCACCAACGAGTTAGTGAAAGCCTATGACTTACATGGGCTGAAAATAGTGAGAAATTACTGTAAGAAAACATTTTTTTTGTTAGCAGAAAGGAGAAAAAAGTTTAGGTCAGGAAGAAACTTGACCCACTTGCCAGTACCCGGATGACTTTTGTCTCTATTTCGATTCTCAACACAGAACAGGGATCCCTGTGAAATGATGTCCTCTTCTGCTACGGATGCGCCTTGGAGATGGAGAAGACAACAACGTGCCTTTTTAATTGTTGTAACAATGTATTGTTTAAATGTTTTAAGTGTCTCTTCATCTGAGAATGTCGATGTAGGGAAAAGATAAGTATGTCCCCTGAAGGGATGTACATTTTTTGTAAATGAAAGAAACAAGTCCATCAAAATAAGGGCAGAGAAAATGAGATGGGCAAATGTATTTATTGCCTAAAAATATAGACAAAATTGAATGTTTATTATAAACAAATCAGGTTCCAGCAGACTTACCACATACAGCAAGATAAATGACAATATGTATAAAAAAAGGGAGAAGACTAGTAGCTTTGGTATACATAGAACCAAAATGTTTAATTATAGTTTTGTCATGGAGGCAGGGATGTTCAAAAAGTGTTGTTTAAATCAAGTTTTGTTAAGGAGGCAGGAGAATTTTTGACAGAACACTTAAAAAAGGGTTTTAAGGGGTGGGGTTGAGAAGAAATGTATTGATGATAGAGACATACTTATTTGTCAAAGGAAATTCATTCAGTTTTATATTACAGGCTAATGAGGGACCTATGTGACTCAGAGAACTGGCAGCATTTAAAGAGAGAAGTCCCTGAGGAACCCAACCTAATGCCCAATCATAAATCACATTAGTTCAAAAAATGTTCTGCGAAAGACTCCCCCATCCTTGTGTTCCTTACTAAAGGCCCCCTCTTGTGATTTTTAAATGGAACTATGAATATGAGTGCTCTAAAGAAAAAGGAGACACTCAAATGCGAAAGTACCGGCCTTTGGATTAAAGGGCCTAAGGACTTGCTGCAAGACAGCCCAAAAAAGAAGACAAATTCAACAGGACAGACGGTCCGTGGATGCTAAACCGAGATGAGTCGGGTGGAAAACGTGCGAGTGGAAGATGTATTGATGAGAAGAAAAATACACTTTGGACACTGAACATATGCATGGGCAAGACGGTGGGAGTGACGGAAAAAATGTGGAGACATTATATCATATATGACAAATGGACTAATGGGTTACCTCAAAGCTTTACTATCTCTTGAATATCATAGTGGCTGTAAAATTATCTGAGGCATATAGTTAAAGTAAATTGGGGAATGGAAGTGGGGCTCAGATAAAGTAGTTTTAGGGACACATACATGTTTAGACTAGGAGAGTATAATGTGTTAGTACTGACATTGCAGAAATTTGTTAGGATATCTCTCTCAGGTTAAAATAAATTGTCTTATAAAAAAAGGGCAATTAGGTCAGAGATGTTTAGGTACATTGAAAACTGAGGCGGGTGGACATGGGTGTAATTGTATGTATTCAGTAGATGACTAAATACTATACAGGGGGGGGGTGTATAGGGAGGTGCACCCCCCTCAAACTAAATGTAATGGAGATAGACCCACTCCCCCTCAAACCGAACGTAGATAACTTGTTGGGGTGATCAATGACTCTAAAGATTGTAGAAATCAGAATTGTAGTGCCTTACAGGAAAGTGCTTTGAAGGACGATCTATTGTGGGGTCAGAATGTCATGTGCAGTAGAGAATGTGTCAGTTAGTACATGCTATGATGCATTATCAAAGAATCTAGGTTTAAAACTAAGCAGACCTGAAGTTATGGGTAAAAATAGGTTAGTCAGGCATTTCTTAATTAGTCAGCCGTTTTGGGTTTGTGACAAAGTCAGGCACTCTAAGATGGATGCGTGAGCATACAAAATGGTCGATTTTTTGCTAACTCATGATGACCTCAATGAACAGTTCTTTTTTTATAAAAGTTCATGCAGAGGACACTGATGAAGGCTGTGCTGAATAAAACCGGTTTAGACCTGGTCTGAGTGGCAGATAGGCCAACGAATCACAAGCAATAAGAGAGGTTGTACATTGATCATGCCATTATAGGCCGACGAATAATAAGTAGGAAGGGGGTTGTGCTTCTGATCAGGCCATTACCGCACTTTCCTAGAGTGTATAAAAGGGAGGGTGAGCTCAGAGTTTTTAGGCGAGTTCCAGAGATGTCTTTGATGCTGTATGGTGTGTCCTGCCTGCTGGAAGAAAATAAACTGATGTCTTTGAAAATTCTGCTTCAGTTTCTTGATGTGCTTCAGAGTGCCTTCCTTACCCAGAGATGCCAATGCCCAGAGAGAGAGAGAGAGAGAGAGAGAGAGAGAGAGAGAGAGAGAGAGAGAGAGAAAGTGATGGGACCCTGATTTTTACACCTCTGGCCGCATCGCCATGGACAGGACGGCCTGGCTCCGGGCTACTAAATTTAATCTGGACGTCCAGGAACGCATATTGGACCTTCCATTCGATGGTGGTGACGTCTTTCACTCCACCACCGACGAGGAGATAGATAAAAAGATAAAAAAGTTTGCAAACTGCGAAGTCATTATCCTTACGACGGCCACGCCCAAGGCGTACACCCAGTTGCATCAGCGCTCCGACAAGGGGAGGATGTTGGCTTCCAAAAGTGGGGTTCCAGGCAGCCTGACCGTTTGCTGAGTCAACACCGGCGCAAACAACAACAGGGGGGGTGTAAGGGCTTTTTCCAGTCCCCCTCCTCTGCAACAGCCTCGGAGGGAAAGAAGGCATGACGCGCTCCTTCGGGTCCACCTTTTTCTGGTGGGGGGCAGGCTTGTCCTTAATGCATAGTAATGGCGTCAGAATTTCGCGGATCCCTGGATCCCCTGTAGTATCCATAGGGTACCACCTACTGATCCCTTTCCCTCCTCCCCTCCCACAGATTGGGACATCAACGCTATTGGCGAAGATTTGGTTGCGCGTCGAGAGCCAGGCAGTGTTAGAAGTCCCAACCTCCCAGTGAGGATTGGGCTTCTATTCTAGGATTTTCGCCATAAAGAAGAACCAGGCTGGCCGCAGAGTTGTGTTGGACCTTTCCACCCTCAACCTCTCCCTCTCTCTTCAAAAATTCAAGATGGTTACACCAGCGCTCATAGCCGAGACATTGTGCAAGGGGGACTGGATGTGCTCCCTGGATCTGAAGGCCGCTTATCTTCATGTCCCGATTTGTGGCAGCTGCATCGCTCCTTTCTACGGTTCAGGATCATGGGCTGCCACTTACAAGGTGCTACCGTTCAGCATCAATTCAGCTCCCATGGTGTTTACCAGACTCATGAATGCAGTGGTGGCCCGGCCCAGGGCCACCACATCTACCCGTACCTTGACGACTGGCTAGTCAGGGTGATATCACTGGAGGTGGTGCACCACACTTCCTCCACTCTTATGAGCACACTCCACGACCTGGGATTTTCGCTGAACCTTAAATAGTCTCAGCTGCAACCTACGCAGAAACTGACTTTCCTGGGCCTGATTTGGTACACATGCTCAGAGAGTTTTCCCCTCGGAGGAGAAGATCATGGCCATCAAGAGGTCCTCACTTCCTCACCAGAGAAGGGACATCGGCCTGGTGGTACCAACACTTATTGGGACTCATGGCGGCTGTCCTACTGGCTGTCCCCCACATGAAACTCAGAATGAGGAGAGTACAGCTGCACTGCAGCATCATGGAATTAGAAGCAGGGCTCCCAAGCAGAGCTGGTCGACGTTCCTCCTTCTCTTCACTCAGACCTCACATGGTGGTCCAGGGACTATAACCTGTGGATGGGCAAGCCAGCCCCGCAGGTCACCATCACTACGGACTCCTCCTTCGAGGGCTGGGGGCCACTCTGGACAGCCACAGCGTCCATGGAGTCTGGACCGGGCAGGAGTCTCATATCAACTGGCTGGAACTGAAGGCCATCTGGCTAGCACTCAAAGCTTTCCTTCCAGTCATTGGGGCCAAGGTTGTCCTCATCCAGACAGAACTCCACCAGCATGTGCTATGTCAACAAGCAGGGGGTACCAGATGCCCTCCACTGTGCAGTCTAGCTGTCGGCATGTGGGATTGGGCCCTGGAGAACAACATCTACCTCACAGCCGTCCTCCTTCTGGGGGAGTCCAACTTGGAGGCGGACAGGTTCAGCAGGCTGGGAGCGGACAATTACGAGTGACAATTGAATGTCCAGGTGCTGCAGGAGATCTTCATCAGATGGGGGCATCCTCAGGTGGATCTTTTAGCCTCCTGCGACAACAAGAAGTGCCAGCAGTTCGTGTCCTGGCAGGGGCAGGGCCCTGGCTCCCTGGGCGAAGCATTTCAGATTCAGTGGAACGGCATGACAGCATATGCCTTCCCACCCACACCACTGGTCCACAGGGTGATCTGCAAAATAAATGTATCTTGTCACCTCAGCATCCTTCTGATGGCTCCATGGTGGTCCGCGAGACCATGGTTCTCTGAGCTGCTCAGCCTCTTGGACAGGCCACCCATTCGCCTTCCAACGGGCCTAGCACATCTTCTGGTGCAACAGGGGGGCAGGGTCATCCACCCCACGCCACATAAATTAGCCCTTGCAACGTGGTTCCTGAGCAGGTCACTCTAAGGCACCTCAGCCTCTCACAGGCTAACTTGGAAATCATTCAGGGTGCGAGGGGCAAGGCTACCAGGAACCAGGGGCGGGCTCAAAGGAGATCGACCCCCCCCTTACGTGCACATTGGAGGATGTGCTCTCTTTCTCGGCTCACCTTGCGCACTCAGGCATGTAGGTGGACATATTTGGCAGCCATAGGGGCCTAAAGAAACTCTGGAGGAGGAGGTCTTCTCCTCTTCCAACCAGATTGTCAAGAGCCATTTGACGGGCCTCGCCAGACTTTACCCACCCATCAAAAGACCACACCCCGTGTTGGACCTCAATGTATTGTTGGGAGCCTTGGCGCACAAGCCGTTCGAGCCAGTGGAGTCCACGGACATCAGGCGGGTCACCATTAAAACAGCCCTGCTAGTGGGCCTCACTTCGGCTCGTATAGTCAACGAAATCCAGGCTCTGGTGGCGTCAGACCCATATGCTACTTTTCACAAGGATAAGGTAGTCCTGTGGACATACCCCAGCGTTCCTACCAAAAGTACCCTCTGCTTTCCATCTAAACGAGGAAATAGACCTGCCTACGTTCTTTGCCGAGCCTAAGGACGAGGCTCAAAGGGTTCTGCACTGTCTGGATGTCAGATGCGCTCTGAAATACTATTTGGACAGAACCAAGGGCTTCCACAAGTCGGACGCACTGTCACCTTCGGGGGGGTCAAGGCCCGGGTATCCGGCATCCAAGGCCTCTATAGCAACGGTGGATGGTTTCTGCAGTCAAGGAGGCCTATGAAGGGCAACACAAGCCGCTTCCATCTAAGATGAAGCCCAATGCGGTCAGACCCAAGGCCACGGCCATTGCGTTTGAACGGCAGGTCCCGTGGCAGATCATCAGCACGGCGGCCACCTGGGCCATAGCTTCAGCTTTCTGTAAGCATTACTGTTTGGATGCCGGCTCTAAATCAGACATGGCTTACGGACAGGTGGTTCTAAGAAACCTATTTGCTTAAGGAGGGTCTCCTCTCCAACCTAGGGCTACACTCAGTTGTAATCGCCCATGCAGTATGGAGGAAAGGGGACGGAACGTAATTATAAGTTACTCACCGTAGTGACTAACATACTCATAGTCCTTAGTCCCCTTTCCTCCATACGGCCCACCATCCTCCCTCCTAATAAAACTGGTGTCATTAGAATATGTTAAAATATTGTTGACATGTCTATGGGGACTGAGGTGTGGTGCTGGAGGGCGGTGTCAGGGGAGCACATGCTCGCAGGGCCGCACCCCCGCGCGCCTCTTAATTAAAAGGGGAAGAAGGTTTTTTCTGGTGAAAAAGGTTCAGTCTCCCGTCCCTAAGAAGGGACGCCCATGCAGTATGGAGGAAAGGGGACTATGGACTAAGAGTACGTTAGTCACTACGGTGAGTAACTTATAATTTAATGCACTGTGTATTGAGCAAACAAAACTGTCAAAAGACGCGTGTTTTGGCCTCTTATGGGGGGGGGATTAATACCTTTACCCCTCAATTTGGCTAGGCCTTCATCAGGACGAACAGCAGTTGACTCCCCATGATGAAACTGCAATGTCGGCACAGTTCTTGGTCAACAGCTATAATTTCTCTTTACAAGGGTAAGGTTCACAATAGATATCTTTGTCAGGATGACTTCAGAGTGCTGCTATCTGCTTACAAAACTTCACATCTACCACATTTTACCATGGGACATTATGCTTTGTCTCATAGTACTCAATTCTACTTGTACTGTTGAAGTCGTGCAACTACTGACAACCAGATATACTAATACAGCTTCAGTACTTTGTGACTCAACCACAGCTTCTATACTTTGATACAAAATAGGTTTTAGTTCTGACAAGATTTACTTCAAGGCACTTGAACACCTTCAAATAGGCAAGGCACTCTTCTTCTGAATATCTCTCTTCAAAGGGGGCAGCCTCTTTGCTTTTCTTATCTGCCTGCCACAACAAGCTAAGTTTGCCTTTACGGCCCACTTCTTCTCTTTCTCTGACAGTCTTTGGCAATATAGGTTGTGTCAACTTCAAATAACATTTATGAACACCAAGTATTCCTTCCCCAACTTTGCCTTCATCTCTCTGCCAACTGTTAGCCAAAATAATTACTCAGAAGCCTTGGTACCACTCTCTTGGCTTTGGTAAATGCTTACACACTTGTATCTTAGGCAAGGTCTAACTCCTATTAGGCTCACAGTATTGGTTAGATGGTTTTGTGGCTTTCAGAAAGGCTACTTTCAGTCCTATTAAGTGAATACTCTTGGCTTGGGCAATGCTTGCTCTCTCTCCACTGTAAATACAACGTTTGAACACTTCTTTTATGAACAATTCTTGTTCGTGTGAATAAAGATGTAAAGTTCACTCTTCCTTTGAAAAGCAAAATTAGGCACACGCTACCTCTTTATAAGATTTACAAAGTTTAAAGTATTTTACAATGGCTTTTTGCAGCGTTTGCTCTTTACACAAGTGAAATAGGAATTACCAAGCTCACGTAAGGGCTACTTTTCCATGTTCTCATTATTAGAAAGTTCAATAAATGACTTCAGCTCGCTTCAGCTTATATGCAATTGAATGTTAAGCTGGATACTGTTGTCGGCAGTGCTCGTGCAAGGATTGAGAACACCAGGTTTGGCAAAATGTTTTTGTGATTCCTTTTCCGTGGGTTGTACAACTTTCACGGCTTCTGGCCCAACCTCTACTGCTTCTGGCTTCACTGGTACCCACACGCTTCCTTGCTGAAGGTGTCTCCGGTCCAGCCACTCGATAAAGGAGCCCCTCTCATTCCTGAGACCCACAGCTTTCCAAAAGGTCCTCACCTCTGTCTCCAACACAATTCTGGGACGGCAATTTTGGCAATTAAGCTGACATGGGGAAAGGCAGCCTTCCTGCACGCCTTCCGCTGCACGACCTCTGCAACTCAGAGTTTGAGGGAACAGGATCCTCACAGAACAAGTAGGTGTAATTTGCTGCATCAAAGTTCTGGCGACCCTTTGGTTCTCCCACTTCTGCCTGGATTGCCAGCACTGTCTTCTGCTTTCTGCCTCTGCTACTCCACAAACTCCAATCACAGCTCCAGCTTCTTCTCCTTCCTTCTATTGCCTGCACCTAAGGGGCCTTTATATATTTCTCTGGTTCCTTCCAGTGTGGACTGGTAGGCTTACTTGCCTGACTACTCCCACAGCATACCCTTCAGCCCTCTTCCTCATCCCAGTAATCCTGACATTATGGGACTTGAAGTCCCCAACAACGTTAGTTCCTTTTAGTAACTTCTCAGTTTTAAGGGTAGATTTATTTCCCTTAGTCAGTGAAAGATAAACCATTAGAATGTGTTGTTACAGAGGAAGACAGTTTACTTAAGGCAATAGTTCTGATTTCCTTTCCATTATACCTTTTGGGAGTAGGGGTGATTTTTATCCTGAAATACCTTACAGGGTCTTTCTGTTATTAAGGACTGGTAATATTTAAAGGCATTTATTTATTTAATTTTATATTTGTATATGATTCCAAAGAATCTTTACAAAAGAAACATATTATTCAATTTAAAGATATTTGCATTCAGATCCACAGATCGTATATTTGGTTCAGATACATTATAACAATAGGTCATTACCTGTTCTGGTAACTTTAAAAGGTTCTCCCTTTTAAAGGACAAATACTGTGTCTCATCCTGCAAGATCTCACCACCCTGGGCTTTGTCTCCTCCCAGATGATCCTACTGCAGTACACCACCCCCTAGGCCAGGATCAGGAAGCATCTGCCTTTCCAAGGCCACCTGAGATGAGACTTTAGGAAGGGTTTCAGTGAGGGATCCGTAGGATTCTTCACATAGACCATAGTTTTTATTGGGTTGGACAGAAAAGTTTGTGGTTGGGTAGAGCCTGGGCTAACTGGTTGTTGATCGGGTAGAACATTTAAAAAGACAGGTTTGTAATTGTCAAAATCTATTCGGGACTTTCCTTTAACGGGGGCTCCCCTTGGATTACAGCCAGGATATAATAGTTTGTACCTCGCTTCATGGGCCGGTACCTGCAGGTTGAGTACTCCTTTTTCAGGTACTTAATTTGCTCCTGGAACATTTTTAGTGCGTCTTTCAATGCCTGGTCTTGGACTCAGTCTGTCTATTAGTAGCTTCGTAGGGTGGGCAATGTGTTGCACTCAAACAGATTTTTCATTATGTTTCGAAGATTTATGATGGTATCCTGTCCATAGCAGTCAGAAGAGGGAGGATGGCTCCGGGGCAACATGCTCGCCTTGGAAGCAAGACGACACAGAGCAACACAGGTTCGATCCCCGGGTCTGCACTTCGAAAATTCTGGGTATTAAGCGTGGTATAAATAACCTATCATATCATAAGATTATAGGGAGAACCTGTCTAATGCGCTTTGAAGGTATACAAGGACACACTCTCTATTGCTCCTAGAAGATTTGAGGGTAGATTGTTTTACTGTGCTTAGAAGATGTATTAGGATACCTTTCATTCTGCTTAGTAGATGTATTAGGATATCCTGTTTATTGCAATTGGCCTATAGCACCTGGATACTTGGAATCCTACCTTTTCAGGATAACAGCCTGTCTATTGCACTTAAAATATGTATTGTTCTTTTGTAATGCACCTATACACAAGTGTTTCGAGGCGCAACAAGGCAGGATGGGTGTGGGGGAACAGGTAGGAGAAAAGTAGCAAACCTAATAGTCCTTACGACATTCAGATCATACGAGAGTGGTATGCATCAGACCAGCATCTATAGATAACGTGGCCTTCTACAGATGACCTTATCACTGTACTTCGAAGACAAGGTACCATCCGAGCCCCAAGGTATGTATGCACGCACTACTTCAGTGAACTTTGTCCACAGGCACGGCTACTTAGCATGCAGCAACGACCTTGATAAAAATGCTGTCTAGCTGGACATGCTCCTCCAGACTTAAACACAGGGCACAACACATATGTCATCAGAATGCAGCGAAGGCCTACGACAGCATTCGGTCTAGCTGGACACTTAATTAATTTTTCTTGCTATTGCGCATTATCCTCTCCACCCAGCACCCATCCATGTGTCTAACTTCATGGGTACCCTAACTCCTTATCTTGGCCAAATGCACAAACACATTCTAGCCTTCACACAAACTCCTTGGACTTCGGTCCCCCAAGGTCGTTACCAGCACAATCGCGCTGAGGCCATTATAATGGGATAAAGTCGCTATACAAATTACTACTAACTGTCCCATTGGTGTACACGTGTACCTTTCTTTTCTTTTTTTTTTTTAAAAAAAATGTTATTTTTGTTCAGAGAGAGGGTCAACAAGACCAAACTGGCTAGCGAATCCCAGCATGAAATAACAACAAAGATGAACATTTACAGTATACACTACACATTTGCACATTGTTTGACAGTACTAGAGCAGTGATGATGGATTGTCCTCTTCATCAGATAACATATTACATAAATAGAGTCTGAACAGCGACCATATGTCTTTGGGGCGGCATCTCGATGGCAATGTGATAATAAATTGTTCTTCAAGTTCATTAATCCTCGACAGGTCTTTCAAGAAGTCCAGTCACCTGGGAGGATCTATGGACTTCCAACATTTCAGTATATTTTGTTTCGCAACCACACATGCTAAATTAAATAATCGTCTAGTGGTAGTTGCAGCCTTACCAATATCCCCAAAAAGGTATTTCCTTGGGGAAGGTGTAGCAGGTATTGCCGTAATGTCTTCCAGAATCTCTGCCACCTCCCCCCAGAATTTAGTTATTGGCGGGCAAGCCCAATACATGTGATCGTTAGGGGCATCACATTTAGGGCATTTTCCCGTGATGCCTTGCACAAAGTTAGCTAACTTGGCTGGGGTGTAATGCAACTGGTTCAGAACTTTAAACTGAATGAGACTTAGCCCTGAGTTCATGGATACACATTTAGTCAACTGGCAATATCTCAACCATGTGGTTTCACCCAGCTCCACATCCAGATCTCGTTCCCAGGTCCCTTTAATGGTATTGCATGGCTTGGAGTGGGTCTGAACAAGGCTGTATAGTGCAGACAGACTTTTCCTGTGTCCCCCTAGTTCCGTCATGGCTGCAATACATTTGTGTGTGGGTGGATCTTTTGGGAAGGAGGGCCATTTGGCGGCAAAGGCAGATTTCATCCTGTGAAACTGAAATCGCTTAAGGTGCACCCACCCACTGCCTCGACAAAATCCTCCAATGCACAGTATCTCCCTTCTGGGAACATGTCTTGCATTCTAAATTGCTTCTGTGGGTCCCAGGTACTCTGCAGTGCCTTATCAAATGTGGGGCTTATGCCCGGGAAGTTCCACAATGGCACCTCCGGGTCGTACAGGGTTGTAATGGCAAGTCTCTTATATATCCTGGCCCATGCACGCGCAGTGGCTCTTACAGGATCATATTTGCACGTGACCTTCCGATTAAGGTCAAACATAACCGCTCGCAGTTCTAAGGGGGATACCTCAAACCTTTCCAGGGTAATGTGTGGTTGCGTGTCCTCTGGGTCGAACCAGTGTCTCGCGAAGTGTGCCTGTGATGTTAGGTAATAAAGTTCAAAGTCTGGTGCTGCAATCCCACCTTTTGCAAAGGGTTCTGTCATTTTGGACCACTTCAATCTGAGCGTTGTCCCTCCCCATACAAATCTAGTGGTGAGCGTATTGAGTTTGGTAAAGAATGTTCTGCCCGGCCACATCGGTATGTTGCAAAAAAGGTATAGGAGTTTATAGTTTAAGTAACGATATTCGCCCATACAGGGATAGAGGGAGCTTGTTCCAGACTTGTAGTTTAATTGTTAGGGATTGTAGGAGTTCACCATGATTTTCTGCGAGCAATGTACTCCCGTCTCTGGATACCCTGATCCCCAAATAACGGATGTGTGTTGGTGACCATTTGAATCCCTGTGTGTCTGACATATCTCTAGTTTTAGGTGTAAGCGGAAACAGTTCTGACTTGGAAACATTAACCCTGTACCCCGAGTATTCAGAGGACCTTGTAACCTCAGCCATAACTGGTGCTAGATTTACCTCTGGGTTCCTAATATATAGTAAGGTGTCATCCGCATATAGGGAAATAGGAAATGATTTGTGGTCTCCCTGTCATACGAAGACCTCTACATGCATGGTTTTGTCAGACGTATTCAGCCATGGGTTCTATTGTAAGTGCAAGAAGGATAAGGGAGAAGGGGCAGCCCTGTCTGGTGCCCCTACCCAGGCGAAACAGGGATGACCTGGTTAGTCAGTACCTTCGCTCCCGAGCAAGTATACAGCAACCTGACACAGTTAACAAAGTATCCTCCCAACCCAAATCTCTCAAGGACCTGAAACAGATAGACCCAGGAGACAGAGTCAAAAGCTTTCTCAGCATCAAGGGACGCCGCCACCGCATCCGCTGCTGGGTCTATCTGTGTCATCACTCCAAAGTCTGCGCAGATTAAGAGCAGTGGACCTCGTTGGTATAAAGCCAGCCTGGTCGGGATGCACCAATATAGGCATATAGGGCAGGAGCCTGTTAGCTAGGACCTTTGCGAAAATCTTCACGTCGGTATTAATGAGTGAGAGGGATCTGTATGACCCCATGTCCTGAGGGGGTCTACGGGGTTTAAGAAGGACCATTATCACTGCCTCTCGCATAGTGTCTGGCAGTATGCCACACTCCATCGCTTCCTCCCATATTTTCAGTAAGACAGGGGCTAGTATGTCATGGAACTCTTTGTATAATTCGGCACCTAGACCGTCGGGACGATGGTCTTTACCTGATGTCAATGCTTTCATTGCCTCTGTAATTTCCTCTAGTGATATGGGGGTATCTAATATCATGCGTGTCTCCGGAGTCAAGGTTGGGAGATCGATTTCGTCCAGATACTCCACTATTTCTTCTTTAGTTTTGGTGTCCCTATTGGAATATAGTGATTTATAGAATGTGGCAAACATATCATTAATTTCTTGGTCCCCATTGACTATGTCACCACTAGGTGTCTGGATTGTCGCTATCGGGGGACGGCCGTGTTTGGCCTTAAGCATCCGGGCTAGGAATCTCCCTGCTTTATTGCTTTCCCCGTATCTACAAGCTCGGACCGGGGCAGCCATGTATTGTACCTCCCTTGCAGCAAGTTTATTAAATTCTGCCAATGTAGTGTGAATATCCAGAAGGGCCTCTTTCCTATGTGTACAGGTGTATTCGAGCTCCAGGAGCTCCAGTTTGGCCTCCATTGTGTCCAGCTCTTGCCTAACTGCCTTCAGTAGAGCCGTAGTTTTGGCCATAATTGCGCCACGTACCCATGCTTTAAATGTTTCCCACAATGTAGCGCTCCGGTCTACGGACCTCATTTAGTTGAAAAAATTCCTCTATTTCAGTACGCAGTGATTCGCAAACGTTAGGGTCTCTAAGTAGAACAGGGGGCATTTTCCAGCGTCTGGCCCTCGGGGCAGCTTCGCCGATACACAGTAATTGACACAGGGGAGTGATCTGAGAGGGTACGGGGGAACATTTTGCAGTGCTGGACCATAGTCGTGAGTGTTGAACTGATACGCCAGTAATCAATTCGAGATTCAGAGTCATGCACTGGTGCATAGAAAGTGAAGCGCTGTTCTTGGGGATGTAATTCTCGCCAGATGTCTACCATGGTCATCTGTTGCATTATTTGTCGTATAGCTAATGCGGTTTTGGTCAAGGTTCTATGAGAAGTTCTAGACCTGTCGAGGGTCGTGTCAAGGATCGTATTGAAATCTCCTCCCCAAATCACTGCTGCATCGTCCGCTTCACCCAACATGTTATATATAGCATTGAAGAATTAAGGATCTTCTATGTTGGGGCCATGCGTGCTAACTATAACCATCTTCCGTCCTGCCAACTCGCCCCAGATTACAACATATCTCCCTTGTGCATCAGTTTTAGCGTCCTGGAAACGAAAGCCCAGATTCCAATGTATTAGGGTTAAGGCCCCTTTGGATTGGGAGGAATATTCCGGATAATATCGCAATACCCCCCATCTGGGGAGAACATTGGAACAGAACTGCCCCAGTGCATGAGTTTCTTGCAGTAACACGATCTTGGGGTTATGTCTGGTTATGTATGCTGCGATTTTCCTGGCCTTAATTGGGTTGTTTAGGCCCCGGATATTCCATGAAAGAAGTTTAACAGTTACCCCCCTGTCACTCAGTACCATGGTATTGTGTTACTATCAATGTGTGAAGTGATTCGCTTACGCCACCAACCTTAACAATTGAATCCGATGCAACTTGTCTCTGCATTTTAGAACTCTTGCCAACCGTGGCAAAACTTTGTACCCCACCCCCGCCCGCACCATCAACCCCAACCCGATGATGTAACCCTTTCCCCATAACCTGTGGAACTTTCCTGAGGGTCGCAAGTTGCAGTCGTAGGGCCTCCATCAGTAGAGGCTCACGACCCCACACTTTTCAAACAATATCAGTTGGAGCCGTTGCTCTCGGGAGAGACGTCTTCACAGCTTGAGTAAGTATGTTTCCATAAATCCATTTCAGTCGGCTGAGTCCGGGACTTCGTCTCCGGTCGTGGTGGCCTGTTCCGATCTCGTGGATGTTCATTGGGAGGAATGGGGATGGACGCCTCAATGTACGCTATGGCTTCCGCAGGGGTCTCAAAGAAATGCGACCTGCCTCCATGTTGAATCCGTAGATTTGCTGGGAAGATGAGGGCTTATGGGACATCGCGCAATCTCAGAAGCTTTTTGGCTTGTTCATAGGATCTGCGTTGCATTTGGACCCTGGTCGAGAAATCTGGATAAATGTGGACTCCGTTTCCCTCATATTGCAGGGAGCCTTTTTTCCTTGAAAGTTTTAGGATCGCATCCCTGTCCCTATAGTTCAGGAGGCGCACAATAACCGTGCGCGGTGGCGTCCCAGGCTTGGGTGTCGGCGCTAGGGAGCGATGAGCCCTCTCAACAAGAAAGTGGTTAGAAAAGGATTCCGTGCCCAGAAGTTTTCAAAAGGATCTCTACTTGTCGCTCCATCGGGCCCCTGCAGAAGGATTCTGTAATGCCGACAATGCGGATATTGTTTCTTCTAGATCGAGATCCCAGGTCATCGCATTTTGCTCGAGTCTTACGCAGTTCCCCTTTCAGCTGTGCTATGTCTCGACCATGTTGTGTTATCACGTCTTCATTTGTGCTGATTCTGTTCTCAGCTTCTGTAACGCGATTGCTCTCCTTGTCCACTCTAGCCTTAAGGGAGCTGATAGTTGAGACAATATCGTCAAGCTTGACGTTTACTGCCAGGAAGCCGTTCTGTACCATGGTCATTAGGCGGTCTTCTCTGTTGTCATGTTCAATCACAGCATCCCCCATGGTTATGGCAGCCGGCGTCCCCTGAGGTTGGGAGCTGGCATAGGAGTCCATTGGGCCAGTTTTTTTCACACCCATGGTTTTTTTCTCGTTGCGGCCCATGTGTAACCTGTGCAGAGCAAGGGTCGTTGACGCGGGTCAGGCCAGTCGTCCACACAGGATTGGTATAGCCCGTACAGAACAACGTCAATGCCTATATTGTGCAACCTGTTGGGTACCAGTATACCGAATCTTATGTCACGTATATGATGTTGCCACACGGATCCACGGTTGTTCTGTATATATCGGATTTTTATCAGTGGTAGCTGCAGACGAGGGCCGCAGCCGTTGTAAGAGCGGTTAACCAGAGTATTAAATTGGATTGAGGCTGAGCTCAAGCCGCTGCATATGCTGGTTCCGGTATTGTGCAGCTAGTGGTGGCAGTGGTCACGTACTGGTTACGCTTGGGAGTGTGTTTCGGATTCCTATAGGTGGTAGCTGCAGGCTAGGAGCAGGAAGCGTGGGCATTCAACTGAATTGAGGCTGAGCTCGGGTCGAAGCACATACTGGTTCAGCTCCTTTGCAGCAAGTGGTGACGGCGTTCCTGTCTTTTTGATGTCACAAGTCTTCGTATTAGAGCTTCACCGCCTTCACCATCAGCCCGTCCCCATACAGGCACACAGCGGTTCACTGACTTATGGCTTGCCACCTCCCGCGTTCGTTCACCGCGCCCCGGTCTTCGTGGCGCTGGACGCCCAGCTCCCTGGCGCGACCAGAACTCGGCGCAATTAGGCCAGTTGCGTCGGGGGGGGCCCCCTGCTACGGATCTCAAACGTCCTCCGGTAGCGTGGGCTGTGTTGAGGGGTCAATAGTGTCTTGTGTGGGCCCCCTCAGTGGCGACCAGCGGTGGGGCGGTGCCCTCTGGAGAACCCACACCGATACTTGCAGGAATAGTACAGTGCCCAGTACACTTGATGGACGTATTGTGGCCTCCCATGTTAGCACTGTCTCTGAATGGCAGCCAGTACAGAAAGGATTGTTTTAAAACACTTTACTTCGTGACACAGCCAATGACTCTGGGTCCGCACGCTTTTACATCTCCCACCTGCTCTCGCATCGTCGGACGAGGGCTCGCTCGGTGGCAGGCCCGTGGCCTGGGTCGGCTGGGGCCCTGCGTGAAAGATGGTGTGATGACCCAGTCGTTATCCAGGAGGTGGGCCGGACCCACAGACCATCTCGCCTCCACCCTGGGTCCTGTTGTCTGCGCAAGCGGTCCGGCCCCCGGGACCATGCTATGGGGCTGCACCGCAGTGATCGGCGCTCCTCCCCCTCGCGGCCTTGTGCTGATGGCGGCGTCTCGTTCTGGCGTAGGATTCTCCTGGAGCCCTGAGGCGGCCCACGGTCGACTGGATAAGCCGTTAGTCCAAAAGGAGCTGCTAACTCCCCCGCGCCTCCGCGGTTTCGAGCAGGATTTGCATACAATGTGCAGCAGGAGTACGGGAAACAGACGTAGTAGTTTCCTCTCTCCGCGGCTCCAAAAAGGATTTATTTATATATAGGATGTTCGTGGGATCGGAGCGCTCCGATCAGGCGGCCATCTTAGTTGCACGCAACAGTGCCCCCATGTACCTTTTTTTTCTAACGCTTTGTGTAAATTCATTTTTTGTCTAAGTTGAACGTGCCTTCCTGGAGGAAGTGTCTAGGTGACTCGCACTCTGTGTATTCGTGCCATGTATCCAGGTACTTGCATGCGTTGGGCGAATAGTGGGTGTAAACATGAAGTGTGCTAGACTTCCTTTAGGAGGAAGTAGCATTTGTCTAGACACAGTATGACTTATTGCCAATCCAGGTCCGTGCCCAACTCATCTGCATCAGGTCGCTATCGAGTCCTGTGCCTGGTGGCATCGGTACAGCTCTTTAAGTGACCGCTCTGCCACATCTAACGAGGCTCATGTATTACCACCTGGCCTCTGTTCCTCCCCCACTACAGCTATTTCAGTGACGCACGCAAGTGTTGGTCAGATTTCACATGACTGCTGGCTTTCATCCTATAATTCTGTCACGATGCCCGCTCCCGGGGAGCCGGCTCAGGCCCTGCCACCCCGAAAGCGGACATCAAGTCCCCGGGGAAGGTCCCAGCAACCCCTTATAGGGGCCCTTTGGACAGCGTCCTGGCACCTATGGCGCCAGGCTCATTATGAAAGTGTTTGGGTGCACTTACCTGATGCAGACCATGCTGCAGAACCCCGGCCTCCTTGAGGCCTGAAAGGAACTACTTTACCTGTGGGACTCATTTACCACCCGGGCGTGGTCGGGGAAGGATACATACCTGATTGGAGGAAGGAGACATTCTAGGAACTTCTTCCAAGGCTGTTTAAACCACACCCAATCAGCTACACGTGCTTCGCGTTGTTCTGCATCTAGCAGCTGGACGCTCACCGTGTCTGCTCCTGCATCTTGACTTCTGCCACACCTGCCAGCATCCTGAATCACCTGCAAAGGAAGGGAACAAGAGAACAGAAGAAGGAAAAGGCCTCACCTGCTAAATCTGCATCCCAGAGACATTTCGCCGACAATCCTGAAAAGGAAGACATTTATTTTTAAAAGCACATCGCATCGATCGCTGCAGCGCCGCATTCTACTCACCTTTACAGGGTGCCTGCATGTTCAGCAGCGACCATCCGGATTCGCAGTCGCGCCCCCGCGCCTAGGTAGAAAAAGACAAGAACAAAGGTGAGAGAAAGAAGGGAAAAGGGAAGCTAAAACTCCATGTCAAGACTTACCTGTTGGGTCATTCCCTTTTCATTTCGGGTCCGCGCCGCATCCATGCATTTTCGGACCCCGGCCCCTAAGGGGAAAAAGACATCAGCGTTAAAGAGTGAATGAAAAGACATTACCAAAACACTCATTAAAGACTTACCTGATTTCCACAAGGATTTCACCGCTCACCTTGGGTCGGTGCCTGTTCCCCGGCATTCCGTACCCCGGCCCCTATGGGGAAAAAGACACTAGCATTAGAACATTAATGCATGGACACAAGGGGAACCACTTATAGAAAAACTTAACTGGAAGCCAAGCAAGTTTGGTTCTCACCCATCCGAAAATCCAGTGACGTAACTGGATACCAAAGCGCCCCTGCATCAGAAGCAGGATGGAGAGCTCGTCCTTCCAGACCCTAAGGTGAGACGCTACGGGGAAGCACCGAAGGTTTTTGAGGAGGGTGAGAGGGGTAAGTGGGAGGCCGATTGCATTACCCCGCAGACAGTTAACCCCCTATTCTCACCTACAGAAGGATACTTCTGCGAGTCAGACAAGCCAGATCTGGGGCCCGGTCCAGTCCGTCTTCCGAACCCTGCGCATCACCTTAGACGAGGTCACAGCAGCGCGAACCAGGCCAGCGCCCCCGTGGGAGTCAGGTGAGCGTTACAAATTCCCCATTATGCTACCCACAATGCAGAGCAATATTTCAGCTTGTTTCATAGACTTGGTTAGGTAAGGGTCAAATGCAAGACACATAATCAGTAGTAGCAAAGCCTGTGACAGCTCCCGTACTGATATATAGAGAAGAGTGTGAAATATAAAGCCTTGTCGCAACTAAGTTGCACATTTAGGGTTTCAAGTATCAAGGTATAGGTTTAAGACGAGACAACCCCAGGGCTCTCATCCAAATATTTTCTTCACACTCATACAGAACACATTTGCTCTAGTCTCTGATCCATAGTACACTACCCTGATCGCAACAGCAGTCTCATGTTCTCTTAGTCTATAGGGATGGATGCACTGCTTTTACATTTTTTTTATTCTAACCTGCTATGGCCAACCACAATTTTTCTTATTCAGATACAGTTCCACAGTCAAGGTATTTTCCCTCTTGCACATTGTATAATTACAACAGATTTCAGACCTCAGATTTTAGTTTGTTTGTAGATTTCAGAGACGAACATTTACCCCAACTCGTTTCAAACAATATATTACAAACCTTCTCCAGCGTGGGGTCTGGCATGGATTCACATGCTCATGAATATTCCCAGTCGTCAGGCTGGGAATCCTCGGTAAAGAAAAATCAGTATCAGTTTCGTTTCTAATCTGTCTTTCGTAGTAGTAACCAATCACTGATCTCTGCGTCATACTGACCACAGCCAATGACTGCCATCTCCCTAAGCCCCGCCTCTGGCAGCCATCTTCAGATTTTTACCGCACGTTCATGTGTTGGGATCCTCGTGCTATTGCTCTCGAGCTCTAGTGCGTTTTCGCGCTTTTTCATAGGAAAATTCTCTTTTTCCATTCAAAAGAGCCTTAAACTCCACCGTTTCTTTAACTGATCAACGGGGACCCGTGTCGGATTCCTCTACGCCCCTCAAGAGTGAAGATTTCGTCGAGCCGCGCTTTTGGAGGACTCCAGAAGTTTCTCAGGCCCATATCGGACATGGCCCAGGAGAAGGGAAGCTCGACACCCGGAACCAGCTTCAGAATGTCTTTAAGGAGGACCAACACTCCCTTTGCCTCTACTGCCTACATGAGGACAAGACGCACGTGGAGAAGGACTGTGCGTTTTGCGGCAATATGTCGGAGCGGACCATGAAGGACCGCCATCTGCGTCTCGCCAACTGGCTGGAAGGGAAGAGCCCGTCAGGCGAGAAGAAGAAGTCTGAGCGGTCTTCTAAGACCTTTGAGGGCGCCCCGGCGACGGGGGCCCAACTGAAGGCCAAGCACCGCGAGTCCGCTGGCACCGGGAGCGGTGAACGGTCGGGCTCTACGGTTGCCAGGCAGGGCGCATCCTCCCCGGCGCCATTAACCACGAGCCAACGCTCTGGTTCGGGTAAGAGGAAAGCCGAGCACCCGGTGAAACTCCTGGAGAGACCCCGGTCGAGCTCGAAGGCCCCATCGGAGGGGGAGCGAGGCGGTGACCCTCCTCCCAAGGAGAAGATGGTGAGCGCACCTAAGGTGGTGAAAGCCTTGATCCACCCAGCCAAGGCCTCTATCGAGACAGTCGTGGCGGCCCTGGCTCAGCCTTTGGAGGCTACACCAGTGGAGGCGACTTCGGGGCTCAGAGTCTCCCTGCCACCACGGAGGGAGTCCTCTTTCAAGCCCATCGACAGGACCCCCGTGAAACCTCCGACGGAGAAGAAAAAGGGGGGGCAGGAGGTCGTCGTGGATTCGGCCTCAACCGCTGAAGAGGAGCTGATCGAAGTCTTAAGCCACGGCATTGGCGTGGAAGAAGACCAGCCCATCGGGAGGGATCCCGACGTAGGAGACGACGAGAACGTCGAGGGTGCCGACGAGGCTCCTGACCGCCCGTCGGAATCCCCTCAACCAGTGCCGCAAGACAACTCGGCCGCTATTTTGTTGGCTATACAGTACTTATGCTCGGAGATAAGGACGAGATTGCTGCTACCACCAACGGAGGAACCGCTCCCGACGGGGGACCCGGAGCCAGGCCCTTCTGGGAGCCCTCCTCCTAAGAGAAGAAGGATTCATCCTCCACCTCCTTTTCAATCATCGCACCCTGCTCAGCCCTCCTCCCCGTCCATGACCCGTGGGGATGATACGGGGACGGACACGGCCGCGACGGGTACAGACGACGAGGATCTTCCGTCGTCACCTCCTCCCGGGGCTTCCCCGCCCGACGAGATTTGATCATTTCATGCCATGATCACCAGGGCATCTGAGCTTTTCCACCTCTGCCCGGAAGAGAAGAAGGAAGGTTTCCTTTATCAACGGCGCGAGATCAAGAGGAAGACGGTCCTCGCTGTACCTCTACTGGACGATATCTGGGATGAGGGTCTCGCCCTCCTCAAGAACCCATCCACAACACCTGCGAGAAGGGATCGGTATGAGAAGAAGTACCGGGTCCCGGACGCGGCCCCCTTGTGCCTTCGGGCACAGCCGACCCCAGACTCGGTCGTCTCCATGGCGGCCAGGAAGAAAGCGGGGGGTGCTTCGGCCTCTACGTCAACCTCCCCACCGGACGGCGAGGGACGAGGGAAAGTAATTGGACACGATGGGACGCAGAGTCATCTCATCGGCAGCGACGACGATTAAGGCTGCCAACGCCTCAGCCATCGTAGCCCGCTATGACAGGGAGTTGTTTTACAAGATCGCCCCCCTGCTGGACTTCCTACCGGATGACGAGAGGGCGAGGCCCTAGAGATCTTGCAGGAAGGAGAAGTGGCGTCGGACCACGCCATTACGATAGCGACGGACATCGCTGACACTGGTTTTCGCTAGTTGGGCAACGGCGTGTGCCTTAGACGGCGTGGATAGCTCAAGGCAACGGACTTCCGGCAGGACGTGCAGACCAGAGTTTTGGACATGCCATTCGACGGGAGCAACCTGTTTGGGAAAACAGTGGACGATTCCCTAACAGCCATCAAGACGGACACGGAGACGGCCCGGGCTCTTGGTGTTCTCCAGCAACGACGGCCGCCCTTTCGGAGCGCCGGAGGCAAGCAGGGTGCCTCCAAAGGTTCCGGCGGCGGATATTCCACCTACCGTCAAGCTGCCCGTTCGTCGTCACAGGAAGCCTACAGGGGACGAGGCAAGTCGGGCGGACCCCGCCGTCGTCGCCAGGGAGGACAAGGCGGCAAAGCCTTGTCGAAGCAGGACTGAACCGGCCGTGGGGTCGGGCCCCCACCGAAGCATCCCGGTGGGAGGCCGGCTGGCGAACTTCGTCTCCACTGACCGTTGGGTGCTGGACGCCCTGGCCCAGGGTCACGCGCTCGAGTTTCTAAAGAAGTGCCCGCGCTTCCCCCCCGTGGCCAGGAAGGAACATCACGTCCCTCAACTTATCTTGGAGGTAAAGGCGATGCTCAAGAAAGGCACCATCGATCTCGTCCCAAAGAGGCTTCGGGGCTCCGGAGTTTACTCAAGATACTTCCTCGTGAAGAAGAAGACAGGAGGATGGCGTCCCATCCTGGACCTACGACGACTGAACACATTCATCAAGGCACAAGTTCCGGATGGTCACCCTCCAGCACGTCCTGGGTCAGCTGGAGGAGGGAGATTTCCTGTCGTCGTTGGATTTGGAGGATGCCTACTTCCATATCCCCATCCTAAAGGGACACCAAAAGTTTCTCAGATTCGTGGCGAAGGGCATCACTACCAGTTCAGAGCCCTTCCCTTTGGATTGAGGTCGGCACCCAGGGTGTTCACCAATTGCCTCGCACCGGTGGCGGCGCGGCTGCGCCTGGAGGGGATCCACGTCTACCCCTACCTGGACGACTGGCTCATCCGAGCAAAGACAAAGGAGCTCGCCGTGGAGCACACGGCGAGGACTGTCCAACTACTCACGGACCTGGGATTCTCCATAAACTATGCCAAGTCCCACCTGGTGCCCGCGCAAGACGCACTGTTTCTGGGAGCGAAACTCGATACAGTGGCGCTTCTGCCCTCTCCATCGGAGGAAAGGACGAGGGCCATCTTGGGCAAGGTGCAGCGGATGCTGGTTGCGGACGCGGCCAGGGTGAGGTCCATCAAATTTCTCCTCGGAATGATGTGTTCTTGCATTTATCTCATCCGCCTGTGCAGGCTTCGGATGCGCCCGTTACAGGAGTTCCTGGACGCTCGCTGGATCCAGACGACAGGCCGCTTCGAGGACAGGATCACACTCGACGAGAGCTTCCGACAAGCGATCCGGTGGTGGGGCACCCGCACGCATCTGACGGCGGGCATGTACTTCCAGACCCCGGGCCACCAGAAGACAGTGACCACGGATGCCTCCCTGGAAGGGTGGGGAGCGCACACCGATAAATCAGCCTTTGGCTGCCGATGGAGAAGTCCCTCCATATCAACGTCCTGGAACTCCGTGCAGTGTTTTGGGCCCTCAGGTCCTTTCTTCTGTCCCTCAAGGGCAAGGTGGTGAGGATCTTCACCGACAACACCACCACCATGTTCTACATCAGGAAGCAGGGCGGTACCAGATCCCCAGCCCTGTCCAAGGAGGCGCAAGATCTGTGGCATTGGGCCGTCGCCCAAAGGATATTTCTGGTGCCGTTTCATCTGGCAGGAATAAAAAACACCATCGCCGACTCGCTCAGCAGAGAGCTGCGCTTGTGCCACGAGTGGGAACTACGACAGGATCTAGTGGACCGCCTCTTCCGACGGTGGGGCAAACCCCAGATCGATCTGTTTGCGACGGCGACGAACTCCAAGTGCCGGAGGTTCGCCAGCAGGTTTCCCCAGCCGAGGCGCATGGGCGATGCTTTCTCGTTCCCCTGGGAGGGCCTGTTCCTATATGCGTTCCCTCCATTGCCGCTGCTGATCCGGCTCATCAACCAGCTCAAGAGGTCACGGTGCAGGATGATCCTCGTCGCACCTGCGTGGCCGAGGCAGATATGGTTCCCGGACCTTCTGGACTTGTCAGCGTCCCCGTCAATCAAGCTGCCAGTGGACGCGGATCTTCTCTCCAGGGAAGGAGGCGCCATCCTCCATCACGACCCGAAGTCGCTGAACTTGCAGGCCTGGCTCCTGCAGCGTTAGAGTTTGGAGGTTACGACATACCGGCCGACTGCAGAGAGGTTCTTGCAAAGGCCAGGGCGTCCTCAACTCTTAAATGCTACGGACACAAATGGAAGAGGTTCTCTGTCTGGTGCCACGCACAGAAGATTAACCCTCTACGGATTACGGCTCCAAGTACTGCTGTACCTGCTGACGCTGGCCAAGGCTGGACTGGCGCACGCTTCCATCAAGATTCATCTTGCTGCGATCTCCCGATACACCAGAACCACGGGACGGACGTCTTTGTGGTCTCATCGTCTGGTGAAAGAATTCATGAAGGGACTGTTAAGATCGTTCGCGCCGGTGAAGGCTCCGGCCCCGGTGTGGGAGCTCAATGTGGTGCTGACCAAGCTCATGGGACCTCCGTTCGAGCCTCTGCACTCAGCTCCGTTGAAGTTCTTGTCCTGGAAAACAGCGTTTCTTGTGGCCATCACCTCCGTACGACCGGTGGGAGAGATCCAGGCCCTTTCCTGCAAGCCTCCGTACTTGACTTTTCACGACACAAGGGTAGTGCTCAGGACGCACGCCTCCTTCATGCCCAAGGTGCCGTCGGACTTCCACCTCAACGAACCCTTGGTGTTGCCTGTTTTCTTCCCGTCGCCTTCGTCGCCGGCTGAAAGGACTTTGCACTCGCTGGATGTGGCTAGAGCGCTGAAGTTCTACGTGGACCGCACGAAGAGTTTTCGGAAGACGTCACAACTTTTTGTGAACTTTGGACCTGTCAATCAGGGGAAGGCTCTCTCGAAGGCTTCCATTTCCAGATGGCTCTCCGGCTGTATCATGTAGTGTCATCGGTTGGCAAACCGACCGCTGCCTGGCTGTCCGAGAGCCCATTCCACCAGAGCGATCGCAGCTACCACGGCGTTCCTATCTGGTGTGCCCTTGCTGGACATCTGCAGGGCTGCTACGTGGAGGTCGACGCACACCTTCACGAAATTCTACTGCGTCGACCGGGATTCCAGGGAGGAGTCCAGGGTCTGCCAAGCAGTGCTGCGCAACCTGTTCGCCGAAGGCGAGCCTGGTGAGGAGGTAAGAATTGCTTAATGTTGAGTTTTGGATCTAATGCTTAATGTTGAGCCTTTGCCACCTCCCGTGGTTGTGCATGTGTGTACTGCTATGTATCATTTTATTCATGAGCATGTGAATCCATGCCAGACCCCATGCTGGAGAAGGAACAAGTTACTTACCTGTAACTGTTGTTCTCCAGCATGGGTCTGGCAAGGATTCACATGCAAACCCTCCCGCCTACCCCTCTGCGGCTCTTCACTTGGTCATACTGCCACTTCACGTGCTACCAAATCTGAAGATGGCTGCTAGAGGCGGGGCTTAGGGAGATGGCAGTCATTGGCTGTGGTCAGTATGACGAAGAGATCAGTGATTGGTTAGTACTACGAAAGACAGATCAGAAACAAAACTGATACTGATTTTTCTTTACCGAGGATTCCCAGCCTGACGGGGAATATTCATGAGCATGTGAATCCATGCCAGACCCATGCTGGAGAACAACAGTTACAGGTAAGTAACTTGTTCCATATGATACACTGACACAATTACTTGTGTTCACCAATCCACATTTTTAGGTCAGCTCTTTCTTCAGCACGTGCTCTGTCGGCCCTCCGGGTGCTCTGACCAGCTCTCCCCTTTGACAAAATCGTGTCTCCTGGACACACTGGGATGTCAGCGAGGTGCGCCCGACGACCCTTGGACTTGGCCACAGGGCAGCAGAATCTGACGTCTAAGACACCAAACTTGATGTGGAAAAATGACCACTGACTATTCTGATGAACAGTTTTAGTAAAAAGCGAACAACAGGACGAAATTAAACCAATGACAGTATAAGACTTTGACGCAAGTGAGAACCCCCTTCCTACACCCCCTCCCTCCATTCTTATACCCAAAGGAACACATGCGTTCCAGTGGAAGGGGTGGCCAAGGAATCATACTGGAACACTGTTGCAAGTAGGGAAACAAGCCCCCACTATACAAACCTTTGATACAAGCTGTGTTCTTACAAGTTTGTGTTATCAGGGAGGACAGCATATTGCGATACATTTAATGAAGTCGAATTTATGCCTCAAAGATTCACACACTCCGAGGCAGGTGAGAACGCTTACAGTATGACTTTGTCTGCTAATGCCACTTTTCCTAGGAAAGTGGGAGCCTAAAATCTATGCCGAAAGGGAACCGTGTTATAAGTGGGAGATGTGACGGCGAGCATAGCTACACACTAGGCAAAGACCCTTCATTCAAAGACCTGCACAGTAAAACCTCACCTCGCACAAGCAAGAAACAGTTGTTTAAACATGGCAGTTTTGTAGTATCTCCTCAATATTATAATGCAGTAATGTACAAGGGGAATATATCACATTTTTCAATTCCAAACTTTGTCCCACACCGGGACCAGATAAAATCCTAGCGGACTTATTTAAAAGTAAATCATTAACCTGGGGCCCTTTCCTTGTTGAACAATTGAGTGCCATAATAAGGATAGGCATTGTATTGAAATCATGGAAAAGAGCGGAAATTGTCAGATTTCTGAAAAGGGCAGATGGGATGGGAAGAGCCAATTAACTACAGGTATATCTACCACAGATTCAGTCAGAAAAACCTATGCTAAGGTATCACTGTGCCATGTCAACAATTGACTCGAAGAGAATAGTTTGATTAACCATCTGCATGCCGTATTTCAAACGGGTCCATAGACCAGGGCATTAGACCATAGACCAGGGAGTTAGATTCTTCCTTGTTATTCAGAAACAGGTCACTCTTAGAAGAGTAAATCTGTCTTTTTTTGTGAATCTCCAAAATGTGTTTGATGGAGTCCCTTGAGTCAAGCTGTGGTAAACCTTGAATAATTTAGCCATCCTATTACCATTACCGTTAAATAAGGCACTAATGGAATTGCATGCTGATGATGAGGCTGTTGGGAGCTGGTGCTTGGGGGGTAAAGCCACGGCACCATTTGAAGTCTGCAAGGATGTGCAACAGTGCTGCGTGTTAATTCATCAATCGTGTTGTTGGGCCTGGTGATTCAACAAAAACAAAAGTGATGGTGATTAGGCTGACCCTAACCATGTATAGACTTCAGGCACAACAGGCTGCCCTATGTGGCGCAGAGCTGTGTGGATACCGTCCATGTTATACACTGTCAATCACTGAAAATAAATGTTTGCAAAAAGCTCTTGGTCTACCCAAGAATACTCTGACAATATTATTGCATGAGGACTTCAAGCTAAATTATAGACTGTGATATTGCATAAAAACATGTTGTCTGTTAGCTTGAAATTGGAGTTTGCCAACACTAGGTAAATCTAGAGAAGCATTTAGGGATGTCTGTCACAAGTTGCTGGGACCTCATAGTGGTGGTACGAACACATTAAAGAGACACTAAGTCATCAAGGACACCCAGTGCTCTGGGTTAATCCAGCAACAGTTTTACTCGCTTCAAATCATTTCAAAATATCGTTCTAAAGAGGAAGAACATCTATTGAGGGAGAGATGCAACTCTGTTTTCATGCTAAGGGTCGGTAAAATAAAATGTGGCTTTGAAATATATTTGGATGCTGTGAGACCAGGTTTTGCACGCTCCTGTTTCATCAGAGTTAGATTTGGCATTTAGCCTTTCGGCTATCGATCTGAGACTTTATCTGATCAGTGACCATGCTGCAGTAACGCAGTAGAACTGAAGAGCACTTCATGCTGTTTTGCACAACTTACAATAAATAGAGGAGTCTTTACACATGACATTTGTTATGTAATTTTGGTTTTCATACCTCACCTGAGACTGTGAAACTCTGCAATTTGGCAAATAACTGTAATAAATTACAGTTTATAAATATTTGCATGGCACATGCCTATGTAGAATAACCTATTTGAAAAATTAACTAACCTATCCTCATACAAGTAATTGTTCATATTACTGTGATTCTATTCATGCATTGTTCTGATTAATGACTGCAGTGTCGATAAAATATTTATTTCAAGACAGATAAGGATATGTATGGTAATATTGATTTATGTAGAACCTCATAATTTTACTAGAATATGCCTATGCAGAGCGAGTCCAACTTGTACTAACTGCACATCCTCAAATGGTGTTCTGTGGAAAATAAGTGCCTGTAAAAATGCTATACTTATTAAAACGGCTGGAATTGATGATTTAACTAGATCTGTAGAAAACGAATTGATGCTATTCCACCACTGCTGTTTTTGAATTTAGCATACTATAGTTACAGAAATCTGCAAAGAGATGTATTCCAAACATCCTTTTGGTCCTTGCTGTCTCAAAATGTCACATTAACATTTTAAAAGATTATTCTTTTGATCATGTGATTTTAATGATTGGTATTCTTTTATGGCTAATGCTGAAATAAAGCTTTTTTGGCTGACTACCTATCTTTTGCAGTATACAATATATCCTTGACATGGAAGACGGGCTAGATTGACCAGGAGAAATGGGTTCAATGTGCGGAGGTGGGGGAGCACTTATTTAATTTAATTGCTTTCTTTATAACGCGCCTGATGCCACACCGGAGTGTGGTTTCTAAGCGCGGATCCGGGATACGAACCTCTGTTGCTCTGCGTGGCATACAGCTTTGTTTCTTCATTTGAGAGCTATTATCCTGTATTGTCGTCTACAAACTTGCAGTTACTGCGTGGGAAAGACAAGGTGGCTATACCTTTAACGCCTCAGGGAACGCTGTGTGAGCGGATGTGCTCCACTCCCCTGCTTCCATTCAAAACCTCACTTACACCGCAAAGTGGGCAGCAGTTTGCAGTGAACATTAATATTAAACGCCACCAGGAAGAAACACTGCTCCGTCTAGTTCGAGTAACGGAAGAATCAACACCAAGAAGACCAAAAGTGTGAGTACCAACTGTGCTGTGTGAGACTGAGGGCAACTGGCACTGCACGGCACAGTGTATAAAGAGCATTTGGTGTCAAATTGTGAAGAGAATTAGTCAGGTTAATCAAGAGCAGCTGGGAGACTGTGGGGGTTTACCCCTTTGATCCCTGAGGCGGCCTTGAGTAACTGTGAGATTATTCACAGAGCGCCGACTTAGACATTGCAGTGCACGTGAAACCACAGCGAGGGTTGAGGGCAAAACAGGTCCGCCCGGTTATTGATTGCACATCGGCCCAGTAACTAGTATGTTGGAAGAAACGACCTGGGGAAGGCAGACTAGAGGAGGTTTAGTTGGAGTACACTGGAGCAGTCAAAATGTCGGGAGAAAGTACCAGGTGACGGGCCTAACTCTGAACTAACAACTGAGCCAAGTAATAGGCCCTCAGTGCAGGGAGCCTGCCCAATTGACATTAGGATGGAAATGGGCCACTCAACAGCTTCCCTGATCAATGTTGTACAGAAGAAGGAAGTAGAGCCAGGCAATGTAACAGCAGCAGTAAATGACTGCCAGGAAGCCGAATGTGACAGTATGTTGCAGAAGTTGGACTTGGTGGAGTCTCCAGCCCCAAAGGGAGTTCCTAAAGCAGTTGGAGCTATTAATATCCAGGGGGAAGAACAAGCTATACCTGTAGAGGTATTAGCAACATCAAACACCAAGTCTCAATATGTAGAGGTATTAGCAACATCAAACACCAAGTCACAACCTATGGTATATAGATTCGGGAAATCGCCCCCAATACTGTATTGAAAAGGCCGTCTCATCCTTCATTAAATTCGATCTGGAAGCCGCCAGGCTTCACTCCTGCAATGTTACTCTCCAAACAGAGTTTTTACCCAAAGTCAGATAACAAAACGTCAGAGAACATATCTGATGAATGGGGGGTAGTGGAAAGCCCCAAGGGACAAGGGGGTGAAGGATTGAAGTTGAAGGCAGACTCCAATCAAATCAATGGCCTAATTGATTATGAGCAAAGGACTAGTACCTCGAGGAGCGACTTTATAATCTCGACAAGGGAAGTCCAGGGTAAACAAGGCTCCCGTTCGGGAGAGTCCATGAACAAAAATAAAAGCCCAAGGCTACCAGTGGAGAAAACCCATTGAGATTTAGAGATCTCATCATCGTATGAGGACCTTCTAATGGACATGGCAGCCTCACAAATGGAAGAAAAGACGATTAAAATAAATCTGTCGATGCAGATCTGATAGCGACTCTTACTTAACATTGTCCCCTTACATTAAATTGCACGAGGCATTAAATGATCCAATTAGGGATCAATCTACATTGTTAGCAATGCTACACTCCAAGATGTTGTTTTTGGAGGGCTTCATCACTGCCATTCAAAGTAATCTTGATAATAACACAGAACAGATTACGGGAATTCTACATAGTATAATTGATCCCATAATTCAAGACCAAAATAAAAGAGCAGATTTGGAAAAACAGAGGGAGGTTGACCCTAGACAAGGAGCAGCAACAGGAAACCGTGTGGTGTTAGTAACCCCGGAAAAGGATCTGACGGAGAAGGGGGGCAAATTGAGCCACAAGGACTTGAACGGAAAGAAGCCTCCTGTTACCAATCCAATAGAAACTGTAAAGGCCCTACATCCTGGGAGACATGAAACTCAACCCCCCAAGGGGACATAATTGTAATGGCAGGAAGAGAAGCAAATTCACCAGCAATGGGCCAGACAAAAAGAAAAGGAGTATGGCTGCCTGAGGTGTACGGGGACATAGTTCCAAGAGTCCTAAAGAAGAAAAACAAGACATTTTCAAAGTTGGGAGAGGGCCTGAAAAACGCTCAGTCAACTCAAACGGAAAGTGAGTGATTAAAAGGAAATTTGATTAAGCAGATGAAACAACAAAAAATTGACACAACACCTCCAAAAAAGCGGCAGCATCCAAGAGAACAAAGGTTAGGATATATAATAAGAAATGTAAGTCTACCCAACACTGGAGGTGTACAACCCCAGGAATCTACAGTTGAAGTACGTTCTACAGTGGTATCTTGTGAGGTGACTTCATTGGGGGCCCAGGAGGGAAGTCGGTTTAAATTTCAACACCAGGTAGAGGAAATAAATGAGGATGAAGAGATGGAGGACCTCATTAACCTCTCGACCTACACAATCCCAGAGGGTGAAGAAAGTAGGCTGGAAACAGATCTGGGGAGATTTGAAACGCCAGGTTTAATGGAATCACAGGTTGGCTCCCGTATGTCAGATGAAAGCTCCGATGAAGAATGTGACCTACCACAAAGCCTATCAGCAGGCCCGGAAAATAGAAAGGTAAAAAGAAAAATCATTCAAATCGAAAGTCAGCCCGAAAGAAAACGAAGACATCTGCAGTCAGCGACAGATGACGAACTTGATGACTTGCCTACTCAATTTTTCCCCATAAAACCAACAAGGGGATTAAGAAGCAAAAGTCGCCCCTTTAAGACTTTAGAGCAGAAAAGGGTGAATGTTCAAAGCCCCTTAAGCAACCAGAGGAAATCTAATCAATCACATGATAATAAGCGACAGCATGCCCCTAGAATGGGGCAAACATGAGGTGGAGAGAAGGATAACGCCTATCGATTACTCTTGCAAAGAATCCTATTGATTAACAATTACCTCATTTTAAATAGGGCGAATATTCTTTGCTTATTACACTGCATACCGGCGTTCAAGTGCGTAGAATCATGTGATTTCGATTTGATCGAATTTCCAGAAGAGGAGTTACTGAATAAAGTAGTGATCTATGTATCAACCCATGGGAAGAAAAATCTATTGTTGCAAGAGGGAAGGAAACTTCTACCAATGGGATTTGCACTAGCCAATTACGATGACCAGGTAAAGCGTTCCAAAAAATCTACGGGGAGCCACACCGACACTTTATTTATTTATTTTTTTAAAACACACCTAAGAAAGAGCAAATTACGATGCCATCATCATAAAGGCACTATAATGGCGATCAGCGATGAAAAGGGCAGGGGGCCTCCAAGCAACAACAGAAAAAACTTAACTACCATATTACTGTAGATAATAGGCTGCACCCCAAGCAAAGAATCTGGAGCAAGGATGACCTGAAATCTGGAATTAAAGAAGTGACCTGGGAATGGTTGGCCAGGGCACTAGCTGTGGAGGATGCTTCAGCATAGCGCTCAAACCCTTTAGCAGACACAGACTTGGAAAGCCTCATCCGGGATGTTCCTCTAGTATCGTGGAATACGAGAGGCTTTGCTCACCTTTTTGGAAGAAGCACGCTAAATTTTGAAGACTGTGATATAGTGTGTCTGCAAGAGACATGGCTGCGGGCCCAACCCTTACTGGAGGGATTTTCGGTCTGTATAAATCCAGCGACAAAGGGCCTGAGTGGCCGTCCCATGGCGGGCCTACTACTGGCATTGAAAAACAATAGAAATGTAAAAGTAATCTCTGAAAAATGTTCTTCGCCTAATTCAGGCGATGTTAGTTTCTACAGGACCCTGTGAACAGACAAATAAGAGGATACTACTTTTATTGAATTTATACTGGAGTGTGGCATCGGCGGCAGCCGAGGGATTTGTAAGATCTGTTCACGCCATAATTGAAGAAGCAATGGGAAAATCTGGACATTCTAATATGTGGAGACTTCAATATTCACTGTTTTGAAGATAGATCGAGATTGATAGGATTTCTCGAACACTGCAAACACACAGATAATTAGAGGTCTCTTGGAGGGTAGAATTAGAAGAAAAAAATGTCCACATTGCTAATGGCCATACTGAGGGGGACGCAGTTTGAGCCACATGGATGAGCAGCAACTAGAAAGACACTTGATTACATATTTGCCTCTGAGTTAATACACACCAATTAGTGTAACCTCCAGGTGCGGATGACGAATTCTAGCGACCACAGCATCTTGAGTGTAACAGTTAAGAGATGGTCGGGGGTGAGGAAAAAGAAGGGGCAAGATGAGATCCTAGTTGCAACAGGAAGAAACGGACTGAAAATTCAAAGAGAACCCCCTTGGAGATACAGCAAAGGGAGGCCAAAAAAGCAAAGATCTTTTAAGGCAACCAAATCTCATAGCCTTTAAGGAAGTCAGGGGGAGGGGTAGCCTCTCTTCTATTGTAAAGCATCACATCTTTGATGGGGCAGTAGCCTCAAAGAAGAAAGAATTGAAACAGCATATAAGAGAACTCCAAAAAGAAGACCCAAAAGACACTCGAGTGTAAGAAGCCTAAAACAGCACTATGAAAACTGGCTCAAAGGCCATAAGTGGGCTATGCATCAGCGGGACGCAGAAATTATGTTAAGTATAGTGTCAACTAAAAAGACCTCAGAAATGTGTAGGGTATTTAACAATATATGCGCCCCCCCAGCCCTCTCTGATCCACAACGCACTGCCAGCAGAGGTCTGGATTTAATCATTTTAGCACACTGTTTGCTACAGAAATAGAGAAGGAATGACTGTTGAAGAGTACTTGGGTTTTCCCGACGGAGAAAAGGGATATAAAGAACATCATCAAATGTGCAAGTAATTGCAAGGGCAGCTGGCCTCACAAATTGCACACTAAAGAAAGACCCTGAAAATGGTTTAACCTGATGTATGACTGGTTTATGGAGATCAAGAGAACAAGAACGATTCCCGACTCTTGGCGATCTTCCATCATTGTATCTATATTCAAGAAGGGGCGATAGGTCCAACCCCGTTAACTATAGGCCTATCGCACTCTTGGATGTAGTGGGCAAGTTATTTGGAGCACTAATATTGAAGGCCCTGACAGACTGGAGGCAAAAGGCAGGCCGGTACGATAAATTGCAGGTTGGTTTTGTCAAAGGAATTGGGACTACTTTAGATCTCTTCCTGATTAATTTGATCAAATAAAGAGCAAAGCCAAAAGATATGGGTAAAATATATCTTGCTTCACTTGACCTCGCTCAGGCCTTTGACACTTTTGAGAGACGGAGCATTGGGAGAAGTTAAAGGACTGGGATTGTCCTGAGGACATTTTGGAAGCCCTTACCTCATTACATTCCAGCACCAGTTTACAGGACAGACTGGACAAAAGTGGAAATTTGTCAGGGCCCATAAAAACATTGAAAGGGCTGAAACAGGGCTGCACTTTAGCCCTGGCAATGTTTAATCTATTAATCTCTGATATTGCAGGAGTGTTTGAGGATGTGAGATGCTTCCATCCATGAATAGCAGGGGAATTAGTGAGTCGTCTGCTTTATGCAGAGGACTTGATCCTTTTAGACCAAACGCAGGTGGGGTTGCAAAGACAGTTGAATGCACTGGCTGTATATGTGGAGCCAATGGATTAAAAATAAACGTAGCAAGATCAAGAATCCTGACCCTGGGGGGCTGAACAGGACAGAATAACTCAACTAAAACATTCTGCTACCTAAAGGGAGAAAAATGTGTGAAGTATCAACAATCACCTATTTAGGAATGTGCATAAATAATGGTTCTATGCTAATTGACCTTTTCTCAATTGACCACGGGAGAATTGACCTAATTGAGAAGGCCAATTAGGACATATATGCGGGGGGAAACCCCCCGAAAACCCTCCCCATCCAAAATCTCCTGCAACCCCCCCACCCAATCCCCTTATATTATTTATAATCCAAAACCAACCCAATACATATATAAATAGCTAAAATAATATAAAGGTCAATTGTGCAGAAGGTCAATTAGGACCACTATAATTGGGTCAATTGTGCAAAAGTTCAATTGTAAAAGGTCAATTTGGGTAATACCTAAATAATAGCACAGTGAATGCCCAAAGAGAAGCCATTTTAAGAAGTAAGGCCAGAAACTTGGCTTCCCAGGCACGCCTTATACAATCAAAACTTTGTACATTTTCACTAATTCCTGTAATAGAATGTTATCGTCTGAAAGTGGCACCGATATTGATTTATGGAGCAGAAGCTTCTTTTACATTGTCAGCATCGGTATGGCCCGAACTGGAGGGCATATTTTGGAGAAAAGTCTCCCCTTGCCAACATGCTTGCCTATCCAGTTAATAAGAAAAGAGCTGAGTCTATCTTCTTTATATTCAATCACAGTATGGAAAACATTGTCATTCTTCCGTAAATGCCTGCTAGGAACACCTAAGGAGGCTTTCAAGTTTTGAACAATGCTTTACAAAACAATACCAAAGTTCTCCTTGCAGCATGGAAAATAGTTTGCACTGCAATATTGCAGGACTTGAATCCCTCAGAAGATATCTGAAAGGCTAACCCAGGACAGGTCAAATGCAAATTATTTGACCAGTTTTCTTGTGAACTGGTTTTCCTTACTGCATCACTACTTACCTTATTTCAGTTGAATAATTTATTGTATGCATTTCTACAAACCTAAGGTGACTCTATGGGCCTGATTCACAGGAGCGCTTTATATTGGCGCAACCCCATTGGAAAATGCTCTGTGAATCAGGTCCTATATATGTTCTGAGTGTTATGTGACAATACTACTTGCTTGTTTCATTGTTCTAGTGTTTCTGGGCCTATAATAAATACATATTTGTGTACTTGCCTGTCTAAAGTGAATTGTGTGCTTCACTGTGTGGACTCATTGTGGATCCCTGACCCCACTCACTTTCTCCTGAGACTAAGCCTTGACCACTCTCCACGCTTACCTTGATTGGGTTTGGCTAACCTCTGAGTACCCCTTTTTATCAGAACTAGGGTGGCCTTCTATAAAATGTCCACCAGGCCAGATTGTAGAAATCCATTTTAACAATGTACATACATGTGAACTTAAAAACTTATGCCACACATAAGTAGGGGCTACAATTTTCAATTCACGCGGATGTATGTTGTAACTTTCAGAAATCGCATAGTCCCTTTGTTACCAAATGAGATCTGAGGTGCAGCTGTTCTAGTAAGTAAAATGCATGTTTAATATTTGCAAACTATATTGTTTCTCCCATTTTCCCATTCAGGAGATCCCAAGAGCAGTGAAGTCATCCAAAATGCATGCAAGATGGTGGGCTCCATTAACGAAACTTGCTTCGATATCCGCTTCAACCCAGACATCTTCTCGCCAGGTCAGCTCATTTGCGTGGGAAGTATTTTTTTCCTTATCATGTAAATAAAGTATTTTGTCACTAGTTATTCCTGAGTTGATTGGGTGCTGTGTAAATCCAACCAGCTAATCAACTTTTCCTCCGTTTCATTGTGCTGGTCTTCTAAATTTTCTACTTTTACTGCAAAATCTTCAAATACGATCTGAACATAAGTCAGTTTGAAATGTTTTTTTTCCCCTGAAGTTCTAAAAGCTTTAGGTTTCCAGGTTGTCTAGTCATTTATAGAGCAGAAATTGATTATGTTGGTGAGTGGTGAAGACATAATAAATCAATTCAGTTTGAAGTACTCTTAGTGACGGGAGACTTGATTAATGTATTTTGTGCACTGTCTTAGAACTGAGGATTATCTGTCTATAAGAGTGACTCTGTATTCCGAAACCTGGGTTTATGTTCATAGAAAAACAGAAGTGTCTTGATTGTAGGAGAAATGTTTTTATTTAGGATTACTGGAAACCTTCTCTACGCTATTTAATGGTTGTGTCTGAAATGTTAATGTGCTTGGTTACTGCAACCCTATAAGGTTCCATGTTGGGGCACTTAAGTAAAAGAACAAGGCACTTGTAGGATTTACTATGAGAGAATGGTATGGTTAAAACAGTCAGGAACATGTGAACTATCTTCAACATGTATGTGAAACCAAGTAAATGCAGCACTGGGCCCAGGAAGAACCCAGTTCAACCTTAGCACCAGTATAAACAAATATGCTAATTCAAGCACAATTTAGCTACTATGGAAGCTATGTTGCAGAGTGAATTGTGCATTTATCTCCCCAAATTGCATTAAAAATAAGACTGCTTTAAAAATGCAGGGATGGAAATGGCAACTCCAGGATTGTAAGGGATAGAAAAGTAAAATAACATTTCCCAGTATGAACGTAAAATCAGACAAAAGGATTTGGAAGTTGTATTGGAAATAGACAAAGCAAGACATCCTTTCTTACTGGTTTGCAAACCATTCAACCAAATCTCACCTTTTCCAGCTTCCAAATTGCCTTCCTCTTATATTCTCTCATGGTCTGGCACCTCTTAATAGATATCCTATCAGTTTGACCTTCTGCGTGTTCGTGTTGGAGGTTCTCAAAAATGTCTCCCGTTATATTCAACATATATATCTGCAAGCAATCTTCAATTTCATTTTTTTTAAGCTTGTCAACATAGTCATCTGCGGGGACGGTATTGATCGTCCAGCTGCCCCACCACCTACGCATACCAGTTCTCCAGCATGCCTCTGCGTTTTGGGCCTGCTGCTATGGCTGAAACTAGGAGGAAGAGCCTCTTCAAAGCCTGCGCACGACGTGGCCTCAAAATTGTCTTTACGAAGGACCTCCATGATGACTGCCTGTACTGCCTACACCCGCACCATGTCATTCAGGATTGTGAGATCTGTCAATTCTACTAAAACCCTGAGGGATTGTCAAAGCAGGTTGGTTGCGTGGCTCGGCGGCTTCTGACTCCGCTTGAGTCATGCCTCGCTAAGGCAGAGTAGGCCTACCCAGCAAACCACCTCTAGTAAGAGGCCAGGACTGAATGACGAGTCAGCCAGAAGGAGCAGTAAGAAGGCGCATGAAGACCATTCAAAAGACAGAGCGAGGGCACCATCGAAATCTTTGGAAAAATCCTCAAGACAGCCAACGTCCAAGACCAGTGGGCCTTCCTCGTTCTCCAAGGACAAAGGTATATCTACTCCATCGGCGGTACCACCGTCCACATCTTAGTCGACGACGCCCACAGTGCCGAAATTCCTTATGCCGTCTACATTCACGAAGACATCGCTGTCGATGACTGCAAAGGCCTGGTCAGCAGCCGCCAAGACTACTCTTGAATGACTAAGCCAACCTCTTCGACAAATATCCAGCCGGCAAAGCCTCAGCCCTCAACAGTCACAAAAATTCCTCTGTCAGCATCCTCACCTGCTATCAAGGCAATGAGCATTTCCCAGAGTCCCCAGATTGTGAAACCCTCTGTGCTGGCAGTTTCGATGTCTTTCTCACACCCTGGGGGAAGGAGGTTCTACAAAGCTGCAGTCTCCTGCTGTGGTGACTCAATTTGATCCCATACCTCAAGTACAGCTGAAGGATCACCTACTTATTTCCTTGGTTGATGAGGAAGGACAATTCTCACCTTCCGTCGCTCCCCCCCCCCAATGTGCCCCACCAAGGGTCGTACACACACCAAGGCCCCAAGGGAGGCCAGTGCCAGATAATGGAGCCCTTACCACCAGCCAGGGTGTCTCATTCACCGACACCTAGAGACTGAGATCTCTCTCTAGACATTGTTAATACACTTACCACTCTGGTTTCCACCCTGCAACAAAGTTTGACAGCACCACCACTACCTGCACCTCTGCTGCCACCGCTGGACCCAGATGTCTGCTAGCATGCACTAGTGATCTTCCTGCACCCCCTCGCCCTACATGGGAGCAACAACAAATGCTACAGCCTTTGCAGTTGACAGACACCAACACTGATTGTGACACTCAAGACAATCAAACTTTTTTTTTTATTTTTTAAACTTTTTATTTGCTTAATATACAACACTTAACCAACAAATAACATTCAATACTGCACACCTTGCCGGACGTGTTCTACAGCTTCAATGTCTTGGCGCACGTTCCTGATCTTCTTTGCTTGGATCTGCTTGTTTCTTATGGTTATCCAGGTGTCTTCTCCTAGGGGGGGTCTCAGAGTTGTAGTTTGTTTGTTTCCTCCTTGCCAGGACATAGCTTAATGGTGCGTTCATCTACCTCCTATATTTGTGCCTGCATTCTCTTGTTCACTGGATCTCTCCGAGTTGTTCCGGCTGTAGGTGCAAACAGTTCTTGTACCATTCTAGTATCCTTTCACTACTTTCACATTACCCTCTTTGCAATACCATGGTCCATACCGTTGACTCAGCCAGCGACCATCGCTTCAAGTCTGCCCACCATGCCTCGGCTGTAATGCCAGTTTTGGATTTCCAGGTTATCGCTATTCAGCGTTTTGCCAAAATACTCATCAGGTCCTTCATTTTGGCTAGATGGGCTCTTGGCCTTCCTCCTCTCGGGAATAGTTCCAGCAGGTGGGATTCTGGTGACCATGCCTGCATTTGGATTCCACCCTCTGCTGCCTTTATTTTGATGCAGTTCCAGAATTTCGTTATTACTGCGCCGGCCTAACACATATGCAGCATGTCTGCGTCTTCTGTTGCGCATCTGGGGCATGTCTGTATTGTTTTGCTCCCCATCCTGGATATTCGACTAGGGGTAAGGAATGCGCTCTGCCTGACATAGTTGTGTTTGCCGCAATCTTGCGTTTCTGGAGACCTTCTTTATGTACATTAAGGCCCTTGCCCATTCTTCATCTGTGATGGAGTTTTGGAGTTCACTTCCCGTTTCCCTCGTGCCGGCAATTCCTTGGCATTGTGGTTCTTCAGGAGCAGTTCGTACAGTCTGTGCACTGTGTGTCCTCCCTCAGCCACGTCATATTATGCATCTAGTGTCTCTAGTTCTGGCCACCTTTTTCATTGCCTTTACCATGCTGTTGTGTAGCATGAATTGACCTTTATGTACGTTGTATTCGTCCATTAAGGTCTAAAACTCCACCCATCACCCCTCCTTCCATAAGTCTCCGACTTGAGCAATTCCCCTAGCTTCCCAGTGTCTTTGGTACGCCATAAACACATCTGGTCGGGTGTTCACCAGTCCTGCTATTGGGACCTGCGCGGAGCAGGGGTCTGGGTTTCCCTGTATTTTCCACGCTTTCCTCCATAGGGTCAGGCCAGTATGGCAAGGGAGGGGAGTGTTTGGCTCAGGGGCTTTTTCATCCATATTATCTCTCTCAAATAACAGTGTCATAGTGCTGGCTGCAGTATCAGTGTGTCTATAGAGGTCTCATCCCCCAGCCAGTTTGCCACAAACTGCAGCTGCCCCGCCAGGTAGTGTATAGCTCAAAGGTCGGCAATTTAATCTCTCCTGACTCGTAGTCTCTTTGCAATGTGCTTAGTGCCAATCTGTTTCTGCCCCCCTCCCACAGGAATTCCCTTGCCTATTGTGTTCAGTTGCCTGAAGAATTTCCCTGGTATGTTGTAGGGTATGTTTGTAAAGTAGTACAAGAGACAGGGAAGTACTATAATTTTCGGTAGGGCTGCCCTCCCACCATCCCCAGTGGCAGCGTCTTCCAGAATGTTATGGACTTTGCAATTTTCTCAAGTGCTGCTTGCGTGTTAGCCTTGTGTGTTTCCACTGGATTAGGATGTATATCTATTCCCAGGTAGCGCAAGGTGGACGATGCCCATTTCTGACCCAGGTTGGGTAAGCGGTCTATGTCGATCCGTCTTAGTGCTGCTAGGGGATACAGGGAGGATTTCTCTTTGTTGATGGATATGCCTGACAACCTAGCAAATGCTTCTACTCCTTATAACAGGTGTGGTAGATTTCAAGACAATCAAACTTCTGTCCACACAATTGACACATTGAGCGTGATGGCATGCCTGCAGATGGCAAACCAGAGGATATTCCAGGCAAAGACTCACCTCCTGATGGAATCGGGTCTTTCCACGCCATAATGGGTAGAACGGCAAAAATGATTGGTGTCTCACTGGAGGAACAAAGGAAGGACAGTCTCCTATACCAATGGAGGGAGCAACATAGAAAGTCTATCTTTCAATGTATGTAAATATGTTCTCTGTAAAGCGCTTTGGCTTAAGGCGCTATATAAATAATTTATCATTTATCATTATACCACTCCTAGATGATATTTGGAAGAAGGCCTCATAACTATGACCCCTCTTTCCACAGCGCTTTCAATAAAGACAGCTTCAACAAAATGTACAGGGTCCAAGACTATGCGCACGCAACCCACACTTGACACCCACACTTGACACTGGGGTGTCTACAGCGCCTGCCAGCCCATCTTCATCATGGTCTGTCCCTCCAGAAAAAGAGGGTAAGTGCTTAGATGCCTTCAGGAAGATGGTCATCACCAGGGCAACCTCCAACATCAAGGCGGCAAAAACCATTGTCATACTCGCCAGATATGAGTGCAAGTTGTGGTTTAATTTGGGACCTCTTTTTGAATTTCTCCCTGAAGACAAACAACGGGAGGTGCTGGCAATCTTGCATGAGAGTGAGGCGACTTCAGACCACGCCATCTCAGTTTCCGTGTATATCACCGATACTGGATTTCGCCAGCTCAGAAACAGGGCTGTGTTGCAAAGAGAGAGCTGGCTAAAGGTGACAAACTTCCGACCAGAGGTATAATCCAAGGTGGTGGCCATGCCATTCGATTGCGTACATCTCTTTGGCAAAAAGGTGGATGAGACCCTGCAATCTATAAAAACAGACGCCAACACTGCCCGTGGTACACCCGGCGGTAACCTCCTCCCATGTGGCCAGGGCACGACAGCCACTACTGAGGGAGGATCACATGAGAGGAAAGAATGGTCATCTGAAAAAACACTGCCCTTTGAATAAGATTGCTCACCTTACCAGCATTGAAAGAACCCAGTCAGGATATGTGAAATAAGAAAACGGGGGCTGATCCATCCTATGCCAGTTTCCTTTATGCCCAATCTACCGATATGATGACCAAATGGGAAGAGAACCCTGAGTAACATCTTCATAAAAGAAGGAAAGATAAGATAAAAGCACAAGAAAACATAACACTTTCCTGTATACAGGAAGTAAAACAACATAGAGTCCCCGCCACCCTTAACAGAAGAAGCACGTGGGCCCAACTTGACAGTTGGAGTAAGGGGGTGTGCTCTACGAGCGGAATTTCCACCCCAAGGGTGGAAGAGGATGGTTGAAGAAACAATAGGCTGTGTTGAGGGTCATAAGGAAAACCACCTACAAACAAAAGTCCATGTCACCATCCTAGGAAAGGAAGTATATTTAATGGTAGCAGTAATCCCCAGATTGCCAGCCAAAACAGTTATACACAGTAGCGTACACAAATTCAAAAAGTGGGTCTTAAAGTGGCAAAAAAAAACGTACAGGGGTGGAACACCACATTCCAAAGACTGTTATTTGTATTTAATTATTGTGCATTTATTAGGCGCTTATACAACAAGTAAATGCGTTTCAAAACGCCCACATGGCAACAGGGAGGGAACATGGGATTGAGGAGAAAAGTAAAAAACAATATATAAACTGGAGGAATGTTAGGCAGAAACCTGTGCAGTTCCCTTAGGGACCACTGCAAAAGATTTAAGACTACAGGTGTTTGGCAGTAAAGCCACTTGGCAGCAGTCTGTACCACACAGATTCACTTGGTAGCTGTGGCTGAGCAGTCAGACTTCCCTCAAGAAGAGTTAGGCAGTATACAGAGCATACAAAATAGGTACAGAAATACAGTAGCACAAGCAAACACTGACCAGAGCTTGGGTGTAAAAGTATATAATTATTTATTTAACACACACTTGTAAAACACACTAGCACTAAATTGGTAAGATCAGTTCAAAACACAATCACTATTATCATATGTACATCCCTGATTACTTGTTGGACAAGTCTTAGGTAACATCACTTATTTCCAGACAGAGTTCGATGGCACTCCAACAAGTTAAATAAAAGGGGCGGGAAAAGCAGAATTATGGAAGCATACACACTAAACCCTTTTTAAAGAACCACAGCAAGTTAGGAAGGCACAGTCTACTGGTGAGCATGGACGTTTAGGTGCCAGGCCCAATTTCCAGGGAGCCAGGCGGAAGATGCCCAAGATCAGACAGTTACACAGAGTCTTCGAAGTTTGTGGAGGTAGTTTGAAAAAGGTTTATTTCAGTTCAGAAAAGTTAGCTAGGGTGTCCCAGGCTAACCCAGGTTCGAGAGTCGAGGATTTAATACCCCCCCTTCAATCGGTTGCAAGGAAAGCCAGGCGGAACACGGTGCCTTAAATGGAGAGGATCCTCCAGCGGGGGCAGTTGTTCCTGGCATCGGGTGCAAGTCACAGCGTCGTCCAGAGGAAGAGAAGATCTCGTCGTGGAGGAAAGATGAAGGTCGTTGCACTGCCAGGGAAGAAACCAGCCGCGGAGTTCTCCGGTACAAAGGTACTACCCTTTCGGTTTGCGGTAGTGGTGAAAACGTGGTATCCCGGTTGCCGGGGTGCTTGGCACAGGCAAGGCGGCCACGAGATGCTCCAGGAAGGCGAAAATAAGGTAGACTGGTTATCCCCACCAGTCGAAAGAAGAAGACTCTCCGGGCTGGAGATCTCCTCTGTCGTCGGGAAAAGTGGTGAGACGGTTCAGCAGGGCTCCACCGGTGGTGTCGTCGTTGCAGGCCGGCTCAGCTTCTCCCTCCTCGGATTCTTAGGTCCTGTGGCAACTTCTGAAGTTCCAGTCCCCAAACCCCTGCTTTTATGCAGCACACCCCCATTCATTCAGCCTAGCTGTCAAACAAGCTAAGTGGTGAGCCGGCCGGCTCACCACTTGGGCCAATCACACAAGAGTGCGACTTGAGTTACCAAGGTAACTCAGTCCAGGGTGCCTAAACCCCCTCCCACACCCGCTGTGGTACCCAGACAGAGTGGCACCACTTTTGGAGGCTTCTGTGGAGAAGCCTGCCAAAAAGTGGAACAAAGGGCTCGACTTTGGTTGGAGTCACAGAAGAGAACACAAACGCCATTTTAGAATCGAGTTCTGGCAAAAAATACTAACCGGCGAATTAATATTAAATAAACGGCGGTATGTTCGAGGCTATAAGAAATAAATAATTAAAGTTATTATCCTCGAAAAATGGGAAAATCCCATAGGGATATATTCATGGTGGAATATAAAAAGTAGTATCGACTGCAACCAGCCAAAACTCGATCAGGGGGGGACGGAGACGTGCCCCCTCGAACAACAGACCCCGGGGCAATCGAATTGCCCCGACCAGTACGTCCACAATATGATGGTTTGTACTGGTTTCTGTTCATAATTTGGGACTAGCAAAGCCAATGGTGACTTTACATGCCCTGGGAGACAGTAGTCAGTCCCAGGGTATGGAGTCTATGTTGGGGGGGGTCGCTACGACACCCCTGGGTTACGGCACGGAGGGTGCTGTGTAACCCACATCAAAAAAACACATGAGACCCTATGGAGTAAAAGACCCCAAAGCCCATAAAACACATGGAAAGTTAAAGGAACACCTCAAATCATGTCTAAGAGTGGGAGCAAAAGAGTCTCACTCTTGGCAGGAGAAAAAAAACCCTGCAATATGGTGGTAAGTGCAGGCCTACAGTGGCGTCGGCCAGAGGCAAGTGCTGTGTATAGGCCGGGACAGAAGCGATTAGGTGTGGGAGGCCAGGGCCCCAAGGACACATAAGGGCCCTGGTCACAAATCACAGCGACTGTGAAGTTTAACAGTGAAGAGGAAAGTCTTGAGGAGCTTCCAGAATTTGAGGAGGTCCTGTCCAAGATGAAGGGGGATGTTGTTCCACAAGAGGGAGCTAGCAGAAGCAAGAGATTGGCCTCCAGCCCTCTCTTTAGCGAACTGCTTCACACACACAGTTGGTTCCAGAGGAACGTAGAAGTCTAGAGAGAGAGTACTTAGTAATAGCAAGTTGCAGATGGCGTGGCCCCAGCCCCAGACAGCCTTGTGGATGATGCAGAGGGATTTTAATTTCATCCATACAGCAACCGGGTAGGGCAGGAGAGATGCGATCCATGGGCTTGAGGCCAAGGAGAAGTCTTGCTGCCCTATTCTGGACTTGCTGGCGGGCTCGTAGAGAGGAAGAGGGTAGATTCAAGAGAAGGCTATTACAGTAGTCTAGCCTAGAGAGAACCAGATCACTGGTAACATTGAGCTTCTGGCAGAAAGTGAGAAAAGGGAGAATTTCTTTGAGAAGGAAGAGTTGAAAGTTGGACTTATTGGCCATGTCCAGGATGTGAGGGAGGAAGGATAGAGAGTCGTCGAAGATGACTCCAAGGTTTCTGGCTTCATAAGAAGGTATAGACCCCATAGAGGATGGCCATAGTGAGGGGAAGAAAGAGGGACAGGGGTCCCGATAGGAAGGATCTCGGTCTTGCTGGCATTGAGGCAGAGGTCATTGGAGGTGCACCAGGACTGGATGGCAGATAGGCAATCCGGGATGATGGAAGAAGCAAGAGAGTCAACAGGAAGTCTGAAGTTTGATCTAAACCCCAGGTGGAAGAACCCCATCTTGTTTCTTTAGGAAAAAGAACCCCTTTGGAGTTAGCGATTTCCCCGGTTCTTATTCTCCTGTAGAATCTTTTGTTTCTGAAAGCCCTGTTTGGAGATGGGAGACCAAGGCCAGAGAACGTCTTCCTCAGATAGGGAGGCTGCTAACCAACATCAAGTTAGTAACCCTTATGCAGGAAGCCCGGTCTTAAGGTGAATTGCATGTGATGAATCCAATGGAGTAATCCCGGATCCCCCTGGCGGTAACCCCCTCCCACGTACAACCTCCTCCCTATACACCACCATTCAACTAGAACACAGCTGTACTATGACACATTTGGTATAGCTGTTCTCATACTAACCTCACCCATCAAACTACACATACCAGCTAGTTTAGGTGTCTCCTCAGGCCTAACGCAGCCAGAACTCAGTCTGGGTGTCCACCCTCCAGACTGAACACGTTCAACTGATCTCCTCAGCACCACACCTACCGCTAAGAAGCAGCTATCATGCAACAAACACACCAGCTGCACACATACCTGGTGCGCCCACACACTTTACGACTCTCTCGACTGACTTGAACTGTGGTTCCCGAGGTCGTTCAATCAACCAGCGCTTTGAGATCGTACAAATGGCAAGTAACATAACGTGGTCAGGGGCAGCAGCTGCTATGCGGAAGGATCACATGGGAGGAGACTGTTAGGGTTGGCTCTTATACTTGCATGTGTGCTGAGCCAGGATTGATGTCATCATCAGAATGTAGGCTGGGAGTGTGGAGTGTGAGGTCAGAATGTTTAGAGTTGAATGGGTTCTAACCCAGGCAGTTAGATTTTGTGAGCCTAGGTGGTGGGAGCCAGTGGGCTCCTGTCCCTTTCCTCTTCACTCCTAATAACTATGATGACATCTGATCCTTGTAACAGAAGAACCCTAATAAAGTAACCACTATGCGTACTGGCCTGTGTATCCTGAGTGTCCCTTGGAGTGAACCCTATGACCAAGAGCCGGTCCTAACAGAGATGGCCTCCGGGGAGATGTCATTGCTTCATTGGATGAGACATGGTATCTTCCATTTGCCCATGGAGAAAAACCCCTTGATACCCAATACCATAATAGCCTTTTGCCATGAATCTGTACCCCGCTTTAGGGAAAATAGAGAAGCCTTTCCCCAAAACCTTTTAGGCCAAACTTCCATCCCCGGTCTAGAAGGTAAAAGCTCCAGGGCTACCTTTTCCACTTCTAATTATCCTCCATATAAAACGAAAGTTTTTTCCCAAATAATCTGCATCAGCTAACAGCAATGGACTCCATCTCCCACAATTATCCAAGTACTGGGACAAGAAGGAAGAAGGGAACAATGCCGAGCAGAAGGAGCCTCAAGCTCAATGAGCATGCTAGTTGCTTTCAAGATGCACCTTTCCACGGGACGTTTAAAGATCGAAAAACTGTAAGATGCTGCTGTTAGGGAGAAGTCGTTGCACCTCTCTGCGAGGCTTGTGGAACTTGGAAAAATGAACCAGTGTGGCAGAGCCAAGGGGCTTGCCAGCAAGAGAGCAGAGGAACGCTGCGTGAGCAGGACGTGCCACAGACGCGCCAGGAGCCAAGGGAAGACTCCTGGGCGTTCAGCAACCGGAGAAAGTTGCGTTCATCTACCGGATCCTTAAGCAAGACCGGCATGTTGAAACTAAGCCGCAAGAGAAACTGGAATAACCTGAAAGCAGTGCGGAGTGGAAAGCAGGCCGCAAATCTTTGCCGCGTAATCGCAAACTGGACTGAAGGGGCCCACAGAGCTGGTGAGTCAGCCCGAGCAAAGTGTGGACCGCGGGGCATTATGGTGACCGCGACAAATACAAACTGTAAAAATTAAAGCCGTAGAAACAGCAACATTTAAAATACTGGTTGCAAACCAAGAAGGCGTATTGCAAAATGACCCCTGTCATATGAGTCTCTGGAATGCAGATAATGGGGGAACCCAGAGCGACTGTTGACTTAACCAGACATACAATAATAAAGAAAATATATACAAACAGGGAGGCACAGCCCGAGAGAGATCAAGGGGAGAGAAGGAGAAACCCATACCTTGTGAACTTTGAAAAATCACCAGTAACAAGTCTGGGACTCGCATCCAAGGGAAACAAAGGCTGAGAGAGGTCAAGGGGAGGGAAGAAGCCCTCACCTCATGAAACTTTGGTAAGTGCATGAGAAGTCCTGGTAGGCGAGTATACCAGGCAATTGCCAATCTACAGGAATTAGAAAGCTAAATATCTTTACAATTTAAGAGTATTGTTCTGGGCCAAGAAAGACACACAGAACTGTTAGGCTAAGAATCATTGGCGTTAAGGAAGAATCCAGGGGAAGGGAATTAATCTCCGAGACCAATGCAGGCTACACTTGATGAATTCTTGTTTTGAAGAATTCATTGCAGTGAGACGGAATCTAGGAGAAGGGAATCCCCCCTGGAACCAAGAACCTATTGACTTTGGAAAATCTTTGATGTTAAAGAAACCTCTGTATTGAAAAAAAACAAGGAAATGGGTTCTTTTACCCTGAAGAACTTTTATGTTGGAACTATTCTATTTTTCCTTTATGAACTCTTTTTGCAATCAACAGGTTAAAGACCATTCCCTTTTCACCCTATAGTTTGATTTGTAGTGTAAGGGCCAGGATAGAATGTTTGGACACAAGGACATTTTGACATCCTGACACGGACAGATCCTTCGTTTTTGGTTTTAGGTCAGGAAATTCCTCTTAGAGCAGGGACAGAGAGGCCTTTTCACAACCTTTTTTGTGTTAATAAAATTCTTTAACCAAAAACGTGGCAACTTTGTATGCGACAGAAGCGGACCAGGAAATCCTACTTCAGCAGGATGTCATGAGACTACTGTCCCACCTATCAGTCATCGTAAAAGACCCCTTCATACATGTCAACTGACTCAAGGTACTCAATTCTGACGCAGCTCCTCGCAATCCAGGGGCCAATCCTTAAAGCAGCCCTGACCTTTGCAGGCCCCCCCCCCCCTCCTTCAGCACCACAGTGGGAGGCAGGCTTTCAACATGTTTCCAGGAGTAGAGAAACATCTCCGACGAAGAATGGGTGCTATTCCTTGTTCAGCAGGCACATACGCTTGAGTTTATGAAAAGACCACCAAATATTCTTCTGCTATACAAGGCAGAGAAGCTTCACCGTCTGCTGCAGAGAGAGGTCCAGGCATTACTATCCAAGGGAGCTGTGGAGAAGGTCCCAGTTGCACAGCAAGGATCAGGAGTCTACTTCAGAAACTTCCTGATAAGAAAGTCGTCAGGCGGTTGGAGACCCATTTTAGACCTAAGGGTACTAAACAAGTTCCTTAAAGAACAGACTTTCTGCCTAGTTACGCTGCAGCAGGTCCAATCTCAACTGCAGCAGGGAGACTTACTGGCGTCCCTCGACCTAGAGGGTGCCTACTTTCACATCCTTATTCACCACTGAGTGTCTCTACCAGTGGTTATAGTGGCCGGAGTCCATTATCAATTCAAAGATCTTCCCTTCCCTGTCAGTCCCACAGGTGTTTACCAAATGCCTCCCTCCAGTGGTGGCACATCTATGCCAAGCAGGCATTCAAGTCTACCCATATCTAGATTACTTTTTAGTGAGAGGGCCATCGTACACTGTAGCTGCACACTACGTGCTTTCAACCATCCGCTATTTGCAGTCCATCAGCTTCTCAATCATCTTCCTGAAGTCTTGCCTCGTTCCTGCGCAGCAGGCATTATACCTAGGTGCAAAACTGAACACACTATCCTGCTCAACAACTCTGTCGGAGGAACCGGTGACCACCCTCTTTCGCAACGTCAACCAACTGGCCACTTCACCAGCTGTTTCAGTCCACATTTACAAGTCCCTACTGGGCATGATGTCTTTGTGCATCAACCTACTCAACCACTGCAGGCTATGCATGTAACCTCTAAGAGTTCCTAGACGCTTGATGGGTGCGTGTCTCTGTATGATGGGAGGACCGCATCCCACTCACACAGCAATTTAGGTACAGTCTTTACTGGTGGTCCAGCAAAGTCCATCTGGTCCAGGGTGAACCCTTCTGGCTACCCAAACACCAGGTCACCGTCACTGCTGACGCCTCTCTGGAGTGGTGGGGAGCTCACTCAGGGGACCTTGATGCCAGGAGTCTCTAGGCTGAGGAAAAGAAACTTCTCAACATCAATCTCCTGGAGCTGGGTGATGTTTTCTGGGAACTCAAATCCTTCCTTCCGCGACTGTGGCAAGGTTGTGTGAATCTTTACGGACAACACTACCAAGATGTTCTATATCCGCAAATAAGGAGGTACAAGATGTCCACACCGGTCAACAGAGTCTCAGACTCTCTAGCACTGGGGCATACAACATCCGATGTTTCTGCTTCCCTTTCACCTTACAGGGTGGGTCCAAAACACCATGGCCGACTCCCTCAGCAGAGCGCTCCGTTCATGCCACGAGTGGGGAACTAGAGATCGGTCAACTTCACCGGGTGTTGCAATGCCGGGGCACGTCGGAGATGGACCTTTTTGCAACATAAACAAAGGACTTGCATCAACAAAAGATGCAAGTCCTTTGCCAGCAGGTTTCCCGACCCGAGAGCCTGGGGGGACACCTTTGCATTCCCATGGGAAGGGAAGTTTCTGTATGCCTGCATTCCCATGGGAAGGGAAGTTTCTGTATGCCTGCATTCACATGGGAAGGGAACTTTCTGTATGCCTGCCCACCCATCCCATGCAGTGCTAAGCATGTTCAACCTGTATCAGTGCAAACTAATATTAGTGGTCCCTGCAGTTTTGGTATTCGGACCTCCTCGCTCTCTCCTCAGCGACTCCAGTCAGGATGTACCACCTCCACAACCTTCTATCGAGGAACAAGGGGGGGGGGGGAGTGCTTCCTCACGACCCAGTTTCATTCATCCTGACGGCCTGACTCCTGTGTTCATAGTATTTGGTTCCATCCCGCTTCCTCAAGTGTGCCGGGCAGGTCCTAGCTTGTAGTATTCGGAAGGGTACCTGGTTACTGCCTTGCTCTGCCCAGGTCGGTAAAATAATATCAACAAACGAATGAGCAAGGTCTGGTCGATCTATGCTGAAGAGTAACCACTGCTACACCCTGAGTGGGTAACCCCTTGTGTGGGTGGTCACAGAATTCTCATGAAACTGTTCTTCTGGAAGAAAGGGTTTTATTTTGAAGTGCAGTAATGTAGTAATACACTGGTATTTTTCAAAAACATAGGACATTCACATTTGAGGACATACAAAGTGTATGTCATGATCTCTGCTTCCAAAAGGTCAGGGTTTTCCCAACTCCCTTGGAAGCAGATCCATAACCCAGGTTCCGAGTGCCAACCAGTCCCAATTGGGACCTTTTGGACCCAGTCCTGGCGCCAGTGGCACCAGGCTCATAAATATGCCCAGTCCCAGCGCTGGAAGCGCCGGGCTCATAATGCTTGGGTGGACTTACCTGCAGCAGACCATGCTGCTTACTTGCCTGCCAGTTGAGCCTCTGATCCTCTTCTGTTTGGAACTACTTTTCCTGTTGGGTGGGGCAGGAGCCACTCCCTAGATTCAGAACACTGGAACTCTTCTGGAAAGCAGGAACTCTTTTCTTACCTAGGCGTGGCTGTGGAAGGAGACACCTAAGCACTACAGGAGGCTATTTAAACCACACCCGATGGATGAATCTTGCTTTGCGTTATTCTGCATCCTCTGCAGCAGAACGCTCATCGTGTCTTCTGCATCTGATCCTGGGCCTAAGGAAAAAGGCTTACCATCCTGAATCCAGTCTTCAGCAACACCTATAAAGACAAGAAAGAACAGGTTAGCATTACAGTCTTCAGTGACAGCTCTTCACTTACCTGGTCCATCGGCTGTCACCAACGCCTCGCGCTGCATTCCGGCATCTGAAAGACAAAGGCTTACCTACTCTTCGTGCGCTCCGGAGGTCTTCACACTGCATTCCGGCATCTGAAAGATAAAAGCTTACCAACTCTTCGCACGCTCCGGAGGCCTTCGGCGCTGCATCCCGCATCTGAAAGACAAAACAAGGTGCGTTTAAAGACATTGGGGAACTTTAATACTCACGTGCCATTACTCCTTTCCACATCTAACCCAGTGGGTATTCCGGCACCCTGCAGCCGCTCCGAACTTGTACCTGCAAAATAAAAAGACAGTTAGAGCGCATCGTGAAGCAGGCAACAAGCGCTTACTTACGTGCTTCCAGGCGCTTCTATTCATCACACGGGCTCCATCTTCAACTCACTTCAGCCCGTCATCCGCCATCGCCGGAACCCTGCAAAACAAGAAACATCATTACTAAAGACTTTAAAGACATTAGAATTACTCGAAACTTACCGTTCGTGCAGTAAACGACGGACAGCAGTCCTCTGAAGTCAAGAGGCCTGCTCCCCTTATCCAGTGAAGAAACTGGTTACAGCACCCTGCCCCGAGGCAGATGGAGAGCACGGCGTTCACTTACCTAAGACATCTTACCCTTCAAGTCAGACATACAGTGCACAGAGGTCCAGCCCAAAGAGCCAGCCGTGTGTTACACATCACCTTTGCAGATACGGTATACGCCCAGTCAAGACCGGCGCCTCTACGGGAATCAGGTGAGCGTTACAGTGTAGTACCTAAGTACGAATGATCAAGTAGTCAATATTTGAGACATGTACTTGTACAGTTTGTTCATTCTCTATAGGTTCCTTGGGAAGGAAGCTTGGAGAATTCAGTGGAATCATAGACAGGTAGAGGGGCGATAGAGTGTGGGCACAATCAAGAGTTGAACAACGTATAATACATGTCAACACAACAGTGTTTCGGCCATTTTGCGTGGAGCTAGGTGAGCTCTAATGGTGTAGGCCTTCAACAGGACAGGAGTGTCTTTACGAGCGGAGGGTCCTACGTGGTCTGTAGGAGTGAAACAGACAAAGAACGTGTCAGAATGTACGTGGTCAGCAAAGGATCTACCAGAGAGAAGTTATGAATACTATGTAAGGCGGATGCCGGTGCTTACCGAATCCGAGGAGCTTAGTGGCTCTGATTAAGAGGTGGAAGGATCCACTTCTTTAGGATGCAGTTGTCATCTTGTCAACAGGCGCGGTCACGCCTGTCAGGGGATGAGGAGGTAGGATTACGAAATGGCGCCCCAACGGTGCAGATTATCTCTAGCCCATAGTTGGTGTGTGACTAGGGAGGTGTGGTGTAGGTTTTAGCAGATTTGGTGAGAGTAGACCTAGTGGTGGTCCCAATAAACGTGGAATGCGCTTAAATGGGATAAAAAGGGCTTCTGTGGAATCACAAATGCCATTTATCAAGTGCACGGAGAAATTAGTGCAAATCTGTGTTTAATACAATTTGATTAAAAAGAGAGCCCTGTCTCAACGGTCCTGGGGGAAGGGTGGACCGTGATCTATGTGGGCTGTGCAAGTTCTGGATTACGGTGCCACAACACGTGTCATGCAGCCTTTGGCCATCTTTGCACCAGACATTGCCAACTTGTACGTGGCACATTACGAAACCGAAAACGTCATTGCAGACACTGATCCCTACAGAAACAACATCAAGCTGTGGAAAAGGTACATCGACGATGTGCTCCTCATCTGGCAGGGGAACCAACAAGACCTAACTGCATTCCAGGAATGGCTCAATCTATGCAATCCTCACATCAACTTCACGATGCACTGGGACTTCCACGGGATTGACTTCCCAGACCTCCACATCTACAGGTCAGGAGAATATCTACACACAGAACTATTTCGGAAACCTACAGACCGGAACACCTTATTACACTTTGGAAGCCATCACCCTCAAGGTCTGAAATATAACCTAGCCTACGGACAGTTCTTGAGCATTAGGAGGAATTGCACCAACTGTGACACATATGAGAAACATGCCACAGATCTACAAAACCGCCTTCGCAACAGAGGCTACCCGAGGAAATCCGTGAAACACGCAAGCAAACGAGCAGCAAACACGGACCGTACTATCTGCCTCACCAAAACCACCAAAAAAAACTGGACAGACTGGTATGCGTGACAACCTACAGTCCCCTCAGCAATTTGATAAAAAAGACAATCAAGCAGCACTGGCCACTGATCAAGAACACTGGATTTCTCCAAAAAGTGCCCCTTTTTGCCTTCAAGAAAAACCGCAACATCAAAGAGTCACTGGTCCATACGTTTATAGAAACTCCAAAACAACCCAATACTCTATGGAACTTAACACCTGTCCAAGGACACTACCGATGTGGCAAATGCATGGCCCGTCAGTTCACCGAGACAACCAAAGTATTCACACACAAAGGGATCTCGTGGACCTTACAGGATCACACAAACTGTAATACCAAACAAGTTATTTACACCCTTGAATGCCCATGTGGACTTCTATACGTTGGGAAAACCATAAGAGCTGTGAAGACCCGAATTGGCGAGCACCGGTCTTGTATAAAAAACAAGGTACCGGACAAACCACTAGTGGAACACTATGTTAAGAAGAACCACACCAACATGGATATAAAGTGGTGTGTTTTACAGAAAGTGAACACCACCTGTAGAGGTGGAGACGTAGACAAAACCCTGACCAGACTAGAACAGAAATGGGTCCACAAACTACGAACTGTCAAAGAGGGTTTGAACATAACTGTAGAGTGGAAGCATTTCCTGTAAAATATGGCGACAGTATGTATGTCCTATGACAGAACACCCGTCTACAGCAATGTGTTTTATACAATATGGCTGCAGATGCTCTCTGAGAAACCACCTCCACCTTGCATCTGGCCAAACTTTCATACAGATCCTTTCCATTTTCTGAAAACAAGAATTTGCACTGTGTAACATTTTGTTTTTTGATTCTGTGTCAAATCCTTTTTTTAAAGTTTTTTAAAGTAATTACATCTGTAAATTGATATAAACCATTGATGTCGTATACCTGTCATGAACAACATGTGGGAATGAAGTAACACAGCCCTGATTCTGTACTACATGACAGCTGACACCCAAAGGGATTGACAGGGGCTGATATCATCATCCTGCGCCACACCTTGCATGACTTTCATTTTGGCCCGACTGACTGCCTGCATCAACTCCAAACAGGCATCTAGGTAGTCACCCCACCACAGGGCCCTTTTTCTTTAACATGGCCCTAGCCTGCATTCTACACACTTGCATCCTCGACATCCGGGACGACACTCTGATGCTTCTACGATCCTTGCAGCTGAATGCACTGGTAATAGGTAAGCTCTACTAGATGCGGCTTTATGCACATAAACTGGTAGGCCTACCCTCACTGTACGGAATCTCTAAGCAGTATGACTCTGCACATTTAAACGCCCATAGCCCTTCGTGCCACCTACACCATAGGCTGCATGACACGTGTTGTGGCACCGTAATCCAGAACTTGTGGCCCATTACCTTCATCTCACAGCATATGGTCTGTGAACTCGGGCACAGTCAAGAATCAATTCAACCTTCTGGAACTTCTAGTAGTGCTCAAGGCATTACAAGCCTTCCAAGCACACCTGACATATCAGACAGTTCTAATACTCACAGGTAGCACCACTGCTATGTTTTACATATACAGGGGGGCACACATTCTCCACGTTTGTCAGGGCTAGCACACAAAATCTGGAAGTGGGCACTCAAGCGGGGCATGTTCCTAACGTCGCAACATGTTCCAGAGGAACTCGGTTCTCTAGCAGACTCGCCAAGCAGAGATCCTCTACCAGAAGAGCATGAGTGGCAACTGAACCAAGATACCGTAGAATGCATCTTCACATAATGGGGCTACCCGCTCTAGACTTGTTCGCCACAAGACAAAACAAACAATGCCCAGACTTCGCATCCAGGTTCCTGCAACACGACTCCAAGGGGAACGCCCTGTGGATGAACTGGTCACTGAAATTTGCCTACACTTTTCCCCCAGCCGCTCTGATGAGCAAAGTGGTGAACAAGATGCACAAAGAACAAGTGACATTAATCCTAGCCGCTCCCATGTGGGCGAGACAACCCTGGTATCCACATCTACTCAAACTGGCAATGTGGAACCCAATCAAACTCCCGTGCCCCTTCAACATGCTCATACAGCACAGGGGGACAACATTACACCCTGAACCTCAGTCGATGAACTTTCCAGCTTGCCTCCCGAAGTCAGTGTTTGGCCATTTAAATCTACCTCAAAGGTGTATGGAAATCCTCGAAGAGGCACGTAAACCAAACACTAAACACTGTTAGTTTAACAAGTGGAAAAGATTCATGATTTGGTGCCAGCCAAAACAAGTAAAGCCAATAGAATGTACTCCATCACACATTCTTCATTACATGCTTCACTTACTAGACTAAGGGCTCTATCAAAGTTCACCTGGCGGTTCGATCTGTGTACACCACTCCTGAAAATAAGGTGTCCTGGTGGAAAATCCCAGTTATTAAGGCATTCATGAAGGTAGTAAAATGACTCCACCATCCTATTTTATTTTAAACCCACTGCCAGGTTGGGACCTAAATGTAGTACTTGCTAACCTCACAGGGCCCAACTTTGAGCCTATGCATAAGTCCAGCCTTAAACACCTCGCATATAAGCCAGATTTTCTGGTGGCTATCACCTCCATAAGGTGAGTCAGTTAGCTGAAAGCTTTTTCAGTGCAAAACCCTTTCTTTGTTATCCACAAAGACACATTGGTATTAGGAACGCACCCTAGGTTTTCACTTAAGTTCATTTCATAGTTCCATGTCAATCAGGCCATCGAACTACCAGCTTTCTTCCCAAATCCATCAAGCTCGGCTGAGAAGAAACTCCATACACTAGATGTAAGGACGGCGGTCCTTAAGACCAGACCCCTAAGGAAAACTGACCAACTGTTTGTCTCCATAGCTCCAGGCAGGGAAGGAGCCCGCGTGTCCAGGTGGATAATCGGATGCATACAGCTCTGCTACTCTCTATCAAATAAAATACTGCCTTTCACACCAAGAGCTAACGCCACCAGGGGTACAGAAGCTACCTTGGCAAACGTTCCGCTTGACGATTTTACAAAGCAGCTACATGGAGCTCTATCCACACTTTTACTCAGCACTAATGCATTAACACTCACTCTAAAGCAGATTCCCAGATGGGACAAGCGGTGCTAAAATATCTATTTGCTAATGAACCTTCTCACAACCCACCAACTTCTCCAAACACTGCTCGCTAATCTATGCATAGCATGTGATCTAAACATATTCCACAAGCCTCAGAAGGGATACATTACTCACCGTAATTGTATTTCTGATGCTTATAAATGCTTAGATTCACATGTGCCCACCCTTCCTCCCCTTGGAGTAGAAGGTGCATAGATGTTTTCTGGGTTTATCTGATACATAATCTGCTTTACTACACCTGTACTCACACTACACTTCATGCAACCTCATGTCAGAAACAAAACAATCCGAGGGACCTCGACGCGTGAAGCACCATGGGTACAGTAGACGTCACACTAGTATTACTCGCACGCCCTGTCAACGTCCTTTTTCGAGTTTTGAAAACAACTGTAATACTCTGCAGCTTCCACTAGGTCGGCCTATGCATAGCATGTGAATCTAACCAGATACATGCATCAGAAATACGATTACGGTGAGTAATGCAGCATATATATAAATATGCAGATATATATTACAGGGCTGCAGTAACGGCCCTCCAGTTATGGTTAAGTTGCTCGACCCATAAGAAGAGCACTTTTTGGGCGGCTTATAACTTTGCTCCCCCTGGACGAATCCTTACCAAACTTTTCAAAAAGAAATAGATGGCACGTCTGAATTATTCTGGCAAGTTAGGTGAGGTTTCATATCAAGAGGGGGCAAAGTTGTAGGGGGGCTCCCAAAATTTCTGTTTTTTCCATTGACGCAGTGGAAAAAAGATTTTGCTCACGTCTACAGCACCAAACCACCAGACGGATTTTCACAAAATTTGTGGCAGGAGCGGCTGCTTGGTCCCGAAAGCATGCTTTTGTAAATTTGGTGTAATTCCATCCAGTAGTTTTTTTTTTTTTTTTAAACTGCTCAAAAGTAGGTAAAAAAAAGTGTCATCGGTTTCGGTCTGCAGACTCACTTCCCTGCTCAGTCCACGGACGGGCATCCGATTGGCCTAGAGGGCGACGTGATGTCCGCGGACATAGAACTCGGCCACTGATTGGATGGTGAAAAGTGTGACGTGCGTCAGATTTTTGGAAACGCCCACCATGTTGGATTCGCGGACAGGTGCCGCTGTCTGCAAACATTGCAGTAAAAACATTTGAAAAAACACTACATTGTACTTGTTAAACTTATCAAAACAATCTCTGGGGAGGTGGGGGTGATCGGGATGGGATGGGATAGGATATGGCTGTAAGAAGCCAAAAACATGTGTTTTTCATCCCTGAAATCCACAAAGATGCTCAGTGTTAGGAAAGATTCCCATTTATGTGAAGTTTTACCTTCAGTTGTCTACCCCCCACTTTTTATTTTAACACATTTTATTTATTTGTTCATAAACACATTCAGATACAGCAGTAATGGTTTCATGTAGATTTGTTTCACATCATTTGGTTGTGCACCCCTCTGGTATAATATCCAGTCCGTGAACTGTGGATGAGGGGTCATATTTCACTACAGTTCAACATAACTTTTATTTTAACATATCCCCCTCCCTCCCTTATTCCCCCATAATCCCAACTTGTATGGCTTAGTCCTCCACCACTCGGTTTAGCAGTTCAGTCCTGCCCCCTAGAGGCGATCCACTGCCTTCTTTTCTTTTGCTCAACACACATGGACATTTTTAAGTACCATCGGTTTGTGAAAGCAATTTTCCCTATCCTTCACAAATTCATGAAAGGGCGTCCATACCGCCTAGAACTTAGAATATTGTCCAGCTTTCAGAGCACATACTTTCTCCATGGCCATCATATTCCATACCTTAAACCAACACCATGCAATTATTGGGCCCTCCACCGTTTTCCATCCCTGTGCCAATGTCATGCACACAACCATCAGCAAATGAGTAATAAGGGTGGAGTTGTGCCCAGTTGCCGCATGTAACCCTTCCGCCACTGCACCCAATTGCACCACCTTTGGTGAGACCGGTAATTGCACCCCCGTAATCTCCTTTATATGACCTAGGATCTCTTTCCAGTAGGTTACTGCTTTCGGGCATGTCCACCACATGTGGTATAATCCTCTTTCCCTCTGCATAACCTCCTGCACCCCTGTGGATATTTTGCGTTGATGCCGTGCAGTCGATGGGGGGGACAAGTACCATCTATGACAGAGTTTATACGCTGTCTCTTTGATAGATGTGCATGTAGATATTGTGTGTGCCCTTCCCCAAATCTGTCCCCATTCCTCTTCTGTGATTGGTTCACCCATAACCTTCTCACAGTTTTCTTTATACGAAAGCTTGTCTCCCATTTGCGCGCTGTCTAACAACCTATATAGCCATGTTATCCCTTTAGATGTCGCTCCTTCTCTGCATAGTCAATTCTAGTCCCACCGGAGTCCTTGTACCCGCTTCCTTCACCTTTTTTTGGGAGACGCAATGTCTTATTTGTATGTATGTTTGTCTTTTTCCCCAATGCCAAATTTCTGTTTACATTCTTCAAACAGAAGGGGGATGCCTCCCCGAAACATTTCTTTCAATTCAATATTATCCGCTCCCAGAATTTCTTTTGTTGGCCTGAGATGAAGTCTGCATTGTGCGTCAGTTGGGAGAATGAACCTAGTCCTCACTGCATTTTCTTTCTTCTAAGTGCCTTATCCAAACCCCGCATTGACACCTTAGTAGCTTCCAGTAGTTGCCCTTCCGCTCCCCTGGCATCGCTGCTGAGAGCTCGTAACTCTTTCAATGGGATAGACGTAACCGCTTGTTCTATCCCGCAATACCCCTTTGGCATGTCTTGCCCTGCCCATTTCAACATCGGTGCTAGGTGTGCTACCAGAATATATCTTTCTATATCTGGGACCCCCAGTCCGCCCAGGAGTGTTGGGTGCATCAGGATTTTCCTCTGTATCCTCGGCTTCTTTCTGTGCCATACACAGGTAAATATTGCTTTTTGTAGTTCCCTAATCTTTCGGGCGGTATGTCTACGGGAAAGGAGCCTACCACATAAAGCAAACGGGGGAGCAAGGTCATTTTGACTGCCGTAATTTGTGCGAACCAGGAGAGCTCCTGGCTATCCCATCTATGCATATCATCCTGTAATTGGTCCCAAAGTGGTTTTACATTCACTCCATATAGGCCTTTGGGTTCCCTCGTCAATTTGATCCCCAGGTATTCTATAGTTTCCTCTTCCCAGATTAAGGGGTATATTTTGCACAGTTTTGTAATCTCTCCTCGCTCCTCTGTTAGATTAAGCGCCTTGGATTTTGAGTAGTTTATGGTAAACCCTGATACTGTGGCAAATTCTTGTAACATGTCCATTACTCTAGGCAAAGTGTCCCTAGTGTTTTTTTTAAATAACAGTATAGGTCCTGTCTAACCGCCACCGCAAAGGGTTCCATAGCCATTGTAAAAATTAGATGGGATAAGGGGCAGCCCTGACGTGTGCCTCTCCTTATTTTAATCTGTGCCAAGCTCTGCCCATTGATCAGAAAGTTTGCGAGAACCATCCTAGTGAAGTCAGGCCCACACCCACATACCTCAAGTACCAGCTGCAAGTAACCCCAGTAGCCCGTTGAGCGCTGCAACCGCAAACGTTTGTCCCGAAATAGATTGTCAACAGCGTGTCTTACATTATCCTGCATATGTCGCCCGACTATGAAGCCTGCCTGGTCCTCATGTATGATCCCTGGTAGTACCTTCATCAATCTCACTGCTAGGACCTTCGCGTAAATCTTGGCGTCACTATTTAACAGCGCAATGGGGCGATAGCTGGCACAGTCTGTGGGGTCTTTGCCTGGTTTAAGTATCAGTATCATCGTGTATTTCCCATGTCTTCCGTTATCCTACCGCTCTCCCTGATGGTGTTAAAGAGCCGTGTTAATGGTGCCAACAGTTGTAGTCTAAAGGTTTTGTAGTACCCATTACCTAGCCCATCCGGGCCCGGAGTTTTATTAGGTGGTATGGACGTTATTGCGCCACTAATTTCTTGTGCTGTTATCAGCCCATTTAGTATGTCCTTCCCTCCTTCTGAGATTTGGGGAAGAGGCATTGTTGATGTATACAGGACGTTTGTACTAAGAGGTCTAGGTCTGCTCCCTTCAGCAGTCCTTAATGGACTCTTTCCATTATTTCCATTTTCCGCCGTACATAGTTCCCCTTGATCATTTTTAAGTGGAGTTATGTAATTACGGGATCTTTGCTTCCTTAGTTTGGTTGCTATAATCGGTTGGCTTTCCTGCCCTCGGTATAATATGTTTGCCTAGTATTTATTAGTGTGCGTCACCCGATCCTCAACATGCGCTTCCAAATGGGCTCTGACTTTCCGCAGGGTTCTCAATGATTTTTGTGTCTGGTGTGCCTTATGTCGTTTCTCCGCTTCCTTTACCTCCCCTTCCAGTTTCTTAGTGATGAGACCCCTCTGTCTATAATATGCTTCAGCCTGAGATGTAAATTCTCCCCGGACCACTGCTTTCCCCATGTCCCACACTATCCTCCAGTCTGTCTGCCCATTATCATTGTCTTTGAAATAGTTGTTAATTGTTTTCTCCATATGTTCTCCAAGTGTAATATACCTCAGTATCCTCTCCCTCAGCCTCCACTGATACTGTTTTTCTCCCTTGTCATTGCCCACTTCAATTTGTATTGTCACTGGCGCGTGGTCGGAAAGGTATTTTACCTCAATTTCTACCTGTATCAGTTGCGGGATCAGTGTTGCTGAGACTAAGATCATATGAATCCTTGAATAGCCATTATGTACCGCTGAGTAGTGAGTGTACTCCCTCTCCTGTTCGTGAAAGAATCTCCTAGTTTCAATTATCCCGAGATCTCTAAAGAATTTCCCCAGTGCCTGCCTATTCTTCCGGTCCGCTGAGGAGGGAGGGAGTGTTTTATCCAATGACGGGCCCATAACACTGTTGAAATCTCCTCCAATCACCACCTGTCCTTCACACCGCCCCCCCAATTTCAGCAGTAGCTCCCCCAGGTACAGGTCTTGTTTCCCATTGGGGACATACAGTGCAATGAGCGTGTAGAGCTGTCCCAACATAGTGCCTTTGAGCATCAGGTATCTACCTTCTGTGTCTTTATATAGTTGTTTTTGGAACCCCAGATTGCGGCCAAGCAACATTGTTATCCCTTTAGTTATCCTCCCACTTGACGCATAAAACTGGTTGGGGAAAGCCTTGTGCGACATCCTTCGCTCATCCTTAGAGAGGAGATGTATCTCATGTAAGAAAACTATCCATGTCCGCAATTCAACCAGTCTCCCCAGTATTGCGAGGCGTTTCGCCGGTGCATTCAATCTCTGTACATTCAGGGATATGATTGTGGCCTCAGCCATCCGATCTATCTGTTGAACCGTTTACACTCATTTGGGGGCCTCTACTCCTGCCCTTTGTCCTGCTCATCCAAACCATAAGCCATGTTACTACTCCCCCCACTACCCACCTCCCCGCTTGACCACAACTCCCCCCTCCGCCAACTTCCCCTTTCCCTTTATCCCAACATGGCCAGGGTTCTCGAAAAAACCCCTGGTGTCCTTTCAGGGTGTTGGGCCTTGCACAGTCCCCGGAGTTCTCTACGCCAGGGCATCTCCGTACACTGTGATGGATTCCAAGATGTCTCGCTCTCCGCCCTGCATCCAGGCACTTGCTGAACTACGCTCAGTATTTGTGTTGCCCTCCACCACCCCACCACCCATTCTCATTTGTTTACACCAGATGGTGTATTTAAATCCTCTAGTGCCCATACATTCGTCATTTCGAGTAAAGACCTGACAGTTTTACTTCCCTTCCATGCCTCGTTCTCTTATCTGTCGACCACTCCCACAGATTGGTGACCTGTTTTGAGGTGCCTTGTTTTGGGTCACGGTCCTCTTGAATCGTGTCTGTTTCCATCTGTAACCATGCTAATCCTTCTTCACACGTGGTGATCCGCTGTTGCTTCCCTTCCATCGTAAAGAGAAGTCTGAATAAGAATGTCCATTTATAGGTTATGCGTTTAGCCATTAGGGCCTTTGTGAACGGTTGCATCAGTCTCATTTTGTGTAATGTTGACAGTGCTAGGTCCTGGTACAGTTGAATTTGGACTCTGTTGATTGTCAGGTCCTGTTGCGTTCTCGCCACACTCAGTATTTCCTCCTTCAGGGTGCATGAGATTAGGGCATCTTGTGGTCTTGCCCCCGGTTCCCTCCTCTCGGGGCCGATTCTGTACACACTGTCTATTCGTACCTCTTCGGGTTGCTTTCCAGTTAGGAGGCTGCTAAAACAGTGCTGCATTGTCGTTTAAGTCGTGTCCATTGCTGATTCAGCCACGCTCTTGACCCTAATGTTGGACCTGCGGGACCTATTTTCAAGATCCTCTGCCTGAATTTCCAGGTTATGAGTGGCCCTGGCTATCTGTTCCAGCAGGTTGATGCTCTGTTTCACCTCTTCAGACATTTCGGATAGGCCAGTATCAGCAATGTCCACTCTGCTGCCCAGGTCTGCTGCCCAGGTCGTTGAGCCCTCGCCTGACCTCCTGGAGAGATGATTGAAGTTCCTCCTTCATTTTCCTAAATTGGTCCTGCAAGGATTCCATCATTCTATTTTCCATTCCCTTCAAGCAACCCTGCAGCTCTTCATTATTTAGTGCCATCGTGGGTGTTGTCTCCGTGTCCCCCTACTCCCCGGTCTCTTTTGCTGGTTCGGCTGTCTGAGTGTGTAGTTGCTGTTGCTTCCAACAGCTTTCCAGTTATCCCAATTGCAGTCGCTTGGATACTTTTGCTCTTGCTGGGGTACCTTTGGGTTTAATCCCTTGCATCTGGGGACTCCCTTGCGCGGTTGAAGGTGATCGGCCACCTATTCAGTGGTCAGGGGGAGGGCTCTGTTGCTCTCATGTCATTCACTTGTAGACTGCCCGGTATTTTGTGGTTGTGCGCCCACTTTCCACAGTCAGTCCTTTTCTTCTTTTCGGTCTAGCTGATCCCTGCTTCTTCTTCACTCTTCTGCTGGCCCAGGGCTGACGCACCTTGTATGCTCTTGTTATCCAAATCTCTGTCTTCTTGCGAGTGTGGCCCAATTGTTTCGACTCTTGCCTCTTCCTCAACTTGCCTTTCCTCTAGTTTTCAGAAGTCCCCCTGTATTTGTCTTTCTCTTTCGCTCCACAGGTTCTGAGAGTCTGTCCCCTTATCTGACCCTTCTGGTTCCTCTCTTCACCCTTTGTCCCAGACACTTGTTGTCCTCAGGCTACATATGAGGGTGCTATTTCGTAGGTTTATTCACTCTCCCTTGTGGCAGATGCTCTGTTACAGTAACATACATTGCCTTTCTAGTGCCACTTCTTCCCCTCTCTTTTCTTGCTAGGGCTTCCCTCCTCTTTGTTTCTGGTTCACTCACTGTGTACCATCAAGGTGGGGGGGCGTTCTATGGACGAACTTGTCTGCCGTCTTCCGGTTGCTTCACATTTGGGGGAGAGGCTGCTCTTGCTGCCGTAATAGGGGGTGATTGTTACCTCCTGTTTTCGTTGGCATGTATTAACCCAATGGCGTGCAGTTCAACTTCTCTCGTGCCTCCTGCTCCACCTCTCCCTTACGTATCATGTAGTTATGGGGGAAGGCGGACTCCTGTTTGATATGGCGGCACTAATAATGTGGGGTCACGGCTTGTTCTGTCCTTTATTTTATGGGCTTGACGTGTGCTTTCTCCAGCCTGATCGCTCACCTTTACTTCCTCACATGCTGGTCTAGCTGTCCCAGGCTTTGTCGTCCTCTCTGTGCGTCACGCTTCTCCTTTGCATGTCACCCGGCGAGGTCGGTTCTGCAGCGATACTGTCTCTTCAATTAATCACTTTGAGGTGGTCGAGCACTGTGGGACTCCTCCACTGACCATTAGCCTACTCCACCGACTGCGTTATGCCCGGCCACACCCTGTCTATGTGGATCGAGTAGAGCGGGGGTGCCGGTGCGCGATGCTGCTTCAGCGCTTCATCTCACGATCGGTGTAGTGCAGACGTTCCGTTGCTGTGTTCGTGGTCCGGCTCATGTGTTTCTGCACACCCCATGCCCATCGGACTTGCTTGGTGTGCGGTGGAGCTCGGCGCAACTTTCACCTTGTCCCCTACTCCGTGGGTGTGAGACTTTTGTGCTGGTTCACTGCACCGTCTATTTATTGGCTTCCAGCCGTGTCACGCGGAGCGTCCCAGGCGCTTCTCCCTCTGACGCCAACTCTACTCTGTCGCTGCTAGCAGCCTTCCCTTGAGGTGCTTTAGTCCCCCTAAATGTGGGCTGGAGTCTTGCGGACTTGGAGGTTACACCGCAGTATTGGGGTTGGTCTCTGCTTCCTTGGCCGCATGTCTCCTTCCTTCCGCACTGGGTTTCCATTCTCGGATCTGTTGTGGCGGCACTTCTCCGCAGAATTCCTTCAACTTTCTCTCCGACCTTTTATGTGGGTCTTTTCTGCTAGATTTGCATTGCTTCTATCTCCTTAATTCCTCCGGTCGGACAGAGCTCAAGAGTGTGCGCCTTCACGGAGCGGCGGCCATCTTGGAATACGTACCCCCCAACTTTTTGCTGCTGTTTAAACACCATAGTCTGACTTTGCCAGTGGAGCACAGCCTTCAGCTGCACTCCCCCTGGGCTTTTCGCTCACTTTGTTATGGGGCAACTGACATGCTCTTAAAGACAGTCAGTACTGGGAGACTTTGTTTCCCTTGGTCCTTTCCAGTAGTGCAACTTTTATAAAACATGTTACAAGTGCACAATGTACCTTACAGTACAGTGCGCTTGGGTCTTCCTGTCATTTCCAAAGTCCCTAGACACCCTCGAAGGTTTTTTAGGAGAAGTGCAGATGTGCCTTGGATAAGGCTGGTGGCAGCTTATCTTTTCATGTATTTGTAACCCTTTCTTGCAATGCAAACCGCGTTTACCACGGTTGGCACGGATAGGTGGCCTGGCTCCAAAATGGCCATGCCACAAGGTTCCTTGTCCTGTCCTTTAACCATCTTGCCCCTTCACCTCCCCCAGGTCGAGCGGACCCTTGTCAGTCCTTATTTGAGCATGCATTCTCCCGCAAAACGCCATGCTTTCGCAGGCTTCTGCATGCCTTGTGTGTGTGCGCTTCCAGAAAAAAGAGCAAATAATTAGAGGGATCTCACCAACGTAGGAATCATTTAAGCCCTTAAAGATCACAGCATTTTACCAGCTTACTTACCCAAAGACGCATTACGCTCCCAAGGAGTCCAGGTAAGCGTTACAAGTCCCTCTGTCGACAGTGGTGGTGCTGCCCTCTCTTCCTTCGTCGACCATGGTGACGAGTGCTCCGTCGTTGACCACGCTGGATTCCTCGTCAACGTTCACAGGGGCAGGTGCTGCGTTGGCTTCAGGGGTGCCGTGGCAGTCTGGGTCCAACCTTGGGCCGTTGCTTCCGTTGGAGATTCTGCAGCAAGACCGTACGGCTTGGACTCTAGTCCGGAGGAGGAAAGTCAGCCGTTGTTCGATCTGTCGGCGTTGGATCTGCAGCTGGCAGAGCCGTCCACGTCAGCAGGCCTGAGTGCTGTCCCGCCGCAGTACCCATTGATGAATCCGCACTCAATGGTGTCCATTTAGGTTCTGACCACGCTGCAGTCACTGTAGGGGCAGTTGGATGCACGGCTCCCAGTCCCGCTGAGCCCGGTGGGTCCCATGGAGAAGGAGGTGCGGGTTGTGCCACGACAGGATGAAGGTGTGGGTACCCCCTGCCCCGGCCTCCCGCGTATGTCACCTACGGTTAGGCCGCCGATGCAGTCTCCGGTTGGTTTTGCCCCTCCCCGGACACATCCGGAGGAAGGGGAACTGGTGGATTCGGACCCTGATAGTGTTGCAGGTGACACTCTGTCGACCGCATCGTCGTCACCCAGGCGGGTGGATACCTGGGATACCGATCCAGAAGTGGATACCCGAGCAGCCCGACTCAGCCCTCTCTACCGGATGATGTCAGCGCTTTTCATGCAATGATGGCCAAGGCTCGTCAAGAGTTCGGTCTGTCCCCAGAAGAGGAGCGAAATGACCAGAGTCGGTGGTATCAGCGGCGGCTGGCCGTAAGACTCATAGTCAGCACAAGTGTGCAGCGCCAATGAGGCCCGGAAGCAGGATGAGTTCGGCAAGAAGGTGCTTACGGTGGGGGCTACGACAGTCAAGGCGGCCAACTATTTGGCCATTATGGTTAGATATGACGGGGAGATGTGGCACCGGCTGGCTCCACTCTTGGATCATCTGCCTGAGCAACAAAGGAAGGAGGCAATGCTGCTGATTCGAGAGGGGGAGGAAGCCTCCAACCACAGTGTTAGGGAGAATTCTCTCTTTAGGCTGAATTTCCTAACCTAGTGAGTCCCCCAGCAGCTTTGCTGGATTTCTGGAGCTTGTTTTTTTTCTCCTGCCAAGAGTGAGACTCTTTTTCTCCCACTCTTGGACATGATTTGTGGTGTTCCTTTGACTGTTAATGTGTTTTATGGCCTATGGGGTCCTTTACTCCATAGGGTCTCATGTGTTTTTACTATGTGTGTTACACAGCACCCTCCGTGCAGTGACACAGGGGTGTCATAGTGACACCCCACCATAGACTCCATACCCTGGGACTGACTACTGTCTCCTAGGGCATGTAAAGTCACCATTGGCTTTACTAGTCCCAAATTATGAACAGAAACCAGTACAAACCATAATATTGTGGACATACTGGTCGGGGCAATTCGATTGCCCCGGGGTCTGTTAGTCTAGGGGGCACGTCTCCGTCCCCCCTGATCGAGTTTTGGCTGGTGGCAGTGGATACTACTTTTTATATTCGACCGAGTATATATCCCTATGGGATTTTCCTATTGTTCGAGGCTACCAACTTTAATTATTTAATTCTCATAGCCTCGAACATACCGCCGGTTTATTAATTTAATATTAATTCGCTGATTGGTATTTTTTGCCAGGACTCGATTCTAAAATGGCGTTTGTGTTCTCTTCTGTGACTCCAACCCAAGTCGAGCCCTTTGTTCCACTTTTGGCGGGCTTCTCCACAGAAGCCTCCAAAAGTGGTGCCACTCTGTCTGGGTACCACAGGGGGTGTGGGAGGGGGTTTAGCACCCTGGACTGAGTTACCTTGGTAACTCGAGTCGCACTCTTGTGTGATTGGCCCGGCTCACCACTTAGCAGGTTTGATTGACAGCTAGGCTGAGTGAATGGGGGTGTGCTGCATAAAAGCAGGGCTTTGGGGACTGGAACTTCAGAAGTCGCCACAGGACCTGAGAATCCGACGAGGGAGAAGCTGAGGCGACCTGCCACGATGACACCACCGGTGGAGCCCTGCAGAACCGACTCACCACTTCCCGACGACAGAGAAGATCTCCCGGCTGGAGAGGCTTCTTCCCCTGACTGGTGGGCACAACCAGTTTACCTTCTTTTCCTCGCATCCCAGGACGTCTTGTGGTGGAATTGCCCGTGCCAAGCACCCCGGCAACCGGATAGCCACTTACCACTGGACCGCGAATAAAAGGACCGCTCCTTTTACCTGAGAACTCCGCGGCTGGTTTCTTCCCTGGCAGTGCAACGGACTCCTGTCTTCCTCCCCGACGAGATCCTCTCTTCCCCCGGACGAAGCACCGACTTGCATCCGCTGCCAGGAACAACTGCCCCCGCTGGAGTATTCTCACCACTTTAAGGTACCGTGTCCGCCAGGCCTTCCTGTCTAAAGATTGCTACAAGGTAATAATAATCCCTTAACTTTCTGGACTGGAATGGCCGCCTTGACCATCTAACTGGTCCCTTTCTTTTGGTCCAACTCTTTCTGAACCTTTGAGACTTTTGTGCACTTCAACTGTGTGACCTTGGACACATTTCGTTCTGATCCTCTTAAAGTGGATCCGGCCTTCTGAACTCTAACTTCACGGTTTTACTTTGCCTTCCTCTCTTGTTGTGTTCTTGTGAAAGTGTTGGGATCTGTTTCAAATGATACTCTGCTTTTCTCTCCCTTTTAAAACGAATTATTAGAGTGCCATCTGCGTTAAGCGCTCACCGCTGTCTGAAAATAAGTGGGGCTTTACTTAAGACTTGTCTAATATTCTGCTAAGGGAGTGTATATCTTTTAGTGACCGTGTTTTTGAACTGCTTAACATTAGTGCCTGTGTGTTTTTCTAGATGTGGTTTTAAATAAATAATTATATCTATTTTACACCAAGCTCTGGTCAGTGTTTACTTGTTCCACTGTGTTCTTTTGACCTATTGCGAAAACTCTGTATACTGCCTAACTCTTCTTGAGGGAAGTCTGACTGCTCAGCCACAGCTACCAAGTGAATCTGTGTGGTACAGACTGCTACCAAGTGGGTTTACTGCCAAACACCTGTAGTCTTAAATCTTTTGCAGTGGTCCCAGAGGGAACTGCACAGGTTTCTGCCTAACACACAGCATTAACATTGCGGTGGACCTTGCAGAGTCTGCGTTCAAGCAGATCATCAATGGTGTGGTTCTTCATCGGCATGCCTAGCTGCGATGTACTGACTTCAGGCCTGAGGTGCAACACAAAGTGGTAGATATGCCATGCGAAGGGGAGCAGTTGTTTGGTGCTAAAATTGACGAGGCGTTGAAAGGGATGAAAGAAGATTCTGATAATGTAAGGTCACTGGGCATGCCGCTGAGTGGACGCCCTTTTTGCCCCTTGTGTGCATTTCGAGGAGCCGCAGGGAGTGCCAGATTTGCAGGTTCCCGCAACAGAGGCTACGGTCGCCCTAGTTATACCTCCTAAGGGTTCCAACGTACTTTCCAGTCCATGCAGAGGGCCAAGGACTTTCAAGCTCAGCGGAAGAGGGTTCCGGTGGCCTTGGCTAGTAAAGGTCCAATCCTCAGCAATGAGTACCATATAGGCAGTCAACTAAGGGGCAGGGTGGCACACCATATCGACGAGTGGCGGTCTATTACAAGAGACAGATGGGTGCTGGATGCAATACGTCATGGCCACTCGTAGTAGTTTTGGTGCCTGCAACTCCCTATTCCACCAGTGAAGGTGTCTCTGCCACATCTATCGATCTTACGGCAGCAGGTGCGTCTTATGTTGGAAAAAGGGGCGATCAAACGGGTCCCGTTGTCGGAACAAGGACAGGGGGTGTACTCCCGGTATTCAGTATTTTGTAATCAAAAAACTAATTGGAAAGTGGCGCCCTATTCTGGACCTTCAGCCGTTGAACAAAAATCTGCAGCGTCTGAAGTTCAAGATGTTGACGTTACATGATGTCAAACATTCCGTCCAGCCAGGAGAATTCTTGGCATTGTTTAACCTCGAAGACGCCTACTTCCACATCCCGATGCTTCCCAAACATCGCAATTTCCTATGGTTGTGGTCGGCAACAATCGTTACCAGTTCTGGGTTCTCCCGTTTGGCCTCAAGTCGGCTCCCAGGACCTTCACCAAGTGCCTGGCTCCAGTGGCGGCCTTCCTCCGCAGCAAAGGGCATCATGATTACCCATACCTGGACAATTGCTTCGGTGTCGCAGTCTCTCCAGGCAGCAATGCTTCTGTTACAGCGGCTGGGCTTTGCTGTCAACTTCGCAAAATCTTGTCTGTTTCTGTTTCACATGCAGCTAACTCTGGTGAAGCCGTCGGTCGACAGAATACAGAAGCTGATCTCCAGGGCCACCTTGTGGAGGCCAAAAACGTCAGTTACAGTCCGAGGGTACTTGTCTCTTCTATGTTCCATGGCGTCCTACATCCCTCTCATCCCGAATTGTCTGTTTATGAGGCCAGTGCAGGAGTTTCTCGCCTCCAGGTTGTCGTAGAGCCTCAGGTCCTGGTCCGACAAGTTGGTCATCTCCTGGGCTTTGCCAGAGGCCCTGCGGTGGTGGACTCACTCCAACAACATTGTGAGGGGCATACCGGACTGTCGATGCACGATCGTGACACTCCTCCCAGGTGGGTTGGGGTGCGTACCTCGACCAGTTTCAGGTTCAGGGAGTGTGGACTCTCAAGGAGGCATCCTTACACTTCAACGTTCTGGAATTGAAGGCAGTGCACTGGGCTCTAAAGTCTTTTCTGCCTCTCGTTCAGGGTACAGTGGTCCGCATTCTAACAGACAACTCCACCACAATGTTTTACCTGCGCAAGCAGGACAGCACGCATTCACGGCTCCTGTCCCGGAAGGCTCAGGCGGTCTGGCATTGGTCCATTGCTCACGGGATTCACATCACTGCCTACCATTTGCCGGTAGTGCAGAATGTACAGGTGGTTGCTTTCAGCAGGTACACAGGTCAGCTGCACGAATGGAAACTGAAGGACGGCCAAGTGGCGAGAATTTTCAGGAAATGGGGCTCTCCCCCCTCTGGACTTGTTCGCCAGCCCGGAAAACAAGCAGTGCCTGTTTTTTGCCAGCTGGGTGGCTCATCCGGACTCAAGGAGGGACGCGTTCTCATTCCGGTGGACGTGCCTGTTCGCATATGCGTTTAATCTGATCCAGAGAACGATCCAGAGAACGATCCAGATGGTCCGCAATGTCCGCAAGGTCCAGTGCAGGGGGATCCTGGTGGCCCCATTTTGGCCCTGACAAACGTGGTTCTTGGATCTTCATCTTGCGGTGGACGACCCCCTCCTTCCCCCCCCCCCATTCATCTGGGGTCGGAGCCGGATTTGCTATCGCAGGATCCAATTTCTCTGTCTTGGGGCATGGCTCCTGGCCGCTCCGAATTTGGCCACCTAGAAATCCCGCCAGATCTTGGCGGCGGCAAGGTCACCATCTACCAACATATCGTACAGTCGAAAGTGGACCAAGTTTTGTGCCTGATGCACAGACCAACCAGACTTGAAGCCATTAGAGGTGTCTCCATTTCAGCTTTTGCTGCTGGCAAAGGGGGGGGGGGGGAGGGAGGCTGTCGTCTTCGATGAAGGTCCATCTGGCGGCCATCTCCACGTTCACGAGACACCACACCTCTACGCCTCTTTTTCAGTGACAGGTTGGTCAAACACTTCCTCAAAGGTCTTTCCAGGACGTTTCCCCCGGTGAAGAAGTTTGCTCCGGTATGGAGTCTCAATGTGGTACTCTCGGCTCTCATGAAGCCACCGTTTGAACCTATGTCGGTGGCGACAATGAAGTTCCTCATGTGGAAAGTGTCATGGCCACATGCCCCAGAACACAAAAACCACACCATCTAGTGATGGGGTCATGGGTCACTTGACTCACTTATGTCCGTTTGGGACCTATAAACACAGGGGCCCTGGCTGGACTCAGTCCTGACGCCTTTGGCGCCAGGCTCATATAGAGATGTGAGCAGGAACACTTTATTTCAGTGCAGGAGTGCTTTTACTTATTTCTGTGCAGGAGTGCTTTTATTTTGCAAAACTTTCCAGGAGCTGAAAGCCTTTATTCCTGAGAACATCCTCATGTGCTGACTCATCGGGTGTGGCTCCCTAGGCCTGATCTTCATGTGCTGACTCATCGGGTGTGGCAGGCAGGCTGAACCTGGTGGGTGTGGCTTCAGAAGCTCAGCTATATAAGCTGCTCTATGCTTAAGGCCAGTGCTTCGCGTTACTGTGCACTCACATGTAACGTGACGCTCACCGCCTGGACCAGTTTACTTACCTTTGGAAACCAGGCGTTCTCCTGCATACTCACCTCCAGGAAACAGGTGCTTCATCGCTTCATCTGCAGAATCATCTATTGACATCCAGTGATCTTGATCCCGAAGCCGCATCACCGAACTCCGCATCCACGAACTCGGACCCTGTGAAGAAGAAGAAAGACAAGGTTAGAACATCCGTCCTATGGCCGTGCCGCATTTGAACCCTGCGCACCCCCTAGTTAACAATTTACCAGCTACTGTACCGCTGCAGCTTCCTTCCTCATTCCCTCCAGCTGTCGCCTCGAGCTCTGCAGCTTCTGCCGAGCCGACAACATCACCTGCAATGGAAGAAAGCAAAAGAGCAAACATCAAAAGTGGAACGGACAGCAATACAAGACAACAAACTTTACAATGCAAAAAAAACAGACGAGGAAAGACAAAGGCAAACAGGAACACTTACCTGAAGTATAGTGGCTTAGTCGCAGCAGGACTGGACTACCACGTGCAAGGGACCAGTGAAGGAACTCAGTCCAGATCATACAAGCGCCTCTGCCAGAAGCAGCAGGACCGGGTGCTCGCCAAAACTAATCAACAGGTGAGCTTTACAGGGACAGTGCATCCCACGGGTACCATGGTTTGGGAGAAGGGGTCTGGAAGGGGATCAGGCGCACAAGCTGGCATACTCACGCCCCCCTATTCTCCATGCAGGAGCAGTCCCGAGAAGCATCACCTATTACCACCAGTCACCACATAAGCATAGAGGGCGAAGTCGGACACAAGCGACCTCACCCCCGGGAGGGCTGCAACCATGCCCCAACGCCTCTGCAGAGACCTGGTGAGCGTAGCAGAAAGTTGCTTTTCTGGTGGCTATTATATCAGCCAGGAGGGTCTCTGAACTTCAGGCTCTGGTCATCGACCCGCCATATCTGCGGTTCATGAGGGACAATTTCTCCTGTCTACTAATCCGCACTTTATCCCTAAAGTGTCGTCAAGAGTTTCACAAGAACTCTACAATTACTTTGCCCACTTTCTTCGCTAAGGCTACCACTCCTGCGGAGAAAGCTCTGCATTCCTTGGACGTTAAGAGGATGTTAAAGTTTTATCTCGACCGTACTTAAGGCTTCAGGAAGTCAAGGCAGCTGTTTGTGGCTTTTGGTCCATCCAACAGGGGACAGTCAATCTCTAAGCAAGGACTTTCCTGTTGGGTTTCCTCTGCGATTTCCTTCTGCCACAGGAAGGCTGGCAAACCTTTGCGGGCCATTCCTAAGGCCCAATTTACAAGATCCACAGCGTCGTCATCGGCACTGTGGACGGGTATACCACTCAGTGACATTTGCCAAGCAGCATCTTGGGCGGTGCCACATACCTTCACCAGTCACTACTGTCTGGGGGCAACAACATGTGGAGGATGTGCAGGTGGGACGTGCCGTCCTCCAACGCCTGTTCCAATAAGGTAAGCCCCACAGCTTCCGGGGTTTGGTTTGTTCTAATAGTGTGTGTTTCTCATGCCTATTGTTGGATTGTTTTTCATTATGTTGGTTACTGTGGCCTGGGGCATGGGGTTTTGGTTTGCCTGTCATGCACTGCCAAGTTGTCATACAGCGATGTAATCTGTTCACAGCATGTGAATCCATGAATGATCCAGTGCTGGAGAATGGAGTAGTTTCTTACCTGTAACTCCATTTCTCCTGCGTTGGTATCTTTCATGGATTCACATGCGCCGACCGGCCGCCCCTGCAGGCAAACCTTGGTCCGGGTTTCCTCTCTTTTGGGAGGTTAAAATCTGAAGGGAAGCCGCAGGGCTTTTTATACTAGATGTCCTATTGGTGCAGTCTAAAGCAACCAAAAAGGACGTTGATAGGACACTCAGTGTCTTAAGTTTTCCTTAGGAAAACACTATGTTAAAGTTACAAGTTTTTCCAGCCTGACGACGGGAAATATTCACAGCATGTGAATCCATGAAAGATAACAACGCTGAGTGTTAGGTAGAATTCTCTTCTATGGCTAATTTCCCTTACCTATAGAGTCCCCCAGCAGCTTTGCTGGATTTGAGGGGTTTATTTTATTCTCCTGCTAAGAGTGAGACCCTTTTTTCCCACTCTTATGCAGATTGCTAGTGTGTGTTTTAGGCTATCTTGTGTGCTTATGGTCTATGGGGTTTTTGTCACCCTCATAGGAATCATCTTTTTCATTTGTGGTACACAGCACCCCCCGTGCCGTACCACAGGGGTGTCGTAGCGACCCCAAAACATAGACTCCATACCCTGGGACTGACTACAGTCTCCCAGGGCATGTAAAGTCCCCATTGACTTTACTAGTCAAACCTTATGAACAAAACCAGTACAACCCATCTTACTATGGAGGTACGGGAAGGGTTAATAGTTTTTCCCTGGTGTTCATTTTTGAGGGGATACCGTACTGTCCCTCTCTCAAAAGTTTTTGGCTGGTGGCAGTGGTTACTACCGGAAATATTTGACCGCAAATATTTTCCTATGGGATTTTCCCATTGTTTTAGGCTACCACTTTTACTGACAGCCTCTAACATACCGCTGGTTTATTTTAATATTAACTTTACTCCGGAAGGTTTTTATTGCCAGAACTTTGATTTAATTATTTCTCGTGTCTTTCACTATAGTACTAACACAGGTTGGGGATCCTTTGTTGGTCCTTTTGGCGGGCTTCTGCACAGAAGCCCTCCTTTCAGCACCACTGAGTCTGGGGTAGACCGGATGTGTGGGAGAGAAGCCAAAGACATCTGCAACAGCTGAACCACCGGTGAAGCCCTGCTGCAGATCTTCACCATTTTTCTCCAATGACTCGAAGATCTTCGCCTGCAAGAGTCTTCTTCCCTTGAGCTGGTGGGGCCAACCAGTTCTCCAATCGCCTTCCCGGACCTGCCTTTGTCGGATCACCAGTGCCAAGCACTAGGAGACCGGATAGCCAGGCACTCGTCCACCCGGAACGCGATTTAAAGGAGCGTACCTTTTTATTTCGTTTGGCAGCACCGCTGCTGGTTTCATCCCTGGGCAGTGCAGTAACTCGAACCTTCCTCCACAACAAGAGCCTCTCTTCCTCTGCTGGATCTCCCGAACTGCAGGAACTGCCAGGAACTACGACCACCGCAGGAGCCTCTTCTACATTTTAAGGTACATTGTTCCGCCAGGCCTCCCTTTCCGTTGGGTACTGCTAAATGTGTTTTAAATCCTTTACCTACCTACTGGGTTGGCTGCCCCTATCATCTAACATTGTCTTTCACCTTCTGCAACCATCTTTTCCAATCGTTAACCAAAGACTTGACTGCAGCTACAAGAACATTTTGCTCTTTGCCCTGTACCACTGACTCTGGCACAGGCCTATTGACTCTGGCTAAAACTGTTACAACTGCCTTCTCTAGATTGCTTCTCACCTAGAAATGTGTTGGTGCACCTAACTCTTATAACCACCTTTTCCTTCCCACTTTTTAAACTTGTGAAGTGCCATTTTGCTCGGTTTTCACCTCAGTATTATACATGCTAAAGTACTGTCTTGCCTAACTTGTTCAGTCTTCTTGGGAAGTGTTGCTGGTGTGTATAGTCCGGTATAACTTGGCCTTTCTCTCCCTTTTGAGAAATTGATAGTGCCATTTCAGCTTGGTTTTCACTGTCCCGTTTTGCTCAGTTTTCACTCTTGCTCAAACTTGTCTACAATTTAAATAGGGAGTTGTATATACTTTTCTTGACTGATTTAACTTGCTTTTATAATAGTGATTTGTGTGTGAACATAGAGTGTGTAAAATAAATATATATATTCTTTTTTTTATACCAAACTTTGGTCAGTGTTTCCTTGTTCCATAGTATTGTAGTCCTAATGTGTAAACCCTGAATACTGCTCATCTCCCTCTTGAGATAAGTCTGACTGCTTAGCCACAGCTACCAACTAAATCTTTGTGGTACAGACAGATAACAAAGGGGATTTATTGCTCATACCTGTAGTCTTAATCTTCTATAGTTCTCCCTAAGGGAACTGCACAGGATTCTGCCTAACACTGGTGTACAGCTGTGAGGATAAAAGTATTGGATTTACATTTTAGAGTGCTGCTAGTACTTTGGTTCAATTAACCACAAGGCTTAACAATCACTGAAAGTTGATTTTAAATAAAGTCAAAGATGGAAAGTTATAGCCAGGAGACCCTCCTTGTAAATACTGCTGAATATTTAAGGAATCTGCGTAGACAGAAAGGTCTTCCTGTCAAAGGCAAGGAATCAGAAATGATTGAAAGATTGTTAGAAAAACAAAGTCTGGAGACTGGGGCTGTAGTGCCTTCCCCTCCAGCAAATATTGAGGATAATGTTGACGATGTTATTATTGAAGCAGATGAGGAAGAGGAGGATAACAATGTCACCCCCTCTGGCCCTCTGCCTGCTCAAAGGCTTCAACCTATGACTACTGGACCATTGTCGGGTACCACATTAAGTCCTTAATTTATCACTCTAGAAAAAAGGAAACTTGAAAAGAATGAGTGCCCAAACTGAACAGAGACATCAAGAACTAAGGCTCAAAGAAATAGAGCTCAACCATGAGCTAAAGATGAAGAAATTGTCTTTGGAACATGCTTCTCTCCTCGAATCCTCTAGATCCTCCAGTCCAAAAAGACCCCCGATGCCTAAAGAGTTTGTGGCTATGTATGAACCTAAGTTGGATGTATTAGATTGGTTAGCTATGTTTGAGTACAATCATGGGCTCCAGGACATCACAGGGAATCGGCTGATCCCCTGGTTGTTCTCTAGGCACCCCCCTGTTGCATCTGATGTGGTAATGGAGTTGGGGGAGGTGGATAGGATGGATTATGAATGTGTGAAGCTAGCCTTGATAGCTAGATTTGGGAAGACCCCTTCCCAGTACCTTAAGAGGTTTAGGACCCTCAAAAAGCGTGATAGTACCCCCTTGGGCTACTTGGGTGAATGAGTGTTTGAAAAACTTAGAGGGATGGATTAAGGGTTATAGAGTTAACACTTATGAAGGAATGAGAAATCTTGTAATGTTGGAGTCTATCTATGATGCCTGCTCTCCTGAGCTCAGACAGCACTTGGCTGATTCAGAAGAACTAGATTCCAAGAAACTAGCTAAGGCTGCTGACTTGTGGGTTGCCAACAGGGGCTACTCACAAGGATTCAGGGGTCACTCAGAAAAAGGATGAGGGAAAGCAGCCTAAGAAAGACAACAAAGAGAATTCAAATAATTCAAATTCCAAAGAGGGCCACAAACAAAATTCTAAGGGTAAGCCACAAGGGAAACCTAATCAGGCTAGTGTACCTTCTGGTCCCAGACTAGAAGGAGGTCAGAACAAGCCACCATTCATAAAGACATTTGGGAAATGTTATGTTTGTGGTGCAACTGATCATGTGAAAGGTGATCCCAGATGTAAGGGTAAACCTTCAGGGATCCACACTGTCTCCTTAGCCTTCACTCCAGATGAGGAAGTACCAATGACCAGTGGAAACTTTCAACTACTTGCTGAAGACCCCATCCGAGTCTCAGCTAGTGTATCTTTAGTATCCTTGGGGTTGTGGGAACAACAGAATTTAGATGTATGCAATTCTATCCCAAATAATACTAAAGATTATTATAAGGACAGGGTCCTAGTCAATGGTCAGGAGACCCTTGCCATTAGAGACACTGGGTCCAGCATAACTGTGGTGGATGAATCATATTTCAAGGTAGAGGATGTTGCTAGGGCACCCAAATGCCTCACCAAGTTAGCTGGAGGGCCTGTGCAGATGTTTCCCCAGTTACCAACTCTCATTCAGTGCAATGATATGACTGTCAGAATACCTGTTAGCATCCAATCTGAAGTATCTGGAAGGGTGTTGTTGGGCAATGATCTTCTCTCGCAAGAGGAAGGTTGGGTTCTCCATCCAGAGGTCAAGACACTCAGCCTTCACGCATGGTTTCTGAGAGGCTAAGATATAAGGATTGGGACCTCCCGGATGACGTAATGGAGATTTTGCTTTCGGCCAGAAGGCTAGCAACCAAATCCTTGTACCAGTGTTGTTGGAATAAATTCAGTAACAGGTGCAAGGATAAGGATGTGGACCCTTTTCAATGCAGCACTCCTATGGTGCTTTCTTTTTTGCTGCATCTGGCCAATCTGGGGCTCCAGATTGAAACAATGAAAGGATATCTGGTGGCGCTTCTCATCTTTAAGTGCTGCTCTGAAGAAGTTTCTCATTTCAAAATACTGTTAATTGTCCAATTTCTGAATGGACTCACTAACTTGTACCTTTTCATGTGCCTGCTTGGGATTTAAATCTTGTGTTGAAATTTCTAACATGTATACCCTTCGAGCCTCTACATTCCTGCCCGTTGAGACTATTAACACTGAATACTGCTCTTCTTGTACACTAACATATGCCCGCAGGGTTAGTGAGTTGCAGGCTCCTTCATACAAACCTCCCTACACTACCTTTTATAAGGATAAAGTAGTCCTGAGCGTTAAACCATCTTTCCTGCCAAAAGTAGTTTATGATTTTCATTTGTCACAAAAAATAACACTGCCAACTTTCTACCCTACCCCTCATTTGGGCAAAGAGGAAGAGAGGTTGCATAGACAAGACCCAAAAAGGTCTCTGAGTTTTTGCATTGCGAGAATGGCAAAATGTCGCCAGGATTACCAGCTTTTTGTTACACTGGTCCTAAATTAGGACTACCAGTGACTAAACAGGCTATATCCTGGTGCATCACACTGGCTATTTTAGAGTGTTAGACTTGCTGGGAAACACCCGCCGGAAGGGCTTTGAGCCCATTCCACGAGGGGCATGGCGACTTCCGCAGCTCTTCAGAGGGGTGTCTCGGTAGGTGATATTTGCTCAGCCGCAACTTGGACGACAATGCATACTTTTGTTAAGCACTACTGCTTAGACTCCTCTTCAACTCAAAGGGCCTTTTTGCCAAGGCAGTCCTTCATTCCATTCATGATAAAAACTAAATAGTACTCCCTCTTCCAAATTTCCACTGCTTTAGGAGAATATCAAAGATGAGGAATACGTGGGAGGACACAATCCATTTGAATAGCGAGTTATTTAACAACTGTAAAGTTCTTTCGACTGGATGTTCCTCCCACGTATTCCTCATCGCCCCTCCCAGCCTACCCCACCATAAAATTTACGTGCATTACACTTTGCGTTTTCTGGAGAGCTTACAGTCTGGGGTACCCTGAATAGTTACTCAAATAATGGAACGAAAAAACAGAACTGACGCCATTGGGCGTGGCACGCGCTACTTATACTACTGGTGACCTCGACACGCTATAGCGGCCCTCGAGGGACATCAACGCCACAACATTGTGCAGAGCGCCATCTGCCAAGAAAAGTTTTCCAAAGCAGCAAAGCTAATGATATGTATATCAAAGATGAGGAATACATGGGAGGAACATCTAGTTGAAAGAATGTTACAGTTGGTAAGTAACTTGTTCTGCTCCTCCTCCAACCCGGTGGTCAAGCGACATCTGGTGGGCCTCCACAGGCATTACCCGCCTATAAAGAAACCACACCCGGTGTGGGACCTTAATGTTGTGTTGGCTGCCTTGGCACACAAACCCTTTGAGCCATTGGCATCCGCGGGCATCAGGCTTGTCACCATAAAGACAGCTCTGCTCATGGGCCTCACCTCAGCTCGCAGAGTCAGCGAGATTCAGGCTCAGGTGGCTTCAGAGCCCTACACCACCTTTCACAGGGACAAGGTTGTCCTGCAAAAGCACTCTGCCTTCCTTCCCAAGCTGACCACCTCCTTCCATCTCAACGAGGAAATAATCTTACCCACTTTCTTCGTCGACCCCAAGGACAAGCCTCATAGGGGCTTGCACCGTCTGGATGTCAGACGCACGCTGAAATACTACCTGGACAGGACCAAGGACTTCCGCAAGTCGGACGCCTTGTTTGTCACTTTTGGTGGGTCAAGGCCCGTTTATCAGGCCTTCATAACAAGGTGGATGGTTGCAGCCATCAAGGAGGCCTATGAGGGGCAGCACAAACCAGTGCCAGCTGACTTACATGCCCATACGGTCAGAAACAAGGCCACGGCCATCGCGTTCCAATGGCATGTTGTGTGGCAGGACATCAGCAGGGCGCCTACCTGGGCCACCCCTTCCACTTTCTGTAAGCACTACTGTTTGGACGCCGCCTATAGGTCAGACACGGCCTTATCACAGGCGGTTCTAAGAAACCTGTTTTCTTAAGGAGAGCCTCTTCTCCACCTTCGGGCTACATTTAGTTGTAATTGCCCATACAGTATGGATGGAAAGGGGACGGGACGTAAGACTAATTAATAGTTACTCACTGTTGTGACTAAAGTTCTCTTAGTCCGTAGTCCCCTTTCCTCCATACGTCCCACCACCCTCCCCCCTAATAATACTGGTGTAATCAGGCAATGCTGAAAATTGTTGACGCGTTGTCAGGCGAGCGCATGCTCCCAGGGCAGTGCCTCTAAATGTATAGGGTAAGAAGATTTTTCTGGTGAAAAAGGTTGTCTCCCGTCCCTCGCAAAGGAACGCCCTTACAGTATGGAGGAAAGGGGACTATGGACTAAGAGTACGTTACTCACTACAGTGAGTAACTATACATTTTTCCATCAACTCCCTACGGAAGAGCGTAGAATGCAGAGAGTGGAAATGGGGTGCATGCCAAGGTTGAAGAGGGGTTGTGGGATGTGTTGAACGGGTGGGTAGGATAGAAGCAATCGGGTGGAAGTGAGTGTAGATTTGAGAAGAATAAGGGCGTCTTCGAAGGAAAGTGAGGAAAAGAATTAGAAAGAAGGTAAGGAAAAGGTTAATGAAGAAAGAAGTATCAAAGTTCTCGAGATATAAACAAGGGAGTGGGAAGAGGGTGGCATTCGGGGGGCGTTAAGTGGAGCGTGAACTAAAGAATAAAAAAGAGAGACTGACATCAGGTGAAGGATGGAGTGGAGGTGAAAAATAAGGTCAAGGGTGGACTCTGATGTGTGAGGAGGAGATGTAGATTGAATAAGATTGTATTATTGTAGTAGAGGAAGAAAAGAACAGGAAGCACAAGTAGATAGACGTAGTCACCAAGAAGCAAATGAGAGGGGGAGTAATGAGAATGAGGAAAGAAGGGGGGGTCAAGGTCATCGCAGAAAGAGGACATATTTCCTGGGGGGCTATATATATTGAGAAAAGTATTGGGGTGAGCTTTTGAGAAATCAGCAAAGTGTTATTGAACCGAGAGAAATGAGGCAAGAAAGGGTAAAGGGCGGGTGTGAGAGGGTAAAAAGAGGAATGGAAGAGCATGCTGGTGCCGCTGCAGGTCATGATTGGGTGGGTATAATGAGAGAAGTCTGTCGGAGGAGAGAAGGAGGAAGCACTACTTCACAATATAATACATGTATTGTTAATATATATTCATGGTTCTGTAACAAGATATGTGCAATATCCCCTAGACTTCTTTTAAAGGTATACCTAACTGGTCACTAACGCAAAGAAATAAGAAGCTGATTATGAGGAGATATATGTTGCCGCAAAGAATGTGTGCATTCATAATTTTAAATTGGTCAACAGTTGACATTTCAAGGATCCTCATCCTTGCCTTCAATTCCACAAATAATCACTTTTCAGATCTCAACCCAAATTGATTTTGTGCCTCATTAAAGAAAATGGGCAGATGGCGTTACTGTCGGAGAGAAGTTTCAAAAGAAATAGAAATATGAATTCTGATATCAAAAGGCTAGCTTTGTCACGTTTATATGATCTTTGCTTTCAATTAGTCTTTTCTGTTATATCTAACACACTCACATTCAATTTATGTGCCAACAACCAATAGGCATAACATCTAAGCCACCCACACATTGCAAGGGAATAGCCTCCCCAACATATGTCAAAACATCAGAACACCTTGTCTGAAAAACCAGGCTCATGCATCAATTTGGGATGACTGAGGCATCTTAATTTGTTGCCTTCTAAGTGAAGGAAAAACAACATTCTGCACAGCATTCTACATCCTGCTGGAACTGACCTCTATATAAACCGACCCATCCTTCAGACCCCTTATCTTTATACGCCACAGGTCACCTGACGGAACCAAAACCTAAGAACATTCAAGAATACATGCTAAGCCTGACATCACACACGTTTTGACAAATACAATAGACTCATCATCTTACAGCCATAGTGGCTACTTCCTGTTATTGAGTCCTAAAACAACTTCCATTCCATTTGAGGGGCGTTTGACATCCACGCTCAGGACGACTTCCGCTAACTTGCGAGCAGTCCCATTGTACATTCTAGTTTTTTTCTCCAGCATGGGTTCTGGCATGCTCATGAATATTCCACGTCGTCAGGCTGGGAATCCTTGGTAAAAGGAAAACAGTTTCACTTTCACTTAAACTGTATTTCGCCCATAAAAAACAATCACTGTCCACTGGGTCCTACTGCCCCCATCCAATGACAGCCCCCTCCCTAAGTCCCTCCTCTGGCAGCCATCTTCATAATTTTACTGCATGCTTTAGTGTTGGGAGTCCTCGAGTTTGCTCTGCGAGCTACTTCTTCGCTTTTTCATGTTTTTTCACAGAAAAAGTTTCTATTTTGGTTCCAAAAGAGCCTTTGTGCTTTTCTCTCCATCTTCCGACAGCAGAGACCCGTTGGCGGTGAAGTTCAGTGCCCTTCAAGGGCGAAGATTGCCGAAGTTTCCAGAAGGCCATTGCGCCTACTTCACGCCCTCCGACCATGAAGGAGGAGGGAAGGTCCCTCTTCAAGTCCTGCACCAAGTGCGGGTTTTGAAATGTGTTTGTGGAGGACAAGCACCTGCAATGCCTCTACTGCCTGCATCCGGTCCACAAGTAAGGAGATTCCAAGATATACCGCAGATTCTCCAAGAAGACGACAAAGGACAGGCACAGTAGACTGGTTGCGTGCCTGAACGCCAAGGCCTCTGCCCTGTGCTCTGAGCAGGGGCATGCCTCACCCATGTCCTTTGAGGGCGCCTCATCTGTGGAGGCCCAAGATAAGGCTAAGCACCGGGTCCCACAGCAGACAGACAGGGCACGATCAAGATCACCTTCTGCCACCATTGCCAGCCGCCAATCAAGCTCTTCCTCCTCGTCCAACTAAACTTCGGAAGAAGGCAGAGAAGCCGCGGACGGAGTAGAAGGCCGAGCTGCCCAAGAAGGCCCAGACGGCACAGGATAAGTCTTCGTCGACGATAGAGCTGGTGGTGGCTGCTCTCTCGAAAGCTAAAGGGGATGACCCTGAGAAGGTAGCCCCCACAACACTGAACATATCCCTCCCTCCGAGACGTGAGGCCGCTGTGGTGATTTTGACAAGGTCTCCCGGCACACCAGAGGAGGGGATACCATCCCAGAACCTGCATCCAGCCCCTCAGGCTAGATAAAAGAGCGGGGGGGGGCAAGGAGGCCCTGGATCAGTCCCAGGCCATAGCCCAAGCTATTGAAATTTCGTCCACGGACGACAAGGACCTGGAGTCCTACACACGGTCCACAAGGACCCAGACGGATGGGGACAGATACGGCACGACGACGGATGATGAAGATATCATATGATCGCGCAGCGTGTCACCCCCCAGCCTAGTGCATCCCCACCGTACGAGGTGGGGTCATTCCATTCCATGATCACCAGAGCCTCCAAGCTGTTCCAGCTTGTGTCCAAAGAAACCAGGAAGGAAGGTTTCCTGTACCAGAGGCGCAAAGCCAAGAAAAAGACAATCATGGTGGTGCCCCTCCGAGCCGATATGAGGAAGTAGGACCTGGCACTGTAGAAAGAACCCTTGCATGGTTCCAGCCAAGCGGGATAGGCTGGAAAAGATGTACTGGGTCCTGGAATCCGCAACCAAGTGCCTGAGTTCGCAATCATCACCGGATTCGGTGGTTTCAGCGCCCACGAGGAAACGGTAATATAACCCGTCCTCATCGTATTCAGTCAGTCCGGACAGCGAGGGTAAGAAGATGGACGCCATGTCGAGGAAAGTGATCAACACTGTGGCGTCCACCATCAAGGCCTCCAACCCACTGGCGATCCAGGGAGCTGTGGTACAAGCTGGGCCCAATTTTGGAGTTCCTCCCAGACAAGAGGATGAAGGCGATTGCCCTCTTCCAGGAGGGAGAGGTAGTGTCGGATCACGCCATCACAGTGGCGCTAGACGTTGCTGCCACTGGGTTCCGGCAGATGGGGAACAGAGTCTGCCTAATTCACCAAGGCTGGATGAAGGCCACAAATTTCTGCCAGGAGGTCCAAACGAAGGTACTGGACATGCCTTTTGACAGAGAAAACCTTTTCGGGAAGGTCGTTGACGAGTCCGTACAGGCCATCAAGGCGGATGCAGAGACGGCACGGTACCTGGGCACCCTCCAGCAGCACCGCTCTTCCTTTTGCTCCTCCAGAGGAAAGTGGGGTAGGTCTTCGTAAGGTTTCTCCTCATACCGTCAGCCTTCCATATCTACGACCCAGATCGACAAACCCCTGGGTATTAAGCGCGTTATAAATAACCTATCGTATATGGTGGAGGACAGCACCGCAGGGCGCCAAAGCAAGCCTGAACTGGCCAGGACATCTGGCCCCCACCCGTGCACTCCAGTCGGAGGCTGGCTGACTAGGTTTGTCAGCGAGTGCGAAAAGATCACCACCGACAGATGGGTGCTGGACGCTCTCGCCCAAAGACATAGCCTGGAATTTCAGCACAGATATCCACGGATCCCTCTGGTGGCCCGTCATGAGCAGCACATACCTGAACTCCTGAAACAGGTATGGGCCATGCTGCCAAAAGGGGCGATGGAGCTAGTTCCCCAGCGACTCCGGGGCTCCGGAGTCTATTCCAGATACTCGTGGACAGAAATCAGACTGGTGGCTGGAGGCCCCTCCTAGACCTGCGACATCTGAACAAATACCTCAAGTTGCAAAAATTCAGGATGGTCACGTTGTAACATGTGCTCGGCAAGCTGGAAAAAGGAGACTTCTTGACGTCGCTGGAGCTGGAGGACGCCTACTTCGACGTCCCCATTCACAGGAACACTGAACATTTCTATGCTTTGTAGGGCAGGGACAGCACTACCAGTTCAAGGCCCTGCCTTTTGGCTTGAAGTCGGCCCCCAAAGAGTTCACAAAGTGCCTGACACCGGTGGCAGCCCATCTGCGTCTATGGGTTATACACGTATACCCTTACCTCGATGACTGGCTCATCTGGGCCCGCTCGTGAGAGTTGGCCGTTGGACACACGGAGGCGGCCGTAAAGCTGATGACGGATCTAGGATTCTCCATCAATTATCCAAAGTCCTGCTTGACAGCATCGCAGAACGCGCTGTTCCTGGGAGCCAGACTCAATACAGGGTCCTTCACAAAGCTGTACTGCGTCGACAGGGATTCCACGGAGGAGTCCAGAGTCGGCCAAGCAGTGCTACGCAACCAGTTAGCTGGAGGTGAGTCTGTTCCAGAGGTAAGGGTAAATTGCTTCTGTTGAGCCTTGTCACCTCCCGTGGTTGTGTAATGTTGTACTGCTGTATATTGGTTATTCATGAACATGTGAATCAATGCCAGACCCTGATGCTGGGGAAGGAACACGTTACTTACCCTTAGCTGTTGTTCTCCAGCATGGGTCTGACATGGATTCACATGTGAACCCTCCCTCCGTCCCCTCTGCTGCTCTTCTTGGTCATACGGCCACTTTGCGTGCTTACAAATCTGAAGATGGCTGCCATAGGAGGGGCTTAGGGAGAGTGCTGTCATTGGATGAGTGCAGTTTGACCCAGAGGACAGTGATTGGTATAATGAAGAAATACAGTTTGAAAGTGAAACTGTTTTTCTTTTACTGAGGATTCCCAGCCTGATTGGTAATGTTCATGAACATGTTATTCCATGGCAGACCCATGCTGGAGAACAATAGTTACAGGTAAGTAACTTGCTCCTTATTGGACATTTGTATTGCCCCTATACACAAGTGTTTCCAGACGCCACAAGACAAGATGGGGGTTGCAGGGGGCATGGGAATCACAAAAGTAGAACAAAAAACTGTTAGATTGGCCTTTTGACAATCCTACTGTGCAAGTGCTTGACAAGGTAGTAAATGCAAGCCGTCGATTGAGATGTGCAGTGGAGTGCCCCCCGGGAGGGGGTGGAGAAATGATGGGTGGGCCAAGTTGGCAAGTGCCAGTGGAAAGGGGGAAAAGGGAGGACCAAGTTGGGCTAGTCCAGGAAAGGGAGCCCGATGGCAAGTGCTGGCAAAGAATGCTGGGGGGACTGGTAGGAGGTGGTATGCCCCTGTATGACTGAAGGGACCTGACCCAATCGCAGTAGCAGAGGGAGAGTTTGCACGGGAGGGAAGGAAGAGCAGAAAAGTAAAGTCTTGAGAAGTTTCCAGAATTTCAGAAGATCCGGCTCAAGTCTGAGGGGGAGAGGGTGGCCGTACAGAGGGAGGAGTCAGCTGAGAAAAAGGATCTCGTGCCCACTCTCTGCTTGGAGAAACGTTTGTCCCGCAACAAGTTGGCCCCAGATATCCTTGCAAAGGGTCTTGAATTTGATACTTGCGGTCACCAGGGCCAATGGAGATATTTTAGGGCTGGAGAGATGCAGTCCCTGGTTCAGACTAGTTTAGGCATTCTCGCTAAACAACACATTTCCGTTTGCCTCAGAGCGCATGCTCAATTAGGTCCATGAAAGAAACCAGCAGTATCAGAGTAAACGGGACTTTCTAAAGTCTGCTAGGAAAATAAACCTAATGGGATTGGGGTTGTGATGTGATAGGGTTTGGGAAATGTGTATTTAATTTGTGAATACATTATTCTATATTTCTTTTAGTTTTATTATGCATTTATTTTATTTCCAGCAAACTTTCTCACAACCTATACCACCATCTTACATACCATAGCGGAATCCTAGCACCACAGCAAC